>NC_035109.1:221066789-223466789 GCF_002204515.2 Aedes aegypti | reverse complement strand
GCAAAATTTTAGATTTTCAATTGACACCGTAAGACGTAATTAACGTCAAAAGATGTTGATTGTATTTATTGGCGTGATGAAAAACAGACAACAATGAGGAAAATAGTAGTTTACAGAACAAGTTACAGAATGATGATTTTTACAGAACAAGTTGTAAATTTACCTAACGAAGCTTGCCGAGTTTTAAAATTACGACGAGTGCTGTAAAAATTAGGTTCTGCAACGAGTTATGTACTAGTAGTTTACGGCACAAGTTGCAGAATGATCATCGTTATTATCCTACTCGGCAAGCCTCGTAGGATAAATTTACAACTCGTGCTGTAAATTTTGAGTTCTGCAGCGAGTTACGTACAAGATTTTTTTACAATTTCGTAAAAGATCACATGATACCCAGAAATTATATCGCAATGGCAGATGCATTATTTTTCAATTTCTGAAAAAAAACAGTTGCGTGATGAGAATGCGTTGCGTAATGAATCATTACAGCACTGGTTTCAGTTGCGTAATGACTATTGCCGCACTGCATACTTCAGTGCAGAAAAGTAGACCGTTTCATGACAGATTGTCGTGATGAAAAATAACCTAATACGATGAGAAATTGTAAAAATTGTATTACAGTGATACCTCCATGAGTCGATGTTCTATGACTCGATATCGACTCATGGAACCATACTAAAAACAAAATTTCATGGTTACTATGATGGTCCCAAGAAGCAGCTTTCTAAAGGATTGCTGTTCCGTGACTCGATATTTCCATGAGTCGATGGTCCCTTCAATATTGACTCATGGAGGTTTCACTGTATTTTCAATTTCTATTGTAGAAGGCCGTTTTCCACCGCACAAATGACCTATGAAATGGTCTACTTTCCCGTATAGAATTAACCCTTACATAATGAGTCACTATGCATCTCATTTAAGTTACGCAATCAATTTTTATAAATCTACTTTTTAAGAGAAGATAAATAAGATTTCTCATATGTTCATTTTGAGAACAAGGTGGAATAAAAGCGATGAACACTAAAATGAAGTATACTTTATCTTTGGATACCCAATCTGTCATACCAACAACCGCTAGATGCTGTTTTCACTTTTCCGACAAAAGCTTCTCGGAAAACCCAGATGTAGGTAACTATCTATGTTTCAACGCACTCAATTAGGAATTCTATTTTGGCGCGAGCCGCTTATGTAATATTCGCCGCCAAACACTTCCTTCAATCGACTTTAATTTTAGAATCAAACCCCTTCGTCGACCGAGTTTCGATCGCAAGCAGTGCGAGTGCCATTACGCGGTGTGACTGCGTAGGTACAATGGAAAGAAGTGTAACATCAAACATCACACACCTCCTTCTGGTGCTATGGGAAATAAACAACCCGGTGCTAGGCAGCCATGTTTTCGTGGTCAGCATCAAACTCAAGAGCAACAACGTACAATGGCCTAATCATATTAGGGAATTTTTCCTCCAATACTAAAATGTGTTTCTAGCTAATCACTTCAACCCAAATTGACTTACTTTACTGCAATCCAATAGTTTGCAACCGTTTGTTTGTTCGAATAACTGTTGTTATGCGGGAAAAGATCTTTTTCGGAGAAAAAGATTTCGCCATCATCGATTATTATTCCTCAAACGGTTATTTGTTTATAAACATTGAGCTGTCAGTGGGAACCATTTCCCATTAGGAACCAGAGATGTTTGCTCGTTATTTTTCAATGGGGTTGTATGGGCAGTGTCAGGAGGCTGGAAATAAACTACTGTGCGGAATGCTCTCTTAACGTCAGCTGATCGTTTATCGGCCCATACGTAGAAGAAAATATGGTGAAGATTGGTGTTTTTGGCTCATTTACTCGATTTATGTTATCAGTACACTATGGCAAATATTGCCTTCACAGTTCGAACGAAACGTGTAAATTTCTGCACATAATTGGAGCGTGGTATATAATGGATATTTACATGATATGTCATGTAAACTTCAATTATATGTCATGTAATCCAGCAGGATTTTGTGTGATTACATGACATTTAACACAAATTTACATGATTCCAAACTTAAATTTACATGACGTCATGTTTACATCGCATAAATGAAGATTACATGACGTGTAATCTTCATTATTTTTAACTGTGTTGGATTGATGCAGACCCAAACAAATGTTTGATATTTCAAAGATTTTTCAGAGCTCAATCCGATGTTTTTCTGTTGATTTATGTCTAGCTAATCTAACAAAGCGTGTACTGTTTTTCATTAGGTTCGTGCTTATATGTGTTTTTTTTTCAACCCGGTGCTAGGCAGCCATGTTTTCGTAGTCAGCATCAAACTCAAGAGCAACAACGTACATTGCCCTAATCATATTATGGAAATTTTCCTCCAATACTAAACTGTGTTTCTAGCTAATCACATCAACCCAAATTGACTTGCTGTATTGCAATCTAATAGTTTGCAACCGTTTGTTTGTTCGAATAACAGTTGTTATGCGGGAAAAGAAATTTTTCGGAGGAAAAGATTTCGCCATCATCGATTGTTAGTTCTCAAACGGTTTATTGTTTACAAACATTGAGCTGTCAGTGGGAACCACTTTCTAGTAGGAACCAGAGATGTTTGCTCGTTATTTTTCAATGGGGTTGTATGGGCGGTGTCAGGAGGCTGATTTTTTTACATTAGGGGTATTCACTAAAAGTTGCGTAAAATGAGATTTCGCGTAATATGATCGATGAATTATTTCAAATGAAATATTCCTGTTCTGTGTCAGTGCAATGACAGATGGGAAAGTAATGGACCAATGCACGAGTTCCCTATTTGACGTTTTAGCGGTGCCGTGTTATTTATGTGGCCATGGAAACTAGTGAATTCGGCACCGCTCAAACGTCAATTTAGTGAACTCTTGCATAGGTCCATAATCTAGTCATCCACCACAAATGACAGGCATACAAAAGAGTGTTATGGACCGCTGCACGAGTTCACTATTTTGACGTTTGAGCGGTGCCAAATTCACTCGTTTCTATGGTAACATAAATAACACGGCACCGCTAAAACGTCAAAGAATGAACGTGTGCATTGGTCCATGGACCGATGCACGGGTTCACTTGTTGACGTTTTAGCGGTGCCGTGTTATTTATGTGACCATGGCGGCGCGTGAATTCGGCACCGCTCAAACGTCAAATTAGTGAACACGTGCATCAGTCCATTATTGGAGCTCATAATATTTTATGGATTTTAGCTTAGTTGATGACCGATTCCATCATGTTCCTCGTTCCTAATCGAAGTTCAAAGACTATGTCAATTGTTATAGAAGCTCCTTATTAAGCAACTCATCGAGATAATACCTCAAAGAATGTACCTGTGCATTTGAATTGCGTGTTTTCATTAATGGTGGTAAGCTCCATCGAAGTTAATATGCCGATCGCGTATTAATTTCGATGGAGCTTACCACCATAAGTGACTAAGGTAAAATTTCATGTGCAATTTATGATCGTAAATTGAAACAAAATTATAAACTTCGTGTGATTAAGATTTGCAAACGCTTTGTTCAATTGCATTCAAATATAGTGCGATACAGACTATTGAGAGTAGCAAATAATATGGATGGATTGATAAACGATAAACGATGAAGTTTGATAATTGATTTATTCATAGACTTTAATATCATGCACATGAAAATATGAACACAGCAGCAAAACTTGTATCAGATGGTAATTTGGAAAGTTTCCCCAAAGTAACAGCGTCTCTGTTTGTTTCGGAATAATGGTTCTCACTGGAAATTCTTGGTTGGAGCTACCATCGCTATTTGTCAACACCAATAGGCCGTCTTCTGATGCACATTGTATTATAGTGACAAACGCATTCTTGGATTGCTATATTGTTGTCAATGTTGTTTGTCATATTAGCTTCATCCATAACATTTTTATAATTATTATTGTTTCGATTTATACTTAAAATATATTATAATATTCTAAAATATTCTATCTTCGTCAGAATTAGAATTTGCTTCAAAAAGCCTAGAAGAAAAAAAATAATTACAGATAACTATGAGGAAATCTATGATTTATTAGAAGTCTTAGCTTACCACAACCAGTCAAAAATTGTTTTTGTTATGTCAATGCCATTTTTAGAAATCAACAACACTATGAAATTATTATAACTGAGCCTCTACCAGCAGGGAACAGAATTCTGAAAATCGACCATGCGCATTCCATGAGGAGCAATGACTCAACATTTGCCATTGTCGAAGAATGCAAGCAGATACAGAAGTGGAAGCTGTGCAGCCAAAGTTAGCTCATCGATATAGCCAAGGATGGTTATATCTCCAACTTACTCCAAGAGAAATGTGCGAATTGGCCTTTCACTGAATGCGTCAACCCTCTCGAGGTAAAACTCATTACTCTCAGAACTCTAATCGCACACAAGCGGATTTAGTCTGTGGAAATCAAATGTAACCGGTTGGTTACAAAATTGTTGATTTTTGTTTTATTAATGTTGAATGTCGGACCCTTCATGTTTCTTGTGTAAGAACAGTAGAATTACCACAGTAGTGATAAGGTCCAGTACCGCTGTGAATATTTCTCTTCGCTACCAATGACAAGAGATGGCTGGAGAAATGAGCTAATAAGAGATATGGAGAGAATGACGGAATGTGGGAAAATTGGGAAAGAACGGCCATTGCCAATAATCGGCCTCTTTCAACATTAGGCGTTCGTGTGCGGGGGAAGACGCCTGCAACCCCACCGTCCAGCAACGCCCGCTGGCTCGTCAACGGACCGGATTACCAGCCCGTACATCCGCTCGGTTCGCCATTCCGGCGAGAGTTCCGGCCGCATAGCAGGATTGGTGTCGCTGTGTCGGCCTAGGGTTACCATATTTGCTCTTACCGAAAAGAGTACATTTTTTCGAACTCTATAAAAGAGTACTGAAAAGTACACTTAGCCTAATAGCTTAAAATTTTGTAAATGCGCTTTTTACTAACGTGTTTACCTGAATTTCCTTGTTTTGATAATTTTTGTATAATTTTTAATCTCAAGTAGTTGCTCACATTAATTTTAATGACATTGATTCTAAGTAAATAAATTTGCTCAGTCGTTTTTTTATAAGAAAGCCGTTCAAATTTTGGCAATATTATAGTCTATCAATTATTTTTTTAGTACTTAGCAAGAATGATCTATACCAAACGTAGAACAATATTGGTTTAAACAGGAAACTAGAACTGAGAATAACGCTTTTGCAAACCTTGAATCTCAAAAGAATCTCGAGTATTGTCATTAAATTAAGTTTTTCTAGTGAATTGTTGAAGCAATATAGAAGACGCAAGCTTGATTAGTTTAATAGATTATTTTCCTCTGTTAGGCACTATATTTTAAAGTTTAATTCTTCCATTCCCACAGCTGTGTTCAACCATTGGACCATTGGAAAACGACGTGCTGATAAAACTATAAACTAAAAATCAATAGTTAGCTAACTATTTAACAATAGTTTTACCGCTAGGTCACTTATAACTATATTTAGAGATATATATGAGCTTATGAATATGTGATGATCATTATTGAGCTAATCGTACCAATTCGAATCAGCTATAATTTTACGAAAATCGTTGGATCCTTGTTTTCATGGGAAATATCCGGTTTCTTCAATATATGATTTGATTTGTTCGGCAATCGTCAGTGATAACTAGAAAAGAGTACAATTGAGCCCATTTAGCAAAAAGAATAGTACACAAATTTTTAAGACAAAAAAGAGTACATGTACTCTAAAAAGAGTACGTCTGGTAACCCTATGTCGGCCATTTGTCCTCCCAACAACATAAGGCAGCGGTTTGTACCGGTACAGAACTAGAATAGGTTACACATAACAAATTTACACTAAATTGAAATACACAGAACAACACGCCACAATTAGGAAAATTAAATAAATGTGCAAGTAACGTGAAAGTTCCTGGAGTTAGTTTTTGTATTCGCAAAAAGCTCTTGATTACCCAGTAGCTAGCCAACCCTGAGTAAATGGAACACCAAGTGTGCATTTCATGGCAGTATGGAAGAAAACTAAAATTTCTAAAAAATACCTAGAACTCAAAAGTGCTTATATGAGGCTGAAATTTTGTACAACGCATATAGCATACTGGGTAAATAGTCAGAAAATTATTCGGATAGAAATTTCATTGCTACTATGTTATGAGGCTCATGAATAATCTCAATGTGACTGTTATGTGGTTACAATGGATCATTAAAATAACCAAAACGGCCGCTATGGAAAGCATAGATAGCGCCACCGTAGCCTTGTGTGTTTGACAGAACAGCAATGCTGTCACAATGTTAAATACCATATACAGTGGCGCCGTTGTTTTGATGCGGTGAGCACTGGCATGATCCATTACCAATGTGATAAAACAACTTGGTATATTTTTTGTATTTTCTAGAACAATTTCACAGATTTCAGTAAGTTGATCGAAAGTATTTATCATTTCATGACTCTTCCCGGTATTAACTCAAAAATGTCAGAAATGTCGAATGTGACAAATATGCTGTTATGGGCAGTTCGCTTAGTCGACAAAAACACACAAGGCTTTTAGTTGTAACACTCGGGTTATTCCTATCTGACATTTCGGAAGGGACATGGAAAACAAAATACACTCAAAATTTGAGTTTAAGCCAAGAGCTAATACAAAATCTAAAAAATAACTTAAAACAATTTTCTGTACTTAAACAAACGATAAACATCAAAAAATTAAGTAAACATGTGTTTTTGGCCTAAACTTGAGCGTTTGGTACCAAAATTGGTACAGTGCTTTAGGACCCTATTGAGTGATGAAATGGATAAATTATAATGAAAAATGAAAATGGAATTTTTACCTACAGTGACAAATTGGGACAAGAAAAACTATTGTACGTTTGAAAGTATTGATGATTTGCTGCTTCATAGTGAGAGACTCATTATTCCGAAACACTTCACATAAAACGAACAAAGTTTGGAAAATAACTACTTAATATATTAAAATTATGTAATTTTAACAAAATCAGTGGCTTAAGACTACGCTTTCAAATGAAGCGTATTGAGCTTAAATCGGTTATGATTTCGTTGAGATGCAGCGACTTTCCCACATTTCATATGCTGCCAAAAATCGAAAACAAAACAAATTAATCTCACATTTTGGAAAATTGTCACTTAATGGTATAGAAGTCTATACAAAATAAAACCAAGTGATTTTAAAAACATGAATTTTCGTTCAGTCAAGCGCCACAGTGCTTAGGTCAACCCAAGATACCAGAAGTTCACACGAATCGGGACGATTCTTCTTCAAATGATGAAATAGTTAACGACCAGCCTACCAGACAAATTCTACCGGACTTGGAGCACCAGCTGTACGGGC
This sequence comes from Aedes aegypti, assembly GCF_002204515.2. NCBI lineage: Eukaryota > Metazoa > Arthropoda > Insecta > Diptera > Culicidae > Aedes > Aedes aegypti. Next base: position 223,459,438 of record NC_035109.1, on the reverse strand, counting down.
TCCAAACTCAACAACGACAACTGGCTTACGTTCTAACGAACATTGAACGCCACAACGTAGACGGCGAGCATAGCCCGCAACTTCATCACATTCCGAATTCCGCCAACCCATCACGGAGAAAAAAAAATGGTAAACACAACCAAATTTTAGTTATTTTCAAACTAAAGTTTGGGTTGAAATTTGCACAAACAAAATCTTAGTTAAGGTGATTATAGAACGAAGCCACACCTCAAATTTTCAAGAGCACAAGACTTGAGAACCAAATAGCGCTCCGCGTTGAAAATCTATCCCATTTGTCACCACCAGCAAGCAAGCAAGTCGATTGGTTTTCATCGCGAACTGTTGTCAGATTCTCTGGTCTTGTGCACTTGAAAATTCAAAGTTTGGCTTCGTTTTATAATCACCTTAAATGCAACCTCTAACGGTGGTTGAAACAAACAAATTTCTTGGTTGTTTTTATCTCAACTTTCCATATTGATTCAACCAAAATTTAGTTAAAACAAACAAGAAAATGGTTGTTTCATTTGACAGTTGTGAAAACAACCAAAGATTTAGTTTGTTTTAAACATGAAATACTCGTTTGAAGATGCCAATTTTTAGTTTGTTATAAATCGATCTTTTGCTTGAAACAAACAAACTTGTTGTTTGTTGTTTTCCTTTTCTTTGATTTCATGTATTAAAATAAGCAAAATATCTTACTTCTTTATTTAGATTAATAAATTGTAAGGTTAATCCGCATTTCTAAAATATAATTAACATCCGGCGCTGATCTATGCATAATATATTATGTTTTTGCTGTACATGGCCGCCAAAGCTCCTGATAACCGGAAAGGATTTTGACCACACCTTAGGCGCTCTGAAATTGAGTTTTTTTAATTGATGGCGAACTGCAATTGAAGTTTAAAAAATAGATATTGGATCATGGATAAAAGAGATGATAATGTACAATATAAATTCCATTCTATATTATGCATGGAATACAAGCGGATATTCTGGTCGTTTCTGTGAAATATGGCGTTGGTAGAAACATTGACCGTTTCGTTTTTCATGCTGTGAATAAGTGGTGAAAAACTCTGAAATCAAAATCTACTCGTATTATTTACACACAACAACACATTGCGGTTCAACTTATTTGATTTGCACTTTCAAACTGCGACAATAATTAACGAAAAATATATAATTTAAGAATCAATGACTAATGTAACAAACTATCCTTAGCAAATTAACAAATTTCGTTAGTGGCAGTGGAAACATTAACCCAGATTTTGTTTAAAGCAATGTAAATGTTTGTTAAAAACAAATAACGTGTCAGCTCAAAACAAATTTTAATTTAAAATAAAATTGTTTCTTAGGTTGATGTTGACTAAATATTATGTTTGATTCAATAAAAAATTCAACTTTGCGTCAACAAAAATATAATTTGAAACAATCAAATTCTTAGTTTGAATTTCAACCAACGAAATGGTTGTTTCAAACTAATGCAATTTTTCTCCGTGATCTAGGTACGGTTAGCAACAGAAGTTGCTGACGACGCAGCTTATCCATCGGTTTCCACTTGCATCGCCCTGGCCACAATCGCAACCACGACAACGACGAGGATCAACACCGATAGCATGCACGATAGTCAAACAGGAGCTAGGTCAGCACTTACTGTGCTGTAGGACGGTTAGGGACAAATAATATTGAATAAACAGCAGTCAGTCCGTCTTTGCAGTAGAAGCAGTAACCTAAGAATGCTAATGTCCGTACTGTTCGTGTTACCAACAGCTAGTTTGCCACGCGCTGACAGCTTGAGTACCGGTCCTCAAAGTGTCAAATACATTTTAAAATCATCCACTACAACATGGCATTGAACAACCAATGAAAAGATACATTTAAAGGTGATAATAAACTCATTCAGTTTTGTGAGAACAGCGCCATTAGCGTGCTACTTCTAATATTTCTATTGTCTTTGCGCTTCATCGGACTACTTGTTCAAATTTATCTTTCCCTCCATATATTCCTTCAGGTTAGATTCAGTTTTTAAACTCAGAATTTAATTTATGCGCTAACCACGTATTTTTTTAAAGGAACTTTCAATTTTAATGCAAATGCGAAATTAGGTTAAAAGAATAACGAATTTAGAAAACAGTTTATTAAAATTGTACTCTTTGGCATTCGACGATTGATGCTTTAAACGATTCGACAAACATTTTTAAAATATTATTTTTCGTGGAATAATGTGGAATATTTCAAAATCTACTTAAATGATGTAAAATGAAAAGTAGTTATCCCAAATGTAAAAGAAATTCAACGGTGTGAATGGAATTTCATCTTTATAACATTTTTATAGAGCGTAAGCAATTTCAAACATCACCCTACTGCAGTGCACTGAACAACTTAAAAAACTAAAACTTATTTTCCATAAGCTCATGAATATGCATTGAAAATATTACAACAGAAAATGTTGATTCGAACTTTTAACGATGAAGGCCATGCCGATCAGTGTTACCCTGTTTTACGATATTATAATTATCAGCTTCAAAAACAATTTATGGACCACTGCACGAGTTCACGAATTTGACGTTTGAGCAAGGCCAAATTCACTAGTTTCCATGGCCACGTAAATAACACGGCACCGCTCAAACGTCAATTAGTGAACGCGTGCACTGGTCCATAGACGACATTTGCCCATATAAAAAAAAACGGCCTTCTACGATCTATTACAAAACATTTCAAGACATAGCAGGGTTTAATTTTAGGGGGTAATTATCTTTTCCCAGAAATACTGTAATTAGATTGGTTGTGATATTCATACAAAATTCCAATAATACATTACACGCTTTGTTTATTTTTGCTCGGATATTACTAGAATGAATTACTAGAATTACAGAAATTACTAAAGTTGTATCGAAAAATTCTATGGCAAAAGTTGAAAGTTCCCAACAGCTGTGGTATGCGTTCTAAATATTCAATGAACTAAGCTTTTTTTAAATGAAAATATGTTTGGTTTTACGTGTTTAGTTTTTGATCAAAGAGTGATATAGATATATGAACTTTGTTTCTTTACACAACATAAATTTAATACACTGCTTAATATATTTGCAATATAAAAAAATGAATATAACACACATCAAATTATATAAGAAGTTACTGAATACATTTTCTTGCATCAAAGCATTAAAGAAATAGCTGTTTTGCAACAATAGTAAAATTGGGAATACTTAAACTCTGTAATGGATTATTTCGGCACTAATATCATTACGTCGATAACGATTTTAATAATATGAAACTGTTCTTAGATAGCTTATCACTTGTACAGCAACAGTTAGACACTATGGTAAATCAATATGCAGCTGGGGTAAAGTCTCTTCGTTATCTACCCGGAGCATAATTCTGATGCCATCGATGACCACCAGCAACAGCCAGACTTATAGCCATAACATCACTATTTTAGTTTCAAATCCTGCAAGCGAAGTCGCTCACTTTCGTAGAATGCTTTCTTCTCGGACGGAGTTTTCAGTGTTGCTTTCCTTATCACGTTCGCCTTTTCGCAGTATTTTTGCGGGTTGTATGCCGGAACGTTCATATCATCCCAACATTCATCGTCATCTAATAGCGAGGATTTTTGCTCAGGTTCGGGTTCCTCATCGCTCGTTTTATCCCGATATGATTTAAACGGATCCTTAGGGGGGCTGGTGTTGTAAACGAGTACCGGATTTTTCATACTTTCTGGAACGTTCCCAGAGCCAGTCGAGATACAGTATTTGTATGTGTCGAAAGACGCACGGTCTTCACAGTTCTGGGTGTGGATTTTTAGCTCCGGTGCCGCTACCCGGTGAGATTCATTAAATGGGCAGGAAACGAACTTGTGATTCGGATGATTTTTTCGACACTTGAATAGATGTTTTGACATGGCGTGAGCCTGTATCCGATGTGCCTTTTCGTAAGGGCATTGTAATAATTCATTGTATCCTGGTGGCGTTGTCATTTTTAGATGCGACTGCAATTTTCTTCCTCACAAAAACACTTTATTTCGATGTAAATGAGCTTCACAGTTCACTTCTTCTTGCGTACTTCAAGGAGACACGTCAAACGATCACAAAATCTTTGGTAGAAAAATGAAAAATTGTTTTTTCTACCTAAATTTCATAACATTGTCAACAAATTCACAACAAAAGCAGCTCTGGTTAGCAGTCACTCTAGCACTGCACTGCTCGAGGAATGCGCATGTGCTGTGAAAAAAATGACAGATAACCCAATCGAAGCTGGTGTACATTGCAGTGAATAAATATACAGCGCATTTTCTACCGTATTGAACATTGTATGAGTGCTGGTGGTAGCACTGTTTGTGTTCCCGGCTGCATTCTTACATCCGTTAACAATTGGATTGTTTAGGGGTACCCTGTTTTTTGTATTCTGATTCTTCGTTAAAAATTGAGCCAAACCCCAAAGTTTTATAATTTGCCATGCCTTGAAACTATTTTTAAAACACATTTGAAGTTGGTATGGAAATCGCTTTTGAATCACTCCTGGGCGAGCTGTCATTATGTAAATTGAACCGTCATTGAGTCTACAGATAAAAATTGATATATTGAAGCGCAATCAAATTGTTATATATTTACAAAAAAGTGCTATTTTTTTCCTTATGTTTTTCAAATCAATTTGAACAAATAAATGAACGAAGCTCAAACATGCGAATCTGTTCTTCTAAACACAAAATGATAAAACCAGCTGCTACGATTTGTTATCTTCTGAAGATGGTCTAATAGTATTTAAAAGTTCAATCATGAATATTTTTATTCGTAATCGAGGCCCCTAAAATGTGGGGACCCGGGAGCCATAGCTTCCAATTTGGTAATAATTTCCCATATTTATATGAATGTAAAGATCGAAAAAATTATGAGTTACGCACTTTTTGAAAAGTAACCATCCGAAGCATTAAATAATTAAAACTAATTAAATAAGCCAATATAAATCCGTTCAACATGTTCAAATGTTTTCAATAACAAACTGCAAGGCAACGTCTCCCACCCTCAACAGAATCGATTCAATTGTTTTCCTTCATTATATGCTAACGCAAAAAACCTATGGCACGACGAGACAGCTCAACTAAGTTTGTCCTTTTAGAGGATGCAAGCTTTAAAAAAATCAAAATATTCAAAACCTGCAATATTTTTAGAGAAAATTGACCATTATATTACTCTTAATTAAGTATTTTTGATATTTGTTTTTTAATTTCTTTTTTAGTATCATTCCAAACATTACGTTCTTTTCTTATATCTAGGTGTTCTGTGTTATTAGACAACACTATCATCAAAATTTGGTAAAACAAATTTAAGATTTTATTAACATTTTGTTAACAACATTTTTCTTTTCATTTGCCGTAGCAGTTCAGATTTTTCACAAGTGAGTTGATTTCACCTGCTTATAAGAGAGAAAAAAATAACGTTTTCAGTTTACTTAACCTAACTTAACCTAAATATATACCCAAGGAACAATTGGTAGCTTTTAAGATACTTACGTGTTTAATACAAGCTGCATAGCAGCAACCATTGCTGAACAAATTTTTAGTTGAATCATTAATTGAATAATATTAATTTCCGCTTATAAAAAAGCTGTTATTCCACTTGCAGTTTTTGTTTTGAATAAGAGCTGAATAAACCTCAAAAAATGCAAATATAGTAGCTTTTGTTCTACAACACATAAGAAGTTTAACAATTGACTGATTAAAAGCTTCTATAGGTTGTAGCCATCATTTTAGTAGCATATTGAACATTTGATTAACAACAAATCGTACAAAAGTTTCAGTGTCTAATACTTAAAATGTTGACCAGCATGATTAGTAAAACTTATAAACAATGTGAATAACAGTATATGAGTATGCTCTTATTCAAGCAAAACATATTATGTCTTTTTATGTTATTTTCAAATGTTTCAAATGTTTTTCAAATCAAATCCAAGACGTGTGTTCGATAGATGGATTAACGTAATGGACGTAATAGCGACGTAATGGATCAACGTGGGTAAAGTTCGAATCACATTGGATTAAAAATATCAAAATTTAAATTTTCCAAATGTAGTGATCATCATCTGCGACGTTATTGATATCGGAAAAAGTTACTAATCATAACATTTTTAATGATAATCGAAGTATAAATAATAATTTAACAATAGTTACATGAAAGTGGTTACCCAACTTACAGGCAAGTGTCACAAATAAACATACATAGTTAATTATTGTTGAATAATGGTGACAGCTGAAAAAATGCCCTACAAAGAGCTGAGAAGATGGTATTAAGATCCAAATTTAAGTCAATGTTCAACATTTTTCATTGGAATGAATAATAGTAGAATCAACACTTATTAAACTTCTCCAAAGAATCTCTGCCGACTTGTCGAATTGTTTTACTAATGAGTTGAACAAGTCATTTTTCCTTCTATTAAAGAGCCAATATTCCACCAAACAAATATAATTGTGTAAACAGATGTACAGGAGACGAACTAACGTTTTGGTTGCTTCGCACTTCAGCTGTTTCCATGTTTAACATGAACATGATTTAAAGCTGAATAGGTATTTTATAAAATCCTAATACAACATAGATATATCATCCGAGCAGGTCATCCAAAGAAGTCCAAAATAACGATTACTAAACACATTGTTCAGCAACAAAGAAGCCTTACAAAAGAGGTCACACCATAGCCAAATTTTTGAAAAATGGACAAAATATCTAAAAATTGCGTTGTAATCCTAATATATTGCAATGTTCAACTTACTAATATTATTATTATTTATCTTCATTTGAGTGGCTTTTCGCCCTTGGCGAATTCGCCACTAACTTACTAATATATAAAAACATGTTGGATACAATAATAACTGATGCTTTCTCAATACAATATTTAAAATGTTTAGAATGTTTGCTGTTTAGAAAATATTTTGAATCAGTCTTCTGACATAGGATTATTGATTGAAATATATTTTATATTTGTATAATGTTCAATAGATGGAAAAAGTACGACAAATAATTAAAATATTAACCTAGTAGAAATATCATACATTTAATAAATGAATTTTAGTATAGTTAGATGAACAATTCAATTAAAATTTTAACAAGTTAAAACTTATTATGACATTCGATTAATCATTTCAGACTGTTTTTACTTTGTGAATAAACTTTATTTTTGACCAGCATTGAAATAAATTTTCTCACTGTGCGCTATAAATAGCCGACTGAGTTCAGCTCGCATCAGTACTGAACAGCAGCAGAAGTAATGCGCTTATTCAGTTGTTGATCAGCATAGCACGTGTTGATTAGTTATTGTTGAATAGAAGCTCAAGCATGATCAATAATCAGCTACAAGAGGTTTATATTGGGCACTGGAAGGCTGATATATGAATTCAAGGATGACGCAGATGGCAAGGTATACCGCTGACGATGGGAAGGTCTCGAGTTTGAATCCAGTATTCAGGTAATTATAAAAAGTGTGGTTGTTTAATTCATGGTAAAGGTATACACTGCATTTGATGTATACAGTGTTAGCTATTTTTAGTCATTTATTTGTTTTCAATCAATTTTGTGGCAGTTGAATAAAAGCTGAGATGAATGCTTATGAAGCGATTTTGAAGTTGTAGAATAAAGTCAATATACAACGACACGCTTCATAACTTCTCCAAATTTGTGTGAACAACGCCTGAACAAAGGCTTCACTTGGAAATAATTAAAATGTTGTTCAACATGATGCTGAATTATACAGCAATAATGTAGTTTGTTAAACTAGCGTTGTTAAATCATCAATCCTTATTAAGCTAAGTGAAACCTGAATAAACATCATTACAATATATGATTACAGTCACTAAATGATAAGAAGCTTAATAATTTCGCCAGATTTGCTTGAACAATGTGTGCGTAGCAGCTGCAAAGTAATATTATAAAGCAACTATTCAGAATGTAGTTGTGAAAAATTGCTTAATAAATGATTATAAAATAGGCAAATGTTTCTTGGGATAACACATTAATCGTGAAGATTGTAACGATTTTCGCTTGAAATTATTAATTATTTTATTTGACATTTGTTCCAATGTTTCAACATTGGATATTTTATGTAACACATTGGTACTATACCAGGGAAAAAGCTTCAGAATCATTTTCAAAATTTTATTTTAATTTCTCTGCAGAGCTTTCTTCCTGGTATTACAACAGCTAGTCCATACTGGTACAGCATACAACATGGCTGGCCTGAAAATTTGTTTGATTATCAAAAGCTTGTTCTTAAGTTTTGATTTTCTATTAATAAGGGGATATTTTACATATTTATTTCATTTGGCTTGATTGCCCTCAATGTGATTTTTGAAAGTTAAATTCTAATCTAGCATGAGCCCTATATACTTAACTTCATCTGACCAATTTATTGGAACCGTTCTCATCGTAACAACATGTCTACTTGAAGATTTCAAATAAAGAGCTTTTGGTTTATGTGGGAATATTATTAGTTGAGTTTTGGAAGCATTAGGAGAAATCTTCCATTTTTGCAAGTATGAAGAAAAAATATCCAAACTTTTTTGCAATCGACTACAGATGATACGCAGGCTTCGTCCATTGGCGGAGAGGCCTGTGTCATCCGCAAACAAGGATTTTTGACATCCCTGAGGTAACTCAAGTAAGTCAGATGTGGAAATATTGTATAATATTGGTCCCAAAATGCTGCCTTGGGGAACACCAGTTCTTACAGGAAGTCTTTCAGATCTGGAGTTCTGATAATTAACCTGAAGTGTATGATTTGACAGATAACTTTGAATTATTCTAACAATGTATGTAAAATTATTATTTTTTAATTTTACTATCAAGCCTTCATGCCAAACATTGTTAAATGCTTTTTCTATGTCTAGAGCAAAACCAGTAGAATAGCCTTCAGGTTTGTTGGAACGGATCAAATTTGTTACACGTAAAAGTTGATGAGTGGTCGAATGTCCATGGCGGAATCCGAACTGTTCATTGGCAAAGATTGAATTTTCGTTGATGTGGACCATCATTCTGGTTGGTAAATGGCTGGGCATGGCGTACCATTGGTACCTCGCGTACCTGAAGGAATAAAATAGACCCCTTTGTGCGGTATTTAGCCTCTTGCCCAGCAACTCCTATCCCTACCTCCTCGCGGTACTGGCCGGGGTACGAGTAACCTTAGGGAAGATCGGGTAACCAACCCCCGGTGGGAACTTTGGTCGTATGCTGACAGGAAAGGGGGGGTTTGCTTTTGCTTTTGCTTCTGCAAACCTTGAGTATCTGTACTCCATGTTAGCAGCGGCTCACAACAGCGTCTGTTCCCCATGTCAGGGGCGGCTGATCATCGTCCGAGTGCCAGAGAAGGACTCTAAGCTAAACTGCGCACTATGGTCCTCCGAACATTTAGGGGGAATGGTCCTCCGGAAATATAGGAGGTTGGTGTCAGGCCCTGCAAGCCAACCGTAAAAACACATCAGCACAGGAACGTCAACGAGAGAATACGGACCGGAACAATCGGCAAAGACCACAGCGACGAAAATGGACTAGCGATTGGAAACTCGGTACCGTCAAGCTACCATTCACCGTGCATTTAAGAAAAAAATTCACTTCAAAAAATTATATAACTCTTCCAAATAATTTGAAGCGTACTAGAATACCACTACGTAACGTGCAATTATATGATAATTCAGGGAAAAATCTAAAACAAGTGATGCAAAACAAAAAATTACTCAAAAATTGTGTTTGAAAATGTCATGTAAAGGTCGCCTTGTACCGTTCTATGTCACCATTTACCGTGCACACTAGTGCACCATTCACCGTGCGTATAGTTTTCGTCATGATTTAATTTTGTATCTTGAAGAAACGTTGTTGATGGAGCAATTATGTTGCTAGTAGTGTGTGCACTCATTTTTAAGAGTATTAAAATCTTCATTTACAATAAAAACCATAAAAAGTTTAAAAATTGGCTAAATAATTATTTTTTTCATTAAAATCGTTATAGGAGGTTTGACTGTATTGTCCAATCCATTCCATTTTCACTCAAAAACTAAATATGAAGTAGTTTAATGACGACATAACAATAAATCCAATATTACCGAATAATTTCATGCCTTTTACACTAATGCACGGTAATAGGAACCATATATATTGAAAAGGATCCATTCACCGTGCATTTGGGTTTCGACTGAAACACAATAAAAAATTCTAATTTGCATAACATCTCATTGCTCATACGATGAAATACATCTTATTAATAGTATCCACAGTGAATACTTGTTGAAATTTTGAAAAATTTCATACTCTATCGTTAAAATGAAAAATGTGAATTTTTGGCGGTTCTTCTAAGAGTATTGAAAAATCTCATTATCGAACAGAATTCACATGATTTTGACTACATAAACTTGTTTTTTCAAAATGCTTTGTGACAAAAAAACTTCATTTCATCAGTTTTATCTTATTTTGCTGACAAAAGAATAATTTGTGAAAACTGTATGAATATTCTGAAGGAATTTGTATATGTGCACGGTGAATGGAGGCCGCACGGTGACTGGTGACTTAACGGTACGTGGAACTGCAAATCTCTCAACTTCATCGGAAGTACTCGCATACTCTCCGATGCACTGAAGATCCGCGGTTCCGACATCGTAGCGCTGCAAGAGGTGTGATGGACAGGAGCATTGGTGCGAACGTTTAGAGGTAATCATACCATCTACCAGAGCTGCGGCAACACACGCGAGCTGGGAACAGCTTTCATAGTGATGGGTGATATGCAGAGGCGCGTGATCGGGTGGTGGCCGATCAATGAACGAATGTGCAAGTTAAGAATCAAAGGCCGATTCTTTAACTTCAGCATAATCAACGTGCATAGCCCACATTCCAGAAGCACTAATGATGACAAGGACGCATTTTATGCGCAGCTCGAACGCGAGTCTTGACGTCAAGATCATCATAGGAGATTTTAGCGCTCAGGTTGGCCAGGAGGAGGAGTTCAGACCGACGATTGGAAAGTTCAACGCCCACCGGCTGACGAACGAGAACGGCCTACGACTGATAGATTTTGCCGCCTCCAAGAGCATGGCCATTCGTAGCACAGCCTCCCGTATCGGTACACCTGGAGATCACCTCAGCAGACAGAATCGCAAATCGACCACGTTTTGATCGATGGACGGCACTTCTCCGTCATAACCAACGTCAGAACCTATCGTAACGCTAACATTGACTCCGACCACTATCTGGTGATGGTGAAACCAAAGACAAATTAAAGACCACCATGTCCCTTGCAACAACGTTAGTCGGGAAATACGAAGGCGCATCATCAGCGGAAATCGTGTCTACTATGGGCTCCAGAAGAAACTGCGGTCAAGAAAGATTCACCCCCGCACCAAATGCACGATGTACAAAACGCTCATAAGACCGGTAGTCCTCTATGGGCATGAGACGTGGATTATGCTCGGAAAGGACTTGCAAGCTCTTGGGGATCTCGAACGCCGAGTGCTAAGGACGATCTTCGGCGGCGTGCAGGAGAACATTGCATGTTGCAAGAATGCCGAACAACAACTCTGTAAAGATGGTGTTCGCTATGAATCCGGTCGGAACGAGAAGGCGTGAGGCACAGCGAGCTAGGTGGATTGACCAGGTGCACCAGGACCTGGAGAGCCTGGGTCACAGTCGAGGATGGAGAGAAGCGGCCATGAACCGAGTGAGTTGGCGAAATATTGTTGGCGAGGCTTTATCAAGATAATTGATGTAAAGCCAAATAAGTTCAGACATTTTTCGCCAGAGCATGAGCATGATTGACCGCCCGCAGTTGCTACTCCGTTATTGCAAGAACAGCTGTACTTACACAGGGAACCAACAGATACTACTTGGGATCAGTAGCATCCTCAATGTGTAAGTACTGGTGATCTCATTATTATAATAAACAATACCGGCGCCGGCTGCGTCCGAATGCAGGTCAATTTGGGAATTGGAGGGAAATGTTGACGTGTTGCTTGCTTTGCAGAAGCCGAGGAGTCCTCTGCACTTCCACAAGAAAATACTGGGAGTTTGGATAAGGGAAAGGATTCGTTTTGATAAACGATAAATATATAATTCGAAATGAATACGTGAGCATATACACGAATGACCGACACTGATAGTGCGGTTACTACGCAAACCGGACACGATACCGATTTCGTTGCTCGCTCGACAGTAACATACAAACTCTACTGACGCGTTTTTTTTTTGTTTTTCACCGGCACACTTCGTTTTTTCTTCCGCGCAACGCGAACCGGACATAATGGATCCGGATTCCGTCGCTCACCCTCAAGGAGCTTGCAACAGATTCAACGGATCCAACACTACTCAGTTCAGATATTTTTCGCCAGAATACAAAAATTCAGGTAATTCAAAGATTAAACTATGTGGTAACCCTTCTTGTCTTGTCATAGGCAAAAACAGAGAGCATAAGTGTATAGTAAAAGAAATGTGGTTCTATTTATAATCGAACAGACTCACCGGATTGATTTTCGAACATTATGAGCTGCTTGCAATCTCTGGAAAAGTATGTTTCCTCCCAAACTCGCACGTCAGTTAAAATCCAGTAGACTCACAGCACCGGAAAAAAGAACCAAATTACTAAATCTTTTAAAACTTCAACTATCACTTTCATGAATCATATCCAATGTTCGTAGCACACAGCACAAACGGGAAAATGCAGATTCGATAGCACTATTGAAAAACAATCTTCACAGAATTCACAATTCGGGTGGGGTCTTTCTTGTCTTGGGACCTTCTTAGTCGAGTGGTTAGAGTCCGCGGCTACAAAGCAAAGCCATGCTGACGATGTCTGGGTTCAAATCCCGGTCGGACCAGGATCTTTTCGTAAAGGAAATTTCCTTGACTTCCCTGGGCATAGAGTATCATCGTACCTGCCACACGATATACGAATGCGAAAATGGCAACTTTGGTATAAAAAGCTCGCAGCTAATAACTGTGGAAGTGCTCATAAGAACACTAAGCTGAGAGGCAGGCTCTGTCCCAGTGAGGACGTAAATGCAAAGAAGAAGAAGAAATACCGGCCGAACCCGGCCGATCACCTGCGGAATCGCGGAAAAATATCACACTGAAAGCGAAAAAAAACGCGACGAGCAGATGAAAACGCATCCGCTCGTGGTGAAACCTACTGCGTTTTTTCCGCCTGAGTCAACGGAATACGTTATACAAGAAAGCCAAACTTGGACGTGCCTAAGAATTCAAAATTGAAAAGATCGACAAAAAATACCAGTGAGAATGTATCAAGTACCATTCACGGAGAAGAAAAATATCATTCATTTTTACGAGAATTTACTGAGAACAGTAAATCCTGACCATACATCAGTAACACAAAAGAAACAACCGTGTTTCTAGAGTTGTTCCATAAAGCTCTGTTAAATTTTGAATGAAGCTGCAAATATTGTGGAATGAGGTAGTTGTAACTCATATAACCATCATAATAGTACTGCTACCACAAGGCAACGTACATCTTTCCCCATTGCTTGGACCATCAAGACCCCGGTTAGGAGAGGAAGACCAGTTCTCGTTCTGGTTACCGGTATTTTCATATTCTTTACTACATTTACTAGCACGTTGTATTATTGCATACTGACTGGGGATATGCATCGGCGAGCTGCAGAAGAGGCTTTATTTTGTTTACTTTGTGACGGATAGCTCGAGGAGGACCTCTTCAGGCATAATCCCTACCATGCAAACATCATTCATCCGACGACACCATAAACATGGCTATACACTTGGTGGATTATAAAAGCCATCCAACGTTGAGCGCTACTGTAGATATGTTCACATGTTTGTATGACTGATGGGTGATGTCACCATGAGTAGCAGCATCAGTCACGTTCACCTGTTCTCGATGACCCGTTTTTTTTGTCAATGTTGCGTATGTCTAGTTAGAGATCTTACTAGAGAAAACAAAGAGCTTGTTGATGGATTTACTAAGGATTCACATGCATGTTTTTGTAAACAATTCCTAAACATGGTAAATTGTAACACGTATAGGCCTGGATGATAGAAGAAAAAAACAAACTAAAACTTTCACCGCTCAGAAAATACCAAACGGATTTAAATTATTTTATGTCAAAGTGCTCACACACATATTAAGTTTATAAAAGTGGCCAGAGGATATCGGGAATTTTCCTGGGGCCGGAGTTATTCTGGTGGGTCCCTGGATCAGGTCGGATGAATAGGGTGCTGTGCTTATGTGCCCCTGGAAGTAGACACATTGTAAGTGGCCACTATATTAATGCATTTTGAGAAAAACGCATCAGTGTGAACCTATTGAGAAACGATCGAATTGGATAACCATGTTTCCTGCATTTGATTGATCTTACGAGGGGCGGGTTCCAAACGCCTCAAATTTACTATAAAGTGGCCAATTTATATCTAAACATCTGTGTCAAGCTTATGGACTACAGTCAACTCTCCATAACTCGATATTGAAGGGACCATCGAGTTAGGAAGGTATCGAGTTATTAAACACAAATTCAATGCAAATGCTATCCGAGGGACATCGAGTTAGCCATGAAAACCAACTTTTACTATCAGGTATCAGAAGGCCGGCTCTAAAGGCACGATCCCCACCAGTTGGAAGATTTGTGCCATCGCCATATTTGAGCCTGTTTCATCATCTACGCGATGGGAGAGGAAAGGGAAGGGAAAGATGGGAGGAAATAGGAGTAGGTCCCTTGAAGTGGGAAGATCGCATTAGCGAAATGAGAGCATATAGCTCCATACCACAATGGGTTCGAACACCGCCCTAAAAAGGGCACTGCAAAACGCTTGAGCGTAAAGAGAGCCTATAGCTCATTATCACAGCGGGCAAAGAATAACAGAATGTCCTGAAGATTCTGGCTTCTGAATTCAGTTTCACTTAATAAGAATTTACCAAGAAATCGGAATCGTATTTGCGCAAAAATTGGACAGTTATCAGGTGATACGAAGTTCCATAAGGCGGCATCCATTTATTACGTAACGCTAAAATTGGAAATTTTCTAGTACCCAGTAACGGTAAGAGCAAGAAAGTGCTTCTTGTTTAAGATATATGTGTAGTGGCGCAACGTCGAAAATGGCCTCAAGCGCTGCTGTGGGAGTTGTAGAGAACGCACCAGACATCGCCATCAAGCACATCCTTTGGAGATGGCCCAATTTTGATTGGATTGTTCTCACTTCGCCCTTTTGCCACCACACAAGACATCCATATGCCAATATTGGTCGAACAACTGTTGTGTAAATCCATTTGATATATTTGGGTTTGAGGCCCCAAGTTTTACCAAAGGTTCGCCTGCATTGACCAAAGGCCAAGCAAGCTTTTTTGACTCTGAAATCAATGTGAGGTGTCCATGAAAGTTTGGAATCTAGAATGACTCCGACATACTTTACTTGATCAGTCACATTAATCTCAGTGCCAAAAAGATGTAAAGGTCGAATTCTATCGTGGTTTCGTCTTTCCGTAAACAGAACAATAGATGTTTTATTCGGGTTAACCGAAAGGCCATATTGGCGACACCAACTCTCGACTACCTGAAGAGCACTTTGCATCAGGTCGAATAGGGTGCTTATGCACATACCAACTATCAGAGCTAGATAGTCGTCGGCAAATCCATAAGTTGGATAACCACTATTATTGAATTGCCTCAATAGCGTATCTGATACAAGTTTCCACAAAAGTGATGACAAGACTCCCTCTTGGGGGCATCCGCAAACACTCAATATTCGAATCGCTGCTTGACGCAATGTCGAGAAGAGATGTCGGTTTTTGAACATTTGATGAATCAAATCAGTAATCATTGTAGGTAGCCCATGGTTTCGTGCAGCTTCCAATATGGCGTCAAAAGACACGTTATCAAAGGCACCCTCATTATCCAAGAAAACACCCAAGCAGAATTGCTTCTGAGCGAATGCTTTCTCGATATCGTATACAACTTTGTGTAAAAGAGTCACAGTGGACTTTACAGATTGGTAAGCATGTTGATTCACATGAATAGGCATGTTTGCCAAATAAACATCACGGATGTGATGATCGATAATACGTTCCAGACATTTCAGAAGAAAAGAGGTCAGACTGATTGGTCTAAAACTCTTCGCTTCTTCATACGACGCACGTCCTCCTTTCGGGATAAACTTTACAGTAATATCATGCCATGATCTGGGAATATACCCGGTATCAAAACTGCTTACAAGTAGCTTTTTCAAAACATGTTTGATAAACTCAAATCCCTTTCGGAGCAGAACAGGATAAATCTCATACGCTCCTGGAGCTTTTAAAGAAGCAAGACTATTAAGTGCACGGTGTGTTTCGTAGAACAAGCTTATTACAAAAAAATAGGTAAGTCTGAAACTTCTCCACAATAAAGTCTAGGTTTCTCGCGTTAATTTGCTGCTAAAACCAAAATAATCGGTCGGGGGGTCCAGAGTAATTTTTTTTTTTGTTTGATTTCGAGAGACTTGCACATATGTTTGAATTTGCCTATCTATGTGTTTATGTACATTAGGGCGGTTCAAAATTAAAAAATGTTTGAGAATTCAATCTCACATATGTTCCTTACTATCCTACTATAAAAATAGTGTTCTGTGAAATTCGCAGCTTTCTAGGTGGTGATTTAAGGTGGCCCAAAGACAATGTAGGTTTATATGCAAATTACTATGAAGAAATTTTGAGGTATGTTCCAAACACGCTTGTACTGTAATGTAAGTACAAACTCATTATCCCATTGTAAAAGCTCTTTCTTAAAACCATTATAAAGAAATTTGCTGAAGAGAGAAATTCAATTCGACAGATAGCAGAAGAGGTATTCATGAGTTTGTTTGCTATTATTTAGCTTAACCCCTATACCGGCAGCTTCATTTTTTCAGCACAAAAATATATTTGAATCGCGATAACTTTTTTGTTTCTCTATATTTTTCCACCATTTTTTCACAACTTTTCAAAAAACTCTTCTACCTTTGGAATCTATGTCGGTATTCACCATTGGTCAACTGGTTTTAAAAATATATCGGTGTTCCTTGGGGGACCGACACTTCCCATATAAAATTTCAATATGATGTTTTATGAAATTTTCAAGATCTCGTTACGGCTAGAGTGGTACTTAAAATATAAAAGCTCATTGCTCAAAAACAGTTACACTGATTTGTTTAATTTCTTCACAATAGACTTTCATCAAAGTTCAGTTTTGAAAAGCGAATAACCGAATATGAGAAAAAATCTGTAGCCAAAGATAATTACGAGAGTTATGGCTATGCGTCGGTCCCCCAAGGAATATCTCCGACTATAGATGACCAATGCTCAAAACCGATACAGATTCTGAAAATAAGAGAGTTTTTTGAGAAGTTGTGGAAATTTTTTTCAAAAATATTGAGAAATAAAAAAGTTATCGCGATTTGAATATTTTGAAAATATTAAGCTGCCGGTAGATGGGTTAATATGGGGTTATAGTACTGCAAACAAGTACAAAAATCCCAAACCCATTTTAGCCTCATAATCTTTTTTTCTGATCTTTTCATAAGCACTGTGCCATTAAGAAAATAACATAAAAAATATAAGAAACATCTCAAACACCATCCAAATTAGCGTATTTTTCAGCACCATGGGGCAAGTATATTACATGCCTTATAACAAGGTTTATCACATGCGAAGCCCTCTACTAGTTAATTCGAATAATTGAAATTGTGTTGTTTGAAAGGCGGATAAGTCACTTTTGTATCTAGGGGTCATGCACAAATTACGTCACGCTCCAAGGGGGAGGGGGGGGGGGGTTCAGCCATGCGTGACAAGCCTTACAAAATTATCGGAGGACTCGAGAAGCAGACAACCGGTAACTCACTGGTCACTCGCTGGTGGCGACTAATCAATAAAATGTTCAACGCAAAAGGTTGTCAGGTTCTCAAGATACAAATCTACAAACAAGCTCTTGAAAGTTCGAGGTTTGATATCGATGCATCTTCACCTATTAAAAAAATCTTCTAATAACTTCTTACATCATTATGACCAATTTAAGTACGATTTTCAAGGTTTTTCGTGGACAATAAAGAAAATGAAGTTTGAGACAATTTTGCTATTATGCGTATATCATATGTCATATATGCTTATTACAGCTCTTTTGAGCAAGAACATCTTTACCTTCCAAGCCAAGGTGTTCAAATTGTTTGATCTTGCAGTTTGTCCCGTATCTATGTTCAACGCAATGTGTATCGGTACAAAAACACATATCCATGAATACTTCACACAAAATAAAAAAAAATGTTCTGGACCCCCCGACCGATTATTTTGATTTTGGTCGCAAATGAAAGAGCAAAGTCTAATTGTTTTTAGTTCGAAATTTCAGACTTACCTATTTTTTTGTAATAAAGTTCATCCACAAAGACACCGTGAGTGCCCATTGAATCGATTCAGTAGTTACGATACTGCGAGCCGAGGCCAGAGACTCGTAACTACATGAAAAGACCACCTTAAAAAAGACATTTGGTTCTTGCGTTATTGCGTTTTGAATAGATAAATATTGATAAAATTTGATAAATATATGTGCGATAACTGCAAATTGAAATTGGGCTCTACCTATGAGCGTGCCGCTGGAAATATTTTTCGTAAATTCTTAGGTTGATAAAATAAGTTTATAATTGAAATATTTCCAAAATATTTCCTGTAGTGAATCAGTATTATAACCACTTTCAAAAAATATTATCACCAATGATGTCAGTTAAACAAGCGCAACGTAATGTTATCTCGAATTTGTATGAGAATATACTGGACACGGTGTAGATGCCATGTCCGCACATCCGGGGAAGTGTGTATTGAATAAACATTCTATAACTTCTTCATCAGAAGAAGTACAGTCACCATTAGGTAAGCGAATTTCGTTCACTTGGAAATCCTTAGATTTTGCAAGGATTTTGTTCAGCCGACTGACTTCACTCAAACTGGAAACATGTGTACAACGGGTTTTCCAGCCGAATCGTTCAGCAGAACGAAGAGCCTTCTTGTAAGCCTTGCGAGCCGACTTGAACGACTCTGATCCAGCTAAACGGCGTCTGTTCCAAGTCCTTCTACACTGTTTCCTGAGTCTAGTCAGATCGAAATTCCACCATGGGGTCCCTCTTGTAGTCTTCACAGACCGCAGAGGACATGCTTCTTCCAAAGCCTCCATAATGTAGGATATTGTAGTATCAACGGCATCATCCAAATCACTTGGATTTTCAATGGACGGAGAATATCCATGGAATTTGGTCGCAACCAATTCAGTGTAGAGTTCCCAGTTTGTTGACCGGGGAATCTTAAAACGCAAAGTCTGCGCAGTTACCTTTCAATGTTCAAAGAAGATGTAGTGATGATCAGATAATGATTCCTCATCTGATACATGCCAATTCGTCAACTCGTGACTGATTCTATTCGAGCAGAGCGTTATGTCTAACACTTCTTCTCTATTAGAAACCATGAAGGTTGAGCGATTGTAATCCAAGATCTGTACTACTTAAGTATTCCAGTGGACTTTACAGATTGGTAAGCATGTTGATTCACATGAATAGGCATGTTTACCAAATAAACACCACGGATGTGATGATCGATAATACGTTCCAGACATTTCAGAAGAAAAGAGGTCAGACTGTTTGGTCTAAAAATCTTCGCTTCTTCATACGACGCACGTCCTCCTTTCTGGAAAATGATATCTGAGCTGCCCCAGATGATGTGATGAGCATTGGCATCACTGCCCATAATCAGCGGAAGGCCTTTTGTTACGCAGTGTACGACAACTCGTTTGAAGTCATCCGTTGGGGATGGTTCATCATGTGGTAAATATACCGAACAATAGACGTATTTCCTGTTGAGGTCACCAATCTCTGGTAGTTAACTCAGAAATGAGTGTAGCATCGATTGCTTTATTAACGAGTACGCATTCGCGAGGCGTGGAGCCAAGTAGCAAAAAACACACCTAGACAGAAGTTCCCTCTACGAAAGTAAGGTTCTTGAATTAGCGCCACTTGGGCTGTACTATTTTGCATGAGTCTGCAAAGATTGATCGTTGCTGTTCTTTTATGTTGAAGATTAATCTGAGCTAACCTAACCGTAGCCACTACCCAAACTAGGCAGGATTAAGATTTTTGCAATCTCAGCATGATAAAAACCAGTTGCGAAAAAGCCAGATCGGTATCTATTGAAAGTCGCCAAAGACGAAAAAGCACAGAATACACTGTGTAAAACGCATATGCGAATTGATATAGGTGATAATTTAAATCAAATAGCAACATATTCATAATCCTACCCTTATTTAGCCTCAGGCTAGAGACTGAAGAAGAGCAGCCGATTATCTAGGAGAAACATAAGGTCACCTGCGCCATTGGTCCGGGTAGCACAGGAAGGGCACAATACTGCAGAGGGCGCCCTGGTACTCCACAGGCTCTGTTAGCGGTTAGGTTTTATTTAGACCCCCTTAACCATTCATTCCTAGGCACGGTACGCTTTACACCATAAATTAGGGGTCACCTGTGAGGTGGACTTTTACCATCGGAACAGGCAGACCGTAGTGTTATTTTTTAGCCAGTTGAAACAACCGCTACCGACACTACGCGGCTATCTAGACTGCTTGGGAAAAGGAGCTTAATATTGATGATTAACTCCTAACGCGCACAAGCAGCCCTAATCCAAGGGACCATCGAATTAGCCATGAAAACCTACTTTTACTATGATTCTCTAACTCGATATCTAGATGAAAAATATCGAGTAATAACCATGCTTCAAATTCGTTAAGTATTCGCTAAGCGATGGGGGTTTTAGTATTTTTGATTTCACTCAGGCCTATACGGGTCAAGAAAGTAAGAATAGTTCGTTTATGCCTTGCCTCTTTGTAATACATACTCAGACATTTTCACCGTACTTTCAACAGCCGAAATTTTGATAAAGATATTCTACTGTTGGTTGTTCAATAAGCTCATCAAATTAGCAGTAGTAAAAAGGCACTGACTTTCAAGGACTAATATACAAATATAGACACATTTTTGAAACCATTAGGCCTCAAAATTCCACTGGATTGTTCGGCTGTTGAAAGTTTTTTTACAAGGGGGAAATCTGAAATCAGAACCCTGAGAAGCTAACTCTGAGAGTGTGGGGAGGCCGCACCACCCACTAAAACAGGCCTGCCCAACCTTTTTGAACCGCTGGCCACATTTCAGCAATAGTATTGCGCGGCGGGCCAAAAACTTCTATTTTTTGTTAACCAAAATTCTTTTGGAAACAAATTGAGACAACTGTTTTTGAGCATCAAACTAAGGATTCAGTAAGAATTCCACTCAGTATTCTATAAAGATTACAAAGCTCGTTATAACGACAACTTTTTTGGGACAAATCTCTCAATAACGACATTTCTAATGGTCCCTTCAAATTTTCATAGTAATTTTAACTTTTTTTAAGCGATATTTCTATGCTTCGACCGGTTTCTATTACGACATTCGAGTTATTTTTGGTAGTCACTCAGTATAACGACATTTTTGCGCATGTTTAATTATTATAGTACAATTATGATTGTTTTCATCCTCCATGATCCATCCTACTGCTTCATGACGACGTCATTTATGACGACTTTTCCTTAACAGCGATCCCTTGCGATGTCGCTATAACGAGCTT
Source organism: Aedes aegypti (assembly GCF_002204515.2). Taxonomy (NCBI): domain Eukaryota; kingdom Metazoa; phylum Arthropoda; class Insecta; order Diptera; family Culicidae; genus Aedes; species Aedes aegypti. The sequence goes on along the minus strand of NC_035109.1, from coordinate 223,437,814 downwards.
TGACTTATAAGAATCCTATTCAGAATGTTGTCACAATTCCGTCCATCATTATTTAAAAATCATGCCTAAAGTTATGAAGGAATTCAGCGTGACATTCGGTAAAAATCCAACACAGAATCTCCATTCTAAAATCCTGCTATGGAACCTGCGAGATATTTGTCCAATATTGTAAATAAATCCTGTATAGAATGACATCCACACAGGATTATGTGGAAACACTGTCCAGTATTTTGTAAAAAAAAAATGGTTTGGAGATTTCGCCTAAGTTTTCTGAAATTTTATATACAGAATCAATTCTTTGCTGTGAAATTTGACTAATTCAGCCTATTCCCATGAAATTGATTTAAGCTTGATTGAAATTCAGTCTGTCCTATGAAATAGTAAAGAAAGTCGTGGTATAGCGTTGTAAAAAATGTAATCAAATTATTGCAATTATTAAAGAGTATGATTTCTCAAATTGATCTTCAAATTGATTTTTGCAAGCAGGATTCATACGTGAATAATTTTAACGCTTATTAACTTCAAAGATGAGTGCTACCAGATGTTTTAGTAATAACAACAAGTAATCAACCACGAGTTAAAAAAGTTGCAGTAATGTTGTTCCATGTGTTTGTCATGAAAACTTTTCTTGAGATTGTATCCCGATCCGCAAAAGTTGGGAAAAACGATTGTGAGAGCGCTAGATTTATTGCTTGTTTTGCGTTTGTTCCGGTGACAATTTGATTTACTGAGTACCTATTAGCAAAATATGATATCAAGTAAATTTAGAAGCTTTGAAAACTAATTGAGTTATCATATTAGCTGAAATATTAGCGTAAAATACAATCGAAATTTTCAATAATGATCTAACTTCAAATAAGTATAACAGTCTGCGGGCCAGATATGAGGAAGGACTTCAAACTCTTCGCGGGCCGCACAAAATGACGTCGCATTGGTTGTTGTTGTTTGAGAGGCACTTTAACCCGAAGGTCATTCGTCCCTTTCATACCGTACGTTGGGCAGCCCTGCACTAAAACCAACCCATGCACTGTACGTGAGCAATTCTCGCTGGAATGATCAAGTGGTGTACAAAGTGCATACCGTCAAACGGGGTAACTTGCAACAAGTTTCCACTTCAAAGCTATATGGATGAACAATTTGAGGATTCAGATGAGACAAAAACCATCTGGTACCCTAATCGCCACGTAAAGAATACCAGGCGGTATTAATTTTATCAGTATTTAGTTTTCTGGGATCAGGAGAGACGAAAAATATGCATTTTCAATGCTACCCCTGATGTGGGGTAACATGCAACACACAGTGCTACCTGAAGAACACTATTAAAATATATATTCTATATCATGTTATTATGATCATTTAATAAAGTTCTGCAGTAAAAGCAGGACAATAATAATAAACAGGCTATTTTCTCTTAGAAAACTAAATATTATTCATTGAATTATGAATATTGAAACAGTTTGATTGAAAATTGCATTAGCATTACATAGGGTGCCCACACTGGAAAACTCTAGCATATCATGATTCTCGACAGTTATTGGAAAGCCACGAAAACTTTTCTACAAAAACAATGGTATTTTAGGTTTAACTTCACATAACTTATTTTTTAGACATATTTAAAACAAAGTGACGTATTACATATTGTTGTGTATGTCTTATCATATTTCATTTCATCATATTTCATGCAGAGAATTCCCAATAGTAGATCTGTAAGTTATTTTTATGCAGATTTTCTAAATTATTCATTATTTTCATGAAGAAAATAAAACTAAATATAATAATAATACGATTTATTGAATTTTTCAATAATTAGTACCAAACGTGTATTGAATTGACTGAGGTACAAAAATGTTAAGGTTACTAAACAAATATATATTCAATTTTGCCTTTTCGTGTGTTTTCGATGACAAATGGCAGAAAAAATCAAACAATTGAGATCAAAATTGCTGTTGCAAGCTACCCCACAAGGGTAGTCAAGAACGTTTTTGAATTTTTAAGTTGTTTAAGCAAAAAATTATCAAAACTTGTATACTGTCAATTTGTACACTACTAAGTACTAAAACTGATAGCAAATTCCTCGAATGCCATATTTCTTCCGTTTGTGTGGGACGAGGAACGTTTTTCAGCATTAATTCCATACAATCCAATGTGTAACATGATTTTCACCTAAACCAAACCAACCAACAAAGAAATAATAACCAAACCCTTGCCAAAATGTTCTGTTATATACATAAGGTCAATAAACGGCGGAATAAGTAATAATAATTTAACTCAATGCTAAACGAAACGATAATTCGGTTCCATGTCGAAGTGTTGCAAATTTCACCCCTGTTGCAAGATACCCCGTTTGACGGTACATACATTACCTTTGGTCTCAGACCCTTATCTTCTCGGAACCACCTTACGGTATTTCTTCGGAGAGCAGCATAGGCAAACTACTTCTACAAAATTTGTCAAAATCAACGTTTTTTTTAACAGTACAAACGAGAGTTAAGAGCAAATGTGTCCGTGATGGGCTTAGGGCCTTTTTTGAAGGCAAAAGCCTCATGTTATCACAATGTTAGCACCTTAGTGGAAGATCGTACATAAGGGACGAGACATTCGGTATTTGGCACTAGCATAACTATAGGAATATCCACAACTAATCACTTACCCTACCCTGGAGAGAGAAACCAATACAAAATTTCTGTACGTCATAGTGAGCCAAGATTCTGCTGTCACGAACTGTCACTGTGAGCCCGGGTTTTGAACAATGGACTAACATGATAAAAGCACGTAACTGATTAAAACATATTTAAACATATTTTTGCATTGCATCAAAGGTGACAAATATCGATTCATGCACATAATGCTAGTCATGTCAAGAGAGCATCTTTTATTCTGATTGAATAGAAAGTATTGAAAAACGCATAGTTTTATGAAAATTAAGTGCACAGAAAACTGTGACCCTTTTTGCGTGTTTTTCCGGTAAGATCGAAAGTACACGACAAAAGAAAACTAGCGATTTTCACCAAGCCTGCCTTGATTGTCGTTGGCAAACTGGAGTTATCTTGCCAGTTTAAAAAAAACTTGTTTCATATTTTGTATGTAGTTTCTTCTGTGCCTCCCCTCAGACCCTACCTATATATTTGACCTGTACCACTCGAATATTTTTTATCGACATACCTATCAAAATTGTACCCTACCGTAATTCAACGTATCCGATATGCGAAGCGCTGACTGCAGCAAAGAAGGAATATTCTTTTTTGTATCGAAATCCAATTTCCGCTCGTTAGGAGTTTCTCTTTAACATTTTTTTCCCAAACCCACCACTTTCTCCACACCCATCCAGCTGTGTGGGGTTCTGTCTTTACGTCGTTCATGTATTCTCTGTGTGGATATTTTTACGCTCGGTAAAATTCCTGGGTGGCAGCGCATGTCACTGTCATCTTCGCCGGGTGCATCATATTTTGGCTACGTGGTGTTCTTTTCGCTGTAGGCCAAAAACGTTGCAGACGTTTCACATATCAGCGATGAATATGGGAGCAAATCTAGAAATATGTATCAAACATTATATTTCCTTGGATTGTTTTTTTTTTTAATATTTTTATTGTACTTTGCATAGAAAATAACGTAAAGATTATATCAATGAATAAATATCATTCTCGATAAAACTTGTCGCAAATCCCAATATATTAATTCATGTCCATTTTGTCCTAACTGGGACAGAGCGTGCTTCTCAGCTTTCTATGAGCATTCCAACATGTATTTAATAACCGCTTAGTTTGTTTTGAGAAAGCCAGCTAATGTTCATGTCTCTAAACCCGAAACGATCCGCGACCTTGATTTTGAGTTGATGATTTTTGTGGTGTTCCTCTTACCGACCATGTTTCGCTCCCAAGCAGACACCTATGCACTGGAAACCTTTCAAACGATTTTAACCTACTTCTTTTAAATTTGTCCCAATGTGCGATGCGCTAGCCATCGCAGTTAGTAAATCGTTCTCGTAACTTGTGCCTTAAGCAATTTCTAGCATATTGCGAAGCAATACATATACAGATAATGATTTATTTTTACAGATTAATTTCTCATTTCACAGACGGTAGACAATTTCTTAATTTCTTCAACATATTGGAAGAGATTTTTGGCACGGATAACGGTTAGTGTCGTTCATTGATGGTAGTAGCTCTTAATCATTCAAACCAATGGTGAAAATGAGAATTTAATTTATGTGTTATGCAATATTGTCAGTTATTTCATCGAATTAGCTACGATTAATCCTCATTTCTCACAGTAACCAAGGAAGAGTAGCAACGCCCACTGCCCTAAAGGAAAACCTTGCGTCCGGATTCGATTCAAGGATTGTTCAGGAACTGTATGTAATGGAAGTTTCCTAATCTCCCCTTATAAAGCAATAGGGGATTTTTTTTTTAATTTCCGTACGGGTTTGGGCCGAAAGGTCTCAGATTTCCATGAAACTTTTTCCACAGGCAGGGCTCATCAATATATGAATAAAAAAAAAATGAGAAAAATTCAGGGTCGCCTATTTTCCCGGAACACTCAGTTGGAATTTTTTTTGTTTTCCCCTGACACTACTTACTTTGAAAAATCATAACTCAAGAACGAAGCATCATAGAAACAAATTTTTTTATGAAAATGAAAGCAAATTTTCTCAAAAATGAAAAAAAATAACTGGAAAAAGTTTTCCACAAAATTTTCCACCGTTGAGAAAATTCGTAAAGAAAAGCCGGAAAAACTATGCTCCAACTCGTGGAAAATTTTCAAAAAAAATATTTTTGAGATGGTAATTTCATAAGCTTTAATCGCTAAAATTTTTGAAAACTGTTTCCAGTTAATATTTTTTTTATTCCTGAGAAAATTTGCTTTCATTTTCATAAAAAAACTTTTTTCTACGATGCTTCTTTCTTGAGTTATGATTTTTCAAAGAAAAGGATTAAAATGGCACATTTGCACATTTTTTACATTATTTTCCGTAATTCTTACGGAAATAAAAAAAAAATCCCAATAATAAATTATAAAATACCATCGTATGTATTATTTTCACTTTTGAGTTATTTTAAAATAAAAGAACATCATGAACAACAGAATATGCCTAAAGATAGGCAGTTTTCTAAGGAAATTCAAATGCTGAACAAATGTTTTAAATTTGTTTGAGTTCATTCAAGCCAAATGTTACAAATATATAAAATGTTTGTGTCCACTTGTTAACAAAAAATAGAAACTTTGTTTCAAGAACAAGCTTTTGATCTGCAAACAAATTTTCAGGCCATCCATGTTGTATGATGTACGATAAATGCATCATGCGTCATATATTTGGGATAGGTTAGGTAAAGTTAATTAAAAGGTTAAATCGGTTTATGGACAAAAGGTCGAAAGACAAAAGGTCGAAAGGACAAAATGTTGAAAATGGTTTACTTGGTGGGAAATTTTTCCTTCTTTGAAAAAAGGTTCTCGACCTTTCGTCCCTTATTTTTTGTTCTCCGACCTTTTGTCCTTTCGACCCTTTGAAATCGTATTTCATTAAGTTCTAGAAGGGAGGGAGATAGGTCATTCTACAAAAAAACGAAGAAAATCATTGAGAAACCATTCTAAGGATTTGGCCTCTATGAGTTAGTGGCTTGTTATCTGCATACCGACAAGGAAGCTGAATTCCGACCACTTCCAGGAGATCGTTAGGCAGCAACCGCCTTGTCACCCACAGAGACACTCTATAATGAAACTAGCGACCAATGGAACCACCGACACGACGAACAATGTGAACTTTGTCGTAGGTATCGTTTTAATTATGGTTGCTATTTTTAGTGCGCTATGAAACTAATAGACACTGACTGGTCTACGATACCCAGTAGCTAGTCAGCCGGTTCACTTTCCTTCTGTCTAACAACAACCGGCATTTGTGCCAACTTGGTGTGGCTGGCGGCAAGGAAGCTCCTCGTTCGGGACATTCTTCTTGTACTTTGCGATGACACCATTAATTAACGCCAAGTGATATGTATCGAGTCTGTTAAGTACCGCGTGGTTGGTATGCTGCCTCATTGGTGCTTATTATGCAAAGGAGTATTCATGGCAATTCATATATAGGTATGTCATGAGGAACAGGAGATAATGTCATCAAAATTACAATATACAACTTTATAATTAAAGCGGAACTATACGTTTTCAAAATTTGAGCGACTTTTAAGAGAAAAAAAATAGATATGTATATAATATGAATTTTATTTCAAATTAGCATCAAGGTCAACAAAATAACCACAGTTTTTTTTTTCACAGAATACAATGCTTTCAAATTTTCCAATAACTACCGTAGAACTAAACATTATATATACTTTGCAATTGGGTTAAAAGGTCAAATTGATGTGAAATGTTTAGTTTCACGATAGTTGTTCAAACTTTCACTCGGCTGGTAAAGCTATAAACGATAAATCATGTTTGTGGGTTCCGTAGCCGTGCGGTTAGCGGCGTCAGTCGTTTAGGCGTATTGCGATACGAAGTGTGGGTTCGATTTCCACTCCAGTCGGAGAAAACTATTCGTCAAACGAAAAAAAATTCACTGGTCCGCTGGTCGTTCCATGTGTCCTTTGTCTAATGTTAGTTATGTTCAGTCTGTGCAGCCTTTGGCTGAAGACGGTGTAAATTGTCTTTATAATAAAAAAAATAAAGTGTTTCCAATAATGTTAAGTTGCCGTTGAAGATTATGTGAAGATAATGTGGAGAAGATTAATACATTTCAAATGGAAAACCATTAACATAACTTAAATTCTATGCCATGGAAGCTTGATCAATTTGGTCCCCATATATGTTAGTCATTAATTTCTAGGTCGGTCATGGCCTTTCTAAGCCCTTTCTTTCCCTTAGTTAAGTCAATGTAGGAAAAAATGCAATCATAAAAAAAATATTCCTTATTTGCCTACTTAAGGTGAAGATGAATCGAAGCCAAAACTCAAATTTTCAAGAGCACAAATCTGGAGAACCGAACATCCGTTTGAGCTGAATACTTAATCGATTGGTCATATATTTATTTATTTATTTATTTCGTCAATCAATAGTAGACTACATGCTTGCTTAATTCTATGTTGTATTATATCTTAAGGAACTAAAATATTGATTCGATTCTATCATCATGTGTTTTTATATGTGGAGACCACACAATACTAGAATATTCTAGAACTGATCTTACATAAGCAATATACAAAGTTGAATCGTATATGGATCCCAAAAATTGTAGCTAAAACGCTTAATAAAGCTCAACATATTGGTAGCTTTATGGATAATCGTTTTATAATGATCAGTAAAGGTATGTTTAGAATCTAACATGACACCTAAATCTCTAATCTTAACGCACTTTTGAACAATTTGGTTTCCTAAAGAGACAGTAATCTGTGGTGTATTCCGTTTTCTGCTATATGTGATTAAATTACTTTTTTTTTACGTTTAATTAGTAAGCTTTTGCTACACCATTTATCAAATATACTTATTTCATTCAGATAAATGTCGCTTTCTTTGTTGCTATTGATTTCCATATAAAGTTTCATATCGTCGGCATAAATAAGAATTTAAAAATGTTTAAGAACATATGAAATATCATTAACAAATAATATGAATAACAATGGACCTAAATGCGAACCTTGGGGAACTCCTGATGTAACGTGAACAGGTTTAGACATTTTTTCCCTAAAATCTAAATATTTGTTGGCGATCTGTTAAATACGATTCAATCCAGTTGAGGAGTCTCATTGCAATTCCCATTTTATTGAGCTTGAAAATCAACATAGGGATGTCTAGTCTGTCAAATGCCTTATTAAAATCGGTGTAAAGTGCTTCGACGTGGTTACCTCTATCCATTCAATTAAAAGTGTAATTTACAAAAGGTTTGTTGTAGTAGAACGACCTTTAAAGAAACCATGTTGTGTATTCGTAATTCTATGTTTTATTTGGCTAAACACATTTTTAATTATAATTGATTCAAATAGTTTTGAAATGGATGAAATAATAGCAATTCCACGATAATTTCGAACAGACTTGTAAATGGGTATGAGATACGATCTTTTCCATTCTTTTGGCAATCTGCCCATTTCAAGTGACTAAGTTTTTCAGTAAAATAGGTGGGATTCCGAAATCGACATTTACTAGCACGTTGTATTATTGCATGCTGGCTGGGGATATGCATCAGCGAGCTGCAGAAGAGCGGTTCCACGCCGTTTCGCAAACCCGATTATTTTTGTATTTTTTGAATCGCCTGAAAATTTGCATACAGATTCTTTATGACCAAAAATGCCATTATGCACTTTCAGACCGCCATTTTGAACCTCGCCTTACTTTTGAGAAGGGCGTATCGGAAAATGCATGGCAAATCTTTAAAAAACTGTAACTCGAAAACGGTTTGTCCGATCGATTTGAGATCTTCTACAAAGTTGTAGGTATTGCTTAGGACTATATGGAGAAAACTATGCACGGTAAAAAAGTTACAGATTATTTTTTATTTCAAAAACAAAATTTTAAAAGCGATTTTCTCCAGAAACGCAGTTTCGATTTTTTGGAAATGTTTTAGGGGACAACTTATGTGATTTATTGCACAATGTTTCAAAATGGAAGAATTATGGACAAAAAAAGCTATGATTTTTAAAGAAATTACAGATTTTGAAAAAAAATCTAAATAGAGGAAAACAATATTTTTTTATGTACCGTTTTGTCTCAAATTCCGAACAGACTCATATTCCGAACACTCCGTTTTTGTATGGCGATTCGGTTGAAATGTTTCGCTGAAATATGTCATCAAATAACCAGGAAATGGCAGTCGATTGCAATTCAGTTTTAACGTCGTTAAATGTATTTTATACCTCGAGAGTATTGATGATTCTTTAGTTCAAGACCAGTAAAACTAGCTTGAATAAATTTATTTGCGAGATTATTCATTTGAATACGCTTTATTCGTGCTGTTCGGAATTTGAATCAAGGTGTTCGGAATATGAGACAGAATGAATGCAGTGTTCGGCATTTGAATCAAAATGTTGTTCCATACTTTTACGTTAAAACAATACTACACAAGTTCAAATAAACATTTTTATCAGCACACTACACAGCTAACAGTTAGGCTTTCCGGAGAAATTGAAACTTTTACAAATATCAGTTAATTTATGCTTGCCAGATGCATTTGAAGTCACTGCTGGCCTTAAGTGTTCGGAATATGAGTCAAAACGGTATATATTTGAAAGTACAGAAAAATTGCAATCAAAAAGTACTTAAGTAATTTTTTTCTAGGTTGCATTAATTTCGAGGTATACTCATATTTATATAAAATTTTCAAATAAAAAAAGTAAAATAGGCCCTTTTCAAACATATTTTGTGTTTCTCCATTCCGGAAATATTTTATTTTGATTGAGTGAATCGCAGCTGAATTGTTTATTGTTTGATCAAAACCTATAGTATTGGACAAAACATTTGCAAATATTTCGATTTTCCATACAAAATGACCAACTTTGATGAACTAAATCTCAGTTATTTATGAACTGATTTGAATGAAATTTTCACGGAATATCAGACATAACTTGAATTTTAACATATATTTTTGAGTGATTTATCCAATCACATGTTGAAAAGCAGTAAAGGTTTGACTAAAGTGAATTTTTTGACGATTTTTTATAATTGTCATAACTAAACATATTGAAGGAATAGCTTCATGGTATTTTCAGCAAAGTTTTAGATTTTGACAAGATGAATAAGTTTGTTGAAGACAGTTTTTGTGTAGGGTTATCAGATTTTGAGATAAAAAGATTTGAATTTTTCGTCGAAAATTACACTTTAGTCAAATCGTTATTACTTATAAACTCGTGATTGGAAAAAAATATTCAAAAATATATGTTAAAATTTAAGTTATATCTTGATGTTCTGTGAAAGTTTCATTCGAATCGGTCCATAAATAACTGAGATCTAGCTTACCAAAGTTGGTCATTTTGTATGGAAAATCGAAAAAGTTGCAAATGTTTTGTCCAATACTGTATATACTAAAGTATTTAAAAAAGTATGCACGGTAAAAAAATATAAACGAAATTTTCAAATGAAAATTTGAAGTTCATTGTTCTTAAAAACCGCAAAATTGATGTTTTTAATTTTTGGATATGTTTTGCAGCATATTGTTTGTAATTTCTTGCACAATGCCTCAAAACGGAAAATTTTTGGATAAAAAATAAATTATTTAAAAAAACAAATAAAACGAATTTATGCAAAACGATATTTTTGGTGCGTTTTTTTTGAATACAGAAAAATAACTATATATTTTTAAATATGAAAAATTTCTATCGAAAAATACTCGTACGTAAAATTTAGCTGAGATGCATCACTTCCGAGATATACACGGTAAATCTAAACGTGGCATTAAAAATGTGATTATATCACAACGGTGTACCTTTGGTCCCCAGGGCTGTACTTCACACCACGAAGTTTTTGTACCGCATTTTTTTCAATGATGATTGCTACAGTGATAAAACTTGACAACATAGCGCATTATTTTTGTACCCATGAAGTACGTATAAAAAAGCATCGTTTTTCTTTTATTCATTTACCATGTCCAAATGTATGGGTATGGGAAAAAACGTGTTTGTTCATCATACCAACTAAAGCAGGCAAAAGTGATGAAAACCCTTGTGGAGCCTGTTTAGTAGAATGCTTGTAAATATACAAAAAGATGAGTAGTACTGTTCCTTTTAATTCTAATACTATTGTATCCTTCGACAGATACGCGTATTTCAACATCAACTGTAAAGCCGTCTTCAGTGTTGTGTACTTGACTTGGCTTGGTTTGTGTTGTTGAAATCAAAATAAAATTTTCCGGAATGGAGAAACACGAAATATGTTTGAAAGGGCCTATTTTTCTTTTTTTATTTGAAAATTTTTTATAAGTACAGGTCGGACTCGATTATCCGGAGTATCCATTTTTTTCACTCGGGATAATCGAATCCTCCGGATAATCGAATCACTAAAAGAAAAACTAAAATCTACGATAAACGAGCTAAATCTTTGTTTTTATTGTTTTATTTATATGATACAGTGGCGTAGCCAGAAATTTTTTCCTAGCCACATTAGGGATCTTGAGAAGAAAAACAATTTTCTTACCGTCATACACAAAAAAAACCTTTTTCGAACCCCCCTCCCCTTTTTTTTCTTTACCTACGTCAAAAACTGCTAAATCATTCATATTATATTTTGTAATACTAAATTATCTCAAAATTATGCAAAAAAAACTGAAAAACAAGAATATCAAGAAATATATTCCGGATAATCGAGTCTAAAATTCCGGAGAATCGAATCCCGGATAATCGAATCCCGGATAATCGAGTCCGACCTGTATGAGTATCTCGAAATTGATGCAACCTAGAAAAAAACTACTTAAGTCCTCTTCCAATGCATTTTCTGTACTATCAAATAAACACCTAAAAAAATATTGTTTTCCTTTATTTCGATATTTTTCAAAATTTGTAATATTTTTTTAAATTATAACTTTTTTGTCCATAATTCTTCCATTATGAAACATTGTGCAATAAATCACATAAGTTGTCCCCTAAAACATGTCCAAAAATAATAAAAATCACAGATGCATTTTCATAGAAAATCGATTTAAATTTTTTTATTAAAAAAATCTGTCATTATTTTTTACCGTGCATATTTATTTCCAAATAGTCCTAAACAATACCTACAACAACCGCAAAACATATCCAAAAATTAAAAACATCAATGTTGCGGTTTTTAAGAACTATTAGCTTCAAATTTTCATTTGAAAATATCGTTTATATTTTTTACCGTGCACTCTTTTTTCAATACTTAAGCATAAATGTTTTGATTAAACGATAAACGATTTAGCTACGATTCGCTCAATCAAAATATTTTTTTTCTGGAATGGAGAAACACGAAATAAGCTTGAAAAGGGCCTATTTTTCTTTTTTTATTTGAAAATTTTATATAAATATGAGTAAATCTCGAAATTGATGCAACCTAAAAAAATTTACTTAAGTACTTTTCGATTGCAATTTTTCTGTACTTTCAAATAATCACATAAAAAAATATTGTTTTCCTCTATTTAGATTTTTTTTCAAAATCTGTAATTTTTAAAAAAATCATAACTTTTTTGTCCATAATTCTTCCATTTTGAAACATTGTGCAATAAATCACATAAGTTGTCCCCTAAAACATATCCAAAAATAAAAAAAAATCAAAACTGCGTTTCTGGAGAAAATCGATTTTAAAATTTTGTTTTTGAAATAAAAAATAATCTGTAACTTTTTTACCGTGCATATTTTTCTCCATATAGTCCTAAGCAATACCTACAACTTTGTAGAAGATCTCAAATCGATCGGACAAACCGTTTTCTAGTTACAGTTTTTTAAAGATTTGCCATGCATTTTCCGATACGCCCTTCTCAAAAATAAGGCGAGGTTCAAAATGGCGGTCTGAAAGTGCATAATGGCATTTTTGGTCATAAAGAATCTGTATGCAAATTTTCAGGCGATTCAAAATATACAAAAAATAATCGGGTTTGCGAAACGGCGTGGAACCGCTCAATAGTAATACGCGAGGGAGAAGAGGAAAGGAAATTAGTGGATCGTGAATTCAGACAAAGGAATATATCCAGGAATAAAGGGATGCACCTGGTTACTATCGACTTTTACGGTGGTAATATAAATTATGCAAAAACTTTTATTGTTATCATTAAAGTAAAAAAAAAAACAACTAGTACCTACATTAAATATGAATGATGCCCAAAATAATTTAGAAATTTGTGATTTCTAAGGACTGCACATTTCCTCATAGAATCCCATGTCGTTAAGCATCTATTTGTTACCGAAAAAAAAACTTTTTCTTTTGTCTACAATTCTAAATAAAACATCGAAACAATGAGAACGAAATGTCATCCCATTTAGTTTGGATGATGCCGGTAGATGGTAATGGAGCGTGCGGAAAAACATCAGAGAGATGAAACATAACCGTCATCAGTCGTGATTTACGGTCGTCTTCGAATTTTTGGCATGATATCAAACAAGCTTCTTCTGCTCGAACGGAGGTTTATGGTTTGTGATGTTTTCTAGCTACATATGCCAAAAGCATGAGGAGGAGCATCGAATCACTTCGGAAGACGTTTTCAATTCATTGCAATGAAGTCTAGCATCATTTTTTATCATAGATAGATTTTTGTCTAAGTTTGTTTTCCAAAAACAATTTAAATGTTTTTGTATTTCTTTCTAAAGTTACACATTTTATAGTCATGAAACAAGTACTTGTTCTCTATTGTCAATTTGACCAAATCAATGGATTTGTATACCTTCGCATTGATTAACAATTCGATCAATCATTGCATATAGATAGCAGTGCGCATACCTTTGTGCTGTGCATACACGAATTCTCTCTGCTCTTGGAAGTTTTCTTAAAAACTATCTAAAGCAATAAAACAGTACTTTTCAGTGCTAAAATTAAAAACGGTACTTTTCAGTGCTACTTAAACAGTACTTTTCAGTACTATTTTTTCTACTATTTATCCCTTTAGATCCTTGTTTGGACCCGTGCCTTCGATTTTTCGTTGGACCCGTTGGCGAAAGCTAGCGGTGGTAATCCTTCTTGGACAACGTCTTGGGAAAAAACCTCTCGAAGGTCACGTCTTTCTCGTTTTTTTAACTAAACATGGTATCAACAACTAACAAAAGAAAGGGTGAATCTCTGAATTCACTACTTCCTTCCAAAAAAAGTGGGTTTTAAAACTGTCACTACACGTGGCAAGAATGGAAGAAAGGACGCTTCCCCGGAATGCGAACTTTCTTCCAAGGGTGAAATGAATAATTGTATCGAAATGAGCAATCAGTTCGATGCTCTAGACAAATTTTCCGAACATCAAATCGAAACAGCCTCTAGCCCAGGCTCTTTGATTCAAGTGAGGAAGCAAAGAGTGCCGCCTATCGTGGTCAGTTGTTCCGAATTTGGGGGATATAGGCAGGAGATCTTGAACTCCATTAGGGGAATCAAGGTTTCCTTCCAAATCGCAAAGAAAGGAGACTGCCGTGTTTTGCCGGAAACTATTAAAGATCGCGAACTTCTTCTCAAACATCTGTACAATAGAAACCTCAGCCAGTGTGAAATTATTACTAATTGCGAAAAAGCTCAAAAACTTGCTATGCAGTTTGAAAGTGCGCACAATTTTAATTTAGGACTTACTAGTCCAATTGAAAATCAAGTTAGGGGGACATGGGGCAAGAAGGACACCCGGGGCAAGAGTGCCACCTCTAATTTCACGTAGTTCAAATCAATTTTTTGATGTTTAACGCGGGATAAGTATAAATTGAGTAATAATTGAGGGTTGTGTAAATATTACAGTTAAAAATGTTTAGTGCAAAAAAATAGAAAAATGTCTTTAACTCACCAAAGCAAAATATGCGAAATATTATAAGAATGTAAGACTGGAAAACAAGGTTTGACTCCCAATAAATACAAAACATATTGATTTTTCCGCACAGTATTGATGATTTTCAATTGTTTAATATAGCTGTGAGGAATTTTTTTCGAAAAAGTCCTTTTGACATTAAATTTTACATATATAATAACAGTATGTCTTATGGGGCAAGAGGGACACCGCAATTTTCTCATATAAAATCAAATGAACTTTTATTTTTCTTGTTTAATATTGCATTCAATGAATGTTTCCTACTAAATAAAATCAAAATAAACCCTCTTGGACATTCAAAATGGTTTCTGAAATGTTTTACTATTATACTACAGTCAAATAAGATGAAAACTAAATTAATTTTGTAAAATTACTTTTTAACTATAAGTCAACTTTTATCCCTCAGTTGTTATCTTTACTTACTCTACAATTTATCCTTTAGGCGGGGAAATAATAATATACAAAATTTGTGGCATTTTGCTCTAGTGGTCTTCTTGCCCTATACGAGTGGCACTCTTGCCCCGTGCCTCGTTTAAAAACCTCATAAGAAGGGACATTTTCAAAAATCTCAAATCATCATGTGTTTCTTATATTTTTGAAATCTATCAATAACTTCATTTAGAACAAGAGCTGAGCTTGCCCCTACACTGGAATAATCTTCAAAAATTGTGCTAATCAACCATGATTTGAACCTATATATCTTAAGGTGTCCTTCTTGCCCCCAGCCCCCCTACTCAGGAGTTCGAAAATATTCTCAATCAAGAGAACGTTTTCGAAAATGCCTGGGAGACTGATTTGGAAGAAATGAGAATTATTATTTAAAAAAATCAAAAATATGAAAGCTCCTGGCGATGATGGAATTTTCTACATCCTTATCAAGATACTTCCAGAAAGTAGCTTATCATTTTTATTTGATATATTTAACAAATGTTTTCAATTACCATATTTTCCTGACAAATGGAAAAATGCTAAGTTGTTCCAATTTTAAAACCAGACAAATATCCTGCAGAAGCTTCTAGCTATCGTTCAATCAGTTTGCTTTCCTCCATCAGTAAACTTTTTGAAAAGGTTATTTTGAACAGAATGATGGCCCACAACAACGAAAATTCAATTTTTGCCAATGAACAGTTCGGATTCCGCCATGGACATTCGACCACTCATCAACTTTTACGTTTAACTATTTTGATCCGTTCCAACAAATCTGAAGGCTACTCTACTGGTCTTGCTCTTCTAGACATAGAAACAGCATTCGACAGTGTTTGGCATGAAGGTTTGATTGTAAAATTAAAAAACTTTCATTTTCCAACATACATTGATAGAATAATTCAAAGTTATCTGTCAAATCGTACACTTCAGGTTAATTATCAGAACTCCAGATCTGAAAGACTTCCTGTAAGAGCTGGTGTTCCCCAAGGCAGCATTTTGGGACCAATATTATACAATATTTTCACATCTGACTTACCTGAGTTACCTCAGGGATGTCAAAAATCTTTGTTTGCGGATGACACAGGCCTCTCCGCCAAAGGACGAAGCCTGCGTGTCATCTGTAGTCGATTGCAAAAAAGTTTGGATATTTTTTCTTCTTACTTGAAAAAATGGAAGATTTCTCCTAATGCTTCCAAAACTCAACTAATAATATTCCCACATAAACCAAAAGCTCTTTATTTGAAACCTTCAAGTAGACATGTTGTCACGATGAGAGGGGTTCCAATAAATTGGTTAGATGAAGTTAAGTATCTAGGGCTTATGCTAGATAAGAATTTAACTTTCAAAAATCACATTGAGAGCATTCAAGCCAAATGTAACAAATATGTAAAATGTCTCTATCCCCTTATTAATAGAAAATCAAAACTTTGTCTTAAGAACAAACTTTTGAAATTCAAACAAATTTTCAGGCCAGCCATGTTGTATGCTGTACCCAGGCATTGCATTTTATCTTATCAGATGATCATCTGAGAGAGATACGGATCCAATAACAAGATATAATCTTAGCGCTCTTTGATCGATCTTTCATCGATATCTCTGGTTCATATGATACAAGATACAATCATTCAAACTCAGCAGACCACGCGCAAGTATTCAATTTGAAAATTAGTGACATTATTTGATGGCGAGTTCACTGTGCAACCAGCGAGTACCTTTAAAACTCAAAACAGCAAATTTTAGGGGAATCCATAGCGGTAAGTGAATGATACACATCTAATGCTATTCATTATTTGGTTTTTAATTATATATTTTTAAACTACCGAGAGATGTCCTTCGGTCTCGGAACCCCCTGAGAACGAATCAATTTACCATTAACCGGATTCTATCAGGATCTGGATGATACAAATCTGAGCGTGAAACTACCGTTAGGCGTACGAAAAGATCTTTTAAATAAATTATATGTTTTATGCTTTATCCAAAAGTCCGCACAATTTTCTATAAAACAAAAAAAAATCTATCAGTGATCGCACTAATAAATCTTTTCTCAAGAAATCGATAAGAATGACTAAAAGAATGCGCTGTAAATCATCCTAGAAATCGACACATTATCAATCAAAAATATTGTCATATATGATGGACCAGTAGTTGAATTCCGGCGCACATTTTCTTCGAAGAGAAGAAAATTTTCTTACATAATCCACCAGCAAGAAAATTTTCTTTTCTCTAAAAAAAAAAATTCGCGTCGAAATTCGCCTACAGGTATTGTTTCCCCAGGTCTTGTCGTTGTCAGGCATCGTCTTACAAAAAAAATGCAAAAGTATTTGGCTCGACTTCTACAAAACATCTTGAAAATATTAGCCTATCTCCTAAGGAATCCAAGGATCTTCAAAAAATTGCCGAAGGCCACAAAATTTCACAAAAAAAAACTCCCGAGATATCCCATTGTTCGAGAATATACTCTTTCTGTTTGCTGATATTTTCGATAGGTAGGTAGACAGTTTGACAGTTCGAAAAATTCAATCTGGATTCACTGTTTGTGCGACTCTTCATTCATCGATTCTGCATTTGTACACCAAACAACTGTTAAGTACATCTTTTGAAGCATCAGATCGAAAGACGGTATCACATCAAAGTGCTCTTGGATTGAGGATAATATCTCTCCACCATCCAAAGATGATCTAAGTGATCAGATGATATTGTAATGCCTGGCTGTACCAATATGGACTAGCTGTTGTAATACCAGGAAGAAAGCTCTGCAGAGAATTCAAAATAAAATTTTGAAAAGGATTCTGAGGCTTCCTCCCTGGTATAGTACCAATGAGTTACATAGAATATCCAATGTAGAAACATTGGAACAAATGTCAAATAAAATAATCAATAATTTCAGGCAAAAATCGTTACAATCTTCTATTGCCACGATTAATGCGTTATATGTTTAGGTTAAGTTAGGTTAAGTATATTCAAAGCGTTTTTTTTCTGTGATAAGCAGGTGAAATCAACTCACCTGTAAAAAATCTGAACTGCTACGGCAAATGAAATGTAATATGTTATTAACAAAATGTTAATAAAATCTTAGATTTGTTTTACCAAATTAGGATGATAGTGTTTTCTAATAACACAGAACACCTAGATATAAGAAATAATGAATGTAATGTTTAGGATGATACTACTTTCTATTTTACCTGGACGTAGCTCCGTACCTACCACACAATAAACACATGCAAAAATATTCAGTTGGCAAAGGAAACTACCAGTTGATAACTGTGGAAGTGCTAATAAAAACACAAAGCTGAGAAGCAGGTTCTGGTCCAGTTGGCGATTTGATTTGATTTATTGTGACTGTAGGCATTTGCCCATTATCTTAAACTAATTACAATGTTCTTCCGTCAATACAACTAAAAATTAAATCTTATTACATACTTAATTTGTTCTTTGGACATTTCAACATTTAAACAATCACGGTTTGCATTATAAAACGACATCATACGATATATAGGTTCATTCCTAGCATAGTTTTGAACTCTATTTGGAATTTGAAACGGCCTTGTTAATCTTAAACCTGTTCTACCCTCATATAATGAAATCTGCCCTGCTAGGTATTGAGAATTATATCTACCATCAATTATATCCTTTAGGAACAAAGCGTCAGCCGTTTTTCTTCTAATTTCGAGCGAATCAATTCCAACAAGTGTGCATAATGATTTATAATCCGGCAAAACGTCTCTCCACCCAAGGTTCCGGAGTGCAAACCTAACAAACTTTTTCTGTACACTTTCGATTCTTGTCTTATGGGTTTCGTAATATGGCTGCCAAACTATTCCAGCATACTCAATAATCGAACGAACTAATCCAACGTAGAGAGAAATGATTGTGTACGGATCATCGAATTCCTGTCCAAGCCGTCTAATCATTCCAAACATGGCATTAGCTTTTGCGATTACCTTGTCAATATGTTTAGTAAAGGATAGTTCACTATCGAGGTCCACGCCCAAGTCGTTCACACAAAACGATCGCACGGTGCTCCCCTGACCGTTATTATCAGAAAAAAATCTCCATCAAATCTGTGCTCACCAGTCGATTTCTATAGCCAAGCTGCATGTCTGGGCAAAATTTTAAAAAAATCGTAGGGCCCATTTTGAAGTTACGCCCTTTTGAATGTGTAAGTCCACTAATTCTAAGGAAATCTGAGATATTTAAACGAATTTTTATTAGCCGTGATTATCAGAATAAATATAATATGAACATTTGAATCAAAGTTGGTTTATATAGTTATTTGTTACTTCTGAGAGGAGTTTTGAATGAAAGGATAGACGAAATTTGTAGTTACGTCCTTTTGGGAGTGTAACCATTGATAACACTAATTTCCAATAGATTAATTCGGCATTCTTTTAAGCAGGCATTCCGTTAAGCATGTTCAAATGTTTTCAATGACACATTGCACTTATATGTCGCCAAAGTCTTTTACAATTGATTATTATTTCAAAGGCTCAAGCGCAGTAAGGCATTACTGAGCAATGTTCGTGTCATTATTATTATTCATAAAATATTGTTATGGCCAAACTAGCTACTTTGGGCCTTCCATAACCGAGTGGTTAGAGTCCGTGACTAACAAGCAAAGCCATGCTAGAGGTGATTGGATGCAATTCCTGGTCGGTCCAGGATCTTTTCGTAATGAAAATTTCCTTGACTTCCCAGGGCATAGAGTATGTTTGTACCTGTCACACGATATACGATACAAAAATGGCAACTTTGCCAAAGAAAGCTCTCAGTTAATAATTGTTGAAGTGCTCATTGAACACTAAGTAGAGAAGCAGGCTCTGTCCCAGTTGGAACTTAATGCCAATAAGAAGAAGCAGAAGCTACTGGCTATTGCGGCTAATTTTGTACTGCCTCAGAACATAAACTTCAATTGCTGAGTAATGCACAATTGGCCAAACTATAGAACTCTAGACCACTCTCAATACTTTTGTGATCATTTGTAGCATACATTACTAAATTTATATTTTTCAAAAAATTTACAATTTTACCATTGGGTTTTTCGGTCTTTTCTATTTCACGAACACGTAAGAGCTCTGTATGAATACAATAGTAAAATAATTGTATAAATCAATCAGTCCATTCTCATGGTAGCTCGTGAAGAGAAAGCCTCAGTACTTGAAATATGCTTGAAATATGAAAAGTAAGAAACATTCGTTATTATTTGGTTTAATTGAATTTAAAATCATAACACTTTCAGAGCTTTATGCTACATGCTACTCTCTTGAGAAGATTCTATACCTCAACTCCGAATTTCATTAACCCGAGTGTCATCACCCTGAACGCATTATTAGACAGAATGCTATTGTCCCAAATATATAATTACCTTGTATGACATTGCCCCGCGATAATGGAATTCGAAGTAATGCCATTCTAGAAACTGGAGCTTGCGGAGATGGTCTTCGGGTATTCGGGATAATGGAATTCAAAGTCAAGTGGTATAATTTTGAAAAGATATATAAAATATGGTTAAAACAGAGTTGTTCATGGATTTTACGTGAATTCCAGTTTTGATTACCGGAAAATCGTAAATTGTTCTGTGGCCCTGTTGATAACCTGCTGGACGACATACCAGAATATGGTTCCAATCCTACACAATCTGAAGATTTCCATGTAAACTTATTTGTTTTCGATCGCAGACTGTGCTTGTGAAGTAAAAAAAACATACTTTTGGAGCCTCACAAAGTTTTCCAAATTGACAAAGACAAACATATAACATTAAGCTCTGTAAATGCTACAAATTTGAACTCCATTAACCCGTATAGGCCTGAGTGAAAGAAAAATTACTACAACTCTCACCACTCAGCGAATATTTAACGGATTTCAGTTATTTTTTGAATCTCGGAAATGTTCCTGTGACCGGAGTTATTGCGGTGGATCATTGGGTCAGATCGGGACACAAGGATTCTGTGTTTCTGTGCCCCTGGAGGTATGCAAATTTCAAGTCTAAGATAATTTTCAGAATCGGCTATAATGTGGCCACTATATCAAGGAGTTTTAAGAAAAACGCATCAGCGTAAACCTTCTGATAATCGATTTAAATGAATAATTCTGTCAATTGCATCTGATTAATCCTACAAATGATCATTTTTGGGTCCCGGGATGCCTCAAATTTATAATAAAATGCACAATTTGTATCTTCACATCTGTGTCAAGTTTATGGAAACGCATTTTAGTGAACTATTATGTTCGATCTATACTTTTAAAGATTTGAAACGGTTTAATACCTAACAAATCTAGAGCCGATTCTTCAGGGTATTAAGTCCGAGTGGCCGCATCTGGTACACTCTAAACGGTGCAAAACTATTCATTTATAATGTTGAATATTGGATCTTAATGATTTATGCAGAATAAATTGAATGCTATTGGAAATAAATAAAGATAACTTGGCATGTCCCAAAAAATCGCCTTTTTCTACCCGACTTGACCCAGTGACCCATCACAATAACTCCGGCTACAGGCCAGTATACTGACAAAAAAATATTTGAATCCGTTAAGTATACCTATACGGGTTAAACAAAATAACAACGGATGTTCTAAACTTTGCATTGTTTTCTTCAATTTTGTATCGCTGCTCAATTTTGTATTCTACGTTTTTAATTTTATTTTATTCCATACACTGTTATCCATAACCGAAAACTTACCTCGCAAAGTATTCCTTGACGTATACTTCTCTTGGATGTACAACAGGTAACAATAATTGCATGTAAAATAAACTGAATCGTGAGTACATGGGTTCACCAAGCTAGCCAAAATATTGTACTACAAGAACTAATTTGGTTACATGATGAAATTAGCTCCGTAATGCCTTAAAACACTTGAGCCTATGGAAAATCAGTTAATTGTGAAATACTTTGGCGACATATAAGTGCAATGTGCCATTGAAAACATTTGAATATGCTCAAAAGTATAAGAATGCCTAATTAAACTATTGGAAATAAGTGTTTTCAATGGTTACGCTTCCAAAAGGACGTAACTCCAAATTTCGTCTATCTTCTCATTCAAAACTCTTCCCAGAACTTACAAATAACTATATAAACCTACTTTGGTTCAAATTTTTATATTATATCTATCCTGATAATCTCGGCCAATGAAAACTCGTTTGAATATCTCAGATTTCCTTAGAATTAGTGGACTTACACATTCAAAAGGGCGTAACTTCAAAACGGGCCCTACGATTTTTTTAAAATTTTGCCCAGACATGCAGCTTAGCTATAGAAATCGACTGGTGAGCACAGATTTGATGGAGATTTTTTTCTGATAATAACGGTCAGGGGAGCACCGTGGATCGATGTATGACATCTGCACTCATTCGATAGTCATAGTGGATTGTATTAGGCTTTCTAGAGAAAGACACCACGTTGCATTTAGAAACATTGACCTTTAGACCAAACTGCATACAAAAGTTGGAGAACAGCTCAATATTTCGTTGTAGATTCCGACAATCCTTCAAACAACTTATAGGAATGAATATTTTGACATCATCGGCGTAAATGAGGATGTAGACTCCATCGAGGTAACTAGGCAATTCATTCATGACAAGGATGAAGAGCAAAGGGCCCAAATGGCTACCTTGAGGCACCCCGGAATCAACAGAAAATGATTTCGATCTCGTTTGGTGTAGCTTAACGTATTGGGTCCGATTTTTCAAATAAGTACGAAGCCAGCTGAGAATTCGATCTTCAATGCCGTGTTTTCCCAAAACTGATAGGATGGCATTAATGTTAATGACATCGAACGCTTTAGACATGTCTGTATATATTGTGTCCACTTGTAGTCCATCCATCATCCACTGGGAAGTTCGAGACACAAATTCAGCAAGATTCGTGGTCGTAGAGCGCTTTTTCAAGAACCCATGTTGACATGATGAAATACGCGGTTCAATCCATGAATAAAGCTGGTCATAGATTAGGCTTTCAAACATTTTCGGTATTGCGGATAGAATGGCTATTCCACGGTAATTTTCCACAGGCAACTTGGAACCCTTTTTATGAACCGGAACAATGTGCGAGATCTTCCACAGCGCCGGGAAATAGCCACAAGAAAGAGACAAATTAAACAATTTGTGTAAAGGAAGTGCGAACGCTTCGACGCAACTTTTGATACAAATATTCGGAATACCATCGGGACCGCTAGCTTTGGAAACATCTAACGTTTGCATTTTTAAACACACTTCGTCCAAAGACAGGGCTATTTCAGGTAACCGCTCTTCCGCACGGGGATATACAGGTACTTGAATCTCATTTCGTTCGGAGTAAACTGCATTGAAGTATTCGGCAAACAACTCAGCTGCACGTTCGATGCAATCAGCATTCGTCGATTTGTACGTAACATTAACTGGGATTCCAGTATCACGCCGTTTTTTGCTGACATATTTCCAAAACACTTTTGGATTAGCCTGAATGTTAAATTGCAATTCATCCATATATGCCGCATACTGGGAACGTTGCTTCGTTTTAAACTCTCGCAATGCTTGTCTGTACGCATCCTCATCACGGATCGATTTGCTCCGCCGGAACTTGTTGTGCAGCTTGTTCTTAATCTTTAACAGTTGTACAGTTTCGGAGTCGAACCACTCGGGGTAGACTGGGCCACCTCTTTTACTGTTAACGACACGGCAATGTCTTGAAAAAACTTCATAGATGGTAGCATAAAATGCTAACACATTAAAGTCGACAGCATTGTTCACACGATGTACACCATTTCCTAATTCATCAAACATTTCAAACCTGCGTAAGTAGCTAACCATTGAGTCGATGGATGCATTCAATTGTGCTGCGTCAAACGTTTCGTATTCAATGAAAATATCATCCCAATTGACGGTTAAGAACTCTTGCACAATATCAGCGTAATCACATCTCTTGAGGTCCAATTTAAGTCGTGTTGGTTGACTGTGCAGTGCAGATTCATCATAGGTAAGTTTGTTGTAGTTAACGGTGAGTGACATAGCATTATGATGAGTTTCGTTGTGGAGTAGGGGCTCACACAAGTCCATTTGACAACATTCATCGTCGTTCGTAAATGTTAGATCGAGGAAACGATTGTTTTGATTCGGAATACCACACACTTGAACCAGTGCACAGGCAGTCAGTTCATCAACAATAGCAGTTTCCTCCGGTGTGCGAACTTGCAGTGGTAAGAGATGCAGATCGTTTTCGTTCTCACGGTACCAAATGGTGTTTTTCAGATTAAAGTCACCAATTACAATAACTTTGCTTTCAGGGCTTGCTGTATCGACCAGTTTACGAACGCTGTCGCAGTGTGACGAGTATCGTGCTAGACTCGCATCGGGAGGTAAGTAAATGCAACACAAGACGATGTCGGTCTTTCCAATGGAGATTCTTACTGAGACTTCTTCATTGCAGGATGACTCATTAATAATACAACTCGGAAGAGTGGCTCTTACGGAGATGAGAACACCCCCTCCGGATGGCTTATCGGCATTCAACGGCGAACGATCACATCGGTAGGTAACAAATGATTCATGAAATATCATTCCATTCGTTATTGACGCATCCAAATTCGTTTCACAGAATACGTAAACATCGTAGTCATTCTCGACGGACGACAAGAAAACGGACTGAAGTCGGCCGCTACTATGGATACTGTTCATGTTCTGGTAGTATATGCGTATTTCGTCGACAGAGTGGACATTATAATCATTTTTCCTTACAGGCTTTCGAGCGGGAGACGGGATCGGAGAGTGTAAAGTCGGTGATATTGGCGCAAATGAATGACTAGAGCTATGGTTCGAAACGAAAGACATCAGGGCGAGCCGACCGCGAGAATTCAAATTCTCGGAAATATATTCCTTTTTGCCACGACGTGGCCAACAGTGCCTTTTCTCTCAAATCCATCTCAATTCCCACCTTGAAGGAAACGAACGAAAGATCCTCAATTCGTCGTCCCTTCGGAACAAGTTTTACCACTTGCACATCTGATTCAGTCTCCAAATTACGTTTCACTAATCGAACAATATCATCGGTAGTAGCTTTAGGATCAAATTGCGAAAGATATAACCAACATTTTTGCACTTGGCTTGCCAAGGGCACCACTATGCTCGGATCATCATCTTTACTTCCTACCTGTTCATCACGTGTAGATAGCCTATTTACAGAGCTACTACCATCGGTTCTGTTCCGTTTGGCAAGTTGAGATGAAAAATGGAATTCACCTACGCGTTTAGGAGTGCGTGGTGTCAGGCTAAGTATTGAGTTGATTTTCGCTGTATTTTGCTTAATCTCAGATCTTAGCTCTTCCAACACTTTGTTTTGCTGCACTTCAAGGTGTAGCATAGCCTCATTCGTGGATGCAATAGCCTGTCGAAACGTTGCGTTTTTCATCATCTTCGTGCAAGCCGAGCACATCCAGTACAGCTGAGAGTTAGACTGGATCACTGTGCGAATCTCCGGACTGAGGTGTACACATCGGAGATGGAAGGTTGACTTGCAGAAACCTTTACAGACGATCTCTTCTTCTTGGACGAGATCGTTACTGCATGCAAAACAACAGGAAGCCATTGTTGTGGTGAAACTATACGGTAAGGATTTCAGAACGTAAAATCTCGAGAAATTGTTCGAAACTCAAACGAACTCCACGATTTTCAAATACACGAGGTAATTCCACGTCGATTCTGAACGAAGTACAAAATAAATACGATGCCAAACGCGTCGAAAACTACGAAATTATTGGATCGCAATTAGGTACACAAACGTAAACAAATTTAGACGTTCACTCAATTAAGTTAAGTTAAGACGTACCGCCAGAAAGAGGAAGAAGAAATGGATGAACAGCTTTTTCATAATGGAAGGTGACAACGTAAGAGCCGTGTTGAGAAATATTGTTTTAGAATCGGTTTGTATCAGCATCATTTACTGCAAAACTAGGAAAATTTTAGGTTCGCACTGATCAAAGCTTAATACGATGGAAATTAGCACATCACCCTATGTGGATTGTTTTTCGAACCAGTAAAAAGAAGCTGCTGCCAGTTATCGTGGGATTTGCAGCATCTGGGAAAGCATTTACATATGCAAATGAAACAAGTCTCGTTCTACATTCCAAAACTCGCATACCGAGCGAATTCACTCATATAAATATTATGCCTAGTTTTCTAAACGAATGCCAATAAAAAGCCGTGTGTTTTAAGGGTAACCATTATTGCGAAAGGACAACTTTGACCTTCTCATTGTGAGCCCAATTTCTCATAGGCTCTGAAAACAATTTAGAATAGCTCAAAAGCTTAGCGTGTAATTTAAGCGACAGATGGAGAGTCCCACAAAATGTGCTGACTGGAATACGGTAATGACTGTACTGTCAATCTATTCCGAATCGTCTATATTTTAATGCGAGTTTATTCCCCACGTTGTTTTAGCATAAGTTTGACATAAATCATCAATTAACATAAATTAAAATTGCATAGTAACCAAGGTTCTGATTGACCAATCCGCGATGGATTACTGGTCAGATCATGGGAGGAAATTTTCTCAGCTATTTGGACTTAGTGTATTATCACACCAAGTTGAGCTTAGTTCCAATAGGAACAATAATCAAAGAATAAGAATTAGATTGCTTCAAAAAACTCAGGCTCTGAGTTAAAATCTGTAATCCGTGATTGTTCCATTTTCGTACGCAACTTTTTTCGTTGCACCATATGCCTTCCAGCTGCAACAATTTGTACGACGGAACAAGTCAAACACTAGTAGGTATGACTATGTGGAAGGACAATTGTTTACCCATGCCTTGTTATTTTAGAAGACCGAGAAAATCGTCCTCAGTCATAATAAGCTTTTTCTTGGAAAAACGTTGCCAATCCGCAGACATTGCACGTGCCGCTATTTGGCGACCGCTTTTGAGCATTAGGCCGATAAAGCTACGACAAGCAGTAAGTATAATTGAGTTTTTGCCTGATGTTACCCCATCGTTGCAACTTTGTTAGCATATTCTTGACATCTGTAAGTACCGTAATTTCGGGTGAAATTGATCATTTTTCACGGTTTTTCTAGTCTGTTTTCCATAATGTTAACAATGCTAAACAACTAAATGCAGGAAAACAAGTACGAAGGTGAGCCTCATCGACTTAGGTACCGAAATTTTCTAACAAATGTCATTTTAGTGTTAACAAATACCTCTAAAATAAAAAATCAGAGGATCTCATTTCGGGGTGAAATTGATCACTTGTCAATGCCATTATTGTTAGTTTTCAAAACAACTCTATATGATAAATGTGAGCTCCCTGAATCCGAATATGCTTGTAAAATTCTTAACAATGCAATATTTATATAAATAACGAATAGTTAAAAGACACTGACACGTTAATGCTTCCAGTGGGCATTTATGCCCTTTGAAGGAAGCACCACACTAGACAACGGACTAGCATGCAACGCCCAGTGGCACAGTCGGAAAATATTCCTCACGAAAAGTTTACCGGCCTGAGGCGGGAATCGAACCCACACTCCCTAGCACGATGCGGCTAAATGCCTGGTGACACTAACCGCACGGCTACGAAGCCCACAAATTTAAATTTCAAGAATTACGCAATTTCCTAAGGAATTCAATGATATCTAACAGAAATTCAATTATTTCAACCATATGAGCAAGTTGGTACGAGTTTTGGTGATGGAATCTGGTTTGGGGATATATCTCAAGCATCCTCACAAACTTTCAGGTTTATACCATGTTCAAATCCTTGCTTATAAATAGAAGTTCATAGGTGTTTGTCAATACTGCACCGTGCATGATTTTGAAATTTTACGTTATTTTCATAGTAATAAACATTCTTTAACGCAAAAAACTTCACAACACACAATTCGACAATAGTTACGACAAACAACGTTCATTTACTGCAACTTAAATTGATATTTGTGCTCCATTACGAATAAATAATATCGTGTGATACGATGAAAAATTTCACCCTTCTGATCAATTACACCCGATTTTACGGTATAAAACATACTTCTTCCACATTTGCACCGAACAATTTTTAAATTTAAAGCACCTAAAGCATCATGAGTGATAATATTTATGATGACAACTCCAACTATTACTTGGAGAATCTTCAAATTAAAAGTGCAAGAAATTCATCGTCAACAAAGTCACCTGTAATTGAAAATATAATTAGCACTGTTTAGCCTTCTTCACAAAAACTTTAAGCTCGTTTAGTCACCCTAAGAGATGACAGATTCAGCTCAAATTTTCACAGAAAATGGCTTCTGAGGGTCCAAATGAACACATTTCAGAGGCGTAATTTAACATTTTTGTAGTTTGATCTTTAGAGTCCACCCTAATGTACATATTACGAAACTGTGAGTGAATTTTCATTTTCCAAGGAACGACTGAATAACAAATGCAATAATATCTGAGGACTCTTTTATTCATTTCTTCATTCTCCATTCCGCTCCTCGCTTCCACCATTTATCCCATCCTACTTCTTGAAGGATCTGCAAACAAACATCTGAATCGGAAACGGCTGTCATATCAATCTCGAGTGTAATCTGGCGTGAACAAGAAGCCCCTTCACAGTGTAATCTTTCTTTACTGGAGATTCTCTAGTAATGGTCAACAACAATCGAGAGAAAAAAATAAAGTATTGTTTGCAGCGACTTGAAAGACTGAACTGCGGCCAGTATTGAACGGCAAGAGAGGCGCCTTAACAAAACTTTTGCATTCTGCAGTTGACTGCCCGGTGCTGTTTGATACTTCAGCATTCGTTTCATGAGTAAATTACATTATACCAACAAGTATGAGTTTTTCAAGCTTTCAAAAAGTTTCTGAAATTTATGAATACCACGTAATAATCAAACTTAAATATTGCTATGAAACTTGTGAAATATTGTCCACAAAGTTTTTGTGTAATTGTTTACTGAAAAGTATTGTCTCATCATTTCACCTTCCATAGTTAACTAAGAAAACTTGTTACATCCATAGATTTTTTTATTGATTGTTTTTAAACAATATATTTCTTCGGAATGTTCAATGTTTCAACATTGATTTTTCCTTTGGACTTATCTGCGATGATCGATTCTCTTCTCATCATTATTGTTTAATTTTTTGATACATTTATTTGTATTGTAATGGTATAGGAAGAAAGTATCGATAAAAACAAAATATAGATCCTATGATCTACTAGCTTACCTACTGATTTTTATTATAGCAATATGCGTTCTAGGGCTGTGCAAATATCGATATTATCGATAAAATCGATATTATCGGCACGATTTTAGCGATACGATATCCGATATCTTTCGACCCGATATTTTCCTATATCGATAAGACCTTTGTCCTTCCGATAATCAGGACAACACTCAATGATTATGTTAAAATTAGTCCAACGAAATTCCTAATATCCGATGAGTATAACATATCACAACTACAAAATTCAAATAATTGACTCCATAATGTAACTGTTAGTGTCAAATGACGCCGAAATAGTCCATTTTGTTTAAAATCCTTTTATTGAAAATTATCGGATATCGGTTCTATACCGATAATGTCAAATCCAATATATCGCCGATACCGATATTGAATCATTGGGATATCGCTGATACCGATAAATCGTCATTGTGCACAGCCTTAATGCGTTCAGTAAACTCTAGTTATTAAGCTTCATAAACTGTTAAATTCAAGGGATTTTATCATTCATTCAATATCTGTAACCGTTCAGTTACAGAATTCCTATATCTATTTTAATTTTGTGCGTAGTTTTTTTGGTTTGAAATTGGTACAATTTGTAATCGTTTGTGATAAGCATAAATTGTAATTTAAATGAACTGTGGATAAAATGGTTGTTGGATAAAATGGATAAAATGTTATTTGAAATGAAATTTCTTGACGCATTCAGTCAAGGAATTTATTTACTTTTCTTGAGTGAAACAGCATACTTAGCTTTAAGCCTGATTTGCTACTAAAAAGGAATCGCTAAAGAAATTTCTCGCCGATTCCTTGCAGAAATTTTCTACAGCGACTCCCATTTGAAGTGACAGTTCTTTTCAACTGCGTACTGCGATCAGAAAAAAGCGCAAACTTGATCGATTCCTTGCAGAAATTTCCCATGCATCAAGATAGGCCGAAAAATTACTTGGCAGCAGCGAATCAGGTTTTAAGCTAAGTATGCTGTTCCGCTCAAGAAAAGTAAAAGTGTCTGCCCAAGAAATGGTCAAGAAATTTCGTACAGTGAGCTCCATTTGAATTGACATTTCTTTTCAACTGCGTACTGCGATCAAAGAAAAATGCTTTTCTTGAGCATTTCTTGCAAGAAATTTCCCACGCATCGAGATAGGCGATTACTTTTCTGTTGAAGTGAATACTTCGCTTTAAAGCTAAGTATGCTGTTTCGCTCAAGAAAAGTAAAGAAATTCCTTGACTGAAAGGGTCAAGAAATTTCCTACAGAGATCCCCCTTTGAAGTGACATTTCTTCTCAATTGCGTACTGCGATCAGAAAAAAGTGATTTTCTTGACCATTTCTTGGGAGAAATTTTCCACGCATCGAGATAGGCGATTCCTTTTCTTGTCAGTAGCAAACCGGCCTTAAGATGGAAACATGGAGTACGGATGAGGAAGAAAAAATGGTCTGGAGCTTGAGCTAGATGGCCATGATCATTTTTTGAGCGACGTTCGTGTGAGGCACAAGTTAGTGAGTTGAAAGTGACAAAAATTGTGAAATTCGGTGAACCTTTGGAGAGGACATTGAACACGTTCTTTAAGGTATGCCACATTATTTCAACTCCATAATACCTATATCCGGGTATCCGATCTATGCCTAACCGCAAAAAAATGTATTCTCAGGTCTAATTTTTACCGTCCGTATGAGAGATCCTCAGGCCGTCGAGCCCTAAAAGTAAAGGAGAACCCTTCTTGGCGTGGCCAATACGGTCTCGTCCAAGGCCTGTCAATCTCGACAAAGGAAGAAGACGCCGTTAGCCAAACCTTGGTCACGTAAGTGGCCAATTAACAGTGGAAACGCCATTCCACGTGCTCAACAATACCAGACCTGATCCTCAGCAACCGACGCCATCAACCGCCATTCTCAACAGCAGTCATCAGCGGGCGTCGCCATTTCATCGGTATGTACCTATCGGTCTTGAACTGCCTTAAAACCACAATAACCCAAACGCACGATAGACACTCCACAATAGTTTTTCAATAAATTAGATCTTTTTCATCCAAACACATACTAGTAGCATGCCGTCTGAGCTGTGAGCTAGATATCCGGGTGTCTTGGTTCTGCCGTGCGTTAGCATATACAGCTGTATCAGCGTAAGTCTCAATAAGTCTCATATCTTTCCGGAATATAGGTCATCAGATCAAAGTGCGTAATTAGTGATATATTAAAAGATTATCAGTACCCAGTACTTCAAGGAAGTGAACATAATGAAATCTAGATAGGATTTCATGAAAAAAAATGTTTTATTTGTACTTTTAGAGATCTTTGGATATAAGGCTCGCGCAGGACTACGTAGAACTATTTTGACACTTTATGCATTAAGGATCAAAAATGACCCATGATTTTAAAACAATCTCAAATATCAATTTTTGACTCGATTTTCGTTCTCTTAACTTTATATTAAGATGAAACCGGTGGAGGGAACCCTAGACATTTTTTGTAAGTATGATCACTCTGGACACAAGAGCACAAGGGCATTTGGAACCTGTTTCAGAAGGAACTGGTACATATCATATCCAGAAGTTTCATTCATTTCATGATTTTTCTCCGAATTCCAAAAGCACCAAGGATACCAACAGCCTTTTTTCCAGAGATGAGACTGTTCTAGAGATTTCTCCAGGAATTCCTTAGAAGATTTTCTAGAAATTCCCTCCTAGGATTTAATCAGAAATCATCATTAGAGTGCCTCCAAGGATTCCTTCAAGATCTTTTCCAGGAATTGCTTGAGGAACTCATTTACTGCAGAAGTTTTTGAAAAGCCCCTGGATAAATTTCTGGAGGAATCGCTAGGTAAATTCTTTGACACATTTCTGGAGGAACCTTTAGGAAAAATTCATGAAGAAATCACTAGAGTAATTTCTGTAGACCCCTGGATGGTCACCTTGAAAGAAAAATATGGAGAAATCTCTTTAGTATTACATGAAAGAATCCTTGAAAGTAACCTCTAGAAGAATATCTGAGAGAATCCCTCGAGGAGTTTCCTAATCCTTGAAATATTCTTTGGATGATCATTAGGACAAAATCTTGCGGAATTCTCTGGATGAATACTCGAGGAAATCTCTGGAGGAATTCCTGAAGAAATCTCTGGGATATTTTTTAGACGAACTCATGTAGATTTTCCGGGAGTAATTCTTGAAGAAATTCCTGAAGAAATCTCTGGAGGAAAAAATCTACCAAAATTCCTTGGAGAAATTTTCCTATTAGAATCCCTAGAGTCTCTTCCTGTAAAAATCTATGATTGATTACTTGGGTAAATTTCTGAATGAATTATTGAAAAGTTAACCTGGGTTAATTGATGAAGGGATCTTTAAAAGAAACCATGAGGAATCCCTGGATAAATTCCTGGAATAATCTTTGAGATTACTGAAAGAATCACTGTGAAGATTATACAGGAGGAATCTCTGGAGAAATCCCTGTGGAGATATTTCTGGAGAATTGTTTTTGAACTTAAACAAACGAAGAATATTTAAAATTGAGTAAATATGAGTTTCTGGCCTAAAGCGTTTTATACAAAAATTGGCACTGGGATTTGGAACAAAACTAGTGAATCGTGAATATTATGGACAATAATTTAAAATTGTGTTAGTGCTTCTACAAGTTTGTTGTTTTATAACACTCTATTCAAAAAAAATGCTATTTTTAAGCTTTTTTCGATTGTTTATTTGTTTTGTTGCTAGTTTGTGGCATCTAGAAAAAATATACCATTAAAAATGTATCATATATTTGCTAGTATATTTCAAATTATTCTTTGTCCCATTCTAAAGTGCTCAGGTGTCCAGCTTTTCACGGGACAGTCCTGCATTTAGAACATTTGTCCTGCGCGGAAAAGTCCGGCGTAAAGTCCCGCATTTCACGCAAATCATGAAAATGTCTTTTATTTCTAGAAGAGTTCTTACAAATGGAAATTTTACAGCTGTTTAACTATGTATGCTGTATTTGAGTGATTCAAATTTTGAAATTTTAGCTCCCCTATACCTAAACGGTTTTTATTATGGTAAATAGCATCCTCCCAAAGTTTGAAGAGATTCGGACGAAATTTGACTGTGCACACGCCATTTGAAGTGAGCAATTCTCGCTGAAACCAGGCCGCCATCGGCACCCATCGTTAGAATTCCAATTTTAAGTCACTGATCGCTAGTTTTCGATAAAACTTAAGGGTGGTCCTTTCTGTTTTCTCAAATTGGTGGACCCCTCGTACGCCAGCTAGCTGAACAGTTTGCGAAAAAGCCCATTTTTTGATAAATCTTGGGTATTTCTTCACAGGATATGTCTCATATTTCGCTTGGAACACATAGCAAACTTAGTGGCATCGTATAGAGAAAGGATATAGCTTTCATTTAAACTTGAACAAATTTTGGCGGCCATTTTGAATTTGGCCGCTATCTTGAATTTTGTTAGAAAAATCGATTTTTCACCATTAGAGCACCGCTAGTTTTGAATTCTGAGATCACCATCAGAAAGCTGAGGAAAAATTGTGTAAGATAGGCTACAAAAACTAGGGAGGGATTCCACGGAGGCATGCAAGTCGATTCTGATCGACCATTTCAAAAATATCTGAAACTTTGCACAGTTTTTCAGTTCCATCTAAATCGTCATTTTCCGATATCAAATCTTCAAGTTGAGTCACGACTAACTTCTCAAAAGGGTGTATGTGAAAATGGTTCAAAAATATTCAAAAAGCTGCACAGCAAAAACGGTTCGTTCGATTGTTAGACAACTAAAGAAACAAAGTTAGACAACTAAATAAAGATTCCAAAAAAAAAAAAAAATACACACAGTAAAAAAATTTTTTTTGCATTAAAAAACATCATTTTTGTCACAAAAACTCAAATATCTCAAAACCCTATCGGAATTTTTTTTTTTTGAGGGAAAACGGTCCATTATAATAGCTATCTACCATAAAAATTTGGTGATGGTATGCCAATAAACAAAAAAGTTATGACATTTCAAATATTTCACAAATTTGACACTTAGTGAAATTTTTTTTTTTCATTGTTAATTTTTTTTAGGACCGCAGTTTGTTGCTGAATTTTTTGTTAAGGGTACCACATGAGGTTAACAAGTTGTTTTCATGATATTTTATTTAATTATTCATAACTATTATAGCATCTATTAGAAAGTTAGACGCGATCCAGTGTTGTGATCTAAAGTCTTGATAGTGTCATATTTTACTTGTACGTAACTGAAGAAAAATTCTCTCAATAGTGTTGAAACCTTTTGATAAAAGAAACCTATAAGAAATCTAATATTGAAGACAAAAGCTACAAAAAAAAGTTTTCTTTACAGGTATACGACTAGTTTACCTGCAAAAAGTTTACCTCGTAGAGAACAAGGCGGGTCTATACCCAGGTGATCTAGTATAGGTAAAGCAGGTCGGTTTTCTCGGCGCTGGTTTTCTCCACAAAGTTAAAATCTGATTACACCTGGGTATAGACCCGCCTTGGTAGAGAATAGACTTTGTTAATCATATTTGGGAGAAAGCGAGTAACTTCAACAACATCAAAAACATGATAGGTACATACCATGAACATACTCACGAAAAAGCTAAAAATATACTACCACTATGGTTATAAAATATTTAATTGTAAAATTTTTCTTCAGTCAAGCAAACGACACCAAACTAGTCAGTAAAAACTTAAAAGTGATTTTGTTTATTAAAATCTAACGAGCAACATGAGTAGTCGCTTTCTCAACTGTTGCAGGCCGTTTGCAGAAAAAAAGTGTTCGAAAGAGCTACGAAATCTCACCGAAAGCACCTTAGCTTAGACTGACTACACATATCAATGGTTGCTATTCCGTGATTGACCGAAGTCAGTGAAAATGCACAAAGAATCAACTAGAAGTTCGGCTGGGATTGGCCATAATCTTCTTCAGTGTGCATAATTCAGTGCCTCTATTTATACAGGGTCAATAACGGCGCCGGCCACGTCCTTGCAGTCAGGTGGGATTGGGGGAAGGAATGTTAGTGTGTAACCTTTGCTTTTTGGAGACCGTGTTTGCCTCTGCATCTCCACAAAGGTTACTGGGAGGGATGTTTGTTAATGGGGAGGATCGTTGGGTCATAGGATTCACTTTGATAAGCGAGTAGACCATGATAAACAATGATTTGTGAGATGTACACATGCTTATACGTAAATATAATATTTTCATTTGATATGAACAATTTCTATGTAGAGGAAAATTAAGCCGACACTTGAGGTGACGAACCATTCAAAGTTTGTTGAACAAATACCTAAATGTAACATTCCTACAGCTGTCAGGACGAAAGCATGTGTTATTATATTTTGCTCATTTGAAAAGAAACAAAAAACTCGATTGGTTGGGACATCATAGAACACTCTTATTCTTATGCCGACACTTACAGTGGCGAACCATCCAAAGTTTGTTGAATAAAGTGAACCTTTCGCAAGTCTACACTTGTAGTGTCGAACCATTCAAAGTTTTTTTAATTACAAAAATAAAGGTATATAAGAGGTGTTCTGAAAAAAAAATGTTAAACATAAATAAATCATGAATCAGAGTTTGTGTCGACACTCACAGTGACGAACCATCTATAGTTTGTTGAAAAATCATATTTACATCCCACCATTGTAACGATTGAATGTGCAGTCATACATATTTTATAGATTAGAAATAGTAGCATGAAACGAGCTCACCAATTGATCCGTTATCCTTGACTGAGCAGCCACAATCCACTTTCGGCTTCACTCGTTTGATCGGCTATAAAAAAGCACTCAGGAGAAAAAATATAAGCGCGCGACCCAAAAAGAATAAAAAAAACTGTTCGGGCTTTCTTGACGCACTGCCCAGGAGCAAGCGTCAAGGCCGAAGGATCAAACAGAACTCCTACGAAATCTCACCGAAAGCACCATAGATAAACTGAAAGCGACTGGTTATGCTCCAATGTCTACATTGAATACAAATTTACGCATTTGTACGTCCTGCCGTTTAAACGTTGACAAACGGGCAATCTGTACATCATCGGTGGATCAGGTTGCAGGAAGTTCGAAAACAACAACAACTGAGGAATTACTAGATGCACCGACAACAACTGAGGAGTTACCAGAAGTACCAAGTGCAGATAGTCTTGCCACGGTACCATCAGCGACATCTGTTTCAACAAATCAATCAGAAGATGAGTGCATCCAGAAGGTCAACATCGAACGCTTCAACGAAGGGATAGCTGGAATAAAAGTGACTCCGATTAAATGGACGATGATGGGTTACGTCAATTATCCCGAGAAAAAATACCGTGAAATCAACGAAGCTGTACGAAGAAACCTCTTCAAATTAGGACCTGGAAAATACAGACTACGATGAGGTAATTATGAATATGAAGGAAAAGTTCTCGAATCTAGCCACGATAAGGAAAGAAAAAATATAGATTTTGTCGATGCTGCCAAGCTCGTGGTCTATTCAAGACGCCATTGATGAGTTCAAAACCAATAGAAATACAGCAAAAGAGGCAAAACAATTCAAAAATAACTGTCTTGCAACCAAAAATGCTAGGTCGAGTACTTCATTAACAGATGAGACAAAAGAAAAAATAATTCAATATTTTGAAGACGATGAAGTAAGTAGAGCTATGCCTGGCCAAAAAGATTATGTACCATGCCCACACAGTTACGGATCACCCACAGTGACGGATCACTTTGGCGTTCAACATCGGATAACTCGCTCAAAACATAAACGTTGACGTAAAACATATTTTTCCCATGTTATACTATTTGTCTTCTACCATTTGTAATGTTGAGCACAACATTCAACCGCTAAATAACGGTGTTTTTGACAAATTTTTAGTTGGTACCACCCAGCTATCATTATGTGGTTGTTTTCTGTAAGAAGTGTCGTCAGCATTCATAAGCTCCCACAGGTGGTAAAATTCAAATGTTATAGCATGTTTAATGCTCGTTCGCTTCGATTTAGTATGAATTCATCTTTGGAAAACATTTTACATGAATTTTTATTCAAAACACCGAATATTAGCACTTCTAACTAGTGATCCATAATATGGACCAGGAAATGATTGTTTACCACGGTTATGGATCACTTCCAAAGAATGTAGATTACTGCTATTTTATGCATTGGATTCGACATTTTCAGACAATAGCACTAAGGATAAAACTAATAAAACTTCAAGGTTTGTAAATTTCATATTTTAGCAGACAGAAATAGGTGGAAAACTTGGTGTGGAGCGGAAACAGTTCATGTCTCAGTTACTACAATGCAGTATCACAATAAAAGGGCATTTTACCCTTGTTTCCAGCTATAACACTGCTATTTTTGGCAGTAATATATGTCACATTGTTAACTTTCGCCATACCATGCAATACAGATGCATTGAGTTGAAAATCTCTTGATTTTGCGCACTGATCCGTAATATGTCACAATTTGATCCATAATATGAAAATTGATCCATAATATGGTTTTCAGGAACCGACACAATTTTTAATGTTTATGCAATCCTATGTAAATATTACACTCAAAACAGTTTACAAACCGAAGTTCCAATTTGAAACGATTCGATTCGTGCTTTTAAATTGCAATTTAACGTTTTCCATGTCGTTTTATTGAATTTTATATGTTGGACTCCACACTATTTGATCCATAACTGTGGGGTCATGGTATCTGTAAAAAAAGATGGAAAGCGTCAAGCAATCCAAAAACGATGAATGATGACTACTTTGAAAGAAGCGTATACACGCTTCAAAGAAATTAACGAAAATATTAAGGTAGGGTTTTCCTCATTTGCAAGCCTTCGTCCAAGGCAATGCAAGCTTCTATCCAATTCAGGAACACATAATGTTTGTGTGTGCACAACACACGAAAATATTAACCTAATCTTACATAGTTTGAAAAGAATCAATTTATCAAAGGATATTAAAATGTTAACTGGTAGTCTTTTGTGTGAAAATACAACATCAAATTGCTATCTACGATCTTGTTTGGATTGTCCAGATTCTTCATCATTGGAAAATACTTTATTCGCTGAGTTTGAAGAAAATTATATTGATCAGTTATCATTTGAGCAATGGGTGACCACGGATAGGTGTGACCTAGAAACTATTGTAAAACCTGTAGATGAGTTTGTGTCATTTTTTTGCTTGAAATTAGAAAGTTTAATTCCTCACGACTTTATTAAAACAGAGCAATCCCTTTTTTTAAAAAATACGAAAAATACATTACAAGATGGTGAATTTTTAGTCATTTGTGATTTTTCTGAAAACTATAGCTTTGTATTGCAAGATGAAGTGCAGTCCCATCACTGGAACGTACAACAAGCTACAATTCATCCATTCGTTATTTATTTCAATGGAAGTACGCAAATTGAACATTTTAGTTTTATTGTAATTTCCGAAGATTTAAGACACGACTCAGTATTTGTAAATTTGTTCATTGCCAAAATGATTAACTTTTTACGCGTTGATAAGGATAAAGAAATCAGAAAGATATATTTCATGTCTGATGGAACAGCATCGCAGTACAAAAACCGTAAGAATTTTTCGAGCCTATGTCAATTTAAATCAAAGTACGGAATTGATGCAGAATGGCATTTCTTTGCTACGTCACATGGCAAAGGTCTTTGTGATGCTATTGGAGGAACCATAAAGCGCATGGCCACAAGAGCAAGTTTAGCCAAAGAACGTGAGCATCCAATTAAAACTGCAAAAGAACTATTTGATTGGGCGAATCGCAGAAAAGAAGAAGATTTAACAAAATTATCATTTTGTTTAATAAAAAAAAAAAAAAAGACACGGACACCGTTTTCAGCCATTTAGCTGCACAGACTGTAACTTAACACTAGACAACGGACAAGCATGCACCAGTGGCACAACCGAGAAACATTCCTGACGAAAAGTTTCAATGGTTGCAGTGGGAATCGAACCCACACCCCATGACACGATACGCTTAACTGTCTGACGACACTAACCGCTCGGCCACGAGGCCCACTACTACTACTGAAGAGTACGAATTAACGGCATCAGAGCTCAGCGAGCAATATAATAACGCGAAAACGATCCAAGGAACCCAAAAATTTCACTGTTTCATTCCATTGTCAGAAAATAAAATTAAAGCAAAACTATACTCGAACTGTACTGATAATGATGCAAAAGTGTTCGATATTGTAAAAAAATTGAATAACAATAAATAAATAAATAAGTATTAATAAAATGTTTTCATAATCTCATAACGCATACCCAAATCCAAAACTTTTAAAGTTTATATATAACATTTAGAAACTCATCGATCATACTCTAAAAAAATATCCTGGTAAAAAAAAATTTTTTTTCGTGTAATCTGTTAATTCATTTTAATTTATACATATATACATATACATATAATATTTATACATATACATAATATTTATACATATAATATACATAATACTAATGAATACATGAAAACGACTTGTTCAATTCACGCAAGGCCCTTAAAAATAAAATCAGCAACAAACTGCGGTTCCCGTAATAATTTACACCGAACAATTTTTTTTTTCTACTAAATGTGAAAATTGTGACATGTTTGAAATGTCATAACTTTTTTGTTTATTGGTTTACCATCACCAAATTATTCCGATAGGGTTTTGAGATATTTGAGTTTTTGTGTCAAAAATTATGTTTTTTAATGCAAAAAAAAAATTGTTTTTACTGTGTGTATTTTTTTTTTGGAATCTTTATTTAGTTGTCTAACTTTGTTTCTTTAGTTGTCTAACAATCGAACGAACCGTTTTTGCTGTGCAGCTTTTTGAATATTTTTGAACCATTTTCACATACACCCTTTTGAACAGTTAGTCGTGACTCAACTTGAAGATTTGATATCGGAAAATGACGATTTAGATGGAACTGGAAAACTGTGCAATGTTTCGGCTCAATAGAAAAAAATGAATTAAAAAATTTACCAAATTTTGGTGCTGTTGCTTGGAATCACTCTAGGTGAGCAATGGTATTTACCCTATCAAATGAACGATTTTCTAAATCATGTTATACGATTTTGACGTATATGGCGAGTGCAATCAATACATACATCATTTTTTGTACAACACAGAAACAAGTTTTCAACCTTTGGTGTTTTATTCGAGTCGAGTAAATAATAAGAATATTATTATATTTAATACCCCTCCCAATCCCCGACTCCGTAGCACTTATGAGGGTGTCGCTGAGTCGGAGGCCTCTCGTTAAGTAAGCACTACATCAACATTTCCTTCCCCAATCCCAAGTTACGGTAAAGATGGGCGTGACCGGGAATAGCAATATTCATGATTTTGGTATTATTGTATAAGATTGGGCCAAGGCTTATTCCCTAGTGTTTTTCCTGAAGGCATTCTAGATGAGATTATCAAAAGAAAAACATGAATATTGTTAGTATCCAATCTACGAAGTATACCGTAACTACACTAACGCTAACGCTTATAATAGCAAATTATCTTTACGTCTAGTCAAAATATGGTCTTCGGCAAAGTTGTAGCTGGGAAGATTTCACATGAGAAGAGTTTGTTTACTTTTCCATAAAATATTATGATTGAACACAAAAGGTTGGCCTTTTCCATAGTAATCTTGAGCTTGAGCTTGATTGGCCGCCCGTGGATGCATTCCAGTATCGCCAGATCAGCTGCACTTACACAAGGAACCAACCGAATGACTGCTTGGGACTAACAGGCATCCTCAGTGTATAAGTGCTGGTGATCTTCTATTTTTAGGCAACAATGGCACCTGCCACGTCAGAATGCCGGCCAATGAGGGGAAGGGGGAGGAATTGATGATGCATTGAACTGACTCCCACGTAGACCGTATATTCCACTGCATCCACGTCAGTTCATGCGGGAGTGTATGGATTGGGGGAAAGGCATGGCAGATAGGTTTGCTTTTGTGGTTAGCAGACTGCCTATGTATCAGGCGTGCGCGTGGAAGTAGGAAACGTTAGGGAAACGGTTTCTTGTCCGTCTCTGGTTCTAGCGTTTGCTATGAACGAATAGTTTGAGTGTGATATATTTAGAATGGAAGATAGAAGCAAGTGAGAGATATACAACTACAAAGTACGAGGAAAGGGACGGGTCTGGGATTGAACCCATGACCTTCTGCATATGAAGCAGAAGCGGTAGCCATCAGACCACCAACCCCGTCTATTGGCCTTTTCCATAGTAATCTCCATATAAACTTCAAATGGCGTGTGCACAGTCAAATTTCTTCCAAATCACTTCCAACTTTGAGAGAATGATTTTCATTTTTTTTTTAATTTTTTTATTAGTATCATTCCAAACATTACATTTATTATTTCTTATATCTAGGTGTTCTGTGTTATTACACAACACTATCATCCTAATTTGGTAAAACAAATCTAAGAGGATGATTGGAAACTTATAACGCTTGAAGATTATCTCAACAGTTGCCAAATAGTTGCTTCAGCGACAGATAAGAGTTTACAAGTTTCAGTGATTTGAGTTAAGTTTTTTTTTCACATAAATAATCTTGTCGTGTTCCATGACTATTGAAACCAACTCATACTAAATGGTCTTAAATTCTTACCATTTTCGGTGAAAACAATAATTTGAAGATATTTAAAAAAATACTATGTAAAATTCAGTTGGCGGAACGAAATGGCCACAGTTTGAAGCTCACCGTCAGCACTCACCTACTGCAGCTGCTACAAATGTACTATTTGTAGTATTCCCACCAGCAAAACGTAAATGAAATGCTGCTAATTTTACGTTGAGATTTAGAATGAATTTAACATTAAGGTTACTATTTTGAATAATTTGATAATTTTATCTCACACGTCTTGATAGCTTGAATATTTAATTGAGTTTGAATTTTTTCACCAGCAGCTTTCTTTAGTTCGTTATCGGGTTGCTATGGTGCCAACGATATCCGAGCAATATTATCAGTCGCTGCCAGTGTTGGCAACATACTGAATTTCTGGTGTTTTGAACAATAGTTCTATGCGTTTTGTGATTTTCGAACAATAAGTGATGTGTCCGGTATCGCTTCGTGTACTGTGAGTGTACGATAGTTCTTACGTTAGTACAAACCCATAACTATGAGTGAATAGAATACAGTGAACACATTTTCATGTAAGATATGTTGCATTTGAACGATAAAACTGCTTTTAAAATTCCAAAATTTATGACGAATCCTGCCCCCTTAAATACTCTGTTTTGTCTCAAATTCCAAACAGCGGCGAATTAGATGGTAAGAATTGATGTTTTCATAACTTTTAAATGTGGAGGACTTGAGTCATAGAAGAATATCCATCCTGTAAAGAAATTTTAGTGGTTTTCTTGAAAAATCGTTGTAAAAAGTCGAGTATTCGGAATATGAATTTGGGACAAAACGGTACCTAGGATAGGACGTGACAGACAAATTCGATTATGTTCAAAAGATATATTGTTCATGCATTTTTGCAGTTAGTTTGAGAGTACTATATCAAAAGACAACATAACTAGAGTACCGTAATCCGGGGTATCATTGATCAGCGGGGTAACATTGATCGGAATGACTCATCCAATCAAAAGTTCGTATTATCATTTATTGATGAAACATTTCCAAATCATGAATGGTGCTTCTCTTTCTTATATTCATGAACTAATGAAAGTTAATATTTTTGCGAAAATTGCGTTTACCTTATGCGTAACTTTGTCTACTTTTTGAAATAATGATTTTAATTGTTAAGGATGACACTACCAAAGATTCATGTCTCACATATGTTCTGCAAACGATATAAGCAAGGAAAATGTGGTTCTTACTAAAAATGACATCGCCGAAAACGATTCCGTTGTCAAAATTTTTATAAGTATGCTCAATTAGGCAACATTACCGAATTACCGTTAAGAATGTAAAATACCC
Source organism: Aedes aegypti (assembly GCF_002204515.2). Taxonomy (NCBI): domain Eukaryota; kingdom Metazoa; phylum Arthropoda; class Insecta; order Diptera; family Culicidae; genus Aedes; species Aedes aegypti. The sequence goes on along the minus strand of NC_035109.1, from coordinate 223,394,936 downwards.
CTAGGAAATTGCCTACCTTTAGGCGTATTCCGTGATTCAAGGTGTTTTTAACCTTAGTAAGATACTGGGGTCATAATGACCCAAAATCGAATTTCAACCTGCAATATCTCTGTTGTTATCAAACGGATCTTTCTGAAATTCCCTGACTTTTAATATTTTGTGGAAACGAAGCGCAAGACCAAAAAAATTTTTTCTTAAGGTGATTCTAAGATGGCGCCACAAAAAAACAACTTAATAAGATACTGGGGTCATTATGACCCAGAAATGTATACCCCTATAAATCAGCGAAATATCAACCGAATAATGAAATTTATGCCGCATTCGAAAGATATACTCCTCAAGATTCTGATCAGTACCTGGAATACCGGTTCCGGATCCAGTGGCCACCGGGAATCGGCTACGAAGGGGACCATGTTGGCCACGTGGAATTTCAGTACACTCAGTCCAGAAATCTGCAGTCATCACCAAATTGTATGAGATTCAGGCCATATAGGAATGTACTGTCTTCAGCAAACTTGTTTCGGGGACCAAGAACTTCCACATGGCATACAATTTAGTTCAGAACTCGACCGCGACGTGGCGCTAGCGTCGATATGAACTTCCGGTAGGGGCTAATTATGCGATAACTCGAGATCGCGAGCACATAGAAGGATGCTGTCTTCGGCAAAGTTGCTCAGGAGGATAAGGACTTCCACATGAGATACAATTTAGTTCAGAACTCGACCGCGACGTGGCGCTAGCGTCGATATGAACTTCCGGTAGGGGCTAATTATGCGATAACTCGAGATCGCGAGCACATAGAAGGATGCTGTCTTCGGCAAAGTTGCTCAGGAGGATAAGGACTTTCACATGAGATACAATTTAGTTCAGAACTCGACCACCGCGTGGCGCTAGTGTCGATATGAACTTCCGGTAGAGGCCAATTATGCGATAACTCGAGATCGCGAGCACATAGAAGGATGCTGTCTTCGGCAAAGTTGCTCAGGAGGATAAGGACTTCCACATGAGATACAATTTAGTTCAGAACTCGACCGCGACGTGGTGCTAGCGTCGATATGAACTTCCGGTAGGGGCTAATTATGCGATAACTCGAGATCGCGAGCACATAGAAGGATGCTGTCTTCGGCAAAGTTGCTCAGGAGGATAAGGACTTCCACATGAGATACAATTTAGTTCAGAACTCGACCACCGCGTGGCGCTAGTGTCGATATGAACTTCCGGTAGAGGCCAATTATGCGATAACTCGAGATCGCGAGCACATAGAAGGATGCTGTCTTCGGCAAAGTTGCTCAGGAGGATAAGGACTTTCACATGAGATACAATTTAGTTCAGAACTCGACCACCGCGTGGCGCTAGTGTCGATATGAACTTCCGGTAGAGGCCAATTATGCGATAACTCGAGATCGCGAGCACATAGAAGGATGCTGTCTTCGGCAAAGTTGCTCAGGAGGATAAGCACTTCCTCATGAGATACAATTTAGTTCAGAACTCGACCACCGCGTGGCGCTAGCGTCGATATGAACTTCCGGTAGAGGCTAATTATGCGATAACTCGAGATTGCGAACACATAGAAGGATGCTGTCTTGGGCAAAGTTGCTCAGGAGGATAAGCACTTCCTCATGAGTTACAATTTAGTTCAGAACTCGACCGCTGCGTGGCGATAGCGTCGATATGGACTTTCGGTAAGGGCTAATTATGCGATAACACGAGATTGCGAGCACATAGAAGGATGCTGTTAGCATAGCATAGCATAGCATAAACTGACTGTACATGTCAATGGTTGCTACTCCGTGATTGATCGGAACTGGTAAGAATTGCACTACGATCCAAATGAATAAGGGATGGGAGTTTCCGCTTACTCTCGAAGTGCAATTTTAGCAGATCTAATATTATTGATCAATAACGGCGCCGGCCAAGTCCTTACAGTCAGTTGGGATGGGGAAGGAATGTTAGGGTGTAATGATTGTTGCTTCTAGAGACCGAGAATACCTCTGCATCTCCACAATCACCACGGGAAGGGTGTTTATTAGTGAGGAAGGAAAAGATCTGGGAGTCACCTCTGGTCGGTGATGCGATCCATGGACAAGGGGGAAATATACGACTTGTATTTAAAGCTAGTTTTGTATTTTTGTCTCGAGAAGTTTTTGGAAAAATTACGTCAACATCTATAATGTCGAACAATTCAAAAGACGTTTTTATTAATGACGAAAACTGAAAATTACATGTATATATTTTAACTTATATGAAACAGGAATAATGCCGACACTTGTAGTGACGAACCATACATAGTTTGTTTGAAAATTACATATGAGTATTACTGTGCATTTTGTCTCGATATGGTAGAAGTTTTAGAAAATACGTCAACATTCACAATGTCGAACAATTCAAAGGATAATTTTTAATAATGTCAAAAAGAGAAAAATATATGTATATTCAAATTGTATAAGAAAAAAGCATAATGCCGACACCTATAGTGACAAACCATACAAAGTTTGTTTTAATATTACATAAAAGTTACGCTTTCAAGAAAATATGTGTTATCATAAGCATGAAACGAACTCACCAGTTGGCCATCCATTCTCGACTGAACACAAAACTGACACTGACAGCAAAACTTCTTGGCGTCCCGAAAATAAACCGTCTTGCTTGGGCCTTCCCAAATACGTACCCAGCAAGACGCTCCAAAACAAAGGGAAAAAAAAAAAAAAAAATCTCCGGCGACGAAAACACGCGCGAAACCGTCAACAAACTCTATCGGACGACGCAAAACCGAACCGTCCTGCTTGGGCTTCTCGAAGCACTACCCAGCAAGACGCTCCAAAACAGGGGGAAAAAATTCTCCGGCAACGAAAACGCGCGAATCCGTCAGCTAAATCAATCGGACGACGCAAAACCGAACTGTCCTGCTTGGGCTTCACAAAGCACTACCCAGCAAGACGCTCCAAAACAGGGGGAAAAAAATTCTCCGGCAACGAAAACGCGCGAATCCGTCAGCTAAATCAATCGGACGACGCAAAACCGAACTGTCCTGCTTGGGCTTCACAAAGCACTACCCAGCAAGACGCTCCAAAACAGGGAAGAAAAAAAAAATTCACCGGCGACGAAAACGCGCGAATCCGTCAGCTAAATCAATCGGACGACGCAAAACCGAACTGTCCTGCTTGGGCTTCACAAAGCACTACCCAGCAAGACGCTCCAAAACAGGGGGAAAAAAATTCTCCGGCAACGAAAACGCGCGAATCCGTCAGCTAAATCAATCGGACGACGCAAAACCGAACTGTCCTGCTTGGGCTTCACAAAGCACTACCCAGCAAGACGCTCCAAAACAGGGGGAAAAAAATTCTCCGGCAACGAAAACGCGCGAATCCGTCAGCTAAATCAATCGGACGACGCAAAACCGAACTGTCCTGCTTGGGCTTCTCGAAGCACTACCCAGCAAGACGCTCCAAAACAGGGGGAAAAAATTCTCCGGCAACGAAAACGCGCGAATCCGTCAGCTAAATCAATCGGACGACGCAAAACCGAACTGTCCTGCTTGGGCTTCTCGAAGCACTACCCAGCAAGACGCTCCAAAACAGGGGGAAAAAATTCTCCGGCAACGAAAACGCGCGAATCCGTCAGCTAAATCAATCGGACGACGCAAAACCGAACTGTCCTGCTTGGGCTTCACAAAGCACTACCCAGCAAGACGCTCCAAAACAGGGGGAAAAAAATTCTCCGGCAACGAAAACGCGCGAATCCGTCAGCTAAATCAATCGGACGACGCAAAACCGAACTGTCCTGCTTGGGCTTCTCGAAGCACTACCCAGCAAGACGCTCCAAAACAGGGGGAAAAAATTCTCCGGCAACGAAAACGCGCGAATCCGTCAGCTAAATCAATCGGACGACGCAAAACCGAACTGTCCTGCTTGGGCTTCTCGAAGCACCTGTTTCAATAAACTACATAAACAATACATAAACTGCCTCTGATTAGTCTCTTACTGTGTTCAATCTAGATACTGATGAACGTGTATGGCCGTATAAATCTTCAGAATAATGTTACATTTTTGGGGTCTTTCATGAAGTGAAAATTTTTCTTGCGCAAAATGACATTGAAATGCTTGTTGATCTCCACAGCGGTTATTGCTTTATTTCGGTGACTTCTTCGGAAATCGAATCTGCGAGCACATAGAAGGATGCTGTTTTCGACAAAGTTGCTCAGGAGGATAAGAACTTCCACATGAGATACAATTTAGCTCAGAACTCGACCGCTGCGTGGCGTTAGCGTCGATATGAACTTCCGGTAGAGGCTTATTATGCGATAACTCGAGATTGCGAGCACATAGAAGGATGCTGTCTTCGGCAAAGTTGCTCAGGAGGATAAGCACTTCCTCATGAGATACAATTTAGTTCAGAACTCGACCATCGTGTGGCGCTAGCGTCGATACGAACTTCCGGTAGAGGCTAATTATGCGATAACTCGAGAATGCGAACACATAGAAGGATGCTGTCTTCGGCAAAGTTGCTCAGGAGGATAAGAACTTCCACATGAGATACAATTTAGCTCAGAACTCGACCGCTGCGTGGCGTTAGCGTCGATATGAACTTCCGGTAGGGGCTTATTATGCGATAACTCGAGATTGCGAGCACATAGAAGGATGCTGTCTTCGGCAAAGTTGCTCAGGAGGATAAGCACGTCCACATGGGATACAATTTAGTTCAGAATTCGACCATCGCGTGGCACTAGCGTCGATATGAACTTTCGGTAAGGGCTAATTATGCGATAACACGAGATTGAGAGCACATAGAAGGATGCTGTCTTGGACAAAGTTGCTCAGGAGGATAAAGACTTCCACATGAGATACAATTTAGTTCAGAGCTCGACCGCTGCGTGGCGTTTGCGTTGCTATGAACTTCCGGTAGGGGCTAATTATGCGATAACTCGAGATTGCGAGCACATAGAAGGATGCTGTCTTCGACAAAGTTGCTCAGGATGATAAGCACTTCCTCATGAGATACAATTTAGTTCAGAACTCGACCGCTGCGTGGCGCTAGCGTCGATATGAACTTCCGGTAGGAGCTAATTATGCGATAACTCGAGATTGCGAGCACATAGAAGGATGCAGTCTTCGGCAAAGTTGTTCATGAGGATAAGGACTTCCACATAAGATACAATTTAGTTCAGAACTCGACCACCGCGTGGCACTAGCGTCGATATGAACTTTCGGTAAGGGCTAATTATGCGATAACTCGAGATTGAGAGCACATAGAAGGATGCTGTCTTGGACAAAGTTGCTCAGGAGGATAAAGACTTCCACATGAGATACAATTTAATTCAGAGCTCGACCGCTGCGTGGCGTTAGCGTTGCTATGAACTTCCGGTAGGGGCTAATTATGCGATAACTCGAGATTGCGAGCACATAGAAGGATGCTGTCTTCGACAAAGTTGCTCAGGATGATAAGCACTTCCTCATGAGATACAATTTAGTTCAGAACTCGACCGCTGCGTGGCGCTAGCGTCGATATGAACTTCCGGTAGGAGCTAATTATGCGATAACTCGAGATTGTGAGCACATAGAAAGATGCAGTCTTCGGCAAAGTTGTTCATGAGGATAAGGATTTCCACATAAGATAAAATTTAGTTCAGAACTCGACCACCGCGTGGCACTAGCGTCGATATGAACTTTCGGTAAGGGCTAATTATGCGATAACACGAGATTGAGAGCACATAGAAGGATGCTGTCTTGGACAAAGTTGCTCAGGAGGATAAAGACTTCCACATGAGATACAATTTAATTCAGAGCTCGACCGCTGCGTGGCGTTGGCGTTGCTATGAACTTCCGGTAGGGGCTAATTATGCGATAACTCGAGATTGCGAGCACATAGAAGGATGCTGTCTTCGACAAAGTTGCTCAGGATGATAAGCACTTCCTCATGAGATACAATTTAGTTCAGAACTCGACCGCTGCGTGGCGCTAGCGTCGATATGGACTTTCGGTAAGGGCTGATTATGCAATAACACGATATTGCGAGCACATAGAAGGATGCTGTCTTCGACAAAGTTGCTCAGGATGATAAGGACTTCCACATGAGATACAATTTAGTTCAGAGCTCGACCACCGCGTGGCGTTGGCGTTGCTATGAACTTCCGGTAGGGGCTAATTATGCGATAACTCGAGATTGCGAGCACATAGAAGGATGCTGTCTTCGACAAAGTTGCTCAGGATGATAAGCACTTCCTCATGAGATACAATTTAGTTCAGAACTCGACCGCTGCGTGGCGCTAGCGTCGATATGAACTTCCGGTAGGAGCTAATTATGCGATAACTCGAGATTGCGAGCACATAGAAAGATGCAGTCTTCGGCAAAGTTGTTCAGGAGGATAAGGACTTCCACATAAGATACAATTTAGTTCAGAACTCGACCACCGCGTGGCACTAGCGTCGATATGAACTTTCGGTAAGGGCTAATTATGCGATAACACGAGATTGAGAGCACATAGAAGGATGCTGTCTTGGACAAAGTTGCTCAGGAGGATAAAGACTTCCACATGAGATACAATTTAATTCAGAGCTCGACCGCTGCGTGGCGTTGGCGTTGCTATGAACTTCCGGTAGGGGCTAATTATGCGATAACTCGAGATTGCGAGCACATAGAAGGATGCTGTCTTCGACAAAGTTGCTCAGGATGATAAGCACTTCCTCATGAGATAAAATTTAGTTCAGAGCTCGACCACCGCGTGCCGCTAGCGTCGATATGGACTTTCGGTAAGGGCTAATTATGCAATAACACGAGATTGCGAGCACATAGAAGGATGCTGTCTTCGACAAAGTTGCTCAGGATGATAAGGACTTCCACATGAGATACAATTTAGTTCAGAGCTCGACCGCTGCGTGGCGTTGGCGTTGCTATGAACTTCCGGTAGGGGCTAATTATGCGATAACTCGAGATTGCGAGCACATAGAAGGATGCTGTCTTCGACAAAGTTGCTCAGGATGATAAGCACTTCCTCATGAGATAAAATTTAGTTCAGAACTCGACCACCGCGTGCCGCTAGCGTCGATATGGACTTTCGGTAAGGGCTAATTATGCAATAACACGAGATTGCGAGCACATAGAAGGATGCTGTATTCGACAAAGTTGCTCAGGATGATAAGGACTTCCTCATGAGATACAATTTAGTTCAGAACTCAACCGCTGCGTGGCGCTAGCATCGATATGAACTTCCGGTAGGAGCTAATTATGCGATAACTCGAGATTGCGAGCACATAGAAAGATGCAGTCTTCGGCAAAGTTGTTGATGAGGATAAGGACTTCCTTATAAGAAACAATTTAGTTCAGAACTCGACCATCGCGTGTCGCTAACGTTGATGTGGCCTTCCGGTAGGGGCTAATGCGATAATACAAGAATGCGAACACATAGAAAGATGCAGTCTTCGGCAAAGTTGCTCAGGAGGATAAGGACTTCCACATAAGACACAATTTAGTTTAGAACACGACCACTACGTGGCTAATTTTCAATGTAAACAAAGAAATAAATTGCTGAAAACTCCAAAATGAACTAAACAGTAATTTAAGGAGTAATTTTTAAAATCATTGGATAAATAAATAAATTGATAAAATTACGCCTTGAGTAGAACTGGAGGTGTCTCTCCTAGGAAATAATTTATAAGGATTTCCCCGAAAAAAAATTCTGTGGCGTATCCCTAGAAAAAATAAGAGATAGAATTCCGAAAGAAACTCTTTAGCACATTTCATAAGAAACTTCCTACATTTTCTTACCCCCACTTAAAAAAGTGCACGTCATAAACTTTAATTTGAACGTAATCTTCTGCTTGAGTTGTGATTATCTAATCACCTACACTATTCTTCGCAAGTTAGAGTAAGTAGATTTGCGAGCATGACTTGAAGTATAAAGATGTGAATGTGTTCGGATAGTGATAATTATCAATATTATTATTGAGATAATTTAAAATTTATAGTACAGTGAAACCTCCATGAGTTGATATTGAAGGGACCATCGACTCATGGAAATATCGAGTCATGGAACAGCATTCCTTTGGAAAGCTGCTTCTAGGGACCATCATAGTAACCATGAAAGTTTGTTTTTACTATGGTCCCATGAGTCGATATCGAGTCATGGAACATCGACTCATGGAGGTATTACTGTAAAATCAATAGAGTGCGTGAATTTGATTTTAAGTAAAATTTAGTGCTGAAGTAGTTGATTTGATCCAGAATCAGTTATTTTTTGCGTAAGTTATAATAATTAACAGGATAGTAACGCCAAAATAAAACATTCTTCTCCGTTAACTTCTGGACATTTCTTTTGAATCAGCTTCTGCAGAAATTTCAACAAGAATTTGCATAAAGGTTTTGTATGATAACAATTTTGGCAGGAAGAACTCAGAAAAATTTCGTCAGATTATCTTGAAAAAAGGTTTGTAAAAAAATTAAGCAATTTCGCAAACACCAATGAAAAAATCCCAAAAATCCAAATTTCTCGTAGAATTCTATAATAAAGGATTAGAAGAATCAAATTAGATTGAATAAATGACCGTGGAGGAATTCATACATCAACTCGAACGAATGTTGGAAATATCTTATGGACTAATACTAGAAAAAACAGCTGGAGGAATTCCAAAAATAGCTTCATTGGGACGCATTATTAAAAAGTACTCTGAAGTGTTTTTGAAAATTCCTCTTGAGAAAATTCAAAATTATCCTTTAGAAAAAATCAGACTATTATTCCGTCAAATCCAAAAATAATAACTTGAGAAATACCGTCGATGGGGGTGACAATGGGTCTAGGGGGTGAGATTGGGTCAAAACGGAAAAATATGTTTTGTGAAATATTTCAGCTAGTAACGCTGATATTACTAAAATTTATAATTCATATGTTAGGGAACATATTATTACACATAATTCATAACAATATACATTTTTAGGAATAGTAGTTTTTGTTTACTACATCAATAAACTTGCATGTTGAAACCAGATAAAATTTACAACATTAAATTTCTCCTGTACAAAGTATCACGCATGTACTCTAGCCTCTATCGTTGTATTAGTAGAATGTTGAAAGTCTTTTTATTACACATCACAGGTATTTTCCGGAATCTGTTTGATTTTCCCACAAAAAAATATTTTTTTTCGGTACGATGTCTAAAACATTGAAAATGGGGGTGACATTGGGTCAAGCAAGAACGATAGTAAATGAAATTCCAAATCCACTTTTTTGACATTTTACGGTACCGGTTGTTCTCTTTTTTCATTAAGATGTGTTTATTCTTTCTATATATAGCATCTCTGAAACATCAAACAAGTCTACTTGAGTATTCCGTGCATTGAATAAAAATACAACGCATTTTGACAACTTTTCAAACCAGCAACTGTGTTTTTATCAAAAGGGTGTTTTTTTCTAAATTTGATTATTTATCAGTATTTTTATATAATAGAAACATCTCACGGAAGTACAAATGAGTTGGATCGCTGAAATACTGGGATTATGACGTCAACTTCTGTCTGAAATTTATTGATCGTGGAATGTCGCACCGAAATATAACTATTTGCGAGGTTTAAATTAATCACTGTTTCAGTACACCTTTGGGGAAACTGAATGGGCCTTATAGCAATGGGGATGAGACTTTGAAGACAATTTGAGGAAAAAACCAAGAAAATTTATGTAAACTTGACGATAAATGTTGGGTTTACGTATTTTTTCTCATAGCTCTTAAATTTTCTGTATAATTTTTCTTTTAAGTGGGTTTATCATACTTGTGAAACATCTTAGATATCTTTTTGTCTTGTTTGCATCGTTTTTTATCAATATTTTTCAGTTGTGAATGGTTTTGAAATCATATTCTCAAAAACAATTTATTTCAATTATAGTGACCCAATGTCACCCCCTCTATGGGATGAGATTGGGTCATTTTTCATTCACTTGTGATGCCGCTGTGAATAAATATTTGTCTTTAATTTTTTGAACAGTTGTTAATCTACCATCAAAGTACATACACACCAAATTTGAAGTTTATTGGAGTTCAATTGCGATAGTTATTCAAAAAATAAATCGCACATATCCCTTTTTGACCCATTGTCACCCCCAACGACGGTACCGAAAATAATTTTAAAATCAGATCGTCGAAGAATTCAATAAAAAAGACCTGTGAGGGAATTGCAAAAACTCTGAAGAATTCACTCCAGATAGATTTCTCCGGGAATTAATCCATCCTCAGGGAACTTTTCCAGGAATTATTGCATAGATTACTTCAAGCACTTCTCCAGCGATTCTTCCAAGATTCTTCAAGCGATTTCTCCTGACATTCCTCTAATAAAAAATAAGAGATTCCCCTAAGGAATCTTCCAAGAAGATCTCTACAGAGATTTTTGCAGAATGTCAGAGGTTTCTCTAAGAAACACTTCTTCAAGGATTACTTAAAATATTTCCACAGTGAATTCTCCAGAAATTCCGCTGGTAGTCTTCTCAAGATTCCTCTAGGACTTACTTCTAAGATTTCCTCCAGGGATCGCTCCAGGAATTCTATAACGAATTATTCCAGAGATTCTATCATTCAATTGGGGATTTTACAAGAAATTATTTCATGAGTTCTTATAGGGATCGCTGGAGAAATTCTTGCAAGAGCCCCCTCAGAATGGAATGCAAGGTTCTTCGTGGTGCTCCCGCTTGCCAACAACGATTCTGAGCTTCACATTTGGCGATCCTGCCAGGAGTTTTAAATAAATTTTCGTTTTTCCTGGAGAGCCTGGATTCGATAGCAAGTGGGAGTGTCCACTAGGAAATGTGTTTGTGTCGAGTGCTTCTTAAACCGCGTGTGAAAATATGTATTCAGAGTGATTGTGGAGTGAAGTTTGAATCTGATAAAAAGGCATCTGTAAGTAAACAGCAATGTGGTATTTTCTATGAATAATAGAAAACTGATTGAAAAGGAAATATGACATTAATATGCATTAGCCGCTTCACTACTCGCTGAAGCAGCAATGTTTCTCTCTGTTCTTGTTGTTGCTCTTATTGAACACCAGCATCACCTCAACTATTTGAGTTGCGCGATGCAGGCTTTGAAGTGAATATTTTGTTTTGCATTTGAATTCAAACAGATTGCTTCGATGGAAATATTTGAATGTAATAGAAAGTGTTTCATCTATTTTATCCGATTCAAAGATTATGATCATTTCGAGCTGATTCATCTAAGTTATGAAGTGCGCATTCTGCTTTTATCAGGGACCTATTTTCTGCATAGGTTGAACGGAAAAAAGAATAACGTTAGGAACTGAACTATTTTTTTTTGCAGAAGTCAATTGAACATATCCGTACAAAACGTGTATAAAAAATATCGTATAATTAAGTATAATTTGTAAAATAATGTGATTTTGCAAAAGAGAAGTGAAGTGTTAAAGTTATTAGTGGTTTTCATGAATATTAATCAATTTGTATAACTTATCAATTAGTAATTTCAATCGAAAAAAAAACTCCCGTAACATTTATCAAATGTGCAAATTTCTATATAAATAATAATAAAACATCGCTTTGATTGTATGTTATCATTTCATCGTTTCTTCTGTGATGATACACACATTTCTATATCTTATCTCTCCTGCTTTCAAATAAAAAAAACAAAATAATTTCAATAAAATAAAATAGAGTGAAAAATGAATGTAAGTGTGTGCAAATATTCCTAACCATGGCGATTTTGAATTGGTGTTCCAAAAGTAGATTTTTCGTTCTGCTGGAAACCTTTGCGAAATCTCTGAAGAAATCTGTTTGCGATTCTAATGATCACTCGCGGCGATTGGCTCGGATCACGGCTTGTGATATGATCACAACGGAGCAGCTTTAGGGAGGAAAAAACGACGGCGAAAGTAGCGAAAAAACGGGACACTAATTGGCACTTGGGCAAATTCGGAATGACCGACCGACACGACGCGAGAAAGACAGAACACGTGCGTTCTATTTGAAATGCTTTATTCGACTGACTATAGAGTGCTGTATTGTTGAAGGTTGAGGGTACATATTCGCTAACGAGTGTTTGTGTGGAATACAATGAGGTATGCGTTTAGAGGTGAGTGGTATAATGCTAGTTCCTTAAATTTATCAATATTTAAACATTAACATGCCGGCCGCCGTTGAAGCCGTCCGGTTCAACCATCATCTGCTTGGGCTCCGTTGTCGTCCTGCGGATTGTCGTCATCTGGAGCTAACGGCAGGATAGCGATTTCGGTAATCGCTCGCTTGTACTGTCCAGAGGCAGTCCTGATCACGACCACCCGGACCCTTCCATCTTTCCCTGTCACGGTTTCCACAATTCTTCCCAACGGCCATTGTAGCGGGGGCGCATTTGCTTGCTTGACGACCACCAACTGTCCAACGCGTACATCTGGTTGAGATCGTTTCCACTTTGTTCTCTGCTGGAGTTGACTGACGTAGTCTAGCTGCCAGCAACGCCATAGGTCTTGGACGGATTTCTTCATCTCCTGCAAGCGTGACAGGCGATTCGGGTTGACATCGAAGAGGTCGGGTTCAGGGATTGCCACGAGAGGTTCACCAACAAGAAAATGCCCAGGTGTCAGAGCAGAGCAGTCGTCTGGAGAATCTGAAAGCGGAGAAAGAGGGCGGGAGTTGAGGACAGATTCGATTTGGGCAACGACGGTCTGCAGCTGGTCCACGGTGAATGAGCGGTTGCCCATGATGCGTCGGAAGTGGTGCTTGAAGGACTTTATTCCAGCTTCCCAGATACCGCCGAAGTGCGGTGAACGCGCCGGGATGAAGCGAAACTTGATTCCGCTCTCCTGACAGAAGTTGTTCCAGTCCTCTGATCGGAATTGACGACGAAATTCTTCCCGCATTGTACGAAGTTCTCGATCTGCCCCGACGAAAGCAGTCGCGTTGTCGCAGTGTAGTTCGAGTAACCGACCACGACGTGCCACGAAGCGTTTAACGGCATTTATGCAGGCGGCGGACGACAGATCTGCGACGACTTCGAGATGCACGGCCTTCACCACGAGACACACGAATAACGCGACGTAAACTTTTACCGACGCGCCCCGACCACTTAACGGACGTACGAGAAACGGCCCACAGTAATCCATCCCAGAGTGTATGAACGGTCTAGCTGGTGATACACGAACGGAGGGTAGAGGTGCCATAACTTGCTGAGCTAGCCGTGGTTGACACCGGAAACAGGTTACGCATAGACGTACCACTTTACGTGCTAGACGCCGACCCCGGACTGGCCAAAACCGCTGGCGCATAGTGGCGAGTGTAAGGGTTGGACCGCCGTGAAGTGTTCTGATGTGGCATGATCGGGCGATAAGCCAACTGAGCTGGTGATCAGCGGGGAGGAGTATGGGGAAGCGAGTGTCGAAGGATGCTTTCATGTTTGATAATCTTCCGAAGAGCCTTAACAAGCCAAACTTATCGATGAACAACTTCAGACCTTTGAGTGGCGATTTCGACGTGGGTATTTCTGCAGCTGAAGGATTTGCTTGGCTGCGACTGTACTGCTGAACTTCAGCAGGAAAAGATGCTAGCTGAACCTGTCTTACGAGGATCTTGAGCGCATGTTCACCTTCCTCTGGGGTGAGTGAACCGACAGTGCGTTCAGTCCGAGGGAGTTTTGCGTTGTTGAAAAATCGGTAGCAATGTGCCACGATACGAATCAGCTTGGCGAGGTCCGCATAACGGTCAAACAGTGTTGAGTCGTCAATGGCGCTGTGCAGAGCTACTGGGCAAGCCTCTTCTTGTAATTCGATATTGGTCGGCGGCGAAACCAAACACTCCGGCCAACTGTCAACGGGATCTTTGAGAAAACTCGGACCATGCCACCACAAATCGTCCTTCGAGATCTGACTTGCCGTCATTCCTCGTGAAATACGGTCCGCTGGATTCATTTCCGATGGAACGTGTCTCCACTCGCAGCCCTTAGTAAGGCGCTGGATCTCTGCGATCCGGTTCGACACGAAAATCTTCCAGACATTGGATTGAGATTTTATCCAGTGAAGAACAATGGTAGAATCCACCCAAAACGTTGGAGGTTCTACGAAATCTGTTGTATGTCGAAGATTGTCGGCAAGTTGACTGCCAAGAAGAGCGGCGCAAAGCTCCAGACGAGGGATGGATTGTCCACGCAGTGGAGCAACACGAGACTTGGCAGTCAGTAGATGACTGTGAAGCTGTCCTAATGTATCACGAGAAACGACGTAGATGCAGCATCCATATGCTGTTTTCGATGCGTCGCAGAAGCAGTGCAAACTATAATTGCGGTTTTGCACGACTCTGCGTGGCACGGAGAGTGCCTGTAGTTGGTTGAGCTCCGAACGGTAGATTGTCCACCAAGCGGTGTGTTTTTCAGACAGTTGGTCATCCCACGGCCAGTGTTCTGCCCAAAGCACTTGCAATGTGAAGAACAGTTCAGCACCGATAATGATATCAATCTTCTGGCTAATGTTGAACTGGGGATCCGCCATTGGAAGATTACGAGGAATTTGCCAACGAGAAACGTCGATGTGATGACTGGGTAGCGATACTGTAAGTTTTGGCAGTACCAGGCAGTCCAGAGAGAAGTGGTGATCTCCGAAGCGTGAAGCGAGCGAAACAGTTACACCGAAATGGACGTTCACGGTGGACTGGCCAATTCCACTGACGGGTGAGTTGAGTTTGACACGCTTTAACCGGAGTTTCTGGCAGAGCGACTCACTGATGAAGCTAGGTTGGGAACCACTGTCCAACAGAGCTCTAGCGAAATGATAGTTGTTGTCGGCATCTTTCACTTTGATAACAGCGGTCGAAAGCACAACCGTGTTCTGGCGATAATTACGAGTCACTTCAGCACTTTGACAGGAGGTGGAGGGAGGCGAGTTTATTTCGACGAGAGATTCGACCGACGGAGTGGAGGGGGCGATACCGACGGAATACGAGTGCGGAAACGTTCGAAACGACGACGTCGCGAGTGGTGTGGCACCGGAAGACGGTTGACGTACGGTGGAGCTTATTTCGCGTTGCGACATTTGGTACGAAGGTGACCCAATTGCTTCAGCGGATTGACCAACTACAACTGGTGCGGGTTGGTTGGGACCAGCTGCGGATGCACTAGGAGCTGAAGCAGACGAAATCGGCTGCAAGTGCAGAAGAGAATGATGCTTCTTGGAGCATTGCTTGCAGGAACCGCTGGAGCAATCCTTTGCCAGGTGTGTACCCTTCAAGCAGTTTATACAAAGCCCGTGCTTCTTGACGAATTCGAACCGTTGCTGGGGAACGAGAGCTTGGAAACCACTGCACTGAAACAGAAGATGCGCTTGCTTGCAGTGTGGGCACCTTTTCACGTTCTCAGAAGCGACATGGGACGTGAAGCGTGGCTTCGTTGATTTTGGTTCTGATTGGGTATTGGTAGGGTGGGAGAGCGTTAGGGTTTTGATTATTCGCGATCTTTTGTGGATGAACTCGAGAAGTTTCTTGTACGTGGGGCGCTCGTCATCAACCAAATGGGTTTCCCACTCTCGCAGTGAGCCTGAGTCTAGGCAACTGCTCAATCGCTCAACAAGAAATGAGTTCCAGTGTTCTTCTTCGGTTTCTAGTTTGCTGAGCAACTGAACATGGCGATCGAAGCTGTCGGCCAGCTCCGACAGTCCTACAGCGGACTCTTTCTTCAATGGGTTTATCGCCAATAGAGCCGACATGTGTCGCTTGATAAGGAAGTTCGGGTTTTCGTACCGATCCTTCAGAAGATTCCACGCAACTTCGTAATCATTGGCGGAAATATCAAGGGCGGAAATAATGCAAGCTGCCTCGTCCGTCAATGATGCTCGCAAATAGTGCATCTTTTGCACTGCCGTCAATTGTTGATTAGAGTGAATCAACGAGACGAAAAGATCGCGAAATTGCACCCAATCGTCAATCTTTCCTCCGAACACCGGAATCTTGATTTCCGGCAGCCGAACGTTGGTCATTGGCTGAGCGCATACCGAAGACGGTGCGCGAGGCTGTTCAGGAGGGGCTACGGGAAGTTTGTTCTGCAACGACCCCTTCAACTGGAGGTACGACAGTTGGAAATCTCGACGCTCTGTGGAGAAATGCTCTTCACTTTCCTCCAACATCTCGATTTCCTCTTGGGTGGAAAGGAAATCACGCCACAACTCATCGAGAAACGCAAGCTGTGTGGCTACTTGGTCCTGATGAGCGGGCTCGTACGCTCTATTGAAATCGCTTATGAGCGTCGCCGATCCCAAAATGTTCGATCGACGACGGAGTAAAAGCTTCAGCTTTGGCGCTGGCATAATTAAAAATCAATCACCACCACAAGAATGGGCACGTACCTGCTATCGGGGGCTTACTCTACCTCACCGATTTTACTGTTGCTGACTGCTGTGGCTGGGAAGGGTACACCTACGATGCTGCTTTCCTCCGGTGCTGCTGGAGCCAACGGGAGCGATGAGCTGGCTTGGCCAGTATTCTTCCACGGGAACGAAACACTGTACTACACTAAAACGGGAAACACGTGCTGAACGCGACCCGTACAACAATGGCGGTCAACTGGAACCTCGAACAATGGCGTAGAACAATGGCGACACAATGCAACGCACGTTCCCGGGTTTCGGCACCATAAAATGTTTGCGATTCTAATGATCACTCGCGGCGATTGGCTCGGATCACGGCTTGTGATATGATCACAACGGAGCAGCTTTAGGGAGGAAAAAACGACGGCGAAAGTAGCGAAAAAACGGGACACTAATTGGCACTTGGGCAAATTCGGAATGACCGACCGACACGACGCGAGAAAGACAGAACACGTGCGTTCTATTTGAAATGCTTTATTCGACTGACTATAGAGTGCTGTATTGTTGAAGGTTGAGGGTACATATTCGCTAACGAGTGTTTGTGTGGAATACAATGAGGTATGCGTTTAGAGGTGAGTGGTATAATGCTAGTTCCTTAAATTTATCAATATTTAAACATTAACAAAATCCTTATGCATATTTTTTTTGTAGGAATCCTTGTAAATATTCCATGTCAACTCCCTGGAGGAAGCTATTCCATGCATGGCAAACAAAAGTTCTTCCTGAAAGAATCTCTGGCAAAAGTCCTAGGGAACCCCAGAAGAAATCAAGGTACGAAGGTAGATTAAGGTACAGAATAGCTTGGATTATTTTCTGGTAAAATACTTGGAGGAATCTTCGAAAGATTTCCTGGAAAAATCTTTGGGAGAGTGTCTGGAGATATTTCGGGAGGATGAGGACAGAAGGGCATGGGTTTGTATTCCATCGGATGAGCTCTCGGTAAATAACTGTAGAATCCATCATACAAAACATTTAAGGTTACTGGACTATATCCTTTGAATAACTCCGATGTGAACTACGTCTTGAGATCTAGATAACTTTTTGGAGGAAATCCAGAAGGAATTACTGGTATAAAGTCATAAGATTCCTGCGGATCCAGTTAAAAAATAAAGTGCACAGTTACTGCAACAACTTCTAAAGAAAACTAGAAGTAATTGTTTTTGCAACTTCATGACGTTATCTGTATCTGAACTCTTGTTGGAATTTTAGAAGTGAGTACAATATAGTTCATATCATATCATAGAGCTTATTTTATATTATATACTACACAACTCGATATTCTATAACCCGATATACTCTATAGCTAGATGGATTTTCCGGTTCCTTCCAATTTCCATACATTGTGCTCTCCATAAGTCGATATTTCTGTAACTCGATATCTCCACAAGTTGATGTTACGTGAGATGTGAATTTCTCTCCATAACTCGATATCTATTTTAATTTTTTTTCTTTTTTGGGGAAACGTGATCTAATTTTTGTTTGAAGGTGAATAAATACTTACAAGTTGTAATGACATGAAAATGATAAAAACTATTGTCAGTAAAAATAACGTGATTTTTCGAGCACTTCGAAAAATGTTTTCAAATAATAGTTTGTAAAATGCTATCAACAAAATAATACTGCTTTCTTACAAAAATGATAATAAAAATATTGGAAATACAAAAATTTGTTCCTTCGATTTTGTGTCGGTATAATCTATTATACCATAATTCTATAAGTCGATGGTCCCTTGAATATCGAGTTATAGAGAGTCGACTGTAGTTTATATCGTAACATATATTTCGTGGATCGTGTAGTTAAAAGACACGGACACGGACACCGTCTTCAGCCATTTAGCTGACGAGCGTCACGCGGAATTTACTACGCAGAATTAAAAAAAAACTGAACAACTTTTCCGAAGATAAGACCTTTAAAAAAGAGTTCCTTCTGGAAATACATATAGACGCCAGCACCACATGCTGGTTAAATTTTGAACGTATGTTCATGACTAATTCCTTATTCTCTCGAACAATTTTACCGCAGACAGCATCCTTCTATAAGTCGGGTCTCGGGTTTTCAAACCCGGACTCGAATGGTTCGGGACGGATTTAAAGGCTAGAACATTTTTTTCGAGTACGTCGGAATCGGGCTTGTAAAAATTCGGATTTAGGTGGATTTTAGTAAGAGTTATAGTAACAACCAAAAAGCTTCCTTATGCATCAGAAACGATGAATTTATCTATTTTTAAAACTCGGTCTTTTCTTACAAAAAATGCTTTAGTTTCGAGTCAGATTTGGATTTGAACAGCGGATTTTTTTATTCAAGTTCGGGTCAGGTCTGAGTACGGGTCGGGTCCGGGTTTAAAAAAAAAAATAAAGTAAGTCGGGTACGGGTCGTGTTTGGGCTCAAAAAATGTGAAACCCCCCTCTAATAATTAACCTCTATCGGAAATACAAATCGACGTCAAATCCACCGGGTGGTCGAGCAACTTTGTGGAAGACAGCATCCTTCTAAATGACCCATAACGCGGGTATGTCACAGTTTCATGGTGCGTTATGGAGAAAAGATATACCAGTGAACCCTAGTCCTGACTGCTTCAAACGAAGAGAACAGGATGTTCGAGTAATGAAAGGAAACTTATTAGTCCTGTTACATTTAAACCTTGTTTGAAAGTGACAAGTCTCGGTTTTCCAGTGCAGACAATGATCTGACATGATCGAGACAGGAAAAAATTGAAACATTTGTTTCTAATCTTCTTCAATTGATTCTCTATTTGAAGAAGTAGGACATCATTCTGATGCAGGCAATATTGTGTAATTCTACCGAAAGTCCATATCGACGCTAGCGCACGCGTGTCGAGTTCTAAACTAATTGTATCTCATTTGCAGTCTTATCCTCTGACAACTTGCGAGACTGCATTTCTATTGTTCGCAATAACCATTTTCCGTAAAAAATTTTATTGTGTATATATTTCTGACAATTTACTGAAGCAAACTTCCTAAGGAACCGATATGTTTTGGAGCCTTTACTATTAGAAACGATGAAAAACTTGCGCACGTTAGTTCACCTCGGTCCCTGCAATTGTTTCACCCGAAAATGCAAGACCCCTTTTTCCCCAATGGTATTGCAACCGCGTTTGGTGAATTTAAGATCAGTGGCATGACAGATGATTTTGTTTATGTCATTCATCATCAATGGGCTCCGTGGTTTCCTCCCCTTCCTTCAAGGTTCTGAATCACCGGGTAACCACCTCCCGCTTCGGCCGAATATGACCGTACCCGGCGGACACTACACGGTTCTGTAACGCAAGGATTGTAGTCGGCAGATGCCTGATATCTGTTTTCTGCCGACGAGGATTGAATAGCGAAGATAACCGCTAGAGCAGCAACAGCCCGCAAGGAAATTTTGAGCGCTGTTGCTGTCTAGGCGGAATCTCGGCTTATTCAATCTGTCGCAGAACAGAGAGATCAGGCACTCAAAATTTTTTGCGCGCTGTTGCTGCTTCAAGCGAAATTTCCGGATCAACATCAACAATAGATTTAGGCATTTGCGCAAAAATAGCCTCTACAGAACTAGCGGTACGAACTGTGGTGGATAAGATTTGTGTTAGGGGTGGTTTGATATTGAATATGTGAGGAAAAAATATTTTCCAAACCTGATCGGTTGGCAGTGAACTTGATTCAGACGATTGCGCCAGTTCCAACCGGTTAAAAACGTTTGTTTGAGTACTTTCAGTAGTTCGTTGGCGCTCTGTTTGGGCGCCCTGACGGGATCACGGTCGTTTGAGCGCCACCTGATTTGACGTTTCTGTAAACAAGCATCCCAATGCAGGGTGGAATCGAAAACTGTTGCAAAATCACACGCTGATCCATAGGGTTGAACAAACGTGCGCACTTGATTATTTTCAAAAATGTGGTGAGTATCTATGTTTTCAAAATTGTAAGAAAATCAGGATGCGTATAAACAAAATCTGAAAGCGTTAACATTCTTAAATGATCCGCATCTAATTGCCTCTACGGAAGTATCATATCGAACGCTAGCGGCCACTGCAGCGGTTCAAGTATCCTGAACGTAAATTGTATCTTCATGGAAATCACTTATCATCTTTAGCGCACTATACCGGAAGTTCTACGACGCTAGCCACCAGCGGTCCTTACCTATGTGCTCGCAATCTCGAAGTTTATCGCATAACTAGCCTCTACCGGAAGTTCATATCGATGCTAGCGCCACGCAGCGGTCGAGTTCTGAACTAAATTGTATCTCATGTGGAAGTTCTTATCCTCCTGAGCAACTTTGCCGAAGACAGCATCCTTCTATGTGCTCGCAATCTCGTGTTATCGCATAATTAGCCTCCACCGGAAGTTCATATCGATGCTAGCGCCACGCAGCGGTCGAGTTCTGAACTAAATTGTATCTCATGTGGAAGTCCTTATCCTCCTGAGCAACTTTGCCGAAGACAGCATCCTTCTATGTGCTCGCAATCTCAAGTTATCGCATAATTAGCCTCTACCGGAAGTTCATATCGATGCTAGCGCCACGCAGTGGTCGAGTTCTGAACTAAATTGTATCTCATGTGGAAGTGCTTATCCTCCTGAGCAACTTTGCCGAAGACAGCATCCTTCTATGTGCTCGCAATCTCGAGTTATCGCATAATTAGCCCCTACCGGAAGTTCATATCGACGCTAGCGCCACGTCGCGGTCGAGTTCTGAGCTAAATTGTATCTCATGTGGAAGTCCTTATCCTCCTGAGCAACTATGCCGAAGACAGCATCCTTCTATGTGCTCGCAATCTCGAGTTATCGCATAATTAGCCTCTACCGGAAGTTCATATCGATGCTAGCGCCACGCAGTGGTCGAGTTCTGAACTAAATTGTATCTCATGTGGAAGTTCTTATCCTCCTGAGCAACTTTGCCGAAGACAGCATCCTTCTATGTGCTCGCAATCTCGAGTTATTGCATAATTAGCCCCTACCGGAAGTTCATATCGACGCTAGCGCCACGCAGCGGTCAAGTTCTGAACTAAATTGTATCTCATGTGGAAGTCCTTATCCTCCTGAACAACTTTGCCGAAGACAGCATCCTTCTATGTGCTCGCAATCTCGAGTTATCGCATAATTAGCCTCTACCGGAAGTTCATATCGATGCTAGCGCCACGCAGCGGTCGAGTTCTGAACTAAATTGTATCTCATGTGGAAGTTCTTATCCTCCTGAGCAACTTTGCCGAAGACAGCATCCTTCTATGTGCTCGCAATCTCGTGTTATCGCATAATTAGCCTCTACCGGAAGTTCATATCGATGCTTGCGCCACGCAGCGGTCGAGTTCTGAACTAAATTGTATCTCATGTGGAAGTCCTTATCCTCCTGAGCAAGTTTGCCGAAGACAGCATCCTTTTATGTGCTCGCAATCTCGAGTTATCGCATAATTAGCCCCTACCGGAAGTTCATATCGACGCTAGCGCCACGCAGCGGTCAAGTTCTGAACTAAATTGTATCTCATGAGGAAGTCCTTATCCTCCTGAGCAACTTTGCCGAAGACAGCATCCTTCTATGTGCTCGCGATCTCGAGTTATCGCATAATTAGCCCCTACCGGAAGTTCATATCGACGCTAGCGCCACGTCGCGGTCGAGTTCTGAACTAAATTGTATGCCATGTGGAAGTTCTTGGTCCCCGAAACAAGTTTGCTGAAGACAGTACATTCCTATATGGCCTGAATCTCATACAATTTGGTGATGACTGCAGATTTCTGGACTGAGTGTACTGAAATTCCACGTGGCCAACATGGTCCCCTTCGTAGCCGATTCCCGGTGGCCACTGTTTCCGGAACCGGTATTCCAGGTACTGATCAGAGTCTTGAGGAGTATATCTTTCGAATGCGGCATAAATTTCATTATTCGGTTGATATTTCGCTGATTTATAGGGGTATACATTTCTGGGTCATAATGACCCCAGTATCTTATTAAGTTGTTTTTCTTAACATCCGCGGAAGGTTAATTTTAAAATAACTCAAAAAGTAAATGATTTGTAAGCGATTGGCCTTCATATTCGGCTTCAGGGGCCATGATTTAAGTAAGTAACGACAAGTATTTCCGAACGTTGCTTACATAGGTGATCAATGTTACCCCATATCAGCTAAATCAAAAAATCGCCTTAAACATTTTTTTTAACATGCTTAAATCTTTCAATAAACAAAATACAGTATATAGTCTCAAGCTATGGGTGGCCGTACTTGTTTTAAAAATAAAAAAAAATGCAACATTTGCATTTTCAAACGAAATATCAAAGAAACATTCAAAAAAAATGATCAATGTTACCCCGGATTACGGTACTTTGAAGTTTTGGACCTATTATAAAGCAAATTTTGGATATGGAGTAAGCTCGTTCAATGTTTTTATTATCAATATATGCAACAAATTCATGTCGATATGTTAATTGACCGCCAGCTGCTTCTCCGTTATTACAAGGGCAACTATTCTTGCACAAGGAACAAACTGAGGCTACTGAGGATTAGTTGCACAATCAGTGTATAAGTATTGGAATTACTATTCTTTGAACCAAGCAATACCGGCACTTACTGCGTTCGTATACATGTCAATTTGAGATAGGGAAGAACGTGTTATATTACACAATTCATGAAAACAAAATTAAACAAAATGCTCAATAACAAGAGAGAGTGGTCTGGAAATAACACATCATTTGCACTGACTATACCCCCCGACCAAACAAAAAAAAGGCAATAACAATGTCTCCTTTTAACAAGTAATCCATCCTTATGTACAAAACTGGACTGAACATACAATATGACGACACGTTTAATGACGAACCTTCCCAAATTTTTGCGTGGTGCGAATCATGAAATATCAATCCAAAAAGTTTTCTCTCAGTATCTAAAATCGACACTTATAGTATCGAACAATTCAAAGATCTTGTTGTAGTGAAAAACTAAACCAAAAAATAAGGCTTGTTGTGTTTAAATATTTTGCAAAATATGAAACAAGGTTTATATCGACAATTATCGACTACTAACTGATATCTGAACCACTATAAACGTATCCTCTCCTCTGTCACGACAATGTGAACCACCATATTTAGGCCATTTCAAACAGTAGCATAAAACGATCTCACCACTTGATAATTCATCCTCGACTGAGCAACAACGAGTCATTAAAAAAATGAATGAAAGGTTTTTAAATTTCAAATGAAAGGTTTTTAAATTTACAGAGAAGATGCTTGGGCATAATAAATTTTGAATGCTTAATTCAAAGCTGATTATTACTAGGTTGGTTTACAAATTAATAATGATGCACCAGTGGGGAAGAGTTTGACGCATGTGCATTAGGGCGGTTCAAAATTTAAAAATATTTGAGAATCCAATCTCTCATATGTTCCTTACCATCCTTACCAAAAAAATAGTGTTCTGTGAAATTTTCAGCTTTCTAGGTTGTGATTTAAAGGTGGCCCAAAGACAATGTAGGTTTATATGGAAATTACTATGGAGAAATTTCGAGATAAGTTTCAAACACGCTAGTACTGTGAAGTAAGTATATGCTCATTATCCCATAGTAAAAACTCATTCTTCAAACCATAATAAAGAAATTTGCTGAAGAGAGAAATTCAATCCGACGGATAGCAGAAGAGATATTCATGAGTTTGTTTGCTATTATTTAGCTTAAAATGGGATTATAGCCCTGCAAACATGTACAAAAATTCCAAACAAAATTAGCTCAAAGCGGATTTGTTTCTTCGGCAACATCCTTCATTAAGGTTTGAAGAATGAGTTTTCAATATGGGATGATAACTTTCTACTTACATTACAGTACAAGCGTGATTGGAACTTATCTCGAAATTTCTCCATAGTAATTTCCATATAAACCTACATTGTCTTTGGGCCACCTTTAAATCACCACCTACAAAGCTGAAAATTTCACAGAACACTATTTTTATGGTAAGTATGGTAGGGAGTATATGGGAGATTGGATTTTCAAACATTTTTAAAATTTGAATCGCCCTAATGTGCATATCCCTTCCAAAATAGCTCAAACTCTTCAAATCACGATAACTTTTGATTAACTCCATAGAATATTTTCAAATTCACGGAGAAGATGCTTGAATACTATATCTTCCGAATGGTAGGTGCTAAATTCTTGGATATTTTATAACGTTAATAACGATTCCAGGTACACCGCTTCGGCTCTGCTTATTCGTCATAAAAAGAATGAATATCTTCTATCTATATAAATAAAAATGGAGTGGTGTTTGTATGTCACGAAATGGCTTCCGAACGGGTCAACCGATTTGAATGATTATTTTTCCGTTTTGTTCGTCAAGTGTTCCGACGTGTTTGTGTGAATAAAAATCTCAGAATATTCACCGGGAAAGTCGGAAAAACGAACGTGAACGGACTATAATTTTGTATGGGACTATCTTTAGCGTTTTTCAACAGCCTACTTGATGGCAAGACGAAGTTTGCCGGGGCCACTAGTTTAGAATAAATTCCTTAGAAACAGATTTCAAATGACAAATTTCAAATGATCCAATCTCCCTCGAACTGATTCAATTTACGATTAAATTAAAATTGCGAATTCTCGATCTAGTTCTAAAATTAAGGTTCCAGTATAAACACTTACCTGTAGATGATCCAAAAGTGCTTCCAATCCTCGATCGCTGATCGACGAACAGCGCAGGCTGAGCGAATGTACGTGTTTCGAAGCGAGCGGGAACGAGTGCACCAGGTCCAGAGCGTCTTCATCGGTGGCTCCCATTAAACACACGGCATGAAAACTGCGACGTATCAATGAATTGTACAGTTTAACGCGATCCTGGTTGGACGTTTGACGCAGTTCACGACATAACAGCACCGGCACCAGTCCACTCCAGTAGCGTGGCGAACGGTACAACATGTCCCGCCACTTCTGACAAACCTGAGCCAAGGTGCACCGTTCAAAGGACGAAAAGTACAGGAAGAACCGATTCAAGAAACGTTCATCCTGTAACAGCTGCTCGATGGTTGTGATCTGCGGAGGTGGAGGAGCTGTTGCAATCAGCTTTCCACTATGCATGTTGGATCCGTGGTGGTTTAGATTGACTACGGCACCGGTGTGATGTTGATGGTGATGTGCTATTTTACGCGTAGTTTGTGGCGTGTTAGATTGAGATTTGCTACTTGAAGAACCTTTCCCGCTATTCGAGACACTACCGGTAGAGCCGCCGGATATTCGAGAAGGTTTTTCAGGAGCATTTCCGGCGTTGGTCGACTGTGCAGAACTGTTGTTGCTACTGGATCCACCGCAGAGCACGTTTGTGACGCGTTCCATCACACTTGTCTTCTCACCAGATTTACTGCTTCCACTGCTGTGATGGTGCTTCGAACGCAGCCCAAGGCCATTGATGCGCTTTGAAAGCTCGGCCGAGGCACGCTCAACCACTCCTTGAGCGGATATCGAGGACATTTTCAACATTCAGACCTGACCGACCAACAGTACGCACTTCGATCTCTTCTCGCAAATGCAATCAGAACCGACACTTTTGGAATTGCTTTTATCCTTTCAAGCAGCTCTTCAGAATCACTCGATTTAAAAACACACTTCAATCGATTTTTCTTCCTCCTCTACACTGTATTATGCGAATTTTTCTTCCTTTTTTTCTGCACGATTATGCTGCTCAGAACAAAAGAACTTATGCAATCATTTCCGCACACTCCGCTCTAGGGATCGACTTTCACCACCCACTTCCGAAAGCTGCCGAAAATTCCGCTGCAATCTTCCAAAATCACACCGTTGAACTAGATTCCGATTAAAAGGCCCTTATAAAACCTTAACAAAATTCGTCGAAGCTCTTATTCTTAAGCACCACGTCTTCACTGCTGGTAAATAAACAATCACACTACAATACTCACGACGGGGTAAAGGGCTAGTAAATGGATGGCTAATTTTCCGTACTATCTTTGTAAGAGGGGACACGACCCAACCGAAGCGTGTCACAGCTGCGAAAACCCTACCGCGAAGGACCGAAGTTCTCAGTTCGGCTGCCGACGACGACTTCGACGGTGAAGCCAAAAAGGTGAAAAACACCCGCTTCTGCTCTACAGCACCCACGCCCACACCTCTTGGACACGTCGTTCGGCCTCGTGGCCTGTTAGAAAGTGGTTTCGTTTGTTGTCTTGCCGAGGCCGCTGGGGTTATCCTGCGAGTAGAGAAAGAAGAAAAAAATCAGTTCCTCGCTCAATGACACGAAAAAAAGAAGCACAAAAGCAGCAATTTTCCTGCTGCTGCACATAGGGTAGAAGCACCGGTTTTGGCCATACGCCAGTTGTAGCCATAGTGGATTATACACCGTTTTACATAGCCAATCAGCATGAAACCTTTTGTGTGCAGTAGATCACATTCATATGATAGTGCTACATTCATTTACTTGTCCAAATTGATTCAAAACATAAGAAAAACAATTAATTTTCCTTATAATTTTAACTCCCATACACCTAATTTGGCCAGGGCACTCCTAATTTGACCACTCTCATGAGAAATCAATGCAATTGGCCAATTTAGGAACCGAAGTTAAATCTCTGGCCGAAACTGGTTCCGTTGGCCTATATTGACCAACGGGTTTTTCAAAGCGAAAAAATGGTTTTAACTCAGTTTTGATATTTAACACACATAATATGGATTGAAAGCTTGCATTTGACATATTTGTTGTATAAATACGGCTTCCCATTCAGTTTTTATTGACATTTTCTCTTAGGGTGGCCAAAACCGGAGCTTTTACCCTAGTGGAAAACGGGGAGCATCGGACGGAAGTGAGTATAGATGCACTAACACCAGTACTAGTGGAAGTAGCATGTGTAGCGAGCGGATGGTCTGCAGACTGCCAGGCATCCAAGATAATCGATTTTTTTTTCGGGTTCCAAACATTGGTACGTTAGGCTAGGTTAAAGGGACTCAACTTGCTGAACTAACAGCAACATAGTAATTCGACAATTATTTAATGTTAATGTTCATTAACATACCGCCATAAAGGTTTAGAGTGCAGTCATAAAATGATAAAATTATCATAAATATATGGATTGAAGGAAGCCCAAACAAAGCTGAATAACAAAGAGATAATAATTTGAATTATGCTAAAATTTATCATTTTCGAACATACTCATACATACTCAAAAATAAATAACATACTCAATTCCACAGCAATTTGGCATTCGTGTGGATTTATTAAAGTTTTATGACAGTAACGTGAATGCTATGATAGCTAGAGGCGACATTTAAGGCAATATAGGCTGTTATTTAAATTTGTACTGGGCATCGATGATTTTGGCTAATTTGTCTCACGATTGCGAATTGAAAAAAATCACTAGGTTTTGCTTTGACATAACTGAAAAAGTATCAGCATACTTTCTGCATGTAAGCGCAAGCAGTGAAACTTTTCTGAATCAATATTACTTATATTGACTGAGTTTTATTACTTAAAATTTGCGAGCTGTAAAATCAACATGGCTGCTAAAACGAATGACAGGCTACTTAGTTTTAACGTTGCTAGAGGATGATCTTTTGTAAGTCAGCTCTTAGTTGTTTTCAAAACCTTTTAGAGACAAAATATATAGTCAAACCAGCTTTATTGCAGCATATAATGCCTCATTTAAACTATTTGTAGTGACTGAATAGCACTTATTTGTTACGGCTATGATAAAAGATTCATATAATGCACATTGTTGTCATAAAAGCTGCTTTTAAACTTACAATTGAATCTTGATAACTTACCTTATTTATACCTCTTAAATCGGTCTTTGGCTCTTGAGATACGAAAGCAATGCGAATTTATTACTCACCACACCAACATAACATTATTAACATTACGTTATTACTCAAAAACACTTTTTTATGATATAAATAATATATTCTTCAAAACAGCACCCTCGAGCTGTCAAACTATGTTGAATGCTGCTTAGTTACCATAAAATACGAAAAAAAAGCTTGAATCATCTTCAATCAGAATTTATTAAGGCAATTTTACATCCACGAATGCCGTATCATAACAGTGTGACCTTATTTGTGTATTTATGATGACAAAACAGCATTTGTGGATGACAATCTGTCAATTATGGTTCCGCCATATTAACCCGTATAGGCCTGAGTGAAAGAAAAAATACTAAAACTCTCACCACTCAGCGAGTTCTTAACGGATTCATTTTTTTTTTTAATTTCTTTATTAGTATCATTCCAAACATTACATTCATTATTTCTTATATCTAGGTGTTCTGTGTTATTAGACAACACTTTCATCCTAATTTGGTAACACAAATCTAAGATTTTATTAACATTTTGTTAACAACATATTACATTTCATTTGCCGTAGCAGTTCAGATTTTTTTACAGGTGAATTGATTTCACCTGCTTATAAGAGATTAACGTGGCAATAGAAGATTGTTACCGTTGAGATACGCTAACTTTGTTAATTGTTTGTTAAGAATAAGTTTGTTAATTGGTTAGTATTTGTTAGTAGAGGTAATATTATATTGTGTTAATTGTTATCCTTCTGTTTGTTGAATGTTAGTAAACTATTAGAAAATTAGAATATATGAGAACAAAATTTGTTAACACACTATCACCATATACTGAACAAGTCTAAGACAACACACATAATATTGATCCAAAAAGGGGAAAAAGGGTTGCCATAGTTAAATCCACGTCGAAAAGAGAAAATAAAGGATGAAAAGAACAGAGGGAAAAGGAACAGGCATCTGGGTCGAACTGAGATTAGAGCAAAGCCTTTTCAAGTTAGAACCTCGAGGCAACCAGTTCGCGAATATAACCATAGACCCGGTGTACTTAAAATAACCGTTGGTCAAGACGTTAAGTTCAAGTAAAAGTTCCGTTGTGATATATAACCGAACCAACGACAGTTTAAACCCTGTCGCTCTGTTAAACCGTTGCCCGATTCCGTTCTCCCTCAGGACCCATTACTATAGGCCGATTTCGCCTGGTATTGATCACCCCCGGACCGTCGGATTCCGAGTGGTATACTACAAGCTACCAAGAGCATTCGAGTGGCTCTAGAAGTCATCCCAGAGAGCCAGACCGTCGTTGAGAGCATCCGTGAACTCGAAGAGCGTTCCGCTCGCCCCAGAAACCCGAATTCAGCCCAGCAACCCCAGGACAACCCTCACGTGCTCCACTTCCGGCCGGCCGCAACGATCCACACTCCACACCAGGGATGAGAAAAGTACTGGAGCAAACATTTACCGCCTCTACATTTACATCTTTCTACACGACCATCAACATCCAAAGCAAACCATGACGGTTCAAAACAAAAAAATGTCACGGCTCTTCAAAAATGTAATCTTCTTCTTCCTAACGTTTTTCAACCCCGAATGCGAAATGACTCGAGCACAGTGGTGACACGATTTTTGCGGTTTTCGGGGTTTTGCATTTTTGCTCGATAAAGGCAGTATGAAATTGAACTTGTTTATATGTATCGTAACGGAATGATTATTGTCTTTCTGTTAGAGCTAATAGATTTCAATTAGTTGAAAACACAAGCGAAATATTAGCGATTGAATGATTTAACACTTTTTTCAATCATTCAGCTTGGAATGGCTGCCCGAAAATGGTCATAGTGGAGAGACAAAAACAGTCAAGCAGTGTGTGAACCGTTGGCAGCGCAACGCCTGATGGTATTGATGCTGCTGCTGCTTTATGTTTTTGTGGAATGGCAGAATCGATGAACTGTGATGAATTGTGGTCACAGTTCCCAAGACTGCTCCACACCCACACACCAGTAAGTTAGAAAAATATAAAGTTTAAAGCCAAAATAGTGCGTTTTACTTGGGTTCTTGACCAGCTCCAACGTGCCGACCCTAAGAGTCTCACCCCTAAGGCAGGTCCTTCCGACCCGCCAGCTAACAAGATTGTAACGATTTTTGCCTGAATTGATTAATTATTTTATTTGTTAGTTGTTCCAATGTTTCAACATTGGATATTCTATGTAACTCATTGGTACTGTACCAGGGAGGAAGCCTCAGAATCATTTTCAAAATTTTATTTTGAATTCTCTGCAGAGTTTTCTTCCTGGTATTACAACAGCTAGTCCATATTGGTACAGCATACAACATGGCTGGCCTGAAAATTTGTTTGAATATCAAAAGCTTATTCTTAGGACAGAGATTTGATTTTCTATTAACAAGGGGATAGAGACATTTTACATATTTATTACATTTGGCTTGAATGCCCTCAATGTGATTTTTGAAAGTTAAATTCTTATCTAGCATGAGCCCTAGATACTTAACTTCATCTGACCAATTTATTGGAACCCCTCTCATCGTGACAACATGTCTACTTGAAGGTTTCAAATAAAAAGCTTTTGGTTTATGTGGGAATATTATTAGTTGAGTTTTGGAAGCATTAGGAGAAATCTTCCATTTTTGCAAGTATGAAGAAAAAATATCCAATCTTTTTTGCAATCGACTACAGATGACACGCAGACTTCGTCCTTTGGCGGAGAGGCCTGTGTCATCCGCAAACAAGGACTTTTGACTTCCCTGAGGTAACTCAGGTAAGTCAGATGTGAAAATATTGTATAATATTGGTCCCAAAATGCTGCCTTGGGGAACACCAGCTCTTACAGGAAGTCTTTCAGATCTGGAGTTCTGATAATTAACCTGAAGTGTACGATCAGACAGATAACTTTGAATTATTCTAACAATGTATGTTGGAAAATTAAAGTTCTTTTAATTTTACAATCAAACCTTCATGCCAAACACTGTCGAATGCTTTTTCTATATCTAGAAGAGCAAGACTAGTAGAATAGCCTTCAGATTTGTTGGAACGGATCAAATTTGTTACACGTAAAAGTTGATGAGTGGTCGAATGTCCATGGTGGAATCCGAACTGTTCATTTGCAAAAATTGAATTTTCGTTGATGTGGGCCATCATTCTGTTCAAAATGACCTTTTCAAAAAGTTTACTGATGGAGGAAAGCAAACTTATTGGACGATAGCTAGAAGCTTCAGCAGGATTTTTGTCTGGTTTTAAAATTGGAACAACCTTAGCATTTTTCCATTTGTCAGGAAAATATGCTAATTGAAAACATTTGTTAAATATATCAACTAAAAATGATAAGCTACTTTCTGGAAGTTTCTTGATGAGGATGTAGAAAACTCCAACATCGCCAGGAGCTTTCATATTTTGGATTTTTTAATAATAGTTCTCACTTCTTCCGAATCAGTCTCCCAGCCATTTTCGAAAACGTTCTCTTGATTGAGAATATTTTCGAAGTGCTGAGTAACTTGATTTTCAATTGGACTAGTAAGTCCTAAATTGAGAGTAGTGTGTGATCTTCCGATTCCATGGCATGCTCGTGTAGGGTGAACAACGGAATCAAGTCCAATCGTTTTCGGTCCGCGTGGCGCGAGCGCGAAAAAAAAAATCTCGTTTCTCAGTTAGTATGTATGCTTCAAAAAAAAGCTGAAAATTGTGGCTGCTCAATCAAGGATGAAGGATCAATTGGTGAGCTCGTTTCATGCTATTTTCTTTAAATCTGTAAAATAAATATGACCGCACATTTAATCGTTACAACGGTGGGACATAAATATGATTTTTCAACAAACTATGAATGGTTCGTCACTTCAAGTAACGACACTATTTTCTCCTATTTGGAAATTTTTCATGTCAATTGAAAATATTATACTCCTAAGCACGTTTATATCTCACAAATAATCGTTTATCCTCCCTATTAACAACCATCCCTCCCAGTACCTTTGTGGAGATGCAGAGGAAAACACGGTCTCCAAATAGCAAAGCTTACACAATAACATTCCTTCCATCGATCCAACCTGACTGCAAGGGCGTGGACGGCGCCGTTATTGACCATGTATAAATAGACGCACTGAATTATGCACACTGAAGTAGTTTATGGCCAATCCCAGCTGAACTTCTAGTTGATTCTTTGTGCATCTTCACTGACTTCGGTCAATCACGGAATAGCAACTATTGATATGTGTAGTCAGTCTAAGCTAAGCTGGACTAGTAAGTCCTAAATTCAAATTGAGCGAGCTTTCAATCTGCATAGCAAATTTTTGAGCTTTTTCGCAATTGGTTAGTAATAATTTGTTTTCCTCTTTCAATGCCGGTATTGGCTTCTGAGGTTTTTTCAAGATTTTAGATAATTTCCAAAAGGGCTTAGAGCCAGGGTCCAATTGAAAAATTTTATTTTCAAAATTTTTGTGTATTAATTGTGAAAAACGTTTCTTGATTTCTTTCTGCAAATCTTGCCATATAATTTTCATGGCAGGATCGCGAGTGCGTTGAAATTGCCTTCTCCTCACGTTTTTAAGACGGATCAAAAGTTTAAGATCATCGTCTATAATCACGGATTCAAATTTTACTTCACATTTTGGAATTACAATGCTCCTGGCTTCAACAATGGAATTTGTTGAAGTTTCAAGAGCATTGTCCATATCCAGTTTTGTTTGTAAAATCAATAAATGTCAATAAATGTTTCATATATATTCCAGTTGGCTCGAAAATAATTGAAAGTGGAGCTGATTGGATTGAGAATCGCTTCTTGGGATATTTGAAATGTAACAGGGACATGATCAGAATCAAAATCAGCATGAGTAATCAGTTGGCTACAAAGATGACTAGAGTCGGTTAAGACCAAATCAATCGTAGATGGATTTCTAGAAGAGGAAAAACATGTAGGGCTATCAGGGTATTGAATTGAGAAATATCCTGAAGAGCACTCATCAAATAAAATTCCGGCTTTGGAATAACTTTGAGAATTATTCCATGACCGATGTTTGGCATTAAAGTCACCAATGACAAAAAAAATTGACTTATTGCGAGTCAATTTTCGTAAGTCAGTTTGGAGCAAATTAACTTGCTGTCCAAAGCATTGAAAAGGCAAATAGGCAGCTATGAAAGTATATTTACCAAACTGTGTTTCAACAGAAACACCTAAAGTTTCAAAAACTTCAGTTTCAAATGACGAAAACAGTTGATGTTTTATACGCCTATGAATGATGATTGCAACACCCCCACATGCCCCATCAAGTCGATCATTACGATAAACAAAAACAGTTCGTCCTCTTTACCATTCAAAGAACGAGCATTCCAATTTAAAACATTTAAATTAATATTTGGATCCATTGGAAAAACGTAATCCAATAACAATTTGATTTGTAAATTTTACACCTGCTTGGACTGCTTCAGTCATAGTGGTGGCTTTGAACATTGCATCAATCATTAGATTCAATTGTTCAGTTAGAAAATTAAAATCAGAGACAGACATGTCACTTGAAGTGGGTACATTATCTGATGAATTCCCATTAGAATTTTCGGTAGACGAAGAAGCGGAGTAGGAGTTATCTGTGGCGGTAGGGTTGTTTTCTATTTGATTTGAAACATGTAGAATGGGTACTCATAGTACGAACAGGGGAGGAGTTCAAATTTCCTGCTACGATATCGGCAAAGGATTTACCGTGGGTAGATACATTCGAAATTGAAAGATTCGAACGACTACCCGACGGATTGAAATTAGTTTGTGAATGAGCATGATTATGATCTTCCTGACGGGTATGATTCCTAATCAAGCGATCGTTTACTGAAAAATGAGTATTGTTCGATACTGTACCAGGGAAATTCCAGAAACGACCGTTATCGTAACGGATATTATCTTTCATCTGCCTGGCACCAGCCTCAATGACTCTTTTGCGTGAAGGACAATCCCAAAATCCCAATTTGACTTATGATTAGCCCCGCAATTAGAGCATATGAACTTGGTGGTATCTTCCTTCACTGGACAGACGTCCTTGGCGTGAGAAGAACATCCGCAAATCATACATTTAGCATCCATGCGACAATTTTTTGTACCATGACCCCACTTTTGGCACCGACGGCACTGAGTGGGGTTCTGGTAATTTCCTCCAGGTTTCTGGAAATGTTCCCATGTCACACGGACATCAAACAAAAGTTTTGCTTTTTCTAAAGCTTTAATATTATTTAGTTCTTTTTTGTTAAAGTGAACTAAATAAAATTCTTGAGAAAGCCCTTTTCGAACAATGCCAGATTGGGTTCTCGTTTTTCATAATGATTACTTGGACTGGGGAAAATCCAAGTAAATCATTTATTCCATTTTTGATCTCTTCAGGTGATTTATAGTCACTTGAGAGACCTTTCAAGACAACTTTGAACAAACGTTCATCAATGTTTGCTGTCCCTTTCCACAGAACGAAACTATGGTTCAAATAATCCTTTATACTCGTGTTTAAGGTTAAAGAATCCATCATTCAATCATCAGCAATCATCAAAAATGAAAAACCAGTTTTTTAGTTCAATTTTTAAGAAATCCTCATGAAAATCTATCATTGCATTATAGATAGCAAGTGTAATGCAATGATATATTTTCATGAACATTGCTTCAAATTTGAGCAAAAAAAAACTGGGTTTGAAAAATTGTAAAATGCTGATGGTTATTTTCCTCTTAAGATCATTTAACGATGTTAGCAACGTATCTGATTTTAACCTCTCGAAAGATATGTTTAAACTTAGAATAAGAAGTATATAGAATAATATAGTTTTTTGAGTTGAGTTGAGCCCATTGAAGATGAATACATATTTGTTCTACGACAATTTTTCGCAGTACTCTTAAGATTTACATTACTTTGCGATATTATCCATTTGAATACAAATCATTTATACTGTTTGAAAATCTAAATCAATTTGATATTTTAATTTGTTAAAAAAATGAATTATCAGAATGAAACCTCTATAAACAAAAAAGTGTTGATAAAACATCATTATTATCAGCGTAATCAATTATTGGCAGTATTGTTGCAATAATAGAATCTAAAGGGTTCATTTATTTTAGTGAACTTTTGCCAGCCGGGCTCAATTTTGGAAACAACATTTTCCCCTTTTCTTCTGCTAATGGATGCAATGCTGACTTACGCTAACTCATGTTATTCAATCCACCCGACGGCAATCGTTTTCGTTCGTCCTGGCCATAGTGACGTCCTAGCTGGTAAACGTTCGTCAGTAATAGCTCTCATACGTCGATTATGTGTAGCATTGGATATGTGGTAATGCTTGTTGTAGTAGTAGTGGTTAGTAGCGCGCGGTATTCTCTAGGAGAAAATCAATTTTCCACCTTCGTGCCACAACCACTCGATGCACTCCACCCACACTGGCACATGTTATTTTACCGAACGGGCGCGCGATAAATTCGCGGATTCAAAGTTTCCCATATTTGCCGAATGACGTAAAATTCAGCTCTAGTCGCGGTTACTGACTGACACCTGATCGGACGACGCTCTCCACTTAGGGAACCGTTTGCCGACGACTAGTCCCGCTAACAAGAAACCACCGCCGAAGACTAAGAACCACTCGTTTCGTTGCCTGCGGCCTGTGGGTTGTGATTTTGAATATTTGAAAACAATTTGAAAAATGTATTTATACACACCACTTTAACGTGTATACGAATCATAACTTACCAACATGGGAAAACGTTAGTGTGACTTGTAGCAAAAGGATGGAACGTTCTAAATGTTCGCTTCTAAAGATTGTTTATATTTTCTGACATTGACGAATATCTAGAGCATTTTACAACTATTTTTGTATGAAAAGGAGTCTACGAGAAGAGCGGAAGAGATATCTGTAACGCTTAGAAACTTATCAACGTTTGTCAATTTTAAAATCAATCTAATTCAACTAGGTTGCTACGAAGGGTTTCTTACATATTCTGAATCTACGTTAAAAAATGAACTAGAATCCAAAGGTTCACAATTTTCCGTGACCTGGAACTATTTTTAAAATACGTTTGAAATTAGTATAGAAATTACTTTCGAATCACCCCTCGACAAACTTACTTCGGGACGAGCTGTCAGCTGTAAATTTAAATGTTATTGAGTCGTCGGATTGAAATCTGTTTTCAATCATTTATAATATCAACATTAAGATATTGAAGTTCAAAAAAATCGCACTTAGAAAAATGTGCTCTTTCAATCAAGCTACAAAAACTGTGTATTCTTTTTCACTAAACGACCCAATCATATAATTGCGTCATATAAACTTTGTGGATACTGCATGGAGTTTAACTTATGGTCAGACTTCTGGCCAAAAATCTTTACAGAAATCATTCAAAAAAATTGGTGTTGGTTTGTACCCTCTTAAAAAGCCGATGGAAATCAATCAATTTCTCTAAAATCACTTTCAGCAGTTTTATTTGTTGCAACCTGATTTAATTATTTAAACAGTTTTGGAGTTTTTCAGCAAGTAGACTTCTGCCAGAGACTTGACCTTAAATCTTTCGAGGGACTTATCAACAGTTCGCAATAAATTTTAAGAGGATTCTGTCAATAATCTATGCCATGCCAATGAATCTGCCAAGTTCTCTTAACACTAGTTCATCCAGAAGTTTTTCTAAAAATTGATAAGAAACAGCTCCACATATATCCAGGAATTCCTGATATTATTCTAGAGATTCGTTTATGAAGAATGCCTTTACTAATATTTACTTCAGTACAATTCAATACATCTAAAAAAATTCTTTTGGATTTCGATCATAATTTAAAAGAGTTTAGTCAGACACAATTTCAAGTTTTTTTTAGACACTCCGTAAAAATTCTTCCAAAAAGCTTCACAAAGAATGCTACACACTAGAAGTTCAACTGAAGAAGCATTCAATAATTCCAGGTTCTTTTCATAAAATTCTATGAAATATATCTAAATGAATCATGATTAAAATCATAAAAAAATAACCTAATATAGTCCGTGAGGTTGTTCTAGAAAGTTAGAAAAATAATACCAAGTTGTTTTGTCACATTGCTAAATATAACCGCATAACAGTCACATGGATCTCATTATGCAGTAGTAATGAAATTTATATCAGAATAATTTTCTGTCTATTCTGTTACCCGTGTTTTGCGTGTTTCGAACAATATTTCAGACGGTTGAAAAAAATTCTTCAAGACAGATCCACAACTTCAAAATACTATCATTATATGGTCGTTTTATGTAGAGGCGACTGTATAACATTTGAATTTTACCACCTGTGGGAGCTTATGAATGCTGACGGCACTTCTGTCAGCATTCATAAGCTCCTACAGGTGGTAAAATTCAAATGTTATACAGTCGCCTCTCCACATCTCGATATCGAAGGGAGCATCGAGATACGGAGAGATCGAGACAAAGAACACATTTTTAATGAACACTAAATTGAAAATCACTACGTTGCCAGGAAAATAATGAATAAGCAGACGTCATCTCGCATTCTGAAATTGTTTTGACACCCTGAAATCTAGTCTAGTCACCTTTGATTATGGTCATATCGACACACACTGGGGCAGATCGCTGTTTTCGACGGCCAAAACCTCTAGTACTCTGGATATGCACCCTAGAGGTTTGGTGTCTTCGAGAACGTGTTTTGGAATAACTTGTACTATGTCAGATTTGATATAGATAAGTGAAAACTGATCTAGATCAGTTTTATCTTTTAATAGGAGCGTCCTTGCAAAATACTTTTTTTCTGCAAAGTTGTTCATTGAGGTATTTTTGACATTTCTTCGGAAGACACTTATACTCTATCACTGACGTGGATTACGATATATGACAATTTAGTAAAAACAGTCAAAAAATCGATTTTGAGCATTTTTTCATACAAAAATTTCATACAAAAAATGTTAAAAAATATTTTGTCATCAAGTATGAGAAGCTTAACTATGACAAAGTTAATATACATCATTTACTAGCAAAATTTTCAGATTTATTTATATTTTTGGTAAAAACAGTCTAAAAATAGTGTTTTACTAAATCCAGGATAACTCATGAAGCGGCAGATGACGGCAGCTAATTTTTTGTATACGACTAGCCAAGAACATAAGTTTCATTGTCGCGAAGAAAGACGCGGGGCTTTTTTGTTGTGGTGGATGGAAAATTTGATGAAAATATGTTAAAAATGCTTATATTTGAGAAAATTTGCATGAATTTATATTTTTAAAATGTGATTCTGAAACATATTGCGTGTTGACGAAGTATTTTGAAGAAGTCATCTCTAAACTGGTGTTCCAATAAACTTTTAAACGGAATTCAAGACAATTTGTTCCATATGTATATCTACCTCTCTATCTATCCTTTGATTTTTATTAAAGTAATAGTATTGTGTTTGATAAAAGCCATATTATACGATACCAGTTTGGTGGAGACTTTTTCAAAACACTTCGTCAACATGGAATATGTTTTGGAAATACATTTAAAAAAATATAAATTCATGAAAAGCTTTTCAAATTTAATCATTTTTTAACATATTTTCATCAAATTTTCAAACCACCGCAGCAAAAAAGCCCCACGTGGCGACATACGGAGAGAAAATTTGGAACAAACAATCAACAGGTGCACATCGAGATATGGAGATATCGAGATAAGGAGGATATTGAGATATGAAGAGAGAAAATGTATGCAGGCTGAAGGGACCGAAGAAATCATCGACATAGGGAGAGATATCGAGATATAGAACATCGAAATGTGGAGAGTCGACTGTAGCATAAAACATGCTCGTTTGCTTCGATTTAGTATGAATTCATCTCTGTAAATCATTTTTCTTGATTGTTGATTCTAAATACCAAATATTAGCACTTCTAACTAGTGATCCATAATATGGACCAGGAAATGATTGTTTACCACGGTTATGGATCACTTCCAGAGAATGTAGATTTCTGCCATTTTAAGCATTGGATTCGACATTTTCAGACAATAGCGCTAAGGATAAAACTAATAAACCATCAAGGTTTGTAAATTTCATTTATTAGCAGACAAAAATGGGTGGAAAATTTGGTGTCAAGCGAAAACAGCTCATGTCTCAGTTACTACAATGCAATATCACAAAAAGGGCATTTTACCCTTGTTTCTAGCTCTATCACTCTTGAAAATTTTTGCAGTGATATGTGACACATTGTTAACTTTCACCAAATCATGCAATACAAATGCATTGAGTTGAAAATTTCTTGATTTTGCGCACTGATCCATAATATGTCACAATTTGATTCATAATATGAAAATTGATCCACAATATGATTTTCAGAAACTGATACAATTTTTAATTTTTATGCAATCCCATGTAAATATTACACTCAAAACAGTTTACTAACCAAAGTTACAATTTGAAACGATTCAATTAGTACCTTTAAATTACAATTTTACGTTTTCCATGTCGTTTTATTGAATTGTATAGGTTGGACTCCACACTATTTGATCCATAACTGTGGGGTCATGGTACATTAATATTACAAAGCCATATTAATGGGCTCTAATTTAAACTTCATAGAATTAATGAATAACTACATTAATAAACAATAACTTCTGATTTTCTTGAAGAAATGATTTCAAGTTTACAGGAAAGATGCTTGGATATTACATGTTTTGAATGCTTAATGTAAAGCGGATAATGACTTGGCGGGTTTTCAAATTGATAATGATGCATCGTTGGGAAATTTTTGAAGCATGTGAATATCCATTTCAAAGTAGCTCAAAACCTTCAAATCACGATTACTTTCGATTCTCTCTTTTGAATATTTTCAAACTCAAGGAGAAGATGCCTTAATACTATATCTTTCGAATGGTAGGGCCAAATTATTGGACTTTTTTTTGCAGTAATAACGGTTTTTAGCACACAGTGTGGATATTTCCAAATGGTAAATCCTCGAGATATTCCTTTAGAAATCGCTTTTGATAATTCTGTTGAGTTTTGATTCGAATCCCGGACAGTTTCAAATTCCGGACACTCTATTTTGTATGGGAAACATTTTACTCGACATTTTCTAAAATTTTGCCGTTTAAAACTTTACAATTTTAAAATTGATTTCAATAAACATATAGCAATTCATAGAAATTTACAATGCTCAACTAGTTTTAACGTCTGCGGTCTTTCCTACGGCTTTGTGACTAATCATTTGACTATTCTTATGGGTTTTCAAGGAGTGTCCGGGATTTGAATAAAAGTGTCCGGAATATGGAGAAGAGGAGTGGTTGTGTCCGGAATAAAATCATGAAGAGGCCGCACATTTCTATTTATTAAAGTGAATTCAAAATGTGGAATCCGAATCTTATGACCCACAATTCAAAATTTAAGTGTTTACAAGGCCTGATTACGCAAAGGTTTTTTACAGAACGGTTCAATTTATATGAGTTTCGCAGTTGTATTTCACCAGTATTTGGATTTTGATCAGAATAAGCCGATCGAACTATATTCGGAAATGTAACAGTTCGCGAGCCATAACAGTTCGTGGCACATCGCAATCGGAGAGCCCTATGAATATCCCAGGTAACCAGAAGTCGCATAAAAGTTCACGTAATAACTCGCTAATTCATACAAATTACAACAAACCCGCAAAATACGGTGGATAAAATCATCAGATTGATGAGTTTCCTCGCATAAAACGCTTTTTTTCTGAGTTCATTTATACATTTTGTTTCGTCATGTACATTCGTACAAGGATAATCGAATCAATCCGTAGCAGCAGTCAAATCAGCATTAGTTATCATAAGTTAAGTGGCATAAGATCATAGGTTAGTTCATCATTCATTCATCATAATTCATCACATAATATATGCACGTATATCGTCTCCACTTTTGTACGTAGAAGGCCTTTCTCGAAATCTTATAAGTGTAATTTTGCACATACAAAGCCTCCAGGTGATTTCGTTATACGTAAATTTTGGTTGTCCGGGGTAAATATTCACTCTCTCGTTTGATTTGTATTGCATAAGATTGGTTATAACTTTCATATTTTCTGGTAATACAGCCTTTCACAACCTTATTATAATCTATTGAATCTAACCCCTTTGGTTGCAAACATAGCAAATAAAATGGAAAATATTTGCCTTTTTTTCTTGATCAGAATGAGAATGGGTCAGCGAATGTTACAAGTGTTGACACACAATGATCGGCGCAATACGGTGGGTGGTGTGTGACTGTCTTGTTTTCGTTAATAGCTCGTTATCTACCACAAATGATAAATGTCATGCGTCTTGCATGACTGCAGGCGGATAAATGGGATAAAATTATGGCTCGTGTGTGAATTATCGTTAAATTTTTCAAAGCCAAGTACTTCATCTAACGCTTTGTCAGGTTTTACTATCATTTATCTATAAACATCAAAGCGGTTCAAAATTTGAAAAGTTTGAAAAACAAAGCCCCCATTACTTTTTCACAAAGCTTACGATAAAAATAATGTTCTGTGAAATTTTCAGTATTGTAATGTACAGACTTATCATTCCATAACAAAAACTCATTCTTCAAACTATCAGGATTCTTTTCATTTCTTGCATCTTTAAAAAAAAGTTGTAAGAATTTATCTCGGAATAACTCTAGAAATTTGCCAAGAACTTTTTTTTTTAAATCAATCATCTCTCTATCCGAAGACACATCCACAAACTTATCAATAAATGTTTGTAAGAATTATCCCAGATATATATTTTTTTTTTTTTTTTTGAATAAAAGTAGATCCCTTAAAAATATGAATCCATTTGAAGCTACTGGAAGAAATTCTTCCAAGAATTTTCTCATAAGTGACAGCACATTTTTTGCAGGAATTCCTATTTAAATTTCATTGAAGAACCCTT
The DNA here is from genome assembly GCF_002204515.2 of Aedes aegypti. Classification (NCBI taxonomy): domain Eukaryota; kingdom Metazoa; phylum Arthropoda; class Insecta; order Diptera; family Culicidae; genus Aedes; species Aedes aegypti. The sequence continues at coordinate 223,353,029 of NC_035109.1, read as the reverse complement.
CAGCATCATCCAAAAATTTTCTAAACCTACATCGTCACATTTAGAACGGTCCACGCAGTGAAACATTAACGATCGTTACCCCCGGTACGTATCTTTGAACTCTTTAATTTTGGTTGGTGTTGGTTGCCGCGTTGCTCACTCGATTCCGCCGTGTGTGACAAATCTCACTCGGCGACGCTGCAGCAGTTAGTAACACTTTATAAGTAGGTAGAACTACAGTACCGTGCAAAAGTATGTGAAAAACCCTCTAATGTGGATGAAGCTGACCTCCCTGAGGTAACTCAGGTATGTCAGATGTAAAAATATTGTATAATATTGGTCCCAAAATGCTGCCTTGAGGAACACCAGCTCTTACAGGAAGACTTTCAGACTAGGAGTTCTGATAATTAATTAGAAGTGTACGATTTGACAGATAACTGTGGATTATTCATATATTGTAATATTACAATCAAGCCTTCATGCCAAACACTGTTTAATGCTTTTTTTTTTGAAGACCAAGACCTGTAGAATAGTCTTCAGATATTTTAGAACAAAATCAAATTTATTGCTAGTAAAAGTTGGTAAGTGCTCGAATGTACATGTCGGAATACGAACTGTTCATTGGCAAAAATTGAATTTTCGTTGATGTGGACCATCATTCTGTTCAAAATGACCTTTTCAAAAAGTTTACTGATGGAGGAAAGCAAACTGATTGGACGATAGCTAGAAGCTTCTTAATTAAGAAAATCCTTTTTTTAATCTTTCTGTACATCCTGCCATATAATTTTCATAGCAGGATCGCGAGTGTGTTGAAATTGCCTTCTCCTCACGTATTTAAGGCACATCCAGAGTTTCAGATCATCGTCTATAATCACGAATTCGAAATTTTACTTCACATTTTGGTGTTGCAATGCACCTGGCTTCAACAATGAAGTTTGTTAAAGTTTCGAGAGCATTGTCAATATCAAGTTTTGTTTGCAAAGAAATGTTTAGGGACATCAAGATTACTAGCATTGAAATGTATATTTTTTTTAAGCCTACGAGTTAAAACACTTATGGTGGTAAGCTCCATCGAAGTTAATACGCGATCGGCGTATTAACTTCGATGGAGCTTACCACCATTAGTGAAAAATATTTACAGTACTCATATCTTGCTCGGCACTGTACGTTTCTGTGCCGAGAAACGACGACGACGGTGGAAAATATTCGGCAAAACACAGACGAAGAATGCGAACGAAGCATGCTTACCTACTGGCAAACAACGTCGCAGCCGCAGCGCCGAAAAATCGCAAACGGTATGGTATTTTTCCTTTCCGTCAACAAGAGTAAAGAACGACATTCCGACCACGCACGGGGGGAAAAGGTGGGTGTGACAGTTTTCCGTCGTGGGTGGTTGAATACGCTACGATGCGTTGGGCAAGCGTGGAGTGTAAACACAAAAGTAGGGTAGGTAAATTAAGAGATTTTCTTGATAGGCGATTAAAATTGAAATATCTGACAATGTATGGGAAAATAAAATAAAATGAAAAGAGATTTTTTAATGATTAAAACACAAAATACAGTGACTAAATACCGACACTTTAGCAGTGCCAAATAAGAATTATAATTACCTAATCACTGTATATGCACCTTTGCCCATTTTTTGCCACATTTGTGATCATAAAAATAAGCAAAACGGCCGCTATCTTCTTCATGGCATTACATTCTCACTGGGACAAAGCCTGCTTCTCAGCTGAGCACTTCCACAGTTTGATTGAGAGTTTTCTTTGCCAAGTTTGCCATTTTTACATTCGTAAATCGTATGACAGGTAAGGTGATACTTTATGCTCAGAGAATTTGAGGAAATTTCCATTACGAAAAGATCCTGGACCGACCGCGAACCCAGACACCTTCAGCATGGTTTTGCTTCACAGCCGCGGACTCTAACAAATCTGCTAAGGAATGCCACCAAAACGGCCACTATGAAAAACACAGATAGCACCACCGTAATCTTGTATGTTTGACATAACATCGGTGCTGTCAAAATGTTAAATAACATATACGGTAGCGCCCATTTCTTATGCGGTGAGTACTGAAAGAGTTATCTTCAATGATCCATACGGAAATCAACTATCCATCGTATTAAGCTTTGATCAGTGAGAACCTGCAATTTTCCCAGTATTGAATACAATAAGATTTTGAATACAATACAATACAATAAGATTTTGAAAAATATTGATCGTCTTTTTGGAAATAATGCAAAGAAATTGCCTCTTGCCGTCTTGCCGTATTCTTAATTCGTCGTATCGTTCTCATTTCTGTCGCAATCAGTTTTCAGATTCGTCTCACTATTTACGGCTTGCTATGGTATAGTGAGTGGTCAAAATACAACATATCAACGCTATTATAAAATGTTTTACTAGAATATTTAGATATACCGGCATCTCCCTCCATTCCTTCAGCATGATGAAATATATTAATTTCCTTTAAAATTCATTGTTCGCCATCAAAATTCAGCTCAAATATATAAACACAACTCCTTTTGACCGAACAATTATAACATTTGCTCACTATGCAGCAAAACCAACACAATCAAAGGAAAAAATTTTCATCGCAGTAACCAACGGCATGTCAGTGCAATTGACTGTTTAACGATAAACTTGCGACGATCGACGCGCCACCATATTTCATATAACGGAGGAAATAAGAACTAACTTGGAGATGATGATTTGGACGTCACTCCGTTCCATGAGCTAAATGACGTTTGAACCATTTTTAATCTGAACGATGTGCAAATTAGCGGGGTACAGATTAAAAAGTGTTCAGATTAAATGTGGTCAAACCAACGGGGGTACCCGGTACAAGTTATTATCACTTACCCCATTCACCCACTTGCCCTGCGATACCTTACCAAAGAGTAGGGTGTTCCATATAAGTTTCCATATAAGGAGTTTATCGAATAGTAGTCGCAAACATTCAAAACGGTATATCTCAGAACGTAGTCCATCTTTTTAAAAGTTTTTTTCACGCTAATCTTCATCATGTCATCAAGTATTGAAGCAACTAAAAAAATATTGAATAACATGCAGTCTCAATATAAATACAACAAGGTTTATAAAGCATAGAAATTAAAATCTTGCACAAAATTACATTTTTGAAGTGTCTTCTAAAGATTTGATCATTTGTATTGAACAAAATGAATATCAAACAAAATAGGATGAGGGGACGGCCCTGATGTAGTGGTTAGAACACACGCCTCTCACGCCGAGGACCTGGGATCGAATCCCATCCCCGAGATAGTCACTAAAAATTTCAATGACGACTTCCTTCGGAAGGGAAGTAAAGCCGTTGGTCCCGAGATGAACTAGTCCAGGGCTAAAAATCTCGTTAATAAAGATAGAAAAAAAAGGATGGAAAGCTTATTCTATCGGAAAATATGTTTACTTCACTTTTGTATAATCAACTTTTGAAGCTCTGTCATATACAGCGGTAATTATATAGGATACCATTTTTTGCTTACGTAACTTCATAAATATGCAAAGAAAGTTTTCCAATCAAAAAACAATGTTTTATTCGTTCCAATCGTTAGATATTACCGTTAACGTGTAGAAACAAAAAATAAAAAAAACAAGGTCCCTAAAAATCGCCTTTTTTCGATGTTTGTCTTTGCTCTCAAATGCTTGTTAATGTATTTTTCAAAATAATTTTTATACTATGTCATGAGAGTTGTTGCACAGAATATATTAGCATAAACAAAAACCTTTTTTTTTTTCTTAAAATTTGACACATTTATTAACACATCAATTTTTTCAGAGGTATGCAAGATTTTTATCGTCATCTGTTAGTAATTTGCAAAATTATCATACTAAATCATAATTTTTAAATACATTGTAAAGTATTTCTGATCCAAAAAATGTTTGTGGGTTCAACCCAATATTTTTGACACTGTTTTGAATGTTTGCGACTACGTTTCGATACACTCCTTAATTTTCAATTTCGAAGCGCATACCCTATCGGAATTGATCGCGGTTATTACCCTAGTCTCCACATAACCCTTATTAAACGGAAGTCGATCGATAACTTCTCTACTTCAAGAGATACAGAGTTGCGATGTTCAACAGAAACACGCGTTTTAAGATATCTTACAACTTTTAAAAAGACATTCAAATTGTTAAAAAGTAGTTCCGAAGCTACAGTGCTGTTTTTTTTTTTGTTCTCAGGAATAGCAGCGCACGTTGATTTTCATACAAAATGCTCAACTTTCGCATGGTCTAATTTCGTTCCCTATCAATCAATCGAGCTAAACAAAAATTCACACATTCACAACAGATCTACAAACTAAGTTAAATTGTTCAAAATAATAACACTTTTAAAAATTTGAATTTCCGCTTGACGTTAAGTTCTTAAATTTTATGCTACTTACTTTTTGATCAACCTCCACCTAATCAAGAAACGTTCACCCAAACAAAAAATGTTTAAAATATTTGTGGAACAATTTTATTTTATTTTTTTTTTTTTTTTTTAAAATCTCATAGTATCTCACTTTTCCACAGGAGCTCACAGAAACTCGCAGAATTTTGCAATTAAAAAAAATCAATTATATTTGTAGTTTTGCGGAAAAAATATACCTCGAATTCTGAAACGGAAAAAAAACTATAACATGCCAAAGTTGAGCATTTATCGCTGCTAATTTATCAAAACAGCAATGTACATTTATTCTTAAACAAGGACAAATTATCATTGATTTACAAATAACTGTCTCTTCAGTAAAAGTTTAAAAAATACCAGCGTTAGAAGTACATAAATGAAAGAAAAGCCTTTTTTATGAAAGAAGGTGAAATCTCGGTTAAAATGTTAAGCCTATGATCAAATGAAGGAAATATCTCTTATGAAAATATAAACAAATGTAACCTAAAAAAACTCTTATATCAGTATTAATACAAAGAGCTGAAAATGACTTTATGAAGGTAATATTACCATTTAAAATAAGAGCTAATATTTGCCAATAGGTTGATCTTAAGAATATTTGCACAAAATCTTCCACTGGCTATTATATTCTTAAATTAGATTATTTGGTCTGCAGTAAGACAAATAGGTTTTTTGGGAGCCTTGGCTTAAACTTAATGCACTCAGGAAAGTTAGTGCTGTCAAAAAGGTAAACAAAGCGGAAGATTTGATTTTGTGATGCACTCTAATGAACTAAATTCGTTCCCTTATGCATCTAATTGTGTTTTTACTGGAATGAAATATTATGATAAAGCCCGTGGTTGATCGGTTGTATTGACGCAGATAACGGTAAGTGATAAGTGCTTAAAAATGAAAGCGTTTTTCGTGTAGCTCAGCTGTTGTGTGCAGCATAGTTGTCCCACGAGAACGGGAAGTTCATACAAGCATGGGAAAAATATGCTTCACACGGTAGTAAGATAATTCTACGAGAGGAATGTTTGCCATTTTATTTACGTGTTCTGATTAACTCATCATTATTTACATGATTATCATTATCGACATAATGATATTGGTAATCATATAAACTGCATTCCAACAACAAGCATCAGATAGTTGAGTTTTAAGAAGACTTTAACATGACTTAGTGCAGTCTTAGGAGTTGTATCGATGTCCTTGTAAGACAAACAAGCTGAGGTTTTAATTATAGGCTTTAATAGACACTATACTGCTCCCTCAAAATACAATTTATTATCAACAAATTAAGCCGGCAAACAAGTTTTAACAGAAGCACTCATAGGTACCTAGAAAGCATTCTAAAGTGGTTTTCACTGAAAAGACCGTTTAGCTCTTTTCAATGCTTTATTAAATCTGTTAGGACTTAATTCAACTCTAATAAAACCTCATTAAATAACATCTAAGATCGAGGAGCCATGAAATTGTTACTTGGGACGTAAATATGGTGTTTCAGCAAAGTATCAATACAGCTACAAGGAAATAATCTATATAATTATAAATGGAATGATGACTACATGTCACGCAATGGCTTGAGAACGGACTATCGAATTTTGAAAAAAAAAAAAATTGGAAATGAAAAGCACAAGATATTGAACGGGAAAGTCGAAAAAACGGGAGTGAAAGGAACTGTCATTTTGTACGGGACGATTCATGGCATTTTTCTACAGCCTACTTGATGGCAAGACAAAGTTTTCCGGGACCACTAGTAGCTATACATAAAAATTATTTTCATCATATAAAATTAAAAAAAGTGAAACGTAAATTTTAAATGATACAAATCCTCGTTTTTGATTTTTACTTATTTTTACCATAGAATTTTAATTGAAAATTGGGACAAAGTTTTATGATGAATTTTTGTTTTACAAAAACGGTTTTTCTAATAACAATTTCTGTAGATTGTAAAAATGATGTTAATTTTGTTATTATTAAACGTATTAAAATAATAATCTTTTATTATTATGAACCAAGATAATCATGAGGTGATAGCCATTCTCAAGTTATTTTTTAAGTTTATAAACTAAATAATAAAATAGGCCATTTTAATTCATAATTCGCGATTCTCCTTCAAGAAAAATAAGTTAATAGATGGAAATATGGCCTATACTCTCAAAAACCTATTGTTTTTTTCATGAAGAATCACGAATAACTAATAAAAGAGGCTGTTTTATTATTTGATTTATAAATTGAGCATAAATTTGACTCAACTAGGGTTGTCATGTCTATTACGGCTTAACCAGCCGACGGTGTTTTGAAAAAACCTGAAGGTCGTAGACACAAAAGTCAATTTGGACAAATTGAGATGTAAGATTGTGAAAAATAATAGAATCGTTCTGGTGGGCTTCGATCCCACGGGAGTCGTGGGATCGAAGCCCACCAGAACGATTCTATTATTTTTCACAATCTTACATCTCAATTTGTCCAAATTGACTTTTGTGTCTACGACCTTCAGGTTTTTTCATAAATTTGAAATAATTCGAAATTGGCTACTTCTAGAAAGGAGATATATCATTACGGTTCAGAATAATATCAAAAATCCAATTTTGGCATCATTTCGACGAGAAAAAAAAAATCGAAAATCACTTTTGGTGGATTCTTCTATCATTATTCTATCATATTTTTTACTTTATATTTTTTTCAGTACTGAAATAACTGCGCTGAAGAACACTCAAATAAGACATTTTATTTATTTGCCCCTTCCTACATTTTGACAAAAGTAAAATTTCATATTTGTCACGGCCTTTGTAAGGGCTTTGAGACATTTCGAACCATTTCATAATTCAAATCAATGTAACTATTGATTGCAATTTGATTTTTGTGGCAATTATTTTTTTTTCGGGAAACTTTTTTCACGGGAACAAAAATTCTGAAAAGCCTCCATAAAAAAAATAAAAATTGTTACTTAGGTTCGTTTCCGACCCGAAGTTTCTGTTTAAGGCCGGTTTGCTACTGACAAGAAAAGGAATCGCCTATCTCGATGCGTGGAAAATTTCTCCCAAGAAATGGTCAAGAAAATCACTTTTTTGCAATTTCTCATCGTAATAGGCTGATTTTCATTACGCCAATCTGTCATGAAATGACCTACTTTCCTGTACTGAAATATGCAGTGTGGGCATAGTCATTACGCAACTGAAACCAGTGCTGTAATGATTCATTACGCAACGCTTTCTCATTACGCAACTGTTTTGAGTTGCGTAATGAATCATTACACTACAATTTTCCCGAAATAATAAAATGATGGTGAAGGCATTCCGATGTTATTTCTGATACTCTCAAGAGGTCTTCTACGAAATTGCAAAAAATGTTGTACGTAACTCGCTGCAGAACTCGATTTTTACAGCACTCGTCGTAATTATCCTACTCGGCAAGCCTCGTAGGATAAATTTACGACTTGTGCTGTAAAAATCATCATTCTGCAACTTGTTCCGTAAACTACTATTTCTGATCGCAGTACGCAGTTGAGAAGAAATGTCACTTCAAAGGGGGCTCTCTGTAGGAAATTTCTTGACCCTTTCAGTCAAGGAATTTCTTTTCTTTTCTTGAGCGAAACAGCATACTTAGCTTTAGCTTGCAAAAATCAGTGTGTTGCCCGATTTCAGTTTTGTGGGCTTAAAATAAAGCTACACATGTCGACGGGATCGGGTTGGGTTCGGGTTTGAAAATTTGAAATTTATAGGGTACGGATCGGGTTTGGGCTCGAAAAAAGTCGGGTTTAAGTATCAGGTTTTATAAGGGTTTTTCTTACGCAAATATTTCGGGTTTCGGGTCGGGTCCCGGTCCGCTTTTCAAATATTGTCTCGGGTGCAGTTCGTTTCGGGGTTGGAAGAAATAAAATAAATCTGGTACGTAACTAGTTAACTAAAATCCGTCAACACACTGGTTTTTGCGAGTTGTTGGAATTTTCGAGTCGGAAACTACCTTAAATCACAATTTGTATTTTTTTTGTAGGGAGTAAGAAAGGTTAACAAAACAGAGATACGCTAGCGTTCTCTATATGTATGACAACCTCAAGCATTTTAATAACACTAATCGAGATTGCATTCTGCTTCATCTTGGTTCCACGTTTCCACAAAGCTTTGCTCTTTAGACTAACTGGAGGCCATTGGAGATCTATGTATTGGATAGAGAACATGGATTCCAATTTACAAGAACATTCCATCCACTATAACGACACCTTGACACTATATGTTAATTATGTCACATGTCATCTCCAACAATTGCTGTTTGTTCAAAATTGAAGTAACAATCAAAACTCATCACCAACACACCAAGCATAGAGTTATTTTTCCAAACACCACCGTCACATAATCCCAGATCATAAGGATGAGGATGGCTTTACTAATGCAAACATGTTCACACACTTCCATCATCAATGTCATGTGCCACGAACAATGGTCCTCGACGGCATGAGTGTTATTCAATAGGTTGCTCGTGCGTGAGTGTTAGTGCCCAGGACCAATCTTTGATCCTGGTGAACCTTCAGCGAGGAAAATTCGATTTTTCCTCCATGTCAATGTCCATTTTCCAGCTGAAAATTGATCCAATCACTTCATAAACTATTCTTACCAGCAATCATCTGTCCATAAACTGTTAATCCTTTGCCAGGGCAATGCAAAACGGCCACGCACTGTGATGGAAAATCTATTTTTCCAACGGCACCGTCAATGGAGAAAAGACACTCAAAGAAAACGGAACGCGACAAAAATACGACTTTTCTGCGTCGTGATCTATCCCGTACAGAGAGCCGAGCGGAAAAGTTCCTTCGGAGGAACCTTCACTTGGCCGTGCGAGGATTTCACACACCAACAGAAAGGATATTCGCAGGACAACGCAGGAGGCCATGCGCGCGCAATTGTTCTCCCGTGGACAGGCGGGAAAATGGCAAAATCCTCGGTCGGTGAAGCTGTTTCGCGCGCCACAGTGCACAGTGGGAAAGAAATGGACCCAAAACGGCACCTAGTTCATAATAGCCATAACAGCCATATTATGGCTGATTGCGGTTGTCGAAAACCTTCATGTTTCATGGAAAAATGAGAGCCTTGTGACAGTTCGTATATTTTATCTGCCGTAGAATCTTCAGGATCGTGATTGAGATGAACATTTTTTATTATTATTGAAACGAAAATATAATGCATTCATGGTAATTCCATTTAGTGTGTTGAAGCTATCAATTTTCCTCACTAACCTTTTAAAATAGGGAAATTGTGGGTAAAATGAACAGGTTAGTGTTTTACGGTAATTATACTACAAATCTATGGAAAACATAACACCATCCTTAATCCTCAGACAAAGGAGTTATTTCGACAACTCTAGCGCGATCTTGAACTGTCAAAAGCTGTAGAAGTAAACAAAAACAAAGTACGCCTCTCCGTTTTCTCATATGATGTAAATTTTCGCTCGTGGAATTTAAGGTTTTTATGACTTAAATCATCAACAATCTGTTGAACTGCGTAGCAACATCATATCTTCAAAGTATTTATGATAAGTAGACGGAAATAGGAAACATTTTTATCTTCCAAATTCTTAGAACAAATGATTTGAATATGTTGATTCTTTGGGGGTAAAATGAACCACTCGATGTGAGGGTAATATGAACACCATGGCAGGACGAATACTACCGGATTTTAAATCTGATGCCAAGAGTTTTCCGGAGGAAATACAAAAAAGAGTAATGGACAGACATCCAAATGGTCGCGGCTAAACGTTCCATCCATTACGGAATATCTGTGAGATATGCATTAATCATGTACCAGATGCCGAGAATCATACCGCAACCGGTTCAATTTGAATGGTGTTCATTTTACCCCCACTACATGTTCATTTAACCCCCAGCATGTGTTCATTTTACTCCCCGTATATGTTCATATTACCCCCATTGTATGTTCATTTTACCCCCATGTATATGTTCATATTACCCCCGTTACATGTTCATTTTACCCACATGTTTGGAACATAGACTCTGTAGAAAGAAATTTTCAAATTTATAATAATGCTGATAAAATTCTATTTCCATCGCAATATTTCAACTTGTAACATTGCATGAACATCCTTTTTTCAATTCTGAGCAATTAAAAAAGAATCTGATAGCTTCATAAGCTAGAAAACATGAAAAATGCTTAGGGTGTTCATTTTACCCCCAGTTCCCTAATATGATTATGCAGGCTGTGAGCAATGGCATTATGCGTTTCTGAGAACATCACGCTTGGGAAGTTTCCGTTAACCTTTCTGGTGCATTGCATAAAAAATTATATGACTTTTCCTAACTAACGAACGAACATTTTCGTGCTTTCAGCGACCTCTAAGAGCGGTACTACAAAAAAGTAACATATTATGCATTACCAAACTACCGGCAGCTTATTTTTTTTACCACGAAAAATATTCAAACAGCGATAACTTTTTTGGTTTTCGATATTTTTGCACCATTTTTCCAAAAGCCCTAAAAAAAACTCTTCTTCTTTTAGAATCTGTGTCAATATTGATCATTGGTCATATAGTTTTGAATATATTTGGATGTTCCTTAGGGACCAACAATCCCCGTATAAAAAATCTTTGGCCGCCATTTTGTTTTTAATTAATTTTTCAAAAAAAAAAACTTATATATGGACTATACAACGTCAGGTTATAAGAAGCTTCTCTGAAAAAATCATGGAAATCGGTTGAGTTATCTTCAAGAAATTACAAAATGATATGTGGCTTCTATTTTGGATAAATTGAATAATTTTGGACCACTCATTGCATCTTTGTTGTCATCCTAATGGCTTCAAAAATATAAATAGTTTGAATATTTTACAATGGAATTGTCGCAGCATCATTGACAAACTCGATAGATAAAAAGCATTGATAAATAGCTTAAATACCAATTTTTTTGTTTAAATGAAACTTGGCTAACAGAATCTAATTTTTTACGTGTTCCACAATTCAAAAATTTTAGAAAAGATCGTTGTGATTCATATGGAGGAGTTCTGATTCGAATACGAAATAATATTGAATTTAAATATTTGGATATTTCAATACAATCACACATTGAATATATTGCCGTTTCAATTAGAAAACATGGTTTTGAATTTTCTATTGTTTGTTTCTATTTACCTCCCAACGTAAGTTTTTCTTTATCGCAAATTAAATGTATTGTAAAAGAAATTCCTTCTCCTCATTATATATTGGGTGATTTCAATGCCCATAATATAGCGTGGGGTAGTCATAGCTCTGATGGAAAAGGTTCTTTGATATTGGAATTGATTGATGAGTTAAATTTTAATATTTTAAATGATGGATCTTTTACCAGGATTGCAGTACCTCCTTCTCATTCATCATGTATTGATTTATCTCTTTGTTCTAATAGTTTATCCATGATGTCGTCTTGGAAAACTATTGATGATCCGAATAAAAGTGATCATTTACCTATTTCAATTGAATTTCAAAATCCTATGCATAACAAAATGCCACAAGAAGTTCCTGATCTATGTAATATTGTAGATTGGATTAAATTTTCCGATTATGTATCATTTTCTGTGTATAATGATGGTAATTCATTTTCTGTGTTAGAGAAGTACAATCATTTTTTAAATCTTTTAACTGATTGTTTACATAAAGCACAGAAAATAAAGGTTGGTCCAGGTGTTTTTAAGAAAAAGCGTCCTTCTTTTTGGTGGGATAATGAGTGTACTATTGCGTTAAAAAATAAATCTGCTGCATTTAAACTTTTTCGTAAATCTGGTTGTATGGAACATTATTATTGTCATATCGGAAAGCTGAAGCATTATTCACTAGAATTACTAAATTCAAGAAAAGAAACTATTGGAAAACATTTGTAGAAAGTCTCGATAAAGATACTTCACTTACAAAATTATGGTCCGTAGCTATAAATTTAAGGAATTATGATTGTACTTCTCCAAATGTGTTAGAATATTCAGAAGAGTGGATTGATCAATTTGCATCCAAAATATGCCCATGTTTCGTTCCCAATTTTGTAAATTACAAAACAAGATGTGTGAATCATTTTTGTGATATGTGTATTCCATTTTCTTTAGCGGAGATGAATTTGGCCTTATTACTAACCAATAATACTGTTCCAGGTATTGATAATATAAAATTCATTGTTCTTCAAAATTTACCAGATGATGGAAAAGAATATTTACTTTCGATATATAATTCATTTATTTATCAACATATTATTCTTTCTGAGTGGCGTTTTGTTAAAGTAGTAAGTATTTTAAAACCCGGTAAGGATCCATCTTTTGTTGATAGTCGAAGAGCTATAAGCTTACTTTTATGTTTACGTAAGCTTATGGAACGTATGTTATTAAATCGTTTGGAACTGTGGGCTGAGAGTAATAAAATATTTTCTTCTTCTCAATTTGGATTTCGAAAAGGTCGTGGTACTCGTGATTGAACTGCGCTCTTAGCTTCTCAAATACAACTTTCGTTTAACAAGAAACAAGATGTTGTTTCTACTTTTCTTGATGTTTCGGGTGCAAATGATTCTGTTTTAATTGATTTGCTTTTGGATTAAATGAATAATTTAAAAATTCCTAACATGATTTCAAATTTCATTTACAATTTATTTTCTCTAAAAATTATGCACTTTTTCCATAATGGATTTTCAAGAACTATTCGTTATAGTTGTTTTGGTCTTTTGCAAGGTTCTTGTTTGAGTCCATTTTTATAAAATTTATTTACTTCAGATATGGCTTCTATTATTCCTAATGGTTGTTATTTATTACAATTTGCAGATGATAGTGTTTTATTTATCAGTGGGAAAAACAGAGAAATCATACGACATTTTATGCAACTTTCCTTGGATAACATTGATACCTGGGCACATAATAATGGTTTCACATTTTCTATTTCAAAAACAAAATATATAATATTTTCTAGAAAACATTCAATCACTAATATTTGTTTATATCTAAACGGCTATGAAATTGAACAAGTTTTTGATTATAAATATCTAGGTATATGGTTTGATTCAAAATTAAATTGGAAGAATCACATTTCATATATTCAGAAAGTATGTTCAAAAAGAATTAATTTTCTCCGTACTATTACTGGTACTAGGTGGGGTGCTCACCCTTCTGATGAGATAACCCTTTATAAAACAACTATTCGTTCAGTAATGGGATATGGATGTTTCACATTTGGTATTCAAACTCATTTTTCAAAACTAGAGAAGATTCAGTTTCGATGTTTACGAATTTGTTTAAAATTAATGAGTTCAACTCATACTCAATCCATCGAATGCCAGCTAAGACCATTGAACCTCCTAAAATTCGTTTTCACAAATTAAATTGTAAATTTCTGATTCAATGCTTTTCATGCAATCATCCAATAATTAATACCTTGCAAACTTTATATGAAATTAATCCCACAAGTAAAATATTAAGTTCTTATATTTATTGTTCCACGTTAAATATAAATCATGATAATTCTATTGGTTTTCATAATTACAATATAAATGTTCATACATTTCAACCACTAATTGATTTTTCTCTATATGAAAAGTTGAAACAAATTCCAAAACAAGAACATTCTCGTTTGGCTAATTTATTTTTTGAAAGGAAATTTGAAGGCATTAATCGTAATCAGTTTTATTTCACGGGTGGTTCCCTTATTCAAAATGTTGCAGTTTATGGAGTATATAATACTGTGTTAGGTCATTTTTTGGAACTACAGTTAACTCTCCCTTACTCGATATTCGCTATCTCGATATCGAGTTAGAGAACCATAGTAAAAGTTGGTTTTCATGGCTAACTCGATGGTCCCTTGGATAGCAATTGCACCGATTTTGTGTTCTGTAACTCGATACCTCCCTAACTCGATGGTCCCTTCAATATCGAGTAAGGGAGAGTTAACTGTACAAAATTCTTGTTTAATTTTTATGGCTGAATTAGTTGCTTTATACTATGCATGTAACTTAATTAATGATTGTGAACCAAATTTATTTATAGTATGTTCTGACAGCATGAGTTGTCTACATGCATTGAATTCCATTAATTTTAATTACAAATCACATCATATATTTTTAGCACTCAAAAAACGTTATTTGAATTTTATATTCCCGAGGATTTTTGATTAAATTTGTTTGGGTACCTGCTCATTGTAATATATATGGCAATGAACAAGCTGATTGTTTAGTAAAACTGGGTGTTGCTCGTGGTATAATTTATAATCGTAATATTTTTGCTTCAGAATTCTATTCTAAACTTAAATTATTTTGTTTGGATGAATGGCAAAATTCTTTGAATTCAAGCGACAAAGGTCTTTGGTGTCATTCTATTTGTCTTGTAGTAAATTATTCTCCCTGGTTTAAAAATATAAGTTTTAGTAGAAACTTCATTTGTTGTTTTTCAAGATTGATTTCAAATCATTATATTTGTAACAGTCATTTATATCGTATAAATTTGAAGGATTCAAATTTATGTGATTGCGGTGATTTTTATGAAGATATTGATCATATTATATTTGTATGTTCGAAATATGTCCTACCTAGAATTAAATTTGAGAATCGCTTAAAAACATTATGAATTGTATTCCTGGATCTGTTCGTGATATACTTGGTAACAAATGTCCTTCTATTTTGAAATTATTATTTGACTTTTTGAATGAAATTTCATATATTGTTTGATACTCGTGCATTTTTTTTTGTTTATTTTCAGATTAGTACCATAATTTCATGATGACCCTGTAACTTGCAGGCCGTGTTACTCCCAGCCTAGATGAGACCCCCGTCTCCAAGCCTCAGGGTCGGCGCTACGCTCGTGACACTCCGCGAAAGAAAACACTTACAGATCGACTCTAGTAAAACTCCCTCTATTTCGTGGTCTCGTGTACACTTTTAATTCCACTTCCTTGACGTCCTACTTCCTCTACTCCTGACTCTCTCCTAATCTATCCTTCTCTTTACTTGCGTCCGTCCTCAACACCGGACGACGCCTCACACTTTCTTATCCTACTCCTACCTTACAATTCCTTCACTTCTTCAGGGCCCCGTTCACTGCAGCACCTTCTCCACTCCTCCTTCACCGTTGCTCCTTCACCGACCGCTCAGACGTCTCCTTCTCTTCTGGCCAGGGGTGACGATGCTTCCTTTTCTATTCTTCTTCGGCTGCAGCCTCTCGTGGACCCCTGCCTGTCCCGTGCGCCCCTCGAGTGTGGTGACGGACTCGAGGCTTCAGTGATCCATGGATTCACTGGAAAGCCTGGGTTTCCAAGCGCACTTGGTTGTCGTTCTGGGGTACAGGGCTTCACGGACCACTCCTGAATTAGCCGCCTAGGGTCAACGCAGGTAGGTTACGGTGGAATGGCTCAAACCGCAATGGCGTTTTTTAAAAAAAAACCACGAGGTCCTATGGATGAAGTACATGGTACAAAAGGGCGAGTATTAGGAACTGCTCGGTTGGCCTTGGTTCGGGGTAATTTGGGTTCTGGTTTACCTGGAAGTCCAGTTATCCTTCACACTTTCCTCCTCTCTACTAGTAAACTCAATTTAATATTGCACAGCACTTGCTCTTAGCTTTTAATAACGACGTTCTTCTCCAATGATCACCAGGCTAATGAAGTGTCGTTCTGATGATCATTGACCCCGAACCTTTGGCCGTTGACCCATCTTCGTCCATCTACGTCATCGATGATCCGCCTCATCATGCCCACCCATTTCGCCACCCCCATGGCCGCCCATTCGTGTGGTTTAGCGCAGCCCTGGTGGTGACTAGCGGTACTACTCTCGTCCTTCTATAGGGTGGAGCTGTGTTGGCTGCGTTCGTGGGAGCTTTCGGTCTTACTTAAATCTATCTACAAACGTTTTCTTTTTTTCAACAATACATTTACGAAACTAAACGCGACAATTCTCATCAACACTAGACATCACACTGACACTAGTTACAACCCTCCTTTATCCATATGATGTTGTTACCAAGGAAATTCAAGCGCTTGGTCCTGTTATGTTTATGTCCGTTGGAGCCTATAGATTATATATTCATATTATAACGTTTTGGAAAAGATGAAGAGGTTTTGTGCCTCTTTGAGAAAGATTTCTATAGAAATCACTCAAAGGGGTTTTTCCCTCTTCCAATTTTTTGTTAAATAAATAAATAATAATAATAAATAAATAACTTACTATTTTTGAATTAAATTAAAAGATTTCTTGGTTACAAACGTAATATGAACAATTCTCTGAAACTCTCTGGAAAATGACTGAAATATTGTTAATTCCGGCTAGCCCCGCGGCTACACCCACTCAGGGTCGGCGCTTGCTTGCTTCGGGTGGACCCACTTACCTTATCACCGGAACCGAAGTGGACAATAGACAGAAAAGGCAAACCCACTGCTTAGGGAAACCAAGGCGGAAATAAGTGGCACATTACACAAAGAAATTAAGCTTAACCATATTTATTTAGGGGAAATTACATTGAGTAGGGGAAAGATTTTCGTTGCGGCCGTGCAGGAGCATATGGTGCCAGGTGGCGAGAGAGAGAGAGGAGAAATTACTTGCCATGCGGGTTGACTTGCGGGGCATCCTTAGCTTGCGGGCTCGTAAGTTGATTGGGCTTGCATGCGGTCGTTCGTGCCTTGGACATGGTGTTTTCCTGAGGTCGTCCGGGGTGCTTGCTTCTCATTCGGGGTTCGTTAGTTGTTGCCGGACGATTTCCACCTTGCCGAGGACTTCCAGGGTTGTGGCCTTGCCGTCGACGTCCCTAACGCTCGCGGACGAAGAGGTAACTCATAGGATGTTGAGCGGCGACAAGCGGGGCAAGCCCACGGACCTCACCGTCGCTCTCACCTCCAAAGCGGTCGTTACCGTTCCTTCGTGGCGTGTGGAGCAGCAATGGCGTTACTCGCTGACCACCAGCGTTGGGCTCGCCGACCTTCCTTCGTTGGAACCGGTGTATCACCGTCGGGGCTTCTCTTCCGGCGGTGGAATCGGGATGAATCCCGGGCCACTATCGATCTCACTGTTCAGCGTCACAATCCGGATTCGGCAGGGGTCTTCACTTGGACTCTCGGACGCTTCCACTGGCTTCTCCAATCGGGACACTAACGGAACCACGCACTATCTTAGCAAAAAGGGTTTTCCTCACGGTTATCTCGAGCACGCGGCCTTTATCCAGCACGCACTATCTCGGCAAAAAGGGTTTTCCTCGCGGCTATCTCGAACACGCGGTCTTTATCCGGCTTTTGTTTTTCGGAGCTGATTTTTAACCGTCCGTAGTCTTCGAGGGTTCGACACTATCTGTCCTCTCCAATCCGAAATAGGTCTTCTCTCCTCTTCCTCTTTTCTTCTCCTCTCCTCCCTCTCTTTTCCTTCTCCTCTTCTCACTCTCTCATTCGCTCGCTCCTTTCCGGAATTCTCATCGTGGGCAGGGGTGCCACATTCGTAGATTTGATTTAGTTTAGGTAAAGATGTGAGACGTATCTATTCTCGCTCATCATGGTCGTAGTAAGTGGTAAGTATGGAACTAGGGCTTTACAATTTAAGACAAGATATTTACTTCTGCTTGTTATTTCCCTGCCAGATTTAATGTTGCCACTGAACTAAAGCTTCTATTCCTATCCTACTCCTATCACTTGGCCTCCATAATGTGGGTGTATTTAATTGGATCCGATGTGTCGGTAACAATATGATGTGCTCAGTATGCACAAAACTGCAGGTCAATTGGAACTCGTCATCCAAATTTCATCCAATCTGGACTTCCAGAACCAGAAGTTACAGATTTTCCAATTTGGGCATTTTGTATGGGAAAACAGCTTTTGGTAACTAAATTTTGTCACTGAATGTATGGAACTCTAGTATTGAACGCTGGACAATTTTTGTGGGTATGGCCATTCTGGGCACAATGGGCAAGGACGCCTGGAGCAAATTGATCGCTGGGGCGAATTTGATCAAGTCGGTACCAAAAAACATTTGCTTCCAAGGATGCTGAAGGTTTCATCGGCATCACAAACATTCCATGTTTTCTAGTTTATAGATTTCTAATGATGATTTTAAACTATTTCATTTTCATTAGGGTCAGGTTTTTTTAGAAATATTCACACTTTTTGAAGGTGTTAGAAGTATCGTTTGAAATGTCGGTGCTAAACAACCCACTGGTGCTATGCATACATGTCAACTTTGAGTGTTTAAAATGTTGTGTAAGCTTAAGTATGAACTACTGGATTTATGTTTGATACCATACAGCATATCAAATATATTCTTTTGCTCATAAAACCGTTCAATCTCGAATAATGTGGTACATTTAGGTGTATTAGGCACTGCCCATAAGTAGACCTCTCGAGATTCTTCCAGGAATTATTCCGGAGATATCTTCAGGGATTCTTCCAGGGATTTCACCAAGAATTTCTTCAGATGTTTCACCAGGAGTTCCTCAAGGAATTCTACAAAAAAAAATACTTCAAGATTTTTGTTCAAGAATTTTCTCAGGATAACTTCGAGAAAATCGCTACATGAATCACTCCAAATATTTTACCAAGCATACAAAGGTATCGACCGTGATAATTATATATAATATATTTACCGGCATATCGGTCTATTTTGCTCGAAGTAAGAGGGAGCATGGACAAGAAAACAATGAATACTAGATGCATACCGTAAGAGAACGGCGAGAGAAATTGGATTAGATGTTGAAGAAAGCATACTTTGGAAAAGCCTTAGAAAAAAAAATTGCGGGAGTCTCTGGAAGAAATTCTGAAGAAATCTCTGGGACATTTTTTAGAGGAACCCATGTAGAGATTTTACTGGAGTAATTCTTGTAGAAATTCCTGAATAAATGTATGGGTAAATCTCTGGAGGAATCCTTGGGGAGATTTTTCTACAAGAATCACTGAAGGAATTCCTATTCTCCGAAGGATTACCTGGGTAAATTCCCAGACAACCAAAATGTACGTATAACAAAATCACCTGGAGGTTTTTCATGTGCAAAATTTCACTTCGGGTAAAAGCACCGGTTTTGGCCAGCCTAAGGGAAAATGTCAATTAAAAATAAAATGGGAAGCCGTATTTATACTACACATATGTCAAATGCAAGCTTTCAATCCATATTATGTGTGTAAAATATCAAAACTGAGCTAAAATCATTTTTTCGCTTTGAAAATGCCGTTGGTCAATATAGACCAACAGAAACAGTTTCGGCCAGAGATTTAACTTCGGTTCCTAAATTGGCCAATTGCATTGATTTCTCATGAGAGTGGCCAAATTAGGAGTGCCCTGATGAAATTAGGTGTATGGGAGTTAAAATTATAAGGAAAATCAATTGTTTTTCTTATGTTTTGAATCAATTTGGACGAGTAAATGAATGTAGCTCTATCATATAAATGTGATCTACCGAACACAACAGGTTTCATGCTGATTTGCTATGTAAAATGGTGTATAATCCTCTATGGCTACAACTGGCGTATGGCCAAAACCGGTGCTTCTACCCTATAGGGTGTCGCGAAAAGGCCTCCTACGTACAAAAGTGGAGGCGATATACGTGCATATATTATGTGATGAAAAATAGCATATAATGCAAATGTATAAATTTTCTGCGGAGCTAATCTGTGATCTTATGCGACTTAACTTATGATAACAAATGTTGATTTGACATCTGCTACGGATTGATTCGACTTACTTCATACGAGTGTACGGTACGAAACAAAATGTACAAATGGACTCAGAAAAAAACGTTCTATGCGAGGAAACTCATCAATCTGACGATTTTATCCACCGTGTTTTGTGGGTTTGATGTAATTTGTAGGAATGAACGAGTCATTACTTGAACTTTTATGCGACTTCTGGTTGTCTGGGTTGCTGAAATAGTCTTTGGAAGCATCTCAGGAGAAATTTCCTTGGAATCACTGTGAAGATTATGTGGGAGGAATTCCTAAATAAATCATAAATAGATATTTCGAGAGAAATTCCTGGATTATCCTTGGAGGAATGCATGGAGGAATTTCTGGAGAAATCGCTGGATAAATATCTGAAGGAATTCATGGAATTTACCTAGAGCAATTCTTAGAGAATTTTCTGACAAAAATCCTGGAGCATGATTCCATGGTTAATCTTTACAGAAATTTCTAAAGGAATTCTAGAAGGAACCCCGGATGAAAATTAGAAGGCCAAAACGAATCTCAGAAGAATTTTCTGAGGTAATCCATGGAAGATTACCTGGAAAATTCCTCGGAGTAATATACGTAGAGATTTTCCAGAAGGTTTTTCCTATGGAATTACTAGAGAAATCTCTTAAAAAATTAATGTAGTGAAGAATCCCTAGAAGAATTCCTGATGGAATCCCCGGAGAATTTCTTGAAGGAATCCTTAGAGAAATTCCTGGATAATTCCCAGTAAACATTTTACTTGAGGAATTTATGAAAGATTCACTAAAAGCATTTCTTCGGAAACTCCTTGTGAATTTTCTAGAAAAATCCCTGTAAAGATTTTCGTGTAAAAATCCCTGAAATAATCCTTGGAGGAATCCCAAAAGAAACTTCTCGCAGAATTGGTATTTCTGGAGCCCTATTAGGCTGTTCTCAAAAATCATAGTGGCCCTTTTGAGCTGGTCTCGAAAATCATAGTGATCATGTTTTTTTAGGAGGAATCCAGTGGGTTAACACTGGAGTCCCTAGTGGAATCCCCATACAAATCGCTGTAGAGATTGCTGTATATAGATTATCTCGGATTAATTTCCTGTGAAATCACTTGAGAAACCTTTGAATAATTCCTGGACAAATCTCAGGAAGAATCTCTGGAGAACTTTCTGAAGATATATCGGGAGGAAAACTTGAAGTAATCACTGGAGATTTTCTGGAAGGAACTTCTGGGAATGTTTGAATAGGGTAACGACTGTTTATTTCGTTCTTAAACGCTAACAGTTGGCGCCAGCGGCAAAAAGGACAGGCAATAACCTTTCGAACATTCAGTTTCTTCCACTGGCCGCCGTGCGACGACACTGTTGTTTGTATCCCTCTCACTGATCGCGCTACGCTGGATTCTCAAGTTTCTCAAACTTTCAACACAAGCGCATGGAAGAATGGTGTCGGAGAGCTGTCAAAACGTATGGAAAATAATGAAAATCGTAAATTACTTGCAATTCGGAAACTGGATCAAAAAAGTAGTGATTAGAAACCAAGTGCAAAGTAAATATATAACTTTTTGTGTTTAGTTCATCTTCCGTGGTGCTTTCTTTGATTCAGGATTACGTGTTTACTACCACTGAAAAAGAGACATCTATTGCCTTTTCAGTTTTGAATATCGCCCTATTGGTTCCAAAACTGCGTTTGCGGTCAAAATTTCTCATTCGTCTGCGATTACTTATAGGTACAAAACATTATAAACCAGTGGTTTTTAGAATATAACTAAATAAATTTCGAACAAAATTGGATGAATTCCGTGAAATATATGAAGAGTTGCATACTTGCAGGCGTTTAACGTTATATGAGAAATGTGTATTCTGATTACAAAAATGATTCCAAATTATTAAAAAGCTGTTCGCTGTTAAGAGATTTGAGACCGAATTCCAGTTCCACTAAACCAGACTTCAAGGATAAGTGACTAACTCTTTAAAACTTCTTCAAATAATGATCGCAGAACAGATTGTTTGTAAGCGTTGCCAATATGCTAAAATCTCATCAATTTTCTATATTTTTATGTAAAGCCTCAAATGTTCTTGGTTCCAACCTAAATAGCTCTAACATGAAGTATCATACTAATGCTTTTAAGTTTTATGCCGATTTCAATAGACATTCCAAACGATGTCCACCCCACAGATGTGGATCAGTGGGAGAAAAGGTTCCTTCTTATGGATCAAATCGACTCATATTATGGATCAAAACATTATAACAGCAATTCATCTGCGAGGCAAACGAATGGTGTTTTAGTGAAAGCATACGTTTTGGCGTTTTTTTCGAAATCGTCATATCTTTGATTCATAACAGTGGTATGGGTTTCAATGCCCCACAGTTATGAATCAACGCTTCTAGGAATACGATTGACATTTTAGTTCCTGCATATTATGATTGATTGCGATGCTGTACAGATCTATGGTTCACGTAGTTCACGTAGGTAAAATGTGTTTAGCGAAATCGCATCTGTATTTGATGAGATATTCTCGTTTTAATCCAACTCTGATTCATATCTGTGTGCTATCCATAACTGTGGGGTGACTGTGTAACCTTAAATATTTATCCGTTTCCGTGATTTATGTTTTGTGTGTACCCAAAGCTTTTCATAGTGACAATAAGCCACCTATATCTGAAGTCATCAACCTCTCTGAAATATTTCGATATGAGAAGCTTTAGCAATATCGGGTTTCGAGCAATGTGCTATTGATGCATACATTTAGGCGAATTCACCAAACCATTTTGAAAAATGAAAGGTGTGACGTTTTTCAATACAGGTGAATCCCCATTGCAATTAAATGACTAATGGAAAATTACTGCCTCTCTCTCTACAAAACTGAGTTTAAAAAGAACACAAAAGCACAATAGAAGATAGTTATTGCGCCTTGGATTTTGAGCTCAAGCCAATTCGACTCGCGATTAAACGCCCATTTCTGGGGGAGTGTTCAAGTCGTTAAGACGTGTATTTTTGGAAAAGCTTAGTGAACTACAAGTTGATTGTGAACAATAGTTAGACTAAATTCGAAGTAAGTGCGCGATACGTTTTATAATTTTTAAGCTTTTTAATTTGTGTTTGAATGTTTTTAGTGAATTTAGTGAGTTATTAGGAACGTTTGAGGAAGTTTGAAATTTGAGAAAGTTTAGTGAATACAAATCAGGTAAGCTGGTGAGCCAATTGACCGAAGCCATGTGCTAATAATTATGACCGCGTTGAACAGGCCTAGCCCATCCAACGTGGGCGGTTTATCTGGGATTCTTCCTAGTTCCCCCTAGTGAAGCCGAGACCGGAACCAGCGTTCAAATAGTCGAGCATCCGTTTTCCCGAATCAACCACGTGCTCGACGACAGTGGTGAGTACGGTGAGCCAAGGAACTCGAACTCGTAGCGCCAAGACGTGTGGTAGCGAGCTCCGCAAACCCAGCTCGAATCTCCACCAAGCGTGAGGACGCATTCACCTCACTATTACCCACGCACGAGTAGGCCCATGTGACACCGTTAGCAAACGCCTGGTTCATCGGATTGGATCCTGGCTTCGAACTGCTCGACATCGTTCGACGTGGGAGCAGCGCCGCAGTGAATATTAAGGTCAGACCTTTTTTAATTAAATACGATTGCGCAACGTATTGAGAAGTTTGACGAATAATCAGAAAAGCTTGAAATGTGACGTCACACGGTCCGTAGCCAGTTTTATTTGATTCAAAATCCCAATAATTTGAAAATTGAAATGAATCGAAATACAAATTGTAAGGCTCATTAAATTTACTATTTAGAAACAATATTTTTTCGGTCCGTAGAATTTTTAATAAAGTTTAATAATTACTTCGAGTTTGGTAATCCACTCTATCAGACCGTGTTCGATTATTTTTTTTCAATTTCTTACGAATTTGTTCGAGCTCTAATTCATCGTAAGACTGTCGCTGAGTATTGTAGAGAGTTTAATAGTTCAACATAATTTTAAAAATTCCCTCCTATTATTATTATTATTTGTTTTTTAGAATTTTGGTTTGGTTAATTTGCGTCGCGTCGTTTGGGTCAAAGTTGTTGATAAGAAGTTCCTACTGAACTGTTTGGCCTGCCCTGAGCAGGAGTTCTCATACCGGGTTATGAACAGAGGTAACGGTCCTTCAATCTGAAGGTGGCGCTAAAGCCGTTAGCTTGGTGGAACGGAACGGATTGTTACAATTTGGCGCCCAACGTGGGGCCCGAAAAACAGTTAGTAGAATTTTCAATTGGATTTTGGCCGAAAAACTTTTAATAGAATTTCAAATTGGAGTTGGTTGAAGCACGATTCATACTTGATTGTGAATACTAATTGGGTCTAGTTTAGGTTTAATTTTATTGGTCTTATAAGTTTAGTTTGCCTTGAGTTTTCTTTAGTTCTTAGTTTAGGTATTGGTGTCGGAATCTAGGTTTGGTATTGTGCTTACAGCTTTCCATTTGATAGTTTTATTTTCATAAGCCTTCTAGTATATCCCATTACAATTTTTTTTTGGAATTCTTAAGTTTAATTGGTTATTACATCTCCTTGAATTTCATTTACTATAATTTCATTTGAATTTTCTCTCGTACGAATCGGTAGTGAATTAGAAGCTAGTGTGTATTTGGTGTAGAGTACGTGTTTATTTCTGTCATACGTGATTTTTTTTTTTTTGCGAACTTTGAATTTGAATTTGAACTTAAAATGAATTACTATCATATTAACGAACAGTGTCTAGAAGAAGATGAGATTAACTACGAGTTACGTATTCGGGGCTATTCGACTGATGGTTCGTTGGAAACCCGACGTCGAACATTGCGTCGTTTGTTGCGAGAAAGCGAAGGCATGGAGGTGAAGCAAACTTGGTACTCCATTGAGGACGAGTATGTGGGCATTCCGATGAAGTTACAGCAAATTGAGCTGGCGATTAAGAATCGAGTTGGTGCAGGCTGTTTGTCGCGATTGGTACATCTGCACAAACGAGTTCGTCGATATAGGGTCATCAGTTTCGACCAACGAGAGAAGCAGAGGATGCTATTGAACGCGGTGTCTCAGATGGCCTTGAACTACTTCGGTGTCAACCTGGACAATCTTGGACAGGCAGTACCTCTGATGACTCTCGTTACCGGCCCTGAGGAGACGAACGTGGTTTCTTCGGTGCCTGAAAGTCGGGATGACTTGGCTGAGGGAAAGAGACTTGGTTTCTTTCCAAAGCAGCAGTCGTTGAATGAGGATCTGATCCTATTCTCACCCATGCCGATGGACGGTTCGAGAGTGGATCCGAGACGGCACACGTTTCCGGTGGCGGGTCCGCAGGCTTTCAGGGGTCAAGCGATTCAACCTATTTTAGTTCCACAGCCACAGGCGTTCGATCCACAGGTTGAAGATGACGTGGGAGGTGATTGTGAATCACCGCATTTCAAAAGTTCGATTCAGGTGCAGTTGAATCGTCGAGATCCAGCTAAGTCGGCCACTCCGATTCCGAAGGATGAGAATGCGTTTGAAGTCAATCCCTTCGAGCGACCCAACGTTGTAACTGATATGGGTCAAGCCAGTCTTCGTCAGAATCCGCCGCTTTCCAACATTTCTCCCGTGTTGCAAGACTGCTTTTCGGTGGATGGGTCACGAAATAGTTCATCTTTGAGTCCTCAAGAACAAACTGGAAAGAAAATATCGTTAAATGAGTATGTCCATGTCTCGGAGATAGAAACGTATATCAAAAGTTGTATTAGCCAAATTCTGACGAGTGATGTAGTTGACAATTTGGCAGGTCGATTGAAAACTGTTGGTTTGAAGGAACAAAATGGGTTAGAGATTCCGTACGCTTGGTCTGGAAGGCCGAGGGAAGCAGAATCTCCTATAACACATTCCTTCGCTCAACCCAAACCATCAATCCCAATCAAGAACGTGCATGGATTTCCATCATATACTGGTCAAAAGGTTGGGAATCCGTCTACGGAATGGAGACTTCCAATTCCAAATGTCTCTTCAAGTTCTATGGTACCTCCGTTGTATCCGACAACTACTCCTGAGCCGTTTCCGAACCCTTATCGTCGAAATGACCTTCTAAATCAACAAGTACATCTACCGCCGAATTCCTCGACTTTTTTAGGACCGCTAGGTACAGGAAATCCTTTGAGTAACAACTTCGTTCCAAATCATTATTTACGTCAGCGTTTACCGCATCAGACGTGCAATATAATTGAAAAATGGCCGAAATTCTCCGGGGATAGCAATGCCGTGCCCGTAGTAGATTTTCTACGGCAGATAGAGATCCTTAGCCGGTCTTATCAAGTGACTCAAGAGGAATTACGTATGCATGCTCACATGTTGTTCAAAGGGGATGCATATGTATGGTTTACGGCGTACGATGACAAGTTAGATTCGTGGCACACACTGACCGCGATGTTGAAAATGCGGTATGATAATCCCAACAGGGATAGAGCGATTCGAGAAGATATGAGAAACAGGAAGCAGAAACCCAACGAACTTTTTAGCGCCTATTTAACCGACATCGAGGCCATGTCGCAAAGGTTGGTTCGTAAAATGTCTGACGAAGAAAAATTTGATTTGGTAGTGGAAAATATGAAGATGTCGTATAGACGGAGATTAGCTTTACAGCCAATACAGTCTCTTGACCATCTAGCTCAACTGTGTTATCAGTTTGATTCGTTGGAAAATAACATGTTTCTTACCAAACCCGCAATGAAACCTGCGGTACTTAATCAAATCTTGGCTGAAGAGGAACTTGAAGATTATGAGGAAGTATCAGAGGAAGATGATGCAACAGTGATGGCTGTTCGACCTAAAATGTCTCGTAAGGAGGCAAATAAAAGCTCGGGATCCAGCATAACCTCAGAAAGTCAAGAAGCTGGCCAACCTTTATGTTGGAATTGCAAAAACTTTGGTCATATGTGGAGAGAGTGTAGCCAACGGAAAACTCTTTTCTGTCACATTTGTGGTCACAATAATACAACGGCCTATCAATGCCCTCAGAAACATAATCTCAAACCACGTGAACCGGCAGATTCAAAAAACGATTAAAAACGGTAGTTTCGGGGAACCAAATTACCGAAAAAGATCAGGATAGTGTTCCCATGTCCAATTTTAAGTACTTTTCGCAAAACTATAACATTAATACTTGTTTTCGTAGATGTCCTCATTTATCAGTGAAGATTCTTGATGAAGAAATTCAAGGTTTAGCCGATACTGGCGCCGGAGTTTCGATAATCAGCTCTGTAGACCTGATTAAGAAACTGGGGTTACCCATAAACAAATGCAACGTTAAAATCAAGACGGCAGATAGTACCGAATATTCTTGCCTAGGTTATGTGAACGTACCATTCACATACAATTCAAAAACCCGAGTAATCCCTACAATCATTGTACCAGAAGTTTCAAAAATACTTATTCTCGGGATCGACTTTTTGGAAGCGTTCAATTTTCGTTTAATGATCCCTCAAGAACATAGTCAAAAAGACAGTGAAGGTGTTGAATCTGTTGAAGAGTGTTCTTTATTTGAGATTATGTGGGTCGAAAATTATTTTGGAGACGACGACCGTACAATTTGTTTTCAAATTGAACCAGAAACTGAAGTTGTACCTATACCTACGGAAATGGACGAAAGTTTGGACATGCCGACTATTGAAGTCTTGAAAAACCCGTATGAAAATCCCGCAGATATAGATACTGAACATCAGCTTTCAGACTTCGAAAAACAGGAACTGTTTGAGGCAGTTCATAAGCTTCCAGCAACCACTGAAGGAAAATTAGGACGCACTCATCTTTTAGAACATACGATAGAACTTCTTCCTGGAAGTACGCCTAGGAAAATGGCAACCTACAGATGGTCGCCAGTCGTTGAAAAAGTGATTGACGACGAGGTTGATCGTATGCTACGACTTGGTGTGATTGAGGAATGCACAGGACCCGTAGACTTCCTGAATCCTATACTGCCCGTAAAAAAATCCAATGGCAAATGGAGAATATGCCTTGATTCACGTAGGTTAAATTCATGCACCAAACGTGATGATTTTCCTTTCCCGAATATGCTCGGAATACTCCAAAGGATTCAGCGTTCCACTTATTTCTCTGTAATAGACCTTTCGGAGTCTTATTACCAAGTTGGGTTAGAGAAAGCCTCGACTGAAAAAACGGCCTTTCGCACAAACAAAGGATTGTATAAATTCGTGGTGATGCCGTTCGGGTTAACAAACGCTCCAGCGACGATGGCACGACTCATGAGGAAAGTTTTGGGAAGTGATCTTGAACCGTTCGTGTATGTATATCTGGACGATATCATTATTACGTCCAGATCATTTGAGCATCACTGTCAACTGATTCGGATAGTCGCTCAGCGCCTTAAACAAGCAGGACTCACTATTAATATCCAGAAATCGAAGTTTTGTCAACGACAAATTCGATATCTAGGATATGTTTTGTCTGAGGATGGACTTTCGATGGATGCGTCCAAAATCCAACCCATCGTAGATTATGCGCAACCAAAAACGGTCAAGGATATAAGACGCCTCTTAGGGCTTGCTGGTTTCTACCAGAAATTCATTCGAAATTACTCCGAAATAACAACACCGATCACTAACTTGCTGAAAAAAGGACGCAAACAGTTTTTATGGACGGAGGAAGCCGAAGTGGCTTTTCGAAAGTTAAAAGAAGCCTTAATATCCGCGCCAATCCTGGCTAATCCCGATTTTGACGTACCCTTTATCATCGAGACGGATAGTTCAGACATAGCAATTGGGGCCGTCTTGGTACAAATTCAGCGAGGAGAACGACGAACGATAGCCTATTTTTCAAAAAAGCTATCAAGCACTCAGCGCCGTTACAGCGCAACGGAACGAGAGTGCCTGGCTGTATTACTGAGCATAGAAAACTTCAAACATTTTGTTGAAGGCTCAAAGTTCATAATACAGACCGACGCGATGAGCTTAACGTTCTTACGCACAATGTCCATTGAATCGAAGTCCCCTCGTATTGCCCGATGGGCATTAAAACTCGCTAAGTATGACCTTACGTTACAGTACAAAAAAGGTACCGAAAACATACCCGCAGATTGTCTCTCGCGAGGTGTTCAAGCACTAGATGTTCTTGGATTGGATCCTTATGTCGATGGCCTCAAATCTCAAATTGAGCGATTTCCAGATAAATTCAAAGACTTCAAGATCGTTGAAGGGAAGGTATACAAGTTTGTTACCAATAGTACGACTCCTGAAGATCCAGTGTTTCGGTGGAAATATGTTGTGCCATTGTGTGAACGTCAAAAGGTCGTTCAAGATATTCAGGGGGAAGCACATTTGGGATACTTCAAAACACTTTGTAAAGTCAAAGAACGGTTCTACTGGCCTAGAATGTCCAGCTTTATCAAGAGATTTTGTCATACCTGTGAAGTTTGTCGAGAGTCAAAAACGCCAAACCTGAATGTACGACCACCGTGTGGAAAGCCTAAGGAATGTTCTCGACCATGGGAAGTAATTTCGCTAGACTTTCTTGGTCCTTATCCAAGGTCAAAGCATGGAAATGTATGGGTTTTGGTTGTGAGCGATTTCTTCTCAAAGTTTGTCCTTACTCAGTGCATGAGAAATGCAACCGCTCCCGCAGTTTGCTTATTTCTCGAAACTATGGTGTTTACGTTGTTCGGGGCACCCTCTGTACTAATATCTGACAATGCCCAGGTGTTCAAGTCTAGCTCATTTCTCAAGCTTCTTGAAAAATACCAAGTCACTCATTGGCTTCTCCCGGTATACCACCCAGCTCCGAACCCAACAGAACGCGTAAATCGCGTAATTGTCACCGCAATTAGATGTGCTTTGAATAAGCAACTCTCTCATAAAAACTGGGATGAGTCTATTCCGAACATCGCAATGGCAATTAGAACGAGTGTGCACGAGAGTACTGGATTTAGTCCATACTTCCTTAATTTTGGTCGGCACATGGTGAGCAATGGTAGCGAATATGATCACCTTAGGAAACTAGGTCCGGATAAGGAGCCCGACCCTACCAAAATGAGCGAGGAAATGAAGAAACTCTACGAGGTTGTCCGACTTAATCTTCATCGTGCATACGAACGATACTCACGTCCATACAACCTCCGTTCTAATGCGCGACATCAGTTCAATAAAGGAGATATAGTTTATCGTAAAAATATGCACCTGTCCGATAAGTCTAAGGACTACGTAGGAAAATTCGGAAACAAATTTTCCAAAGCTCGAGTAAAAGAAAGAATCGGGACCAACACTTACGTTTTAGAAGATTTATTAGGGCAACGGTTACCAGGAACGTATCATGGCTCTTTCATTCAGAAAGCATAAGCCTTACATTATTAAATCCAGCTATGACTGCTCTAGTACCGGCTAGTGCATACACCATAAACGTCCATCAAAATACGCTTCATAGCGGTGTTACGGCTCATCGTCACGTACTGAGATGTCCTTTTGGTTTCCTCGTACGTTGGCCACTCTTAGCTGACATGATCAGCATGGGAGAATCAGCTATGACTATGGGACGTGGGTCCCATATACACAAAGTGCCTACAGCAGTAGAAAATACTCTTCGGAGGTGTTTCCAGCAGTATAAGCAGGTAAAAATAGATCTGCTCGAAGACACAGCTATGTACGGTGCTCGATTCATGCCCAGACCACACTCGGAAAACCCTCATTGAGTAATCCTTCGCAGCGAAATGAAAGTTAGTCGAGTGTCTAATCACAGCCTCGAAACGCCTACGACCTCCTAACTTTCAGAGTAGCATTGCTATCCGTAGAAGATATGTTGAATGTTTGTGTCCTCCTAAAATAGTATATCAACAATTAGTTAGTTGTTCGTCCACTACGCGAGAGAATTTGTCGTACCATTCATATCATCAAATCATTCGAACTAGCTTCATTCTCAATCCGGTTATTTTTCTCAATTAAAGCTTTCAACTACAGCACCACAGTTTATTCCACTTCAATCGCACAGTTACAATAGTTTCCCAATAGTTTTTTCGCCTTAATTTCCGTTTTAACTTAAATATATTTCAACTCACTTTTAATAATCGCTGTTTTTGTTTTTATTTTCCATTTTTTTTACACCTCTGACAGTTCTCTTTGCATTAGCTGTTTATGTATGTGTAGGGTCAAATCAGTCGGTTAGAGTGTAATGGTTTGAAACGCTATGTTGACAGGAATGAGTAAAAATCGGGCGCGTATGGTTTTGAGTGATTAGGTTGAGCAGAATGAGTGAAATTGGTAGGATAGGTTTTAAGGTTTAGTTGTATAAGGCAATTTATATTTTCAGACAATTTCTGAAGTAACTTAGGATTATCGGTTATTAAGTTTCCAAACATTTTTGGAGTAAATTGGGACTTCTAAGGAAGTTAATTTGGTTAGATGTAAGCACAATTTCCAAATATTTTTGGAGTAAAAATATCGGTTATTGTAAATAATTTTATCTAGATTAATCGGAATGAGTCAGTTAGAATGAGTGAGTAGATAAGAAGGGACTAGGAGATAAGAATACAGGAAAGCAAGTCTTCATAGTTGTTGAGAGCCCGCTGTTCGAATTTGTTGACCCATCAAGTTTCAATAAATATAACAAATAATTATTTAAAATAGTAGAATATGACTTAAAAATTTTGAAAATTTTTAATTTTCAAAATTTTTAAAAATGTGTTTGTGCAAATTGTAACCTTAAATATTTATCCGTTTCCGTGATTTATGTTTTGTGTGTACCCAAAGCTTTTCATAGTGACAATAAGCCACCTATATCTGAAGTCATCAACCTCTCTGAAATATTTCGATATGAGAAGCTTTAGCAATATCGGGTTTCGAGCAATGTGCTATTGATGCATACATTTAGGCGAATTCACCAAACCATTTTGAAAAATGAAAGGTGTGACGTTTTTCAATACAGGTGAATCCCCATTGCAATTAAATGACTAATGGAAAATTACTGCCTCTCTCTCTACAAAACTGAGTTTAAAAAGAACACAAAAGCACAATAGAAGATAGTTATTGCGCCTTGGATTTTGAGCTCAAGCCAATTCGACTCGCGATTAAACGCCCATTTCTGGGGGAGTGTTCAAGTCGTTAAGACGTGTATTTTTGGAAAAGCTTAGTGAACTACAAGTTGATTGTGAACAATAGTTAGACTAAATTCGAAGTAAGTGCGCGATACGTTTTATAATTTTTAAGCTTTTTAATTTGTGTTTGAATGTTTTTAGTGAATTTAGTGAGTTATTAGGAACGTTTGAGGAAGTTTGAAATTTGAGAAAGTTTAGTGAATACAAATCAGGTAAGCTGGTGAGCCAATTGACCGAAGCCATGTGCTAATAATTATGACCGCGTTGAACAGGCCTAGCCCATCCAACGTGGGCGGTTTATCTGGGATTCTTCCTAGTTCCCCCTAGTGAAGCCGAGACCGGAACCAGCGTTCAAATAGTCGAGCATCCGTTTTCCCGAATCAACCACGTGCTCGACGACAGTGGTGAGTACGGTGAGCCAAGGAACTCGAACTCGTAGCGCCAAGACGTGTGGTAGCGAGCTCCGCAAACCCAGCTCGAATCTCCACCAAGCGTGAGGACGCATTCACCTCACTATTACCCACGCACGAGTAGGCCCATGTGACACCGTTAGCAAACGCCTGGTTCATCGGATTGGATCCTGGCTTCGAACTGCTCGACATCGTTCGACGTGGGAGCAGCGCCGCAGTGAATATTAAGGTCAGACCTTTTTTAATTAAATACGATTGCGCAACGTATTGAGAAGTTTGACGAATAATCAGAAAAGCTTGAAATGTGACGTCACACGGTCCGTAGCCAGTTTTATTTGATTCAAAATCCCAATAATTTGAAAATTGAAATGAATCGAAATACAAATTGTAAGGCTCATTAAATTTACTATTTAGAAACAATATTTTTTCGGTCCGTAGAATTTTTAATAAAGTTTAATAATTACTTCGAGTTTGGTAATCCACTCTATCAGACCGTGTTCGATTATTTTTTTTCAATTTCTTACGAATTTGTTCGAGCTCTAATTCATCGTAAGACTGTCGCTGAGTATTGTAGAGAGTTTAATAGTTCAACATAATTTTAAAAATTCCCTCCTATTATTATTATTATTTGTTTTTTAGAATTTTGGTTTGGTTAATTTGCGTCGCGTCGTTTGGGTCAAAGTTGTTGATAAGAAGTTCCTACTGAACTGTTTGGCCTGCCCTGAGCAGGAGTTCTCATACCGGGTTATGAACAGAGGTAACGGTCCTTCAATCTGAAGGTGGCGCTAAAGCCGTTAGCTTGGTGGAACGGAACGGATTGTTACAACTGTACAATAAATACCGAAATGATCCATTAAGCAATCATTCAACTCAAGAAAAAGCAGAGTTTTATAAACAGCCAGACCAAAGCAATTCGAATGGTAATTGAGCAATCAATGTGAATCAATCCGCGAGTAGAGGCACACCATTAACTGCGAAAAACTGAAGAACTACTGAATTAAGACATCACCGACTCGTCCGTTAAAAACAAAATTGAGACATACTATCAAGCATAAGTACTTAAACCAACTCATCCATGACTCAATCGCATATAATGGCCTGTAGTTCAGAGATACAGATTCACCTTTGTATCACCAAATGCCGGCCAAATTTCGTTGAAGGACCGTATTTTTCGCCCTCGTTAACCAGTTGCAGACCTGCTGCAATAATCATTTTTCATCCGCCCACTTGGCTGCTACCGATGAGTGAATGCAGGTTTTTGGGGAGGGAAAGAGGGCATAACTTATATTTGGAAAATGTAGAGCGGGAAATTGATATCTTGGCACGCGGCACACGAACCATACCAAAAGGTGTTTGTGAAATGAGGTTTGAACTGAGGTTTCAGACTGTTTGTACTTGTCTTCTGTTATATGTATTTTTTAATTGATGTATTTTTATATTTTCATATTTATTAGATCCAGAACAAGTATAGATAATTAAGAGGATGATTCTCAACTCCTAAAGGATGATCGTTCTGAGTACTAAAACTTCTCTGAAGACAGTACTGTCCTATCTCTCAACGCATACGACACATTCAACATGCCCTCAACCATGTGCCTTATAGGAGACCTGACGGTTTAGCTGACTACGTACCAGCGTAAAAAACGTTTGTGTTCGTTTTCCCGAAAGCAATGTGTAACACAAAATGCATACTTAAACTTTGCTGAAGATTAGACTTAAATAACGTACAGACAATTCGTTATATTGATTTCTATACAGTTTACTTGAGCAGTGTTGCCAGCTACTATATAATTTTGCATCACTCCTCATCAAGGCGTCGATAGGCGCGTGATGTACGCTCGGGCCTATCGATCGCAAGGTTCTTGATTCGATTCCAGGTTGCCGCGAAAACGTTTTTTATTTTCAAATTCTGGTTTCATAAGGCAAATTTATGAATTTCAATCCGATTTCTTGTGGCGAATTTTCATAAGGGGTTCCTATGTTTATCGATAGTCCATTTGCCTGAGTGTAGTTTGCTGAGCATTCGATTCGCTCAAATTTTGTGCCACCGACATGAGCATTTGTGCGTCGGTAGACTGTATGGCATGCAACACTTTCTTTAGAATTGGTGAAGATTCGGTGTTGCCAGAATTTAAAAACTTAAATGGCCACTTTTGAAGTGTGGTGTACACATTTAGAGTGTAAGCGAATGGGCGAATTACCGAGCAAAAATCGTTTAACGGAATACGATGTATTCGGCAGTCGATCGGTTGATCTGCCATAGATAAATTAATCGAAAATACAACCATGAGTCAGTCTTGGCTAAAATCTCAACCTATCAACACCTTTATTTAAAACGCTTACCACAAGTTACCATTCTCCGAAGTTCTGGAGTGTTCTCATCGGCAAACACAAAAAGTGGCGACGAGCGATAAAAATTCACATAGTGATATTAAGATTCCGGCCTGAAAGTGCAGTGGTGAAAATATCTCTACATTGAGTTGGACGAGTTGGAGCAGACCGCACGAGTGAAGGTCACGTGCTGCTAAAAGCGCGAAAAGCTGTAGAAAGGCGCAGTTTTTGGTTGGCATTTCATTGCATTGGGTGGTTTACGACTGTTGCCATTGTGTCATTGCTGGACGGATTAGTTTTGCTGCTTGACCGGGGATTGCCGGATATTCCGTATCCACATCTGGTTAGTTCGATAGCGCAAGTCGTGAGGTTGCCAACGGGCATAGCTGCGAGTATTAACAGAGGTCGGCAAAGGCTGAAAGGACGGTTCTGGTGAGTTTGCATTTTCATTTTCTTTTGGGACGTGATTGTGAGCATAAGTTGAAATTTTCAGTGAACACTAAGTGAGTATTGTGCAATCAAGAAACTTCTTGCTTTCATTCCATACAAAATGGCCCAATCAAATTTCACAACTACTTTGGAGCCCTATCGTAGGGGTAGTTCGTTTACGGATTGGGTTGATAGACTTCGATTTTTCTTCAATATGAATAAAGTTGCGGATGATGGTAAAAGGGACCATTTCATTACATTGAGTGGACCAGTAATTTTCAAAGAATTGAAATTGTTGTACCCTAATACTGACTTAGAAAAAGTTTCATATGATGAAATGGTTAAAAAGTTGAAAGCGCGCCTAGATAAGACGGAGTCTGATCTGGTGCAACGTTTGAAATTCAACATTAGGGTGCAACAGCCAGACGAATCTCTGGAAGATTTTGTACTTTCGGTTAAACTTCAAGCCGAATTTTGTAATTTTGAGACATTTAAAGAAATGGCAATAAGAGATCGGATTGTAGCGGGAATCCGTGACAAAGTTCTTCAACAAAGACTTTTGAACGAGGAGAAATTAACTTTAGATGGCGCTGAAAAAATGATTGCGACATGGGAAATTGCTAGAAATAATGCAAAAAATATGGATTGCGCTGGGGGTAGCTGTTTGGAGCATATCTCAGCATTGAAAACTATGGGGGGCTCATCTAGTTCAAGATTTAAGAAATTAGCAGCCACATTTGAATTGGCGGATAAGTCAAATAGGGGTGATGGTGGAATGGAGCGCGATAGAGGACCGGTAAAGAACAGATTGGGGTACTCTCCATACCAGAAAGAGCAATGGCGTAATCGACAATGGCAAAGTAAATCAACTCAAGCAAAGCAATGGCACAATCAAGGACGAGGCAATGAGGAAGCGAACCGTTCCTGGAATCGTCCTGATTATTCCCAAATGACGTGTAATTTTTGCGGATTGAAGGGTCATATTAAACGAAAGTGCTTCAAACTTAAAAACATGCAGAGGGATGCAGTGAACATGGTGGAAGCTAGCGGATCGAACCATAACCAGGAGGACGAGTATTTAAGCCAGTGTTTCCCAAACTTTTTTGACTTTCGCCCCCTTGAGGCCAACAAATTTCAGAATCGCCCCCCTAAATGAATGAATGTTCAAAACACCATTCTGAGTTGAATTTTTGAAGCTGGTCAATCTATCAGGTTTACTAGTGTAGTAATTTGGCCGTGAATCGCAAACCAGTCCGATGCATGTTTGTTAAAATTGAGTTGATGTCATTTTTCAACGTATTGCCCATTGATCTTTCAGCTGCTCTCACAATACCACAATATTAGGAAAATCACTAAATCAAATTGTCCCGTAACGAAACATATGCGCATATCAACCACATTACAGATATGTGCAACGTGTTCAAAACAAATAAGGAACTAAAAAATTGAAAGGAAAAAACTAATTCAACGAGATTTTATTTTAAATTCTATGGAAAAAAGTCATGAAAAAATAGCATTTTTATTTGTACCATTTTTTATCGGCATTTTACCGGGCTTAAAAACTTTAAATAACTTATGAGAGTTAAAAACATAATTATTGTTTTTCTCATTTTCATAATTTTCGACTTTTTGTAGGAGTTGGTTGGTGTGTAACATAAAAGAAAATCAATATTTCTATCAGCCTTATTTGAAGTTATCCGTTTTTGGCAATTCGTGATTGTATCCATAGCCCCTGATTTTTGTCAGTCAAATTTGACACAAGTTTTAAAATAGTTGGTATCATCGTAACTGATAAGACCACGTGTAACCACAATTCCAAAATGAATAATGTTCATTTTCTTTGGTAAAAAAAAACAGACTCCACAAAAAAAAAAACTCATGCTGTCTAATCTTAAGTATTCCTCCAAAAATTACTAAATATTTGTTCTGATTTTGAAACAAGATATAACAGCTTCAACAAATGTCTCACTTTAAAAATACTTCCAATGATTTAAATTTTCGTTATCTTTTGATAAAATCTCAGTGTCTGATTCAAGTTTTAAAAATAAAAACTTTTTGTTTTTGACATTCATATAGTTTTTTCTATCAGAATTCAAAAATGAGTATATTTAAAAGTACAAACAAATAGAGGTAAGATAGTTAAGTGTCCTATAATTTGCATGATTTTTCAATCTCATCACTAGTATTTTCGCCCCCTTCCTATGCGTTTTCGCCCCCCAAATTCCGTTTTACAAATTTTCGCCCCCCTGGACCCGAAAATCGCCCCCAGGGGGGCGAATTCGCCCACTTTGGGAATCACTGATTTAAGCGATTTGGTCAACAGGATGCGGACGGAATCGGATAGCGAGAACGAAGTAGAGGATTCAAATTGGAAACGTGCCAACAGTGGCGCACCGAGGGCAGCTTCGTTTGAGTAAGAGCCAGAACGATCATACCAAACCGATTATACGTTGGGGTCGGCAACAGCCGCAGACAGCATCTAGAGCGACCAGCGAAGAGTACCACGGCCTTCCTGAAAGTGATACAAGGATAGGGAGAAAGCGTAAACATGCAGTCGAAAATTCGACGACAGAAGAAGAGTTGTCGCAGGAGTGCACTCCGCGGCGTTCGAAGAGAATTAAAAAAGTTAAGATTGATAAAGATTTTGTATATTGATAATGACTAGGATTATGAATAACGATCTGAATTTGTAAGTTTGAATTATTGGAGCATTAATTTAAATCTAATGTAATAATGAAAAGTAGAGACATAAAGGTTTTTTCTAAGGGAGAAGAGCTGTGGTGTACACATTTAGAGTGTAAGCGAATGGGCGAATTACCGAGCAAAAATCGTTTAACGGAATACGATGTATTCGGCAGTCGATCGGTTGATCTGCCATAGATAAATTAATCGAAAATACAACCTTGAGTCAGTCTTGGCTAAAATCTCAACCTATCAACACCTTTATTTAAAACGCTTACCACAAGTTACCATTCTCCGAAGTTCTGGAGTGTTCTCATCGGCAAACACAAAATGAAGGTTCATCAATCCATACCGAATAACTCCAAGAAAATAATCCCTGAAGTCCCCCCGAGAATCAAGTCTACCCAGTCAATACAATACAATCAATACAATAGGACCTATTGTCATATTATCATGATGAGCATTGACAGTCTGGGATAACAGTTAGTTTCAATAATTTTCGGTTATATTCATTTAACTTTTATTATTGAATGGTCTATCATAAATCATAAACGTAATAATAATCTTCAATCGATCACTTATCATCAATTAAATGCTATATTTCTCGACACAACTCAAGATTTATCTGCCATTCTAAAAATGTAACTGATTCATTAAAAAATTATAGCTACATCATAAAATTCACATATATCGTTAATCCAAAAATCCGTAATCGTGACCGCTTCGATCCAAACTGGTCCATTTTCGAGAGTGCGAGAAGGGCCCACGTGAAGTTTCGCAATCGAATGCTATTTTCAACGTGGGAAAATTCTTTTCAGGTCAACGCTACACCGCCATCGTCGCCTCAACAACCTTTGGCAGAATGCAAAGCATTTAAATGGGTCGAGTTCGTTCAAGTTTCACGAACCGTGATGTTTTTATTTTATTATTTTCGTCTGCCGTTTTCTTGACAACATCCGTCATTTTGTCGTGTCGCATCGTATAGAGTCAAGTCGTAAATTTGAATGACATGTTTGACATGCCGATTATCAACAGAATAAAAATCAACTAGTGCGCTCAATTTATCTTCTAGGGATCAATTTTATTAGGTAGCGCAATAACAAAAAACATTGGGATTCATATTTTTTAAAAACAGTTAAGATTTCTTACTTTTTCTTACAAAGGGTGGGAAAATGGAGACAGGCTTGAATAAAATCGAAAGTGAGATTTTCTTGGTTAACATTGTTTATATATATCTATATATATATATATATATATATATATATATATAATATATATATATATATATATATATATATATATATATATATATATATATATATATATATATATATATATATATATATATATATATATATATATATATATATATATATATATATATATATATATATAATTTAAAGTCTGTTTGCTTCTGTATCGAACCAAGCCAAATATTTGGCATAGTGTATTGATAGATTTGTTTTGTTAGCTTTGTTTGCTCTAAGAAATTGGAGTTTCACATTCATCTTCTTATTCTTCTTCTTGGTATTACGTCCTTACTGGAACAGAGCTCGCTTCTCGGCATAGTGTTCAATTAGGACGTCCACAGTTATTAACTGAGAGCTTTCTTTACTAGCGATGCCATTTTCGCATTCTTGTGGCAGGTACGATGATACTCTATGCCCAGGGAAGTCAAGGAAATTTCCACTACGAAAAGACCCTGGACCGACCGGGAATTGAACCCAGACACCTTCAGCATGTCTTTGCTTTGTAGCCGCGGACTCTAACCACTTGGCTAAGAAAGGCTCCCATTTTGTACATTAATTCAACCAACCCAAAATGATGCGAAAGGGGGGAGGATGAATACGTAGCGAAATGACGCATGGTTTCTAAGGGAAAAGTATCTTACGCGGCTGTCCTCCAGAGCGTAAAAGCTGGCACGAGCCTAGCTCCGCTAATAAGAGAACATGGCAACGCGTCTAAGGTCAATAAAGCCAAGAAAAAGGAGTCTCGAGGCCAAACCAGGCAGTGCTTCCGCAGGAACCACGGGGCAAAGCAATAGCAACCCGTGGATACGAGTCGAAAAGAAGGGACAAAACCTGAAACGGCGACCAAGGAGAATCCAAAACCGAAAACAGCGAAACATTGGAATTTAGGCGGCCCTCGTTATCGAAACGGAATACGCCGAGGTTCTGAAGGCGATGCGAAGCACGGAGAAGTTATTGCCATTATACGCAGATGTGCAAAGCATAAGGCGGTCTAGGATTGGTGAAATCATCCTAGTCTTAAAGAAGGACGCCAAGCAAAAGGGTGTAGCCTAGAAGCAACTAGAACAAGAAGTACTTGGCGACGAGAGGTTGATGTAAGATCCCTGACTGCAGAAGTGACTCTACAGTGTAAAAATCTGGATGAGGCCACCGATGCAGTGGAGGCCTCGGCTGCCCGCAAAGAGCCGGCTGAGCATACAACAGCCTCCCGAAGTTTGCTTCAAATGTTTCGGGAAAGACCATAAGTAGTGGAATTGCAATGGTCCCGACAGAAGTAAGCTGTGCAGAAAATGCGGCACCGTAGGCCATAGGGCAAGCGATTGAAAGCAAATTAGCAAAATCGACAAGTGCTTAATACACTCCCGTGCATGAGTTTGGGTTCACTCCCTAAAAAACATACAAAAGTGTTCAGTCCATATCTCTAGGATTATACGTCCAATTGAAACTCTCCAAGCCGCATTCGAAAGGCAAAGAGTTATTCTTACTTCGTATGTATTTTTCCAGCAACATTTTTTGAATTTTGTATACTAATTTTTTACTTAAAGTTGCGTCATTTTTCAAAAAAAAACACACTAAAAACACATAGCTAATTTCTTCAGCATTGGATCGACTAAAATTTTGAAACAAGGTGTCATTAGAATCGTAATCTTATATTCATTAAAGGGCAATCACGAATTTTTTGCGGAAAAATCTGAAAACTATTCAAAATCAATGAAACAGTCAATCAACAGGGCCCAGATAGCCGTAGCGGTAAACGCGCAGCTATTCAGCAAGACCAAGCTGAGGGTCGTAGGTTCGAATCCCACCGGTCGAGGATCTTTTCGGGTTGGAAATTTTCTCGACTTCGCAGGGCATAGAGTATCTTCGTACCTGCCACACGATATACACATGCAAAAATGGTCATTGGCATAGTAAGCTCTCAGTTAATAACTGTGGAAGTGCTCATAAGAACACTAAGCTGAGAAGCAGGCTCTGTCCCAGTGGGGACGTTAATGCCAGAAAGAAGAAGAAACAGTCAATCAAGTCATCGTGCAAAAGTTTGGGTTCACCCCTCAGTATGGTGTATCTTGAAAAAGTTTGGGTTTAGAGAGTTTCAATTGTAAGTGTAATCCCAGAGATATGGACTGAACACTTTTGTATGTTTTTTAGGGAGTGAACCCAATCTTATGCACGGGAGTGTATGTGCCGACAGAGCAAACAAAGACAACTGAACGGGTGGACCCAAATGTCCGGGTATAAGCGGAGTATCAAAGAATGCGATGTACGGTGACGTAATGAGGCTGCCCCTTCCGACGGGTGTTAAGATTGTTGGCTACGCCGGCAATATCACCCTAGTGGTCTATGGTGAATCGATGGAGGAAGTAGAGCTGTCAGCAGCGA
The DNA here is from genome assembly GCF_002204515.2 of Aedes aegypti. Taxonomy (NCBI): domain Eukaryota; kingdom Metazoa; phylum Arthropoda; class Insecta; order Diptera; family Culicidae; genus Aedes; species Aedes aegypti. Next base: position 223,311,494 of record NC_035109.1, on the reverse strand, counting down.
ATTCTATCTTCATAGCTGAAGAATGGATGCAGTCTAGGAAACTAGGAAATGCCTGTTAAAGGGCATCCACGGCTACCTAAAGCAGTTGGAAAGCGAGCACAGGATCATGTGCTTAAGAGTAGCAAGCGCCTACCGAACGGTAACTGAAGAGGCCGTGTGCATCATAGCCGGGATTAGGGACGTTCCGATATATCGAATCAGTTTCATCAACTAGTTCCTTTTTACTTTTCGTTACTTCTCAAATCGATATGTTTGACAGAACTAATATTTCAATCCAATAAAGTAATGAATAATGATCTTCATAAACGTTAAAAAGCATTAAAATAATTAACACCTACGCAACAATATGAAACTTTGTGTTTTGGTATCCTTTCGATATTTTTTCTTTCGATATATCGAAACAAAAAATATCGGAAGAAAGTCATACGTAAAACCAAAACTAAAATAATGTTTTCCAACATTTGTTTATCACTATGATAATCCTTATACCACAGACAAACAGACGTTACACTTAGAACAAATCTCGATCAAAATCATAGTCACTAGGACATGCACGCCCAATGCTAAAATCGGTTTGTTTGGCCGACAGGCCAACAGATGGCGGTAGTGTGCAAACGTCAAACGCAAACAAAAACGATGCGAGCGCTGCAGGTGGCGGATTGGCCACCTACCATATTTTTGAATCGACCGTTAAAAAGGTGGTCGATGTACAATGATGAGAGTGTGACGTCTGTTTGTCTGTGCTTATACATTGAACTATTGGTAGAAAATGTTGCATGACGCAAAAACATCAAAGTGAACGTACACGAACAGCAAAAAGGAATCGGTTTGTCAAAGTGATTCGATATATCGGAACGTCCCTAGCCGGGATGACGCCCATCGGGCTCATGATTAAGTAAGATGTTTAATACTTCAACCAAAAGGGTACCAGAGGAGGCAATACGTGTAAGTAAATAGACAACGCTCAGAGGATGGCAGCAGGAATGGGAAAGCTTCTCGGCATTTAAGCTTTTCTTGCATACTAGGGCCGTTCAAATATTACGTAACGCAACAGAGGGAGGGAGGGGGTCTTACATAGTGTTACGGTCCATACAAAAATTTAAAATTTTCCATACAAAAGCTGTTACGTGGGGATGAGAGGGGGTCTAAAATTGGCAAATTTTGCGTTACGTAATATTTGAATGAACCCTAGTTGCTACTCAACGTAGTCTACCTCCCAGGCGTTTACAACATGCAAGCAAACAAATTTTGTAGTATAATCTACTGAATCCATGGTAGAATTAAGAACTGCACCAACGATTTTCAACCGACTACAACAATCTATTAAGTTTACTATGATCTAGTAAAAATCACTGACCAGTGCAGTAAAAGTGACCATGTCCATAGTGTGAAGCTCAGAATCGTTGTTGGCAAGCGGGAGCACCACGAAGAACCTTGCATTCCATTCTGACATTACTATAGGAGTGAGGCGTCGAAGTTGTGCCATGCCTACTAGATCGTTTGATGTCCGATCCGATGTTACATTCTCGTAGTTCTTTCAACAGGCTTTTGATTGTCAACCATCATAACAGGGTTGGAAGACAAGATCTATGACAATGTTCATTCAGTACTACACATCCTCCCTCTTCTCAGGAAAAAAAAAGTTTGAAGTGATGAGTTTTCACATCATTTCCGTCATCACGAAAGCTTTCAGGAATTCAGGATGTATATTTCACATCGCTAAGAACTTAACCCGATGTATACTGTTTCATATTTCAACTGTTCACTTGTACATGCGACTTTGAAACATTGTTCCGCTGTAGGATACCCACACAATCAGAACGGCGTTGAAATTATTGATCGGTTGAATGTCGTTCCATACATTAGAAACGGCAAGCTAATTATATTAAATGACATATTTCAGACGAATTTTGGACAAAATATTGCTATTAATAAACTGACATATATGCGTTCAACAGAGTAGCATCAGTGTTTGACTTTTATTTTGTTGTACATTCAATCCACCGTACTTTCACGGAAATACTCACTCAAAGACTTGTTTGACTGTTGTTACTTGTTTTGATATTACATATCTACTAAGTTACTAGCCATCATTGGGCTTACATATCTTATTCTATAGATACATTTTCGACCGCCAGTCGCGCATGCATGTGAACATCACTTTTATTAGGAACCAATTTGTGACCAATAGTCGCGATAGCAAGTGTACACCACCATTGCATAGAACAAATATACGACCACCAGTCGAGCTTACAGCATCAATAATACTTGCTAGGAACAAGTATACGACCACCAGTCGAGTTAACAACATCAATAGCAGTTACTATGAACAAGTATGTGACCACCAGTCGCGGTAGCAAGTGTACACCACCATTGCATAGAACAAATATACGACCACCAGTCGAGCTTACAACATCAATAATACTTGCTAGGAACAAGCATACGACCACCAGTCGAGTTAACAACATCAATAGCAGTTACTATGAACAAGTATGCGACCACCAGTCGCGGTAGTAAGTATACACCACCATTGCTTAGAACAAATATGCGACCACCAGTCGCGCTAGCAATATCAATAACATTGATTGCTAGGAACAAGTATGCGACCACCACATATTCATTGCAACCCTCTGTCGCGTTAAAGACAACCAAATACCAAACCAAATGCAACCACCAATCGCGGCAATAATATTTTTTTAATTACAACCACCAGTCACGTTAAGGACATTTTTTTTGCATTGCATAAACCAATTGTGTTAAGGGCATTTTTTCCATAGCAACCACCAGTCGCGTTAAGGATATTTTTTTCAAACATGTTTTTATTTTTTTTAACATGGCATTTATTTAGAAATAATAATGAATTAAGTAGATTTGAATAGTTTGGATCTCACCGGTTATCGACACAAAATTCACAAATTTCACCGATTCAGTATGCTTCACACTTAACTTGTTCGTTAAACATTACGGGATACACAATGTACTGAAGCAAATAGGAAAGAAAACAATCATGTGCATTATTGGTCAAATTTGACCAAAACATCGATAATACTGAATCGATTAAAATTCGATTCGTCCTTTGTATCGATTTTATTTAAATCGATTCGATTTCTTCACTCGTAAGCATATTTACAAGAACAACGACTCAAAATAAGATCAAATCCCTTGTATTAGGATTTCATGTTGTTTCAACATCAAAAAATCGATTAATTGGAACGAAAAATCTTCTTTTGGAACACTAATTCAAAATCGCCCATGGTTAGGAATATTTGCACACACATTCATTTTTCACTCTATTTTATTTTATTGAAATTATTTTGTTTTTATTTGAAAGCAGGAGAGATAAGATAGATCATCACAGAAGAAACGATTAAATGCTCACATACAACCAAAGCGAAGTTTTATTATTATTTATATAGAAATTTGCACAGTTGATAAATGTTACGGGAGTTTTTTTTTCGATTGAAATTACTAATTGATAAGTTATACAAATTGATTAATATTCATGAAAACCACTACAGTCGACTCTCCACATCTCGATGTTCTATATCTCGATATCTCTCCCTATGTCGATGATTTCTTCGGCCCCTTCAGTCTGCATACATTTTCTCTCTCCATATCTCGATATCCTCTATATCTCGATGTATTCCTGATTGATTTTCGTTCTCGATGTCCTCTCCGTATGTCGATATGCCCATTATCAAAGGTTACTAGACCCGATTTTATTTAATCAAAACAGTTCTGGAACACGAGGTGACGTCTGCTTGTTTGTTATTTTCCTGGCAACGAAGTAGATTTCAATCTAGTATTCACTAAAAGTGCATTCTTTGTCTCGATCTCTCCCTATCTCGATGGTCCCTTCGATATCGAGATGTGGAGAGGCGACTGTAATAACTTTAACACTTCACTTCTCACATTATTTTACAAATTATACTTAATTATACGATATTTTTTTATACACGTTTTGTACGGATATGTTCAATTGATTTCTGCAAAAAATAGTTCAGTACCTAACGTTATTCTTTTTCCGTTCAACCTATGCAGAAAATAGGTCCTTGATAAAAGCAGAATGCGCACTTCATAACTTAGATGAATCAGCTCGAAATGATCATAATCTTTGAATCGGAAAAAATAGATGAAACACTTTCTATTACATTCAAATATTTTCATCGAAGCAATCTGTTTGAATTCAAATGCAAAACAAAATATTCACTTCAAAGCCTGCATCGCGCAACTCAAATAGTTGAGGTGATGCTGGTGTTCAATAAGAGCAACAACAAGAACAGAGAGAAACATTGCTGCTTCAGCGAGTAGTGAAGCGGCTAATGCATATTAATGTCATATTTCCTCTTCAATCAGTTTTCTATTATTCATAGAAAATACTACATTGCTGTTTACTTACAGATGCCTTTTTATCAGATTCAAACTTCACTCCACAATCACTCTGAATACATATTTTCACACGCGGTTTAAGAAGCACTCGACACAAACACATTTCCTAGTGGACACTCCCGCTTACTATCGAATCCAGGCTCTCCAGGAAAAACGAAAATTTATTTAAAATTCTGGCAGGATCGCCAAATGTGAAGCTCAGAATCGTTGTTGGCAAGCGGGAGCACCACGAAGAACCTTGCATTCCATTCTGACATTACTATAGGAGTGAGGCGTCGAAGTTGTGCCATGCCTACTAGATCGTTTGATGTCCGATCCGATGTTACATTCTCGTAGTTCTTTCAACAGGCTATTGATTGTCAACCATCATAACAGGGTTGGAAGACAAGATCTATGACAATGTTCATTCAGTACCACACACATAGTAGTCTCGACTCAATAGCATTCTATTTCAATCCGTGACACTCACCTTACAACACAGTGTGGTCAAAAGTACAATGCCAAACTTGTCAAATCAAGAATGCTTCTAGTCATAAATGCTGCAACTGTGGTTAATCAAACCGAAAATATTTTCTTGTGTGGTGATGTTGACTATGTTCTGTTAGAGTTAACAGATTAGTGTAGTCGGTTGAAAATCGTTGGTGCAGTTCTTAATTTTACCATGGATTCAGTAGTTTCTACAATAAAATTCATTTCAGTGTGGCAAAAATGTGCGCAATTTATATAGAAATTTGCACAGTTGATAAATGTTACGGGAGTTTTTTTTTCGATTGAAATTACTAATTGATAAGTTATACAAATTGATTAATATTCATGAAAACCACTACAGTCGACTCTCCACATCTCGATGTTCTATATCTCGATATCTCTCCCTATGTCGATGATTTCTTCGGCCCCTTCAGTCTGCATACATTTTCTCTCTCCATATCTCGATATCCTCTATATCTCGATATCTCTTTATCTCGATGTATTCCTGATTGATTTTCGTTCTCGATGTCCTCTCCGTATGTCGATATGCCCATTATCAAAGGTTACTAGACCCGATTTTATTTAATCAAAACAGTTCTGGAACACGAGGTGACGTCTGCTTGTTTGTTATTTTCCTGGCAACGAAGTAGATTTCAATCTAGTATTCACTAAAAGTGCATTCTTTGTCTCGATCTCTCCCTATCTCGATGGTCCCTTCGATATCGAGATGTGGAGAGGCGACTGTAATAACTTTAACACTTCACTTCTCACATTATTTTACAAATTATACTTAATTATACGATATTTTTTTATACACGTTTTGTACGGATATGTTCAATTGATTTCTGCAAAAAATAGTTCAGTACCTAACGTTATTCTTTTTCCGTTCAACCTATGCAGAAAATAGGTCCTTGATAAAAGCAGAATGCGCACTTCATAACTTAGATGAATCAGCTCGAAATGATCATAATCTTTGAATCGGAAAAAATAGATGAAACACTTTCTATTACATTCAAATATTTTCATCGAAGCAATCTGTTTGAATTCAAATGCAAAACAAAATATTCACTTCAAAGCCTGCATCGCGCAACTCAAATAGTTGAGGTGATGCTGGTGTTCAATAAGAGCAACAACAAGAACAGAGAGAAACATTGCTGCTTCAGCGAGTAGTGAAGCGGCTAATGCATATTAATGTCATATTTCCTCTTCAATCAGTTTTCTATTATTCATAGAAAATACTACATTGCTGTTTACTTACAGATGCCTTTTTATCAGATTCAAACTTCACTCCACAATCACTCTGAATACATATTTTCACACGCGGTTTAAGAAGCACTCGACACAAACACATTTCCTAGTGGACACTCCCGCTTACTATCGAATCCAGGCTCTCCAGGAAAAACGAAAATTTATTTAAAATTCTGGCAGGATCGCCAAATGTGAAGCTCAGAATCGTTGTTGGCAAGCGGGAGCACCACGAAGAACCTTGCATTCCATTCTGACATTACTATAGGAGTGAGGCGTCGAAGTTGTGCCATGCCTACTAGATCGTTTGATGTCCGATCCGATGTTACATTCTCGTAGTTCTTTCAACAGGCTATTGATTGTCAACCATCATAACAGGGTTGGAAGACAAGATCTATGACAATGTTCATTCAGTACCACACACATAGTAGTCTCGACTCAATAGCATTCTATTTCAATCCGTGACACTCACCTTACAACACAGTGTGGTCAAAAGTACAATGCCAAACTTGTCAAATCAAGAATGCTTCTAGTCATAAATGCTGCAACTGTGGTTAATCAAACCGAAAATATTTTCTTGTGTGGTGATGTTGACTATGTTCTGTTAGAGTTAACAGATTAGTGTAGTCGGTTGAAAATCGTTGGTGCAGTTCTTAATTTTACCATGGATTCAGTAGTTTCTACAATAAAATTCATTTCAGTGTGGCAAAAATGTGCGCAATTTATATAGAAATTTGCACAGTTGATAAATGTTACGGGAGTTTTTTTTTCGATTGAAATTACTAATTGATAAGTTATACAAATTGATTAATATTCATGAAAACCACTACAGTCGACTCTCCACATCTCGATGTTCTATATCTCGATATCTCTCCCTATGTCGATGATTTCTTCGGCCCCTTCAGTCTGCATACATTTTCTCTCTCCATATCTCGATATCCTCTATATCTCGATATCTCTTTATCTCGATGTATTCCTGATTGATTTTCGTTCTCGATGTCCTCTCCGTATGTCGATATGCCCATTATCAAAGGTTACTAGACCCGATTTTATTTAATCAAAACAGTTCTGGAACACGAGGTGACGTCTGCTTGTTTGTTATTTTCCTGGCAACGAAGTAGATTTCAATCTAGTATTCACTAAAAGTGCATTCTTTGTCTCGATCTCTCCCTATCTCGATGGTCCCTTCGATATCGAGATGTGGAGAGGCGACTGTAATAACTTTAACACTTCACTTCTCACATTATTTTACAAATTATACTTAATTATACGATATTTTTTTATACACGTTTTGTACGGATATGTTCAATTGATTTCTGCAAAAAATAGTTCAGTACCTAACGTTATTCTTTTTCCGTTCAACCTATGCAGAAAATAGGTCCTTGATAAAAGCAGAATGCGCACTTCATAACTTAGATGAATCAGCTCGAAATGATCATAATCTTTGAATCGGAAAAAATAGATGAAACACTTTCTATTACATTCAAATATTTTCATCGAAGCAATCTGTTTGAATTCAAATGCAAAACAAAATATTCACTTCAAAGCCTGCATCGCGCAACTCAAATAGTTGAGGTGATGCTGGTGTTCAATAAGAGCAACAACAAGAACAGAGAGAAACATTGCTGCTTCAGCGAGTAGTGAAGCGGCTAATGCATATTAATGTCATATTTCCTCTTCAATCAGTTTTCTATTATTCATAGAAAATACTACATTGCTGTTTACTTACAGATGCCTTTTTATCAGATTCAAACTTCACTCCACAATCACTCTGAATACATATTTTCACACGCGGTTTAAGAAGCACTCGACACAAACACATTTCCTAGTGGACACTCCCGCTTACTATCGAATCCAGGCTCTCCAGGAAAAACGAAAATTTATTTAAAATTCTGGCAGGATCGCCAAATGTGAAGCTCAGAATCGTTGTTGGCAAGCGGGAGCACCACGAAGAACCTTGCATTCCATTCTGACATTACTATAGGAGTGAGGCGTCGAAGTTGTGCCATGCCTACTAGATCGTTTGATGTCCGATCCGATGTTACATTCTCGTAGTTCTTTCAACAGGCTTTTGATTGTCAACCATCATAACAGGGTTGGAAGACAAGATCTATGACAATGTTCATTCAGTACCACACACATAGTAGTCTCGACTCAATAGCATTCTATTTCAATCCGTGACACTCACCTTACAACACAGTGTGGTCAAAAGTACAATGCCAAACTTGTCAAATCAAGAATGCTTCTAGTCATAAATGCTGCAACTGTGGTTAATCAAACCGAAAATATTTTCTTGTGTGGTGATGTTGACTATGTTCTGTTAGAGTTAACAGATTAGTGTAGTCGGTTGAAAATCGTTGGTGCAGTTCTTAATTTTACCATGGATTCAGTAGTTTCTACAATAAAATTCATTTCAGTGTGGCAAAAATGTGCGCAAAGTGCAGTGATGCCATCAATGGTATTGATTATGTTGTATGTCGTGGATATTGCGGGGCAACTTTTTACTTGAACAACTGTTCCGGTGGTGTTACACGTGCAATGCTCTCGTATTTCACAACACACAGAAAGAATATATTCAGGATGTGTGATAATTGCGCTAATCTTTTCGAAAATGCTCATTTTCGGGCTATTTCTACTCGTGCTGATGAACAGTTTCCACTGTCTACGTTAGCTACTGCGATCTCTGAGCTTCGGAATGAGATCAAACAAATCAATGCGAAACCATCACCTCAATTATTGACGTTCAATAACAACGCTTGGCCTTCGCTAGATTGGCGCCGACCCAGTAAACGATTGCGTAATCGTGACACCGCAACAAGGGCTTCTGAGACATGTTCCGCAAATTCGAGGACTGCGCTCAAAAATGTCGATTTCCATTGAAATCCAGAAGGCCTATGACTCCGTTATTCCATCCACAAGACACATCGCCTGCCATCACCCCCGTTATGGATCTAAGCTAGAAATTGAAATCTTCATGTCAAAACAGCCCTCTTCGATGCAAACATCGTTCGCTAATCAACCTTCACCGGGATGCATACCTGCCAGTTGTATGGAAGCCCCAAGTCCCCTCATCACAGTCGAGCTTCTCCTGCCAGCGACCCTCAGTCATCCCGGTCAAGTACCCATACGTTTTGATCAATTCTCTGCCTGAGTTATCTGATCTTCACAGACATCATTTGAGAAATAGAGACAACGCTTCACATCAATCAGTGGATAATTATTCATTACATTCAACTCAACCGGGATGCATGCCTGCCAGCCTTATGGAAGCCCCGATTCCCCTCCCCACAGTCGAGCTCCTACTGCCAGCGACCCACAGTCATCCCAGTCCTGTGTGTGAGGTTGGAGGAGGGGTCTTCCAAACTCCGAATGCAGGCAAGTATTCATCTGATATAAACAATTCGCATGCTGAATTTTTCAACATTCGTAGTTTTTCATCGTATGCCGATAGCAACTCTATACATCACTCAGCAATGAACCGACAACTCAGTCAAAACAATAGAAATATTAGTAGTAGAACGCTAGTAGCGCTGTTGTCACAAAACAGATTTTAATTATTCTTACCTTTAATTATGGTTTTTCATTGTTCAATGCCTTGTCGTTGTTTATGTTTTTATATAATTAATAATAATAATAAATAATTTGACACTTTGATGCCCGGTACTCAGGCTAGATGTTGGTAACACGAACAGCAGCGACATTAGCATTTTTAGGTTAATGTCAAAACCAATCCCTGCATAAGGAAATCCATGAGACAGCTGCGATCAGCTGATTTTTTTGTTTACCATGTGCTTTTGACGTTTCGTTTTTTGTTTTTTTTTTACTTTTTGATTATAAAGGAAAATGTAAAGCCCCGATGACACTCGCATGATTTATTTACTCTTTCATTTCGGGTGCATTCACACTTTTAGCCGTCAGTCCTATCACGAAAAGTCCTCATGGATAGCCTTATTCCCCGACGACGTGATGAAATACAGTCACCTCCACATCTCGATATCGAAGGGACCATCGAGATAGGGAGAGATCGAGACAAAGAACAAATTGGTGATGAATACTAGATTGAAAAACACTCCATTACCAAGAAAGTAATACACAAACAATCGTCATTTTGCGCTCCTAATTTGTTTTGAATCCCAAAACTTTGGTCTAGTAACCTTCGATATTGGTCATATCGACATACGGAGAGAAAATTGAGAACGAAAAATCAACAGAAACACATCGAGATATGGAGATATCGAGATAAGGAGGATATCGAGAATGGAGAGTGAAAATGTATGCAGCATGAAATCATCGACATAGGGAGAGTTATCGAGATGTAGAACATCGAGATGTGGAGAGTCGACTGTATTATCAAAATGTTCGAGGGCTGAGAACAAAACTGGATGACTTCTACACCGCCGTGAACAGCTCTTCGTACGATGTCCTTGTACTCACTGAAACGTGGCTAGAGGATGTTATAGAATCTCGGATGCTATTCGACGAAAGGTATACGACGTATCGTTGCGACCGAAATTCATTAACGACTAACAAAAAACGATCCAGTGGAGTGCTAATTGCTGTGCTCAACAAATTCCCTTCGTCAGTAATCCCAGTGTCAGACCTGCCTACAGAGCATATTTGGATCTGCGTTAAGCTTAGTCGATATAGCCTAATTATCGGCGGGATCTATCTACCACCGGATGTGTCAAATGATCATTCTGTGATTCGTCGTCATGTTGCCTGTGTAGAGGAGATTTCGATGTCGATGAAAGACGGTGACAACATTATTATCTTTTGAGACTACAACTTACCATCGTTAAATAATGCCTCGTTTATGGCCGGTACGCTGATCATAAGTACTGTGTAAAAGGATAGGACAAGAAACGGTCAAGGAATGATTCCGCTACCGAAATTACTTGAGCTACACGCTGGTGAGAAGTAGAGCTGATTTCATAACGTTGGTAACGTCTGCTGTGCAAACCAAATGGAGCTGTCCCTTTTCCGTACGGAAAAATGTGACGCTCAATTATTCCGCAAGTAAAAGCGACATTTTGCTCATACTGAATCAGCTGTCAAAATTACTTTGGTAAAAAGTAGAAATTTTACTTGAGCGCTTTACGTTTCAGGTGCATACTACGCATTGAAGCTTGCAGTCAGAGAGTTGTGAACAACCGTCTTTATCGACGTTATGCTAAAAAAGTCGAACGCATGAAATGTACCCCTAAGCAATTTTGGAGCTTTGTGAATTCCAAACGGAAGGATAATGGTTTGCCCTCAGTTATGCATATGGATGACCGCATGGCTAATACTTCTGACGAAAAATGCTTTTTGTTTACTGAGTTCTTCGAATCAGTTTTTGAAAACTCGGACAATAATGTGAGTCATGAGCGTGCCCTAACGCACGTACCGAGGGATGCCATGGACCTTTGCACGAGTTCACTAATTTGACATTTGAGCGGTGCCGTATTCACTAGCTACCATGGTAACGTAAATAACAAGGCACCGCTCTAACGTCAACGACTGAACTCGTGCATTGGTCCATAGACGCTAATACATTCCACATTACTGCGGAGGATCTCACCAAGGCGTTACGCAAGCTCAAGCTTTCCTACGAGCCTGGTCCTGATGAAGTTCCTGCCTGCATCCTTAAGAAACGTTTCACGGGACAAATTGTACCTCTTCTGCACATCTACAAAATGTCAATGCAGCAATGTCGATTTCCAACACTGTGGAAGTCATCGTTCATGTTTCCGGTGCACAAAAAGAATGACAAAAATAATGTCCGAAACTACCGAGGAATCACTTCTTTATGTGCTTGTTAAAAACTGTTGGAAATAGTAGTGTCCAGCTACATGCTTTCTCGTGTAAAACGACTGATGCATGGGTTTTTCCCGGGACGAAATGTTACAACTAACTTAGTGGAATTTTCGTCACTTTGTGTGAGAAATATCGGACGTGGCCAACAGATAGACATTGTTTACACTGATTTGAAAGCAACTTTCGATCGTGTTAGCCATACAATTTTACTGGCAAAGCTAGAGAAACTTGGCTCATAATTGTTTTCCCTTTTCATCAATGATGTCGTCTGAGGACATTTCTGACTGTTACGAGTTACAATCGTTTCTTGACCGGCTTATTGAGTGGTGTGGGGCAAACAAAATGACACTCAGTGTTCCTGAATGCTCTATCATTAGTTTCCATCGTTATAAACAACCGATCATGTTCAGGTATGCGTTCGGTGAAGAATTTCTTTCACGGGTGGACTTTATACGAGACCTGGGCGTTATTCTTGACACCGAATTCACCTTTAAGTCTCATTACGAGGAGATTGTGAAAAAAGCTCGTCGTCACGCCTAGGTACGATTCGAGCGAGCCAATTCGATCAATGATGAACGTTTTCAATCAAATGTATCATAACATAGATTTTATTTAATATTGACGTATATACTCTAACTATGGACCAATGCACGAGTTCATTATTTGACGTTTTAGCGGTGCCGTGTTATTTATGTGACCATGGAAACGAGTGAATTCGGCATCGCTCAAACGTCAAATTAGTGAACTCGTGCATCGGTCCATATGCACGAGTTCACTATTTTGATGTTTGAACGGTGCCGAATTCTCTCGTTTCCATGGTACCATAAATAACACGGCACCGCTAAAACGTCAAAGAACGAACGCGTGCACGAGTTCGCAATTTTTACGTTTGAGCGGTGCAGAATTCACTGGTTTCCATGGCCACTCAAATAACCCGGCACCACTAAAACGTCAAATAGTGAACCCGTGCATAGGTCCATGAGAAGCAGTTTATCTACACTCAAAATAATCCAAACGTCATTATTACGTGAAAACATATGTGGTTTTTTTCCATCGCACTTTTCACGTAGCTCTTACGTTAATCATAGGTAGCCCAGAATGAACGCATGAACTTTTGAACTTCGTCCATTCCACCGGCGCTACAAGTAAGAGCTACGTGGATTTTCCGGTAGCCTTTACGAAGCGTTTCAATAGGACCTAGATGGTTTTGCATTAAATTAACTGAAATATAGACCAACCTTATCTCTAATAGGCTTTGGAAGAAAACTAATTCCCAATTGGAAAACGTAAACAAATATAAAAGATTGTGATATTTTTATATTTAATCTGAGCATTGTGAATCTTGTTTCCCAAATGTTGCGAGTATGTTCTGTTTTGTTGCAGCCTTCGCGTGCAATTGATAGAGGTTATAAATCAGGTGTAAAATATGAAGTAATGCAGGGATTCTTCGGTATTCAAAGCATATTTACCTTAAAATCAATCTAAAGTTTAAAGGGTTTAAAGTTCAGCAGCTTCTGAAGTTCTGCAAAAATCAAGCGGGCGCCATCTTAGGATTTGCGTTCAACACCGAATGTACGTACAATATGCAGATGTCAAAATGAACTTAGGCACCTACGTGAATTTCACGTAAGTGCGATAGATAACCTCAGTAACAATTACCGATTCACTATTTGATGGTTATGAATGGCTTAGTGATCTTTATCTTAGTCAGGTGAAGTGAAGGCAAAATGAATTTGGAATGATCTACGTGATTTTTCACGTAGCAATGACGTTTGGATTTTTTTGAGTGTAGGCATGAGAAGAGACTCGCGAAGACGGTCTGTGTATTTTTTCTGTGATTGCTGAGTTTTTTTCTTATTCCATTCTGTGTTTACATTAATCATGCGCAAGCTGTTCATACCTTCACATGAACATCTCAGCAAAAATATTGCGTTTGCATTACACCGAAGCATAATTAGTTTTTTTAAGTGAAATTTCATGTCAATAACTAGTTTTGTGTTTAGATTTATCAATACCTTTAAAAAAAATTGCTCCGCTGACTGAGGGCTTTTGATAACAGTTTATTTTGAATACAATACTTTTCACTTTTTCAGTCATAAAAACGACTGACTGCATTTGAAGCCAAGACCTGAAAGCCCAGATTCCGTTGGCTTTCAGGTCTAGGCTACTTCTGCTACATGTGCTGTGCTATGAGCCTCTGTACGTGTCATAAATTATTTTGTGCTCATGACTTTTACTGTACGCCGTGTGTTGGTGCTGTCTCGCTCTCTCTAACGAGCAATTTGAAAACAGAACGCACAGTAAAAGTCAAACGTTTTATAGCATGCATAGGCTCATATGCACTGGCCCCTCCCAGAAGAAATCTCGCATAACTTCTGATCTCGCCCTAAGAGCCATTGGTAACCATGTGTGTAGCTCGTTGTTTCTGAGCATTTGAATGGATTTTCATGTTATTTAACAACGCTATGGGAAAGAAAGGATCATTAGCTACCTGCCCGTGATATTGGTTTGGATGCTTATTCTTTCTTTTGTTCAGAAACAACGATCTACACATGTGGCTACCAATGGACCTATGCACGAATTCATTTTTTTGACGTTTGAGTGGTGCCGAATTCACTCGTTGCCATGGTCACGTAAATAACACGGCACCGCTCAAACGTCAAATAATGAACGCGTGCATTAGTTCATGGCTTTTAGGGCGTTATCTCAGAGTATGCGAGAAATATTCTAATGAATACTAACAATGAACCAATGCATGAGTTCACTAATTTGACGTTTGAGCGGTGCCAAATTCACTGGTTGCCATGGTCCCATAAATAACACGGCACCGCTTAAAAGTCAAAAAGTGAACTCGTGCATTGGTCCATACCTACCTTGATGGCTACATTATAGTGTCACGCCATTGCCGGGCGTATAGTAGAGCTCCATCTACGTCGATCTTGGGCGACACTTCTCCAGTTGCTTCAAACGTCTAGGGTCGCCAGGTTTTTTTTCCACTGCGTACAGCCAGCGTATTCGTGGTTCCCTGCTGAATATTATTTTCGCAATTCCATCTTCCGACATTCGCACTAAGTGACCAGCCAATTGTAGTGTGTCGTATTTCACACGCTTTGATAATATTCGCATCTTAAAACACTTGGTACAACTCGTGATTCATGCGTCAGCGCCACACACCATTTTCGAGATTCCCACCGAGTATTGGCACATTATGCTTGAAAACACCGAAGGCTATCCGGTCTGCCTCTTTCGACGTCCACGCTTCGTGCCCTTAGCGAGCTACCTTTATCTCTACCTGTAACCATGTGCTTTTTGGTATAATTAATGGTCAGGCCTGTCTCCCTCTTCAGAGGCACAAAGGCTTTCTACACTGACCTGAGATCGATTCCACACAGGTCGATATCGTCCGCAAAGCCAGCGAGTATACGCTACCGTGTGATAACAGTGCCGTTTCTCTGCACATCAGATATCCCAATAGCACCCATGAATGCAATGTAGAACAGAAAAATTCGATAAGTAGTTCCTCTGAGTATTGTTTGAGAAATCGCTTGAATACCCTGGGAGGAATTCTTGGAAAGATCTCTGAATGTATAATTGAAGAAATCTCTTACGAAATTTCGGAAAAACTTATGGATCCGTCCAGAAATTTTATCATGATTAACCTAAGATTTAATCATATTATCATAGACTATCCCCTTTCATTTAGTAGTTGAGGCTTACAAGGTACTACCAATAATTTGAATAATGTAAGTTTTTTTTTAAATTAAACAATTATTTTATTCTCCTTTATTTGCAGATTGTTTGTTCTAGCACTTTCCACTTGCATTTTTTCCCGTTCAAAGCGTCCAAAGAATTTGTGGTTGGGAAGGCGTCAAGTGTTCCTTAGTGTTGATCCACAACAATTTAGATATTTCAACGTGAAAGGGTATTAAATAACAAACCATCGTCTGCATTTCAAATAAACAACCCGCTTAATTAGTATGTCACAGCTTTCACCCATTGGCAAGGGCAATTTATTTGCCCATGTTTTCAAACACAGCAAAGGGTAAATTTGCAGTATCCCGCCAAAGAAGGTTACAATCCGAGCTTCGAGAATTTTTACTTAAATGCACTTTGGTGTTTGCTTTGAATATAATATTAAAATCGTTGACATAGGCGACAGAGTGGTATTGAAATATGGATGGTAGCCAACGAAGGTGATTAAGTTTTTTGAGTCATAGACATGTTCGAAGCAAAAGAGGTGACAACGAACAGATGACGACCAATCATGCGGAACCGAACATATGGAATCAGCCATTCAAGTAAATTCTTTGCGCCCAGACAACTGTGTAAATTACGGATTTTAAATTACGGACTTTATGTGCCTCATTCGAGATACAAATTTAGTGTGTGTTGCTAATGAAAATATTTTTGGACGGAAACCAAAATCTAGCGAACGTGATGATGAGCAACGTTGAAAGGTTTAAAACCGGACGTAAATCATATGGCCAGTGATATATAGAGCAAGCAATATGCAAGATGCAACAAATGGCGATTGCATTCATTCATCTATTTATCCACACAAATGAGATAAAAAAAAACGGCGAAGATGTCTTCTAGACAGCGCATCACAAGCCCAGTTTCTTTTCTCTGCTTTTCTCTTCCGTGCACCGGCCGCAGCATCCGCCATCCAAAGAATTTTCGCATATATCCAACGGCTTGTGGTTGGGTGTCCACTCTCCGAGGCTTTTGTTGGCGTAGAAATCCATCGGGTAGACTTCCTCCTTTGGCGACGGTGCCAACGAAATGCCATTTGTCGTGTGCGCTTGCTGCTGGCCGTTGGAGATTGTATTGTCACAGGGCAGTTTCCACTCCGCGTCGCCCAACGCCACCGACAGCTCGTACGGGGTAAGTAGTGGTTTCGGGAACGCAGTGCCCCAGTCGATGGAAAGGCGCGGACAGGCCACCTGAAAATAAACAAGAATGGAAATTTTGATAATGTAAGGTTTTAACAAGTTTTTTTTTAATTATTTTTTAAAGTAAAAAAGCAGTAAAATGACGATTTAGTGGACGATAGAAAAAAAATCAACGACTAACGCGGCACCCTCTTCTTCCACGGTTAATCAAACCACGCGGAGATCATCAGTATCTTCATCACCTACCCGTTCAGCTGTCGATAGTTGCCCTGGCGCCTGCATCGCCCTACAATGGAACCTCCGTGGGCTTAGGGTAAACATCAACGATCTCAAACTTCTCATCGCCGACCGCAAATGCGGCCGTAAAAAGCACCGTCGTAAAAAGAACGGTCGGAAGTAGAGGTTACCGAGGGACCGAATGCAGTACTAGAAGTGGTACCCAATATGAGCCCGAGTGGGATGGATCTGGTATTATTCAATGAAGACAAGATCTTCACGAATTTAGGATTCTATTGAAACTTTCTATGGCGCATTGGAAAGACAATGCGTTTACCTTACTTTGTAGGTGTTTTGACAAAAACATTCTATGAATCTTGCATACTAAATTGAAAAAGTGATATTGAAAAAAATCTAAAAACGAGTTGATTCTCTCAGCATTAGATTGACCAAAATTTTAAATTAGTGTAATCCTGAATAGTGGGAACCTATCTAATCAGAATAAAAAAATCTCGTGACATTACTATTATATGTGCATGAATGAGAATCATTAGATTTTTGTTACCTTTGATAAAATGCAAAATTATGTTTTGAACAATTACGCTCTTTTATCACGTTTGTTATTGTTTAAGATCTCGGCTCACAGTGACAGTTCGTGACTGCAGAATCTTGGCTCACATCAATGCACAGAAAATTCGTATCGGCTTGGAACTGACTAGCGTTTCAAGCGATTCACGATAGTTCAGCGCTTTTGATCTCGAGTCTTTATCCATCTAAATGTTTCACACATGTTTGTTATAAACAATGCATCTAGGCAAGCCATGCTGGTGAAAAAGAAAACCCATACTTTTGTATCTCACGTCATCGGGTGTCACACTTCCTAGATTTTATACTTTGCTTTAGTTTCAATTAAAACCCAAAAAAATATACCTAGTTTAAATTTTATTTTGATAAACCTTTATAAACCATTCCGGAAATGAAACCCGAGAGCATACTTCCGCTTAACCCTTCAAGCTGCAACCTGAACGGCGCCGGGGCCAACAATCGTCGCATGAAAAACTTCCACCGTCGCTATTTGACGCTTTGCCGGGCGAAAAATTTCCAACCCCTGACCGAACTGGTTGGCATTGGGGGAGGCGGATCTGGCGTGCGGAAGGCTAAGGTGAACCATTCCTGGCAAACGGTCGATTTCTACGGCGACCGCTTCAAGGAAACCGACTGGCAACTGATCATCGATGCACTGGGCGAGGATTCCTCCCTGGAGGGATTGGCCATTCGTCTCCGAAAGGCGCTGAATGATGGTATGTTGAACTTGGAATGGAATTTTTTCTCTGCCTAGGGATCTAAATTTCTTGTGTTTTTTAGTTATCGAAAACGGATGTCAAAGAATGGACGGGGTGGCAGATCGACCCGTCATTCTGGTCAAACGACTCTTCACTCGGCTCATGGATGCCTTGGAAAGTTTTCTGGCCAGCAATCAGATCGTCAAAGTGTTGGCACTGGAGGCCTTGCCCATTCAAGGTTTTCATATGGCAACGTTTGTTAAGGTAAGATTTTCACGGGACGATCGCAAAAGGTCGAAACATAGAAGGCCGAAACCATAAAAGGCCGAAAACACAAAAGGTCGAATCACAAATGGCCGATCTTTTTCAATTGGGCTGTTAACATTCCGACCTACCAGGTTTACAATTTCTTTATAGGTCGTTGTCCAACGATAGCGTTTGCCATAGGTTCAAAACATATGATTGTTTTGTTTTTTTTACAAGGGGAAAATTTGCCGCCAGACCCCCTGAGAACTCGGAGTGTGCATGAATGACGCACCAACGACGACCAGCTAAAACCAGCCCATGCACTGTACTTGAACAATTCTTTTGAACTGCTCAAGTGGTGTACAGTGCATCGACATTTCCCTTGGCCTCACACCCTTATCTCCCCGGAACCACTTTACGGTATTTCTTCGGGGAGGGGCCAGTGCATATAGCACAACACATGTAGCAGATGTAGCCTAGACAAACTGCTTCTCCTAGCCAACCAAAACAATGTTACAAAGGACCAGCCTCGGCAGGGCTAATCCTCTGCAGCCAACTCTTGGTCGGCGCGGCATGGGCGCTGCAATTCTAACTCTCGCGCTTAGTATCATACAGGCGTATCTGCAGTGATCGATTTCTCTTCGTCGACTCTCTCTTTGGATGAGTACTGAAAATTCAATTGATGTTCGGAATATTTTACGATGCAGTATTACGAAGGACGATGAGAACTTTCTATTGAACTAAAAATATTAATCGAAAATATTCTCCCGGCCGAGTAATTAGCTAAAGAGAAAATCGATGAAGAGAAATCGATCATTGCAGTTACGCCCTTATGATACTGAACGCGAGAACTTAATGTGAGTGACAGCCGTAGTTACTGCATTCTAGCACTCGGCATCCGCACACATTCTCCCTATAATATTGTCGTGGGACGTGTCCTCTCCGCAAGTAGTGAGCATGCGATCTCTCACAACAATGAAACGGGGGAAATCGAACACGACATGCTCCGCTGTTTCCTCCACACCAGCACAATTGGGGCACGCAGGAGATTCTGAGTGCCCTAACCTATGCAAGTACTGCCTATAGCAACCATGTCCTGACAGAAACTGCGTCAGGTGGAAGTTCACTTCCTCATGGTTTCTTCAATATCAATCTGACACATTTGGTATTAGCCTATGAGTCCATCTACCCTTTTTGGAGTTATCCCATTCCTGCTGCCAACATCTGAGCGTTTTCTCTTTACAAGTGTCGCGGACTCCTCTGGTACCTGTTTGGTTGAAGCATTGAACATTTTCCTAGATGATGAGCCCGATGGGCGTCATCCCGGCTATGATGCACACGACCTCTTTAGATACTGTTCGGTTTGCGCTGCTACTCTTAAGCACATGATCCTATACGTGCTTTCCAACGGCTTTAGGGTTCTGCTCGTTCTAAGAGCTTTTGACCAGATTGGTCCTCCATACCTTAGTATGTATAGCGCCACGCTTGCCAGGAGCTTGCGTTTGCTGGCAATTACAGCAGAGCTGTTAGACATCATCCTCGAAAGCGCCGCTATAGTCGTAATGCCCTTTTACAGGCATATTCAACGTGGCTAGCGAAGCTGAGCTTGTCATCGATCATTACCCCGGTTGCGGTTGTTGACCACCACCACATCAGTCTTGTGAATGGGCCAGTCCTAGTTACCTAGACTTCAGGATTGAACCTTGAGGTACTCCCGCGGTAATTTGAACGCTTTTCTGCCCCTCCTCTGTGTCATACATTATAATCCTACCATCAAAATAGCTTCCTTGAAGCTTACCCAACTGCACCGGTACCTTGAGGCGGTGAAGTGCGTGGGCTATCGCTTCCCAGCTTGCACTGTTGAGCGCGTTCTTCACATCCAGTGTGACAATCGCGCAGTAACGGACACCGCACCTTTTATGCTCGATAGCCACGTCGGCTGTCTGAACGACATTCATGCTTCTGTACATCGTTTTGTCGGCAAACGGCTTGCTCTCTTCGTTCACCATCGTATATCCTGGATCCATTGGTATACTCACTGGATGTGCATCTTCCATCCCGAACTTCTTCAACAAATAGTCAATGTACGCAATTAATCGCAGCGTGCACTATCGGCCGGCTAAATATTCGGTTCATCTTTAATTTTAACACTTCAGTCGTCGCGCTGTTGTATTTTGTACAACACTGGTGAAAAAAGCTCGCTTTTCGCTCACAACAACAGCCCGATGGTTCTGGCGGTGGCGAACCGCGCGACGACTGGAAGGTTAACTCTGATTCGGCCTTCAGCGATTTCGTCCTTTTATGATTATGTTTTCGTTAATTAAGTAAGTAATCAAAACGCTTTAAGGTGAAGATGAATCGAAGCCAAACCTCGAATTTTCAAGAGCACGAATCTGGAGAACCAAACATCCGTTTAAGCTGAAAACTTAGTCGATTGGTCACTAGCTGGTGGTGACTAATCGATTAAGTTTTCAGCTTAAACGGGTGTTCAGTTCTCCAGATTTGTGCTCTTGAAAATTCGAGGTTTGGCTACGATTTATCGTCATCTTAAACCATGTTTTATAAACAGGGTCTGCAGCAGAACAGTTCCCTGGTTGAGCTGAGTTTAGCACGGAGCTGCATTCGAGACGATGGCTGTGAAGCCATTTGCAACGTGGTTATGCATTTACCCAATCTGGAATCGTTGAACATGTCCGCCTGCCAACTGACTGCCAGAGGATGTCGTGCGATAGCCGACCTGGTCAAATATCAGAAGATCAAACGATTCGCTCAAAGCTGGCAATACTCGCTTCGATATGGTAATGTCGATACGGAGAAAATGCAAGGGCTGAGGATTCTATCGCTGAGCTCAAATCCATGTGTTGGCGATGAAGGACTAAATGAGTTGACAGAGGTTCTCAAGGACGATGAATGGATACGGCAAGTGCTGTTCCGGAACTGTGGCTTGACAGATACTGGGGCCAAATTGCTAGTGGATTGTCTTAACGTTAACAAAGCCATCAAGAAGTTTGATATACGAAGCAATTCGGGTATCTCGAATGAAACTCTGCACGAAATACTCATAAAACTGGGAGAAGAAGTTGAATCATCCGACGGTAGCCAATCGGCGCCAGAAACATTCCCGAATGGACAGAACAAGCTGAAAGCTGCCGAGCAGGTCAAATGTTTGCAGCAACAGTTGGTCGTAGAACGGCACCGAGGCACGCAGATGCAATTGCTCGTCGAACAGTTGCAACAGCAACTGTACTTGCAAAAGGAGGAATATGCGGCGCACTTAAATAAATTGAAACAAGAATGTAACGCAATTATCAACCAGTAAGTAATGAATAGGTTATAGGTATAAAACAGTCTAATACTAAAACATTTTGCTATTTTCAGACGTGACGAACTGCTCAACAAAGTGCAACACTTAGAGAAAGTGCGACCGAAGAGCAGGACCACAAAATTGCGCAAGAGCAAGAGCGTTGCGCTGCCTTCGGATTTGTTCAGACGGCCCTCGGGAGATCGTGCCCATCCTAGCACAAAATCCGAAATGACCCTTCGCTGGTTGCACGGTGATCGTCGCGTAGCACTAAATAATGGAGCTGTTACCAAGAGGCCTCAAGTAATGGAACGTGCAATTGGTGACAGTGGTTACAACACTCAAATGAATGAGATTGAGATGACCAAAGCGTATATTGGACACGAAGAAGAAGGCTTTGGTGACATCCAAGTCGGATGCTCAAAAGTAATTCTAAGAAAGGCAGAACTCGATAAGAATCATGGGAAACATTCTCATTTGAATGATATTGCTGAATTTAGTGAAGACGAATATTTTGCCCATGTTAGCGATGCCGCTGATCAACAATCGAGTGACGGCTTGGGCAGCAAAAACTCGGCCTCAAACAACGTGCAGCAAGACGACGATGACGATGATATTGGAAGTTCTTTATCCGGAGCCGACATCCTGAAAATGATTGTCAAACAAAAGTCCTCTGAACGTGTGCACGACACTCAGTCTCTTTTTATGAGTGTTTTCAGCGGGGATGAGAACTAATGCTGCGTTTGTAGCGATTTCGAATATAGTTTTATTTGTAAGAATGTATAGCTTTTGATAATACTCGTAAAATAAATTTCAATGTGTACCTAGCTTAGTTATACACTCAGGCGGAGACCAAGAAGAATCCTAATCCGAAAACAGTTATCCCCTAGGCATCATTAAGGTGAAGATGAATCGAAGCCAAAGTTCAAATTTTCAAGAGCACGGATCTAGAGAACCAAACATCCGTTTAAGCTGAAAACATAATCGATTGGTCACTATCTGGTGGTGACCAATCGATTAGGTTTTCAGCTTAAACGGATGTTTGGTTCTCCAGATCCGTGCTCTTGAAAATTTGAACTTTCGCTTCAATTCATCTTCACCTTAAAAGACACAGGCTTCAGCCATTTAGCTGCAGATACTTAACACTAATTATAGTGTTATAACACTTAACACCAAACGCAAGCTCCTGGCAGGCGTGACGGGGGAACTACTGAGGGGAAAATGAAATTCCACCTGACGCAATTTATATACTGCTTTGTTTGACTTTTTACCAAATTTGCCGTGTCGCAACTCAATTCTCATGCGCATGATGAACACGCGGAGAGATGCGCACGTTAATTAACCCATTTTTCGACGCGAAGCAGTATATATGGCAAAAGTTTCTAGTTTCGCCCATGTTTCCTGCCGTGAATCGCAAGTCAGTCCCATCTGCAATATCGTCGAAATTGAATTGATATCAATTTTCAACATATCTTCATAGGATCATTAAGATACATTAAGGTGCAAGTAAAAATTAAGCAAATGTCAAAAATGAAAAAGCAGTTTTCGCTAGAGATGTACCGAATATTCGGCCGGCCGAATATTCGGGCCGAATATCACGATTATTTTGATTTTGCCGAATATTCGGTCTGCCGAATATTGAAATTCGTTATTCGGCCGAATAGGCCGAATAGTGACCGAATAATAACAAAATAAAGTAAAATGTCTGTTATAGGAACGACCCACTATTACTGGTGCAAAGGAGCAAAAAAGTTAAGGTTTTTAATTGTTTTCCACTATTTCCTTACTGATATCCAAGATTTTTTTTTTACACATTCATATTATTT
The DNA here is from genome assembly GCF_002204515.2 of Aedes aegypti. Taxonomy (NCBI): domain Eukaryota; kingdom Metazoa; phylum Arthropoda; class Insecta; order Diptera; family Culicidae; genus Aedes; species Aedes aegypti. Next base: position 223,287,832 of record NC_035109.1, on the reverse strand, counting down.
TAGCAAGGGCCATGTTAGAAAAATACACACAAAAATATAAATTGCCCTTAACACGCTTAAAACCGCACTACCACTATTATTGGGACACACACTACCACTGGATCAACCACCCTATTATGTTTCACACAAAGGAAAATATTAAAAAAACACAAATTTGTTGGATTCCATGGAGATTTGTTCCGTTCTATGGCATTAAGGCGACTACGGTCAGGGCTATCCATACCTTCGATATTTTTTGCGACACTTCAAAGACACCAACACGTTAAGGCCGCACGGGACGTCATCACCCTATCCATTTCAAGAAGCAAATCCCAAGAACCACTCCATATAACGATGCGAAAATGTATTTCTATGATTCTATATATGTAGTGCACAACCCAATACATTTTCAGCTTCATCTGTTCACTAAAACTCGAGATTTGCTTCCACAAAGTTTTGATGATTATTGCTAGAGTGAGACGAAAGATAGGGAAAATAACACGGTCTCCCGTGTCGCCTTAATGCTTCCAGTGGACGGTTACGTCCTTTGAAGGAAGCACCACATTAGACTAGAATGCAACGACCAGTGGAACAGTCGGAAAACGTTGCTGACGAAAAGTTTTCCGGACTGAAGCGGGAATCGAACCCATACTCCTTGGATCGATACGGTTATATGCCTGATAAAACTTATCGCATGGCTACGAAGCCCACACGATCACGTTCTTCCTTTATTATGCGAGTCAATGGTCTCGGTATAAAGCACTTCCAAGGTCGGATGAGCAATCAAGTAAAGTATTACCCGAATTAAAAAAATGAAATGGATAAAAAATACCATCATTTGTTAATTGTTAATAAGATACAACTCCCTAACTTCAGAAAAAAACAAATCCTCAGAACTTTCTTTCACCTCTAGACTATCGCAAAAGTTTTTACAAGTGCGGATACGCTAATAAAAGTGCGCAATGGCATCTTTGGGGAACTTAGTCTTCGTAAAAATCAGAGAATAAGTGCTCTGAAGATACCAACATGATTCGCAGTCCAGTGGTGAAAGAAATACACAATATAATTATTGTAATTTCATCAAACGGTTTTAAAAGCTGAATAAAACGATCATTTCGTTCAAATCTTTACCTTGGAAGCTTTTCCTATTGAAAAAAACAAGCATTTTTTGTTGTAGATCAAAATTAAATATGTAGTTCTCGGGAAATTGGACGAACATATGCCGAATTTTAAGGTTTTATTTGGCCGAATATTGAGTCATTATTCGGTCGAATGTTCGGCCGAATATTCGTTTGGCCGAATAATAATATTTCAACTATTCGGTATTCGGCCGAAAGCCGAATAGTGCTATTCGGTACATCTCTAGTTTTCGCCCTTGAAATCAACAAATCGGAAAAAATAAAAACACACAGCCTTTGTATTTTAGAAACATTTCTGTGTTTCTTTTTCGATTTGTCGATTTTAACGGCGAAAACTGCTTTTTCACTTTTGCCATTTGCTCCATTTTTACTTGGGCCTTAACGAGACAACACATTTTTTCGGAGCAATTATGAAAGCAAAACCAAAGTTGGATTGTCCCATAATAAGAAGTAATCGCATATCAGTCCCACTACAAATTTCTGCACCGTGTAACTCCAAATTGAATCATGGTTTGGTCATCGTTTTATTTTTCTCACAAACGTATCAGAGTGAAAAGCAAACTGTGAAAGTTTCATTCAGATTCAAGCATGTTCCCATCTTCTGGAATTTCTTGAATATTTGTATTGAAATGAGTTTGCAATTTTTCAGTTCATTTTCTCAATGCCTACTTTTTACATATGGGACTAACTTGCGATTCACGGGCAGTATCGTGTGACGAACCACCACTTCAAGGAAACTCAAAATAATTTCAAGGATAAAGATACTACATGACCATTAGGGTGCCAATGAAAATCGATTTTTCGAATTTCAAAAAAAGGTAGGGCTCAAAAGTTTTGTCTCCTCGAAAAAAGTCCCCATGCAAAATTTGAGCTCAATCGGACTTCATTAAGTGGACCCCCAAAGCGGTCAAAGTTTGGCTTTTTTGACCCATGAAAAATCTCCAAAGGGGGGGGTACATGAAATTTCCGAAATCGAAATTTTTTTTTTGATGCCAGATGTCTTAGAAATGCATGAAACGTCGAGATCTGGTGTTATTTGGAAAATTTTTTTTTTGAAAAAATCGACCTTTTGGGACTTGGTAAATTTTTGAGTTGGGGGAGTGAATTGAATTTGAAATGAACGATTTGAATTCAATTGCTGAGAAATTCAAGGCAATAGTATTGAAACATATCCTATATGATTGTTGGCCACTGAAAGCATATGATATGTGATATTTCATTAGGGTGGTTCATTTACTTTGCATTAGAGTGGTCCTTTTTGTTAAAAAATAAAAAAAAAATAAAAATAGAATTTTAATTGAATATTGAAGACAATACTATTGGAACATCTCTCACATTATCGTAAGCCATTTTCTACATTTAATATGTGGTATTTTATTGGGGTGGTTCACTTATTTTCCATTCGGGTGGGCTTTTCTGTCGAAAAATCATAATTTGAATGGGATATTGAAAACAATAGTATTTTATCACCTCTTTCATCATCGTAGGGCATTTCCTTCATTAGATTCGTGATATTTTTGTTTAGAGAGGCTTTAAATTCCTCTGAATTCATGCGCCTCTAGTTCCATTTGATATGCGACATCATCGTAGGATACTGTTAACATATTTCATTAGGGAGTTTCTCTTATTTTCCATTAGGGTGCATCATTTTTCGTATAGTTTGAAACCATGATTTCTCGAAAAAGTCTCGTCCACTTTCCTTAATTATGGTATCATTGTAAAAATTTCAACCTTAATATCTACAGACCGAAAGATTATGGTGGGACTACTACATAATATTTGCGTAATGTTCGACGAAAAATGTAAAGGTAACTTAGTTAACAACAAAAGAGTTTTCTAGAAAGCCTCTCATTGTTAGAAAGGTCTTTTGAAAAGTTTTGCGTGATTTTCATTCGGAATGCAACACTTCACTAAGCTGAACCAGTTTGGAGTTCTCGTCTCATACAAAATCCGCTTGCTACTTCGTGATTTCAGATGCACTCATCTCAGAGATCAAGCATTGAGTCTCGTGACCTTTCCAATTTAGTTTTGCGAATTCCAAAGGAAATTCTACAGCAAATTCTGAAGGAAATTCTAGAGGAAATACTGAAGGAAATTCCAAAGGAAATTCCAGAGGGAATTACGAAGGAAATTCCAGTGGAAATTCCGAAGGAAATTCCAGTGGAAATTCCGAAAGAAATTCCAGAGAAAGTTCCGAAAGAAATTCCAGACGAAATTTCTCAGGAAATTCCAGAGGAAATTTCGCAGGAAATTCTAGAGGAAATTCCGAAGGAAATTCCAGAGGAAATTCTGAAAGAAAATCTAGAGAAAATTCTGAAGGAAATTCCAGAGAAAATCCCGAAAGAAATTCCAGAGATAATTTCGAAGAATATTCTAGGGGAAATACGGAAGGAAATTCCAGAGTAATTTCCGAATGAAATTCCAGAGGAAATTGCGAAGGAAATTCCAAAGGAAATTCCGAAGGTAATTCCAGAGAATATTCCGAAGGAAATTGCAGAGAAAATTCCGAAGGAAATTCCAGAGAAAATTCCGAAGGAAATACCGAAGAAAATTCCAGAGGAAACGAAAATTATAGAGGTACTTCCGAAGAAAATTCCGAAATAATTTCAAAGCTTCAAAATAAATTCCAAATCAAATTCCGAATCAAATTTAGCATGAAACTCCAAAAGGAATTCCGAAGAAAACTCTAGAAGAAATTCCGAAGCAAATTGCAAAGTAAATTTCGACGAAAATAACGTAGAAAATTCCAAATCAAATCCCGAAGGTAGCTCCAAATGAAATTCCAAAGCAAATCCCGAAAGAAATTCCAAAGCAAATTCAAAAGGAAATTCCAGAAAAATAAATCCGAATGGATTTTTGAAGGATGTTCCGAAGCAAATTCCAAAGAAAACTCGGACGAAAATTGCGCAGAAAATTCCAAATGAAATTCCGAAGCCAGCTCTAAAAGAAATTGCAAAGGAAATTCCATAAGAAATTTCAAAGGAACTTCCGAAGCGAATTCCAAAGGAAATTCCGAAGGCAATTCCAGAAGAAATTCCAAAGGAAACGCCGAAGAAAATTTTGAAGAACTGAAGAAGGAAATTCCGAAAGTAATTCCAAAGAAATCCAAAATAACTTCCTGAAGCAACTTACTGAAAGAAATTCATGAAGAAATTCCAAAGGAAATTCTGAAGTAAATGAGATATGAAGTTCCGAAGAATACAAAGAAATTTTAAAGGATACTCCTAAGAAAATTCCGAAAAAACAATACGAAGGAAATTCCAAAGTAAATTTCGCGAAAATTCAACGGAAAACAGTCCAAAGGAAAAAATTCCAATCAATACTTCTAAATAAAATTTCGAAATCTCCATAGGAAATTCCAAAGGTTATTCCAAAGGAAATTCCGAGGAAACTCTATAACAAATTTGGAAGTAAACTTCAAACGAAATTCCGAAAGAAATTTCAAAGAGAATTTTGAAGGAACTAATAAAGGAATTCTGAAGAAAATTTGATAAGTAGCCCCAAAGAAAACTGCAAAGGAATTTTAAAGGATACTCCTAAGGGAATTTCGACGGAAATTCCAAAGTTAATTCCGAAGGAAACTAAAAAAAATCCAACGGAATTTCCGAAGCAAATTTCAGAAGAAATTCTGACGAAAATTGCGTAGAAAATTCCAAAGGAAATTCCGAAAAAAACCCAAGGGAATTCCGAAGAAAAATCCGTGGAAAATTCCAAAGGAATTTCCGAAAACTCCATAGGAAATTCCATAAAAAAATTCAAAGCAAATTCCGAATGAAATTCATAAAGGAATTTCTAAGGAAATTTCGAAGAAAAGATCACAGCTCCAAAAGAAATTCCAAAGGAAACTTCGATGGAATCTTTCGAAAATACAAGGGAAATCCCGAAAAAAAAATTAAAAAAAAATGAATGAAATTGCAAAAGAAATTCTGAAGCACATTCCAAAGGACATTCCGACGACAATTCTGAAAAATATCCAAAGCATATTCAAAAGGGAATTTCTAAGGAAATTCCAAAGAAAATTCCAAAGCAAATCCCGAAGCAAATTGCAATGAAAAAAGGAAGTTAAATATCCAAAAGCAAATTTGTAAGGAAATTCTCAAGAAAACTCTGTGGAAATTCCAAAGAAAATTGTAAAGGAAATTTCTAAGAATATTCCGCAGTAAATTTCAAAGGTCCAAAAGAAATCCCAAATGAAATTCCGAAGAAAGCTCCAAAGAAAATTTCGAAGGAATTTCCAAAGTAAATTCCAATGCTTCGAAAGAAATTTCAAATAATATTTCGAATACAATTCTGAAGGAAGCTCCAAAGATAATAACACAGGAAATTCCGAAACAAACTCTAGAAGAAATTCGGAAGGAAACTCCAAAGCAAATTTCGAAGGAAACTCAAAAAGAAACTCCGAAATTTCCGAAAATTCCAATGAAAAGTTCAGAATGAAATTCCGGAGGACACTTCATAGGAAATTTCGAAGGAAATACCACAGAAAATTCAAAAGGGCACTTCTAAAGATACCGAAGAAAATACCACAGGATATTCCGAAGCAAATTCAGGATAAATTTCCGATTTTGATAAAAATTCCGTAGAAAAATAAGGAAATTTCGTAGAAAAGTCAAATAAAAATTTTTAAAAGGAATTTCGAAGGAAATTCCGATTAAAATTCAAAAGGAAACTCCAAAGAAAATTCCGTTGAAAACTCCAACGAAAAAATCCATATGAAATTCCGACGAAATTTCTTGAAGGAACTTTGTTACATCTTTGAAGAATAAACGAGAACTGATTGTCAAAACTTGAATTACCTACGTTGTCACAACCGAATCGCGTGTACTATAGCAAGCAGAAGGCAACGTACTTTTGTTTCGGGAATGAAGGAGCCCAAGGCTGAGAATCTCTTTTGAAAATATAAACTAAACACTTTTGTTGCCCTTCATCGTCATACGTCAAAAATTATTTCATTCCTTTTTTATCTGTATTTTGATTATGGCAGTTAGAGTTGTGCTTCACTGAATTCACTGATGATTGGAACGTTTTATTTTAACTATTCAAAAGAAACCCTTAATGAAAATAGCTTAACGAAGAGTTGCATGCCAATGAAGAATCATGATTCAAAACTATACAAACAAAGTTGATTTGTTAGATCTATTGAGAATATTTTACAAATTAAATGATCACCCTTATGCAAAACTGAGGACAATAGCCCCAATGAAATATCACATATTATACATTAACAGTGGCCTACGATGACATAGGAGATGTTTAATTACTCTTGTATTTACTATTCCATTCAAATACTCAATTTTTTCTAAAGAATCACCGTAATTGAATATAAGTGAGCCTTCCCAATGAAATATCACGAATCTAATGAAGGAAATGGCCTACGATGATGAAAGAGGTGATAAAATACTATTGTTTTTAATATCTCATTCAAATTATGATTTTTCGACAGAAAGTCCCACCGTAATGGAAAATAAGTGAACCACCCTAATAAAATACCACATATTAAATGTAGAAAATGTCTGACGATAATGTGAGAGATGTTCCAATACTATTGTCTTCAATATTCAATTAAAATTCTATTTTTTATTTTTTTTTTATTTTTTAACAAAAAGGACCACCCTAATGGAAAGTAAATGAACCACCCTAATGAAATATCACATATCATATGCATTCAGTGGCCAACAATCATATAGGATATGTTTCAATACTATTGCCTTGAATTTCTCAGCAATTGAATTCAAATCGTTCATTTCAAATTCAATTCTCTCCCCCAACTCAAAAATTTACTAAGTCCCAAAAGGTCGATTTTTTCAAAAAAAAATTTTTCCAAATAACACCAGATCTCGACGTTTCATGCATTTCTAAGACATCTGGCATCAAAAAAAAAATTTCGATTTCGGAAATTTCATGTACCCCCCCCTTTGGAGATTTTTCATGGGTCAAAAAAGCCAAACTTTGGGGGTCCACTTAATGAAGTCCGATTGAGCTCAAATTTTGCATGGGGACTTTTTTCGAGGAGACAAAACTTTTGAGCCCTACCTTTTTTTGAAATTCGATGGCAAAATTTTTCCCATACATTCCATTGGCACCCTAATGACCATGAAACTAAAGGAGTGTAATACCTGCACGAACGCATCAATGTCCTTGAACAGTTCCAGCTTCGTCGGGAATATTTCCGACAACAGAATGATAACGGCCTGTCGGTCGTGATGCTTCAGCCTTTTCTGTAAATGTTCCATCACCTTGGTGGATCCTTGCCGCCCCAGTGTGCCCAAAATAAGTCCGAATTTTTTCGCCCCCCTGCTGGCGTCGATAGCTTTCTTTCGGTTTCGCCGCATCTCCGCGTGGTCATAATGCTCTCTAGTGAACTTCTTCTCGTAGGGGTCGTACTTGTACGCTTCCAGCGAAGGATTGGAAATCATTGCCGCTTCCAGGTGAAACCGGCCGTCACCCAGGTAGATCAGAATCCGTTCGTCCGGTATCCGGGGAGCCGTGCAGCCAAGGATCTCTCCGGGGCTCAATGGTTTGCTCTGGGGAATTACCACATCGTATTCGGCCTCTCTGAGTTCTTTTGCTGCCGCGTGGAGTGTGGCCACAAACTGAATCGTACTGACCATTGCCAGTTTGCGTTGTTTAGGGAAGTTTAGCTTCACACTTTCAATGAAGTGCAGGGCATCTATTTTGATGTCTACAAACACGTACAGCACTTTTATGCCGGCCGTCTGGTCCACCGGAATAAGACAGCTGTGACCGTAGTGAACTAACAGATCTGCTCCAAGAGCTTTGGCAGTGAAATCATCTACACAGCACGCTCCATATGTAACGTCACCCATAACTATCGTGTCTGCTTCGGTGAACTTTTCAATTATGTCGCTTATCACCAACGAGAACATCAAAAGCCCTGAAACAGAATTTATCGTTAACTGCTGTAATATAAATTTCAATATATTCTACTCAGAGCCGTAGCGGTAGCGTTATCTTATTGTGCCCCCTGGTGTACCTCCATTTCGACTCTCTACTGTTTAAAGTCAAGGTCAACACCTCTATTTGTGTTTTTTTTATTTATGAAACCAGTTCTCGTTAAGCATATCAGAAGGAAGCTTTTTCAAATTATATTTACCTAGGTGATTTCAATATGAACTTACAAATTAATCGTCATTTTCAATTTGTAGCGCCTCCTTTCAAAATAGCACTATCATTGTTGGGAAAACGCGTTTTTGTGTTTCCGGCTGCATTGTTGCATCTGTTAGCAATTTCAATATGTGCATTTGCTAAATAATTAAATTCAAAAGTTGACTTGGAAGATTTTTTGTGTCACAGATTAAGTGTTCGGTAAAAATAACTGGGTTTTGGAACTACCGAAAAAGTCAGTAAACTAAAATAATGTCAAAAATTGAAAAACAGAGATTTTTTACTGAAATTTTGCAGAGAGCTTTCTTTTTATATCATATATCGATAAAAAATAAAACACGGTGAAATTTGCTTTTCAATTACGCGTGGCGACAGTTTTCATTTTACTGACTTTTTCGGTAGTTCCAAAACTTAGTAAAATTTTACCGACCCCAGTAATTTAATCTAAGTGTGCATGTCATATGTTTTTCAACTAAAAATGTATACCATCAGTGCACTCGATTCCGCTCATTTAAGGGAAGTTATGTGTTCAAATGTTTATTATAAAATAACTATTGTATCGATCAATACTATTTTTATGTCACAATGTAGCTCCAAGTATAGGTAATTAGCGGCAACATAAAAAGAATTTGAAAAACTTTCATAAAAAATACTTTATTACATTTGTTACTGCATCTAAGTGTTCCTATTTCCGCTCATGGTAAACAGATTTCGTGACGAACTTACTAAAAAATGCATTATTTAGAATTTCGTTAATTTTTTTGCATGAGCCGTTATTGGAACACACGGAAATACCTAGTGATCCAATAACCGCTCACGAGGTCTTGTGTTTTCAATATAAAGAAATATTTTATCAAATGAAAATAATGTCAGATGACTTCATTTGAAAGTTTTGAATACTGCTAGAATATATCCGTGCGAAAAATGTTGGTTTTTGACATGTAAAATCAATTTTTACACTAGTGAGCGGAAATAGGGGCATGAGCCAGTATCCGCTGTGCACTGATGGTACATCATTTCATTCGCAGAAACAATGTGTTCGATGAACGATTATATGAATTACGTCAATTCATTCAGGATGCAGAACCACTTGGGCACATCCATGATTCACTTTGGCATGGGGTTTTTTTAGCCAAGTTGTCTGAAACTTTGAAACAAGAAGCGCATCAGTACGACGCATATTGTTGCCAAATATGAGCTCTGTAGCAAAAAAACCCAAAAAAAAAGCTCTGTAGCAAAAAACCCCACTGCCAAAGTGAATCAAAAGTGCCAAGAATAGGATCCGGCTCCCTATATGTGAGAGTTTTGTACAAAAACTGAGATAAAATCTGATTTGAGCCATAAAATGGTATGTTTTGCTAACAATTCCATAAATCATGGTACTCAGAGCTTTCAAATAACTATGACTAGTTGGTCGGCGTTAAGTCAGAGGGGACCAAGTACAAAACTTGGAAAAATTGGATTATTCTTTCATTAGATGCGTATTTACCTTACCTCCATTTCACTTCGATCAGATTCGATTAATACTATAAACTGCGAGAGATATGTAATAAATTTACTTTGGATGATCAATAAAATCGATAAAAGTATGCAGTCAGAGTGAACCAAGTGATTATTACCATAACAGCGAAAATATTTAGTGCGCTGAGGAATGCGAAGAAATGTGAAACATTTCAAGCGATTTGTCAGACTTTTCGGCTTTGAATGATTCTTCTACTCATCCATCAATAGAAATTCATAAATATGACTTAATCCGATGCATTTGATTTTGATTTTTGACCATTTACAATATTTGATGGGTGGTCAGAAATTTCAACAATTTCTGTGCAGACAGAGCGGACCAAGTGTTGAAAAGCAATAAACTGATTGATTATTGCATTTTTTGAGTCGATTTCAGAGTCCGATAGAAGTTTATTGTAGTTCTATGGTGTATGTATGGAATGTCCTAGAACCCGCTTATTGGACCAGTATATTTTGGGCGGTACTCAAGATTTCAACTTGGTCCACTCTGACTGAACTGATATTTTAATATTTATGGTCTTCAGTGCTCTGACCCTGCAAAACCATAATTTTCAAGCTATCGTAATGCCACTGATTTCGGGATTGACGATATGGATTATTGAAGAATTAACGATACTGGTGCCGAAGGGTCTTGATAATCTGTTTATCTTAGAGATGCGCACCCAGTCTGACCATGCAAACATAAAATGATTGTTATTTTCCTAGAAATTGTTCAGTCAGAGTGAACCAACTCACTAAACGGTGGTATTTAGTTCAGTCAGAGTGGACCAAGTACACATAGTCGATCAAATAATCGTTCTATCAAAGGTTCGGATTATGATTTTTCATGATTATCACTTCACGTTATATAGTTTAAAAGTAACACAAAGATGTGTGAAAATATTGAACCAAAATTTCAACGAGTTAAAAAATTACAAAGCGTTAGACTTTAAGTCAATTTTTCTCAAAATATGAAAAATGTCACTTGGTCCACTCTGACTCAACGCCGACCAGTTATAAATGGTATCGTTCAGAATCATACGCGGCGTCGTTATTGCAATAAAACTGCAAAAAAAAAAAAAACGGATTGTACTGATGGTCTATTTTCGTGATAAGATAGCATTGACCGGCTATAATCATATTGCCCCTTTATTACATGTTTTGTGTAAGCTCTGTTTCGGAATTTAGGTATCTGTTTTTTTCTTAACGTGTACACAAAAAAATCAACAAAAATGGTAATTTATATTTAATTGCCACGAAAATCAAGAATGTTTTTCAAAATTCTACATTAAAAATTTGATTTGATTTAATGATCTGGAAGTGCCTTTAATCATCAAAGTCAGATATGAAAAAATAATCTATTCGATCTTAAAAGGGAAAAAAAGCCTTTCCCAAAAAATGGGATTCAGATTCATAGACATCAGTGACAAACCATTAATATTTTTCTGGAGAACGTTTTGTATTTTTTTTTTCCTATAGATGATGTTTAAAGGAAATCAAGGCTGGTAGCAAATGATCGAATTAGAAATAACAAGTTTAGATAGCTCCAGCTTGAAAAAAAGAACTATGAACACTAAAAGCAGGGTGTCCATTCAAAACCAATTCCCGGATTTTTCCCGGTTGCCCAAAATATTAACAAACTGATGGTAAAATGATCTTTGAACTTGATATTCTAGTTTTTTTTTTTCTCATACAAATTTGGTGGACTTATTTACGAACCATTATAACTTAATTTATAAAACGCTATAAGCTTCCAAAGCTTTAAATTTCAAAAACGTTTCGGACAAAAAGATATAAACTGTTTGTTGAAATATCTAAAGACCGTCCACCCACTAGGCCCTCGTTATTGATTTACCCATCAAAAGAATAATCGAAGAAATTTGTTGGAGATGATGAGAAGAATTCGCAGTAAATAAGAAGAAATCCATACAAAATCTCTTCAGGGGCCTCGTAAGACTTTTATTATAGATCAATGACTACTCCAATTAGTAATCGAGATTCGAGATAAGAACCAGTATCATCAATAATGAAATAAATCCTCCTAACGGAAATCTTAATTAATCTGACCATGATTTAAAAAAAAATGATTGGAAATTTGCCAAATATTGTTTTGGTTTAGCTTTCTACTAAGAATTTCAATCAATAGGGGTATTCACTTAACGGCATAAATCCCTGCGTATATCGTGATAAACTGTTTATTGTAAATTTTGCACCTTATCGAACGCGATGATTCGTAATCGTCGCCGGTGAAACCGTCGCCAAAACCGTCGTCAGCCAACCAGCCACTGTGAATTTGACGATTCACCATCTTACCAACATAACGGCACATCACCTGCTTTGATTTGTTTGCTGGCGACGATTTGGTTGGTCTGTTTGAAATTTGGCGGCGCGTTTTGTTGCCCATGCAACAGACAATATCTCAAATGTTTCACAAAATTGCGTAAACTGCGTAGGAAACATTTCAAGCCGTTAAAATTCAACAGTCAACCAATCCAAGAATGCGTTAGTCATCATAGCAACTTGAGTACGTTATTTACAAACAAACAACAAATCATGAAAAACAACTGGAAAACTTAAATGAGAGTAGGAATGTCGACAGGTAGATCTGGGAGAATTAAATAAAAGACTGGGAAAAGTTAGATGAATAAATGAGTATGATCATAGAACGAGTTGTTTCAAGTGAAAGAGGTTCTGTGGCGCGGTAAATGGCTGGGCATGGCGTACCATTGGTACCTCGCGTACCTGCAGGAATAAAATAGACCCCTTTGTGCGGTCCTTAGCCTCTTGCCCAGCAACTCCTATCCCTACCTCCTCGTGGTACTGGCCGGGGTACGAGTAACCTTGGGGAAGATCGGGTAACCAACCCCCGGTGGGAACTTTGGTCGTATGCTGACAGGGAAGGGGGGGTTTGCTTTTGCTTTTGCCTTTGCAAACCTGGAGCGTCAGTTCCCCATGTCAGGGGCGGCTGATCATCGTCCGAGTGCCAGAGAAGGACTCTAAGCTAAACTGCGCACTATGGCCCTCCGAACATTTAGGGGGAATGGTCCTCCGGAAATCTAGGGGGTTGGTGTCAGGCCCTGCAAGCCAACCGTAAAAACACATCAGCACAGGAACGTCAACGAGAGAATACGGACCGGAACAATCGGCAAAGACCACAGCGACGAAAAAGGACTAGCGATTGGAAACTCGGTACGTGGAACTGCAAATCTCTCAATTTATGGAGAGAAGCGGCCATGAACCGAGTGAATTGGCGAATTATTGTTGGCGAGGCTTTATCAAGATAATTGATGTAAAGCCAAATAAGTAAGTAAGTAAGGTTCTGTTCTTATCGGATATTGAATCGTCACAGTGAGGAATAAAATGAACTAGGTGGCAGAGTGTTATGTCTGAGTCTGAGAAATATTGGGGCTATTCATTTATGCTAATAACTTTTCATTTTATTTCAAAAATCTTTTAGTGGGGGAGGTTGTCTTAGGTAATTAATGGACAGCCCCTATGTCTTAACCAAACTGAACGCAAGGCACATCGACTACCATTTTTTCCCATCGATTTGAGTTCTAGTCAAAAGAGGTGTTCTGCAATTGGATATTTGAGTAGGTATAAAGTCTGCGTTGTTTTCCGTTTATGGATCATAAGCAAAATTTCCCTTGGAATCACTTGAATGATATTGAGTAATTATTAAAAGCAGTAGTAACAATTTTGACAATAATAAGTTGAATAAAATGTTCTTGTAGCAACAGTACAAAGGTTGGTTTTCGTTGACGAACTGGTAGGAGTTCTGGGTGATGTGAATAATACAGTCGAAGGTTCGTCAACTAAGGTGAACCTTAGCTGAAATGATTCGAATAAAAGTTCGTAATATATTCGTTTATATAAAACAAACTGTTGACAAGCTTGATAGTTTTGTTGGGTAAAGCGAAGTATGCACTTCAACAGAAAAGTAATCGTCTATCACGATGCGTGGGAAATTTCTTGCAAGAAATGCTCAAGACAAGCATTTTCCTTTGGTCGCAGTATGCAGTTGAAAAGAAATGTCAATTCAAATGGAGCTCACTGTAGGAAATTTCTTGACTATTTCTTGGGCAGGAATTTTTACTTTTCTTGAGCGGAACAGCATACTTAGCTTAACTAGATTATAGATTTTTTGTTTTTATCACCTGGAGCCAGAACAGGAATATTTCATTTGAAACGTTTCATCGCCAATATCTCAATTTACGCTTCTTTAAGTGAATACCCCTAATATCAGCCAAGGGTCTTATTCTAATACCCACTAAAAACCATCTTAGCAATCTACTGCTAACTTTTTCAATGATCTCTCAGAAAGAACTTTCAAGAAATTGGTCAATTATCAGTTCGATATCCGTAGGATTCCAGCAAAGATCTATTTAAAAATTGACTATGATTTAGATGGAAATTCAACAAGAATCTCGTCAATAACCATTCCAGGTATCCCTAAATACCCTTCTTGTATTTCTAATATTGTCTACCAACTCACCAAAAGTTAGACATGGTGCGAAGTTCGATTAACAATCAGTCGTACACTTTGTGGAAAAAAAAATCTAGTTTCTCCCTCAGGGCTTGAAATTGAAACAAACCGGTTTTTTTTCCGGAAATACCCCTGGGATTCTTACGAAAATTTTTCTGGACTTCTTCTAAAAATGCTTCTAAGATTTTTTAAGGAATTCTGTTGGAGTACTTCCGGGTGTTTCTTGAGGACTCTTCACAATAAGCTTCTGAAATCCTTCCGAAAACGTTCATGGGGCTTTTCTAGAATAACTTTTTAGATTCTTCTGGATATCCTAGGACATTTCCTCTAAAGGATTTCTGGAAATCTTCAGGCTGGAATTCTTCAGGTTATTTTCGATAATTCTTCTTAAATTCTTCCGGAAATCCCTTCGAGATAAGTCCATAAATTTCGACGGCATTCTCCCGGAAATTCATCGAGAATCGTTCCGGAAATCCTCCTGGAATTCTTCAAGAAATCCTTCGAGGATTGATTTCCCGATGTGTTCTTCTAATTCCCGAATATTTCGGTCATTTGTTATTCCCGGGTTTTTCCCGAATTTCCCGGATGGATGGACACCCTGTAAAAGATACCTAACAGGAAACACGAGATGAGAATTTAATTCCTAAGTTGAACAGACCATTTCAGAGAATTTCTCGTGACATCTCCTTTGAAGAAGTTGTTTTGAGATTTTTCACTAACTTTCTATGTAATTTTTCCAAGAATTTCGCTTTAGATACCTTCAAGAATTCAGTCTAGAATTTTTCTCTGGATAACCACATCAGGAATCATTTGAGCATGATTGACCGCCCGCAGATGCTACTCCGTTATTGCAAGAACAGCTGTACTTGCACAGGGAACCAACAGACACTACTCGGGATCAGTAGCATCCTCAATGTGTAAGTACTGGTGCTCTCATTATTATAACTAACAATAACGGCCAGGCTGCGCCCGAATGCAAGTCAATTTGGGGATGGGAGGGAAATGTTGACGTGTTACTTGCTTTATGAAAGCCGAGGAGTCCTCTGCACTTCCACAAATAGACACTGGGAGTGTTGGGAGATGAACGAACCGGTAGAGTTTGTTAACTTTATTCCAGTGAGGATAGGAAAACGGTTACAAATTTCCTGTGAATTTACGTTTAAAGATAGTTGTAATGCTTGAATTTATGTTAATATAAGTAACTTACTTTTGGTGTTTCGTTATCTCCAACTATTTAACGTTTAAGATCGAGACACTACGGATGTTTCCTGTTTATCGCTACCTAGTTGATAATGTAACTATAGGGCTTTAAGTTGTAACATAAGCGCAATTTTCATACCGCAGGTCTCTTAAGATTGATAGGTGAATAGAGTTCCGTTAACCCGCTTCTTTTTTCTACATACCTACTAATTTAATATGCTTATTTAGTATGTAAAGACTCGTTAATTGCATGTTCTCACCGTATGATAAGGTTTAATTAAGAATTCTCGCGAAACATTACTAAAGGACCTATGTACAAATGAGAGATTCTCTCCTCTCTCGTTCTCTTTCGATTATAACAGTGGAATACTAATGATTTTGGGAAGTTTTTCACTATAGATCGAAAGTCAATTCCCTTGACTAGCGTTTCATACAAAAAACGCAACAGAAGAGGTTAATGTGACTCAGTTATTAATGAAAGAGAAAGTAAACAAAGAGAGCCTCTCAATGTTAGATAGGTCCTTTAGTAATGTTTCGCGAGAATTATTAGTTTAGTTTGATTCCTAATTCCACTAGAATGTAAGATTTCACTGCAAGGTAGCCAGGCTTGATAATTCTCCTCAACATCATCAGAGTTCGGTGACATACTCTAGAGCAGCGTGCTGCCAGTGCCTCTTTGCGAGGGAGCCAAAAAATGCTAAGCAGCGAGGCAACGAAAAATGAGCGAGGAAGATGCAGCACAAAAAAAAAACGAGTTAAATTCCATCAAAAAAGGGTGCTCTCACAACTCCCCGAGGACTGTCTGTTCGGGCGGCAGACTCGAGAGTTCGTTTGAAGTGTGAGTGATGGTGAGCATCGCAACGAGAGAGAGAGAGTGTCTGAAAAAATCCTCGCATTTTTCTGCACTCTCACTCGAATCGCTTGAGGATCTGTGTTGAAAATTTTGAGTTTATTTTTTTCTCCTCAGAAAAACGGCAAAATCGCCTCCTCTTTGCCTCGCAGAGGAGTTTCTATCAAGCCTGAAGGTAGCATAATATAGTTAAGAACAAGTTTCAATTTAATTTGTAGTTCATGTAACATTGCTTTACCTGTTTTTCAATAGTGTTTAGGTGCTAAATATTTTAACATTAGGTATAATAATAAGGATAGATTTTAAGTAAAATTTATAAATTCAACGGACTAAAGATTTGGAAATCAATGGTTTTAACGATTGCCTTTTTTATGTTCGTCGCTCTTCCCATTGATCGTAACTTCATCTCTTTCACCTTGTACACGGCCAGCAGTCCCTTTTGTGCGGTATGGATGTGGACATGTTTGGTTGCCCGCGTTCACAGCAGTGGGGACGTTGGGGCTTGACGGATCTTTAGACGTGGCGGGATCAACAGGGAGTTTGGATATGAAAAAGGTTTGAGTAAAGGATTCGTTTTGGTAAACGATAACTATATAATTTGAAATAAATGCGTCTAACCAGATTCGCGAAATTACTCGATAGAAGCATTGACCGCCGAACAAGTGTTCGTCGCTCGCCCCACAGGCGACAAGATCAAAGGATTAAACACTACTAACCCGATCCGCGATACTATTCCACCGTGGTACGAACGCACGCGACATGTTTTAACCTGCCCTCATCGCCCGCCCCCCGTAGGAACAAGCGTCAAGGTCGAAGGATCAAACATTACTCTCAACCTCTAGTAGATACAGAATAAAAAAACTGAAAAACATTTTGAACAGGATTTAAAATGCTTTACAATATATTTCAACGCATTTTCTCGGTTCCTTCCAGGCCCCTGACAACCATATATCGATACACAGTGTTCTTCGTAGCCAGGATGTCCCGGGTGATAAGTGAATATCGCCCACTGTCAGTTGTAAGAACTGTGAAAATAAAGACCATTGTTTGGTTTAATTGTTTGTTATGGTTTGATTATCATTTTTTTATATAGGCCTATTCACAAGACGTTTCAAATCAGCTGATCGGGAAGCTCTTTGACAGTTCTTCTATGGAGATGACAGTCCCGTGTTAACTCCGGTCCTCCAGCGATGTAAACAAATGCATAGACGGACCTGTCACATGAAAAGGCCTATGGACCTATGCACGGGTTCATTATTTGACGTTTTAGCGGTGCCGTGTTATTTATGTGACCATGGAGACAAGTGAATTCGGCACCGCTCAAACGTCAAATAAATGAACTCGTGCATCGGTCTATTGTTAAATCAGCTAATAATGTGCCAAAAAGTTGAAGCACGTTCAACATTTCGATGGTTTTGGAAGAAGAGAAAACATTGAAAGGCATCCTGCAAGCCTTCAAGCAAGCAATCAATTATTTTATTGCGACACTTACTCGATTACGGATCATAAACATTAAACAAAACTTCGCATCCTGATTGCACTCTCGATTCAATTTACCCGAAAACGGGTAAACACATGGAGATGTTGACTACGCTAGAAGTCGTCTCGTGCCTGGTTCCTTCCGAGTGTTAGATACGTCGTTTTAAAAAAATATGCTTGAGTTTGATGTGAAAATAGTGCCCTGTACAAATACGAAATTGAGTCACTGTATTTATGCCAACGTCTACCTGTCCAACCGCAGCCGCTACGGCGCTGATACTGAATTCCACAACACTGATATACTACTTACCCTCGGGCAACTGCAGCGCCACTCGTTTGGCCTTCATCTCCTGAATGCGCCATATCGTCTTGTGCAATTCGAAGTTGTAATTCGTGGGCAGAACACTGATGGCCGCATTCAGCTCCGGATCGTTCAACAATGATTGTGGAATCTTGTTGATAACTCGTGTGGCCCCCTTGAACACCTTTCGCACCGGTTTGGCCTTGACGATCTTTACGTCGGAAGGTTGTTCCACTGCCACCGCTGCCATGGTTGTGTTTTTGTCTCTTCCTTCCCCCACTACTGGATAACGGGAACCACTTTTTACAACCTAAATACCTGCTTCGGGGAAATTCCCAATTGGACCAACAGAACCACTTATTTCATAGACTTATTAACTTCAGCAATTGCAAGTTTGTCTTCCGTTGTGCGCTCTCGACTAAACACTGGCTAGTGAGAAGAGGTGGATGACTCCAAACCGTTGTAATCCATGTGAAAACAGCATGGATTACGTGACAAACTGCACACGAGCTATGACGATCGCGAAAAAGCAACTGCGAAAGGAAGTTCAGGTCACAACAAAACACATGATGAGAGAGCAAACGAAGAGCGGTGGGAAGTAAATTCAGAAGAGAGAGGCCATGGAGGTACTAGATTTGCACAGTGGGCAATCGAGGTTATAAATCCGGGAAAAATCGCGAATTTAGCGAAACTGACAAATCCGCGGTCAAGATTTTATTATTTATTATGGATCCGACAGAAATAAGGACAAACTTTATTTTTAATTATATTGTTCTCAATCTCCAAGCGTCGCGACTAATATTTGAATAGTGCGTTGTGTTCATAAACATCGTAAGAATGCAGTGCAACACATGTTTTTATGGGTTTATTCACAAATTTCATAACGCCAAAAATGGCCCTTTTTGACACCCACCCACCCCCTCGTAACGCTTTTTGTATGCATATTTTTCAAAATTTGTATGATCCGTAACATCATGAGGACACCCACCCACCCCCTCCAGCGTTATGAAATTTATGAATGGGCCCTACAGTTATGTCGGGAATTAGTCACATAAGTCGCGTGTCCTACAATGTGGGAGCGCGACAATATTAGCGCATTTGCTTAAAAGGACACGCGGCGTTCCCTGGACGAAAGAAACAACCGCGGTTTTAATCCCCCTTTTCCTCATTCTTATAGAAGATAACATTGCGGTGTTTTAATATCAAACGCGGTTGTTCCTTTCCTACACCATTCACCGCGTGGAATTTCGGGCAAATGCGCGTTTTTGGGAACTTTACAACAAAACATAAACGTTGACATAAAACATATTTTTCCCATGTCATACTATTTGTCTTCTATAGAATACCATTTGCAATGTTGAGCACACACACTAAGATTTTATTACCGAAGTCGGTAAAATTTTACTGGGTTTTTGAACAGCAGAGTTATCTCAGTAATTTTTTGATCGTACCGAAAACTCCGTAATTCTCAAAGCTCCTGGAATTGTCAAAACATACCGAAATAGTCAGTACTTTTTGAAGCGTATATATCACTGGCTTTTTCAGTAAATGTTTGTTTATTATTGGTTGCTGATTTTTTCAGCTTTTAGGAGGGCTAACCAAAATTCCGAAAATGCCTTCTAATTTGTTTTACTTTTCAATTAATATCCAAAACAAAATCCAGGATTCATAAAACAGTCATTCAGTTATGGTGTATGTTATTTTCAGTCAAATTCTCCACTCTTTTTTGTCTCCATCTTCAGCATGTTGGGCAGCTCTTCATGGTAAGGTTCTTCACGGAATAAGAAATCTAATATTTGCAAACATGTAGTCTACAATTTGATTGACGAAATAAATAAATAAATAAATAGTTTGCATTAAATCACACAATCTGAAGCTGGGAAGACTTGTCTTAGCTGGTCAACTTGTGGAGTTCCAAGCCTCAATAAACTCCTGTCTCAATATTACGTTGAACATGCAAAAAGCGGTTCAACTTAACCTCAAGCATTGTGCAGCACAGAAAAGTGAGTCCAGTTCTGATTCCAACAAATTTCATCGGAATACGTCGCAGATATTCGATTATTCCTACTTACCATGAGCAGCTGACCTGATGGGTGTAGATTTGGGTAACAAAACTTTGACGGACCAGAAAATATTCATCACTGTTGAAGCCGCGTCCGTTTTGGCTGACATGTTTTGCAGAACAATGTTTTTATTCTATTTTAACGATAGCTCAGTAGAAATAGTTTTTTACCGAAATCTAGTTACTCAACATTACTGATTTTTTTACTGCAACTGAGTTTGTTCGGTAAAGTTTGAATGTTACGTTGTGTTCAGTACAAGCGACTACCGTTTTCAGTAAAATACGAAAAAGCATCGCTGAATCTCAGTGATTTTCACCGAAAAAGCTGAAAACTCGGTATTTTTGTGTTTTTACGGTTCGAACACCGTAAAAAAAAAATACCGAACAGTAAAAGCGCGATTAAGTGTGCAACATTCAACCGCTAAATAACAGTGTTTTTGGCAAATGTTTAGTTGATACCATACAGCTATCATTATATGGTCGTTTTCTCTAAGAAGTGCCGACAGCATTCATAAGCCCACAGGTGAAAATTTCAAATGTTATAACATAAAACATGCTAGTTCGCTTCGATTTAGTATGATTTCATCTTTTGTAAAACATTTTTCTTGAGTGTTAAGGGCTTAAGGCCGGTTTGCTACTGACAAGAAAAGGAATCGCCTATCTCGATGCGTGGAAAATTTCTCCCAAGAAATGGTCAAGAAAATCACTTTTTTCTGATCGCAGTACGCAGTTGAGAAGAAATGTCACTTCAAAGGGGGCTCTCTGTAGGAAATTTCTTGACCCATTCAGTCAAGGAATTTCTTTACTTTTCTTGAGCGAAACAGCATACTTAGCTTTAATCACAAATTTCATAATGCTGAAGGGGGTGGGAGGGTGTCCTTAAAATGTTACAGCTCAGACAAAATTCGAAAAATATCTATACAAAATGCGTTACGAGAGGGTTGGGGGGTGTCGAAAATGGTCATTTTTGGCGTTATGAAATTTGTGAATGAACTCTAATTCTAAATACCGAATATTAGCACTTCTAACTAGTGATCCATAGTATGGACCAGGAAATGATTGTTTACCACGGTTATGGATCACTTCCGAAGAATGTAGATTTCTGCCATTTTAAGCATTGGATTCGACATTCTCAGACAATGAGCCTCTGTACGTGCCATAAATTCTTTTGTTCTGATGACTTTTACTGTGCGCCGTGTGTTGGTGCTGTCTTGCTCTCTCTCACGGGCAACTTGAAAACAGGGAGCACAGTAAAAGTCAAACGTTTTATAGCATGCATACACGGAGAACCGAAACAACTCAAAATTAAGTCTTTTTCACTCATCTTGACAGCTAAGTGGAATGATTCAAAATTGAGTTATTTCCGAAGTATTCAAATTTGAGTCATTCCACGAATACATCGAATTGAGTGATTTTGAACTGTATGGCAATTAGTATATTTTGGATTAAAACTACCCAATACCAAGTGTTTAAAAAAAGCTGATTTCGTTAAAAAAATGGAATGTTTTATATTATTCATTGATGTTATTTGACTTCATTGAGCAAACTAATAGTGTTTTATTAAATGCAATATAGGATAAACAACAAGTTCACTAATTTTTAAATTAATGGATGTTCTGGACTCTGTTGCCCGAATCTGCTCCTCGTTCTTCCGTGTTCGAACCATGCTCTTGTGAACCTGTGTATACAGGCAGGGTATTTCGCCTCCAGGTCCATCATCGGAACTCGGGATTCTGTAACATTGGGAAATCCTGGGATTAAATACCTCATAACGTAGACTAAATCAATTTCAGAACTTACTGATTTGTTCTCGAAAATTTCGCAAAATTTGTACATCGTCGTTCATTTTAGGATGATCCGTACGCGCCAGTTTTGCGGATAATCTTGTGAATAATCTGGAATATAAATGATGTATATATAAAGTGCAAAATGAATAAAAATTTGAATCAAATAACTTACCTGAAGTACATTTTCATTCAATCGACGACAAAATTAAGTATGGCGCACAGCTAAAATTTTCATCCAAAATCAAGTACTGGATCAGTACTTGATTTTGGATACTTCCTGAGATTTCAAAGCAAATCAAAACAGCAAATTAGCAACAACAAAGACAACAACTATCAAATAACTCAAAAATAAGTAGTTGCGGAAGTACCTCAAAATTAAGTTAAAATTATTTGAAAATCAGACTACCCAAAAAATAAGTTCTTTTTACTCAAATTTGGGTCAACTGCATTTACTTTTTACCCACGGTTGGGTTGTTTTGCCTCTCTCGCAACAGCAATGTTGTCAAAAACAGAGAGAGACGCACCGACTCAGCGTCGAAGTTCAATGGAATAAGCCAAATTTGGGTTTTTTCGAGTTTACCTAACGTAAAGTTGTTTTAACCCATCACGGAGACTTCGAAAGCTACCACTGGGTAGATTTTTTTTGCACTGAGTTGTTTGTTTCGCCGCTGTCAAATGGAAACAACCTAATGATAGGTGTATATTAGAAATCCTTTATAAAAGAGATTCGCGGAAGCTGACATTTCTGTCAAAGTGTGAGCCAATCGAGCAGCGAAAGCTGTCAAAGTGTGAGCCAAACGAACATGCGTTATGTTTGTTTTGAACCTTTCTTGAGGAGTTATGTAATCCGCTTGAAATTATTTCGGTAAAAGTAATTTTGCATGAAGCAAAAAAATGAAATGTTTTACTTTTTTGAATTTTTGTCAATGCGGTTTTTAGTTTTTGATTTTTTCGGCTGTTTATTAGTTTTGACATGTAGCTCAAAGATCTAAAACGAAACAAAATACACTTTACAGCAATGAGGAAGTCATGTCCGTGTTACAATATTATTCTCGACGCCGAGCAAAATCAGCTCTGCTGGTCTGTTGCCAAATCATTCCATTTTACTTCCGCTTATCTCTCTATAAAGGATCACTAGTGTATATCAGTTAACCCATATTTGGGTTATCCCACAGAAGAGCCGAATTGCGTCAAAAGAAGTCAAAGTTGGGTTGATTTGCGGCTCCGTGTAAGGATAAAACTCATAAAACATCAAGGTTTGTAAATTTCATTTTTTGGCAGACAAAAATGGGTGGAAAACTTGGTGTGGAGCGAAAACAGTTGTCTCAGTTACTACAATGCAGTAGCACAAAAAAAGGGCATTTACTCTTGTTTCCAGCTCTAACACTGCTATTTGTTGCAGTAATATGGGATGCTTTTCCAAATCATACAATACAGATGCATTGAGTTGAAAATCTCTTGATTTTGCGCACTGATCCGTAATATGTCACAATTTGATGCATAATATGGTTTTCAGAAACCGATACAATTTTTAATTTTTATGCAATCATATGTAAATATTACACTCAAAATAGTTAACTAACCAAAGTTTCGAATTGAAAACGATTCAATTCGTGTTTCTAAATTACAATTTTTCGTTTTCCATGTTGTTTTAGGGATGGTACACAAATTATGTCACGCTAAATTTCAACTTGGTTGACCCCCCCCCCCTGTCACGTTTTTTGTATGAGACGTCCGAAATTTTTGTAAGGCTTGTCACGCTTGACTTGACCCCCTCCCTCCCCCTCGGAGCGTGACGTAATTTGTGCATGACCCCTTGTTGAATTTTATAGTTTGGACTCCAAACTTGATCCATAACTGTGGGGTCATGGTAAATCATTACTATTAGGATCCATTCACAAATTTCATAACGTTGAAGAGGGTGCGTGGGTGTCTTAACGATGTTACGACGGCTCACATAAAAATTGAAGAATATTCATACAAAGGGCTTATTCACAATTTTCATAACGCTGAACGGGGTGGGTGGGTTGGTTGTCCTTAAAATGTTACAGCTCAGACAAAATTCGAAAAATATCTATACAAAATACATTACGAGAGGGTGGGTTGGTGTCGAAAATGGTCATTTTTGGCGTTATGAAATTTGTGAATGAACCCAAAAAGCATTACGACGGGGTAGGTGGGTGTTCAAAATGGCAATTTTCAGCGTTATGGCATTGTGAATGAGCCATTAAGGGCCCATTCACAAATTTCATAACGCTACAGGGGGTGGGTGGGTGTCCTCGTGGTGTTACGGCTTATACAAAATTTGTAAAATATTCATACAAAAAGCGTTACGAGGGGGTGGGTGGGTGTCGAAAATGGCCATTTTTGATGTTATGAAATTTGTGAATAAACCCTAATGTATAAATTATTTTAGTACTTATTTTTAATTCTAAGTGTAGGTTCAAAATTTCCTTTTTATTTTATTTTATTTTATTTATTTAAATAACTACGGAAAATGTAACAGTCTTATTTTGATGACGAAAGTATCTTTTCGTCACAATCCATGGTAACTATTCTTCCATACCTAATCAATAGACTTTGATTTTAAATTCAACTTCTTGCGGCTTGGCGATGGTGCATTCCACGATTGAGTAAACCGACTGGAAGCGTATAGGCGACTTCCGTTTGATGACCAATTTGAGGGCGCATCTCTCCAGCAAAAACCGCCACTTGAGCTTCCCCTTCTGAACGTCTCCCATTTTCAAGAAGCTTTCAATGTTACAATCCAGTGTATTCTCGGCGGCCTGGCTGACCAATCGGCAGTTGTTCAACGTTCCGGTGTGATCCGTGATGTCAACCGGAATATCGAAGTACTTATGGATGTTGTAGGGATTTGGCGAACATTCCTCACGGGGACACTTTGGATCCGTCATTCGTAGCAGCGATTTACAGGTCAAACTAAGACGTGAATAAAAATGAAATTCTATTAAAATTAAATTAAATTTGGGTGGAATAACATATTGATTTTGCTTCACACCAGTTATTTGATTTCAAGTCGCACTCTGAGTGTCCGCCCAGAATAGGGTAACGACTGTTTATTTCTCCACCTGGCCCCCCGAATCATGGGCTTGACCAGATCCGTCCCACTCGCGCTCAGATTGGGTACCACTTCTAATACTGCATTTGGTCCCTCGGTAGTGCAAAAGGTACCCAAGTTTGACAGATCATAGTACACTTTGAACGGCATTCTAGATTACCTTATGAGACATAAAATTTTGGGCAATTGCAAGGGACATGGGGGTCTTTAATTTGTCTCTGGCTTGACCCCCCTCCCCGAAAAAAATATAGAAGAAATGACATTATAGTTAAAACTAGTTTTTAGGATAAAACATGCACTTATGATACTAATGATGGTAAGCTCCATCGAAGTTAAAACGCCAATCGCGTGTTATCCTCGATTTTACTATAGTAAAATCGAGGATAATACGCGATTGGCGTATTAACTTCGATGGAACTTACCACCATAAAGGCGTTAAATGCATTTTGAAAATAAATTTCTGGATGATCAATGAGCCTGTGCATGCTATAAAACCGTTTGACTTTTACTGTGCGCACTGTTTTCAAGTTACCCGTGAGAGAGAGCGAGACAGCACCAACACACGGCGCACAGTTAAGGGGACACGGGAGACCGTGTTATTTTCCCTATCTTTCGTCTCACTCTAACAATTATCATCAAAACTTTGTGGAAGCAAATCTCGAGTTTAAGTGAACCGATGAAGCTGAAAATTTATTGGGTTGTGCACTACATATATAGAATCATAGTGATACATTTTCGCATCGATATATGGAGTGATTCTTGGGATTTGCTTCTTGAAATGGATAGGGTGATTATGATGACGTCCCGTGCGGCCTTAAAGTCATGAGAACAAAAGAATTTATGGCATGTACAGAGGCTCATAGCTATGTGTAATTTTAAAACGTCACATACTGCCATACTGCCATATTGAAATTCATTGAAGCATGTTTTAGAATTATCAGAACTGGATTAATCCATTTGTAGTAGGTAGTATTGTTAACGCGAAAACCAAAGTCTCTTAATATTTTGAAACACGCTGCGATATTGTGTGATCAATTATCTAGAGCGAATCGTTGTTACTGGGAAATGCTTGTTGTATTAGAGTTATGGTAAAGTTTTACCGGCGGTAAATGACTGGACAATGCGTACCATTGGTACTTCGCGTACTTGCAGGTATAAAATAGACCCCATTTGTGGTCCTTAGCCTCTTGTCCAGTAACTCCTATCCCTAGCTCCCCGTGGAGCTGCCTGGGGTACGACTAACCATAGGAAGATCGGCTAACCAACCCTGGTGGGACCTTGGTCGTATGCTGACAGGGAAGGGGGGCTCATCTCTTATGAGGGCGGCTCAAAACAGGGTCTGTTCTCCATGTTAGGAGCGGCTGGTTCGTCCTAGTGCCAGCGTGGGACTCTAAACAGTGCTGTGCAGTGATGCCACATACACAGATTTATCTGTAATTGCACAGATTTTTTCCTGTACTTACCTTCAGGAACTTATTTTTAGTAGAATTATTTCAAATTTAAAATGTTGACTTTGGCATGTACAGCTACAATACGTTTGCAAAGGTCCTTTTTTTTCTCATAAAATACCACAGAACACAGATTTTTACCAAGATTTTCAGAGGTTGACCTAAGATAAAAAAGATTTTTTCGGCCGAAAATACAGATGAGATTTAAAAAAAAATGTGGCAACACTGGTGCTGTGCACGATGATCCTCCGGCGAGACAGGGGGTTGGTGCAGGCCTTACAAGCCAGCCGTAAAAATCATCAGTACAGGAAGCATACAATGTAAATTCGGACCGGAACAATCGGCATAGACCCAGGCATCGAAAACGGACTAACGATTGGAAACTCGGATCATGGAACTGTAAGTCTCTCAATTTCTTGGGAAGTACCCGCATTCTTTCCGAATTATTGAGGGTCCGCAAGTTCGACATCGTAGCGCTGCAGGAAGTTTGCTGGAAAGGGTCGACGGTACATACGTATAGGGATGGTTATACCATCTACCAGAGATGCGGCAATAGACATGAGCTGGGCACAGCTTTTATCGTGATGGGCGAAATGCAGAGGCACGTGATTGGGTGGTGGCCAATCGACAACAGAATGTGCAAGTTGAGGATCAAAGGCCGTTTCTTCAATATCAGCACAATCAACGTGCACAGCCCTCACCTAGCAAGTGACGATGACGATAAGGACGCTTTCTACGCGCAGCTGGAACGTGAATACGACGGCTGCCCAAGCCATGATGTCAAAATCGTTATCGGAGATCTCAACGCTCAGGTTGGCCAGGAGGAGGAATTTAGACCGATTATAGGGAAGTTCAGCGCTCACCAGCAAAATTCTTCCAGAAATCCTCTAGAAATTACGCCTTGGAATTGTATAAGAATTCAATCCTACACACTAAGCTCATTTTACCGGAAATCGGTGAATTTCACCGTAATCTCAACAGCTGAACAGTTCGGCCCAATAAAACACCGTAATTTCGTCGGAACTTAACGGATTCCGGTGAATTTTTACCGAAAACTGTAAAAATTGATCGTACTCTGTTAATTTATTTCACCGAAATGTTCAGCTGTTGAGATTTCACAGGAATCCGTGAAATAATTTAAGTGTGTAGGATATACATTCTGCCAATAATTGATGAAACTATTTCCAAACATATGTTTTGAGGAAGATTTCTATTCTTTATATCTTTTTGAATATCTCTATAAATCACTCCTCACTTCCCAGCAATTTTGTTAAATGTTTCTCCATAAATTTCATAACCGCTGATGTTCGGAAGCAAAAATGTTTACTGGAATTTTTCAACGAATTCCCTCTGAAAATATGAAGGCAAGATATATTTTTAAAGCACTTTTCGTAGATAACTCTTGTATATTATGGGGATTTGGAGCAGAATTTTGCTTGAAAATATAGGCGCAATTCTCAGTATAAGTGTTGACATAATAATTTTTGGAAGATTCGCGAAGCAAAAGTTTTTTTTATTTTGAATTCGGGAATACATGTAGGAATCAATGTGTGGATGAAAAGTAGACATTGAAGGAATAGTTGTCCTCTAAGAGGAATTCACTTTAAAAGCATGAACAAATCCTAAGATAACATATGACTAATTTCCAAGAGATATAAAGCAAAAATTTTGAAGCTGCCCCTCGATATGAGAAATTTGGTTATACTAAAATTCATCAAGGAATATTCAAGTGCGGCTTCAAAAAGTTTACTACAAATCTATCAAAAATAAATCAAATATTTTTTTCAATTTTTTAAGAATTTGAAACATTTTTAAATATCTTGAGTAGTTCAGAATTTAACTAATGAATCATGCAAAATTACTTAAAAACTGAAGCAAAATGTAAGAAAGAATTTATACACTTTTGAACACTTTTAATTAAATTTCTGCCATCCATCTGAAGAAACCCTAGCCAATATGAAATTTCTTGGAAAAATCTATGATGTATAGAGCCTTATTATTCAAAAAAAATCCTGTTTCTTTTGTCTGAAAAATTCCTTTAATAGTTTAGCCTATTTTAATTCAATTAACTTTGTCGCACACTATACGAGTTGTAGTTAATGTATGGATTTCTATAGTGGATCCTTATAAGGGAAATCATCATCACCGAACAACTCGACCAGAGCATCCTCCAAAAACATGGGAAATCATAATGCTATGAATATGCTACTTTATGCTTTTTTTTTTTTTTGTTGGGGGTTGAAACTATTGCGTCCAATATTTAGAACTATTGTAGTATGTCCCAGTTTACTGTACATGTCACGCTAGCCGAACACCATTGATTAGACGATCAGCTGCTTACCATGACACGTTCCCAATCAGGTATGATATGGTTTATGAAACCAATCACCTTTCTCGGATTAGCAGACCAGATCTCACTGGGCTGTAAACAGCCGCTATCGAGAAACTTTGATCTGCGCCTGTATAATGCACCACAACTGCAAAGCAGATGTTCCGAGGTTTCACTTTCAATATTACAAAAGCGACAAATATCATTCTGAACCTGGCCAATGTTCTTCAAATGATATTTGCTCGGACAGTGCCCAGTTACTTTATGCTAAAACATTTAATACATCATTGATATTTATGTCGAAAAATTACACAAAAACAAGCTGGTTCTAGCGATAACCAATCGATCGACAGAGAGACGATTGTCGCGCGATTCACCAAACTCAGAACCGCCACGCTGATAATGTGTACGACAAGCAAGGTAAAGCAAAATAAACAACGTTACTACTGAAGAGTTTTTCTTTTGTCATAACTTGATGTTTTTTAATGATTTTTCCGAATAAATCATATTATCTCGTTGGTGCAGCTGAAAGAGCATTGTAAGATATGTTGAAAACTGAATTATTGAGAATGCAGATGGGATTGACTTGCGATTCACGGCAGTAAGAGTCTCGTAAATAGCATCAGAGGATCCTTTTTGCACGTTAGAATAATGTTATTTGTTCTTATATATTGATTCCAAAATTCTGGGAGGAGGATGGGGGTTGGTTGATTCTGTTGGGGGCCTGCCCCCCTGCATCCCCCTGTTCCTACGACAGTGCAATTGAATGAGTGATGTGGAGCAAGAAGGATATTTTGAACCACCCGACTGAATAACACAGCTTGATATACGTACCACTTGCGACTGATGATCTTTGAACACCCGTCTAGATCGAACCTTGAAACAACTGCATAGCACAGGGCAGTGAATTGATCTTCCTCGCCTTTGAGATCTCCCTCAGCACGATCCAGAATCTGCTGCACGGTCATGACAGTCGTAATATTCATCGCTACGAAAAGCAAAAAAAAATCAGATTTTTTGCGCATTAGTTGGATTACTATTCACACTCAACGATCAACAGTTCCAGCAGCACTGAGCGATTGGGCAAAATCCGATTCACTGAGAGGCGCCTTCATCACGTGTAGAAGCAGCTGATCAGCTTCCTCGACGGCCGGATCTTCGGTAATGATCGTTTTGCCACTCATTCCAAGGCAGACAGATTTGTGGTACTGATTGTACTCGATTCTGACGTCCATTATCAGTAGGACCGTCGTCATCGGAATCCATTTGTCGATGCGCTGGACGTATTCGCTGTTCCAGAACTTCATAGACATCCCTCCATGGCTTGCATCCATAACGATCACTTCGCGTAGATTCTTCAGTTTTCCCGTCTTGGCGATAACGATCTGCTTACTCGGTCGGATGGCTCGGACTACAACCAACACGTTCACATTCTGGCCACTGATGCTGTGTCCACCGGATGCGATGTCCGCAAGGGGATAAGTATCCGATGACAGAACCGGAGCAACGGTCACCAGCTTTCTGAACTGATCAAGAGCAGTTCCTTCGTACAACCTAATTCCACTATCGCCACCCTCCCCTATACTTAAACTGAACGGAGAACTGGATCTGGGGTTGAACTGTTCGGATTTGTCCTGGGACGACGGGAGGACTTTCGGATTTGTCACGTTTACGACGTCGCCAATGTGAAACAAACCGTCGTAAGATTCAATCATCACTTGGGATCCCCAAACGGTACAATTGATCGTGTCCCGATCACTGTCACGGATGGTCACGGTCAGGACGCCACGTCCCGTCGAGTACTCGCTTCCGGAACGTTTTCCAGGGGTGGATTCGAAAAATTTTGGTTCACTTTTCGCTATGATGACCCCGGTAATGAGGAAATTGCGAGACTCTTGGTTCAGCTGCGAGATACGCTTGGTCACAACAACTTCGGAGGACATGGTTCTGGTGGCCGGGATCGGGTTATTCTGTAACTGTACTACAAATGAATAAAGTTGAACGAAAAAGTGAGATCGTAAACTTTACGATATAAATTGAATTATTTACCTTCAATCAGCTTCTACAAGAGAACACGTGGCGAATATGGTTTGCGTTTGCGTAACTATGATTTACACGCGTGCTGCGATTCGATTGAAACACGCATCGAAACGAAAAGTGAGGGTAAAAGAGAGAAACTCAACAGCTATGATACACGCTAACTGTGCTTCATTCAAATTGAAAAGGGCTGTGAATTTCTACAATAAATGTCATTTTGAATTTACAAATAGGAGTAGAATTCCCTGTAGAATGAAAGAGAGGCAGATAGAAAATAGTCACAAATTACTAAAATTTAGTCATTCTGTGACTACCCGTGTTTCTGAGTGTAAGTGAAAATGACTTAATTTCAGTGAATGTATGACTTTACGTTACAAATTTATGCGCAAACCTTTGAGGCCATCAAAACATTACAGCCGATAAGAAATTTATGAGATTTTTTAATCGTTAATGCATAATAGAGCCATTTTATGCTCGCGCACATAAGAGCGTCTGTTTGGTAGTCGGAATCTTTCGGACTCCTTTTATTCATGGTCGTGGTGATAATGGAAACTGTGGCAATATTGACTAGGTAGGCACGAAATTACTGAACTACGACGCAACGTTAATTTGACGGGGAACAGGTACATATAATCTTTTGCATTAATGGTTCATTTTATTGCAAACTAAACTTATTGTATATTGTAAGTTCAGCCAATCGTTAGAAAATGCATTTCGTCAAAGTTATATTTTCAAAGTTATATAGGGTAACCAATATATTTCGGACCCCCTGGGCCATTTTCCTGCAAATTTCCCAGATCAAGAAAGTTTTTCTCTACATTTTGGCATGTTTTTTGACTTGGTTTCGCTGTGCAATCAATTAATTGGGACAAAAAACTAAAATCACTTCCTTAGGGGGTCCAAAATACGACCGTTATCCTATGTATATAACGCCTTAGAGCATTAATAGTAAAACTCCATGTAGTAGGGTAACGGTCGTATTTTGGACCCCCTAAGAAAGTGATTTTAATTTTTTGTCCCAATTAATTGATTGCCCAGCGTAACCAAGTCAAAAAAACATGCCAAAATGTAGAGAAAAACTTTCTCTACGAGTTTAAAATGTCCATACGGTCATGCAGGATCCAAAAAACGTCGAAAATAGTTGAATTGTGAAGCACTGTTTTCCATTATTTTGGACACACCAATACATTTTGGACCCCCGGCATTTTTTATCGTTTGGCGACAAAGTCCACGACACTGGTTGTATAATATGCTTGCCCATAGTCTAATCAATCAATTGACTATGGAAAACCGAAGAAATTCTAAGCTTTTAGTTCAGAATTTTGAAAAAAGTTTTTGTTTACATTTGCAAAATTTCTGGCGGCTTCAATTTCTGAGTGTAACGTGTTGTAACGGTTGCATGGATGAACCGATTAAAATAAATTAAATTCAGATAAAATAAACACATTTTCTATGTACAAACGGTTGATGCAAGTGCGGAATAGTCCTATCTTTACAATAGGGGTCCAACATATATTGGTTACCCTATGTAGGGGATGGGAATGTTGGTGCGACAGTCAGAACTGGTAACGCTACACACTTAGAATATTATGCCGAAGCTCGGCTTTTGGAAACCGAGATCCGCATAGCCGACCGCTCGGCAATGATTTCGGTTTAATAGCTTTTACTGATAAACTCGCTTTACGAGGAAGCATTCTTTCTAAACGTTTAACTGAAAATCTAGGTATGAGCTAAACTGACATATCAGTATGCATTAAAAACAAATAAAATTGAGGTTACCGAGAACTTTATTAGATGTATTTGTTATTTAATCTCATCATAAGAGGCTAAGCTAAGTTTAAGTGTGGGCATACGTATTTGAGATCTCATTCTACACAATGGGTTACCTGCTTTGCTCTTGTTCTTAGTTGATCAGCAGAAGTTTTCTCATCTTATTTTGTATGGGGAAATGCATCTAACTTCAAACATTTTGTGAATAAAATCTTTAATCTATTTAAATATTTGGTAGGCGTGATTGCCATCATCATCACGCACAACCGGTACCAAATATTTTTTTAGAAAATAGTTCCCAATAGGGTCCTCAAATTTTTAATGAAATCTTGTTTTGATTCAATAAGACGAAAGAACATGTTCTTGCAACAACATTAGCAATTTTTCCTGTTCAAATAACGGTTATATCACATTTAAAATTTAATTTAAAAAATAGGTTCAAATTTGAAACTAAACGCTTTAGACCAGGCCTGCCCAACGTACGGCCCGCCACTCCATTTTGTGCGGCCCGCGAAGAGCTTGAAGATTATTCTTACACCTGGCCCGTTCATTCGTCTAGAAACTCAAAAACTAGATATTTGAACATTTCAAGGATTATTTGAGAAGGCTGATTGTATTGATTTTTTTTATTTTGTAAATTCTATAGATTTTTTTTATCTATACAAATTTGCTTGGTTTCTTGAATGATGGAAAATTTTCTATTTAAAAATATACTAAACTTCATGAGAATAAATATGCACAAGGAATCTCGCTAATAACATTCTTCACTATTATATGGACAAAACTGTATATATATATATATATATATATATATATATATATATATATATATATATATATATATATATATATATATATATATATATATATATATATATATATATATATATATATATATATATATATATATATATATATATATATATATATATATATATATATATATATATATATATATATATATATATATATATATATATATATATATATATATATATATATATATATATATATATATATATATATATATATATATATATATATTAAGTTCAAACAAAAGTTGTCGGCAAAAATATTAAGGCCGATCGCTTTCTTATTGAATAATATGTTGGATTTTTCAAAAACACTTGAGCATGAATTTTATGCATGAGAAAGATTATATCCAATATTAGGCAGATCCAAAGGCATGTTAACAGCTTTTAAAATTGAATATAGGATTCTCAGATAAACTTCATGGACAACATAGGCAGGATTCTCACAAAGAGCAATTGTCACAGATTCAAAGTAGGATTCCACTGAATGATTGCAATGACAATCACCGAATACTGGATATAAGTATGCGAAATTGACTTGAGTTATCCTTAGTGAATTTCTTACAGAATTCTGAGTAGGACAGAATTCTCCAGATTCTAGATCAGGATTTTATAATAATTTGAGAGTGAGAGCGGAATATTAAAAACAATTTTCACAGAATCCTACGCTGGATTATCTCAAAATCCAGAGCTTCAATCTTATATAAATCTTGTCAAGGTTTTTCAATTAACACTAAATAAGATTGTGGCCTTACGAATATTTCTTATAGAATTCTGAGGATGATTTTTATAAAATGCTGAGCAACATTCTCACAGAATAGGGTCCTAAAGCCCTGTCCCAATTTTAGTGCCAAACGCTTAAGTTTAGGCCAAAAACACATGTTTACTCAATTTTCTAATGTTTTCCGTTGGTTTAAGTCCAAAAACCATTTTTTTTAGATTTTGTCACATCCTTTGGCTTAAACTCAAATTTTGGGTGTATTTAGTTTTCCGTGTCCCTTACGAAATGTCAGATAGGAACAACCCCAGTGGTCGAACTAAAACCCCTGTGGTGTTTTTGTCGACTAAACGAACGTCAAACATGATCAAAAATGTCAAGATTCATTTATGAATTAAATTTTTAAATTAAAGTTTAAACATGATATAGCCATTATTTGAGCGGGAAAAATTGCAGAAGTAGTTAGAGTAACATGCTCTTTCGTGTTATTAAATAAAAACAAGATTTCATTAAAAATTTTAGGACCCAATTGTCAAGAATTACTAAAAGAATCCTGGGCTGGATTCAGGCGTAATCATAGCACAATTCTCACAGAATTATTTAGATTACCATGGAAGCAAATACTATTGATATGTCTCCAAAAGATTTTTTATTTCACCCCACCTTTTTCTAATATCTGCATTAAAAAAAAACATTGGCCCGCCGCAAAATATTGTTTCTAAGATTTGGCCCGCGGTTCAAAAAGGTTGGCCAGGCCTGCTTTAGACCATGTTTGACATTCACTGAGTCGGTAAAAACGCCACAGGGGCTCATCTTTTTAACACTGGGGTTGTTCCTATTTGACATTTCGGAAGGGACACGGAAAACAAAATACACCCAAAATTTTAGTTTAAACTAAGGGGTGTGACAAAATCTCAAAAATCAGTAGAAAAATGTTTTTTGGCCGTAAACCAACAAAAAGAATTAAAAAATTGTGTAAATATGTGTTTCTGGCCTAAACTTAACCGTTTGGTGTTAAAATTAGGACAGGGCTTTAGGACCCTATTTTAAGAAATAATTCGTTTGATGCATTTCGCCATACAAATATTTTTCGGGTTACCTTTTAATGATTTTTCGTGCATAGACACTAGCGCATTGGGTTACGATGTGGCGAGTAGCGAATCAAGAGCTGTGATGTTAAAGTCACCAAAATAGCTTTGGTGAGCGAATTTGACGGATAGCGCCGACAATAGGGTCCTAAAGCCCTGTCCCAATTTTAGTGCCAAACGCTCAAGTTTAGGCCAAAAACGCATGTTTACTCAATTTTCTAATGTTTTCCGTTGGTTTAAGCCCAAAAAACATTTTTTTAGATTTTGTCACATCCTTTGGCTTAAACTCAAATTTTGGGTGTATTTTGTTTTCCGTGTCCCTTACGAAATGTCAGATAGGAACAACCCCTGTGGTCGAACTAAAACCCCTGTGGTGTTTTTGTCGACTAAGCGAACGTCAAACATGATCACAAGTGTCAAGGTCCATTTATGAAACAAATTTTTAAATTAAAGTTTAAACATGATATAGCCATTATTTGAGCGGGAAAAATTGCTAAAGTAGTTACAGTAACATGCTTTTTCGTGTTATTAAATAAAAACAAGATTTCATTAAAAATTTTAGGACCCAATTTTTGTCGCATAGGATTCATCGAATGTAGCGCGGTTGTTGCACCATGGCCAGATTCATTTCCCGAGCGCGTGCACGGAAAGAAATAACAATTGTGATTTAAAAAAAAACAGTAGCGGAAAATCAACTGATGATCATTGTCGTTCTACTATTATCAAACATTTTAATAAAAATAAAATGCTTTTAGAAGTGCGCAGCAATGCTAAATCGGTCTGATGTATTCTGCGCAGTTCATATGTATTTTCCACACGTTCTCCTATAATTGTTTTTAATCCACTTCGATACCGTCAATCCGCCCCCAAACTGGATGGCGTACACTCAGCTTAAGGTGATTATAAAACGAAGCCAAACAAGGGCACAAGACTGGAGAATCTGACAACAGTTTGCGTTGAAAACCAATCAATCTGCTTGCTTGCTGGTGGTGACTAATGGGATAAATTTTCAACGGTGAGAGCTGTTTGGTTCTCAAGTCTTGTGCTTTTGAAAATTTTAGGTGTGGCTTTGTTCTATAATCACCTTAACGCAATTTATAATTAAGTATTGAGTTGTAAATATTAGTATATATTAGTTGTGTTGCTAGAGGACATCTTGAAAATTCACTGAGATTCTTTCAGAAACCCTTCTGAAATTATTATATGTAGTTATTTCTTTGATCGCTCTGATTTTTCCAATAACCTCCTTGGGACTTCCTATTGGACTATCCCAGAAACCCATCTTGGGTTATTATGGAAATCCTTTCAGGATTCTGCTGTAAAATTCTGGAATTCTGCCGTAAAATTCTGGAATTCTGCCGAAAATGATTTAATGATTGCTTTCCAGTGTAATGGAATCTATTTTAAAAATCTGGGTTCGGGGATTCTCACAAAATTTCTCGGGATTTCTTCTGGAAATCCAATCGAAATTATTATTTAAATTCTGATATTTTCCTCGTAATTCTTCAGAATTTCTTCCGTGAAACTCTTTGAAAGTTCTTCAAAATCCCTTTGAGATTCTTTCCGAAAAATGTCTTAGATTATACCTATTATTCTAGAATACTCTCGGAAAGACGCCTGAGACTATAATCAAAAAAATCTATTATTTCACTTCACTTTCTTCCGTGCAAATTCTTGGGATTCTTTCGGAAATTCCTCTGGAATTCTTTTGTAAATCCCAATGGAATTCTCCCAGAAATCCCTGTGGAATACTTCCGAAAATCCTGCTAAGAATCTTCCAGATGACGGGGATTTTTTTAAATCTTTATTTATGGAAATCATCCGAAAATTCCTATGTAATTGTTTGTAAATCCTCCTTATATTTTTACAGAAATCCTTCTTATATTCTTACAGATTTATTGCTATTGATTTTATTGTTTCTGCCTGAGATAATGTTGTATATCCAGAATTATTCCGAAAATTCCTTCGTGACTCTTTAGAATTTTTTTCTAAGATTTTTTGAGAAAAAAAAAAACTCTGTGATTCTTCTGGAAATTCATAAGGAAGTGTTTTTGATTTTTTTCGTAATTTATCATTGATTTTCCTTGAAAATTTTCTTAAATCCTTGGCAGAATTTTCTGAAAATCCCTCTTGACTTCAAATGGAAATCCTCCAAGAAAACTACCGGACAGTCACTGGGGCTTTAAAAAAATACCTATGAGATTCTTTGATTACTGATTTCTTTTCTGAGCATCTTTTGAAAATGACTTTTAAATGGTTCTGGAAATTCCATTTGAAATTATTCCGTAAATCTTTCTGGAGCTCTTCTGGACATCGTAATTATTCTGGAAAATATTCATAAAATCGTCTGGATGTCTGTGACTTTTCATTGAATCTTCAGGGGTTCTTGCGAAATAACTTCTGGGATTCTTTTGGATATCACTGTAAAAAAACATTCAAAATCCATTCGAAATTCTCCTGAGATTGTTTCAGGAATTTACGAGAATCCTTAAAATAATTCCTTTAGAAATCTCCCTGATAATATTTTAGTGATTTCTCTGTGGTTCTTCTGTAAATCGACCTGGGATTCTTCCGGAAATCCTCCTTTAATTCCAAAGCAATTTCCAGAAGAATTTTCAGAAGGATATTTTTAAGAATCCTGTATATTTTTCCCTAAGAATCTCAATGTATTTAAACAAAATATCAGGACAATTTACGGTTCAATCCCACAAAAACTTCCGGTGGAATTCTTGAATGCTTATCATTCAAGCAGAATTCCAGTCGTATTTCCGGATGAATTTCGGCAGGTTTTACGGAAGAATCCCAGCAGAATTTCTTGAAAAATTCCAGTAAAATTTCTGGAAGAATCTTTGAAAGATGTTTTGAAGTCCTCCAGCAGGATAACAGAAAGAAATCTGGGGGTATTGTAGAAGAATTTCCGAAAGAATCCTAGAGAGATAGTCGAAATAATAACAGTTTTCTTGAAAAATTCAGGAAACTCCCAGAGTCTAGAGGTAATTCGGGAAGAATTTCTGCAAGAATCCTTAACAGAAGGATTTGAAGGATCCTCAGAAAGATTTTCGAAAGTATCCCAGAAGGCTTCCCGAAAGAATGCTAGAAAGATATCTGGAAGATTTCCTACAGGATTTTTGGAAGAGTCCCAGACAAATTTCAAGAATATGGACGTAAAAATCTCAGTGGCATTTCTAGAATAATTTCAGAAAGCTTTTCGGAAGCATCCTCGAAAGTATTCTAAAGGGATTCCGAAAGCATATCAGGTGATTTCCGGAAGAATACCAGAGGTATTCTCATAATAATCCCAGAAGTATTTCCGGAAAAAGGCCAGAGTTATTTTCGGAGGAATTCTCGACGAATTTGTAGTAGAGTCGTAGTACATTTTTTGGCAAAATCCTCTAAAAATATCCAAGAAGAATTGCATCAGGATTTTTGTTAGAATCTTCCATTGAATTTCCGAAAGAATCTTCGAGAATTTCGATTCGTATTTGATTTCCAGGATTTCAAAAGTAATCCTTAAGGAGATAAACGCAAACTCACATACAGATTTATGCAAATATTCCAATAAGATGTCCAGAAGAATCACAAAGGATATCCGAAAGAATCTCAGATAGAGTACCGGAATGCTAACGATGTTTTTTAGATGAGTTCAAAAGCGATATCTGTAAGTATTCTGTGATTTCCAGAAGAACATAGAGAAAAATCAGAAATAATCTTTAGATTTCCAGAACAATCCCAGAGAGGTTTTGAAGGATTCATAAGTGATTTAAGGAAGAATCCCAGGAGGGAAATTCCATAGAATTCTGGAGTAATTTCTGGACCAATGTCTTTTTATATGCTGTATCAATATTTACAAGTAATTATAATAAACAAGTATTTATGGAACAATAACAATTTTAATTTATCGCCATAATTGAACGACAATTTTAATTAGAATGTGCATCCACCACATCATCCCTCTCAGAAGGATTATGATTCTAAATATTTTTTTTGCGGTGATTCAGAATTGTAATCACATACTAGTTTAATTGTATGTGGTGTCATTCAATATTTAAAATAAGATTCGTTAAGCCGAACATGTTGATCCTTCGACATGAACCAACGAGAATTGCTTGAAATGATGAGATTTTTTCGATTACATTGATTACTGATTTCTTTTTCTGAGGATCTTCTAAAAGTTACTTTCAAATGATTCCGAAAATCCCGTTTGAAATTATTCCATGAATCTTTCTGCAGTTCATCTGGACATCGGAATTATTCTGGAAAATATTCATGAAATCTTCTGGATGTCTGTGAACATCCTTTAAATCTTTCAGGGATTCTGGCGAAATAACTTCTGGAATCTTTTGAATATCACTGTAATTTGGATTTAGAATTCTCATGTGATTATTTCAGATATTAACGATAATCCTTCATACAGAAGTGATGTTTCTTTGAATCGCCTTGTAATTCTTCTGGAAATCCTTCTATAATCCCAAAACAATTCTCAGAAAATTTTTCAAAAGGATATTTTTAAGAATCTCAATGGAATTTCTGAAAAATACCAGAACGATTTACGGTTGAATCTCACGAAAACTTCCGGTGGAATTCTTGAATGATATCCGGAAGAATGAAAGTCGTATTTTTGGATGAATCTTAGCAGGTTTTACAGCACAATCCCAGCAAAATTTATTGAAAAATTTAGAATAGAAAGATATCCGAAAAAAAACTCCAACAGGATTTTTGTAAGAGTCCCAGGAGTATTTCAAAGATATTGGCGTAAAAATCTCAGTGGAATTTCTTGAAGAATTTCAGAAAGATTTCCGAAAGCATCTCAAGTCATTTTTGGAAGAATACCAGAGGCATTCTCATAAGAATACCAGAAGTATTTCCGGATAACAATCTAGAGTTATTTTCGGAGGAATTCTCGAAGAATTTCTAGTAGAGTCGTACATTTTTTGATAAAATCCTCTTTAAATATCCAAATCGATTGCATCAGGATTTATGGTAAAATCTTCCATAGTATTTCGAAAACAATTTTCAAGAATTTCAAAGAATTTAATTTCCTGGATTTCAAAAGTAATCCTTAAGGAGATACACGCAAAATCACATACAGAGTTCTGCAAAAAAATCCAAAAAGATGTCCAGAATAATCGCAATGGGATATCCGAAAGAATCTCAGAAGTAATACCGGAATGGTAACGTT
The DNA here is from genome assembly GCF_002204515.2 of Aedes aegypti. Lineage (NCBI taxonomy): Eukaryota > Metazoa > Arthropoda > Insecta > Diptera > Culicidae > Aedes > Aedes aegypti. Next base: position 223,247,464 of record NC_035109.1, on the reverse strand, counting down.
TTTTTTTTGGATGAATCCCAAAGCGATATCTGGAAGAAAATTCAGAAATAATCTCAAGATTTTCAGCAGAACAATCCCAGAGAGGATTTGAAGGATTCATGAATGATTTAAGGAAGAATCCCGGGAGACGCTCCCAAAGAATTCTAGAGTACTTTCTGGAACATTTTTTTTTCATATGATTTATATATAAAAATACTTTGATTCAAATATATTTCTTGTGTAGCATTAAGCTTAACTACAGACGTAGCTCGTAACATCAATAATAAATTAAATTTATAAATCTTTTAAACACATCCAAATTAAATAACAGTTCAAAGAGTAAAATACCATTCTCATGAGTTTTTGAGAATCATTAGGTCGGTGTTTAGACAGACCAGACTAGATGAATTTTGGAGCTCTAAGGATACGTAAAGAACTCCATCAATTTTAAATCTTCCATGTTATTTTGATACAAATGTATCATCAAATAGATAAGTTCCATTATTACAGTAAATATCTATAATATTTTAATGTTTCACATGTTTGAGGTACATTTTTCTTACTCGATTGAAAAAAACACTTGGTTCAGTCTGTCTGAACACCGACCATATCTATGTTTGCTATTTGATATTTAAATACTTGAATTGTGCTGTATCAATATTTACAGGTAATTATAATAAATAAGTATGTATAGAACAATAACAATTTTAATTTATCCCCATAATTGAACGACAATATTAATTAGAATGAGCCTCACCCACATCATCCCTCTCAGGAGAATTTTGATTCCCAATATTTTTTTTTTTTGCGGTGGTTCAGAATTGAAAATATCAAAAGTCTGTTGTAATCACATCCTTTTTGTTCAATTGCATGTGGTGTTATTCGATATTTAAAATAAGATTCGTTAAGCCGAACATGTTGATCCTTCCACAAGAACCAACAACAAGCATTGCTTATGTTAAGAGATTTTATCGTAATGCACAACCAGCCTAAACGTTCTTCCCCTTTTGTATATGTACTTATTATAATTTCAAATTATTTTAATTAAATTAGTTGTGTTGTCTACTATTGTACACGGCAATGGGTGGTATGAATAAAAAACTTTGAACTTTACTACATGTAGCATCTACTCAAAAACAAAATCCACAAAGTTTACTACACTTTTGGTATGAATAAAAAACTTTTCGAACATGTAGTACCACAGAGAACAGACGTTCATCTTTTCTCGTCAGCGTGTGTAAAGCATTGTACTGGTGATTTCAAAGTATGTCGTTATGCTCCTGTTACGCAGCGCTGTCGTCAGATTGAGAACGCTACAAATTTGCCGCTTTTTACACTTTGGCGCTAGTGTCGAAATCAAAAATTGCCACTTGTCGCTAGCGTTGCTTTGTGTGCTAATGCATTTTGACGTTCACTAGTGACATCGTGTTGTCGAAACGAGTTTGTATGTCGGGCTGTCTGCGTTGGCGGCGCTGATGATTGATTCGAATCTTTACACACGGTTTAGATGGAATTTTGTTCGAGCCTCCATGTCTGTTCTCTGTGGTAGTACTTACTACTTTCGAACATGAGCAGTGACTGAAGCTGCACGTTAAGAAATTTCCATTCAGAGTGCAGAGTGATTCTGCACGTAAAGAACACTCTATTCAGAGTGACGCCTAAAATTAATACAATCATGCATATGAAGAAAATGCATGGAATCTAATCGATTACGCGACAATTTGCACAAATCACGAAGGTGCTGTTATTTGACAAAATTTGTAGTGTAATTTTGCGATTAGTCTGGTATTCTCTTTATGTCTATGATTTTATGATGATGGTACATCAAAGAATTTTCTGGGTGGTTTTCGGCCTTCGCCAACGCCAGTGATTGATGATTTTTTAAATACTAGCTTAATATCTATGAAGAGATCTTGAGATTACAGCTATCAAATTAGGAACCACATATTTTCTAGCACCAGTACTGAGATTGTGGTGAAATTGCGGTAGAATTTTGATGCTCCCCGTGTGTTTTCTTAACAGCATGTTGGATTCCGGAAGTTCTAAGTGTTTCTGCGATATTCTCGTTATTTTGGTGGGGTTTCTGATAGTATCCTTGGAATGTCTAGAACTTAGAATGTCGAGATTTTTATGGGAATTGTAGTGATTCCATTGGTAGTCGTTAGAATTCAATGAGGATCTCCCCTAAAACACCAGGGTTCCCTTTGAAATTATCAAAATTCTTGTCGATTTCCCAAAAAATCCCATTGAAATCTATAAAATATTTACCGACATTCAAATCGTTTATATTAAACCGTTGCTTTGAAATTCCAACGGAACTGGAGATCAACGGAATCTTAAAGGTTTTTACAATAATTACGAAGATTGGTTTTCAGAATTACAAATATTCACACAATAATTCGCAGGAATCCCACCGCAATATCATAGATTCTTACAAAAATACCGTCTCAAAGATACCCACAGAATTCCAAGAGATTAATATTCGGAATCCCATTCCCACCCCAATTCTAGAGTTTTTAACAGATTCCTAATATTTCCGCAATATTCCTAGAATGGTATTTAAATTTTCAGAATGATCATAAAAAATCCGACATCCCTATCGGAATCTCAAAGTTCCTACAGGAATTCCGGAATTCAAAAGGAAATCTGAGATGTCAGATGTCAGATTTACACGTAAAATTCAGAATTACTTTATCAATATCTGAATTCCTACCGACATCCTAAAATTCCTAGAAAATAACATAATTATCGTAATGCCAGAATTCACACGGATATTACAATTTGCTACTGCCGGTAATCTTACCGGAATCTCAGAATAGGCGGAGCGAAAGTTTTCGTAACCTCAGAATTCCTTTGCAAAACTCAAAATACCTTCCGATATATCAAAACTCATATCGTTTTCCCATGATTTTTACTCAAAAGTAAATTATTCCATTTAATTCCGCAAACTCAAGACATGTGTAGCAACCTCTGAAGCTAACTACCAGTAGCTTTGTAGTAAATGCTACCTTTATTCATAGCAATGCGTTGTTTGTAGTATGTTCGAAAGGTGTAGAAAGGAAAATGACACAAATATGTTCCACTCGTGTTCCACATATAGCGTTTACTACCGAGAATGTAGTAAACTCAACTTTACTACATTTTATTCATACGGCCCAATATGTTTCAAAATAAGTGGAGCTGCTTTTGAAACAAACTTTAACATCGATCAACCAAACCATAGAATATCCTATAGCGAAAAAATAATAATAATAACCGATCATTGCAAATCGAGCCGAACTGGCGCTCTTTCCGTGCGCACGCGCTCTGTCCGTGCGCACGCGCTTTCTGCAGAGCTGTCAAACAGACTTTTGTGCCTTCCTTCTTTCGCTCTCCTTCAACTCAACAACTCAGCACGATCCACCTCGCGGTAGATTGGTGAGCTGTCTGGTTGTTGCAGATGAACACTTATCGTTTAGCGTGACATCATCATTGACAGTAAGCTTGCAACTCACCAGACAAACGATAGGTGTAATTAACAACTGGACTAAGGTATGCATGCAACCCATTGCTTTGTGACAGATGAAAAGTAAAAGCACAGAGAACAGACGTTCATCTTTTCTCGTCAGCGTGTGTAAAGCATTGTACTGGTGATTTCAAAGTATGTCGTTATGCTCCTGTTACGCAGCGCTGTCGTCAGATTGAGAACGCTACAAATTTGCCGCTTTTTACACTTTGGCGCTAGTGTCGAAATCAAAAATTGCCACTTGTCGCTAGCGTTGCTTTGTGTGCTAATGCATTTTGACGTTCACTAGTGACATCGTGTTGTCGAAACGAGTTTGTATGTCGGGCTGTCTGCGTTGGCGGCGCTGATGATTGATTCGAATCTTTACACACGGTTTAGATGGAATTTTGTTCGAGCCTCCATGTCTGTTCTCTGTGGTAAAAGCGGCATTCGAAGACTGTAATTAAAGAGAAGGGGCCTTCCTTAGCCGAGTGGATAGAGTCCGCGGCTACAAAGCAAAACTATGCTGAAGTTGTCTAGGTTCGATTAGCGGTCGGTTCAGGATCTTTTCGTAATGGAAATTTCCTTGACTTCCCTGGGCATAATGTATCATTGTATCTGCCATACGATATACGAATGCAACTTTGGCAATGAAATCTCTCAGTTAATAACTGGGTAAGTGCTCAAAATAACACTGAGCTGAGAAGCAGGCTCTGTACCAATGAGGACGTAATGCCAAGAAGAAGAAAATTATGTCCGATAAAATTAATTGGAAAAATAGACAAAATTACTAAATGAAATTCTTATACAAAAAAAGCGGAAATTTTTGACCAATTTTTTGCTTAATTCATAACAAATCCTTTTAAGGAATATCGAAAGGTGGCTTCAGAGCTTTTGTTACAAATCTCTTGGAATTTTTTTTTTTTTTTCTATCTTTATTAACGAGATTTTTAGCCCTGGGCTAGTTCATCTCGGGACCAACGGCTTTACTTCCCTTCCGAAGGAAGTCGTCACTGAAATTTTTAGTGACTATCTCGGGGATGGGATTCGATCCCAGGTCCTCGGCGTGAGAGGCGTGTGTTCTAACCACTACACCAGGTCCGTCCCGTCTTGGAAATTAATCAAAAACATATTGTGAGATTTATCCATACTTTCAAAGTATGAAATAAAAAAAAACTGGGGAAATTTGTTGAACAAGCGAAGAATACTTTTGCTTCCGAAAAAAGCATGGCGGTAAAGGCATCTGTGGAGAAACATTTGGCAAACTATCTGGGAATAGGGAAAAGATTTATTAAGATATTCAGTGGCGCGGGAAGTGGGTAGGACAGGTAGGACATATACTACGCACAAAAAAGCCTGGGTAGGACAGTCAAAGCATTGTCCTCATTGTGCTACACACGATTCAACAAAAACAAGATCAGCAAAAAACTTGAAAAATAAATTAAACTGTTTATCATCTGTTCAACATACATACAAACTTGATCAACGACTTGTTCTCACGGAGAATGGAAGACACGATAAGAGTTTTCATGGTTTCTCATGCCTAGTGAAGCGTGACATGGTTTGTGCATGACTCCCGAAAAATCCAGGCTCGTGTGAAGAACGATTCAAAATACCTATACTGCAAAGCTTGGGAAACTAACTGTAAGAATTGCTACAAGAAACTTCTTTAATCGTTAGGAAAACTAATGGAGCAATCTTCTATGGTATTTCTGAATGTATCAATGAATGGTTTCTTAAAAATATCAACGATCAGCCCTGTATATGTTCCGTGAGCATTGCTGAATATAATTCATGAGAAGTTTTTAAAACATCAACAGAGAATGATCAGAAGTTTTTTCTTCTTTATTTATTAGTGAGGCTTTCAGCCACAGGCTGCTTCCAAGAACAGAAATTCTTGACTATTTTTTGGAAGTTGCTATACATTAATCTAAGACCAGTCGCATCGTGTTATACAAAGCACGAGTTTGGTGGTGCCAGCGATTTCTGAACGTGCGGTTAATCTTGACGTAATCTATCAAAACATTACAACAACCTCTTGACGATTTTTAGTCAACAAGTTCTTGGCTGATTCCGAATGGGTTACATGCATGGCCTGATTCGCTACTCGCCACATAGTAACGCACATGCGCTAGTGTCTATGCACGAAAAATCGCTAAAAGATAACGCGAAAAATATTTGTATGGCGAAATGCATCTAACGAATTATTTCTCAAAATTGGGAACTATATTCGAAAAAATATTTGGTTCCGGTTGCACGTAATGATGTTGGCTAACACGCCTACCAAATATTTTTTCGATCAAATCTTCCATTAACGAGATATTTGAAGTTAGATCCCTTTCCCCATACAAAATAAAATGAGAAAACTCCTGCTGATCAACTGTGGGAAAGAGCAAAACAGGTAATCCATTGCCATAGAAATTTCTCGAAGTAGTTGTTAGATAGTTCTCAAAAAATGATATTTTCGGGTTTTTATTTTAATGCAAGTCTCTTAAAATTCTCTTCTTTAATGGATGTTTTCTAAAGACTCTGTTTTAACCAAAATGGTCTCTAAGGTTTCTTTTTTAATATTTTGCTTGCATTGAATCCTAATGCAAAATTGTACAGCCTCCAGAGAAAGCTTTAGAGACTACATCTCAAATCTTCAGAAATCAATAGTGATTTTATTTAGATTACTTTCAGGGTCTCCTAGAAAGATCTCTCCTGAAACTCTTCTAGAGATTTCTTTGCCAAATCTAGAAGGTTTTTTTTTCCAGCAATTTTTCATAGTATGCTTAGGAGAATTTCTCCAGAACTTGCTTTAGGAAATCCCTGAGAACTCCAAATCTATTGCCTCCAGTAATGTCCTCAGGTATTATTATGTTTTTTTTTTCCAAAACTATCCTAGAATTTCCTACAAACATTTTTTCACTAACCCCTCAACCGAATTCTCCACTTGTTTTTGTAGGAGATCTTCTTAAGATTTGCACATAATTTCTCCCGAAGAATTACACAAAGGTTCCTGAATTTTTGAAAAAAAAAAATGCTTAAGGGATTTCTCAAGAAACACTGCAAAAATTCCTCCGCTTGTTCATGTGAATTCCTTCAAGAGTTCATCTACGTTTCCTCCCAGGGAACCAGGAATTCAAATTTATTTTTTCTAAGAATTTATCTAGCATTTCATCCAAGTATTCTCCAGCATTCAATCCAAATATTACCCCCACAGTTTTCCAAATATTGATTTTCGAATTTCGAAAAACATTCCCATGCAACTTTAAAAAGTCTATTTAAGTTTTCAAACCAGTTAATACTGCAACAATATTCTGAATAATTCCTCCAATCATTCCTGCAAAATTTCTTTCTAGATTATGTCCAATGTTTTTCGAGAAGTTTTTTTTAGAAAACCTTGCGAAATACTATCCCGAGATTGGATTGGTTGTATTTTCGATTATCTCAGCAAATTATCTATAAAATCTTCTTAAACTTCTTCGAAAGATCTGTAGTTCTTTGATAATTCATCCTTAATTACTTTAAAACTTACACAGGTTTTATCAAAGGCTACTTTAGGATTTTATTCAGAAATACTTCACGGATTTATTTTTCAGAAATAAATTCTTAGCATTTCCTGGAGTAATTTCTTGAAGTAATTCTGAAAAAAAAAAACATTCAAGGAGGAATTTATGTAGGATTCTTAGAAGAAAGCTCTGGAGCAATTCCTAAAGGCATCTTCAGATAAGATTCTAGTAAAAATTTTATATAAATTCTGATTCACAATTTCATAGGAAATCCCTACTTAGAACTTCCTGGAGCATTTCTGGAGAAATTATAAATTGAATTTTAGAAGATGTTCTGACCAGGAGGATGTCCCAGAGAAAATCCAGGATGAATCACTGGATAAAATCTTGGAGAAAGAATGACTTTCCTTATAAATATCTCAAAGAATTTTTGGAGGTGTTTTTTATGATATTCGAAATAATCTTTGGAGAAATTTTATGAGGTATCCTAAGCAAAATTTTTGGAGAAATTCCTTGGAAAATAAAAGCTAAATGTACACCTTAAAAAATATCAGAAGTAATATCTAAACATACTTGCAATAATTTCTGATGAAAAATTATCATTTACAGTAATACGAGCAGTAATTTCACGAGCAATTCTCAAAAAAGTCTTAGATCTTAGAGAACTATCTGCTCTGATGGTATAAAAAATCAAACCCATTCCAATTAGGTTTCATTTTGTTTCCTAGCTTCTTGTTTGTAATCTCTTTTTGATTCCTTTTAGGCCTCTTTTTACATGCAACAGGTCGTTAATATCTTATTTTTAAGGTACTCAGTCGCTACCAGCCCTATGAAAACGAAAAGCTTGCTTCAAAGAATTCCTTTACAAATTGTTGAAGTAATGCCAAAATTTTCTCTAAAATTTTAATTTAGTATAATATTACATTATGAATTTTACCGCACGACATCTGGCAAAGATAATAGAAAATTCCGCCTACAATTTCGCATTAAAGTTCCTATCACAATGATTAAGAAGAGTGCCTTCAGAAAAGGTTTGTGGAATTACTGCAAGTAGGACAAAATGATTTCTACATCAATCTGTTCGCCACAATACCACATTTTATGCAAAGCATTTAGTAAGATGTTAGAAACAAATAACCTAGTAAAAAGTCCAGCCGTTTCAACACCAATCATTGTTCATTATAAAATGAAAACCAAGAAAAGTAAGAATGATTGTAGTAAATCCTACAAAAACCACTCTAGTTTTTCTGTGAGGTATATAATCATGAAACTCGTCAAAAAGTTTAAGAAATTCTACGGTGTTGAACTTTCAGACAAAATTTTAATATATTGTTTCGAATTCAATTTAGGCTGAAATTAAACAACAAATTTCTTAATAAGTTATTCTAAACCATTTTGTATATGTTACTCTATAAATCTGATATGGGGTCATGCACAAATTACGTCACGCTACAAGGGGGTGAAGGGGGTCGAACCAAGCGTGGCAAGCCTTAAAAAATTTTAGGATGACTCATAAAAGAGTGTTACAAAAGGTGGGGGGGGGGGAGATTGTCGAAAAAGTTGAAATTTGGCGTGACATAATTTGTGTACCATCCCTATGAATTAGATATGAATAGGGAGTGATTCGTAGAGCAATTTATTAAGAAATCCCTTAAAAAAGTTGAGATCTTCCTGAGGAAAAAAATGAAGAATGGATAAATATCTAGATGTTATTTATTGAAAAATCCTGTGATTAACATTCGGAAAAACTTATGCTTTTTTTCATAACCTGAAAGAATACCTGATGTAATTTCTGATATTTTTTGAGAAGCTCAAGAATGAATTGCAAAATCTGTTGAAACATTTCTTTAAAAATTTTCAAAAATAATCGCTAGTGCCGTTTAAATAAAACAAATGGAAAATGTTTGGAAGAATCTCTGGTGATTTTTTCGGTAGAATCGTAGGACGAAATCCCGGTGAAATAGGGGCATTAATTAAGTATTTTCACGGAAGATTTTTTGAAGGAACAACTATAAGTATTCCACTAGAGAGTTAAACCACTCCTATTTTTGAAAATTTTCTTAGCTGGGCCTTTCGGATGATTGTTTGTTCGATCATACGCTTTTAACATTGGTTTTATTCCGTGTTTCAGGATATCAAAAAGATTTTAATATCGCTAATTGAGCTTAATAAAACTATTCAAAAGCTTTTAGCTATATTTTAAAGTACACTGCAAAGGTAGATGTATTCATACGATACAAAACAAAAAAGTTAAATAATGGTTTTGTGGTATAGTCTTAACAACCTCCTGTAGTGTGAGCCTTTTCGAGTTTCACGGAGTTTTTAACAATTTTTTAAAATTGTTAAGACTAATAAGTTCTAAAACATGTTTTAACGATATAGTGGTAACACCAGTAGTAAGTGAAAAAAACTAAAAGTTGTTACCTGGCGAATCATATAGTCGTAGCGGTGATCTCGTAGCGCAGCAAGACCAAACTGAGGTTCGTTGGTTCGAATCTCACTGGTCAAGGATCAGAAAGAAGAATACATAAAGAAAAATATTTTTCAAGTAGATTGCAATGCTATTTTGACAATGGGCGAATTTTAATGAAATGTAATCATCTCCAGCCTATACTTTTCGCAAGTTAAATTTTAGTATCAGTAGGAATAATTAGTCATTTTGGTCATTTTGATGCCAACAAGCTCGAAATTTATAGAAGTACAAAGTTGGGATCACTAAAATATGTTTTTTGTTTCTTATTTGTAATGCAAATCCTGGTAAATACATTGAGAATAAATGGGTTTTTAAAATGAATGTAGAAGTTAAGGGGTTATGTGGGGAAAGGGTTCTGAGATTTCTTACGCGCCATACAATTTATTTTTAATTTTCATACAAAAAATCTTTCTGTGTGGTGGAGGGGGAATGAAATATCCCGAAAATTGTTTTACGTAATTAATGGACAACACTTCACCGCGATACAATTTAAGAGTAATATTTATGGTCAACTCAACCATTTTCAATCTGTACAAATAATAATACTTAAATGACAAATAACTCACGATTTTGTTTGTGTGTGAAGGATGATGATTCAGGGACGGGTCTTCTAGGCCATTTTCGAACAAAATATTACAGGATAGTTAGAGTGCAATGCAGCCTATGGACATGCCCTATATCAACTGCAGCGGTTTGCAGTAGACAGGATGTCCCGGACCCGATCTATCTGACAAGCCAATCGAGCCCTCTGTCACCATAGAAGATGGTGTCTACATCGATGTCGATAGCCTGGTGCAATGTGAATCCACATTTAGCTACTGTCGTGCGTTGCAAGTTAGTCCCACCTGTATGTCTACTGAACTAATCGCGCAGAAGTTTTCAATTAGATTTAAGTAACAGTGTACAAAGTTTTCAAAATAAAGTGGTGTTTCGATTTTATTACGCAAAAAAAAAAATCGTGGTTTTTACGAAACCTTGAATTTGGCGAAACGAAAATAAATGTTTTATCTCAATATCCCATTGATAAAATTCGTGATATTTGAAGAACATCTTATAATAAGGGGATTCACTTGAAGTCTTAAAGTCACTTAAAGCAAAATGAAATTTTCCGTAAGTTCAGCAATTAAACATTTCAAATGAAATATTCCTTTTCTGATTCTAGGCTATGTCAAATCAGAAAATTTTAATCTAGTGTTCCGCTGTTAACGCCAGAGAGTCAATCTAAAATATGTATGAACTTTAAGGGGACACGGGATACCGTGTTATTTTCCCTATCTTTTGTCTCACTCTAACAATTATCATCAAAACTTTGCCGAAGCAAATCTCGAGTTTTAGTGAACCGATGAAGCTGAAAATTTAATCGATTGTGCACCACATATATAGAATATAGTGATAAATTTTTCACATCCCTTTATTGAGTGGTACTTGAGATCTGCTTCTTCAAATGGATAGGATGATTATAATGACGTCCCGTGCGGCCTTAAACTGATTTTTTTTGTTCTGAAAATAATAAAAAACTGTAATTTTGCTCAACAGCTATTCCATTTCACATTACCGATCCTTAAAAACTGATGTGCAGCGTGAATTGTATCCATACCTGAATCAGTTTCCCCGAACGCTTCGAATTCACCCAAAACTGTTATTTCGTCAATTTTTTGGGTGGTCCTAGTCGTAAAACCAGAATTAAGTCAAAAAAACACTATTACAATGACTAGTGTCCGGTATTTGAAGCGTCCGGCAATTCGAAACAGCACGTTCCTGTTTCACCTACGTTGACTGAAAACTAAGGCAAAAGGAAACCACGTAGATGAAGAATGGCCTACATTTACAACTGCAAATGAACTTTAACACTTCACTTTTTGCAATAATCCCTCCCAAAGTTTAATATAAAAAAGTGTACTACATTTACAGTTTTTGATAAAAGTCGTCAATCGATTTTTATTCACACGGTGTACTACATATATTAAGAAGGTGATATATTCCGAAAACTGACAGCTACTTGAGGACGTCATTCCTATCCACCTCGAACAAATCGAAATAATCAATTAAGCATGACTTACGCATCAGGTTACGTTGTTAAGTGAATACCTCTACTCATTATTTTGGGTTTTGTGCAACGTAAGAACTATAAAAGATGTGTTTGCGATAAAAGAGGACAATAAGGTGAAGTTTGGCATTTATCGCAAACCGGTATCAACAGACCGCTACATCACGTCGGATTCCAATCACCATGGATCCCAAAAACAAGCAGCCTTCCATTCGATGGTTCACCGACTGTACAACCAGGGCAGACAATCGTCAGATTCGTCACTGTGCGATGACGAAATAAAAAAAGACATCGTCATCCAGTATAATAACTCTGGCAGGTCGTCGTCTCGTCATCGACGAAAGAATGCACGACTCGCTTCAATCCAAAATCGTCAACGAGCATTTTTTCTTCATTCCGCTTGCTACCCTTGTAAAAGCGGCATTCGAAGACTGTAATTAAAGAGAAGGGGCCTTCCTTAGCCGAGTGGATAGAGTCCGCGGCTACAAAGCAAAACTATGCTGAAGTTGTCTAGGTTCGATTAGCGGTCGGTTCAGGATCTTTTCGTAATGGAAATTTCCTTGACTTCCCTGGGCATAATGTATCATTGTATCTGCCATACGATATACGAATGCAACTTTGGCAATGAAATCTCTCAGTTAATAACTGGGTAAGTGCTCAAAATAACACTGAGCTGAGAAGCAGGCTCTGTACCAATGAGGACGTAATGCCAAGAAGAAGAAAATTATGTCCGATAAAATTAATTGGAAAAATAGACAAAATTACTAAATGAAATTCTTATACAAAAAAAGCGGAAATTTTTGACCAATTTTTTGCTTAATTCATAACAAATCCTTTTAAGGAATATCGAAAGGTGGCTTCAGAGCTTTTGTTACAAATCTCTTGGAATTTTTTTTTTTTTTTCTATCTTTATTAACGAGATTTTTAGCCCTGGGCTAGTTCATCTCGGGACCAACGGCTTTACTTCCCTTCCGAAGGAAGTCGTCACTGAAATTTTTAGTGACTATCTCGGGGATGGGATTCGATCCCAGGTCCTCGGCGTGAGAGGCGTGTGTTCTAACCACTACACCAGGTCCGTCCCGTCTTGGAAATTAATCAAAAACATATTGTGAGATTTATCCATACTTTCAAAGTATGAAATAAAAAAAAACTGGGGAAATTTGTTGAACAAGCGAAGAATACTTTTGCTTCCGAAAAAAGCATGGCGGTAAAGGCATCTGTGGAGAAACATTTGGCAAACTATCTGGGAATAGGGAAAAGATTTATTAAGATATTCAGTGGCGCGGGAAGTGGGTAGGACAGGTAGGACATATACTACGCACAAAAAAGCCTGGGTAGGACAGTCAAAGCATTGTCCTCATTGTGCTACACACGATTCAACAAAAACAAGATCAGCAAAAAACTTGAAAAATAAATTAAACTGTTTATCATCTGTTCAACATACATACAAACTTGATCAACGACTTGTTCTCACGGAGAATGGAAGACACGATAAGAGTTTTCATGGTTTCTCATGCCTAGTGAAGCGTGACATGGTTTGTGCATGACTCCCGAAAAATCCAGGCTCGTGTGAAGAACGATTCAAAATACCTATACTGCAAAGCTTGGGAAACTAACTGTAAGAATTGCTACAAGAAACTTCTTTAATCGTTAGGAAAACTAATGGAGCAATCTTCTATGGTATTTCTGAATGTATCAATGAATGGTTTCTTAAAAATATCAACGATCAGCCCTGTATATGTTCCGTGAGCATTGCTGAATATAATTCATGAGAAGTTTTTAAAACATCAACAGAGAATGATCAGAAGTTTTTTCTTCTTTATTTATTAGTGAGGCTTTCAGCCACAGGCTGCTTCCAAGAACAGAAATTCTTGACTATTTTTTGGAAGTTGCTATACATTAATCTAAGACCAGTCGCATCGTGTTATACAAAGCACGAGTTTGGTGGTGCCAGCGATTTCTGAACGTGCGGTTAATCTTGACGTAATCTATCAAAACATTACAACAACCTCTTGACGATTTTTAGTCAACAAGTTCTTGGCTGATTCCGAATGGGTTACATGCATGGCCTGATTCGCTACTCGCCACATAGTAACGCACATGCGCTAGTGTCTATGCACGAAAAATCGCTAAAAGATAACGCGAAAAATATTTGTATGGCGAAATGCATCTAACGAATTATTTCTCAAAATTGGGAACTATATTCGAAAAAATATTTGGTTCCGGTTGCACGTAATGATGTTGGCTAACACGCCTACCAAATATTTTTTCGATCAAATCTTCCATTAACGAGATATTTGAAGTTAGATCCCTTTCCCCATACAAAATAAAATGAGAAAACTCCTGCTGATCAACTGTGGGAAAGAGCAAAACAGGTAATCCATTGCCATAGAAATTTCTCGAAGTAGTTGTTAGATAGTTCTCAAAAAATGATATTTTCGGGTTTTTATTTTAATGCAAGTCTCTTAAAATTCTCTTCTTTAATGGATGTTTTCTAAAGACTCTGTTTTAACCAAAATGGTCTCTAAGGTTTCTTTTTTAATATTTTGCTTGCATTGAATCCTAATGCAAAATTGTACAGCCTCCAGAGAAAGCTTTAGAGACTACATCTCAAATCTTCAGAAATCAATAGTGATTTTATTTAGATTACTTTCAGGGTCTCCTAGAAAGATCTCTCCTGAAACTCTTCTAGAGATTTCTTTGCCAAATCTAGAAGGTTTTTTTTTTCCAGCAATTTTTCATAGTATGCTTAGGAGAATTTCTCCAGAACTTGCTTTAGGAAATCCCTGAGAACTCCAAATCTATTGCCTCCAGTAATGTCCTCAGGTATTATTATGTTTTTTTTTTCCAAAACTATCCTAGAATTTCCTACAAACATTTTTTCACTAACCCCTCAACCGAATTCTCCACTTGTTTTTGTAGGAGATCTTCTTAAGATTTGCACATAATTTCTCCCGAAGAATTACACAAAGGTTCCTGAATTTTTGAAAAAAAAAAATGCTTAAGGGATTTCTCAAGAAACACTGCAAAAATTCCTCCGCTTGTTCATGTGAATTCCTTCAAGAGTTCATCTACGTTTCCTCCCAGGGAACCAGGAATTCAAATTTATTTTTTCTAAGAATTTATCTAGCATTTCATCCAAGTATTCTCCAGCATTCAATCCAAATATTACCCCCACAGTTTTCCAAATATTGATTTTCGAATTTCGAAAAACATTCCCATGCAACTTTAAAAAGTCTATTTAAGTTTTCAAACCAGTTAATACTGCAACAATATTCTGAATAATTCCTCCAATCATTCCTGCAAAATTTCTTTCTAGATTATGTCCAATGTTTTTCGAGAAGTTTTTTTTAGAAAACCTTGCGAAATACTATCCCGAGATTGGATTGGTTGTATTTTCGATTATCTCAGCAAATTATCTATAAAATCTTCTTAAACTTCTTCGAAAGATCTGTAGTTCTTTGATAATTCATCCTTAATTACTTTAAAACTTACACAGGTTTTATCAAAGGCTACTTTAGGATTTTATTCAGAAATACTTCACGGATTTATTTTTCAGAAATAAATTCTTAGCATTTCCTGGAGTAATTTCTTGAAGTAATTCTGAAAAAAAAAAACATTCAAGGAGGAATTTATGTAGGATTCTTAGAAGAAAGCTCTGGAGCAATTCCTAAAGGCATCTTCAGATAAGATTCTAGTAAAAATTTTATATAAATTCTGATTCACAATTTCATAGGAAATCCCTACTTAGAACTTCCTGGAGCATTTCTGGAGAAATTATAAATTGAATTTTAGAAGATGTTCTGACCAGGAGGATGTCCCAGAGAAAATCCAGGATGAATCACTGGATAAAATCTTGGAGAAAGAATGACTTTCCTTATAAATATCTCAAAGAATTTTTGGAGGTGTTTTTTATGATATTCGAAATAATCTTTGGAGAAATTTTATGAGGTATCCTAAGCAAAATTTTTGGAGAAATTCCTTGGAAAATAAAAGCTAAATGTACACCTTAAAAAATATCAGAAGTAATATCTAAACATACTTGCAATAATTTCTGATGAAAAATTATCATTTACAGTAATACGAGCAGTAATTTCACGAGCAATTCTCAAAAAAGTCTTAGATCTTAGAGAACTATCTGCTCTGATGGTATAAAAAATCAAACCCATTCCAATTAGGTTTCATTTTGTTTCCTAGCTTCTTGTTTGTAATCTCTTTTTGATTCCTTTTAGGCCTCTTTTTACATGCAACAGGTCGTTAATATCTTATTTTTAAGGTACTCAGTCGCTACCAGCCCTATGAAAACGAAAAGCTTGCTTCAAAGAATTCCTTTACAAATTGTTGAAGTAATGCCAAAATTTTCTCTAAAATTTTAATTTAGTATAATATTACATTATGAATTTTACCGCACGACATCTGGCAAAGATAATAGAAAATTCCGCCTACAATTTCGCATTAAAGTTCCTATCACAATGATTAAGAAGAGTGCCTTCAGAAAAGGTTTGTGGAATTACTGCAAGTAGGACAAAATGATTTCTACATCAATCTGTTCGCCACAATACCACATTTTATGCAAAGCATTTAGTAAGATGTTAGAAACAAATAACCTAGTAAAAAGTCCAGCCGTTTCAACACCAATCATTGTTCATTATAAAATGAAAACCAAGAAAAGTAAGAATGATTGTAGTAAATCCTACAAAAACCACTCTAGTTTTTCTGTGAGGTATATAATCATGAAACTCGTCAAAAAGTTTAAGAAATTCTACGGTGTTGAACTTTCAGACAAAATTTTAATATATTGTTTCGAATTCAATTTAGGCTGAAATTAAACAACAAATTTCTTAATAAGTTATTCTAAACCATTTTGTATATGTTACTCTATAAATCTGATATGGGGTCATGCACAAATTACGTCACGCTACAAGGGGGTGAAGGGGGTCGAACCAAGCGTGGCAAGCCTTAAAAAATTTTAGGATGACTCATAAAAGAGTGTTACAAAAGGTGGGGGGGGGGAGATTGTCGAAAAAGTTGAAATTTGGCGTGACATAATTTGTGTACCATCCCTATGAATTAGATATGAATAGGGAGTGATTCGTAGAGCAATTTATTAAGAAATCCCTTAAAAAAGTTGAGATCTTCCTGAGGAAAAAAATGAAGAATGGATAAATATCTAGATGTTATTTATTGAAAAATCCTGTGATTAACATTCGGAAAAACTTATGCTTTTTTTCATAACCTGAAAGAATACCTGATGTAATTTCTGATATTTTTTGAGAAGCTCAAGAATGAATTGCAAAATCTGTTGAAACATTTCTTTAAAAATTTTCAAAAATAATCGCTAGTGCCGTTTAAATAAAACAAATGGAAAATGTTTGGAAGAATCTCTGGTGATTTTTTCGGTAGAATCGTAGGACGAAATCCCGGTGAAATAGGGGCATTAATTAAGTATTTTCACGGAAGATTTTTTGAAGGAACAACTATAAGTATTCCACTAGAGAGTTAAACCACTCCTATTTTTGAAAATTTTCTTAGCTGGGCCTTTCGGATGATTGTTTGTTCGATCATACGCTTTTAACATTGGTTTTATTCCGTGTTTTAGGATATCAAAAAGATTTTAATATCGCTAATTGAGCTTAATAAAACTATTCAAAAGCTTTTAGCTATATTTTAAAGTACACTGCAAAGGTAGATGTATTCATACGATACAAAACAAAAAAGTTAAATAATGGTTTTGTGGTATAGTCTTAACAACCTCCTGTAGTGTGAGCCTTTTCGAGTTTCACGGAGTTTTTAACAATTTTTTAAAATTGTTAAGACTAATAAGTTCTAAAACATGTTTTAACGATATAGTGGTAACACCAGTAGTAAGTGAAAAAAACTAAAAGTTGTTACCTGGCGAATCATATAGTCGTAGCGGTGATCTCGTAGCGCAGCAAGACCAAACTGAGGTTCGTTGGTTCGAATCTCACTGGTCAAGGATCAGAAAGAAGAATACATAAAGAAAAATATTTTTCAAGTAGATTGCAATGCTATTTTGACAATGGGCGAATTTTAATGAAATGTAATCATCTCCAGCCTATACTTTTCGCAAGTTAAATTTTAGTATCAGTAGGAATAATTAGTCATTTTGGTCATTTTGATGCCAACAAGCTCGAAATTTATAGAAGTACAAAGTTGGGATCACTAAAATATGTTTTTTGTTTCTTATTTGTAATGCAAATCCTGGTAAATACATTGAGAATAAATGGGTTTTTAAAATGAATGTAGAAGTTAAGGGGTTATGTGGGGAAAGGGTTCTGAGATTTCTTACGCGCCATACAATTTATTTTTAATTTTCATACAAAAAATCTTTCTGTGTGGTGGAGGGGGAATGAAATATCCCGAAAATTGTTTTACGTAATTAATGGACAACACTTCACCGCGATACAATTTAAGAGTAATATTTATGGTCAACTCAACCATTTTCAATCTGTACAAATAATAATACTTAAATGACAAATAACTCACGATTTTGTTTGTGTGTGAAGGATGATGATTCAGGGACGGGTCTTCTAGGCCATTTTCGAACAAAATATTACAGGATAGTTAGAGTGCAATGCAGCCTATGGACATGCCCTATATCAACTGCAGCGGTTTGCAGTAGACAGGATGTCCCGGACCCGATCTATCTGACAAGCCAATCGAGCCCTCTGTCACCATAGAAGATGGTGTCTACATCGATGTCGATAGCCTGGTGCAATGTGAATCCACATTTAGCTACTGTCGTGCGTTGCAAGTTAGTCCCACCTGTATGTCTACTGAACTAATCGCGCAGAAGTTTTCAATTAGATTTAAGTAACAGTGTACAAAGTTTTCAAAATAAAGTGGTGTTTCGATTTTATTACGCAAAAAAAAAATCGTGGTTTTTACGAAACCTTGAATTTGGCGAAACGAAAATAAATGTTTTATCTCAATATCCCATTGATAAAATTCGTGATATTTGAAGAACATCTTATAATAAGGGGATTCACTTGAAGTCTTAAAGTCACTTAAAGCAAAATGAAATTTTCCGTAAGTTCAGCAATTAAACATTTCAAATGAAATATTCCTTTTCTGATTCTAGGCTATGTCAAATCAGAAAATTTTAATCTAGTGTTCCGCTGTTAACGCCAGAGAGTCAATCTAAAATATGTATGAACTTTAAGGGGACACGGGATACCGTGTTATTTTCCCTATCTTTTGTCTCACTCTAACAATTATCATCAAAACTTTGCCGAAGCAAATCTCGAGTTTTAGTGAACCGATGAAGCTGAAAATTTAATCGATTGTGCACCACATATATAGAATATAGTGATAAATTTTTCACATCCCTTTATTGAGTGGTACTTGAGATCTGCTTCTTCAAATGGATAGGATGATTATAATGACGTCCCGTGCGGCCTTAAACTGATTTTTTTTGTTCTGAAAATAATAAAAAACTGTAATTTTGCTCAACAGCTATTCCATTTCACATTACCGATCCTTAAAAACTGATGTGCAGCGTGAATTGTATCCATACCTGAATCAGTTTCCCCGAACGCTTCGAATTCACCCAAAACTGTTATTTCGTCAATTTTTTGGGTGGTCCTAGTCGTAAAACCAGAATTAAGTCAAAAAACACTATTACAATGACTAGTGTCCGGTATTTGAAGCGTCCGGCAATTCGAAACAGCACGTTCCTGTTTCACCTACGTTGACTGAAAACTAAGGCAAAAGGAAACCACGTAGATGAAGAATGGCCTACATTTACAACTGCAAATGAACTTTAACACTTCACTTTTTGCAATAATCCCTCCCAAAGTTTAATATAAAAAAGTGTACTACATTTACAGTTTTTGATAAAAGTCGTCAATCGATTTTTATTCACACGGTGTACTACATATATTAAGAAGGTGATATATTCCGAAAACTGACAGCTACTTGAGGACGTCATTCCTATCCACCTCGAACAAATCGAAATAATCAATTAAGCATGACTTACGCATCAGGTTACGTTGTTAAGTGAATACCTCTACTCATTATTTTGGGTTTTGTGCAACGTAAGAACTATAAAAGATGTGTTTGCGATAAAAGAGGACAATAAGGTGAAGTTTGGCATTTATCGCAAACCGGTATCAACAGACCGCTACATCACGTCGGATTCCAATCACCATGGATCCCAAAAACAAGCAGCCTTCCATTCGATGGTTCACCGACTGTACAACCAGGGCAGACAATCGTCAGATTCGTCACTGTGCGATGACGAAATAAAAAAAGACATCGTCATCCAGTATAATAACTCTGGCAGGTCGTCGTCTCGTCATCGACGAAAGAATGCACGACTCGCTTCAATCCAAAATCGTCAACGAGCATTTTTTCTTCATTCCGCTTGCTACCCTTGTAAAAGCGGCATTCGAAGACTGTAATTAAAGAGAAGGGGCCTTCCTTAGCCGAGTGGATAGAGTCCGCGGCTACAAAGCAAAACTATGCTGAAGTTGTCTAGGTTCGATTAGCGGTCGGTTCAGGATCTTTTCGTAATGGAAATTTCCTTGACTTCCCTGGGCATAATGTATCATTGTATCTGCCATACGATATACGAATGCAACTTTGGCAATGAAATCTCTCAGTTAATAACTGGGTAAGTGCTCAAAATAACACTGAGCTGAGAAGCAGGCTCTGTACCAATGAGGACGTAATGCCAAGAAGAAGAAAATTATGTCCGATAAAATTAATTGGAAAAATAGACAAAATTACTAAATGAAATTCTTATACAAAAAAAGCGGAAATTTTTGACCAATTTTTTGCTTAATTCATAACAAATCCTTTTAAGGAATATCGAAAGGTGGCTTCAGAGCTTTTGTTACAAATCTCTTGGAATTTTTTTTTTTTTTTCTATCTTTATTAACGAGATTTTTAGCCCTGGGCTAGTTCATCTCGGGACCAACGGCTTTACTTCCCTTCCGAAGGAAGTCGTCACTGAAATTTTTAGTGACTATCTCGGGGATGGGATTCGATCCCAGGTCCTCGGCGTGAGAGGCGTGTGTTCTAACCACTACACCAGGTCCGTCCCGTCTTGGAAATTAATCAAAAACATATTGTGAGATTTATCCATACTTTCAAAGTATGAAATAAAAAAAAACTGGGGAAATTTGTTGAACAAGCGAAGAATACTTTTGCTTCCGAAAAAAGCATGGCGGTAAAGGCATCTGTGGAGAAACATTTGGCAAACTATCTGGGAATAGGGAAAAGATTTATTAAGATATTCAGTGGCGCGGGAAGTGGGTAGGACAGGTAGGACATATACTACGCACAAAAAAGCCTGGGTAGGACAGTCAAAGCATTGTCCTCATTGTGCTACACACGATTCAACAAAAACAAGATCAGCAAAAAACTTGAAAAATAAATTAAACTGTTTATCATCTGTTCAACATACATACAAACTTGATCAACGACTTGTTCTCACGGAGAATGGAAGACACGATAAGAGTTTTCATGGTTTCTCATGCCTAGTGAAGCGTGACATGGTTTGTGCATGACTCCCGAAAAATCCAGGCTCGTGTGAAGAACGATTCAAAATACCTATACTGCAAAGCTTGGGAAACTAACTGTAAGAATTGCTACAAGAAACTTCTTTAATCGTTAGGAAAACTAATGGAGCAATCTTCTATGGTATTTCTGAATGTATCAATGAATGGTTTCTTAAAAATATCAACGATCAGCCCTGTATATGTTCCGTGAGCATTGCTGAATATAATTCATGAGAAGTTTTTAAAACATCAACAGAGAATGATCAGAAGTTTTTTCTTCTTTATTTATTAGTGAGGCTTTCAGCCACAGGCTGCTTCCAAGAACAGAAATTCTTGACTATTTTTTGGAAGTTGCTATACATTAATCTAAGACCAGTCGCATCGTGTTATACAAAGCACGAGTTTGGTGGTGCCAGCGATTTCTGAACGTGCGGTTAATCTTGACGTAATCTATCAAAACATTACAACAACCTCTTGACGATTTTTAGTCAACAAGTTCTTGGCTGATTCCGAATGGGTTACATGCATGGCCTGATTCGCTACTCGCCACATAGTAACGCACATGCGCTAGTGTCTATGCACGAAAAATCGCTAAAAGATAACGCGAAAAATATTTGTATGGCGAAATGCATCTAACGAATTATTTCTCAAAATTGGGAACTATATTCGAAAAAATATTTGGTTCCGGTTGCACGTAATGATGTTGGCTAACACGCCTACCAAATATTTTTTCGATCAAATCTTCCATTAACGAGATATTTGAAGTTAGATCCCTTTCCCCATACAAAATAAAATGAGAAAACTCCTGCTGATCAACTGTGGGAAAGAGCAAAACAGGTAATCCATTGCCATAGAAATTTCTCGAAGTAGTTGTTAGATAGTTCTCAAAAAATGATATTTTCGGGTTTTTATTTTAATGCAAGTCTCTTAAAATTCTCTTCTTTAATGGATGTTTTCTAAAGACTCTGTTTTAACCAAAATGGTCTCTAAGGTTTCTTTTTTAATATTTTGCTTGCATTGAATCCTAATGCAAAATTGTACAGCCTCCAGAGAAAGCTTTAGAGACTACATCTCAAATCTTCAGAAATCAATAGTGATTTTATTTAGATTACTTTCAGGGTCTCCTAGAAAGATCTCTCCTGAAACTCTTCTAGAGATTTCTTTGCCAAATCTAGAAGGTTTTTTTTTTCCAGCAATTTTTCATAGTATGCTTAGGAGAATTTCTCCAGAACTTGCTTTAGGAAATCCCTGAGAACTCCAAATCTATTGCCTCCAGTAATGTCCTCAGGTATTATTATGTTTTTTTTTTCCAAAACTATCCTAGAATTTCCTACAAACATTTTTTCACTAACCCCTCAACCGAATTCTCCACTTGTTTTTGTAGGAGATCTTCTTAAGATTTGCACATAATTTCTCCCGAAGAATTACACAAAGGTTCCTGAATTTTTGAAAAAAAAAAATGCTTAAGGGATTTCTCAAGAAACACTGCAAAAATTCCTCCGCTTGTTCATGTGAATTCCTTCAAGAGTTCATCTACGTTTCCTCCCAGGGAACCAGGAATTCAAATTTATTTTTTCTAAGAATTTATCTAGCATTTCATCCAAGTATTCTCCAGCATTCAATCCAAATATTACCCCCACAGTTTTCCAAATATTGATTTTCGAATTTCGAAAAACATTCCCATGCAACTTTAAAAAGTCTATTTAAGTTTTCAAACCAGTTAATACTGCAACAATATTCTGAATAATTCCTCCAATCATTCCTGCAAAATTTCTTTCTAGATTATGTCCAATGTTTTTCGAGAAGTTTTTTTTAGAAAACCTTGCGAAATACTATCCCGAGATTGGATTGGTTGTATTTTCGATTATCTCAGCAAATTATCTATAAAATCTTCTTAAACTTCTTCGAAAGATCTGTAGTTCTTTGATAATTCATCCTTAATTACTTTAAAACTTACACAGGTTTTATCAAAGGCTACTTTAGGATTTTATTCAGAAATACTTCACGGATTTATTTTTCAGAAATAAATTCTTAGCATTTCCTGGAGTAATTTCTTGAAGTAATTCTGAAAAAAAAAAACATTCAAGGAGGAATTTATGTAGGATTCTTAGAAGAAAGCTCTGGAGCAATTCCTAAAGGCATCTTCAGATAAGATTCTAGTAAAAATTTTATATAAATTCTGATTCACAATTTCATAGGAAATCCCTACTTAGAACTTCCTGGAGCATTTCTGGAGAAATTATAAATTGAATTTTAGAAGATGTTCTGACCAGGAGGATGTCCCAGAGAAAATCCAGGATGAATCACTGGATAAAATCTTGGAGAAAGAATGACTTTCCTTATAAATATCTCAAAGAATTTTTGGAGGTGTTTTTTATGATATTCGAAATAATCTTTGGAGAAATTTTATGAGGTATCCTAAGCAAAATTTTTGGAGAAATTCCTTGGAAAATAAAAGCTAAATGTACACCTTAAAAAATATCAGAAGTAATATCTAAACATACTTGCAATAATTTCTGATGAAAAATTATCATTTACAGTAATACGAGCAGTAATTTCACGAGCAATTCTCAAAAAAGTCTTAGATCTTAGAGAACTATCTGCTCTGATGGTATAAAAAATCAAACCCATTCCAATTAGGTTTCATTTTGTTTCCTAGCTTCTTGTTTGTAATCTCTTTTTG
The DNA here is from genome assembly GCF_002204515.2 of Aedes aegypti. Classification (NCBI taxonomy): domain Eukaryota; kingdom Metazoa; phylum Arthropoda; class Insecta; order Diptera; family Culicidae; genus Aedes; species Aedes aegypti. The sequence goes on along the minus strand of NC_035109.1, from coordinate 223,223,780 downwards.
ATTCCTTTTAGGCCTCTTTTTACATGCAACAGGTCGTTAATATCTTATTTTTAAGGTACTCAGTCGCTACCAGCCCTATGAAAACGAAAAGCTTGCTTCAAAGAATTCCTTTACAAATTGTTGAAGTAATGCCAAAATTTTCTCTAAAATTTTAATTTAGTATAATATTACATTATGAATTTTACCGCACGACATCTGGCAAAGATAATAGAAAATTCCGCCTACAATTTCGCATTAAAGTTCCTATCACAATGATTAAGAAGAGTGCCTTCAGAAAAGGTTTGTGGAATTACTGCAAGTAGGACAAAATGATTTCTACATCAATCTGTTCGCCACAATACCACATTTTATGCAAAGCATTTAGTAAGATGTTAGAAACAAATAACCTAGTAAAAAGTCCAGCCGTTTCAACACCAATCATTGTTCATTATAAAATGAAAACCAAGAAAAGTAAGAATGATTGTAGTAAATCCTACAAAAACCACTCTAGTTTTTCTGTGAGGTATATAATCATGAAACTCGTCAAAAAGTTTAAGAAATTCTACGGTGTTGAACTTTCAGACAAAATTTTAATATATTGTTTCGAATTCAATTTAGGCTGAAATTAAACAACAAATTTCTTAATAAGTTATTCTAAACCATTTTGTATATGTTACTCTATAAATCTGATATGGGGTCATGCACAAATTACGTCACGCTACAAGGGGGTGAAGGGGGTCGAACCAAGCGTGGCAAGCCTTAAAAAATTTTAGGATGACTCATAAAAGAGTGTTACAAAAGGTGGGGGGGGGGAGATTGTCGAAAAAGTTGAAATTTGGCGTGACATAATTTGTGTACCATCCCTATGAATTAGATATGAATAGGGAGTGATTCGTAGAGCAATTTATTAAGAAATCCCTTAAAAAAGTTGAGATCTTCCTGAGGAAAAAAATGAAGAATGGATAAATATCTAGATGTTATTTATTGAAAAATCCTGTGATTAACATTCGGAAAAACTTATGCTTTTTTTCATAACCTGAAAGAATACCTGATGTAATTTCTGATATTTTTTGAGAAGCTCAAGAATGAATTGCAAAATCTGTTGAAACATTTCTTTAAAAATTTTCAAAAATAATCGCTAGTGCCGTTTAAATAAAACAAATGGAAAATGTTTGGAAGAATCTCTGGTGATTTTTTCGGTAGAATCGTAGGACGAAATCCCGGTGAAATAGGGGCATTAATTAAGTATTTTCACGGAAGATTTTTTGAAGGAACAACTATAAGTATTCCACTAGAGAGTTAAACCACTCCTATTTTTGAAAATTTTCTTAGCTGGGCCTTTCGGATGATTGTTTGTTCGATCATACGCTTTTAACATTGGTTTTATTCCGTGTTTTAGGATATCAAAAAGATTTTAATATCGCTAATTGAGCTTAATAAAACTATTCAAAAGCTTTTAGCTATATTTTAAAGTACACTGCAAAGGTAGATGTATTCATACGATACAAAACAAAAAAGTTAAATAATGGTTTTGTGGTATAGTCTTAACAACCTCCTGTAGTGTGAGCCTTTTCGAGTTTCACGGAGTTTTTAACAATTTTTTAAAATTGTTAAGACTAATAAGTTCTAAAACATGTTTTAACGATATAGTGGTAACACCAGTAGTAAGTGAAAAAAACTAAAAGTTGTTACCTGGCGAATCATATAGTCGTAGCGGTGATCTCGTAGCGCAGCAAGACCAAACTGAGGTTCGTTGGTTCGAATCTCACTGGTCAAGGATCAGAAAGAAGAATACATAAAGAAAAATATTTTTCAAGTAGATTGCAATGCTATTTTGACAATGGGCGAATTTTAATGAAATGTAATCATCTCCAGCCTATACTTTTCGCAAGTTAAATTTTAGTATCAGTAGGAATAATTAGTCATTTTGGTCATTTTGATGCCAACAAGCTCGAAATTTATAGAAGTACAAAGTTGGGATCACTAAAATATGTTTTTTGTTTCTTATTTGTAATGCAAATCCTGGTAAATACATTGAGAATAAATGGGTTTTTAAAATGAATGTAGAAGTTAAGGGGTTATGTGGGGAAAGGGTTCTGAGATTTCTTACGCGCCATACAATTTATTTTTAATTTTCATACAAAAAATCTTTCTGTGTGGTGGAGGGGGAATGAAATATCCCGAAAATTGTTTTACGTAATTAATGGACAACACTTCACCGCGATACAATTTAAGAGTAATATTTATGGTCAACTCAACCATTTTCAATCTGTACAAATAATAATACTTAAATGACAAATAACTCACGATTTTGTTTGTGTGTGAAGGATGATGATTCAGGGACGGGTCTTCTAGGCCATTTTCGAACAAAATATTACAGGATAGTTAGAGTGCAATGCAGCCTATGGACATGCCCTATATCAACTGCAGCGGTTTGCAGTAGACAGGATGTCCCGGACCCGATCTATCTGACAAGCCAATCGAGCCCTCTGTCACCATAGAAGATGGTGTCTACATCGATGTCGATAGCCTGGTGCAATGTGAATCCACATTTAGCTACTGTCGTGCGTTGCAAGTTAGTCCCACCTGTATGTCTACTGAACTAATCGCGCAGAAGTTTTCAATTAGATTTAAGTAACAGTGTACAAAGTTTTCAAAATAAAGTGGTGTTTCGATTTTATTACGCAAAAAAAAAATCGTGGTTTTTACGAAACCTTGAATTTGGCGAAACGAAAATAAATGTTTTATCTCAATATCCCATTGATAAAATTCGTGATATTTGAAGAACATCTTATAATAAGGGGATTCACTTGAAGTCTTAAAGTCACTTAAAGCAAAATGAAATTTTCCGTAAGTTCAGCAATTAAACATTTCAAATGAAATATTCCTTTTCTGATTCTAGGCTATGTCAAATCAGAAAATTTTAATCTAGTGTTCCGCTGTTAACGCCAGAGAGTCAATCTAAAATATGTATGAACTTTAAGGGGACACGGGATACCGTGTTATTTTCCCTATCTTTTGTCTCACTCTAACAATTATCATCAAAACTTTGCCGAAGCAAATCTCGAGTTTTAGTGAACCGATGAAGCTGAAAATTTAATCGATTGTGCACCACATATATAGAATATAGTGATAAATTTTTCACATCCCTTTATTGAGTGGTACTTGAGATCTGCTTCTTCAAATGGATAGGATGATTATAATGACGTCCCGTGCGGCCTTAAACTGATTTTTTTTGTTCTGAAAATAATAAAAAACTGTAATTTTGCTCAACAGCTATTCCATTTCACATTACCGATCCTTAAAAACTGATGTGCAGCGTGAATTGTATCCATACCTGAATCAGTTTCCCCGAACGCTTCGAATTCACCCAAAACTGTTATTTCGTCAATTTTTTGGGTGGTCCTAGTCGTAAAACCAGAATTAAGTCAAAAAAACACTATTACAATGACTAGTGTCCGGTATTTGAAGCGTCCGGCAATTCGAAACAGCACGTTCCTGTTTCACCTACGTTGACTGAAAACTAAGGCAAAAGGAAACCACGTAGATGAAGAATGGCCTACATTTACAACTGCAAATGAACTTTAACACTTCACTTTTTGCAATAATCCCTCCCAAAGTTTAATATAAAAAAGTGTACTACATTTACAGTTTTTGATAAAAGTCGTCAATCGATTTTTATTCACACGGTGTACTACATATATTAAGAAGGTGATATATTCCGAAAACTGACAGCTACTTGAGGACGTCATTCCTATCCACCTCGAACAAATCGAAATAATCAATTAAGCATGACTTACGCATCAGGTTACGTTGTTAAGTGAATACCTCTACTCATTATTTTGGGTTTTGTGCAACGTAAGAACTATAAAAGATGTGTTTGCGATAAAAGAGGACAATAAGGTGAAGTTTGGCATTTATCGCAAACCGGTATCAACAGACCGCTACATCACGTCGGATTCCAATCACCATGGATCCCAAAAACAAGCAGCCTTCCATTCGATGGTTCACCGACTGTACAACCAGGGCAGACAATCGTCAGATTCGTCACTGTGCGATGACGAAATAAAAAAAGACATCGTCATCCAGTATAATAACTCTGGCAGGTCGTCGTCTCGTCAACCACGAAAGAATGCACGACTCGCTTCAATCCAAAATCGTCAACGAGCATTTTTTCTTCATTCCGCTTGCTACCCTTACCACAGAGAACAGACGTTCATCTTTTCTCGTCAGCGTGTGTAAAGCATTGTACTGGTGATTTCAAAGTATGTCGTTATGCTCCTGTTACGCAGCGCTGTCGTCAGATTGAGAACGCTACAAATTTGCCGCTTTTTACACTTTGGCGCTAGTGTCGAAATCAAAAATTGCCACTTGTCGCTAGCGTTGCTTTGTGTGCTAATGCATTTTGACGTTCACTAGTGACATCGTGTTGTCGAAACGAGTTTGTATGTCGGGCTGTCTGCGTTGGCGGCGCTGATGATTGATTCGAATCTTTACACACGGTTTAGATGGAATTTTGTTCGAGCCTCCATGTCTGTTCTCTGTGCCCTTACTCCCAAGAAGAAACCGTTTACTGTATATTCGCCAGCTTCGCACCAAACAACGAATGCCATTACATAATTGCTTGTATTGGCAAATTAACCCGCTCCCCTCATGATTCCACAATAACTCTGTTGGTAAGCGCGTGAGGTTGACAATTCAGAGATCGTTTGTTCGATCCAGACGTGTTTTATTATTTTGTTTTTTTTTTCCAAAAAAATGCTGCTAATTTGTCGAAGACACGATTCATTTTTTTTAGTCGGCTCAGTGCTCCCGAACGAAGATTCACCCGTAACGAGGGAATCGTATTTGTTCGTCATGACGCCTAGCCTATGTGTCGAATCTCTGCGGCAAATCGTCATCCGACGCTGGTTGAGTGACGATGACGATGCTTCTTTTAGTTTCGTCCCTGACTTTTTCCATTTGATGGTGACGATTGTCTACTCTGTGTACAACATCCCAATGGAAAAGAAAGAGTTTGAAGAAGAGAAGAATAGAATTCATGAATCTGCTGAGTTGAATGGTTATGACAAGGTGTTTGTGAATAAAATCCTACGCAAGCATGAGAGGAAGAAACACAGGCGAGCCGCGACTACTTTTGAAGCAGAGAGAGAGGATATCCGAAGGATTAGTTTACCATTCTACCCGAAGGTGACCAATGGGATTAAGAACACCCTTAAGCAACATGGCTTCCAGACAGTGTACAAGAGTACCAACACTCTTAAAGACCGTCTTTGTTGCTTGAAGGACAAAGTACCGAAGGAAGATTTGTCGGGGATCTACCAAATTCCGTGCAAAAGCTGTCCTGCGGTATACATCGGCCAAACTCGCCGAAAATTCAAAACGCGTTTGAGAGAACACAAGAATGCGGCTGAAAACGGCAGAACAAATGAGTCAAACGTTGCAGTACATACGGTGGAACTCAATCATTCCGTAGACTGGGATAATGCGAAGCTCTTGAAACCTGTGAGGAAGACTTCGCATTTAAACGCTTGGGAATCAATGTACATCGCTACTGCTGAGCAACCATTGATGAACGAAGATGAAGCCCCAATAACATCACCCTTATTTTACCTGACCAGACGAAAAATCAAATGATTTAACCCCCCTACATTCGACGTGTACTTAGTCAAGTATGAAGCTGTATATGTGCGTTTTCCTTCTACAATCAGTTGGACATCGTCCTGATGATGGGCAGCATCAAGCCCGAAACCGGTCGTTAAAAAAAAGGTAATTTATATGTCCTTTTAACGTTTGTAAGAACCATAAGTGTTGTGTCCTGTCTCGCGTCGCGTCGTGTGATTGTGAATACCTCTAATCTATTATTTTTCGAGGTAAGTATCATTGCAAAGCTTTTATATTATTTACAACGAAAATGATAAAATGAATTGTGAATAGGTCTCAATGTTCTCCTTATTTGATGAGCGAAACACTAGGTGGGTGTTCATAAGGGCGTCAAAACTTAGGTACAGGCAGTTGATCATTTCCACTGTTTTCACATCAAGTTGATAGAATACCGTAATTCGGGGGCAAATTGATCATTGGGGCGAATTTGATCAGGTCGGTACCAAAAAACGTTTCCTCCCAAGGATGCTGAAGGTTTCGTTGGTACCACAGACATTCCATGTTTTCTAGTTTATTGATTGCTAATGATGATTTTGAAGTATTTCATTTTTATTAGGAACAGTTTTGCATAGAAAAATTTACACTTTTTGAAGGTGTAAGCAATACAGTTGGAAATGTCGGTTACTGGCAGTGGTGCATTTTGAACTGAACGCGAGCCAAAAATGAACGGAGCCCGAGCCAAATTTGCACTTGAACGTAGTAGTCAATGAACTTACGAGCAAGAGCTTGCCGTTGCTCAAGAACGGCCCGTTCAGTTCACAATAATGATTGGAGGTCTCACTTGAAGAATGAATGTATTAATCATCAAAATTTATCGTGAATATAGAAATCATACAGCCCTCGATATTATGCATGTCAAAAACATAACATTGACCTAGAATTTGTCGTAAATCAGTCAAAACTGATCGCGTTCATTTTTCGGCTCGCACGGGTTCATGTTTTTGAACCGCTCAATGTTCAAGCCTACTTGATCGCTGCGTTCAACAAAATGAACTGGAACGCGAACTGAACGCGTTCAAATGCATCACTGGTTACTGGCTCTATGTCTACATGTTACCTTTGAGTATGAACTACTGAACTTATTTTTAATATCATACAGCATAGCAAGTATAGTTTTTGTTCATAAAACCGTTTATTCTCAAATAATATGCATATTTCAAGGGAAATGGGCTACATTAGGCGTATTAGGAAGATTTTTTCAGTTTGATTTTGCAATAAAATGATCAAACAGTCGAAATGTAAGAATTTTGACACTATTTTCGGATTCTGGAAACCCACATTTAGAAGATAGGAAATTTTTTATTCTTAATCCTGTTTTTTTTTATGGTGATCAATTTCGCCCCAATGTGTTATTTCATTTTTCTGATATTAAAACTATTTTTATGATATGTTAAACATTATTTCATAAAAAGTCTATTACATAAACAGATAAAGATCAATGGAGTACTAATTTTGTCGAAATTTATTTGACAGTATCTGAATACCAAAGGATTCAACGGGAAAGTCGGAGAAACGAGAGTGAACGAAACTGTTATTTTGTATAGGACGGTCCATAACGTTTTCAACAGCCTACTTGATGGCAAGACGAAGTTTGCCGGGACCACTAGTTCAAAATAATTTTTCAATTTTAAAGGTCATACGTGTAATCTGACTGTATTTGGATTTACTTATTTTTATTACTTTGATCATAAAATTTGTTATATTTTGCGTTTGGTTCTATTCTGCCCATAACTGCATATTTGTAACATTCGACAAAAGTAGGCATTGAGTAAATGGAATACCAAGTTTGCATTGTATGGCAGTATGGTAGAAAACTAAAATTTCTAAAAATCACCAGGAACTCAAAAGTGCTTATATGAGGCTGATATTTTGTACAACTCATATCACATACTAGATGAATCCAGCTTTTTACGCTAGCATGCCATAATTTTTGAATCACCCCTTATTGACATTTCTTGCATGCACTATATTTTTTATAGCTAGATCAAAGTATGCTTTGGGCATATGAAATTTGTTTTATTGACATGGAACGTCAAAATTTTTCTTTATTGTTACTAGGATATGGAAATCAAAAATGTTTTCAAATTTTCTATTTTATTTCAACTGTTTTCTCTTCCAGACTAAAAAAGAACAATCAAGGACAACGAGCATGTTCAAATGCCAAAATGTGATCATCCGCTTGAAGATATTTCCATGAAAACAACGGAACTTTCTAATGTATTCATTTTAGAGGACCTTCTAATCCAGAACAAGACATTGCTTTGGTCGTGGCCATAATTATTCCTGACAATCTTATTTTGGCTTTGAGCCTGTGTTTTTTTTCAAACCGAATACGTTGAATTCATGCTTTTAATGGGGATCAATTATAAATTTTCCACACCATCTTCCCGCAACGCATTTTTAATATTACCCCACCTACAAAATATATATTAACTTTAAACATGGAAGAAGTGTGCGTACAAGCTGTGGGACAAGTTAGAAATGGATGAGTTAACCACATAGCATTGCAATATATGGAGCTTTTCAAAAGCCTAACAGACTTGTCGCTTTGTGGAATAGGTATATATTTTTGGTCGTCATTATTCTATTCAGATCAATTTTCTTCGCTGAATTCCCAAAGTTTTTAGCTGAATTTTGCCTTTCTGATCATTAGCATCGATTTGCTGAATTTAAACAATTCAGTTGCATGGATTTGGTGTGTGGATTCATATGGTTTTGATGAATGTTGAATTTTTGGTTCTATGGCATGATTATTGTATCGTCCATTGTTCTGTCTTCAAGCTCGAGAAGTTCCACGTTTTTCAGATGCCTAAAATAGTGTAAAAGAAATAAGTTTATAGAAAGAAAGCGATAAATATTTTAGAATTGATTTCCAAACTTGATGATGCCCTCCTGCAAAACAAATAGTGAAAAGTTTTGACACTCCAATAAACAATTTCAAATAACAGCTTGCTTGGATCATACTATAAAATCTGTGGGCAAAACATGTCAAAGTCGAATCACCCTCATCAGTTTTATAGCTAGCGTAAAAAGCTGGATAGTCAGAAAATAATTCTAATAGAAATTTCATTGCTCTTACATTACGAAGCTCATTTATAATCTCAATGTGACTGTTATGCGGTTATAATTACCAATGTGACAAAATAACTTGGTATTTTTTTCAATTTTTCTAGAAGAAGATTTCAGTAAGTTGATCGAAAGTATTTATCATTTGATGACTTTCCATAGTATTAACTCTATTTTGTCAAAAATGTCGAATGTGACTGTTATGCAGTTATGGGCAGTATTCCTGCAAGAACACCTGTTGAATGCGCAATGTTGTAACCGCTTCCATCAGTAGGTAGGTAAACACGTGCGTTGAAATGCTGTAGAAGGACAGGCGCACTCCGGGACATGAGTCTAATCAGCGTGACCCTTCCATCATTCCGCGGTTACTACGATACGCTGCAACCTCGTTTAACGGAAGTAAACAACCTTGACGAGAGCAGGAAATTTCCTCCGATTTTTCAGTGAAGTTTTGAGATTTAAGAAAACGCATTTAGTTTTCGGGTTTTATAGTCTTTAAAACACAGGAAAAAATGGATATCGAATACGCCTATCAAAAGGAACGTCGCGAGTTCGGAAGGCAGTGTCTGTTTTCCGATAAGAACAAGGTTGAGTTCTCTGAACCCGCCAATCATGAGTTTTTCAAGGAATACATCCTGCGGGATCCGGTCGACGTCGGGACGCAATATAGCCATCAGATGGCGCTGAGTGAGGTCAATACCGAAAGCGCCGAGTATGAGAATCGTGGGATATTGCACTCCGAGGGTGGATGGCCTAAGGATGTGAACTACTTGGACCCCGAGCAAACTGTCCGGTATCGACGAAAGATTGAGAAGGACGAGAATTACGTTAGCCAGCTGACGTCCATGATGAAACCGATGGAACATTGTATCTATCAGAACAATGCTGTGAACATATATGAAAATTATTTTGAGGGCTTAGACCCAGCCCCACTGATGGAGAAGAGTAGTTCGAGAACCTTGAACGTCTACCGGGATCCCTCCATATACAAACAACCCGTAACTCATTTGTCCTGGTCACCGGATGGTGGCTCGAAGATTGCCGTGTCTCATTGTAATTTGAACTTTCAAGAAACATCTGGCAAAGCGGTCTGCTCGTATATCTGGGAAACCGAGAACCCCAACGCCCCATTGTTGAGATTCACTCCCCATAGTTCCATCATTTGTCTCGAATACAATCAAAAGGATCCCACCACGCTGGTGAGTGGCATGTACAACGGTCAGGTTGCCGCATGGGATACCAGAAACGTAAAGGCTCCAGTTATGATCAGCGAACGAGAACACTCGCACAGGGCTTCGGTAAACTCAACCCTATGGATCAACTCCAAGAGTGGTACGGAGTTTTTCTCCGGTTCTTCGGACAGCCAAGTCATGTGGTGGGACATTAGGAAGTTGTCGCAACCCATCGATACGCTTTTGATGGATCCAATCAAGTCGGACGAACAGGATCTTTCACGTTCTTATGGTGTCAGTTGCTTGGAGTATGAAACTTCAATTCCCACCAGATTCATGTGTGGAACAGAACAAGGGATGCTGTTTTCATGCAATCGCAAGGGCAAATCACCTTCAGAGAAGATTGTCTATCGGGTAAAACCTTTTGATTCAATTCTCTTAGGAACCATCCATATATGACGTAGCATTTCATTTTACTGTTCTTTACATCCTGGTTCCCTCCTCTTTGGCGTTTGGCACTAATGTTAAGTTGACAATGAAACGAAGCCAATTTTTATGCTTTCAAGAGCAAAAATCTAGAAAAATAGTCAGCCTCTCACGCTCAAAACATGATCGATTGGTCATCACCAGAGATTCTTTAACCCTCTAGTTTGTCGCTATTTATTATATATCACAGGTCTGTTTACTTATTGTACGAAAACATTTTGTTTTCAAATTGTAAAACAGTGCTACAAAGAAAGTTCATGTGATGATTACTGCCCATACTCGCATAACAGTCCCATATTATATGGGATTTCATATATAAATGGGACTGTTATGCGAGTATGAGCTGATTACCCTATCTGGACCCAGTGATGTTCTGGAACCACTTTGTCCATAATAATCCAAGCCTACACTCCCGTGCATAAGTTTGGGTTCACCCTCTAAAAAACATGCAAAATTGTTCAGTCCATATCTCTGTGATTACACGTCCAATTCAAACTCTTTAAGCCGCATTATAAAGGCAAAGAGTTATTATTACTTCGTATGTATTTTTCCAAAAACATTCTTTGAACTTTGTATACTAAATATGTACTTAAAATTGTGACATTTTTCAAAAAACACACTGAAAAAACATTACTTATTTCCTCAGCATTGGATCAACCAAAATTTGAAAACAAAGTGTTTTTAGAATCGTAATCTTATATTCTTTGAAGAGCACTCATGAAATTTTTGCGGAAAAATCTGAAAATTATTCAAAATCAATGAAACAGTCAGTCAAGTCATCGTGCAAAAGTTTGGGTTCACCTTAACTTACTTAAATCTGTGAAATCTCAAACCAATCATGTACGCGCCATTATTTGCGCTCAAAAAAGCTTTAAACTATTAAAATTGGTTGAAAAATGGCAGAGATATTGACAAAAACGGCTCAGATGAACCCAAACTTTTGCACGATTTGCATCATACTGAGGGGTGAACCCAAACTTTTGCACGATGACTTGACTGACTGTTTTATTGATTTTGAATACTTTCCAGATTTTTCCGCCAAAATTTCGTGGTGTCTCATCAAAGAATATAAGATTACGATTCTAATGACACTTTGATTTAAAATTTTGGTCGACCCAATGCTGAGGAAATTAGATATGATTTTTCAGTGTGTTTTTTGAAAAATGTTACAACTTTAAGTATAAATTTAGTAAATAAAATTTAAAAAATGTTTTTGGAAAAATACATACGAAGTAAGAATAACTCTTTGCCTTTCGAATGCGGCTTAAAGAGTTTGAATTGGACTTGTAATCACAGAGATATGGACAGAACACTTTTGTATGTTTTTGAGGGGGTGAACCCAAACATTTGCACGGGAGTGTATGTCTTTACATCACTTGTGAAACTACGTCAAATAGTGAAGCGACCTCAATGCCGTTATTCGACAGTTTCACAAAATATTACACAAAGGTTATTTTTTTGAAAGCGGGAGTATGTTAGAAGGAATTTCTGGAGAAGTTTATAAAGTGATACAATTTTTAGAGAAAATTTTGAAAAAAGAGCTTTAATGATTCTCAAAATAAATCAGGAAGAAACATAAACAATTTTGATGGTCATTACCTTTAGAAATATATAAAGGCATACTCGATAAAATTTTCTATAATTTATTTCAAAATGCTTCAACAAGTTGATGAGTTATCTACATGAAGACGAGAGCTTTATACGTCACTGGGCCAGACACTTGCCCGAATTCCAGTAGCCCGAATGTTGAACGTAGTCAATTTTTCGCGAAAATGTATTTTTAATTTTATCATTGTTTTTTCTTACTGTTAATGATTGAGTTTTCTTTCAAGACTAGTTTCCCATTTTTCCAGGATTTGACTTCCCGGGAAACGGGAAATAAAATTATCTTTTTCCGGGAAATTATAAAAAAGTGAAATAAAGCAAATTTGATGCAGTTTACTTAAAAATTCTCCGTATTTCATGTACATTTTATGCACGTAAATTTGTATGAGTTTTTCTCTTTTAACTCTTTTAACTAGAAATGTTCATGAAAAGTTTTAAATATTTCCAAAACCTAAATAATTTTTATAAATTTGAATGATATAATTATGCTTAGAATTAATAGTTTTGTTTTAACTTGTTTCAGGGTGAAAAATATTTAATTTTTTGCGGACTGCTCAAAAGATGTAAAGTAGGTGAATGTGTCAACATTCTACTATTTTTCACGTTGAAATAACTATTTTGAATGTGTTTTGTAAAATTCATGAAAATTTCCAAATTTGGAAAAAATATGTGTTCTGTATCTCGATACCTCCCTAACTCGATGGTCCCTTCAATTTCGAGTTAGAAAGAGTTGACTGTAATATTATATTTGCAATATTGAAATAATTTTTTGAATATAAATCAAATATAGTTTAACGTTGAAATTGTGACTGTTACAGCCTCCATGTAGAACTTCATAATCCTGCCTACATTATTTAGGAAATAGAACTCTAGAAAGATTTGTTTTGCATATATGTAGTGTCGAAAATATATGGATCTTAATAATAACTATTCTATTTACGAAAAACAATAAATCAACCTTCAAAAGGACTAATCTGACTTGATCGATTTCTCCCTATCGATCCTCTCTTTTGCATCCAATATTTTGCCAAAATTGATAAATCTGCAAGGTTTTTTGCTTACGAAACAAGATTTGGCGATCCTTTATAGTACAACACTAAAACATGTTTTGTAAACTGAATCAGAGTTTTCTGTTATAATGCGAAGAGAACAACGACAAACAGAAATTAATCACTGCAAGTAAGCCCTTATAAAAAATCAATGTCGAACTAAACACTAAACTAAACATTCAATTATCACTGGTATGCAGTGATCTAGTGAGAACTTTGGATGGTATGACATGGAAAGTAATCTGTGAGATAGTTTGTTTGGATGTACAGGTCGGACTCAATTATCCGGAGACTCGATTATCAGGGGACTCGATTATTCGGGATTCGATTATCCGGAATTTTAGACTCGATTATCCGGAATATATTTTTTATATTCTTGTTTTCCAGTTTTAATGCATAATTTTGATATAATTCAGTATTTTCATATACAGTACGAATAGTTTAGCAGTTTTGGACGTAGGTAAGAAAAGAGGGGTTCGAAAAAGGGTTGTTTTGTGTATGCTAATCAAAAAAGTATTGATTTTTTCTCAAGTCCCCTAATGTTCTTAGACATAACGCCACTGCATCATACAAATAAAACAACAAAAAAAAGATAATATTTAGGTTCTTTTATCGCAGGTTTTAATTAATCTTTTAGTGATTCGATTATCTGGAGGATTCGATTATCCGGTGTGAAAAAAAATCGATACTCCGGATAATCGAGTCCGACCTGTATATGGACAATTCTTTGATAAAATAGAACTTTCCAGGAAATATGGGAATCTCGGGAAACAGAAAACTTTTAGAACCTTGAGTAATCTCATAATCATTTCATGGGAGATTTCCAGGGATTGGAAACCCTATTCAAAACCTAGGTTGGTTGGTTTGACTTTATTAACGAGATTTTTAGCCCTGGGCTAGTTCATCTCGGGACCAACGGCTTTACTTCCCTTCCGAAGGAAGTCGTCACTATAACTTTTTACGTCATAAGTAACTATGTCGGGGATGGGATTCGATCCCAGGTCCTCGGCGTGAGAGGCGAGTGTTCTAACCACTACACCAGGTCCGTCCCCATTCAAAACCTATCACCTAGAAGACTTTTTGCGCCATGAATAACTGAAGATACAACTGAAATCGTCCCTTCTGTTTAATATATTTTTTTATCGTTTTATAATGCTAACACAATCATGGGCACAGCCAGAGGGGGTGGGGGGGGCAGTGGAGTTACGTTGCCTCCCCCCCCTGGCTGACGAAAAGAAGTAAAATCAAATGGCCTGCTACATGGGTGAATATAATTATTGTTTCGAATTTTTAAAAGATGGTCTTCAGAATTCATATTTACGTCAAATTGCTTCGTGAACAATGACTAACTCTAGGAATTCGTTTAAAAATCAGACTTCTGCTGAAGATCTTACTCAACATCATTTGAATATTTTATCAACAGTCCACAAAAGATGTTACGGAGGTTTATGCCAAGCGGGTGTTAAGTTATTATAAACGAAATTCATATGGGAATTACTTGAAGAATTTGCCAAGGAATCCGGTAAGAAAAAACTTAAAATATTCGCCAGGAATTCTTCATCGTATTCTATTTTATTTTTTGCTATATACTTTTCTTTAGAATGTTCGAGGTTTTTCTTCAATAACCTTTCTAACATTTTGTTCAAAAAATACTTTTGGGAATATTTTTTCCAAAAATAGTTTTTTTGAGTCCTCAGCGATAACTAAAATAATTTCCTGTCTCTCAATTTTTTTCTAGACGTTTCTTTGATTTCATCCGAGAATTTCCAAAACTATTTGAGAAAGCAATTATCTCAAGACACTTCCAAAAAATTCATCTTGACAAAACTTTTTTTTTTCAAAATATAATGTTCATGGATCGTTTCAGTTATTCTAGCAAAGGAAATGCTATGAAGGTTGTAGGGATTCTTTCAAGTATAAATCTAAGATCACCTTTGGAAACTTTTCTCCATATGTTTTAGGAAATTTCATCAAACTTGTTTGGACCCATAGTTAAGCTTTAGGAATTATGTTTTTTAAACAATCATTTCAAAATTTCTTTTTCATCAAATATCTGTAGTAATCCCTACAAATACTCTTTTAAAAATTGATCCCGATAACTCTCTCTGAGTTCCTTCAATGACTAAACGAAGTTCCTAACTTATCAGCGACTAACAAAAAAGGCTGTTTTGATAAACCTCTGAGAACTCCTTCAAGAACTCTCTTGGAAACACTTCCAGAAATTACAATTTGTTTCTGGAATTAATACAGAAGTGATCCCAACCCAGGAATTCCACTGAGAACATTTCGAAGCAGTATTTTAAGCAAAACTTCGTCAAAAAAAAAAAAAAATACTCCGGTGATTTTTCCAGTAATTTGCTTTGCCTAGTTCTAAGATAATATCCTAGCAATTTCTACAGGAATGCTGTCACGACAAAACCCCTCGTCGCGTCGAAGCTGCAAACTACAAGCAGCGCTTCGTAAGCCGAGCTGTCAACCTGAGCCGTCGCTGACGTGATTATACGCGAGTTGTTAGACTAGAGTGATTGGCAGAAATTGTAGCATATTATCAACAACATACCTAATCTACATAAGAGACGTAATAGTAACTATTATCTAAAATTGATCCCATTCCAATTGTTAGTGATACGTGAAGTACAATTAGCTTAAAAACAGTGGATGATCTTATGAAATTATGTATGTAATCAACGACCTCCTTTACAAATTGTTCATTAATATTTTCACTCTTTGCCCTTTGTAATTATGCTCTAAGAATATTCAGTCAATGAATTCCCTGGGCTTGGAATTATATTTTCCAGGGAGCGATGATTTTAAATAGAGCTTCGAAACAATGACAAAGTTTTTATTACCATAATCAGAATTCGTGGATATGCTTATTTAGTTATCCTTTTCAAACTACTGCATAATATGGTTCCCATTCATTTTAATCATATATAGTCCAGGGTTGCGGTTGCACCGGGTTCAATAGCATCCACTTAAATGATAAAACAAAATGTCGTTCTATGACTCGGTGATGTTATGTGATCTCCTATGTTGTTGTAGTACTGTAAGGTATTTCACTCTCTATGAATTCTGGCATTGATATTATTTTTTCTCTCAATTAATATAATTCAATAATTATGCTTAATTAACACTAAGCACCTTCACTGCAGTAATAAATCTGATACCACCAATTTTCTATATTGACATTTTGAGTGACAATTAGACGTTCGGCAGTCAAAACTTCGGCGTCGGCATTCTAATTTAGTGCTTCGCCGACGCATAAGGATTGCCTTTGTCGGCGTAGCACTTCGGTAGAAGGCCGACGCCGAACTTCGGCGAACTTTCGGTGATATTTCATTTCTCTTATGAACTTCGGTCTAAAGTTAATCTGAATGCACAATATAATGCCGACGCCGAACTTCGGCGAAATTTTGTTGATGATATTTCATTTCACTTATGCACTTCGGTCTAAAGTTAGGTCTAGAGCGGAGTTAGGCGGAACTATAAATGTCGACGCAAAAAATGTATGCAGTTTGACACTTATTTATGCAACATGTTTCTGAGCGAGAATAAGGGGCGGTCCATTAATTACGTAAGACAATTTTGGTGGTTTTTAGACCCCCCTCCCCCCATAGTAAGATCTTTTGTATGAAAATTGAAAATAATTTGTACTGCGCGTAAGTAATCTCAAACACTCCCTCCCCCCATAAACCCTTACGTAATTAATGGACGACCCCTAAAGGGAACACCAGCGACATTCTTCTTCTATGGTTTAGTATATTTATTGTAAAAGCTGATTCTTATCTAATGGGGGTATTACAAGACCACGCGGACAATTTTGAAACAAATTATTTCTTATGAATCAAAAGGCTCAGCTATGCTGTAAAACCATTCCTTAGAAACTACTCATTCGTACTATCATGTAACTAACGTAACACAAGAGTGGGTCTGGTTGGGCTCTGTGGTACATTTATTAATAGCTTTTGAGTTTATGACAATGCACGATGGTCCAGCATAGTTTAGGTGGACATGAACTGTACGACGTCATTTTGTGGTTTTAGAGTATAGGTTGCTTTCCAGAAGTGTCGAAATTAGTTGTACTACAATTCGTACGAAAGGGTTTTTTTTTCTGCACTAATCGCAATAGTGTCCTATACGCCAACTTTTTTATGTTAATAGATAGCAAGTTGGTAGATTCAGCAAAGTTGTAGCATATTTTAAAACAAAAAACTTTGTAGAATAAACTTTTCTCTATCTCTTATACTTTCTGGGATAATTGACTTTTTATATGAAAAACATGAAGAAAATATTTTTTTCACTCATAAGTCATTTATTTACAAATTTTAGCAGCCTACTATGTTCTACAAAGTTTTTGGTACTATTATTTTCTTCAACTTTGGTGAATATACCATAGTTGTATTTCTTCTGGTTCTCTTATTGTAGGAGATATTAATTTAAAATCATGCCGTATTACAGACCAAATAACTCGCAAAGATGCTCCTGAAAATGAACCTACCTATCTCACCGTGGCTCTACACCCCTTAAAGAGTATTTGAGTGATTTTTTTTTATTTTTTTTATTAATCAAAAATAAACTTTTTCCGGTTGGGATCCTTCAAAACATGTAAATGAAGAT
This sequence comes from Aedes aegypti, assembly GCF_002204515.2. Classification (NCBI taxonomy): domain Eukaryota; kingdom Metazoa; phylum Arthropoda; class Insecta; order Diptera; family Culicidae; genus Aedes; species Aedes aegypti. The sequence goes on along the minus strand of NC_035109.1, from coordinate 223,206,142 downwards.
TAAGCAATTGATTTTTGAGTGCTAGTCGGAACTGTAGTTAATTTTTGATAAAATAATTAGAAAATGCGTTTAGATTGGACCCGCGTCAAATATGGTGCGTTCACGGCAATGTGATGGATTTTACTGACGTCACTATTTGCGCTGCATAAGAACAGCGGGAGAATGAAAGAGAGAACTAGTGGCATGCATCAATGATCTGCGCCACTAGTAGAATCCATCACATTGTGTTCACGGTACTTTTGAGCACTACTGCTTTCATCGACCCCTCCTTCCCCCTTGTCGTACATCGTCATAAATTCATAAAGCTCGCCTCTTCCCTAGAATGCTACGTCATTTTGTTACAAATTTATGGATAGCTCCTTATAATAAAATATTTTCTTTCCAGCTTCCATGCCACACCGGACCGATTTACTCCCTCACACGTAACCCGGCATTCGTCAAGAACTTCCTCACGGTGGGCGATTGGATTGCTCGCATTTGGTCGGAAGATTGCCGCGAAAGTTCCATAATTTGGACCAAACATCACTCGGTAATGCTGACGGATGGCGTTTGGAATCCCACGCGCTACTCGATATTCTACATTAGCCGCGTGGATGGCGTGTTGGACGCATGGGACTTGCTACAGCAGCAAAGCGATCCCATTCTGAGCATCAAAGTTTGTGACGAGAGTTTGAGGTGCTTGCGTGCTCACGAGGGTGGCTATCTGGTTGGGGCTGGTAGCATTAAGGGAGCTACCTTCCTGCTGGAAATGTCCGACAATATGACGTCCATCAAAAATGATAAACCGTTATTGACAGCGGTATGGCATAACTGCATATTCATAATTCTTTTTAAGTACATTTGTTCATTGATGTTTCAGATGTTGGAACGTGAAAATCGGCGCGAAAAAATACTGGAAGCGAAATCACGCGAAATGAAACTCAAAGTGCGAAGTTTGCACCGCCAGGAGGATACCGTCGACGACAAACCGAAGCTATTCCAGTGCAAATGTGAGTAGCTGCATTTCTGCCCATTAGATTGTACCGAATTGAAAAGAATTACATGTTTATTACGGTTACCAGACTCTTTGAAGAGCCTCTCAAAAATTTTGTAAGTTGTAAGTTTTTGAGCTAAGTTAATATTGATCAATAATATTTCGTGGTTCTTGCTCAACGCCTGGATCGATGTTTGAGTGTTTTAAAATTTTTGATAAAATTCTAGAAGCCAGGGTTCAATTGTATAATTTTTATTTTTTTGAATTCAGAAAATTGTTTCCTAATTTTTTATTGTCACTCCTGCTATACAATGCTATAAGTAGGTAGAAATTGTTTTCTTATTGCGATTTAAGACGAATCAAAAGTTTTAGATCTTCGTCTATAATGACAGATTTGAATTTATTCCATATTTTGGTATTTAAATGGCCCTTGCTTCAAAAATGGTCAATGTAATCCAATAGCTAAATATTTTGTTCGTCAATTTCACCCCACAGCCTCAGTAATAATTGCGTATTGGCATCATTCATTTGTTACAAATGTTCAGATGAGAAATTAAATTTAGAAGCAGGCTTATAACCAGAAGTACATGCAAATTAAAAACAAAATAGAATTAACAAAATTGAAACGGTTTCTTGGTAAATGTAAGTATATAAAACACGAGAATTTTTTTCAAAATTTTCTCCTAAAATTTCTGAAAAAACTTTCTTAGTGTTTTCTTCACTTTTTTTGCGCTAGGACTTTGGATGCAAGATGTGCGAGCTTGTGTCAATTTTTAAAACATTTGCAATTCTTTGAACACAAATTTAACCTATATATTCTATTGTTTTTTTTTTTTCAAAAAAATGATTTAGTAAATCTAATCTATGAACATTTTTTTTATAACAGATGATACTTCAAATGATTCATAGACTATTTTTGATGTTTAGTATGTGTTCAGAAGCTACGATTAATACATTTGCTAAATATTCAAATTTTATACATTTATTTCAGCTGCTTGTGAGGCTGCTGAACAGGAGTTTCTTCAAACACTCGAGAGAGAAAGGAAAGCACGTGTTCCAGAAGAATACGATCAAGGTTCGTAAGAAGAGCTAACTTTATGAACCAACATCATCATAAAATAATAAGAACTGAGTTATTTATTACGAACAAAATTAAAAAAAAAATAAAACCTGTCATTAGGATTATCTTCAACTAATAATGTGTTCTGCTTCCAGACTACGATCCACGAAAAATAGCCCAAGAAGAGCTGATGGAGGAAGGCCGATCAGATGAGGAAATGCTCGGATAAAACAATCAATTAAAATTTTATCATGTAGTTTTATAGTACATATTACATGCTTTCTAATAATATCAATTGTAAACTGAGGTGACTGCTACGGCATTTAATCGACAAATAAAGACAATTTATATCTGATGTAATGAATGTTGGATTAAATAAAAAAAAATCCAAATCAACAATGCTAAAATTTCATTGATTTTTTTTCTGAAATTACCGAACAATAAAAATATAGGTAGGGAAGATGTACCAATTATGGCCATAGTCCTTCCCTATTTGGCCATATGCGAATTTTTGATAACTTTCATATTTTAAATCTTTCTTAATGTTTTAACATCAAGATACATCTTAAAACTGACTAGTACACAAACTTTTTAAAAATTTTGAGACATTAAAGTAAATACGTATGGCGAAATAGGGACCTACTATGTCCATAACGGGTACACCTACCCTATTTGATGTTTCCCATAAATGCTAACAGTTTCACATTTTCCCTTACTTTCACCCCTCTACCGGCAGCTTCTTTTTTACCGCAAGAAATAAATTCAAATCGCGAAAACTTTTTTGTTTCTCGGTATTTTTGCACCATTTTCTCACAAGTTCTCAAAAAACTCTTCTAGTTTAAGAATCCGTGCCGATATTGATGATTGGTGATCTGGTTGTAAAGATATTCCAATGTTTCTTGGGGACCGACATTTTCCATTTAAATGTCTTACGCGGCCATTTTGTTTTACGTCATGTAATGATCCGATTTTGTCTGCCCCCGATTTTGCCTACCCTCAATTTTATCTACCCCCGATTTTAGAACCCTTTTTGACAAGATTTTGTCTACCCCCGATTTAAGCATCCTTTTTCGGCCGATTTTGTCAGCCATATTCATATATTTTTTTTATCAGACTATACACGTTTTTACTGGCATTATTGGGGGCATAAAGTCAATTTTTAATAGGGGAAGTGTACCAGTTATGGCCATAGTGGTTCACAATTTAGCCATATGTGAAATTTTGATAACTTTCACATTTCAAATCTTTTTGAATACTTTAAGGTGATTATAGAACGAGGCCACACCTCAAATTTTCAAGAGCACAAGACTTGAGAACCAAACAGCGCTCCGCGTTGAAAATTTATACCATTACCGTAAGGTGGTTCCGGGGAGATCAGGGTCTGAGTCCAAGGGTCATGTCGATGCACTGTTCACCACTTGAGCAAATCTAAAAGAATTGCTCAAGCACAGTGCATAGGCTGGTTTTAGCGGGTCGTCGTTGGTGCGTCATCCCGCATTCCCTGAGTCACTTTCTCAGGGGATATTTAGGAACTTTTTTATGTGGATACACCTATACCCCATTTTTATGTTTTGAAATAGCTTTACATAGACATTTCACGAGCTTTCCGTGCGTTCTCTTATATTGGAACTTTTCAATCAACGTCTTCCTTTTAATCGATTGTCCGAAGTAAACATATTAATAACGTAATATTTGGCAACCTTATTTTTAGAGAAGTTCTATGATTTGGCCATGATAACAGCATTAAACGCTTTGAGTAGTGGAATTAGGGGCATAATGGACACGTTAAGCAAATGTTCGTTTTAAGACCGTAAAATGGTAATGTTTTTAATTTACCCCCGGCTAGTTTTCAAGTTTGGTGTTAGTACGTCGTGCTACATTCATTCATGAAGATGAAATTCGTATCATATATCAGAAAAGCGAGATAGAAAATTGGGTCGAAAACAAGGTTGGTAAAAAGGTATCGGTGCGAAATGAACACTTGCATGAAATATAGCGATTCCAATATATTTAATGACTGTCAATCGTTCCGATATGTAAAAGGACTCTGCCTCGATCAAAATAGCTGAAAAGATCCTCTTGGGGTTTGTTACTTTGCTCAAAAATTAGATTCTTCCACGGCCTTGCTTATATGCCAATTTGAAAATGAAAAAAAAACTAATTCAAATTTTGAAAGGCAATTGAAGCAAAAAATAAACGTTTATACCGTCAAACATTTCAAATGCAATACAGATTTCATGCAGTGTATGAACTTTTGATGAAGTATGCATATTCTCAGATATTGAGGGGGTGTCCATTTCGCCCCGTATGTTCATTACCGGATGTTAAGGGATGAAAAAAAATGTCAACTCGTATTTCAAGCAACTTCTAGTATGTCAATAATTGAACAAAGCTGGACAAACATTTCAAAAGGGCACATCAACATCGCTAAACATTGGCTTTGCAAGACGCTGTTGAGCCCAATTTAACACGGATAAAAATCTGATCCCCACACCATGATTTACAAATCATGAAATTCATAAATTGGTTAGCTCATAATATCAGGATCACAAATCATGGTTCCTGGAGTCATAATCATGATTCCTCATAAGCGTAACATCCAGTGTGAAAACACTAAGCGGCGCACTTTGCTTCATCTTATTCATATCGATCACTTTTAAATCAAATTGACGAAGCGGTTGAGTGGTAGAGTACGTGGCTTTCGATCGGAAGGTTCATGGCTCGAATCTCAATGTATGCTATTTTTAACTTTTTTTTTTATTTTGTCTATCATAAACGGATGCGCGCCTCAGCATTTTTGGCATTTGAATCAAGATTCCGAGCAATCAGCTACAAAAACCTAACGCGTGTGTTGCATTACGGCAATCTGACTCATGATATCATGAGTCCAAATCATGGTGTATTTTCATAAGATGAAAACACACTAGAATCTTGTTTTTGGATTCTGATTGCTACCCGTGAACTCGATCACGCTCACCAATACCACTATCAGGAAGAGCTAACGCCAATGTTTCTGATAGTGGTGTTAGTTTGCGTGGGCGGGCTAAGAAGGGCTCAACAGCAACGTTTCTAAAAAAAGGCTCAAGACCTCTTCCTTTAAGGACAGCCCTACCAAATACAAATTAATGACCCCCATGTCCCTTGCAGTTGCCTAAAATTTTATGGCTTATAAGATAATCTAGAATGCCGTTCAAAGTGTACTGCGATTTGTCAAACTTGGGTACCTTTTGCACTACATAAGGACCAAATGCAGTACTAGAAGTGTTACCCAATCTGAGCCCGAGTGGGACGGACCATTCTCTCGTCGTGTATATCAAATGCCAAACACAATTATGAGCTCATAGTCCTAGGTTTCTATGACAGTTCTCTGTAATAATTATGGAAATGTGTGATTTTTGACGGAAATCCAAAATGGGGTGTTAAGGAATTCGAGTTTCGTAAATAAAACTATATTTTGCCAACATCAAAACAAAATCCTTTTGGATAACGTTGATGCTTTCATTCAATTTCATAGGTTTATACCTTAATAAGATAATACATCAATGTTGTTGAACTTGGTACTCCTGCAAACGCAAACCTTTTTATTTTACCTAAAATCTAAATCTTTCATAGTTATGTATCCTTTTTGGGAACTAACAATACATCGTAAAATTGTCTTGAAATGAATTTTATACTTATATGCAACAGAATACATTTTTATACTTGTATGCAACGTAATCATTTGCAGTTTACGAATCCTACAAGCTATGCAAGGCAACTTCATAAATAACCTATCAAACAAGGATAATTTCATCGAGCTTTTAGTTTTAATAGGGGAAATGGCCAATTTGCCCTGTAAATAAAACACTACACTTAATAACGTATTTGCATGCAACATCCAGTGGCATGGTCGAAAAAATACTGATGAGAAGTGTTCCAGTTCTGCTTTTTATTCTTCTTCTTCTTCTTATTCTTCTTGGCATTAACGTCTTCATTGGGACAGCCTCCATTTCGAAAAGATCCTGGACCGACCGGGAATCGAACCCAGACACCTTCAGCATGGCTTTGCTTTGTAGTCGCGGACTCTAAGCTTTCGGCTAAGGAAGGCCCCAGGCTAAGGAAGTGTCCCAGTACTTATGGAGCGGAAATCTAACGCACATTATATAACACAATATACTTAGTGCCCGACGAGGCCGCATATATTCTCAAAAAGTGCTGAAAAATGACAAAATATTATTATTGTTTACCACTTATAAATACACGCCGTGACTAACTGTTAACGGTCCATAGAGGTTAACGGGCAACCTATGTCAATTTGCTACGTTAAACTAGATTTGTTTTCATAATATATCTAACGTAAGACATCAGCAGGAGGTGCATAAATATAGTTACATATTGATAATATGCCCAGATAGCATCAAACCTAAATGAAAGCCCAATAGTTGACAGGACGTACAATCCCAATATGGTTCCACCCTAGTCCCACTATCTACAATGTAAGCCTGGGGAAATTCATTGATAATAATTTTTCACTATGCAAATGCAACGTTCCATAATAAGTATCCATAACACCCAGAGTTTTATCGATCCAACAAAATGCTGGTGGGAAAGGTCCTGCCTGCACTTAGTGCAACCGCCTAGTGGCGCTCATTTCCTCTAATAGTGACGACAGCGGAAGACGCGTTTGGTATCGCGGCGAGGGCTCGACAATTTAACACACATAGTCGCGGTTTCACAGTTTGTTGTCGTCGCGCGTCTGGGAAAAGTTTGCGTGCGAAAACGAAATTAGGTCAGAGACATAGTAGTAATAAACCCCTTCGGGCAGACAGAGACCACGTGCAACCGTTTACACAACCGCAGACAACCTTGAACTTGAACTTTTCAGTAAGGTTCAGTGAGAGTTTAGTTGAGATACCCATTCAAGATGAAGATCGACGGAAAGATAAGCACCAGCCAGATGGAGCAGAACTGGACTCGGTACATGGTGATGACCGATGTCAAGTCACTCCGGAAGCCCGTGGAGTTTCAGGAAGAGAATGAAGTGCAAGCCAGTATACAAACGAACAAATCACTGCAAAAGAACTTCACCATCGTAACTCCGGTCGAGAAAGGTCTTCAATGTACTCCGTACATTTTGAACACTCCGGTTTGGACGGAACACAATAGCCTGGTTCACACGGGAATAACCCACTACGAGGGAGGATGGCCTAAGGATATCGATACTCACGATGAGGAAGTGACGGCCAGGTATAGGCGGAAGCAGGAAAAAAGCGAAGCCTATCTACATCAGATGAAGGGGCTGACCAAGGTTAGTGGGGAGTATCGATTATCAAAAATATATTTTTGGGGTACCCTTGACAGACTGAGTGACAGCTTCCCCCGCAAAGCTGTGCTTTTGTAGTTTTAAACTAGATAACTAGCACCTAACGATTGCATGTCTAGCACAAATATGCAGGCTTTTGTCTATTCTCCATTTCCGAAATCGAACTTTTTCTACGCAAAGAACAAGGTTTTCGGCACAACGGTTCTGCTAATGTAGGTATTTGTTATTCACTGCAGATAAATACGAAATTTGATTTTCACACGTTTTTGGATGGCGCTTTGAACTTGTCGAAGCAATGTAACCTGTATCGCGTGATGCTCGACACTTTTACTTCATGCAAGGATTGCACTTTTAAATGCTTTTGAATTCATTGTCAGTAACACTGAACATTGACCGTTTTGACTGCAAGACAGCATTGCAGTTCAGTTATCGTTTTGAAAGCAATGTCGGTTGATTTAGGAGATTTCATTCAGGGATAAAAATTGACCTCATATGCTGTTGAATGTGAATGGTCCTAAAATTATTCATTATCGCAATAATTTTCTCCAAACTGACTCGTAATAAGTAAAAAAAATTTGTCATTGGTGATTTAAATGCCAAACATCGGTCATGGAATAATTCTCAAAGTAATTCCAACGGCAGAATTTTATTTGATGAGTGCTCTTCAGGATATTTCTCAATTCAATACCCTGATGCCCTACATGAAGCGATTCTCAATCCTATCAGCTCCACTTTCGATTATTTTCGAGCCGACTGGAATATATATATGAAACATATATTGACTCTAATCTTGATTATTTCATTGGGGCCCAGATAGCCGTAGCGGTAAACGCGCAGCTATTCAGCAAGACTAGGGTTACCATATTTGCTCTCACCGAAAAGAGTACACTTTTTCCAACGCCGTAAAAGAATACTTAAGAGTACATTTAATCTATTTAGAAAAAAAAAGAAAATGCGGTCTTTACTAATTTTTGTTTGTTTGACCAAAACATCTTGTTTTGATTGAATGTTAGATTTCCGGATAATTAGTAAATTATGTTTCAACGACCTTTTTTACTTGCATAAATTGTTAAACAATTATCAGATTTATAATTAAAGCCACTTTTCCTACAATTTATTTATAGTTAGTTTTGTCTTGAAGAAACTATTCTCAACTTATCATTATCGATTTAACAAAAAAAAAAAAACCTTAATTTCATTTGCCAATTATGTTATATTGCTTACTATTCATACTAAACATTGACTCTGAGCGAATCCATTTATCAAGCCAATATTTTTAGAAAAACACTTATATTTAAAGGAAATCTATAAAAAAAAATTAGTATCATAAATCTTCATTTTTTTTTTGTGTTTTGTAAAAATATTTTTTTAATGTCAAACAATATATGTTTGTGAAAATAAACAGAAGAACTGAAAGGAGGAAATTTGTATACCTTTGAACTGAAAAGAATCTATAGAATTGTCGTAAAAAAAGTTTTGCTAAATATTGATTAGTAGTTTACTTAGGCATCAACATTTTATTTTGACCTCTTTAATTCCCACATTTTGTTCAATCACTAGAACCAAAAGAAAGCTTCAGAAAAGTGCTTGATCAAAGCAAATAAGCTAAGATATTCAATATAATTTAATCAATTTTTAGGCGAAATTTGATGGGACATTGATTGTTTATCAATACTTATTCACCCCTATTCTTGTTTACGCTCGAATGCTGTTTCGATCGAAAACTGTTTTGCCAGCAAAATCAAGCAAACTCCAAGTAATCAAACAAATAGGATTCGTACGAAATATGGATCTGTCTGAAACAGGAATGAGGGAAATTATCATTAGGTCATTTGTTTCTAAATGTTCGTGAGATTAATGAGCATATATTTTTATTCTAAACATTATTGTGGTAATCTACCGATTCGATTCAGCTAGTATTTATGGAATATCAAAATTATTCCAGTGTCTTCAAAAAGTTATTTGGTTATTCGGCAGTCATCCGTAATATCTAGAAAAGAGTACTCTTGGGCCAGTTTGGCAAAAAAGAATAGTACACGCATTTTTAAAGCAGAAAAGAGTACATGTACTCTAAAAAGAGTACGTCTGGTAACCCTAAGCAAGACCAAGCTGAGGGTCGTCCCAGTGGGGACGTAAACGCCAGAAAGAAGAAGAAGAAGGGATTCCCGAGGAAATTTCTGGAGGAATTCCTGAAGAAATCCCTGGAACATCAAATATGCTTTTTGGCTACGCAGTCTTTATTTCTTCAACGGTTTTTTGTATAAAAAAAAACACTGCTTAGAAAAAAAAAAGTATATTTCATTATTATTATATACTGTCGTTACACTACCAGCTGATGCCTGGAACAATTTCTCGAAGAAATCATGTAGAGATTTTGCTGGAGCAATCCTTGGAGAAAATCACTTTAGAGATTTTGTTGGTAGAATCCAAAGAGGAATCCATGGAAAATCCCTATGAACTAATCTACGATGACGTCACGCTGCAACTTCCAGCGGGAAGAAAACCATTACTGCGGGCCGTGTTTACAAAAAATGAATGATTTCGTTGTACATTCATCCGCTTCGTGTTCATCCGGTGAACATTCGTTGTCCCGATGATGGTCTGGATGTCATTTAATGTAAACATTGCCCGCATTTAGAGCAGAAAAGAAAAAGAAAGTCGAGGATAAAAGAAGACCGTTGATAAGTCCATATAGATTTTTCTGGCGTAATCCCTGGAATAATGCTTGGAGGAATCCATGAAGAGATATCTCAAAAGGAATTTATGTAGAAATTTACCTTATGTAATCCCTGGAGAAATTCTTAGGGCAATTTCTGATTAAATTGCTGCAGGAATTGATGGGAGAAGCACTGAAGGAATTTCAAGAGGAACTCCTGGAGGAATCCCCGGAAGACTTTGTGGAGGCTCAGAACGTATCTCTGGAGAAACTCCTGTAAAACCCCAGGAGGATTATCTGTAGAAATCCATGTAGTACGTTATGCAGCGGTTACCATGGCCACATAAATAACACGGCACCGCTTAACCGTCAAATGGACCAATGGACCAATGCACGCGTTCATTATTTGACGTTTTAGCGGTGCCGTGTTATTTATATTACCATGACAACGAATGAATTCGGCACCGCTCAAACGTCAAAATAATGAATTCGTGCATCGATCCATGCACGAGTTCATTATTGAGCTTCTCGAGAAATTTTAGCATTTCGATCACTTCCTCTTTACTTCGAATGTTACGCGCCATGGTCTGGTACTAGTTGGGCACTTTGCGAATCTTTTCTCAAAACCGCAGACCACCACATAAGTTGCGCGCCGATCGATTATGCGCCGAGTTGTAGGTCGGTCAAGACGATTTCAATCGCTTGCAACTTGAACACAAGAGGGTACGAACAATTTTGTTCCATATGTTTTGTACCGTAAAACGGGGTGAATAGAAAAAGTGGGGCGAATAGAAACAAAGTGACCTACAGGTAGAAATGCGTCTATTATTTAAAGATAAACATAAAAAACCTACTGAAATATATTTTTCCCATTAGTATCGACAGACTATTTTCAAATCATAAATTTTGCTACATTTTGCTTAAACAAAATAAGAAGAAAATATTGAAATCTCAACTATTTTTGATAGCTTGAAACATCTGCCATTTTTGACAATTTGCAACATGATCCAAAATTGAAATTGTTTTTAATAATTTCAATTTTTTTTCTTCACTAGATGAATTCGTTATGATATTTCTTTAAGATGCACTCGAACAAGTGTTTATTTTTCCATTTAAATGAAAAAATATTGATATTTACTAAACAGTGTTTCTATGGACCAATGCACGAGTTCACTAATTTGACGTTTGAGCGGTGCCGCATTCACTAGTTGCCATGGTCACGTAAATAACACGACACCGCTCAAACGTCAGATTAGTGAACTCATGTATTGCTAAGACGTGTATTGGTCCATTGAAGGAACTCATCTGTAAACAGTATTCATATAAGCCATTTTATGAGACGTTTCGAATCATATGTTTTTTGTTTGTTTACCAGCTTTGAAACCCAGCCCGCCAGATAACGTCAATCGACTGTCTCGTAAAATGGCTTATTACCAATTCAAGTGACATTTTGACGAACAATGAATCGACTAGATAAACCACGCGTTGATTGCTACGTTCGTTCGTGCTTTGCACCAAGGGTGGTACTGGCGGCTCTTTATCGCTACCCCAACGTGTAGCTGGTTCTAAAATGTAAACAACCATACAAAATTACGACCAAGCAATGGTGAAGGCGTAATCAATTTTGTCGAAAACATCAATTTTGGGAATTCAGCAGAATTTTCTGATTAAATTTCCAACAGCGCACTGTAGTAGCACGTAGCAAAGCATTGCTAGCAAACAATATCCTTCATGCGCATTTATTACCTGTAATCTTGAGAATGATATTTTTACTATTCCGCGTTAAGCCTTAAAACTGGTTCTGGACTTAGGTTGGCGGCTTTTCAATTTTACTCCCATTTGACAGCCGCCCTCCACCCTTGCTTTGCACGCGTTGTGTAATCAAGGCTTAAGCTAAGCTAAGCTAAGCTATTTCTTTCCGACGCAGCTAAGGGGCTATTGTTTTGAAGAGAATAATGTGTATGACGATTTCGTTCTGTTATCTTCTGGAGTATATAAATCACGGGTCATCTAAGGACAATCCAGGTACCTATTCGTCATCAAACGTCAACATCCCACCGCAAAATCGCTAGTGTTTGGAGTAGACCTGTGCGCCGAAATATTTTTAATCGGCGGCGGCGTAAGAGCATTTTTATAGGCCTTTTCATGTGACAGATCCGTCTATGCATTTGTTTACATCGGTGTAGAACCGGTGCTAACACGGGCCTGTCATTTTCATAGAAGAACTGTCAAAGTGCTTCCCGATCAGCTGATTTGAGACGTCATGTGAATAGGCCTATACCGGCGGCGGCGGCGTCATCGGCGTCACGCCATTAACAAGTTTCGGCGGCGGCGGCGGCGTGCTTCGGCGTGGAGAAAATTGGACATCAAAATGTTTGAGTTTGTCATATTTTTTCCGGACTTACGTTTCTACTGGAACAGAGCCTACTTCTTAGCTTAGTTTTCTACAAGCACTTTCACAGTTGGTAAGTAAAAGTTTTCCTTGCGTAAGTTGCCCTTGTGTTCCGTGTGGCTGGTTCAACGATACTTCATGTCCAAGAAAAGTATGGCTATTTCCTAATATACGAAAAAATACTGAACTAGTCGGGCGGGGATATTACCATTAGGCTAAGAAAGGCCCAAGATACTCTATGTCCTAAAATGTCAAGAAAGTTACGTTAAAAAACCCATTAGACTCGAACCCACAACCCAAACCCCAAAATCATGCTAAATATTTTCGCGTTGAATGCTAGATAATTTTGTGTGCATAAATATAAACTACACTTAAAACTATGAAAAAGTTAATATATTATCACAATAATTTAAATTATAGCGATTGAAATTGTTGTCCCATATGCGCTTATCTGGAATAATCTTTAAAAATCTCAAAAAAAATATTTTCAACAAACCCTGAAAAAAAAAACTTTATGGTGAAAACCTTTTAAGAAAACTTATGGAAATATTTTTGGTAGCAAATACCTGAAACATCCCCTGGTAGGATACTAACCTAATATATTTGAAAAAAGAATTCATTATTATTAATCTTTGGACAAATTTATAAATAGTTCCTGGACGAATCCTTGGGAAAACAATTTGGAATCAGGAAAAATACTCGACGAACCAGAAAGGAACTCACAAGAATTACCACAGAAAAATGTGTGTGATTTCTCAAAAAGCCGTTTAAGGGGAATCTTTGGAAATTTTTCGCTGGACTTTTGGGAAAACTATTCGAAGAACTCTTGCACGAATGTTTGAAGAATTCTCAAAGTAATCCTAAAAAAAATCAAGGACCTTATTGCAATTCCAACAGAAATATATGTGAGCAATTCTCGCTGAAACCAGGCCGCCATCGGCACCCATCGTTAGAATTCCAATTTTATGTCATTGATCGCTAGTTTTCGACAAAACTTAAGGGTGGTCCTTTCTGTTTTCTCAAATTGGTGGACCCCTCGTACGCCAGCTAGCTGAACAGTTTGCGAAAAAGCTCATTTTTCGATAAATCTTGGGTGTTTCTTCACGGGATATGTCTCATATTTCGCTTGGAACACATAGCAAACTTAGTGTCATCGTATAGAGAAAGGGTATAGCTTTTATTTGAACTCGAAAAAATTTTGGCGGCCATTTTGAATTTGGCCGCCATTTACAATTTTGTTAGAAAAATCGTTTTTTCACCATTAGCGCACCGCTAGTTTTGAATTCTGAGATTACCATCAGAAAGCTGAGGAAAAAATGCGTAAGATAGGCTACAAAAACTAGGTGAGCAATGGTATTTACCCTATCAAATGAACGATTTTCTAAATCATGTTATACGATTTTGACGTATATGGCGAGTGCAATCAATACAAAAATCTTTTTTTTGTACTACAAAGAATCAAGTTTTCAACCTTTGGTGTTTTATTAGAGTCGAGTGAAGAATAAGAATATTATTTTGAGTGAAAAAATCTGGCGGCCATCTTGGATTTGACGCCATCTTGATTTTAGATAGAAGAATGAATTTTTCACCTTGATAGCACTCAGCATGTTGAAATTAGAGGTTATCAATAAAAAAGGTTACGTATACTCTACTTCTTTTTATTCTTAATTTTCCTGACGTTACGTCTCTACTGGAACCGAGCCTGATACTCAGCTTTATTGGTCATAAATCCAGGTTATTAAATAGGAATTTTCTTTTATTATGCGATTTCTGACAACAGAATAATTTTTCGACATATCTTTGAATTCAGTAATAACGAATAAATAAATTCAATAAACGAAAACCGTCCAAAAACATTGATTGTATTAAACTAACATTTTTTTTACAATATGCATTGTTGTTCATTGAATGAAGTTTATAGATTGCGCGTCGGGACATTAGTAAATCTTGTGGTAATATTTGTAGTTTTAACGTAAAACATTGACAAAAGTGCATTAATTCAGAAGGGAAATTTAAATTTTGAAGCAAAAAACCATCCTTGATTTTCTGAGCCATAAAGTATCGTTTTAAGTACCGCCCAACATGCATGTGAAAAATAGCGAGATTGAAAGAAGAGCAGCAGGTTTTGTGTTAATGTGGACGTAATGCCGAAACGCAGGTGTATTATTTCGAGGTTGTAAAACCTGGCGGCCATCTTGGATTTCGACGCCATTTTGGTTTTTAGCAGTTGAATGATTTCTTACCATCTCAGTGCTCATCATATTAAATTATGAGGCCTCCGTTAAAAAAAACAATCAGATTCTATTTTTCTGATTTTATCTCAGCTGTTCAACTGATTTTCATTTCTATCAATGGTTTTTGACCAAATAAATGAAATAAATAATGCTATTTTCAACTCAAAGATATGCAGAAGAATCATTCAGGTAGCAAACAAGCGTTAAAAATCATATTTGATAATTTGTTTTCAAAGCTAATTAAGCTGAGGGGCTGGCTCTGTTCCAGTAGAGACGTAACGTCAGGAAAAAGAAGAACAAGAAGAAGAATAAGTGTAACGGTAGCATTGAAATTTAACATATTGAGTGCTATCAACGTGAAAACTCATTCTACTACTTAAAAACAAGATGGCGTCAAAATCCAAGATGGCTGCCAGATTTTTTCACTCAAAATAATACTCCTATTCATCATCTGTCTCAAATAATTCACCAACGATTGAAAACTTGTTTCTTTGTAGTACTAAAAAAATAATGTTTACATTGATTGCACTCGCCATATACGTCAAAATAGTAGAACATGATTTAGATAATCGTTCATATCATAGGGTAAATACCATTGCTCACCTAGTTTTTGTAGCCTATCTTACGCAATTTTTCCTCAGCTTTCTGATGGTAATCTCAGAATTCAAAACTAGCGGTGCGCTAATGGTGAAAAAACGATTTTCTAACAAAATTCAACATGGCGGCCAAATTCAAAATGGCCACCAACATTTTTTTGAGTTTAAATGAAAGCTTTATCCTTTCTCTATACGATGCTACTAGGTTTGCTATGTGTTCCAAGCAAAATATGAGACATATCCCGAGAAGAAATTCCCAAAATTTATCGAAAAATGGGCTTTTTCGCAAACTGTTTAGCTAGCAGGCGTACGAGGGGTCCACCAATTTGAGAAAACAGAAAGGACCACCCTTAAGTTTTGTCGAAAACTAGCGATCAATGACATAATATTGGAATTCTAAAGATGGGTGCCGATGGCGGCCTGGTTTCAGCGAGAATTGCTCTGTGCTAGTAAAGACTTGGTTGGAAGGTGTTCTGCAGAAAACTTTGGAGGAACGCCTTCAGAAATACAAGAAAAAAACTGATGCGCCACATTATAAGTATTACTGAAGGAGTTCTAGGTCAAATCCTAAGTTAGTATTTTAGAAGTAATCGTTGCAGAATCCCTAGAATAGTTCTAAAAAAAATCCCGTTGAAAAAAAGAATACTTGGAGAAGGAACATAGTTTCCACTGTTTTGAAGTATTAATGTTGAGTAATTCATGAACTAGTGCATTAGGATCATTTTCGAACAGATTTACATGCGGTACTATGAGCGATATTTTGCTTATGCACGTGAAAGGTAAAGAAATTTGTAAATTAGCTGCATGAATCCTGGAAACAATTCTGCAGGAGCTCTAAGAGGAATATCTGTAGTGAATCTCCAATTAGCACACCATTTTTCCATCAAACATAATATATTTTCGCCGATTAAAATTAAGCTAATAATACTGTATTGATTACAGTATACTAGCTATGGAAAACAACCGAAACTCTTGCAAAAATGAAAAACTGAACCAGTTATTGACTTGGTTATCAATTTATTTCATAAGAAAATTGTTTTTATTTTCTTTTTTAACAGAATTTCTAGTTCAATAAAAGTAAACCAAGTCAACAACAAGTTTAAAAAAAGTTTAACAAAGTTTAAAAAGGAAATCCCGGAAGGGTTCTGTTGGGCGCAGTCGTTTCTAGTTCGATGAACACATATTGAAAGCAGCGTTTACTTTACATCAGCTTCAATGCTGTAAATATTTATTTAAACTTATTTCAAATACTCCAATAACATGATTAATGGCTTACATGATAGTTCCTAAATCGACACTTCTAGAGACACGTACCACCCAACCGACTGATTACTATACACTATTCACGAAGTATATAACTTTCAGACTACAGTGTCACCAGTTTCACTGAAACACCCTTTGAACAGTCGCAACAGGTTCTTTTTTTTAGGTTTATAGAAGAATTCCTACAGGATGTTTTTTGAGAAATCCCTGCATTATTCGTTAAAACACGATTGTTTTCAAAAAAGAATGAAGGGTAAATCTTTGAAGTTATTTATGAGAGAATATTTAGAAGAATTCCTTCAGTTTCCTGAAAAGAAAAATAAAATTTCCGAAAAGGAATTAAAATAACATCTCAAATCAGTTCTATAAGAAACGCCAGTGGAACCTTGGATATATCTGTCAAATTATTTAGGAAGAAATCACTGGAGGGTTCCCTAAGACAAGCATAATAGAGGAAACTTAAAAAAAACTTCTTTGGCAATTATTCCTGGGCATATATTTGCTTCAATTATCAGAGAAATATTTGATAATCCTCCTATAAAGATCCCTGAGTAGTGTCTTAAAGAAACTACTGGAAAAAAAAATCAATTGATTTTTATCGAAGATTTTTTTGAGATTCGTTGAAAGCTTACCGATGGAATCTGTGTAAGCACTCTTATGGTGGTAAGCTCCATCGAAGTTAATACGCCAATCGCTTATTATCCTCGATTTTACTATAGTAAAATCGAGGATAATACGCGATTGGCGTATTAACTTCGATGGAGCTTACCACCATTAGAGTAAATACTAGTCTTGTAAGCATTCTAAAGTAATATCTGAAGAAATTCGTACAGAAATCTATGAAGAAGTTCAAGGAGAAGTCAGTGTATCCATTCCGGGATAAATGCCTGAAGAATCTCTGGAAGGTTTCAAGATAAATTCCTGAAGTTCCCAAAGAAATACATAGAGGAATTCTTTGATTATTTCCTTGATGAGTTTCTGTAAGAATCCCTATGGGAGCATTAAGCATTATTGAATTATTTTGTAAAGCATTTTTTTAAAATAAAACTATCAAATTTTACGAGCCGAATTATTTATCGGCGTGAAAATACAAAATCGGCGGCGAAGTGCTGATCGGCGTATGGCGCGCCGCCGATGCCTCATTCGGCGTCGGCGTGACGTAAAATTGATCGGCGGCGCCGGCGTGGCGCGGCGGCGCACAGGTCTAGTTTGGAGGGGATTTTAACCTCCAAATTGCCTAATAACCTCCAAAGCGTCACCTCCAAGTTAGTTCTAATACCCTCCGTTATATGAAATATGGTGGCGCGTCGATCGTCGCAAGTTTATCGTTAAACAGTCAATTGAATTATTATGGATAGGGGACATGTGGAATATTGAGTCTAGCATTCATTCCATTTAAATTTGTTTCGCTCCAATGATCGACCTGTCGGTCTAATAAAACGTTCTTAGCGAAAGTTTTTCCGTTCTGAAGTAGGAAACGAACCCACAATCACTAGCACAAAATGCTTGACAGCACCAATGGCAGGACCACGAAGCTTATATTCTTAAAATATTCTGACGCTATATCAATAACACACAATCACTTTACAGACCATGGAACACGCAATTCTCCAGAACAGCGCTTGTGATATTTACCAGAACTACTTTGAAGACATCGAGCAACATGAACTGATTGAACAGTTTAGCTCGAAGACTGTCCACGTGTACAAGGACAACCTGGATGTGAAACGATCTTGTAGCTACATCTGCTGGTCGGAAGAAGGAATGCATTTCGCTTCCATTCACTGCAACATTGGAGAAATGAACAATACCGTTACGGATTCTTACATTTGGGACATCGGTAAGTACACTGCACCGTTTGATGACCAAATATTGTTGGATAACGATCTGATCTACTTCCTTCAGAGAATCCCAACGTACCATTGCAAACCCTTGTGCCGCCTTATCAAGCGCGTTGCTTGGAGTACAATTTCAAAGATGGTTGTCAACTGGCCGGCGGTTTGTTCTCGGGTCAAATAGCCATCTGGGACATAAGGGTAGCGAACGAACCGGTGGAAATAACCCTACGTGAAGCGAGCCACAAGGATGTTGTCACAAAGGTTCTGTGGACGGGGACGAAGACGTCCAATGAGTTTCTGTCCGGTTCGACGGACGGTAGGATTCTTTGGTGGGATATGCGAAATTTGAACGAGCCGTACGACTTCCTGAATCTTGCACCCAAGGATACTCAGAACGTTGACCCGAAACGATGCTTTGGCGTTTGTGCAGTGGAATTCGAGCAAACGATGCCAAACAAGTACACGGTTGGGACAGAGAATGGGTTGATCTACAGCTGCAGCCGGAAGTACAAAACACCAGCAGATAAGATCCAAGCCCTGACGATAGCTCACACAGGACCAGTGTATTCGGTCGAAAGGAATCCGTTGTTTATCAAAAACTATATAAGCGTTGGCGATTGGCAGACGAAAATATGGACGGAGGATTGTCGCGATAATCCCATAGTATGGACGAAGGAGTACGCTGTCCAGCTGACGTGTGGCGTGTGGAGCCCAACGCGTTGTTCGTTGGTGTTTATTTGCCGCATGGACGGTGTTATGGATGCTTGGGACGTTATCCATCGCCTGGATGGACCGGTTCTTCGCATCAAGGTGAGTATACATGTATATTACTTATTTTTTTTTTTGGGTTAATTATAGAGGTTTTAAACCTCGCGGTTCATTCACCTCTGTGTATATTACTTATGAAAATTACAGTACTCGACAGAATTTAATATGCATTGGCCGGTTTTATACAATGTGGGCTAGTTTGGAGGCCTGGACCTCGGAAACGAAAGAACAAAAACGTTATCCATAACAACCGTCAGGTTGTTAAATTTCTCCCAATTATCGGGAGTAACTTTCCACTGAACACCTGAGCACGTCCAATCGAGCCAACTTAATCCAATAGACTGATCTTCCAATCTCATCTCAGTGGCTTCGAACGTTCCAGTTTTCGCGCCCTTTTCTCCTCTACATTCTCGGTCGTTCGTCACATGCCATGCATTTCCACTATATCGTTAGTGAACACACGAAGTCTCCTTCGGATGTATTCCTACATGCTTCTCGCTCTCTGTCTACCAAGCCGACGTGGAGACGAATAGTCTCCACCCGAATATATTCCAATTCCCGAATCTATCGCATCGTTTCTTTTCCTTTTCCATCGCATCATTTTCGTTTTCCGTTATTTTATGGCATGATGTTTAATTCAACGCCAGACACGCTAAACTTTTTCAAGTCATGCAAAGTTATTATTTATTTTATTTTCTTATATTTATCCTAGAGCCTACATCTACTACACATAGCACTATTTATTTCATTCATTTATTTAGTTAACATCTAAACAGATAACACTTAATCAACAATTTCATGCCGCAATGCTCGATTCGTGGTCACATTTCTCCATCCTTGGTTCTGCCCCACGCTCGCTAGATCGTTGTACACTTGATCTGCCCACCTAGCTAGCTGCGCTTCATGCCTTCTTGTACCAACTGGATCCGAAGCGAACATCATCTTCGATCTTCTTTGATGCGTATTTCACGGCTAACGTTATTATGAGCCGTCAGCAAAGATCCAAGGTAGACGAACTCGTCGATTTTTTCGAACGTATCCCCGTCCATCGTAACACTGCTTTCTAGGCCTGCCACGTTTTCAAATGTCTGACCGACAATGTCCATATCATCCGCAAAACAAACAAATTGAATGTATCTCGTGAAAATCGTACCCTAACTGTTAAGCCCGGCTCTCTGCATAACACCTTCTAGCGCAATATTGAACAATATGCTCAAAACCCTGATTGGAAGTGATGTCAGTTTTTATGTTTGGAATAAAAATTGTTTGGATATTCATCCACTTGCTACAACCATGTATTTTACAATTTCATAATACTCAAAAGGTGTACAATGTCACAAGTGTTACAAAACATTTTTATGCGTGAGAAAAACAATGTACGACGCAATTTAACAACAAAAATAAATATAAGATATTATACAGTACAGTACAGTAGAATTCAAATGCATACTGATGGCAACTTCCTCCGTCCGTGAGAAGCGAGAGAAGAGAGGAGAAAACTGTCAAAAAAGTAAACAACACACGCATGGTGTGAAAAATGCTTATAATTTTGGTCAAAATAAATGTTTCCACTACCAAACACTCAAGATAATAGCTCCCTTAAATATATGTTCAATTGCATATACAGAGCTCAATTTTTGATTTTCATTATTTTTATTTGCCCCACATACTCAACATATTCTCATCGAATACTTTCTATCTGGGTCATATTAAAGGTATGTGTAGAATTTACTTATGTGTATCCCATACCACATGGAATAAACGAAGATGGCCGCCAATAAGAATTACATCGATTTCTATTGATAACTTGAAGGTATTTATTTGATTATAAATCATATAAAAAAAATGTTAGAATTGATAATTCATCAACACATATTTTCTTTGCAGGTGTGAAAATACTTTCCCATCAACTATCACAACTGGAAGATGCTCTGGCGAGGTTTAGCAGTTAGCAGAAAAGGATGAGACTTTGGCGAGAGCAAACCAAATGAGGTGAAGTAAAACTGTAAAATAAACATGCTCATGGTCTGTGCATCAATCTGTGCTTATAGTATCTGTGCATCAATGTTCGAAATATATCTGATTCACAAAACAAAATTATGTACCATGTGTTTTAAGTATGAGAAAACATTGTAAACATCTTAATAAGGTAGATCAATATATTCCATTTAGGCATCCCCTGAATAGTATGTGCAGACATTATTCTTTCAATGAGGACAAACATTGGCGTTAACTCATTGATTTCGCACATACTATGCATATGCAAACCCCCATTGCAAAAATCCATGTAGGTTTGCACATGAATCAAATGGAGACATTATCTTGAGTGAATGAAATAAATTGTGATTTTGAACTTTTATGAAGTTGCTGATAAATTCATATCGACTATACTACCTTTGTATGGAACTTGTGCAAGTAATACTGTCTACTTAATTCTGTGAGTTCAAATGTCACCCGTCAACTGCCGTAGTCACATAACGTGACACTTGTCGAAAAACTCGAGTGACAGAGCCGTGTCGAACGAATTTTTTGGTCGACAGTAACTCCTGTCGAGTCATTTTACTAGCAGCTTCATTGTTCTTGAGCTGGTGAATGGTATCCTTGACCTCCCTCAAAGTGAGGGCTGGTTTGTTTCCATCGTTCGCAGTACTGACGAAGGCATTTCCTTCGTTGTCTCGAGCTTCATTGCCTGTGCTCTCACCACATTGCCGATCACCACACATTCGTCCTTATCCCAGAACATCTCGACTCGCGGCACTAAGCTATTGCGGGATGCGTTGAGCTTCTAATAGAACTTCCGTTTTTCGAGACCGACACAGCTGTTCCTCCATCGATTCGCCATAGACCACTAGGGCCTCAGTACGTCATCGTACATCGCATTCCATAATATTGGGCCCAACAAAGAATCTTGAGGTACTCTCGTGGTAATTCGAACACTTTTCTGTCCCTCCTCTGTGTCATACAGTAGAATCCTACCATCAAAATAGCTATCTAGAAGCTTACACAACGGCTCCGGCACCTTGAGGCGATGAAGTGTATGGGCTATATAGGTGGTATATTCCGAAAACTGACAGCTACTTGACGACGTCATTCCTATCCACCTCGAACAAATTTGCGAAAAAAATGATCTAGTGGTCCGGAAGGTATATGGTACGATAGGCATGACGTCACATGTTTACAATCAAACTTGATATTTACATCAGTAAAGAGCCTGCCTTGTTAATTTTTATGCCGTGGACCAGTAGACTAGTAGGCTTTGGAAACAAAATTCAACTTTCTCGGAAAATTTTCAAAAATATTTTCCTACACAAATGCGTCGGAAATGAGTCCAAACAATCATATATATGATGAGTGCTTAAACGTTTTGCTAGAACTTTTGAAACACTGATTCAAAGCTTTGATTCAGAGAAGTTAGAGAAAATTCCAAACTCTGATGGTAAGAGAAAAAAACAGAATATTTAGAAACACTGCCAATTAATGAAAGGAGTGAAACATTTCTTAGAAGTATACTATTTCTACAAGAAGTTAGATCATTAATGTTTAAATGTTATTTGTCCATGATTACATATGTTTAATAGCAGTATCATTAACTATGTCAGCATTCTACAACTTATTTTTGGTGGTTTGTCCCAGACAACCAAAATGTACGTATAACGAAATCTCCTGGAGGCTTTGTATGTGCAAAATTTCACATATAAGATGTCGCGAAAGGGCCTTCTACGTACAAAAGTGGAGGCGATATGCGTGCATATATTATGTGATGAATAATAACATACAATGCGAGTGTAAAAATTTGCTACCGAACTAACTAGTGATCTTATGCGACTTAACTTCTGATAACAAACGTTGATTTGACAGCTGCTACGGATTAATTCGACTTACCTTGTACGAGTGTACGAGACGAAAGAAAATGTACAAATGAACTCAGAAAAGAAGTGTTTTATGCGAGGAAACTCATCAATCTGACGAGTTTATCCACAATGTTTTGCGGGTTTGATGTAATTAGTATGAATAAACGAGTTGTAACGTGAACTTTTATGCGATTTCTGGTTGTCTGGGGTAGATTTAGAGCTTGAAGATGTACGTTCAAAATTATTTTCTCGGTGACCATCGCAAATTCCCGGTTTTAACCGTCTTTTACCCGATGGATTCAAATTCTCGTCTTTTTCACGCTATTCCCGTTTTTCCCGATTCGGTGGCCACCCTACACTATGGGGGATCAGGCGGTCATAAATCGGTCATTTCGCAATAAAATCTGCAGACTCGCATAGTATGTTATCTTCTGTGATGTCGTCCGATCTATTCAGCTCTATACGACAGAATGACGAGTGCCCCGCTATAAGCCAGTTAGTTCGTTCGCTAGTTAGTTGACCTACACATACTACGTTAGTTCCCATACCAAGTGATATCATTCATGATACAGATCACCACATCCCCCTTTCTTTATATAAAAGCTCAATAAACAATGTTTAATTTATTTAACTTAATGTATTAGAATTTCTCTCACCTGTCGTAATAAATAAATACATTTCCGTTGTGAAGCCCTTACCTAAGCTTCATATCTTACTGGTGGTTTCCTGGCACGCTCAGAGTATCGACGATCTTCTAGGGGTTCGGCCTCGTTGTCGGGAGCTTCATCAGACTTATTCTTCTCAGAATAAGTGGAAACCTGTTTTAGATGCGCTATATTTCTTTCATAACTTTTTCCATTGTCCATTGAGCGAACGCGCACCTTTGACCCATTCCGTTCTTCTACTACAAATTTCTCCGGAAGGAAACTAGTAGAGAGCTTGTTTGTTGGATGCAGATTCTTCATAAGAACCAAATCTCCTGCCTTGATGTTACTGCATTTAGCTTTCCTTCTTACGTCTTCTTCAATCTTTCCTTTAAATTTTTGGGCTGCATCTTTATCTGCATAGTCTGTTGATGATACAGCTGTACTTAGATCCTCTGGATCTGGAAATTTGAACCTTAATTTTCGATTTTGGAGCAGCTCACTTGGAGCTTTGCCCGTTGTTGAATGCGAGGTGTTATTGTACATTTCTAGGTATTGGTTCATTTCTACTTTCCAGTCTCCATAAAGCGCATTAGCAATTTTTAACCGCTTGAGAAGCGACCGATTTTGTCGTTCCACTTCTCCATTCGCTTGTGGCCAATAAGGAGACGTATGGTTCAGATGGATACCTTTCGTGTCACAGAACTCTTTGAACTCAGTGGAGACGAACTGCTTTGCATTGTCGAGCGTGATTGTACGTGGCAGCCCCCATAAGCTGAAAATTTTCATTAGCCGTTTTATGGTCTCCTTTGCTGTGATGCTAGTCATGATCTCCAAACATAAGTACCTGCTGAAGTAATCTATCACTACCAAGATGTGTTCTCCTGTTGGCAACGGGCCAAGAAAATCTATAGCAATGTCCAGCCAAGGCCTGTCTGGTAACGCTCGTCGTTGCATTGGTTCTGGAGGGTCGGCTATTTGTACCAATCGACATCCTTCGCAACTATCGCACGATTTTGATACTTCAGCGTCCATTTTAGGCCACCAGCAGCGATCTCTCAACCTTCGCTTCATTATGGTTTGACCTGGATGGCCCTCGTGAGCTAGAACTAGCATTCGGTATCGTAAAGCTGATGGAATTACTAGTTTAGATCCTCGCATTATGAGTCCATTTACAAAAGATAATTCCTGTCGAAACGCTGCATACGGTTTCAACAGCTCTGACGTCCAGGTTTCTTCCATTACTGCATGCTTAAGGGCTTGCATTTCTTTATCCGTTTCTGTAGCTTGAACAACCTCCGAGATGTCGATTGCCGCGGTCTCTTGTATACTTCGAATGAAAATTTCTGTTTCATCATCAAATGTTTCGCCCTTGGAACCGTCAACCAGCATAGCTAACGTCGTAGTCGCTAAACGACGAATGTAAACTTCTGATTCTTCTTGCCATTTGTCTTCTACATGTGAGGCCATTCTAGAGAGTGGGTCGGCGATGTTTGCTGACCCTTTCTTGTAGACAACCGTAAAGTTGAATGACTGCAAACGAAGCATCCACCTTTCTATGCGAGCTGTTGGGCGTGACTTAACAGTGAAAAGAACTTCCAGTGGTCGGTGGTCTGTTTCAATAATAAATTGAATTCCAAGAAGATAATCCTTGAACCTCTCTACGCCCCAAACTATACCTAACGCCTCTTTCTCAATCGGTGGGTAGCGCTTTTCCGTTTCAGACAGGCTTCTTGAGGCATAACTTATTACGCGTGGCTTATTGCCCTTCAGCTGGAGCAGCACTGCCCCTAGACCAACCCCTGATGCATCAGTAATCAGCATTGTTTTATCTTTGGGATCGAAGTAGCCCAAATTTTGAAGATTACTCATGTGCTGCTTCAGTACTTCAAACGACCGCTGATGAACAGAACTCCATTCGAAAGGAACTGCGTCTTTGAGTAGCTCCCTTAGAGGATGATTTTCAGTCGCAAGATTTGGAATGAATTTTGCAACATAAGTTACAAGTCCGAGGAAACTTCTTAACTCTTCTTTGTTCTGAGGTGGTCTAAACTGCATTATTGATCGAACTTTTGAATCAGCCGGAAGAACTCCCTTTTCCGAAAGTTTGTGTCCCAGGAATGTTGTTTCTTGTTGTTTGAATTTGCATTTTTGCATATTCAACATGATCCCATGTTCTTTCAAAACTGATAGTGTTTTTCGAACTGCTTCATCGTGTTCCTTTTCCGAAGCTCCCCAGATCATGATATCGTCAATGAAGACAACAGTGTTAGAGCAATCCGACAGTACTTTCCATTAGATGCTGGAAGAATTCAGGGGCATAATTAACACCAAAAAGTAGTCTTGTGTAACGATAAAGACCCCAATTGGTGACAAATGTTGTTATTTCACGACTCTCTTTTGCCAATTCTACCTGGTGGAATGCTTGCTTGATGTCCAACGTAGTAAAAAACGTTGCCCCACTGAAGTTCGGAAGGATGTTCTCGAAGACTGGCAAGGGATGGTTTAATCGCTGAATTGCTTGATTGGCTCGCCGCATGTCTATGCAAAGACGTAGTTCACCATTGTCCTTTAAAATAGGAACCAACGGTGACACCCAAGGCGAAGGTTTTTCCACTCGTTCAATTATGCCCATTTCCAGTAGTTCGTCTAGCTTACTTTTTACTTGCTCCAGCAACGGAACTGGACATCGCCGCAAGGGCTGTATTACTGGGGTCACATTTTTATCAATAGGAAGGACTAGCTGGAAATCTTTAATTTTGGGAAACGCATCAACTTGTTTGATCTGGTTCACGCCTTCTTTAAAGGAACTTGGTAGCCCAACTCGTAATAAGCCAAGTTTGCGGGCCGTGTTTTTACCCAACAACGCTTGTTGACCACCTTGAATTACATAAAATGTTGTTGTGGTGGATATGACATCGTCTTCATCGGGGACTTCGATAACGGCATCGAAAACCGTTAATAGTTCCAAAGGTATTCGTCCATACGCCATAAACTTTTTGCTCCTATCATATCTTTCCGAGAAATAGACCGCCTTATTCAACTTCATGTACTCCCATGTTTTATCGTCTATCAGATTGTACGTAGATCCTGAATCAATGAGCATTTCTATCGCGACTTCCCCGACACGACATTTTAGTAGCTCATCGTTCTCGTTAGTGATCTTGTATACTGAAAATTCTTTCGTATCCTTATTTTCATTGGTCATTTCAACGTTCATCACGCTCTTATATCTTTTATGTTGGGATGGTTGGGAAAAGCGTTGTGGTGAATGTTTACTGCCAGGTTTATTAAATAGAAGAAAAAAAAAAACGAAGAAACAAAAAACAAATCCATAACTCAACCATTCTTAAATTGCTAATATGAAGAAAAATTTCAATTCCTTACATTTCTTGCTGGAGCCTTACACATTGATTGAAAATGACCCATGTTTCCACACCTGTGACACTTCTTATCAGCCGCCGGGCATTTTTCAGACATTGAATGTCGGAAACGACCACATCGATGACATCTTTCTTTATAGGCAGGGATTCCTGAGTTCTTGTAATAAGGTGTTCTTGCTTTATGCGCGATCAAACGGTTGGCTTGGACTTTGGGTTCATTTGAGCGGCTTGGTAGTTGACTGATTGATGCGCATTTACGATTTTGGTACAAATATCTAGAGTCAACTTCTCTTGCTCCAATAGCTTGCGACGTAAATCATCCGACGCATTTTGGATGATTTTGTCAATGATAGCTGTTTGACGACATTCAAGTTCCGTTTGTCCAAATGAGCATTTTTCCGCTTTTTGCTGAACTCTAAGCATAAATTTTTCAATCGGTTCGTCATTTTCTTGCGTCATAGTCCAAAACTGAAATCTTTCGAAGCTAGAATGTTGCTTCGGAGCAAAATGTGCCGAAAGTTTTTCCTTAGCCACAACATAGGGATCATTGCCATCTGAACCGTCAATGTCAGCCCCTGGAATGCCATAAAAAACAGACTGCAATTCCATGCCGCCCATAGCAAGCATCTGAGCTTTACGGCTGTGGCTATCTAAGATGTTCGTCGCCAACATAACATTTTCAAACCATCTTATCCACGATGTCCAAGCGCTTCTCACTTCCGTTGCCGGTAAATGAGAAAATTTAAACATCGGCAAATTGTACGACGCTGGGCTGAAGAAAGACATGGTTTGAACAATCATTTCTTCGTTAGCCATACTGTTCCTGTTAAGAAAAAAAAACACAAATAAAAATTTTCCGTTCTTTTTCAACTACCATTGTCAATTATAGAAGCCATTGTTTCATTCTGATTGCACCATAATCCACCATATGAGTAATTTGTAATGAATGACAGCATCTAACCAATAAAAAAAAATCCATATTTCCTTATCTTCAACCTACTAGCAGATTCAATCGCAGCATACAAAACGTTCTCAGTGTGTTTTAGTTTAGTTTGTCAAGATAAGGAAAGCGTTTATCTATGCTCTTTGTAAGTGAATTTAATCACAGCGTACTGTACACTCTCAGTGAATTTAATCACAGTGCCTACGACACTCTTGTTTATTATTCGTTAAGCAGTGAATTCAATCACAGCGTCTTGTACGCTCTCAGTGAATTTAATCACAGTGCCGACAGCACTCTTTCTTCGTAAGCCATATTACAGTGAATTTAATCACAGCGCATTGAACGCTCTCAGTGAATTTAATCACAGCGCATTGAGCGCTCTCAGTGAATTTAATCACAGTGTCAACGACACTCTCGATTAGTCATCTTCTGATGTCTATTGCTTGGCTTAGCACTCTAATAGTGTTTAAGCACTAGGATAGGATAAGACACGAGACACCCGAAAAGAAATCTTAGTGCACAGGAACAAGACAGTAAATCATAAAGTTAAAACGTCGTATCCTATCCTAGATTAATACTACTGTAGTCGCGCGGTTGTATTTTGTACCACGCCGGTGTAAAAACTTGCTCTTCATACACAGCAGGTGCTTCTGATGGTGGTCAACCGCGCGACGACCGAAGGGTTAAACAGACATCGTTTTTCGAGCAGCTCAGGAGGGGAAACGTTTAGGAATCTTTGCTCTCTCACTGATTCTCTCTTCCTCTCGCAAATTTCTTACTGCATGGCGGATGGTGGTGCTGCTGTGCTCTCAGCATCAGTAGTTGTCGCATCAATTAAATTGCGGTTGGTGAATGATTGCGCCGTGAGAAATTTACTGTTCTCTTTGAACATTCGAAACACTCGCAGTGATAAATAATAAAATAAATACTACGACAAACGCTATATCTTGGATTCCAATGGAAAAACCACTCAGAGTTAGATGTGCGATGATTGTGGCCGTCATTCAGTCAGCACTCAGTAGACGATTCTGTGCCGCATTTATCAATCAGTACGGCTCCACTAACACTAACATCCCTTTCTTTTTTTTCAAACCGAATACAAGTTTCGTTTTAATTCTCCATTCGTATACACACACGTTGGAGTTGTTTTTTTTTTTTGCCATCACTTCATTCATTCACACTCTGCCAAGTGGTGTCTCTTTCATTAGGGATCACCCACACCGAGACTTTTTTCTTTTTCTTTCACCATTGCTCCACACAATTCATGCATATCCAGATTTTTTTTTTCCATATTATGCCTCTCATGCATCTCCAACCACACTTAAGCACGCACATGGTCAGTATTCATCATCAACCCCTGTTCTTTTTTTTTTCTCAACATCACCTCACACTAGAATTATTTCCCCGATCACTGGTGCTCTAATTCTTCTTTCGTCCATCAGCTCGGTACGATTTTGTGAAAACGAATTACCAAAAATCACTATCACTCCATGTCACCTTTTTCCCCCAACAGCAACGCAAGCACGTTCTTCTTTTGAAGGTCAACCTTTTTTCCACTCATCTCACTTTCGAATATGCAAAAAAAAAAAATGGCGGACTACAGCGTGATCTTTTTCCCGCACCAGAATGAAACTTTTCGGCTTATTTTCTCAATGCAGACTACTTTTCCCGATTCATTACCTGCCTTTATCAATAACTTCTATCACTTCGATAATACACTTTTGCTTAAAACTTGACGCGCTTTTTTTCCGGTTTAACCTCGTCGCCACGTGTGATGTCGTCCGATCTATTCAGCTCTATACGACAGAATGACGAGTGCCCCGCTATAAGCCAGTTAGTTCGTTCGCTAGTTAGTTGACCTACACATACTACGTTAGTTCCCATACCAAGTGATATCATTCATGATACAGATCACCACATCTTCCATCACAAAAACTATGCACGCATATCGTCTCCACTTTTATGCGTATAAGGCTATTTAACGACATTTTGTACGTGAAACTTTGCATATATAAGCATCGCATAATACTAAAGGTGATTTCGTTTTACATGCATTTTGGTTGTCTGGGATAGAAACCAAGCTTGAAACTTCCACAAACATGCCCCACAGATAAATCTTGCAAAAAATTGCAACTGTGAAAGTTGTATCATTTTTCATTTTTTTGTCATTAGATTTTTTTTTAAAATAAAATAGGATTCCTTCCACATTAACAAAGTTTACAGATGATCAGAATCTCGTTGTTTTTTGTTGGCCTACAAGTTTTTGATTTATTTCGTACCAATATTTTATTTTGCCCTTAGGGTAGCCATCTTTAGGATAGGGTGGCCAGAAAACATGATTTTTTGAAATATGAATTAAAGCTATTTTCAAACCAAAGGTAGTAAATGCGTGGTTTTGTTACTTGTCAACTCATAATCACGACCACCACCACCGTGAGATTCGGAAGAATATTTTTTCTTTAGGTATCTAGGAAGCATCAATCGCTCTTTGTTGAGCACAAACAAAAAAAATGCTTGATTGATTTCTTCGACAACAGCTGGCAATTGAATTATATATGTGAGCAATTCTCGCTGAAACCAGGCCGCCATCGGCACCCATCGTTAGAATTCCAATTTTATGTCACTGATCGTTAGTTTTCGATAAAACTTAAGGGTGGTCCTTTCTGTTTTCTCAAATTGGTGGACCCCTTGTACGCTAGCTAGCTGAACAGTTTGCGAAAAAGCCCATTTTTTCATAAATCTTGGGTATTTGTTCACGGGTTATGTCTCATATTTCGCTTGGAACACATAGCAAACTTAGTGGCATCGTATAGAGAAAGGATATAGCTTTCATATAAACTTGATACAATTTTGGCGGCCATTTTGAATTTGGCCGCCATCTTGAATTTTATTAGAAAAATCGATTTTTCACCATTAGCGCACCGCTAGTTTTGAATTCTGAGATCACCATCAGAAAGCTGAGGAAAAATTGCGTAAGATAGGCTACAGAAACTAGGTGAGCAATGGTATTTACCCTATCAAATGAACGATTTTCTAAATCATGTTATATGATTTTGATGTATATGGCGAGTGCAATCAATACAAACATCATTTTTTGTACAACAAAGAAACAAGTTTTCAACCTTTGGTGTTTTATTCGAGTCGACTAAGGAATAAGAATATTATTTTTAGTGAAAAAATCTGGCGGCCATCTTGGATTTTGACGCCATTTTGATTTTAGGTAGTAGAATAAATTTTTCAGCACTCAGCATGTCGAATTTAGACGCTACCAATAAAAAAGGTTACGTATACTCTTCTCCTTATTATTCTTCATTTTACTGACGTTACGTTCCTACTGGAACCGAGCCTGATACTCAGCTTTATTAGTTATAAATCCAGGTTATTAAACAGGATTTTTTTCAAATAGCGAAATTGAATTATGAGAAGCAGGTTTTGTTCTAATATGGACGTAATGCCGAAACGCAGGTGTATAATTTCGAGGTTAGAAAAACTGGCGGCCATCTTGGCTTTCGACGCCATCTTGGTTTTTAGCAGTTACATGATTTTTTACCATCTCAGTGCTCATCATGTTGAATTATAAGGCCTCCGTTAAAAAAACAATCAGATTCTATCATTCTTATCTTATCTCAGCTGTTCAACTGATTGTTCATTTGTATCAATGGTTTTAGACCAAATAAGTGAAAGAAATAATGCTATTTTACAACTCGAAGATATGCAGAAGAATCATTCAGGTAGCAAATAAGCGTTAAAAAAACCTATTTGATAATTTGTTTTTTAAACTAGTTAAGCTGAAGGGCTGGCTCTGTCCAGTAGGGACGTAACGTGAGGAAAAAGAAGAACAAGAAGAAGAATAAGTGTAACGGTAGCATTGAAATTCAACATGTTGAGTGCTAATAAGGTGAAAGCTCATTCTACTACTTAAAACCAAGATGGCGTCAAAATCCAAGATGGCCGCCAGATTTTTTCACTCATATTAATACTCCTATTCTTCATCTGTCTCAAATAATACATCAACGATTGAAAACTTGTTTCTTTGTTGTACAAAAAATTATGTTTGCATTGATTGCACTCGCCATATACGTCAAAACAGTAGAACATGATTTATAAAATCGTTCATATCACCTAGTTTCTGTAGCCTATCTTACGCAATTTTTCCTCAGCTTTCTGATGGTGATCTCAGAATTCAAAACTAGCGGTGCGCTAATGGTGAAAATCGATTTTTCTAACAAAATTCAAGATGGCGGCCAAATTCAAAATGGCCGCCAAAATTTTTTCAAGTTTAAATGAAAGCTATATCCATTCTCTATACGATACCACTAAGTTTGCTATGTGTTCCAAGCGAAATATGAGACATATCCCGTGAAGAAATATCCAAGATTTATCAAAAAAATGGGCTTTATCGCAAACTGTTCAGCTAGCTGGCGTACGAGGGGTCCACCAATTTGAGAAAACAGAAAGGACCACCCTTAAGTTTTATCGAAAACTAACGATCAGTGACATACAACTGGACTTCTAACGATGGGTGCCGATGGCGGCCTGGTTTCAGCGAGAATTGCTCATGTATGAGTAGAGTATTTCACTGTCAGTATTTTTGATGAGAATGATGCTATTGTTGGAAAACTAGAAAAAGTGTGAGCACCATCAAAAACCATGATAAGTGAAGCTATGGATAATCGCGCTGTTATTTCTCTTTTCGATGTAAAATTAAATCATATGGAGAATGTTGGAAATGCTTTCAAACATATTTGTGCCAATTATGGAATAGCAGAAGATGATTACGATGACTTAAAAGGTATATAAATTGGAATGTAAATTTGTAACTAAGTGGAAGGAAGCTTATCATATTAAAGATTTATTGAAAGGTTGCATAATATTCTGATAGCAATCAACTGTCAAGAGCCAATAAACCCAGAAAAAATTTATGAGTTTGTAAAGCTACTTACCAACATTATTTCAATTTGTATACTGCCATGAATCGCAAGTCAGTCCCATCTGCATTTTAGTCAAAATTGAGTTAAGGTCGGTTTTCAACATATCTTCCAATGCTCTTGCAGTTGCACTAATGAGATGTTATGATTTGTTCGCAAAAATTAGGAAAAAATAGCAAGTCAAATTGTCCCATAATGAAAAGTAATCGCATATAAGTCCTATTACAGATTTCCGCACCGTGTCACACAAAAATGAACCGTATTTTGATCATCTTTATATTTTTCTCGGAAGGATATCGTAGTGAAAAGCAAACTCTGAAAGTTTCAATAAGATTTGAACATGTTTAAATCCTCTGGAAATTTTTGAATATTCGTATGGAAAACGAATTTGGAAACTTCACAGCCCATTTTCTCAATGCCAACTTTTTACATTCACGGCAGTATAGTTGGTATAAAATTCCTGCGACTCTTCATAAAGTTCTGGCTCATGCTGGTGATTTCACTCACCTGCACCTTTAGGGTCACTGGCTGAAGAAACTTCCGGATGCCAGCAGAAACTTTTGAAAAAAAAAAAAAAATAGGAACCACCATGCAAGAAAACGATACAGAGAGGCCAACTTGCATGACGTTTTTATTCGCGCTTTGCGTCAGATCCAATTTTAAATTCCATAAATGGATGGACTCAAATTTGAGTAACGAAACGGAAACAAAAAAAAAAAAGTTTCTGTGAGGTACCCTGGGGTAGAAATCCTTTATAAGAGAGATTCGCGGAAGCTGACATTTCTGTCAAAGTGTGAGCCAATCGAGCAGCGAGAGCTGTCAAAGTGTGAGCCAAACGAATATGCGTTATGTTTGTTTTGAACTTTTCTTGAGGATTAATGTAATCCGCTTGAAATTATTTCGGTAAAAGTAATTTTGCATGATGCAAAATAATGAAATGTTTTATTTTTTTGAATTTTTGTCAATGGGATTTTTAGTTTTTGATTTTTTAGGCTGTTTATTAGTTTTAATATGCAGCTCAAAGATCTATAACGAAACAAAATACACTTTATAGCAATGAGGAAGTCATGTCCGTGTTACAATATTATTCTCGACGCCGAGCAAAATCAGCACTGCTGGTCTGTTGCCAAATCATTCCATTTTACTTCCGCTTATCTCTCTATAAAGGATCACTACCCTGGGGCTGTGCGAAACTTAATGATATTCGAGAATTCTAAATGCGATTTATCTGGTGACACATTAGATGATCTGATGGACGTCGTTGATGCAATTGAGGGATTCCACGGAGGCATGCAAGTCGATTCTGATCGACCATTTCAAAAATATCTGAAACTTTGCACAGTTTTTCAGTTCCATCTAAATCGTCATTTTTCGATATCAAATCTTCAAGTTGAGTCACGACTAACTTTTCAAAAGGGTGTATGTGAAAATGGTTCAAAACTATTCAAAAAGCTGCACAGCAAAAACGGTTCGTTCGATTGTTAGACAACAAAAGAAACAAAGTTAGACAACTAAATAAAGATTCCAAAAAAAATACACACAGTAAAAAAAATTTTTTTTTTGCATTAAAAAACATCATTTTTGTCACAAAAACTCAAATATTTCAAAACCCTATCGGAATACCAACGTAATTTTTTGAGGGAAAACTGTCCATTATATTAGCTATCTACCATAAAAATTTGGTGATGGTAAGCCAATAAACAAAAAAGTTATGACATTTCAAATATTTCACAAATTTGACACTTAGTGAATTTTTTTTTTTTTTTCATTGTTAATTTTTTTTAGGACCGCAGTTTGTTGCTGAATTTTTTGTTAAGGGTACCACATGAGGTTAACAAGTTGTTTTCATGATATTTTATTTAATTATTCATAACTATTATAGCATCTATTAGAAAGTTAGACGCGATCCAGTGTTGTGATCTAAAGTCTTGATAGTGTCATATTTTTTATTGTACGTAACTGAAGAAAAATTCTCTCAATAGTGTTGAAACCTTTTGATAAAAGAAACCTATAAGAAATCTAATATTGAAGACAAAAGCTACAAAAAAAGTTTTCTATACAGGTATACGACTAGTTTACCTGCAAAAAGTTTATTTATTTATTTATTTATTTATAAAGATTTAATTGTAAAATTTTTCTTCAGTCAAGCAAACGACACCAAACTAGTCAGTAAAAACTTAAAAGTGATTTTGTTTATTGAAATCTAACGAGCAACATGAGTAGTCGCTTTCTCAACTGTTGCAGGCCGTTTGCAGAAAAAAAGTGTTCGAAAGAGCTACGAAATCTCACCGAAAGCACCATAGATAAACTGAAAGTGGCTGGTTATGCTCCAATGTCTACATTGAATACAAATTTACGCATTTGTACGTCCTGCCGTTTAAAAGTTGACAAACGGGCAATCTGTACATCATCGGTGGATCAGGTTGCAGGAAGTTCGAAAACAACAACAACTGAGGAATTACTAGATGCACCGACAACAACTGAGGAGTTACTAGAAGTACCAAGTGCAGATAGTCTTGCCACAGGTACCATCAGCGACATCTGTTTCAACAAATCAATCAGAAGATGAGTGCATCCAGAAGGTCAACATCGAACGCTTCAACGAAGGGATAGCTGGAATAAAAGTGACTCCGATTAAATGGACGAAGATGGGTTACGTCAATTATCCCGAGAAAAAATACCGTGAAATCAACGAAGCTGTACGAAGAAACCTCTTCAAATTAGGACCTGAGGATGTGGAAAATACAGACTACGATGAGGTAATTATGAATATGAAGGAAAGATTCTCGAATCTAGCCACGACAAGGAAAGAAAAATTATTGATTTTGTCGATGTTGCCAAGCTCGTGGTCTATTCAAGACGCCATTGATGAGTTCAAAACCAATAGAAATACAGCAAAAGAGGCAAAACAATTCAAAAATAACTGTCTTGCAACCAAAAATGCTAGGTCGAGTACTTAATTAACAGATGAGACAAAAGAAAAAATAATTCAATATTTTGAAGACGATGAAGTAAGTAGAGCTATGCCTGGCCAAAAAGATTATGTATCTGTAAAAAAAGATAGAAAGCGTCAAGCAATCCAAAAACGATTAATGATGACTACTTTGAAAGAAGCGTATACACGCTTCAAGGAAATTAACGAAAATATTAAGGTAGGTTTTTCCTCATTTGCAAGCCTTCGTCCAAGGCAATGCAAGCTTCTATCCAATTCAGGAACACATAATGTTTGTGTGTGCACAACACACGAAAATATTAACCAAATCTTACATAGTTTGAAAAGAATCAATTTATCAAAGGATATTAAAATGTTAACTGGTAGTCTTTTGTGTGAAAATACAACATCAAATTGCTATCTACGATCTTGTTCGGATTGTCCAGATTCTTCATCATTGGAAAATACTTTATTCAATGAGTTTGAAGAAAATTATATTGATCAGTTATCATTTGAGCAATGGGTGACCACGGATAGGTGTGACCTAGAAACTATTGTAAAACCTGTAGGTGAGTTTGTGTCATTTTTTTGCTTGAAATTAGAAAGTTTAATTCCTCACGACTTTATTAAAACAGAGCAATACATAAAAATACATTACAAGATGGTGAATTTTTAGTCATTTGTAATTTTTCTGAAAACTATAGCTTTGTATTGCAAGATGAAGTGCAGTCCCATCACTGGAACGTACAACAAGCTACAATTCATCCATTCGTTATTTATTTCAATGGAAGTACGCAAATTGAACATTTTAGTTTTATTGTAATTTCCGAAGATTTAAGACACGACTCAGTATCTGTCAATTTGTTCATTGCCAAAATGATTAACTTTTTACGCGTTGATAAGGATAAAGAAATCAGAAAGATATATTTCATGTCTGATGGAGCAGCATCGCAGTACAAAAACCGTAAGAATTTTTCGAGCCTATGTCAATTTAAATCAAAGTACGGAATTGATGCAGAATGGCATTTCTTTGCTACGTCACATGGCAAACACAGCCAATTCAGATTACCGACCCCAGTAAAATTTTACTGGGTTTTGGAACTACGGTTTTTTTCGGTAATTTTTACGATTACCGAAAAAACCCAGTAAATCAAAATATGTTTTGATTGATGGAAATAACTGACTTAGTCAGTAAAATTGTAAAGCGTTTTTACTGGCTTTCCAGTTTCCCATGCTCCGATTTGCTTTTCCGGATACTGTTTTTTTCAGAAATCAATACAAATTAACACCCAATCGACATGAACATGGACATCGAAATGCATTTTTCGTACGAATAAACATCTACGGTATGCTCATATCTCAGTGGAAGTAATCGAAAAATGTGTGACAAAATCATTATTTGGATGGTTTGCATACAAGAGGCAAACTCAATGATGCAGATGACTTCATCTCTTGTATGGAAACCATCCGAATTTACCAACGTAAGCAGTCCTGAGCCTTTTTGGTTGCTTAAAATGGTTGAGTTTCTCACTAAATTTCGATTACTTACCACGAGAAAGCGCAAAATAGGTGCAGGAAAAGCTTGGTTGCCAAAGCCGTGACTCCCGGCGCCGGACGATTTTACAGCAGGAGATTCTCATTTGACACTTTCCCGCATGCGCATCAGTTTGTTTTGATTTGATTTTGACGACAAGTCAGTAAAAAACATCAACTACTGAATAGTCGGTAATTGTTTTTACTGACTTTTCGGCCTGTTCGGTAATGTTGCAAAATTGGGTCTGACAGCTACGTAGTTCAGTAAAAAGTAAAATTTATTACTGAACCTCAGAAGTTTTCAATTAAAAAGCTGAAAGTTCGGTATTTTTTATGATTTACAATTCGTACCCAGTATAAAAAATTACCGAACAAGCAAATCGTGATTGAGTGTGAAGGTCCTTGTGATGCTATTGGAGGAACTATAAAGCGCATGGCCACAAGAGCAAGTTTAGCCAAAGAACGTGAGCATCCAATTAAAACTGCAAAAGAACTCTTTGATTGGGCGAATCGCAGAAAAGAAGAAGATTTAACAAAATTATCATTTTGTTTTACTACTACTGAAGAGTACGAATTAACGACATCAGAGCTCAGCGAGCAATATAATAACGCGAAAACGATCCAAGGAACCCAAAAATTTCACTGTTTCATTCCATTGTCAGAAAATAAAATTAAAGCAAAACTATACTCGAACTGTACTGATAATGATGCAAAAGTGTTCGATATTGTAAAAAAATTGAATAACAATAAATAAATAAATAAGTATTAATAAAATGTTTTCATGATCTCATAACGCATACCCAAATCCAAAACTTTTAAAGTTTATATATAATATTTAGAAACTCATCGATCATACTCTAAAAAAATATCCTGGTAAAAAAAAAAATTATTTTCGTGTAATCTGTTAATTCATTTTAATTTATACATATATACATATACATATAATATTTATACATATACATAATATTTATACATATAATATACATAATACTAATGAATACATGAAAACGACTTGTTTAATTCACGCAAGGCCCTTAACAATAAAATCAGCAACAAACTGCGGTTCCCGTAATAATTTACACCAAAAAAAAAATTTTTTTTTCTACTAAATGTGAAAATTGTGACATGTTTGAAATGTCATAACTTACGTTGGTATTCCGATAGGGTTTTGAGATATTTGAGTTTTTGTGACAAAAATTATGTTTTTTAATGCAAAAAAAAAAACTTTTTTTAACTGTGTGTATTTTTTTTGGAATCTTTATTTAGTTGTCTAACTTTGTTTCTTTAGTTGTCTAACAATCGAACGAACCGTTTTTGCTGTGCAGCTTTTTGAATATTTTTGAACCATTTTCACATACACCCTTTTGAAAAGTTAGTCGTGACTCAACTTGAAGATTTGATATCGGAAAATGACGATTTAGATGGAACTGGAAAACTGTGCAAAGTTTCAGCTCAATAGAAAAAAATGAATTAAAAAATTTACCAAATTTTGGTACTGTTGCTTGGAATCACTCCACTATCAAAGCTTAATTTTTATTCAAATTAATTGTGTTTGTAAGGCAACTTCATGGACGCAAAAGTAAAACTTTATTTGGATTTGTGAGGATATTTTGAAACCAAAACTATTTTTACCGATGTATTTAACCCAAGTAAACATACAATTATGAATATCTCAAATTTCTTGTAGCATGTTAAAAGATTGTTATAAAATTCATCTGCTACATATTTGAGTAGGTATATTCCCATTTAATTTGATACAAATAATCCGCAAAGCTTTTGGATCTTGCTTCATTTTTTTCGGATATTAGAAACACGGATTATCAAGCACCCGGTGAATCGCTTCCGACTTGTATAACATTCAAATGTGGTAATTTAGATAAATGGTGAATTTTCTTTGCATTCGAAAACGTTCAAAAATTCTAAATTAATTATAATTTAAAGTTAAACAAATTCCAGATTACATTTCAAAAATCTATTATTTTAAATTAATATTTCCCAATTATCTTAAAAATTGTGCATAGAGCAGGACTTCTAGAACTGATTGTCGTAAAAATAGGAAATTTAGATGAAATAGGAACCAAGAAGAGACCGAAAAAAGATCAAAAAACAAAACGAAACCTAACAGGAATCAGGAGGAAAGAGAGTGATCCAACCAGATATTTCTCTAGGAATATCTCTAAAACTTTTTTTTGGAAATTTCTCGTGACATTGCGACAAATAATTTCTTAATGTTAGATGAATGGATAGATATCCTTACTTGAGAGATTTTCATTTTTCTTCAAGTGGTCATTTAGTGATTATTTTCTATGAAAACTCTCGAAAAATATTTCTAAGCAATTCTTCTGGTGTGAAACCTTAAATGAACTTTTCAATATTCCATGGGCACTTTTTGAGAAATTCATTGAAAAAAAATGGAAGAACTCTAGTAGAATGGAATGCTTGAATAAAATTCAGAGAAACTCACTACTGAAACACAGGTCGAATTCAAGGAATTATTTCAAATGTTCTTAATAGAATCATTCGAATAACCTCTGGAAGAATTTTTGGAGCAACTCCCTGGAATAACTTTAAAATAAATTTTTGTCAGGTTTCTTAAAAAAAACCTTCAACGAATTTTACCAAAAACTCTGGAATTAACCCTCGCGGTTTTTTTTAATAAATATTGTGGGAATCTTTGAAGATCTCTTAGAGTCACAACCGGAGAATTCGATTGAAAAGTTAGTGAAAAAATATCTGGGGAAAGTCCTACAATAGTCTTTGGAAAATTGTTTAAAGTAATCTCTGAGAACACTACTGGAGGTAGTAACGTTGAAGTGTTGAAGGATTTCCTGAAGCAAATTCTGGAAAAATCCTTTTAAAAATTGCTGAAAGAATTGGAAGATGAATTTCCTGAGGAATTTCTGTATTAGTTCCTGATATTGTTCCAGATGAAACCTCTGGAGAAACCAATAGGATAATTCCTGAAGCTGTTCTCGAGAAAAATGAGAAGACATTTTGCATCATAATTATCTGCAAGCAAGATAAGAAAGAAAGAGACTTTAGAGACCATGTCGGTTAAAATAGAGAATTCGTAGACCTTTTATCGAAAATAGATACTTTTTAAAGACCTGCATAAAAAAGATCTCTAAAAAGAAACCTGCTACCAGCCCTAGATATGTTAATCCTTAACTGATTAAACATAGATATATTGAAAACATCAATCGATGAAAGTTCATACTCGAAAAGATTCTCACTGAGCAGCTCAAACAGCCGCGCAGCCGAATTTTTTTTTCGACTGAAATGAATTTCTTGCAAAATTCGTTAAAAATCTTTCAAAAATATTAGATGTAGCCTAAACACAAATTCTTCTTTCTTTTTTTTACATAGCTCTCCGATGTGCCACTTTTGGCACTGCGCGTTCACAAAAGCGGAAAGTTGATCGCAAACGGTACTGAGGGAGGAGCAATCTACCTAACCGAAATATCCGATAACCTTACGTTCAGTTCGGCCAACGATAAACCGGCACTGTCCGGTATGCTTGAGCGCGAGATGCGACGTCAGCGTTTGCTGGAGGCCAAGATCAAGGAAATGAAACTGAAGGAAAAGGAACTCGAACGGGAACGTATCCGCCGGCAGATGCGCATGGAGAAGGATAATTCCATCGAGGATGAGGAGCAGGACCTCATACTGGAGGCACAACACCAGTTCTGGACGAAGATCCACGGCCGCAAGAGTTTGAAGAATACGTTGAAGGGAATTCGGATGCGAGACGCCGGAGTGAATTTACTGAAACCGGGCAAGAAGCCGATGATGAAAAAAGATAAAAAGGAATAAAAATGTTTAACTATTGTCCGTTTTAGTAGGTTAAAGTTTTTGGAAATACTTTTTAGAAGCAAAGCTTCGCAAAATGTTAAGTGTTGATGTTTCTAATAGTATGAATTTTTAAAGTAATTATAATAATGTGATATAGAAATGAAAGATACAGGAATCTACAATAATTAAACGAATTTATTAAAGTTTACTTCGTATAAAACAACATTTTAAAATGTTTGAGATAATTACGAAAGACCAATAAATACTAGATTTGTAGTGAGTTGAGACATAAATATTCAATGGATATCTATGATTTTTCCTCTTCTTCCTCTTCTTTGCATTCGAATCCGCAAAACTTCCAATTTCGTACGATTTTGGCTCCAACGCCACTCATCTCCTCACGGAACAGATCTGAATATCGTTGTAGCACTTCCTCCACCTGTTTCGACTTTAGCTCCGGGACATAACGGCTGACATAGGACCAAATGTAATCGATGCTGGCACCGTGGGGATGGACGACTAGAAAGGCGGATACCAGCGTGATCACCTTGGCTTCTTTCGGATCAATTACCGCGGGTGGGGGAGGAGTCTTCGGTGGCTCCGGTGCAGGTGTCACTTCGACGACCGGCGTCGGAGTTGCTGCCGCGGGTTTGTGTTCCGATTCGGACAATTCGCTTTCGTCCAGCTCTGAACCACCCTTGGAAGAGGAGGTGTTGGTGGTGCAGAGGGACAGCTTCGATTGGGTGGTAGCTATTTTCGTTTTCAGCAGAAGCTGTTTTACGTTTGCTTCTTTCAGTTTGTCTTCCAGCTCTTGAATCTTGTTGTGACGTTCCGTCTCTTTGGATTTGTTTTCCAGCAGCTGAGTTTGGAGGTTACGGATGGTCTCCTGCAAAACTTGAATTTGCATCGTTTTCATTTCAAGATCTGATCGTACCGAGTGAGCGTCCACGTCCGATGAACTGTCCTGACGTTCCTGAAAAATATAACAATGTAAGACTGATAGAGGATAGTGGCAGTGCAGGATTGAGGGAATAGTGGTGGAGCAGAAGTATTATGTTTAGACGAGAAGAACTTGGAGCGAAGCAAACAGCTGAAGAGACAGTAGATCCATATTCTTCGGAATAAAAAAGCGCCGCTTGGGAAACTTAAAGAGTGAAGAAATGAAACAACAGAATCGCTCTCAGAAAATATGCAAATTATAGAAACATACTGACGGATTAAGGTGACGTAATTTAAAGGTGGAAGCAGTACTACAAGAAACACCTGAATGGCGCATAGAAAGAACACCAAGATGTCAGGTAGCATAAATCCATCGAATCAGCGGGCTAGGATGATGTGTCGACTCCCACGTTTCGACAGTGCAACAAATAAGTACCGCTGAAGTCACGACGGTCATTCTTGCAGATTTTAACGAGCAAGTTAGCAGAAGAACAAACATCAGTCATAACAAACACGACGCGATCCGCTACCGCACATGCCAACGAAACTCTACTGGATCACTGGGAAGGATAGCGAAAGGGAAAATGAGCGGATGTGAAATACGACAGCTTAACAGTGGTACCGTAAAACAGAGTAACTTTGATAGTTTTTTCGAGGAAAACTTGGATATTTAAGCATGTTGTTTCAAAGATTTTTAATTTTTATTTTTAAAACAAGTACTGGCATCCTAGCTAACGATTACAGTTGATAGATTGCCGAAAGATTTATTTTGAATGGATATATCATTTTTTATACAATCGAAAGTCGGCTTTCTGTTTTGGGGTAACTTTGATAATAAAGTAACAATCGAACAAAATTGAATGAATTACGAACATTTATAGGGCATTGCATACCTCTAGGCGTTTATCGTTATATGGAAATTTCTAATTTAGATTACAAAAATGGTCACAGTTTGTAAAAATGGTTCTCGTTAAGAGATTTGAGACCATATTCAAGTTCTATTATAACTAGGCTATCAAATATAAGTGACGAACAATTCAAAACTACATCAAATAGTGATTGTAGAACAGGTTGTTCGTAAGCGTTTCGAAGCTGCTAAAGTTGCATCAATTTTTTTATATATATATATTAAGTCTGTTAATTAATGTTCTCAATTCAAATGAAAATAGCTCTGACATGAAGTGCCATACTAATATTTTTTACTTTTGCATTCGTTTTGCCTGAGGTGAAGATGAATCGAAGCCAAAACTCAAATTTTCAAGAGCACGGATCTGGAGAACCAAACACCTGTTTGAGCTGAAAACCTAATCGATTGGTCACCACCAGCTAATGACCAATCGATTAAGTTTTCAGCTAAAACAGACGTTTGGTTCTCCAGATCCGTGCTCTTGAAAATTTGAAGTTTGGCTTCGATTCATCTTCACCTTAACTGATTAAGAGA
Source organism: Aedes aegypti (assembly GCF_002204515.2). Taxonomy (NCBI): domain Eukaryota; kingdom Metazoa; phylum Arthropoda; class Insecta; order Diptera; family Culicidae; genus Aedes; species Aedes aegypti. The sequence continues at coordinate 223,162,674 of NC_035109.1, read as the reverse complement.
TATTACAGTCGCCTCTCCACATCTCGATATTGAAGAGACCATCGAGATAGGGAAAGATCGAGACAAAGAACGCATTTTTAATGAATACTAGATTGTAAACCACTCCGTTACCAAGAAAATAATAAACAAGCAGACGTCACTTCGTGCTCTCAAACTGTTTTGTATCATTGAAATCGGGTCTAGTAACCTTTGATAATAGGAATATCGACATACGGAGAGAAAAACTGGAACGGAAAACAACCAAGTACACATCGAGGTAGGGAGATATCGAGATATAGAAAATATCGAGATATAGAGGATATCGAGATACGGAGAGTGACAATGTATGCAGAATGAAGAGACCGAAGAAATCATCGACATAGGGAGAGGTATCGAGATATAGAACATCCAGATGTGGAGAGTCGACTGTATCTTATTTCGTTTTGTATGTGGTGGGTCCCGCACCATCAAAGTTACCCGCATTATCAATGTTACCCCGTTTTACGGTACCGAGAATATCGAAACTACCGATCTAACAAGAAGGATTGGTAGCAACAATGTCGCGAAAGCTCAGTGCGCATCGTACCTTCGTGCTGTGCGTACACGAATTCTCTCTGCTCTTGGAAGTTTTCTTAAAAACTACCTAAAGCAATAAAACAGTACTTTTCAGTGCTACACAAACAGTACTTTTCAGTGCTAAAATTATAAACGGTACTTTTCAGTGCTACTTAAACAGTACTTTTCAGTACTATTTTTTCTACTATTGATCCCTTTACGATCCTTGTTTGGACCCGTGCCTTCGATTTTTCGTTGGACCCGTTGGCGAAAGCTAGCGGTGGTAATCCTTCTTGGACACCGTCTTGGGAAAAAACCTCTCGAAGGTCACGTCTTCTTTCGTTTATTAACTAAACATGGTATCAACAACAAACAAAAGGAAGGGTGAATCTCTGAATTCAATACTTCCTTCCAAAAAAGTGGGTTTTAAAACTGTCACTACACGTGGCAAGAATGGAAGAAAGGACGCTTCTCCGGAATGCGAAGTTTCTTCCAAGGGTGAAATGAATAATTGTATCGAAATGAGCAATCAGTTCGATGCTCTAGACAAATTTTCCGAACACCAAATCGAAGCAGCCTCTAGCCCAGGCTCTTTGATTCAAGTGGGGAAGCAAAGAGTGCCGCCTATCGTGGTCAGTTGTTCCGAATTTGGAGGATTTAGGCAGGAGATCTTGAACTCCATTAGGGGAATCAAGGTTTCCTTCCAAATCGCAAAGAAAGGAGACTGTCGCGTTTTGCCGGAAACTATTAAAGATCGTGAACTTCTTCTCAGACATCTTGAAGAGAAGAAGCACAATTTTTTTACTTATGACGACAAAACTGAACGTTTGTTCAAAGTTGTCTTGAAAGGTCTCTCAAGTGACTATAAATCACCTGAAGAGATCAAAAATGGAATAAATGATTTACTTGGATTTTCCCCAGTCCAGGTAATCATTATGAAAAAGAGAACCCAATCTGGCATTGTTCGGAAAGGGCTTTCTCAAGAATATTATTTAGTTCACTTCAACAAAAAAGAACTAAATAATATTAAAGCTTTAGAAAAAGCAAGAATTATGTTCGATGTCCGTGTGACGTGGGAACATTTCCAGAAACCTGGAGGAAATTACCAGAACCCCACTCAGTGCCGTCGGTGCCAAAAGTGGGGTCATGGTACAAAAAATTGTCGCATGGATGCTAAATGCATGATTTGCGGAGGTTCTTCTCACGCTAAGGACGTCTGTCCAGTGAAGGAAGATACCACCAAATTCATATGCTGTAATTGCGGGGCTAACCATAAGTCCAATTTTTGAAATTGTCCTTCACGCAAAAGGGTCATTGAGGCTCGTGCCAGGCAGATGAAAGATAATATCCGTTACGATAACGGTCGTTTCCGGAATTTGCCTGGTAGAGTATCGAACAATGCTCATTTTTCAGTTAACGATCGCTTGATCATGAATCATACCCATCAGGAAGATCATAATCATGCTCATTCACAAACTAATTTTAATCCGTCGGGTAGCCGTTCGCATCTTTCAATTTCGAATGTTTCTACCCACGGTAAATCCTTTGTCGATATCGTAGCAGGAAATTCGAACTCCTCCCCTGTTCGATCCATGGGTACCCATTCTACTTGTTTCAAATCAAATGGAAAAAACCCTACCGCCACAGGTAACTCCGCTTCTTCGTCTACCGGAAATTCCAATGGGAAATCACATGACATGTCTGCCTCTGATTTTAATTTTCTAACTGAACAATTGAATCTAATGATTGATGCAATGTTCAAAGCCACCACTATGACTGAAGCAGTCCAAGTAGGTGTAAAATTTACAAATCAAATTGTTATTGGATTACGTTTTTCTAATGGATCCAAATAATAATTTAAATATTTTAAATTGGAATGCTCGTTCTCTGAATGGTAAAGAGGACGAGCTGTTTAATTTTCTTACGGTTAATAACGTGCATATAGCAGTTATTACCGAAACGTATTTAAAACCTGGATCTAAACTCAAAAGAGATCCTAACTTTTTTGTTTATCGTAATGATCGACTTGATGGGGCATGTGGGGGAGCTGCAATCATCATTCATAGGCGAATAAAACATCAACTGTTTTCATCATTTAAAACTAAAGTTTTTGAAACTTTAGGTGTTTCTGTTCAAACACAGTTTGGTAAATATACTTTCATAGCTGCCTATTTGCCTTTTCAATGCTCTGGGCAGCAAGTTAATTTGCTCCAAACTGACGTGCGAAAATTGACTCGCAATAAGTCAAATTTTTTTGTCATTGGTGACTTTAATGCCAAACATCGGTCATGGAATAATTCTCAAAGTAATTCCAACGGCAGAATTTTATTTGATGAGTGCTCTTCAGGATATTTCTCAATTCAATACCCTGATAGCCCCACATGTTTTTCCTCTTCTAGAAATCCATCTACGATTGATTTGGTCTTAACCGACTCTAGTCATCTTTGTAGCCAACTGATTACTCATGCTGATTTTGATTCTGATCATGTCCCTGTTACATTTCAAATATCCCAAGAAGCGATCCTAAATCCTATCAGCTCCACTTTCAATTATTTACGAGCCGACTGGAATATATATACAGTTAACTCTCCCTTACTCGATATTCCGTATCTCGATAACGAGTTAGAGAACCATAGTAAAAGTTGGTTTTCATGGCTAACTCGATGGTCCCTTATAACGCAGTTGCACTGCTTTTGTGTTCTGTAACTCGATACCTCCCTAACTCGATGGTCCCTTCAATATCGAGTAAGGGAGAGATGACTGTAAAACGTATGTTGACTCTAATCTTGATGTTAACATTTCTTTAGAAACTAAACTTGATATTGACAATGCTCTTGAAACTTTAACAAATTCCATTGTTGAAGCCCGGAGCATTGCAATTCCAAAATGTGAAGTAAAATTTGAATCCGTGATTATAGACGATGATCTTAAACTCTTGATCCGTCTTAAAAACGTGAGGAGAAGGCAATTTCAACGCACTCGCGATCCTGCAATGAAAATTATATGGCAGGATTTGCAGAAAGAAATCAAGAAACGTTTTGCACAAAAAAAAAAAAAAATTTTTGAAAATAAAATTTCGCAATTGGACCCTGGCCCTTTTGGAAATTATCTAAAATCTTGAAAAAACCTCAGAAGCCAATACCGGCATTGAAAGAGGAAAACAAATTATTACTAACAAATTGCGAAAAAGCTCAAAAACTTGCTATGCAGTTTGAAAGTGCGCACAATTTTAATTTAGGACTTAGGGGCGGTCCATTAATTACGTAAGACAATTTTCGGGATTTTTCAACCCCCCCTCCCCCCATGATAAGATTTTTTGTATGAAAATCCAAAATAAATTGTATGGCGCATAAGAAATCTCAAACCCCCCTCCCCCCATAACCCCTTACGTAATTAATGGACAGTCCCTTACTAGTCCAATTGAAAATGAAGTTACTCAGGAGTTCGAAAATATTCTCAATCAAGAGAACGTTTTCGAAAATGCCTGGGAGACTGATTTGGAAGAAGTGAGAACTATTATTAAAAAATTCAAAAACATGAAAGCTCCTGGCGATGATGGAATTTTCTACATCCTCATCAAGAAACTTCCAGAAAGTAGCTTATCATTTTTAGTTGATATATTTAACAAATGTTTTCAATTAGCATATTTTCCTGACAAATGGAAAAATGCTAAGGTTGTTCCAATTTTAAAACCAGACAAAAATCCTGCAGAAGCTTCTAGCTATCGTCCAATCAGTTTGCTTTCCTCCATCTGTAAACTTTATGAAAAGGTTATTTTGAACAGAATGATGGCCCACATCAACGAAAATTCAATTTTTGCCAATGAACAGTTCGGATTCCGCCATGGACATTCGACCACTCATCAACTTTTACGTGTAACAAATTTGATCCGTTCCAACAAATCTGAAGGCTATTCTACTGGTCTTGCTCTTCTAGACATAGAAAAAGCATTCGACAGTGTTTGGCATGAAGGTTTGATTGTAAAATTAAAAAACTTTAATTTTCCAACATACATTGTTAGAATAATTCAAAGTTATCTGTCAAATCGTACACTTCAGGTTAATTATCAGAACTCTAGATCTGAAAGACTTCCTGTAAGAGCTGGTGATCCTCAAGGCAGCATTTTTTATACAATATTTTCACATCTGACTTACTTGAGTTACCTCAGGGATGTCAAAAATCCTTGTTTGCGGATGACACAGGCCTCTCCGCCAAAGGAAGAAGTCTGCGTGTCATCTGTAGTCGATTGCAAAAAAGTTTGGATATTTTTTCTTCATACTTGCAAAAATGGAAGATTTCTCCTAATGCTTCCAAAACTCAACTAATAATATTCCCACACAAACCAAAAGCTCTTTATTTGAAACCTTCAAGTAGACATGTTGTCACGATGAGAGGGGTTCCAATAAATTGGTCAGATGAAGTTAAGTATCTAGGGCTCATGCTAGATAAGAATTTAACTTTCAAAAATCACATTGAGGGCATTCAAGCCAAATGTAATAAATATGTAAAATGTCTCTATCCCCTTATTAATAGAAAATCAAAACTTTGTTTTAAGAACAAGCTTTTGATATTCAAACAAAATTTTAGGCCAGCCATGTTGTATGCTGTACCAATATGGACTAGCTGTTGTAATACCAGGAAGAAAGCTCTGCAGAGAATTCAAAATAAAATTTTGAAAATGATTCTGAGGCTTCCTTCCTGGTATAGTACCAATGAGTTACATAGAATATCCAATGTTGAAACATTGGAACAAATGTCAAATACAATCATTAATAATTTCAGGCAAAAATCGTTACAATCTTCTATTGCCACGATTAATGCGTTATATGTTTAGGTTAAGTTAGGTTAAGTATATTAAAAACGTTTTTTTTTCTCTTATGAGCAGGTGAAATCAGCTGTAAAAAAAAACTGAACTGCTACGGCAAATGAAATGTAATATGTTGTTAACAAAATGTTAATTAAAACTTAAATTTGTTTTACCAAATTAGGATGATAGTGTTGTCAAATAACACAGAACACCTAGATATAAGAAATGAATGTAATGTTTGGAATAATACTACAGTCGCCTCTCCACATCTCGATATCGAAGGGTCCATCGAGATAGGGAGAGATCGAGACAAAGAACAAATTTTTGATGAATACTAGATTGAAAAACACTCCGTTGTCAAGAAAGTAGTACACAAACAGCCGTCATTTTGCGCTCCTAATTTTTTTGAATCCCAAAACTTTGGTCTAGTAACCTTCGATATTGATCATATCGACATACGGAGAGAAAATTGAGAACGAAAAATGAACAGAAATACATCGAGATATGGAGATATCGAGATAAAGAGGATATCGAGATATGGATAGTGAAAATGTATGCAGACTGAAGGGACTTATGAAATCATCGACATAGGGAGAGATATCGAGATGTAGAACATCGAGATGTGGAGAGTCGACTGTAATAAAGAAAAAAAAAAAAAAAAAAAAAAAAAAAAAAAAAAAAAAAAAAAAAAAAAAAAAAAAAAAAAAAATGGCGCGAAAGCTGAATTCATGGAACAAAGCCATGGAACTTACGCTACGCGCTGCTTGTCACAGAGCAGGGGGTTTTAGGCCTTTTTGGCTTGCGGAGCACATTTTTAAATAAAATTGCTGCGCGGAGTACCTGTTCTTCATCGTCACTTTCTTTGAAATTTCGATTTTTTTAAAAGCTAAATCGATCATATAATTTCAACAAAAATCGTGAAGTTAAATTAATGTTGGTCAATCTTCCATGTATTTTGATTTTATTGTGATCTGAAATTTCCGACGTGGACATTATCGGAAGAACGCCCCAGGTGGTTTGTGAACAATATACCAGGCTGAAACGTGAAGCAGAGCGGGTTGGATTGAAGGTAAATACGTCGAAGACAAAATATCTGCTAGCTGGAGGAACCGAGCGCGATAGAGCTTGCATTGGCAGACGCGTGATGATCGACGGGGATGAGTTCGAAGTGGTGGACGAATTTGTCTCAGTGGCGTCTCGTCCTAAGGTGCACTTGGTGCACTGCACAGTCAAACATTCCAAACTAACAAATTAAATATGTATATATTATAATTCTCAATACTTCCAACATTCATAATGTATAGTTGCTTGAAAATATAGTTTGATTTCTTCACCTTCAATTAGTGCATCGCCCTCAGTGAACAAACCGTTTGATTCTCCCCCCCATGGTCTTGCTCAACCAGCACAGCAAGCGAAAACAGAAAAGCAAACAAGACAAACTGCCATGCGTCTCCATCGTATTGCAGAGAATGTTCATTTCAGCCGTGCCACAGTGGCGGTCCTTCATACAAAAGTCGGACAAAACCTCAAATACGTCTCAAATTGCTTGATAATGGTAATCTATTAATTATCTTGGATACCTGATATCATCCCGTTGGAAATAACAGTCAAATTGAAAATTCGATTTTCTAGTGAAATTCGTCCAAATTAAGTTTTTTCATTCAATCGTATAAAAAGGCTATTACTACAATTTTTGTTGTTGTAATGCAGAAGTTTGTGCATAATCCTGAACTAGAGGTACAAATTTAACTTCCTTTTAGTAATTTCACTGAAATTATGACAAATCATAAAGATTTGAATGATGAAATCGATAAATTATAATGAAAAATGAAAATGGAATTATCACCTCTAGGGGCAAAAAGGGGCAAGAAAAACTATTGCACGTTTGAAAGTATGGATGATTTGCTGCTTCATAGTGAGTGACTCATTTTCCCGAAACACTTCACATAAAACGTACGAAGTTTTCACTCTTTCTTGTGCACGAAAATAGCGTGTATAGGCCAGGGGAAGTGGTTCACCTAGAGTGAATTTATGTCAGAGAAAAAGTAGATTTTGTATGAGAATTGACAGATAAATGAATGACAAGTTCATCCACTTCTCCTGGCCTATGGACACAGCAGGAATGTGCATTTGTATTGGCATTTCTGGAGCAACAGTGGCGTTGTATAGGTAAAATCTGGTTCACTCCAATTTGTGCACGCGAGAGAGAAATTGCCCATGACGCTCGCATTGGTTTGCAAGAATGGACCTTTGCACGAGTTCACTAATTTGACGTTTGAGCGGTGCCAAATTCACTCGTTGCCATGGTCACGTAAATAACTCGGCACCGCTCAAACGTCAGATAATGAACTCGTGCATTGATCCATTGAGAAAGCGCGCGCAACTGGCGTCACGACGTCTGCTGTTGGAAGAGAAAGCGTCAACGCCATACATGTTTTGTGTGTATGTATGTTGCATGGAGCTTCCGCGTGTCGCGCAATAGTAGGCGCAATATTGATTGGAACCAAAACTAGATGTTATAAACATATTGGCCAAATTGATTATGTTGTATCTTATTAAATACACAAAATTTATGTGGCTTTGAATTGATTTATAAACTATGTGTGAATATACTGCCCATAAATGCATGTCAGTCCCATGTTTGCTGGATTTCCTATTCACATGGGACAATCATGCGTTTATGGGCAGTATAGTTTTTCTAGCTTAACAGACCGACAACTGATAAATTGCGGTGGACGTAAAGTGGGTTCCAGCGTTCAACAGTCAGTCATCATTTCACTTAAAAGCTTTGATGTATCAACAAAAGTCTACAAAGAGATGTACCAGCGCTGGACATCGTCAAAAAGCTAAGATATCGTGATACAATTGACAAGCTGTAAATAATAAGAATTATTATATAGAATATATAATATATATAGGAACCCGTAGCGGTAAACGCGCAGCTATTCAGCAAGACCAAGCTGAGGGTCGTGGGTTCGAATCCCACCGGTCGAGGATCTTTTCGGGTTGGAAATGTTCTCGACTTCCCAGGGCATAGAGTATCTTCGTACCTGCCACATGATATACGCATGCAAAAATGGTCATTGGCATAGTAAGCTCTCAGTTAATAACTGTGGAAGTGCTCATAAGAAAACTAAGCTGAGAAGCAGGCTCTGTCCCAGTGGGGACGTAACGCCAGAAAAGAAGAAGAAGATATAGAATAACAACGTTAGGAATTATGGAGATTCGGAATTTCGCGAAAGCCTCGAAATCCACAGAATTTATCCTTCATCGCGAAACTTGGAAAATAACGCGTAAATAGTTGAATTCAGAAGGTTTATATAATAATCTCAAAAAAGTTCAAATTTTTGCTCATAAGAATGGTTTATTTATTTGTAAGCCGAGTTTCATATAAAAAATGTGCTAATCGTTTAGTTTCAAGTTAAACGTCTTTCTTCTTGCTTTAAATTTTGTATTGTTAATATGATATTAAACTTATTATCTCAGTTCGCAAAATACGAAAAATGCTTGAAATTTTGAGAATTTTCCTTGTCCCTAAACATTGTTTATTGGAATCATCCAAAATTCTTAAAACTTACAACTAGTGATTGAAACGAAGAAAACAAACAAAAAATACGTCCAATGAGCAACAAATATAATAGCTTCCAGACACTTCAAGATTGCATACAGTATTGGAAATTACATTTTAAGGTGTTAATAATAAGAAATTACATTTTAAGCTGAAATACATTTTAAAACATCAATTGAAAAATTCGTATTCATAAATCAAAATAAACGGTTTGTGCGAGTCAGTGCACAGGTAATCAAATTCCCCACGGGACGCCTCTGATTTGTCTACCTCGGATCTTTGGTAACGTCGGATAACAACTGCAGCAGAGAAATTCGAAGACGTATCATTGCCGGAAGTCGTGCTTACTATGGACTCCACAAGACCTTGCGGTCTGGTAAACTTAACCTCCGTACTAAGTGTACCATATACAAGACGCTGATAAGACCGGTAGTCCTCTACGGGCAAGAGACGTGGACAATGCTGGAAGATGACCTTCAAGCAATAGGAGTTTTTGAACGACATGAGCTTAGGACGATCTTCGGCGGAGTATGTGACAACGGCGTATGGAGGAGAAGAATGAATTAAGAGCTTTCGCAACTCTACGGTGAACCCAGTATCCAGAAAGTCGCCAAAGCTGGAAGGGTACGATGGGCGGAACACGTTGTGAGAATGCCGGACAACCATCCCGCAAAAATGGTGTTCACTTCGAAGCCGGCCGGTACAAGACGAAGAGGAGCGCAACAAGCTAGGTGGTTTGACCAAATGGAGCTGGATCTTGGAAGTGTGGGGCGATAGAGAAAATGGGGGTTAGCAGCCATGGATCGAGTTAGTGGGCGTAACATTGTGACGCATGTCATGTCTTAAAGGATGTAGCGCCATCAAAAGTAAAAGTAGGTAAGGGTTTTTTTTTCAAATTAAATTCAAGAAAACACAATTAAATTGGCAAGACTCAAACGAAATGTATGGCAAAACTTTCACCGAAAGAATATTTGAAACCTTTCAGCTACAATGTTCAACCTAAATGCTTAACGTTTTCGTAAAAATATCCGAGGTATGTGAAAGTTCAATAACGGTAGATACCGTAATCCGGGGGTAAATTGATCAGTGGGGCGAGTTTGATCAGGTCGGTACCAAAAAACATTTCCTCCGAAGGATGCTGAAAGCTTCGTTGGCACCACAGACATTCCATATTTTCTAGTTTATGGATGTCTAATGATGATGTTGCACTATTTCATTTTTATTAGGCTCAGTTATGCATAGGAATATCACACTTTTTGAAGGTGTAAACAAAACTGTTGGAAATGTCGGTGCTAAACAATCTACTGGTGCTTTGTGTACATGTCAACTTTGAGCATTTGAAATGTTGTGTAAGCTTAAGTATGAATTACTGAACTCATTTTTGATATCATACAGCATAGCAAGTATAGTTTTTTGCTCATAAAACCGTTTATTCTAAAAAAATGTGCTCATTTCAAGAGAAATTGCCTACATTTAGGCGTATTGGGTGGATTTTCAAAGTTTAATTTTGCAATAAAATTATCAAAAACTTAAGTTGTAAGAATTTCGGCATCATTTTTCATTCTTAAACCTGCTTTGTTATATGGTGATCAATTTCGCCCCAGTGCACAGTGCTTCCAAGGGCCTAAATTCATGATCGAAAATGTTTTGCACCAGAAAAGTTGGTTTTAGAGGTATGGTGTCTTCAGAGAACTTGTTCGGGATGTTGAAGCCCTTCTTAAGAAAGAATTATTTTTGTGATGAATCCACCTAGCAGTAGTGATAGATTTTCACTTTTTTTCAAAAGTGGAGATACAGCAATGGTGTCTTCGGCAAAGTTGTAGATAATTTTCCTACATGAAAACTTGCTGAAGACACTTTAGCTCTATCTATTGAATTTTAAGAGCAATAAAAGCAATGGTGATCGATATTGGATCAGGTACTAAATTCCGGTGCGCAGCTTTAAGTTCGATTTTCCCACCGAAAAAGCATCCTAAAGTGGCTGCGGTCGTGCTGGAAAAATCGATCCTCCAGACAGTTACAGGTTCTACCGAACCACACTGGACGAAAGAACTGTAACAATTGAGTCCCTGAGGAAGGTCCCACAAACGGACCGAAACGTTGGACAAAATAAAATAACAGTTTTTAATTTTGTCAAGACTGAAAAGCCAATATATCATCAACAGTTACGTAATAAAGGCTATCTCTTAGAATTCATACATCTAGTTTTCACAGTAAATGAGAAGTATGACGTTTGATATCAAGATATCTTATCTTAGGCAATATCAGCATTAGCCAAACCGAATATATCATTGCGTAAAAGACCTGAAAATTGTCCCTCAGCCCTGAAAAATGGCGTATTTAAAAAATAAACGGTGTTAAAAGCTGCATATTCAATATTTTACGGAACATATTTTGTAGGCAAGGAACGCAGTGCCATGTGTCAGTTACCATAGATTTGATAGCCATTGAGTTACTCCTTTATATGAAAGCTAAAAATGTTGCCCCAATTTGCCCCTGTAAATGTTAGAGGAAAGTGAAATAGTCGATTTTTCAACATAAAATATCATATAACTCCGAAAATATAAGAGACACATTTTTGACGTAGAAGTACGTCTTTCTTCTCTATACAGGAGTGAAATTGGAATTTCAAAACCGAGAGCGTTACGCTGGCATGAAATATTTTAAACGTTTATAACTTTTCGCTGGCTTAACGAAATTTCTTGATTAGCACCTCAATCGATAGATAAGAAATCAAAGCTTCATGTCGTTTACTTACTGAAAACCACATACCTGTCCAAATAGTTTAATAACTGTTTTAAAATAGAACGTTGATTTCAAGCAAATCTATAAATAGGGGTGGCTAGAGAAAATTTGACGTCATTTGCTTTTCACTCTCCGATTGGCTCGCATCTCAGCAGGCGACAAATCGGCTTGCCCTGACCGGGCGTGCTTCTCAGGCACAGACATCGATAGCGAAGGACGCCCCCGTTTGTCTTACTTCGCTCAAATCAAACTGTCGAGCGAGTGAGAGAAGATGCCGTCCGAAGCTAAAGCCATCACCGCTGCCGTCGCCTAGAAGAAGAAGAGGAAGCAGTCCACAGGTGAATTTGCGGTCGAACTGTGAACACGGTCGGGCGAGTCATTCTCGCTTTATGGTTCACCGCTTGTTTGCGTTCACCCAGCCATCGTCATCGCCGCCGCAAATTTCATCGGCCGAGGAGCTGTTGACCCGCGCTTCAAAATTTCGACTCGTGATGAAATCATCATTGGTGGTCAAGAAGCAATCCCGTTAGGGGCAAATACCAGAAGCCCCCTGAGTTTTGCTGGTCCGAGCAGTGTTATTTATCCGTAACAACATCGAAGCTTACAAAGCCATCGGTTCTTTTCAGAGCCATAAAATTTGTGGAAAAGAGTTAAAAGAGAAATATTTCCGTCTTTATTTATAACTTCTAATATTCCTAAATCAATTTCACACGGCTTCATACAAAATTTCATTTGTCATGAATAATTTATGACTCAACCATTTGAGATTGTACTCGCGGACGCTGCTGCAGTGCCGTCGGGGTGAGTGCTCAACGATTGTAAAATAGAGTTGCTTTTCCAACAGCGCCTTTTATGTTCCATATTTTATGGGAACACTTTGATTAGGAAAATTATCCCATGTAACAAAATTGCGACATATTTAGAATGCTTTTGAAAAGACATTCTCATTGAACAATTGTAATAATTTTGGCACCCATGAATCAGAAATTTACCGTCATAATAAAGAAAACTATTGATTATCAATAGCTCGTATTGAATATTTAGGGAATGCCAATCATTCCAACAATTCATGTTCGACCAATTTCTCACGTATTAGTATTCTCCACAATTTTCAAGTAATTCCAAGCCCAACACATTATTGGCACATACCCATTTCCCAGACTGGTCGATCAGAAAGCGAAGAGCACAAAAGGGAGGAGCATCATCTGCTATTCCAAGGTTATAAAACATGCTGCCTTCGTTGGATTCAGTTTCATTCCATTTCCGCTTTCGAGCTGGTAAGAGCTCCTCCGAACTTGCTCACTATTGAGCTACGTTTCCAGATTTCAACTAAATCCCTGTGATCCGCTACCCTGTTGCTGTTGTGCACCCATGAAATATTTAGCTGGTTTGTCGAATAAACTGAGAACTTATTCACATCTTCTTATTCTTCTTCTTTTTCTTCTTGGCATTAACGTCCTCACTGGGACAGAGCCTGCTTCTCAGCTTAGTGTTCTTATGATACTTCCACAGTTATTAACTGAGAGCTTTTTTTGCCAAAGTTTCCATTTTTGCAATCGTATATCGTGTGGCAGGTACGATTATACTCTATGCCCAGGGAATTCAAGAAAATTTCCATTACGAAAAGATCCTGGACCGACCGGGAATCGAATCCAGACATCTTCAGCATGCCTTTGCTTTGTAGCCGCGGACTCTAACCAAACCACTCGGCTAAGGAAGGCCCCAACTTATTCACATGCATTTGCAACTTTTTCGTTTTTCCATACAAAATGACCAATTTTGGTAAGTTAGATCTCAGTTATTTATAGAAATATTGTCGAATGAAACATTCACAGAATATCAGATGTAACTTGAGTTTTAACATATATTTTTGAATGGCTAAAATATTAACGTCCCATAAAAAAATATAAAATTTCCATAAAAAATGCAATATTTGCCAGTAAAGAAACAAGGGTAAAATCAACAGAAAAATTAAAATTTACATAAAAAAATAAAGAAGTGCATAGAAAAAACAAAATTTTCCATAAATAAAAAAAATTTAAGCAATAAATAGATTCAAAAGTGCAGTAGAATCGACAATAATCTCACTAAAAAATATCGAATTTTACATTTAAAAACCTCAAAATGTCCCTATTTTCTTAATAAAAAGCATGAAATAATTATAAATTTTCCACAAAAAAAGACAAAATTTGCAATAAATAAATAATAATTCGCCCACAATAAATAAAAAATTTCCATTCAATAAATCAAAAAGAGCAATAGCAGTAAATGCAAAGTTGCAATAAACAAACCCAACTGAGAAATTCAAAATGATAATCAATACATGAAAATGTTGTAGAAAATTCCAATATTTAAGTAAAACTTTCTTTTAAAAATAACGTAAATTTCCAATAATGAGTAATAATGTGTGTAATGGATTTCATAAATTTTCAGTCAAACTGAAGCATTGTTTTCAGTGGTCTAACAACACTTAGCGCGCTCGGAAAAGTTCTATCATGCCGCATAAAATGTTGCCACAAATGATGCTTAGTTTGTAAACACCAGTTCCCTGGCTGGTGGGGCATGAGAGCATAAGCTTCTACCATCAATGTAGTTGGACATAACCCAAGCAGTGACATAAGTGTTCCTAATATTGGAAGATTAGATATCCCATGTTCCATGTTTCAATTCAACTTTGCCGAAATAATTAAAATTGTAGCGCCTAACGATGGGGTGTATTAAAAAACATTTTTTTTTGTGATTTTTCAAAACCTCGCCTCCCCTCTATGCATGATTTTTTGTATGAAACATTAATGTTTCTATATGGCAAGAAATATTTTTTCAAACCCGGCCAATCTCCCCGCTCTCCCCTCCCATAAATTCTTACGTAATTAATTATCGAACTCTAAAATGCAATTACTACATCTACATACGACGACTAATTAGCTCCAATTGTGAAAACAATTCTTCAGTTTGACTAAAAATTTATGAAATCCATTACACACATTATTACTCATTATTGGAAATTTACGTTATTGTTAAAAGAAAGTTTTACTTAAATATTGGAATTTTCTACAACATTTTCATGTATTGATTATCATTTTGAATTTCTCAGTTGGGTTTGTTTATTGCAACTTTGCATTTACTGCTATTGCTCTTTTTGATTTTTCGAATGGAAATTTTTGATTTATTGTGGGCGAATTATTATTTATTTATTGCAAATTTTGTCTTTTTTTGTGGAAAATTTATAATTATTTCTTGCTTTTTGTAAAGATAATAGGGACATTTTGAGGTTTTTAAATGTAAAATTCGATATTTTTTAGTGAGATTATTGTCGATTCTACTGCACTTTTGAATCTATTTATTGCTCAAATTTGTTTTATTTATGGAAAATTTTGTTTTTTATATGCACTTCTTTATTTTTATATGTAATTTTTTTACTTTTCTGTTGATTTTACCCTTGTTTCTTTACTGGCAAATTTTGCATTTTTTATGGAAATTTTATAGTTTTTTATGGAACGAATAATTGTCTGCCATTTTTGAATAATTTTTTCAATTACAAGTTTTTAAGTAATAACGGTTTGACTAAACTGTAATTTTCGACGAAAAATTCAAAACTTTTTATCTAAAATTCTGATAGCCTTACACAAAAACTGTCTTCAGCAAACTTATTCATCTCGTCAAAATCTACAACTTTGCTGTTTAGTTATGTCAATTATAAAAAATCGTCAACAAATTCACTTTAGACAAACCGTTACTGCTTTTCAACGTGTGATTGGAAAAATCACTCAAAAATATATGTTAAAATTTAAGTTATTTCTGATATTCTGTGAAAATTTCATTCAAATCGGTTCATAAATAACTGAGATATGGTTTATCAAAGTTGGTTATTTTGCATGAAAAATCAAAAGAGTTGCAGTTTTTTTTTTCTCAGCGAAGAATCATCAACGAAAATAGCGCGAAAGCAATAACCAATCGCGTGCGAGTAGCGAACGGAGTGACGAAACAACTAAGCGAGAACCCCACCACTCGCCATCGGTGAAAGAAGCTCGAGCAAATAAAACCACTGGTTGTTCTGCTCCCAGCTCATTCACAAATCGAACGGCATAACGAACGGATCAAGCAGCGGAGCAGCAAAGAAGAGCGCGTGAAAGCCACAGCAGTGTGCGAGTAACGAACGGAACCAGAGAGCAACGAAGCGAAAGCAACAACTGAAAACCCAGCGCCAACCGGCGACCTGTTGGAAAGTAACGCCAGCGAAATATACACCATCTGCCTCTCCTTACCATTCATATTCTTGTACTTGATGAATTCAATAAAATGGTTTGGTTTGGCGATGGAGCAAAGAGTTATTTAGGATGATTTTACTTAACAAAGAGTTGTTGATAAATATTCCAATCAATAAGAGTTGTTTTGAAAAAGTTCACTTATAGCAGACTTTTCCTCGGAAACTTTCTGCTTTACCAAAGAGTTGTTAATGAAATTCCTGCAGCAAAGGGTCGAGGTTCTCCCCACGAATATTTCCAGCCAGGACCAGTCATGGCCCCCGCTTCCAAAAATCTCGAGTACGGAAATTGGAAAATGTATTAAAATTGCGACAAATTTTAAATACTATTCAATAAACAGTTTCTTGATCAATTGTAATGAGCAATATTGATCTGAATTGATTTTTCTACAAGTTGTCTATTGCGTTAATCTGAGAAATAGGCTATATGAAATTGATGTCTTGGCAAGGGACGTATAAGATGAGCATTATGCCATTATGAGCAAATTGCCGTATTGTCGATTATTCGTGATAAATCAGATATTGTATGATGCTACGAGATGAATTAAGAGATTATAGCAAGTATGTGGTAAGCACATTAAGAAATATTACTAGCTATACTGTGTTTATCACGAGAAGTTCTTACTAGCTCGAAAGTGTAAATGAAATGAACCGAATCCAGTTGTTGTTACAGAGGGATTTTAATCCGAAGGTCATTCGTCCCTTAAATGAACCGAATCTGTGGAAGATAGTATGTTTTACATCGCCTTCTTCTGATTGACCAATCTTGAATAAGATACATGAAGTTGATGTCTTGGTTAGGGATTTACATACCTTGGAAAATTCACATGCGCGTTCGTATGGACAGTAAAAATATCAACATTATTTTAATAGCTTACAATTAATTAAAATCACGCATGTTTTGGTTTCGTGCAAATTTTAAATATTTCTGATCAATGTTCAATGTGTTCTGATTTATATACTATGACATTTGCAATAGACTAACATGTAGAAAAATTTCAGATCAATAGTTGCTCATTACAATGGGTCAGGAAACAGTTTGTTGAACAGTATTTAAAATCTGTCGCAATTTTAATACATTTTCCAATATCCATACTCGAGAATTTAGGAAGTGTTCCCCCATTATATAATAAATCAACGATGCTGTTAGAAATACCATACAATGCTGAATAGTATGATGTTATTACGGTCCGACGGCAGCGGTAAATTCTCAAATTCATGTAATTATGTGGGGTAAATTATGTGAACCAAATTGTAGTATATCGCGATATTTAGATCATTATAGATAAATCAGTAAATATCATCCAATAAACCCTTTTATGAACGTATGTTGGCCCTGAAAAGGGCCGATTCAGCTTGGATGCTGTGACCACGAGTCGAAATCTAGAAGCGCGGATCGGTCAACCTAGAAATCTTGAGCGATTTCACAAACCAGATGCTGGATTCGCAGCTTGAAGATTAACAGCTCAGCAGATTTCTAGCATCGAGGTACTTCTCGCTGAGCAAGTTCGGAGGAGCTCTTACCAGCTCGAAAGCGGAATTGGAATGAAACTGGATCCGACGAAGGAAGCATGTTTTATAACCTCAGAATAGCAGATGATGCTCCTCCCTTTTGTGCTCTTCGCTTTCTGATCGACCAATCTGGGAAATGGGTATGTGCCAATAATGTGTTGGGCTTGGAATTACTTGAAAATTGCGGAAAATGCTACTGCGGGAGAAATTGGTCGAACATGAATTGCTGGAAGGGTTGATATTAACTAAATATTCAATACGAGCTATTGATAATCAATCGTTTTCTTTATTATGACGGTAAATTTCTGATTCATGGGTGCCAAAATTATTACAATTTTTCAATGAGAATGTCTTTTCAAAAGCATTCTTAATATGTCGCAATTTTGTTACATGTGATAATTTTGCTAATCAAAGTGTTCCCATAAAATATGGAACATAAAAGACGCTGTTGGAAATGGCACTCTATTTTACAATCGTTGTGGAATGTTGAGCACTCACCCCGACGGCACTGCAGCAGCGTCCGCGAGTACAATCTCAAATGGTTGAGTCATAAATTATTCATGACAAATGAAATTTTGTATGTAGCTGTGAAATTGATTTAGAAATATAAGAAGTCATATATAAAGTTGGAAATATTTCTCTTTTAACTCTTTTCCACTAATTTTATGGCCCTGAAAAGGGCCGATGGCTTTGTTAGCTTTGATGCTCTTACAGATAAATAACACTGCGGGATGTTATCAGTTGATTGCCATGGTCAAACGGGAAATCCTCAACTCAAATGTATAAATTTGAGCATATTTGCTTATACGACGAACCGAAAGTTTCGTGGCGTGGATGGCGCACAACAGTAACAGGTAGTGGATCACCGGGCTTAAGTCGAAATCTGATGATGGCGGCGATGACGATGGCTGGGTGAACGCAAACAAGCGGTGAAACACAAAGCGAGAATGACTTGCCCGACCGTGTTCACAGTTCGACCGCAAATTTTCCTGTGGACTGCTTGCTCTTCTTCTTCTTCTTGGCAATGGCAGCGGTGATGAGTTTGGCTTCGGACGGCATCTTCTCTCGCTCGCTCGACAGTTTGTTTTGAGCGAAGCAAGACAAACGGGGAGGTCCTTCGCTATCGATGTCTGTGCCTGAGAAGCACGCCCGGTCAGAGCAAGCCGAGAGTCGCCTGCTGAGATGCGATCCAAGCGGAGAATGGAAAGCAGATGACGTCAAATTTTCTCTAGCACTCCTATTTATAAATTTGCTTGAAATCAACGTTCTATTTTAAAACAGTAATTAAACTATTTGGACAGGTATGTGGGATTCAGTAAGTAGACGACATGACCCTTTGATGTTGATGTCTTGTCTTTCAATTGCGGTGCCATTCAAGGAATTTCGTTAAACCAGCAAACAGTTATAAGAGTTCAAAATATTTCATGCCAACGTAAGGCTCTTGGTTTTGAAATTCCAATTTCACTCCTGTATAGAGAATTTTTATTTTACTTTCAAACTGTGCGGTATAATCAACTGCAAACGCATTCAGTTCCCGATGGTTAGTGCCTGTGCTTTTACTGTTCATAAGTCGCAAGGTGGAACTTTCCCCGAGGTCGTGTACGAATATGACAAAAGCCAGGATCAGCAATTGGTATATGTTTGTTTGTCGCGGGTTACTTCACTGCAAGGACTATTTTTGACAAACTCTTCCAATATTTTTAAGTTCCATCATGCCAAAGGCAGCAATTCTCCCAAGACGGTTGACTTGAGGAATGAGCTGCAGCGCTTAGGCAATCATCGATTAGTGACGCTTTGAGACGAACTGCGTGAAATACTGGATCATAGCGGCCAAGCCTGCATATTGATGAGTATCAATGTACAGAGCCTAAATGCTCATGCAATGGATATTGCTACAAACCAAAGCACTGGACCGATTCTGTCGATTCTATCGATTCTAACGAGCTATCAAACATCTAATCTACACTGAGGCAAAAAATCTTAATAGTTTCTTAAGGAATAATTATGATTTGGCGCCACAACGATTATTGTTGAAATTTTTAAGTTTTACTTATGATTTTGGTGAAGAATTACAGTAATGAATTTCATAAGTCAATCAATGAAATTCGGTAATAAACGCAATGATAATAACTCAAATCGAACTACCAATCGATAATGTTGTTCGCCATTAATTTCAGGCGTGCACAAAAATTGACATGTTTTGATAACATGTGATCCGTTTTCGAATTACTTGTAGCCAACATCGAAAGCGGAGTAGTTCTTCTAGCGATTGCTATGATACATATTTCAAGTAATTGTTATTAAAGAATTCAAAGCACTCACTTATGAAACTTATGATCCCATTTTCGAAATTTTTAAGCGCGCAATGAAACCATAATTTGGCTGGTTCATAAGTCTTGATTTATGGAAAACCTAAGTATTTTTGCCTCAGTGTAATGGAGGAGTTTGGTGAACTACAGCTGGAGCCAGAAACCGATCACCCAACCAAGCAACACAAGGAAGCAACGACCAAACAAACAGTAGTTCTACGTCAACCCCGCGGTAATGTAAAAGACATTACCCACCCCAATTTTTTTTATGTCTCCTAAAGAAATGCGTATTTTATCAATTAAAACAACTTTGTAGAACATGTGAAAAAAAATTCAAAAATACCCAGAAAGAGATATAACGAAAAAACTAGTTTTAAGGCAGTGCGCATCGTACCTTCGTGCTGTGCGTACACGAATTCTCTCTGCTCTTGGAAGTTTTCTTAAAAACTACCTAAAGCAATAAAATAGTACTTTTCAGTGCTACAAAAACAGTACTTTTCAGTGCTAAAATTAAAAACGGTACTTTTCAGTGCTACTAAAACAGTACTTTTCAGTACTATTTTTTCTACTATTGATCCCTTTACGATCCTTGTTTGGACCCGTGCCTTCGATTTTTCGTTGGACCCGTTGGCGAAAGCTAGCGGTGGTAATCCTTCTTGGACACCGTCTTGGGAAAAACCTTTCGAAGGTCACGTCTTCTTTCGTTTATTAATTAAACATGGTATCAACAACAAACAAAAGGAAGGGTGAATCTCTGAATTCACTACTTCCTTCCAAAAAAGTGGGTTTTAAAACTGTCACTACACGTGGCAAGAATGGAAGAAAGGACGCTTCCCCGGAATGCGAACTTTCTTCCAAGGGTGAAATGAATAATTGTATCGAAATGAGCAATCAGTTCGATGCTCTAGACAAATTTTCCGAACACCAAATCGAAGCAGCCTCTAGCCCAGGCTCTTTGATTCAAGTGAGGAAGCAAAGAGTGCCGCCTATCGTGGTCAGTTCTTCCGAATTTGGGGGGATTTAGGCAGGAGATCTTGAACTCCATTAGGGGAATCAAGGTTTCCTTCCAAATCGCAAAGAAAGGAGACTGTCGCGTTTTGCCGGAAACTCTTAAAGATCGTGAGCTTCTTCTCAAACATCTTGAAGAGAAGAAGCACAAATTTTTTACTTATGACGACAGAACTGAACGTTTGTTCAAAGTTGTCTTGAAAGGTCTCTCAAGTGACTATAAATCACCTGAAGAGATCAAAAATGGAATAAATGATTTACTTGGATTTTCCCCAGTCCAAGTAATCATTATGAAAAAGAGAACCCAATCTGGCATTGTTCGGAAAGGGCTTTCTCAAGAATTTTATTTAGTTCACTTTAACAAAAAAGAACTAAATAATATTAAAGCTTTAGAAAAAGCAAAACTTTTGTTTGATGTCCGTGTGACATGGGAACATTTCCAGAAACCTGGAGGAAATTACCAGAACCCCACTCAGTGCCGTCGGTGCCAAAAGTGGGGTCATGGTACAAAAAATTGTCGCATGGATGCTAAATGCATGATTTGCGGAGGTTCTTCTCACGCCAAAGACGTCTGTCCAGTGAAGGAAGATACCACCAAATTCATATGTTGTAATTGCGGGGCTAACCATAAGTCCAATTTTTGGAATTGTCCTTCACGCAAAAAGGTCATTGAGGCTCGTGCCAGGCAGATGAAAGATAATATCCGTTACGATAACGGTCGTTTCCGGAATTTGCCTGGTAGAGTATCGAACAATGCTCATTTTTCAGTTAACGATCGCTTGATCATGAATCATACCCATCAGGAAGATCATAATCATGCTCATTCACAAACTAATTTTATTCCGTCGGGTAGCCGTTCGAATCTTTCTATTTCGAATGTATCTACCACGGTACATCCTTTGCCGATATCGTAGCAGGAAATTCGAACTCCTCCCCTGTTCGATCCATGGGTACCCATTCTACTTGTTTCAAATCAAATGGAAAAAACCCTACCGCCACAGGTAACTCCGCTTCTTCGTCTACCGGAAATTCCAATGGGAAATCACATGACATGTCTGCCTCTGATTTTAATTTTCTAACTGAACAATTGAATCTAATGATTGATGCAATGTTCAAAGCCACCACTATGACTGAAGCAGTCCAAGTAGGTGTAAAATTTACAAATCAAATTGTTATTGGATTACGTTTTTCTAATGGATCCAAATAATAATTTAAATATTTTAAATTGGAATGCTCGTTCTCTGAATGGTAAAGAGGACGAGCTGTTTAATTTTCTTACGGTTAATAACGTGCATATAGCAGTTATTACCGAAACGTATTTAAAACCTGGATCTAAACTCAAAAGAGATCCTAACTTTTTTGTTTATCGTAATGATCGACTTGATGGGGCATGTGGGGGAGTTGCAATCATCATTCATAGGCGTATAAAACATCAACTGTTTTCATCATTTGAAACTAAAGTTTTTGAAACTTTAGGTGTTTCTGTTCAAACACAGTTTGGTAAATATACTTTCATAGCTGCCTATTTGCCTTTTCAATGCTCTGGGCAGCAAGTTAATTTGCTCCAAACTGACTTGCGAAAATTGACTCGCAATAAGTCAAAATTTTTTGTCATTGATGACTTTAATGCCAAACATCGGTCATGGAATAATTCTCAAAGTAATTCCAACGGCAGAATTTTATTTGATGAGTGCTCTTCAGGATATTTCTCAATTCAATACCCTGATAGCCCCACATGTTTTTCCTCTTCTAGAAATCCATCTACGATTGATTTGGTCTTAACCGACTCTAGTCATCTTTGTAGCCAAATGATTACTCATGCTGATTTTGATTCTGATCATGTCCCTGTTACATTTCAAATATCCCAAGAAGCGATTCTCAATCCTATCAGCTCCACTTTCAATTATTTACGAGCCGACTGGAATATATATAAAACGTATGTTGACTCTAATCTTGATGTTAACATTTCTTTAGAAACTAAACTTGATATTGACAATGCTCTTGAAACTTTAACAAATTCCATTGTTGAAGCCCGGAGCATTGCAATTCCAAAATTTGAATCCGTGATTATAGACGATGATCTTAAACTCTTGATCCGTCTTAAAAACGTGAGGAGAAGGCAATTTCAACGCACTCGCGATCCTGTTATGAAAATTATATGGCAGGATTTGCAGAAAGAAATCAAGAAACGTTTTGCTCAATTAAGAAACAAAAATTTTGAAAATAAAATTTCTCAATTGGACTCTGGCTCTAAGCCCTTTTGGAAATTATCGAAAATCTTGAAAAAACCTCAGCAGCCAATACCGGCATTGAAAGAGGAAAACAAATTATTACTAACTAATTGCGAAAAAGCTCAAAAACTTGCTATGCAGTTTGAAAGTGCGCACAATTTTAATTTAGGACTTACTAGTCCAATTGAAAATGAAGTTACTCAGGAGTTCGAAAATATCCTCAATCAAGAGAACGTTTTCGAAAATGCCTGGGAGACTGATTTGGAAGAAGTGAGAACTATTATTAAAAAATTCAAAAACATGAAAGCTCCTGGCGATGATGGAATTTTCTACATCCTCATCAAGAAACTTCCAGAAAGTAGCTTATCATTTTTAGTTGATATATTTAACAAATGTTTTCAATTAGCATATTTTCCTGACAAATGGAAAAATGTTAAGGTTGTTCCAATTTTAAAACCAGACAAAAATCCTGCAGAAGCTTCTAGCTATCGTCCAATCAGTTTGCTTTTCTCCATCAGTAAACTTTTTGAAAAGGTTATTTCGAACAGAATGATGGCCCACATCAACGAAAATTCAATTTTTGCCAATGAACAGTTCGGATTCCGCCATGGACATTCGACCACTCATCAACTTTTACGTGTAACAAATTTGATCCGTTCCAACAAATCTGAAGGCTATTCTACTGGTCTTGCTCTTCTAGACATAGAAAAAGCATTCGACAGTGTTTGGCATGAAGGTTTGATTGTAAAATTAAAAAAACTTTCCAACATACATTGTTAGAATAATTCAAAGTTATCTGTCAAATCGTACACTTCAGGTTAATTATCAAAACTCCAGATCTGAAAGACTTCCTGTAAGAGCTGGTGTTCCTCAAGGCAGCATTTTGGGACCAATATTATACAATATTTTCACATCTGACTTACCTGAGTTACCTCAGGGATGTCAAAAATCTTTATTTGCGGATGACACAGGCCTCTCCGCCAAAGGACGAAGCCTGCGTGTCATCTGTAGTCGATTGCAAAAAAGTTTGGATATTTTTTCTTCATACTTGCAAAAATGGAAGATTTCTCCTAATGCTTCCAAAACTCAACTAATAATATACCCACATAAACCAAAAGCTCTTTATTTGAAACCTTCAAGTAGACATGTTGTCACGATGAGAGGGGTTCCAATAAATTGGTCAGATGAAGTTAAGTATCTAGGGCTCATGCTAGATAAGAATTTAACTTTCAAAAATCACATTGAGGGCATTCAAGCCAAATGTAATAAATATGTAAAATGTCTCTATCCCCTTATTAATAGAAAATCAAAACTTTGTCTTAAGAACAAGCTGTTGATATTCAAACAAATTTTCAGGCCAGCCATGTTGTATGCTGTACCAATATGGACTAGCTGTTGTAATACCAGGAAGAAAGCTCTGCAGAGAATTCAAAATAAAATTTTGAAAATGATTCTGAGGCTTCCTCCCTGGTATAGTACCAATGAGTTACATAGAATATCCAATGTTGAAACATTGGAACAAATGTCAAATACAATCATTAATAATTTCAGGCAAAAATCGTTACAATCTTCTATTGCCACGATTAATGCGTTATATGTTTAGGTTAAGTTAGGTTAAGTATATTAAAAACGTTTTTTTTGTCTCTTATAAGCAGGTGAAATCAACTCACCTGTAAAAAAACTGAACTGCTACGGCAAATGAAATGTAATATGTTGTTAACAAAATGTTAATTAAATCTTAAATTTGTTTTACCAAATTAGGATGATAGTGTTGTCAAATAACACAGAACACCTAGATATAAGAAATGAATGTAATGTTTGAAATGATACTAATAAAGAAATTAAAAAAAAAAAAAAAAAAAAAAACTAGTTTTAAGGGGTCGTTCACAAAGAATAACCCATATCTCTTAAAATTCAATAGATAGAGCTAAAGTGTCTTCAGCAAATTTTCATGTAGGAAAATTATCTACAACTTTGCCAAAGACACCATTGTTGTATCTCCACTTTTGCAAAAAAGTGAAAATCTATCTCACTGCTAGGTGGATTCATCACAAACATATTTTTTTCTTAAGAAGGGCTTCAACATCCCGAACAACTTCTCTGAAGACACTATACCTCTAAAACCAACTTTTCTGGTGCAAAACATTTTCGATCACGAATTTAAGCCCTTGAAAGCACTGTGCAGTGTGACATTTTAATTTTTTGATATTTGAACTATTTTTATAATATGTTAAATATTATTTCATGAAAAGTCGATTACATAAACTGATAAAAATCAATGGAGTACTGATTTTGTCAAAATTTATTTGACAATATTCAAATTCTCAAGGGTAACACAACAAAAAGTTGTAAAATAGTGATCAATTTGCCCCCGGATTACGGTACTAGAGATGCGTGTATAAGACTCGTAAAAACTGGGTTCCGTCATCCACCATAACGTCGAAAGCATCATAAGGCTAAAATGAATTAAAACCACTTCTAAATTTTCAAGAGCACAAAACTAGAGAACAAAACAGTGATTTCAAATGAAAATTAGATCGATTCACTCTTTTAGTTTATTTTACCGATTCCAGTGAAACTTCACCATAATCTCAACAGGTGAACGTTCGGTGAAAATTAAATTAACAATCTATGAAACCGTTGAACAAACTCATAAAGAAAAAACTCAAAAAATGGTCCAACCGGAAATTGAAATTTTGACCTACCGATCAAGAAGAAGGCCACTACGCCAGCTTTCACTGATTATTAGTGGTGTTTGTTAGTATTTTACACAACTAATAGATCAAATTTTTAAAGCGATTGTTTTGTTGTTTAAAGTTATACTCTTGAAAATTCTTTACACGGCTTGGTTTGGTATAAATAAAAAGAGTATTTTTAAGCAAAAAGATGATATATTTCAGAGCATTGGTACAAATTTTCAAAACTGTCGCGGAGCCAAGGCTTACGGGGCACCGAGTGCTCCACGGAGCACGATATGAAATCCGCTGCCACAGAGCTAAGAGGCGAGTTCAGAAAGCAGGGACGAAGATTGGTAGAAAAGAGCGCCAGATGGCATTCCGAAAAGCTACAGTAGCATTCAAACTAGTGGTCTAGTTTAGTAACTCAAATTGTTACAAGGAACTATGCTAAACTGCAGACGCCAATACGCCAGACGGGACAATGCGTACTAAATCGAACACCTGATAAGTTGTACCCAGATAAACTTAATGCAATCGTAGATGATCTTTTCCCGAAGCATACTTCGACGAAGTGACCACCAATATTGTACGACGAAGATGGAGGAGCAACTGTCGAGGATCAGCAAGTATCCAACGATGAACTTGTGGAAAGCGATTGTTGTGGGGCGAGATAGTTTCTTTTTAGCAAACCGTTGCTTTGTGAGTTGATAAACTTTTTGGTGCCAACTTGCAAGTCTTCACGCACCGCAAAGATGTACGTGAAACCATCTTCCGCTGGTTTCCATCTCATTCCTAAAACCAATTCGGCAGCAACTACACGTACAAGAGCGAAGTCTTCGGTAGAATTTGGTTCGATCTCCTCAGTTCGCCACAGAACCTCGTCTTCCCTCGAATCCACCCGTCCTCGTCTCGAATCCACCCATCAAAGGTGATATACTTAGCATCGTTCACCACCCAAACTACTTCGTAGAACGTTGTGAAGCTGTCCAAGTAGTCATCCACATAGTTCTGCTCCTTTATTGCGACTGCTGCTCGTGGACATGCTTCAAATTTATCCCTATCATTTATCATTATCACGTCTATCTTTTGATACTATCCCTATGGATAGTGACAGGGATACTATTGAAAAATGATGGATAGAAGATAGAATATATTATCTCTATCAATTGATAGACGGATGGAGATACTATCAGAATTTTTTTATCACTGATGGATCAAGCATATCTTTTTTTTTTTTTTTTTTTTAAATAAGGCACTCCGTGCTCGTGGCCACTACTGTGCCGGAATCAGGTGATCTGTAGCTTCTTTACCGATACGATCTATTTTCAACTTATCTATATTTACATCTTCTTTCACTCTCTCCTACTCTTTCTCTCACACCGAGCAGGTAGGAGAGAGCTCTGTTGTTAGTGAGGCTAGCTGCCTGCGAAGAGGTCAGTTTGTCTCAGTCACCATCTGATACTGACGGAGGATGGATGTGCTCCCCAAAGCACGGTCCTCCGTGAGGCGTCTTCTGGTGGCTAGACGGGTTTTTTTGTGGAGGGGCTGGGAATCGAACCCATGACCTTCCGCTTATGAAGCGAAAGCGTAACCTCAAGGCTACAGACCCCCCTGAAGCATATCTTTATCATCTATCTTTGGGGAAAACTATACTATCAGCAAATTTCCATAGCTATCCCTATCTATCCTATCATTGAAACAAAAAGCAAATCCAAAATCTTGCACATAATGGGAAAGAGGTAAGAGAAATAACTCAAAGTATGTTCTCATGGATATTTTCGGAACGGGCGCGACGAGAGAATGACGGAAATCGATGTTCGACGCCATTTTGAAATCCAAGATGGCGGCATCCGGATAAGTAAAATCATTGAAAACCCACGCGATATGGGTATTTTCGGAACGGGCACGACGAGGGGATGACGGAAATCGATGTACGACGCCATTTTGAAATCCAAGATGGCGGCCTCCGGATTAGTAAAATCATTGGAATCCCATGCAATATGGGTATTTTCGGAACAGGCGCGACGAGAGAATGACGGAAATCGATGTTCGACGCCATTTTGAAATCCAAGATGGCGGACTCCAAAGTGTGAAAGCATTGGAAACCCATGTAGGGTAGGTGTACCAGTTATGGCCATAGTGTTTCCCTATTTCGCCATTCGTGATATCTTGAATGCCTTCACATTTTGAAAAATCTTTTATGTTTTAGCAGTAAAATAAAGGATAAATCTTGATGTTGAAACATTCAAATATATTAAAAATGTAAAAGTTATCCAAATTTTGCATATGGCCAAATAGGGCACCACTATGGCCATAACTGGTACACTTTCCCTAATATGGGAATTTTCGGAACGGGCACGATGAGGATCTTGGATTTCAAAATGGCGTCGGACATCGATTTTCGTCATCTCCTCATCAAGCTCGTTCCGAAAATACCCAGATTGCATATGTATCCAATGATTTTACTTATCCAGAGGTCACCATCTTGGATCCAACAGAGAAACAGATATCCGGTCTTGTCGACATCATCGTGTACATCAGACTTCCTAGAAGCTCTCGATATGGCTCTTGGGTACGCTCACCTTGGGTTTTGTCCAGTTCTCCATTGGACTGCGTGATGAATTGCATTAAACCATACCGAATTTTTAAAGCATCTTCGCGATATTAGCATGCTGCGATAATTCTATTCTTCCATTTTGCTAATCGTATTAGGGGCCCTATTTTATAAGTCGAGTCGATCAAAAACGACTCGACTGAAGTCACTGTCGACCAAAAATTTCGCTCGACTTGGCTCTGTCACTATGGGAGTCGACGGATGACATCTGAAATATGCATGCTTACTTTGATCGGCAATGACTTCAGATGAGTCACGTGAATTCGCTCAAATTACAAAATAGACCCCTAGATCTTGACCCCAAGAAAGTGCTTCACTACTTCACAGTCGGTTATATTGAATACATGGGACACTGGGACAGCTGCAGTTTCAGGGCCTGAATTTCACTCAAATGGTTCCCAGCTATAAGAGTAGGTCATCCACGTAAAGTACCAAGAATATGGTTTCACCGGCTGTTTTCCAAGTCGCACATAAAGACAATAATCATGTCTAGACCGTTTGAATCCGAAATTACATTGTTGAATTTATCGTTCCAACATCTTGGCGGCTGCTTAAGGCCATAAAGGGACTTCTTCAGTTGGCACACTTCACCATGCTTCGCCTTCACTCCGTCTGGAACCGCCATGTAAATCTGCTCGCGTAATTCGCCATGCAGGAAGGCTGTTTTCACATCCATCTGGTGGAAGTGATACCTTTTTTGAACGCCAACTGCTAATACTGTCCGTATCATCGTGATTTTTTCCACTTGAGCATACGTATCTTAATAATCCAATCCAGGTTTCTGCAGGTAACCCTTCATTACAAGTCTTCCCTTGTGTCTGATGACAACGCCGTTTTCGTCATGTTTAGTGCAGAAAACCCATTTCGATTGCAACGGTCTCACTAAACGGGTATTGAACTATCTTCCAAACTTGATTGTCCTTCAAGGATTTCAGCTCGTCGTTCACAGCAGCATATCAGCAGCATGTGATTTCAGCTCTAAAACCGGTAAAAATAAATCCAGGAACTTACCTGGGAGTTCGCGCTCCTGTTCGCTGCGCCTTGTGGTTGACTCTATGCAGTATTCACGTCTTGAATGCGAAGGAAGCGCCTCAGGTTGTGTATCGTGTCGGTCTTCAACTTGAGCTTCGTCCTCATCTGTGCTCACTTCATCGGGGGTATTTTCGGAAACTTGACCAACATCATTATCATTATCTGTGTCACTTTATCGGCCGGGTTCCACATCGTTCGCAGCATTATCAACTTGATTCTCTCCCTCTTGCCCGTATCATCAATCGGCTCCGAATTTGTTGCAAACGGCATGCAGGACTCATCGAAGCGTACATATCTCGCAATGAAAACTTTTCTTGTTTACTTACACTACCCGTCATAAATACGGACTCACTGAAATAAGTATTGCAACACTCAGCTGAATAATGAATCACCCCCGAAATGTTTAGCATCACCTCAAAACAGGTTAATTCACATTGCTATATCTCGAGATCCTTACGACTTGCAAAGAAGCGATCTTCAGCAAAGTTGTTCAGGGGATCAAGGACATCCGGAGAGCGAACAGTTTAGTTCGCGATTTTGCCGCTAGGTGGCGCTAGTGAATATTTAAAATTGAGCATTTTGAACTAGTTTTAGCTTGTGATCCATAAGAGATAGAAAGTTCGGGTCTTGGGCAAAGTTGCTCAGAAAGTCAAGGACATCCGGAAAGCGATCAGTTTAGTTCGCGATTTTGCCGTTAGGTGGCGCTAGTGAGCATGTAAAATTGAGCATTTCAAACTAGTTCTAGCTTGTGATCCATGAGAGATAGAATGTTCGGATCTTCGGCAAAGTTGCTCAGGGGTTCAAGGACATCCGGAAAACGATCAGTTTAGTTCACGATTTTGCCGCTAGGTGGCGCTAGTGAGCATGTAAAAATGAGCATTTTGAACTAGTTCTAGCTTGTGATCCATAAGAGATAGAAAGTTTGGGTCTTCGGCAAAGTTGTTCAGAAAGTCAAGGACATACGGAAAGCGATCAGTTTAGTTCGCAATTTTGCCGTTAAGTGGCGCTAGTGAGCATTTCAAACTAGTTCTAGCTTGTGATCCATAAGAGATAGAATGTTCGGGTCTTCGGCAAAGTTGCTCAGGGGTTCAAGGACATCCGGAAAGGGAACAGTTTAGTTCGCGATTTTGCCGCTAGGTGGCGCTAGTGAGCATGTAAAATTTAGCATTTTGAACCATTTCTAGACTGTGATCCATAAGAGATAGAAAGTTCGAGACTTCGGCGAAGTTGTTAAGAAGGCCAAGTACATCCGGAAGACAAACAGTTAGGTTGTAGATTTCGCCGCATGTAAAATTGAGTATTTCAAACTAGTTCTAGCTTGTGATCCACATGAGATAGAAAGTTCGAGTCTTCGGCAAAGTTGTTCAGAAAGTCAAGCACATCCGGGAGACAGATAGTTTGGTTCGAGATTTTGCCGCTAGGTGGCGCTAGTGAGCATGTAAAACTGAGCATTTTGATCTAGTTCTAGCTTGCGATCCACAAGAGATAGAAAGTTCGAGTCTTCGGTAAGTAAAGAACAGAAATAAAGTAAAGGACATCCAAATATCAATTTTTTTGGTTCCTAATTTTGCCACTAGGTTGCACTAGTACGCATATTTAATTAAATATATGAAACAAATTCTATTTTTCGAGCCAGATGAGATAGGAAGTTTGAATCTTCGGCAAAGTTGTTCGGAAAGTCACGGGCATCCAGGAAACAGTTTACTCTGGAGGGATGATTGTACCTTAACATTATGAATTTGATAAGATAGAATTTCCAGAATGCTGTTCAGATATTTTTTGACATTTGGAAGTTGAAGTGATTAGGGATGGAATTATATTAAATTAAAGTGATTCAGGTCTGATCAAATGTATATTCAAGTGTATCATATCTGATTCATATGCTAGTGATTCTGGTATGACTTACTCCATGTGCGAGTGACTCAGTCAGGACTCATATTCATCACATTCAAATTATTTAAGTCAGAATCTCTTCATGGTTCAAGTTTGATTGACTTCATATCCAAGTGATTGATGTCTTATTCTCTTTATATTCATGTCTTTCGGGTTTGATTCACTCTACAGTCGACTCTCCGTAACTCGATATTCAAGGGACCATCGACTTAAAGAATTGTCGAGTTATAGAATATACCAACGCAAAAAATCCCAAAATCGAAGAAACAAATTTCAGTATTTCCAATGCATATATGATTACTTCTGTAAGAAAGCAATAATATTTTGTTGATATTATTTTACAAACAAATGTCCCATGTTTTTCCTTACGTATTTTTTTTATTTTAATATTTTAAACATTTATTACAACTTGCAAGTATTTATTCACTTCCAGAATAAATCCAAGTTTCCCAGTATAAGAAGGATTTTAAAATGGATATCGAGTTATGGAGGGAAATTTTCCTCTCACGTGACATCGACTAATTGAGATATCGAGTAATAGAAATATCGACTTATGGAGAGCACGATATATGGGAATTTGAGGGGACCGAAAAATCGATCGAGTTATAGAGTATATCGAGTTATAGAATATCAAGTTGTGGAGAGTCAACTGTATATTCAAAAAATTCAGGTTTGACTTGAATATGGAGTTAACAAAAATCATGTCAAATTCACTCCATGTTCAAGTGACTCAGGATTGATTAATTTTATATTCAATAGATTCAAGTTTAGTTCTCTCCATACCCGCAAGTGTTTCACGTCAGATTCACTTTATTATTATGTTATTCAGAATTGATTCATTTCATTTTCAAGTGATTCAGTTTGTTCCATATCCTAGTGATTCTTATCTGATTCACTCATATTCGACTGATTTAGGTTTGATTCATTGATGTTCAAATGATTTCAAGTGATTCACTTCATTTTCAAATGTTTCAAGTTTGATTCACTTTATGTACAAGTGATTCAGGTCTGATTGATTTCATATTCAAGAGATTTAGGATTTATTTCTAGTGATTTATGTTTGATTCGCTTCATATCCAAGTGATTCATGTCGGATTCGCACCATATTCAAGTGATTCAGGTTTGATTCGCATTATATTCAAGTGCTGCAGGTCTGAAAGTGCCTAGTTTGAAATGCTCAATTTTACATGCTCACTTGCACCACCTAGCGGCAAAATCGAGAACTAAACTGTTTGCTTTCCGGATGTCCTTGAACTCCTGAGCAACTTTGCCGAAGACCCGAACTTTCTATCTCTTATGGATCACAAGCTAGAACTAGTTTGAAATACTCAATTTTGCATGCTCACTAGCGTCACCTAGTGGCAAAATCGCGAACTAAACTGTTCGCTTTCCGGATGTCCTTGAACCCCTGAGCAACTTTGCCGAAGACCCGAACTTTCTATCTCTTATGGATCACAAGCTAGAACTAGTTTGAAATGCTCAATTTTGCATGCTCACTAGCGCCACCTAGCGGCAAAATCGCGAACTAAACTGATCGCTTTCCGGATGTCCTTTTATCCCCTGAGCAACTTTGCCGAAGACCCGAACTTTCTATCTCTTATGGATCACAAGCTAGAACTAGTTCAAAATGCTCAATTTTAAATGCTCACTAGCGCCACCTAGCGGCAAAATCGCGAACTAAACTGTTCGCTTTCCGGATGTCCTTGATCCCCTGAACAACTTTGCTGAAGATCGCTTCTTTGTAAGTCGTAAGGATCTCGAGATTTAGCAATGTGATTTAACCTGTTTTGAGGTGATGCTAAACTTTTCAGGGTGATTCATTATTCAGCTGTATGTTGCAATACATTTTTGAGTGAGTCCGTATTTATGACGAGTAGTGTATACCATAAACGGTAACCGTTCGGAGCATATCCAATCATAATACATTCACGGCTTTTCCAACCAGCTTCTTCCTCAGTTGGGAAGCAATCCATGCAAATGCTTTGCACCCAAATATTCGTAGCTTCCCCAAATCCGGTTTAGTTCTGGTCCAACATTCAGCAGGAGTGATCTTTTCTTGAATTGCCATGGTCGGGCTTCTATTCAGCAGGTACGTTGCAGTAAACGCTGCTTCACACCACATATTTCTGGGCTTTCGTGAGTCGATTGGCATGCATCTTACATTCTCAACCAACGTGCGATTGAATCGCTCCGCAACACCATTTTGCTGCGGTGAGTAAGCGACCGTTGGCTGGATCAGGGTCCCCTTCTGCCTGTAAAACTTCCGTTGCTCATTTGAACAATATTCAGAACCTTGATCTACGGTCAACTTGCTGATCTTGAGGTTCCAATGGGCTGACGCCATCGCCATATATTCTTTAAAACAATCAAATACCTGTGATTTCCTCTTGATGGTGTAAATTACAGCAAAGTGGGTGAAGTCGTCTATGAATGAAACGAAATAACGGGATCCATCCAATGCTGGAGGATCTATGGGTCCACAGACATCCGAGTGTATTCGCTCCAAAGCACGACTTGTTCGTTAACGGCAACCATTAAACGGATCTCTACACTGCTTCTCCTTAAGACATGTTTCACAGAAATCGATTTTCTTCAGCTTTTCTTGGATTCTGGTAACCATTCCATGCTTCATAAGATTATCCATGGAATTTTGGCTGGCATGGCCCAGACGGCGATGCCATTTTGAACTCACCTCAGCTCCACACAAGTTGGCCTTTGGTGCAACTTCGGCGACAACCAATTTAAGCTACATGTTTCTATTGAGGAACGCTTCTGCAATTACTTCACCGTCATGCTTCATTATAGCTGAATTTCTTCCAGTTTTACCGGTAAACGACAGCTCGATGCCAGCTTCGGATAGCTTCTTCACAAACAACAAATTTCTCGGAGGTCCGGCAGGTCATTTCAAACCGGATTCTAGTTCTTGGTTAAACCTCGTATCTCACCTTCGTACTCTTCGATCAACGTCACACCATCCTTGGCTACATCCACAACCAACGGTTTTTCCAACTTCCGCAGGGACTGAAGGTAATCCTTGTTGTTGACCAGGTGGCCACTACATTCCGAGTCAACGCAGAACACAATTTGATTGGATTTCTTCAACGATGTGGTTCGGTTCACCATGAAAGAGACCGCCTTCGCTTCACATGCCGAGTTTGCTTCACCCTGATGTTTCTTCAGCCGGCAGTCCTTCTGCCTGTTTTCACAACGATCCATACGCTTTATTTCCTAGCCTTTTCTTTGCTTCACGACTTCAAGCGAAAGTTCGCAGCTTCATTCACGTTTTCCAACGCCGTAACAACAGGATCGTAGCTGTCCGGTAATGTCAGGAACAGCTGCGATACTAAATCGTTCTCTTCTAACTTAGCGCCTGGTGTCTTGAGCGGCCGTAGAAGGTCACCGAAAGCATGAAAATGACTGCGCATTGACGATCTTGCCCTCATCTGGAGTCATGCCAGTTGCTTTCGTAGTACCGTTTGGTTTGCCACCGAATTCTTGGCAAAAGTATCTTCAACTTCCGAAACTATCTCGAGACACTCATCCGAGATGAAGCTGACCAGTAAGGATTTGGCCTTCCGGCCCATTTGAAGAAACCTCAAGGAAGGCGTTAGGAACCTGGAACATCTTCTTCTAGCGCTTCTGAAACTTTCGCGGCTTCCATATGTAACTTGACTCTAAACTACCAGTTCGCAAAATTCTCCCCTTTCAGTTGAGGAATTCCGTAATTCTTTTTCGCCGATGAACCTATAACCTGAGGAGATTTGGTCTTGTTTGGAACGCAAAAGTGGGGAGGAAGTAGTAAATATACCATGATGAACAATTAACAGTTTATAGTACTGCCCATACTCGCAAAACAGTCCCATCAGAAAAATAATCATGTCGAAAAAAACGCATCTAAACATTATTGTTAAAGTTTCCTCTCACCGCTGCTTGTAGCAGTGAATCTTGGTGGCATTGATCAACATATTATCGTTCCGATGTATGACAATCATGTACAACTGAAATGCAGTTGATACGATTATTTTCAGTAACCAAATTTGAACATTAGAATAGATGGGAGGGTGATGTGCTAGTATCCATCGTATTAAGCATTGATCAGTGAGAACTGCAATTTTCACAGTATTGCAGTGAATGATGCTGATACAAACCGATGCCAAACAATTCTTTCTCATAACGGCTTTAGCATTGTACAATAACATTTTGATAAATCTTGATCTCTTTTTGGAAATAATGCAAAGAAAATACATCTTACCGTATTCTCAGTCCGTCGTATCGTTTTCAACTCCGTCGCAATCAGTTTCCAGATTCGTCTCACAACTTACGGCTCACTGTGTGTATTGAATGGTTAAAACACAACATATCAAAGCTATAATAAAAAGTTTAACTAGAATATATAGATCTACGGACATCTCCCTCCATTCCTTCAGCATGATGGAATATACTAATTTCCTTTAAAAATAATTGTTCGTCATCAAAATTCAGCCCAAACATATGAACACAATTGCTTTTGCCCGTACAATTATGACATTTGCTCACAGTACAGCGAAAACAACACAATCAAAGGAACCGTATTTTTACGTCGAGCGTCGCGCACACATTGATGCGCACAAGCTTTTTTTTTTCTCAGTACGACGGATTGAACTTTGTTTACATTCTCAATTATACGCGGCGGTTGAGGAAATTTCGGAAAATTTGGTGATTTATTGAAGTTTCACGGCGTGTGATTGGAATGAAATCCTTCAGTGAAGAAGGACGAAGGTTTTCCATAGTGAAAATAAGTGCC
Organism: Aedes aegypti; assembly: GCF_002204515.2. Taxonomy (NCBI): domain Eukaryota; kingdom Metazoa; phylum Arthropoda; class Insecta; order Diptera; family Culicidae; genus Aedes; species Aedes aegypti. The sequence goes on along the minus strand of NC_035109.1, from coordinate 223,126,696 downwards.
CGGCGAAGTAAGTTACCCACGGGGGCGGGAAGAAACTTGTGTTGGAAAGTGGTGTGGCTCAGTCGATCGCTAAGCATTTCTCTCAATCGTGTTCGTCCATGAGATTTCGGTGAAAAAGTGCAAAGTGGATAATTGAACTGAAGTTATTTAACGAAATACAGTAGTTTTGTTGCATTTTTGGTGTACAATTGTATAAACCATAACAGCTTTCACAAAATAACACTTGGATAATGAATCTATGTTGCAGGTAAGTTTGAATATCCGCCGTAGTGGAACATTTAAAGTTTGATACGACGAATATTAGCGCTTACGACGAAGTAGAACAAAACCCGACTCGTTATCTGAGTATTTTTCTAGTCAAACGCAAAAGTACTCGCATACCAGTCCCATTATTTGGGACTCGTTTACTTTGTTGTAGCGCACCTTGAAACATTGATGTTGCAATTCACAATCGTTTCCAAAACTGTTTTTACTTATCAGCTATTAGAATTTATATCTTTTAATTTTATTTTGTGTTTAAGGCTACTGAACAGTACCGTGGTGACAGAGTTATCCAGACTATATGCAAAATTTGTTGAATTCCCGCCACGTGAGTGCTGAATTTGGAATAAACTGAGGTAAAACATGTAGATAGTTTCAATGAGCCTGATTGCGCTAAAGCTGTTGGCAATTCCCCAGATGTCGAGAATCTAGTTTGATCATGGAAAACGTTGCAACATCATCTGAGATCAATGTGCGCAATCCTACAATGTCCCAAGAAGACTGCTACTCCATGCCGTTGAATGATGCGCCTGCGGAAGATTTTGTTGATGATTACCCTGAGGGCGATAGTAGATAAAGCATATCAATGCATTGGCTTGAAAAGAAACTATATCTTTTTGGTTCAGAGGTTCTTCAGAAGGACACATTGCTAGGGGTGGTTCTACCATTATCAGAAATGTGAAGATGGCTTCAGAGAAAATTTTCGATTGGAGTAAAAACTAGCATTTATCTTGGAAATAAACTATTTAATCCACTATATTTAATATTACCACTTTTTTAAATACATAGAAACTACGATGGTACATTCCAGAAGCTATTATATAAGTAGATTTGTTTTAAATTCTTCGAAATCATCTAATGGGACTGTTATGCGGGTACTTTGAATATGGGACGCACATGATTTGGTATTTTTTTCGCATTTCGTCCATACAAAGCGACAATTTTGAACCTGATTTCGGAAAGTTCAATAGAAATAAACACAATTTATGAAGCTAACTTAAAAGTGGTGAAAATTCATATGGGACTGTTATGCGAGTATGGGCAGAGTAGAGTTCTAATAAAACACGTCTGCTCTTGATGAGGGCTTGATTGAGAATAAAAAATCAGGTCGATGACGATTGGCAGAGCTCAGATCTTCAAAGGTAACTTTAATCACAGTTGTTGAACGATTGTCACAAATGGTAACTTCGATTACACATTATGACTCCTATCGGATACACTTGTACAGGTTCTTAAGCCTTGATTACACTACGCGCGTAATGCACGAACGTTCGCTCAAAAATGTTCGTTTAATATTCGCGCGAACTGTTCGTGGTTCTGTCAGTACGAACTGTTCGCTTATATATTACACAGTTCGAACAAACACGTAAGTTTCATGACTGATGGTCGTAGCAACCTGTAGCAACCAATGTGTTAATTGTTTGTCAAAATGTCGCTACTGCTGTTGCTGTTATTGGAGTATATTATTAACAAATGTTTTCCCTCAACTAATCCTTCTTTATTTTTAGGTATGAATTCAAATTCTCTGATGAATGCCTTCATAGGCCCTTCCAAAAATGAATGCAAGAATTTTCAGAATTGCCTTAATGAATGACGCAATAATAATGTCGAGGAAGTTCTTTGGAAATTTCATTCGGAACTCGGAAATTGCATGTTTTTTTAGAAATTCCTCCAGGTTATCGTCTATTGAACTTGCAGCGATTCCTTCCAAAACCCAGTTACAGACTTCGTTCTAAATTTCTCCTGCGTTTTCGTCAAGATTGTTTCCAAAAAGTTTTGCTGTGATTTTACATATTTTATGTGAATCAATCCAACAAATCCTCCAGAAATTCGCTCTGTAAATCTTCACGACATAAATCAAAAGTATTTTCCGGATTTTCAACATTCTTTGTCAGTTACTTCTAGAAGATACCTCACGAATCCGTCCTTATATTTTAAGGCCATCGTCTAAAAAACTGTGAAGAACATCATTGAACGTTTGTAGAGATGTATACGGGAATATTTATGTAAATTTCGGAAGTATCCTGTGCATTTCTCAAATACGTAAAAGTGTGTAATCTGAAGAAAAGTTACACAAATATATATTCTAGGTATTGCGACATCACATTCCTTCAGAATTATCTTGGTAGATCTACAAATATTTCAAGAGTTTCCTCCAATGCTCTAATATTTCTCATAATTATTCTAGAGTAGACTACCAGGCTTTTAACCAAAAATATCCACTCTTTTAGAATGTCACTTTTTTGAGGACTTGGTTTGGAATGGAATAAAATTTTCAAAATTGAATTCAATATGATTAAATTTCTTTTTTAATGTATTTGAAAAACTAATGGAGCATTGCAGATCCAGATTATTTGAGGAATCTTTAAAAAAAAATCAATAATTGGACAGGATCCGGCATTAATTTTAGGATTTATTGAAGCAGATTTTTTTTCTCATTTGAAATCGACAACATTTTCGTTAAAAAGTGTTCACTATATATTATTCTTTTCAATAGGGAGCAGAAAAACTTCTTCTGAACAATCTGAAGTTTCGATGATAACGATGACGGATTTTTCAACGATAAAATATTACGAAATTAATTAGGGAAACTTTCTTAGAGAATTTTTTCGCGAAAATTTGTCAACAAATATTTTCACGGAAAAATCTACAAGTGTTTCCTGAAAGCCAATTCATTTCATAAATATTTACTGCAATTCCTTAAACATTGTTTCTTTTCATTCGCTAAAGATTTTTAATGTCTTCTCGAGATTCCTCAAAGATTTCCTTGGACACATAAGTGATGAATTTGTGCTTGTTATTAATTGCTCTAGAAAATTTCCACCGTGTTTTTTTTTTCAAAAATGTGAACACATGTATTGCAGAGAATTTTACAGGCCAGGTGTTCTTACACCAGGATTGCTCTAGAATAAAGGTTTGCTGATGAATTTTACTAATTTAAGCTCACCTCGTACGTAGCTTCCAAACGAAATCGAGGTTGGAGGGGTTATTCTCTGGAAGAATTCTAGAAAGGACCCATAATGAATTTCTACAGTTATACTAGTAGCCATTTGTTGAGAAACACAGGGAAAAATTCTGGTAGAACTCCTGAAACCACTCTTGGAGGAATAATTAAAATAATTGATGAAAAATCCCTGGTGTGAATCATTCTGAGATTCCTGAAGCATTGAGCACCTTCGAGTTATTTGCTATATTTTGTTTTTTTTGGTTGAGTTATTTACTGGTAGAATCCAAGAGAGAATTGCTAAATGGTTTCCTGAAGGAATGCCTGAAATAATCCAAGAGGAATTCTTGAAAGGAAATTGGGAAAGAATCCTTTAAAATCTATGGACTGATTTAAGAAGGAAAGTATTTTGATAAACATCTTGCGATAAGTTCTTGGAAAAATTCATGTTTTTATTTTCACGTGGAAATAATAATAAAGTCATCCTATTATGCAGCTTTTTATAATCTACTAATCTACTAAAAATTTTAAATTGGAAAATTGTAGGAAAGATTTTCAATTTAAAATGTTTGATAAAGATTCCTCACATTCTATAGCTTTCTTTTGGATTTTATTATTTACTAGTGGTCCCGGCAAACTTCGTCTTGCCATCAAGTAGGCTGTTGTAAAACGTCATGAAACGTTCCGTACAAAATGACAGTTTTTTTCACTCCCGTTTTTTCTGACTTTCCCGTTCAATATCCTTAGCTTTTTATGTACACAAACACGTCGGAACACTTAAGAAACGTAACTATGGAAGAATTTTCAATATCCGATAGCTCGTTCTCAAGCCATTTCGTGACATACAAACACCATTCCATTTTTATTTATATACAGTCATCTCTCCCTTACTCGATATTGAAGGGACCATCGAGTTAGGGAGGTATCAAGTTACAGAACACAAATCCAGTGTAACTGCGATCCAAGGAACCATCGAGGTAGCCATGAATACTAACTTAATATATTCCTTTGAAAACTTCTTCAAAATCAATGCACTTTTACGATATATTTACAAAGATACTTTCAAAAACTTTACTGTTTTATGGATTTTTCAGATGCTCATCAAATTTTAAATCGCCTTATAATTCCTGTAGGGATTTTTTTTTCAAAAACTTTCTAAGATTCCTTTCTAATGTTTTTAGAGAAATTTATTAGGGACTTTCACAAAAAAACTCCCGAGATTTCATTTCCGAGTAGTTACCTAGCTAACGTTATACTGCCACCCAGTAGGTCGTTTCATAATTCAAAATTTTCTTCAAATCTCTACAATATCTATTGCTCCTGGGATTCCTCTAAATAATTTTTCAATGAATTTCTCCAAATAATAATCTAGGAGTTCCTTTACGAAGAACTTTCAATCACAACCGTATATTCTAAACCAGTTCCAATAGAGCTCCATTCCAATACTCCCAAGAATTTCTCTAAATAATTCTTCCAGAGACTCCTCCGGTGATTCCTCCAGTTGTTGTTTGATAAGGGGGACTTTAACCCGAGGGTAATTCGTACCTTGATTCCTCCAGTAATATTTTCAGAGATGTTTCCTGGTATTTCTCTATAAAATCCATAATTCGTCCAAGGATTATTCCAGGGAAATTCTACCCCATTACCCCGAATGCCATCACTCCGAATTCCATTACCCTGAATTCCACCGAATGTGATTTCCCCGAATTTACAATTAGCTTGACATGATTATATTGATGACATTTCCCCATATATTGGAATTCGGAGTAATGTCATTTTCGGGATTTAGAGTTCGGGGTAATGGCGTTCGGGCCAATGACATTCGGGGTAATGGGGTAGAATCGTCTGAGCATACTCCAGGGATTTCTCTAATGATGATTCCGAGGATTCCTTCAGCAATTTACTCGGGTAATCCTTCTTAGATTTCTCCAGCAATTTCTTAAGGAATTTCCCCAGAGATTACATCAGAAAACTCTTTTTATTATTCCTTCGAAAGTTGTTCTAGGAATTTTGTCAGCAATTCCTCCAGAGATTTTCCCAGGTATTCCAGAATTTCTCCAGGATTTTTTTCCAAAGATTTAACCAGAGATTCTTCCATGAATTCTCGCAAGGGATTCCTCCATAAAATCCTACAGGGATTCTTTTTTTTTTTTTTTTTTTTTTTTGAAGTGGCGAACTCGCCAAGGGCAAAAAGCCACTCAAATAACGATAAATAATAATTATTTTTTTTCAGAGGTTTCTCTAGGGCATAGTTTCCCAGACTTGGGAACCTCGAACGCCTCGTCACCTCGATTTTTGTTGTACATACAAAGCGAGGCGCTGACGGGACGGGGATGCTCTAGGGATTGCTCCTGGAATATATCTAAGAATTTCTCCAAAAACGTCCTTTGATAATCCTCTGATTAAATTCGGGTGGAATTCATGGTTGAATCTCTGGAGGAATTTTTGTTTGTTTGAGGCTCGGCTCAGAACAATTATTTTAATAATTTTCTAGGGAACGTGGAAAAATCCTTTGAGTAATTGCTGAAGCGATTTTGCTGAAGCTATCTTAAGGAGGATTGCTAGTGACAATTCTCAATAATTTTAAAATTTGTATGGGCCGTAATCATTGGTCAGACCTCCCCCCCCCCCTCAAATGTCAACGTGGTTTCTGGACGAACCCTCTATAGATTTACACATACAAGAATAGATTTACTACTATTATACCATTACTATTATACCATTTATTTAGAAGTATTCCATTAAACAGTATGCTGATTTATGATCCTACTAGAATTGTTTTCTTAATACCCAAAAATATCTCCCGAATGATTCCTGGAGGAATTTCAAGAGTACTACCTGAGGAAAACCCTGCAAATAACCTTGGAAAGATTTCTGGAGTAATGTCTATAGTATTACTAGAAGAAGTTGCTCTGGTGTAATCCTTGTAGGATTTCCTGAAGAAACCCAGAAAGATTTTTCTGGAGGAATCTTTGGAGCAATCTCCGCAAGATGCCTGAAGAAATCTCTGAGGGAACATCATGAGAAAGCGCTTGAAAAATCCTCGAAAGAAGCCATGGAGGAATCCTTGTACAAGCTACTGAAGAAATTCTTGTAAAAACTTATGGAGGAATCTCATTAAAAATATTAAATCTATGGAGGCATTTCTGCAGGAACTCCTTAAGAAACTCCTTGTGTAATCTCTAGCGGAATCCCTGTAAATATATTTCTGGAGGGATCTGCGGAATAATCCTTGGTGAAATCCGTGAAGAAGCTTCTGGTATAATTCCTAGAGGAATTGCTAAAGGTACTCCTGGAGTTCTATCTGAGCTGATCTGAAAAAAAAATGAAGGTTATTACATGTTCTTCCTAGATGAATCTCTAGCAAAACTCCTAGTAGAATCCCTGTGAAATCGCTGTAGGAGTCACTGTAGATATTATCTTGGAGGAATTTCTGTAACATCCCTGGAGAAATCTCTCGAAGAAACTATGGAGAATTGTTTTTCCTATACCAATGTTTGAATTATCAATTTGAGTAATTTGTTTTCCTTTTGTATCAAACAACATTCTATGGTTGCTATGTAACGCAAGTTCGACGAACCAACATGTTCGAATGCACAAATATGTTCCTATAAAATGTTTGCTATTAGTTCGTGCACATATTACACAGTTCGCACAAACATTCGTGCAACTTGCACAAATGTTCGTGCATTGCACGCACTGTGTAATCAAAGCTTTAGGGAGTGCGACGAAACACAAACATCTGGGAGTTCCTATCGCTTACTTGTAGCTTGATTTAGATAAACATCTCAACTTCCCCACTGCTCTCCCGAGGTACGAATCAAATGAAACCCCATTCGCCCAAAGTCGCAGAGTTCTTCCCGAGAGCCTTCATCCGTAGAATGACCATCGGATAGGTTTCTGGAAATTCAGGAGCATCGAACTTCCACCGGAGACCAGTTTTTTTGGGCCCATATGCCTACTGGATTCGTCTGGGAAACTCTGGGAAAAAATGAACTTAAGGCTGATGAAATGTACTGAGTGAATAAGCGCGAACGGTCGAATAAGCGGTTTAGATTCTGCAATGGTATTCGCATAGTACTCGAGAGTGCTGAGAAGGCGTCGAAGCAGAAACGAAGATCGACACCACGCAGTGGTTCACCTTAGACGTAAAAAACGCATTCAGTCACGGTTACGAGGTCAACTCGTCGTATTACGTTGTGGACGTTCGAACCATGACATTCGAAGCGCTAGAAGCAGTGGAGATGAAGATGATGGAAACAATGGATGCAATTGAGAACTGGATGAGCGGATATACCCGCGGTACGGGTCCTCATCGCGTCATCGATATTGCGGATTAGGCCCTATAAATCAAGCGGAGTCGCAAGAACTAAGATTTGCAGCCGTGCATACCGAAATGCTATGAAACAGCGACGGAGATGTAAACCCGTGTCGTACGGAAAATGTGTCATGGTGTAGGCGCTTCGCTGGCATTGAACAGAGTGATAACGCAGATCATGTCGTCATTGCAACAGAAACGTTGAAAGACTAGATGGTGTCGGGCCGCGATCGGAATAGATACGTTGGCTCAATCACCGCGGACTAGGCTGGGTAGAGCAAGTGTCATGTAGAATCGGTGATGGGTCGTCGGAACACCTGCGAACCGGAAGTCTTTCTTCACCGGATCGAACCGAAGAAATGACGGAAAACGGGTTACCGGTTTCGGGAGAGCATCGTCGAAGAAGTTTTCCGTTAGGATATTCTAGATCAACTGTGCGGATGTCAATCTTCACCGGATTCACAGGACTGTAGAAATTTTTGGAGGTATTCCTGCATAAATATTCGAAGTATTTCTGAGTTTTGTTGGTCGAGTACCAGGGGAAGATAGAGCCAGGAACAATGAGAAGAAAAATCAGGATAAGAGAACCGAAGATGAAAAAGCTATTCAAGCCGTGTTTTTCACGTAGGCCAACACTGCTATTTATCTTGAATGATAGTGAAAACTTACCTTCCGGACATCCCAGCGGGATTTTTTCGGTGCCGATCCTTCATCCTCAGATAGATCCATCTCATCGTCACCAAAGTCGTCCAGTTGGACACTTTTGATTTCCTGATCAGCAGCAAGCAAGCACCACGTTTCGTGTTCGTAGGAGAGGAAGAAAGTAAATCGAGCGATATAGGAAAAACTTAACCCTGCAGAGATTGCTTTCATGTTATCTTATGAGTAAGTCTTATTTGCTAAATATTAATGTTGAGGAAATAGATTTAAGATATTCATTTAAAATTTTGTCGAATGGATTACTCTTGTTATGCTTCCTGTGGTTCTTCGGATCGATGATGCATCCATAGTTTTGTTCCTACCGACAGAAAAAGCTGAAGAATTATGATCTTACAAACCAACATCCACTGTATTTGCAGTGAATGCTGGTGAGCTAGCAATCATAATAGCTCCAGTTTTTTCTGAGGGCACGCTGTTCCAAGGTGGTTGTTGTGCGAAGATTTTTATCATGTACTTACCTCGGTTGAATCATCAAACTACACTTTATTCACCCTTATTACCACAATTTTCGATTGGCAATTTTATGAAATGGATTTTATAATTCTAAAATAGGATGCAAAGCACGTGGTCCTCACATTTTACGAACGCTAAATGTTTACCTTAATCACGGACATATTTGAGATTATTCAATGCGAAATTTGAGTTGATTACTCTTCGCAATTTTGTTAAGTTTTAGCGGTTATTAACGTTCGAAATATGCAGGACAATAGTGTGATACTGCAAGTGCACTTAGACGCCTATGTTTCAGAAGCATCACGAAAATATTACATAAAACTATTATCAGGTGAGTACATTCAAACTTTAAGTTTAACTGAAAAATAGCGACAATTTATGGTGAAAGTTTATATCAATACCGATGGTTCTCAATCTCTCGGATGTACATAAATATCATTTATTCTTATTTGCTCAATCGTTTGCAAAATATATAGAAGACATGACAATTTTTGTGAAACATAAAAGATTAGAGTGTCACCCTCTGACTCGATGGTTTTAAACAAGCGTGTATAAAATGAACATCGAGCTGCCAACTAATAGACCGAATAGACCAATCCAATTGCCCGTGTAGTAGTGCAATGTTGACAAAATTTTCTTTGTTTGCTGTGAGAACTGTCACCACATTGCTTTTGTTTGCTGTGAAAAAGCAAACATAAACAGAATTGCTGCGGAGCATTCACTTCCTTGTTGGACTGACGTTGGTTGAAAGCTCAAATGACATCAAACAAACATCGATTGGTGATCTAACGCAAAGCTTAAATGCGTAGATGGCGCTCTTTTAGAATAGGGATTAGCACATCTTATTCAGTTGACAACCGCTCTTTGTGTGCGACACACGTCTTTCTCGTAGCATCTCGTTCATCTTTTTTTTCGCGATTTCTGTGCCGAAAATTTTGCACTGGTTGCAAGATGTCTGTGTACAGGAAAAACACCCTCGTCGTTGATTTCAGCGTCCTACCAAAGCGACCCCCTTTGGAGCAGGTAGAGGAGTTCCTGAAAAAGTTCATGAAGCTCGACATGGCCGATGTGAAGAGCATTCAATTGCACAATCTGAATAAGTGCGTGTATATTGAAATGCTCGACGCTAGCGTGGCTCCGCGACTACACAAGCAACACCATCTACAATATTGCTTCGTACATGAGGGAGTGACGTATTACATCCCCGTATACGTAGACGGCCCCACTACAACTATGAGGATCCTGGATCATCCACCGCATATGTCTGACGCCGTCATAACGAAACATTTGCAGCACTACGGGAAAGTGATTTCGATCCAAAACGAGGTTTGGAAGAATTTTTTTCCGGGCGTGCCAAATGGTATTCGAATAGTTAGAATGCGGATGGACAAAACGTCAATGGATAATGAATCAAAACGGACTTGCAATCAGAGTGGCCCTGGTTCAGAATGGAGAGTCCACAATACGAAGTCCAGAAAAAAACAAAAGTTGTACAAAGATTGATATGCAAAATGTAAAATGATGTAAAAATAAAATTGAATTTCCAATGACACGAATGCACCAGCGCGGTGTAAAGTGTCACTAATAAAGAAAAAAAAAAGCACATCTTATTCAAAATTTTTAGATATAACATTGGAAGAAAAATCTCCACAACCATTAGACTGACAAGATTTAAGCAATTAAAGGCACAGGAAACCGTAAATATTCATTTCAATTTGAATAACTTTCGCAACCTAACCTCACTTTTGATCGCCAATACGTTTTCATTCTGAGGAAATCGTTTTGTGTAAGATTGATCGTGCGTTGGTATTCGAGGCAGTTTGTTTGCAGACCTCTATAAAACTATCACAACAAAGTGGCAACGACTTTCATTATTGATTCCTTAAGAGATTAGGAAATTTGGAACTCTATAAAAAATTTCTCGAGGGAATCCATCAGGAATTCCTACAGGGATTCCATCATCAGTTTCTCTAGGGGTCAGCAGTTATTCTAGGGATTTAAACACGAGTTCGTCCAGGAATTCCAACAGGATTACTTCTAAAGACCATATCATGAATTCCACGAAGGATTCAATCAGGAGTTCTTTCAGGGTTTCCATTAGGAATCGCTTTAGAGATTTCATCGGAAGTTTCTCTAGGGATTCTATCAAGAGTTCTTCTGAGGATTTAATCAGAATTTTTCTAGGGATTCCATCAGGAAATTCATCCAGATATTCTATCAGGAGTTCCTCTGGGGATTCCGTCAGAAGTGCTTCTAGGGATTTCATCAGGAGTTCCTCCATTGATTCCATCGGAAGTTCCTCTAGGAATTCCATCAAGAGTTTTTCCTGGTATTTCATCAGAATTTCATCTATGGATTTCATCGGGAGTTCCTCTAGCAATTCCATCAGAAGTTTTTCCAGGACTTCCATCAGGAGTTCCTTCAGAGATTCAACCTGGAATTCATCCAGATATTCTATCAGGAGTTCCTGTAGGGATTCCAACAGAAGTTCTTCTAGGAATTTCATCAGGAGTACTTTCAATAATTCCATCAGGAGTTTTTATAAGGATTCTATCAGAAGTACCTTATGGGCTTCCATCAGAGTTCTACTGGGAATTCCATCAGGAGTTCAGGAATTCCATCAGGATTCCTTCTAGGAATATCATAATGAGTTCTACTAGGGATTCTATCAGGAGTTCCATCAGGAATCTTATCAGGAATTCCTCCAGAGATCTTATAGAAGTTCTTTTACGGACTCCATCAGGAATTCCTATAAAGATTCCGTCTGAAGTTTCTTCAGAGATTCCACCTGGAATTTCTCCAGAGATTATATTAGGAGTGCTTCAGGATTTCTTTTGGGGATTGCATAAGGAGTTTCTTCAGGTACTCCGTCAGAAATTTCAACAGGAGTTCCTATAAAGATTTCAGCTCATCTCCTTACATCAGAAGTTTATTCAGAGATTCCACCTGGAACTCCTAAGGGATTACATCATAAGTATTTCAGGGATTAGATAAAGAATTCTTTTAGGGATTTAATTACTAGTTCCTTTAGACATTCCATGTGGAATTCCTCCATCAGGAGTCTAGCTATAAATCTTTTAACAGAAGTTCTCCTAGGGATTTCATCAGGAGTTCCTCTAATGATTCCAGCAGGATTTCCTATAGGGACTTAATTAGGAATTCCTTAATGGATTTAATCCGGACTTCCTCCAGGGATTCCATTAGGAGTTTCTATAGAGATTATATCACAAATTCTTTTAGAGATAACATCAGGAGTTCCTTCAGAGATTCCACCAAGAATTCCTATAGGGGCTCGTTCAGAAGTTTCTCTAGGGATTCAATCAGGAGTTTCATCGGAGATTGCACCTGGAGTTTTTATAGAGGATCAGGATTTCTTCCTGGGATTTTATAAGAAGTTCTATTAAGCATACTATCAGGAATCTTTCTGAGGATTACATCAGAAGTTCTTCTAGGGATTACAGCAGGAGTTCCTCTAGGGATTCCATCAGGAGTTATTCACAATTAGTCAAAGAATGCTTCCCGAAATTTCTAAAGGAATTAATCTCGGAATTCCTTCAGGAATACCACCAAGGATTCTCGAGGATTCTCGAGGGTTATCAGAAACGCCTCCAGGGATTTTACTAGAAATTTCTTATAAGGATTTGACCAGTAATTTGGGAATCCACCAGTAAATTCTCCAGTGACTATCAGAAGTTCCTCATGGTATTCAAAAAAAAAAAAAAAAAAGAATTCCTTCACTAATTCAACCTAGAATTCGCTAGGTTTCCAACTAAAAATTCCCCACATCAATCCTCCAGGGATTCCACTATAGATTCCACCAGGAGTTCATCATTTCCATCAGGAAAATCTCCGAGGATTTTAGCTGAAATTTCTATATGGATTCTACTAGAAATTCTTTCAGAAACTCCACCAATATTTTTCCGGGAAGTTTACCGGAAATTCAAAATTTCCTTTCAAGGTTCTTCCAAAACATTCTGGGAAAAATCCTCCAAGATAATCTCCAGGGGCCCAGATAGCCGTAGCGGTAAACGCGCAGCTATTCAGCAAGACCAAGCTGAGGGTTGTGGATTCGAATCCCACCGGTCGAGGATCTTTTCGGGTTGGAAATTTTCTCGACTTCCCAGGGCATAGAGTATCATCGTACCTGCCACACGATATACACATGCAAAAATGGTCAATTGGCATAGAAAGCTCTCAGTTAATAACTGTGGAAGTGCTCATAAGAACACTAAGCTGAGCAGCAGGCTTTGTCCCAGTTGGGACGGACCTGGTGTAGTGGTTCGAACACACGCCTCTCACGCCGAGGACCTGGGATCGAATCCCATCCCCGAGATAGTCACTAAAAAATTTTCAGAGACGACTTCCTTCGGAAGGGAAGTAAAACCGTTGGTCCCGAGATGAATTAGCCCAGGGCTAAAAATCTCGTTAATAAAGATAGAAAAAAAAAATCTCTGAATGCCTTCAAGTTGAAACCCTGGAGCAACACCTGAAAGTTTTTTTTGTTAAATTTGTTGAAAAGTCCATGGAGCAATTTCTTGAGAAATCCTTTAAGAAATAACCATAGAAATTCCTTAATATATCTCTGGAAGAACTTTTAAGGCAATCCCTAAGATGTTTCTAAAAGATTGCAAGAAACACTGGAAGGAATTGATTTATAAATTCCTTTCGAAACCCTCGGAGGAAATTCTGGTAGATTCTGGAAGTAATTCCCGAAGAAATCCCAGGACCAATACTTCGTAGGGTCCTTTCAGGAATACCGGTAGGAATCTTTGAAGGAAACACTGGAGAATAATATATAAGAAGTTACTGAAGATTCCTTAGAAGAATCCCTCAAAAATTAAAAGCGGGTTCTATAGAGGGATTCCTGGTGGAATCTCGTATAGGAAGTTTTGATGAATTCTTGTGCAATATTTCTTGTGAAATCCCTGAAGGCTGCCTGATGGAATTCTTGGTGGAATCCCTTTAGTAATTCTGGGTAAAATTACTGTATGAATTTTCGATGAATTTTTGAAGGAATTTCTAGAGAAAACCGTGTAGCAATCTCTGAAGCTGTCCCTGGAAGAATGTTTGGTTCAATCATTGAAACATTTTCTGGAGGAATCTCAGGAAAATTACTTGAAGAATCATTGGAAGATCTACGACAGGAGTAATTATTCGTAGTGGAAATACCTACCTGGTGCAATTTTTGATGGAACCCCTGTAGCAATTTCTTGGAAGGGATTCCTTGAGCAATCTCTTTAAGAATCGCAGTAAAATAATCTTGAAAAAATCTGTTTAGGAATGCTGAAGTTTTGCTGAAGGAATTCTTAAATAAATCTTTGGGATTTTTATTGCGTGGAATTTTTGAAAGAAGCATTGGGTGAATCACTGAAGAAATCCCTTGGGGAGTTTTGGATAAATCCTCGAGAATTTCTTATGGAATCCTTAGTATATCCCATGGATTCCTGGAAAAACTCTAATGTAGAATAACTAGAGAAAACCACTAAAAGATTCTGGATAAAATGTTTGAAGAAATTTCCTTATCAACGATGACATAGCTATTCCCATATTATAACTGAAAATCCTCATCAATATTAATTTTTTTGGTACTTAAATTTTGCTACGATTATTGCCTAAAAATCTTAGAAACATTTCCCGACAGTCACAGAATTTGAAAAATAAACGAACATAAATCACATGTCAACTAGACTTGCCGAGATCATTCAAAACATGCGAAGACTATTGAGCGGAATCACTGTTGGTCAAACCGTCTGAGTGAGGCTGCATAACTTATGATCTCGCCCTAAAATCCATTGATAACCGATTATTCAGCAGGTTGTTTTAAAATAAAATCAATGGACCAATATAAACACTATCACCATTGGAGGATAGAGGACGATCTTCCCTTAATTGTAGCATTGTTAAATAACGTGTAAACCAGGCTTTTAGGGCTGGATCATAAATTAAGCGATAAACCATTGATTGAGAACCATCGGTTTGATTGAATTCCTCTTCAAAACAATGTTATTCAAGCGCGAAATTCTACGAAATAATATTTAGATTTACACATGCACTCAACATACACAGAAACACGTAATAAAACATTCAAGCAAATATGAATATGTCATGTGATTTGAGGACATGATGTATGATTTGCAAAAGCTAAACTTTTTCTACAAGGAAAAGCACGAAACCTAGGGGTACATAACATCTTAACATGCAAGCAACAGCAGTGAATAAACCATTTGTCATACATACCAGCGATTGCTTCTTCCAGGCATCGATGTTCTTTCTCTGGGCTTTAGAAAAATGATCCCAAACCTTCTTGTGACTGGCCGCATTGAACACTTTTTCAATCTGATTGACTGAATTGGAGTGAAGTGGAAAATAATAACAGTAATAATAATGATAGAGCATTTTCCTGGGTTTGCTGTAATGTGTTTCGTGGCGAAGGCTTTATGAAGGGAAAGAGACAGGATGGTTCGTTACATGGTATCACCTATTCAAATACGATTACCGGGCTTTTCTATGTACAAGTAACATTATCTTTTAAATGTTGAACTAATTATATCTGGTACCATTGATGTGTGTAAATTAGTAGTAAAGACTTTGGATCACCTATGATGATCCAAATATTAAGTGAACAACCGTAGAAGCAGCACACGGATTTGCATGTGCCGAAGATAAATGTGTCAAGAAATGAGGGAAAACTGGTGAATGCAAAGTTACAGAAAATGTTATCCAGGAATTTACCGTAAATGATGTTCACGCCCAACGACACGGGACCTTTCACATAGTCAACATGAAGTAAACCAGCTACTCATGTACGCATGTTAACTACAGTGTCTCATACCAAATTGTCGGCTACATACCTTCGACGATCGTACCGAATGGTTTCCGAGTTGTTTCAGTAGAACCAATCTTCCGGATAAGGACTAGTGTGGTTCGTATGAGAGAGAAATTCCATGTTTGAAATACAATACCTTCATCAATTAAACTACAGTACGACAGAGAACAGGTCCTTTAATGTAACCATCACCAAGTAGTTATGTTAGTTGCCCATATTATGTGAGCTTCATCTATTTGAGAAAAACTAAGTAACAGATTCATGACATGTTTGTATAGCTGCTTGATAATTCTGTCTAAAGATTTGTAACAATATTTGCCAATTCAAAATTTTGTGTTAAAACAAAATTGCATGGCCTCTTTAAGGTTCATACGTTTGACTAGATTCTTCATCAGAATGTACTAACATGGAGTCCAATGATAATGGTTTTTTGCAATCGGCATGTTCACTACTTAGAGAATCCTAATGGTCCACCACATAGGGTTTTTTTCTGTAAACCGTAATCCTTCGCTTATGTTAAGAATGTTGTTGGATATATAACAATGTGGTGGATTAACAACGGGTTTCAGCACAAACCACAAAACCAACAATGTTGCCTATCTTCCCATCTTGTACAACAACCGTAACGAACTCCTTACAGTACAATCAGTACCTTCCAACCAGAACTACATCATTCTAGGTATGCATTTCTGGGAAAAGTTTGGAGTAAAGCCCGATGTTGCAGATTGGGAAGAAGAATATTATAAATAAGATAAAGAGATGAAGCAGGCAAGAAGAAAATTTAAACAGCACGATGCTGTACAAACATCGTATCGATTTTGGTAATGCACCAGCTCGAGCATTGGTCCGCAATGAGAGTAGAGCGGATGTAAGATAACGTCGATCAATAATGGGTCGTCGAGCCTCCTGAGAATCGCAGGACCGACCTCGGCATCCAACTGTTGAACATAGAGAGAGTCAGATGCTGAGATTGATGAAGTGCATGGGGAGATGTTGAAAATTTGAAGTAAAAATTGACTCCTCAGAAAAACGTTGAAATTGTCTTATTTTTGCATCGCAGAGGAGTTTCTGTCAAGTCTGCCCACTTTAATGTATAATTGCTTGAAGTAGTAGAGATGGTGGCAAGGGAGCAGTACACTGAGAACATTGTAGCAGTTAAAAATACTATATCAGAGGGACAATTTAAATATACAACGCCACTCAATTTATGCCGACTACCTAGTTTTGTACCAATGTAATTAAAATATTTTGTGCATTAAATTTTTCTTTGGCATCATTAGTCAGTAAATATTACCTCGTCACAGTTCGTGTAGCAGGTCAGAATCCAACTAAACGTTCATGATTAGTTAATTATCATTCAGGGTGTCGACTCAATTTTGAAAATAAAATTCCCTGACTTTCCCTGACCTTCCAGTCTTATTCCAGAAAAGTTCCAGACCACTGAGTTGGTTAATTTGAACCTAAATAAGTAAGATTTTTACAAGAAGATACATATTCGTTATGTTACAGGTCGTATGAATAAACTGATCAAAGGCTTTTGCTTTATTGAGATATATGTACCTGCCAGATGACATTCTTGAACGTTTATTCAAGTTGATATGATAACACTGAACAATTGAGAAGCTATTTACATTTCAAACTTGAAGATCCGTATGAACAAAGATGTTCTCGGCTAGTGAACTACCTCAGACCTAATTTAAAATTTTAGGCATGAACGAAAATTTTGGTCCTCCTTCCTTTTTTATACAAGAGGCAACACTATTACGATCATCCACCATACTTTTTTTAGTGGAAGAAAGCTATCCAAAAATTTGGCTTCTTCCAGGCAAAATTCTAGCCATTGCCATAAAACTTTCTTGGAGGATTGCTTCAAGGAATTTCACATAGATTGCTCAGAAATTCTTCTTGAAATTCTTTTTTTCCAGACATTTCTTCAATACTTCTCAATACTTCTCTTGAAAGATTTCCTCTAGAAACTCCTCATCTCCAAGATTCTCTAAAAAATGTTAGAGAATGTCTTTCAGTCTTAAATATTTCTGAAAATAGCATTTTGATTTTCTAGAACTATTCCAGGAATGCTTATAAAAATATTTTTCAGGATAACATATTATTTCCAAATTGTTTTTATTTATTTTTTCCTTAGAATATCTTTGATAATTCTTCACGATGATTAGTTACAGTTAATATTTTAGGATTTCGATATGAATTACCCCTAGCTTTTCTCCACGAAAAAATATCTAAATATTCTTAACGGAATGCATTCAGGGCTTGAACAATGCGCTGATTAGAAGGTTTCTAATGTTCTCTTGTACTTGTCGTACCTTCAGCAATGCTCCGAGGAACTCTCCTAAGAGTATCTCTAAGTAATATCACAAATTGTCAATAGCAGGGCTGGGAAAAATTCTGAAATTCACTCTACAGTAGCCAAACAAAGCCAATCACAGTCAGCGAAGCCAGTGAAACTCACGTCCATTGCTGCTGTAGGCAAAAAGCCTTGAAAATTGCAAAACACCCATTGCTAAGGGCAACCCAAAATTACTGTAGAAAAATGTTCTATTTTCCGCTGCATTTCCCGCATTTAGAGCCTTCAATGACACTAACGTTTTAGAAAATTCATGCACCCAACATAGGCTACTTGATGAGATTCCCACTACTGTACTGGGAGCCACGTGCCTACTACTATTACCATTCCCAGCACTGGTCAATAGATTATCAAGATTATTTCAAATGATATTCCTGAAATTTCTGCTTTTCAATGATTTTCAGGATTACTAAAAATAATTGAGGAACTTTGAGAATCATCCTCAGAATTTCTGGAGAACGGATCATTGAAGGTAATTTTTGTCAGTGCTCACCGCATCAAAACAAAAGCGCCACTTTATATGGGATTTAACATTGTGACAGCATTGCTGTTCTGTCAAACACACATGACAGCGGTGGCGCTATCTCTGCTTCCCATAGCGGCCGTTTTGGTTATTTTAATGATCCATTTTCTGGATCCTGGTTCCTTAGTCGAATGGTTAAAGTCCACGGCTGCAAATCAAAGCCATGCTGAAGGTGTATTAATTTAGCATAATCAATTACTTTGCAGATAATAAACTCGTTTGATGTTGTAGTATTGATATTTTTTCCCTGAACTCAAGTGAAATTCCCTGATTTTCCCTGACTTTCCAGGTCAAAAATAAATTCCCTGACATTCCCTGACTTTCCAGGTTTTTCCAGGTAGTCGACACCCTGTCATTGGAATAGTAAATTGAAAAACCTTTAAAAAAAACTCTAGTTCGTAGATACAAAAGCCAATTTGGACAAATCGAGATGTGTCGGACTTTGGTATCAGATTGGCCGTAGTTCTGTGGCGTAGTTGGTAAACGCGCCCAGTCTAGCGTATTGGGAGTCGTGGGAATGAAGCCCACAAGAAGGATTCATTTTTTCACAATTTTACATCTCAATTTGTCCCAATTGACTTTTGTTTTTACGAAATTTAGGTTTTTTTTTCAAAACACCGTCGGCTGGTTTAAGCCGTAATAGGTTTAACATCCCTAGTTGCATAACTTGTTTATGATTATTCCTATTTTAACGTTCATTAAAGTGTAGGAAGTGTTTTTTCGTGGATAAGCACATTTCTCATTATTGTCACCTTTTTTCGTTTTCTTAATTGTGGTAGTTCTGTAATAGGTGATTACAAGAACGAATGCTCATTAATCGTTCTGGAGGAATTTCATCTACACTTTCTCAATTGTTTTTGTTTGATACTCATACAAGTACTGAAAGTTGAAGTGACACTTAAGTCAACCTGCCAGATTATGGCAGGATATATCTTCATCCTTGTTTCAATAGTACAACAGAAAAACTTATTGTTTTGTTTCATGTCTGAATCTGTTACTGTTCTCCTTTCCAATAAATCGTGATAAATTCACCCGTCGCACCCGTTTAACTTACTCTTTCATGACTATGATGAATGTGTATGTCTGATCTGAGGAAAAGCAATTCAGGGAGTAGGGAGGACTTGTGCCAGAAATTGAACAGGCTGCTTCTTACCACTTTTGTCGTCGCCATTAGAGAGTGTCGATGCTTGCCATAAAATAGTCAACTAGAGAACTGTCTACTTACATTGCGTCAGCATGCACTGCATCTGCTTCCGGTAGTGTTCTTTGGCGCGGCACAGCTCCTCATCGGTTATCCCTTTCTCGTTTAGGAGGCGCCGAACGTGCGAATTAGTGCTCTGGATCATGGTGTAGAAATTGTTGGCATTCTTTTTGTTGCAATCGCCTCGCTCGAGCCACGTGATGAGCGTTTGAACGGCTTTGATGAACGTTTCGTCGGTTTTCAGCTTTTCCGCCACGGAAGTGGCCTCGTGATCGGTGTAATGGACAATTGGCTGCGGGGATAGGGGCCTCAGCCGGTCGTCTTCGATCCGTTCCCGGTGACGACGTTCCCTATAAGTAAATATAAAGATTTCCCTTTAGGATAAAGTGACCAGATGTACAAATATTGATAAAATAAAAACAAATCCCTGCATGTTGGGGGATTGAGGGCAGAATGGACACATAAAGCGAATGTTTATTTTAAGACCATAACATGGCAATATTTTTAAGTTATTCTCAGTTGGTTCTCAAGTTTTTTTTTATTAGTAGGACGTCCCACATTCATTCGTAGTGATAAAAATCAAAGGTCAAAAAATTAGATAGGAAATTGTTTCGATTCGAGGCAAAATGAACATTTTGATGAAATTTAGTGATTACAATGTTATTAACAATATTATTAATGAGTATCAATCGTTTTGATATATAAATGTGCCCCGCAATCATAGTAAGCATGAGAAAACTTTTTGAGCTCGTTACTTTGCTCAACCATTAGATTCTTCCCCAGCCTTGTTTATATACCAATTTATAACTGAGAAAAACTTTTCAAGGAACGATTAAATCAAAGAGTAACCTTTTATACCGTCAAAAATTCAATATACAATACAGATTTTATCCAGTGTTAGGAATGCAGTAAATTTTTTAAAAATCTGGAAAATTTTGAAAATTTGTTTGGAAAAGTCTGGTTTGCTCATGGAAAACCTTACAAATTATTTATAAAACCTTACAAATTCAACCAAATTTTATCTGGATCTTCCAGATTTTCGTAAAATGGGGCCTCTAAAATCTGGAATATTTCAGACAAATCTGGAAGGTTGGCAACGCTGCCAGTGTATGGAAATTTGATGATATATGCAAGTTAGCACCAAACCACGGTCCTCCACCACAAAGGAAACGCGACCCGGTCAGCGGCACAGGACAGTGCACCGAGTCGCGAACGTTGAGTGCTTAGGCTGTAGTTGCTAGGTAGAACCGATCGTGTGATCGATATTCATTTTCTGTAGGAATAAAGTTAGTCTCTATCAGAACTCCGTCCGAGTAAGTTTGGTCTTTTTTTAAAAACCCCGAAACTCCATCATATCAACACCTCAAAATCGTACCAATAATAACGGATTCGCTACGCATAAAACTGGATCCGAATATATTCATGGCAGCGGTAAACTTTATCTGAAAACTGATGTTTGTCCTAGACTAGGCAACTGGAGCCTCTGCAGCATCAGCAGTTTGAAAGACATTACATTAGACAGCTGCTTATCGAACATAATCATCGGCCAAGACAGCAGGTGCACTTACGAAACCATTGAGCACTTCCAGTCAGTAATTGAAATGAGCCCTACGATTCTACTTTTAAACGAAGTGAACGACACTCTTGTCAATACCTGTGGAATTTCCGACAGACAACTAGTAGGTTCGTTCCTAATCACATACCAAAATTGCACCGTTTCGATACATAACACGTCATTCACAAACCAAGTCATAGAAACAGTCGAACACCCCATTTTCTCACTATCGACTGGCTTAAATGTAACCAAGCAACACATCATACAACGAACAGATATTCATTTATTGAGAAGATTACACCACAGAAACTTGGAACATCTGGAGAATTTGAAGCTCGTAACAGTCACCCACCGTTGGACAATAATCGGAGGATTCTCATTTACAACCGCTATGATTATGTTTTTTGCTATTTACACTCTTTTAAGGCTTAGATCCCGATTAGCTACCGGCCAAATCAACCCAGTTAAACCAGAGGAGTCCACCCATGAGCATTCCGCCAATCCAGTTTATCAGCCACCCTCGCTAAGGGTTTTGGTATAACCGTCGAACCAGGAGGTTCGACATTCAGAGGGGGAGCAGTTAGCACCAAACCACGGTCCTCCACCACAAAGGAAACGCGACCCGGTCAGCGGCACCGGACAGTGCACCGAGTCGCGAACGTTGAGTGCTTAGGCCAGCAGAATCAGTACGTAGGCCCAAAGGGTAGTTGCTAGGTAGAACCGATCGTATGATCGATATTCATTTTCTGTAGGAATAAAGTTAGTCTCTATCAGAACTCCGTCCGAGTAAGTTTGGTTTTTTTTTAAAAACCCCGAAACTCCATCTCGGATGTAACTTGCATATTCTCACAGAATAAGGGGTGTTCAATAGGCCGTCCCTCATTTTTCGAAAATGTGACATGTTATAAGTTCGTCATTGCAAAGTGCTTGAAAGTAAACTTCTATGCTGACCAGGGATTGAATCCTGAGAAAATTGAGAGAATCTCTCACGTATCGCTCACGCTTGGCCTGCTCAGCGCAGCGCATGTGTAAAAACTACACAGAATGAGGCAACCAATGCAGGGACTCTCTGGCTGAGTGAATATTCTGTGTAAGTCGCACTCATGCTGTGTGTAGCCGATGTGTTGGCCTTCGGCTGTGCGGGGATCGATGGAAATGGAACTGTCAATCTCTCCCGCGCGGCAGCAAACAGTTGGCCGTTGGTAAGATGGGGAGTTTTCTGTGATTTTTCAGGCGAAAAGCCGGAAGATGGTCGCAAATGTGGAAGTTTTTTCCCCATTTGCTTCCGCTTCGGCTATTCGAATGAAAAAATCTCTGAAAACTTGAAAATTTGAATGTTTTTTTTAATGTTTTCAGAAGCAAAACAAAAATGGAAGCGAATTCCGCATTCCAAGCGTTCCTCCTCTGTGCGCATTTCACTCATTCGGTTTGTTTACCATCGTTTGCACAAAACTGTGTACAGCCCCCTTTGCACAGAATCTGTGCTGCATGAAGAGAGGCTGATTTTGTGTACTCGGCACTCATTTCTGAGCGTGACAAGTTTAGCGTGCTCTCTGTAACTATCATAACATGCTGCACATTATGAGAGACTGTTTATCGTATACTGCTACAACTTTGATCAGATTGGGGGGATAGTAGTGCATGATAAAAACCCTCTAAACATGCACCAAGCCTGGGGGACACTATTGCTATTGGAAGTTCGTGGATGGTTTATCGTGCCAGTAAAGAAAAACACCTACCCCCAACGGTAAACAAGCGAGAAAAATGCATTTTATCATCGCTCTCTCTTTGGGGCTCTCGCTCGCTGCTTCCATTTATCAGACTTGTTACACCTTGCGATACAATGACGATCGTGGACCGCAACACGCTAAACTTGTCACGCTCAGAAATGAGTGCCGAGTACACAAAATCAGCCTCTCTTCATGCAGCACAGATTCTGTGCAAAGGGGGCTGTACACAGTTTTGTGCAAACGATGGTAAACAAACCGAATGAGTGAAATGCGCACAGAGGAGGAACGCTTGGAATGCGGAATTCGCTTCCATTTTTGTTTTGCTTCTGAAAACATTAAAAAAACATTCAAATTTTCAAGTTTTCAGAGATTTTATCATTCGAATAGCCGAAGCGGAAGCAAATGGGGAAAAAACTTCCACATTTGCGACCATCTTCCGGCTTTTCGCCTGAAAAAATCACAGAAAACTCCCCATCTTACCAACGGCCAACTGTTTGCTGCCGCGCGGGAGAGATTGACAGTTCCATTTCCATCGTTCCCCGCACAGCCGAAGGCCAACACATCGGCTACACACAGCATGAGTGCGACTTACACAGAATATTCACTCAGCCAGAGAGTCCTGCATTGGTTGCCTCATTCTGTGTAGTTTTTACACATGCGCTGCGCTGAGCAGGCCAAGCGTGTATGCAGCCCAGATTCCCCTCTCACGAAACGTCAAATGCAGCCCACCGTTTTTATGGCTGAAAAAGTGAAAAGTATTGTGTTCAAAGTAAAATATTATTGAATACCTCAGTCGGCGGAGCAGTTTTTTTTCCAAAGTTGCTGTTAAATCTAAGCAAAAGATTAATTATTTCTAATGCTGCTACGTTTGCTGGCATGAAATCTCACTCAAACGGCTTTTTATGATTCGATGTGATGCAAACTCAATCATTTTTTGCTGAGATGTTCATGTGAGGTTTTGAACAGCATGCGCATAATAGGTATAAACACTAAGTGGAATAAGAAATAAACTCAGCAATCACAGAAAAAGAAGACCGTCTTCGCGAGTCTCGTCTCAGATGCTGACTATCAACACGCGCAGGAGATTTTGTTACTAGTGGCTTTTCGTACTCATTTTGCGTGCACTAGAGCAGCGAGCTGGATTTTGCGCACGGGGGTCATCTATACCTGAACCCTTCAGGGCCGTTGGGGGACCACTTAGCGTCCACGTACACGAACTTCAAATTTATAGGGTTAAGTGCTAGTATCAATCTTATTAAGCATTGATCGGTGAGAACTATTTTCCCAGTATTGCAGTGAATGATGCTGATACAAACCGATGCCAAACAATTCTTTCTCAAAACGGCTTTAGCATTGTAAAATAAGATTTTGATAAATCCTGATCTCTTTTTGGAAATAATGCAATGAAAATGCATCTTTCCGTATTCTCAATCCGTCGTATCGTTTTCATTTCTGTCGCAATAAGTTTCCAGATTCGTCTCACAACTCACTGTGATATAGGGTAACCAATATAATTTGGACCCCTAGGGTAACGGTCGTATTTTGGACCCCTTAAGGAAGTGATTTTAGTTTTTTGTCCCAATTATTTAAATGCACAGCGTTACCAAGTCAAAGAACATGCCAACATGTAGAGAAAAACTTCCTCTACGAGACAAAAATGCCCATACGGTCATGTAAGATCCATAAAACTTCGAAAATAATTGAATTGTGAAGCACTGTTTTTCATTATTTTGGACACACCAATACATTTTGGACCCTCAAAGTATATATTTTGGACCCCCGGCATTTTTTATCGTTTGGCGACAAAGCCCACGACACTGGTTGTATAATATGCTCGCCCATAGTCTAATCAATCGATTGACAATGGAAAACTGAAGACATTCTACGGATTTAGTTAAGAAATTTGAAAAAAGTTTTTGGTTACATTTGAAAAAATTCTGACGGCTTCAATTTATGTGTGTAACGTGTTGTAACGGTTGCATGGATGAACCAATTAAATTAAATTAATTTAAGATAAAATAAACACAGTTTCTATGTACAAACGGTTGATGCAAGTGCGGAACAGTCCTAACTTCCCAAATGACATGCGAATTGAGTTGGTCTTTCGATTAAAACTGAGAATTATGCAGAAAAATGGCCCAGGGGGTCCAAAATATATTGGTTGCCCTATGTATTTTGGACCCCCTGGGCCGTTTTCTTGCAAATTTCCCTGTTTAAATCAAAAGACCAATTCAATTCGCATGCCATTTGGAAAGATAGGATTATTCTGCACTTGAATCAACCGTTTGTACATAGAAAATGTGTTTATTTTATCTAAAATAATTTAATTTATTCGGTTCATCCATGCAACCGTTACAACACGTTACACACATAAATTGAAGCCGCCAGAAATTTTTCAAATGTAAACAAAAACTTTTTCAAATTTCTGAACTAAAAGCGTAGAATTTCTTCGGTTTTCCATTGTCAATCGATTGATTAGACTATGGGCAAGCATATTAAACAACCACTGTCGTGGACCTTGTCGCCAAACGATAAAAAATGTCGGGGGTCCAAAATAAATACTTTAAGGGTCCAAAATGCATCGGTGTGTCCAAAATAATGAAAAACAGTGCTTCACAATTCAACTATTTTCGACATTTTTTGGATCCTACATGACCGTATGGGCATTTTTATCTCGTAGAGAAAGTTTTTCTCTACATTTTGGCATGTTCTTGGCTTGGTTACGCTGTGCAATTAATTGATTAGGACAAAAAACTAAAATCACTTCCTTAAGGGGTCCAAAATACGACCGTTACCCTATTGAGTGGTCAAAACATAACATATCAACGCTATAATAAAATGTTTTACTAGAAAATATAGATCTACGGGCATCTCCCTCCATTCCTTCAGCATGATGGAATATACTAATTTCCTTTAAGGGGGCGGGATCCGTCATCGATTTCGAAATTTTCAAAAGCAGTTTTTTCGTTCAAAATCAAGAAAAATTACAGGAAACTGTGTTCACTGTATTCTGTTCTCCAACCGAAACACAGTGAACACATTTTCATCGAATAATGTTTAGTTTTGAACAGAAAAACTGCTTTTTAAATTTCGATGATGACGATGATTACGATGACGGAGCGTTGATCGTTAAAATTCATTGTTTGTCATCAAAATTCAGCTCAAACCAGAGGCGCGTCCACGTTCGGTCCACCATGGGTGGGACAAACGTTAGCAGTTTTTTTTGTGTGTACAGTGAAGCTAATAAAAATTTTAACCCTGGGCTGGAAATTGAAAGATACTGAGAGGCTCAAACCAAAGCGGTGTAAGTGACATTTCGGTCGTTCTGCGTTAAGTTGAGTTGAGGAAATTCTTCTGTTTCCAAGCGTTCTAACGCTAATTTCCAGGTGACTTTTCCGCTCAACTAAAAAATAGCATAATTTTTGAAAGACTGGTTTGTTTTTTTACTCCCATACAATTTTTATCAGGGTGACCATCAAATTTTCATTTTTAAATTCTCGCTTTTTTTCCCGGTTTTTATGGTAAAGTTTCCCGAATTTTCTCGGATTTTTTTTTTGCTAGATATACTTAATTTTACTCAATTTTATTCTTTCGAATTTTTCATGAACCATTTATGTCTTCTAAATCAAGTAAGTTTAAGGTGTGTAGAAACACATATCTCCACCTTATTTATACTCTTTGTCGATTTGTTACAGAATAACTCTATTACTTTTATAAATAAAACTTTGATAAATAAACGATTGTTTTCAAGATTACATATCCGACTTAATTGTGGTATAAATTTTCAGTAACTGAACGTCATTTTTCAATATCATCTAAAATCACCCAAAATCATCTAAAAGAATTTGTTGAACGTTGATTCAAAATATCGAGTCAAAACAGTTAGGGAAAAATTTAAAAAATGTTATCCATAACAGTAGAGGAAAGATTAAAAAATATTTCGAAACATGGTTAGCAATGTTGCGAGAATTAAAATATATTCAACCATAAAAATTTCCCACAATTTCTGGTTCGTAGATTTATAGCTCGAAAATGTAGGTTCAGAACCATTCTCCCGGTGACCATCTCGATTTCCCGTTTTTTCCTGGTGTAATCAAAATCCGTCTTTTTTTCCGCTTTTCCAATTTTTTTCCCCGATTCGGTTGAATGAAAAATTGCTGGAAAAACTTCAAAGTAGAGAGAAGAGCCTGTTGAACCCGTTATAACCCCTGAAAGTTTCTTTAGAGCCTGTACAATTCTGCGTCAGGGCTCAATGCCAGCAGAATAAGGAAAAATGGTGGCCTTAGATACCAATAGATACTCTAAAGACCTTCCTTTAAAAGTAGAGACTTCTTGCCTTTACCACCGTTGTGGTTGTTCTAATTTTCTATTTTATTTCTAGACAACAAATGGATAAACAGCAAAAAATCTGTGAATGTGAGTAGTTTTTTTTCTTTGCACCGAAGAGACCGGGCTATTTGCGAAAGTTTTCAGGAGAAATTGAAGATGCTTGAAAATGCTTTATCGCGCAGAAACTCCAAAAAATATGTCGCTGGATTTCCTTGGTCTATTCTGCAAACAAAAAACTGTCGAAAAATCTTCATATTCTGCTCTAAATATTTCTATGAATGGTGCCACAAAATATCAGTAAGAATTTTATTATTTATTTTTAAGGAATTAACTAAGAATTACTTCCAGAAATTTTTACGGCAATTCTGAATCAACTAAGAATTTCTATACGGTGTGCTGTGGAGTTCTAAAGAAATTGCTCTGAAATCGTCAAGAGATTCAAATATGCTTTGATAGATTATATCAAGAGAGATCGCACTCTCAGAAATCATTACCATCAGTACAAGATTAACCCATTACTTCATCAAAAGATTCTTCGATAATATTCTGATAATTCAGAGGCGACTCGTTTTACCTGTTCTACGAATCTAAAAATGGTTAATTCGGCAGAATTAGATTATAAAGCAAACAGTAAATTATTGTAATCGTCCTTTCTAACAGATCTCTTCTCGATAGATGCAAATTTGTTGTTGAAATTCAAGAGTTACTATTCGTGGAACAGGTAGATTTGAGGTTAGGGAATCGCCACTGTGATAATTATCTATGGATGGTCCAAAAACATCACAAGAATGACTTTCAGGAATGCTCACGGAAATTTGTCCCAGAACATATACACGGTTGGCCATAGATATATTTATGAAACCATTTATTGAATAATTCAGAAATGCCATAGAGGACGGCTCCATTTGTTTTTCTAATAGTTAAAGAAGTTTCTTGTAGCAATTGATTATTACAGTTAGTTTCCCATCCATTTTTTTACAGATATTCTCAATCGTTCTTCTCACGAGTCAGAACTTTTGGGGATAATGTACAAACCATGTAGGCATGAGAATTCAATGAAAAACCTTACGAAGTTGATAGTGTTTCTGCAAATCTAGTGCTTTGTTTTTTTGAATCGTGGGTAGGACAATCCTTTGACTATCCTACCCAGGTGTTTTCGTGCGTAGTAAATGTCCTACCTGTCCTACCCACTTCCCGCGCCACTGCATAAGGCGTTCCTTCTATAGTTGTAGGTTACTATAGAAAGTTCACTAGTAAATTATTTAGCAAGGCTGTCAGATACTGCTCCTGGTTTTGCCAAAATTTATTGAAATAATTCGGACAAAAAATCATTCCAAAGTCGCTTTCTAAGCTTTGCCAGAATCTTCTAAAAACTTTTCCCAGAAAATTTTTACATTTTCCGTTGGATATTTCTATGGTATATTCTACTGGATCCTTCCAGCAGGGAGTCCCTATTTTTCTTGAGTTAAGAATCTTGACACATTGATCTCAAAGCCACACTATAGCTGTCTTTATAATAACAAATATCTGTTTCTCTCTGTTTGTGTTTTAAAAGCTAATTCAGCTTTAAATTTCATTTTCATGAGATCACGAAAAAAGTGACTTTAGTGACCAGGACGAAAAAGTGACCAAGTCACTAAAAAGTGTTCCGGAATTCCGCCACCAGGCGACGCTAGTATGCATGAAAGTTTTGTTTTGCAGATATCTCAGAAATCTGGCCAATTATAAAAATGGCGTCTTAGACAAAGTTGTTCTGTAAGCCAAGGGCAATTGTGAAGCTTTCTCCCTGGTATAGGACTAATGAGTTACATAGAATATCCAACAATAAAACAAATGTCAAAAAAAATATATATTGCAATTTTTTGCCAAAAATCAGCGCAATCTTCTTTTGACACGATAAATGCGTTATATATTTAGGTTAAGTTAGATTTAGTTAATTGAAAGCGTTTTTTCTCTTATAAGCCATTGAAATCAACTCACTCGAAAATTCTGTTAATGTTAAAGCTTAATTTAGTTTTACCAAATTAGGATAACACTATCACAGAACACCTAGTGTAAGAAAGTTGGCTATTTCATGTTTACTGAAAGTAGCAAAAACTGAGTCCACAAGGTTACCTAGATAGGATTTCCCCTTATGGAAGTAAGGTTCTTGAACAAGCACCACTTGGGCTGTACTATTTTGCATAAACGCGAAATTTATTTATTTATTTCGTCAAGCATAGGTAGACTACATACAATAATTACAATACTTTCTTACATGCTATGGATTACTTCTATTGTTCTTTAGTTGTGTTTTAAGCTGCTCTTTGGACATAGTAATGCCAATGAATTCGCAATGTACATTATACTGACGCATCATACGGTTTATTGGTCCGTTTTGAGCATAATGCGTTCTGCATGATTTTTCTGAAAATAATTTTCTTGTTCTTAAATGCCGAGAGGGTGTGTAGAAGTTTAGTTGAGAAAGAAGTGCAGCGGAGTCTACACGGTTCGAAATAATGTTGTTTATAAAGAGAATCATTGCGAATTCCCGGCGTTGCTTAAGTGTTTCCAAGTTGATGAGCATGCAGCGTGCTTCATACGACGGAAGTGGCAGCACAGTCCAATTCAATTTCCGAAGGGCGTATAAAAGGAATTGCTTCTGTACTGATTCTATGCGTTCTTCGTGTACGACATGATACGGGTTCCATACTAGGTGACAGTATTCCAGAATTGGTCTTACATATGTAGTATACAATAGTTTAATAGTATATGGGTCTTGAAAATTGTTGCTGAACCTCTTAATGAAGCCAAGCATGCTGTTTGCTTTGTTTATTATGGAATTATAATGTTCTACAAAAGTGAGTTTAGAGTCTAGGATTACGCCCAAATCCCTTACAATTTTACACTTCTGCACTACTTGATTTCCTAAAAATACTTCAATTGGTGGTGTTACATATTTTCGACTAAATGCTATTGAATTACATTTTTTGATATTGAGCTGAAGTAAACTTTTATGGCACCAAGTGAAGAATAAGTTAATGTCATTCTGGAATTCTTCTGCTTCGCTAGAATTACTTACTTCCATGAAGAGCTTCATGTCGTCTGCATATATAAGAAATTTTATTTTTCTAAGTAAAAAGGAAATGTCGTTTACATACAAAATAAAAAGAAGTGGGCCTAAATGAGAACCTTGAGGTACTCCAGAGGTTACAGAAATGGGTGCTGATAATTTATTTTGAAAGCGCACAATTTGTTTCCTATGTGATAGATATGACTGGATCCAACTCAAGAGTCCTGGCTCCATTCCTATTTTCTGCAATTTGAAGATTAATAATGGTATGTCGATTCGGTCAAATGCCTTACTGAAGTCAGTGTAGAGGGCTTCTACGTGCTTGCCATTGTCCATTGCGTTGAGAATAAAAGATACAAATTCTAGCAGATTGGAAGATGTTGAGCGGCCTTTAAAAAAGCCATGCTGCCTACAAGTAATTTGGTTTTTTACTTGCTGGAAAATTTTGACGTTTACGAGAGATTCGAAGAGTTTGGGAATACATGAGATAATGGCAATTCCGCGATAGTTCCTTATGTCAGATTTTGTACCTGATTTGAAAACAGGCACCAAATATGAGGATTTCCAAGCTACTGGGAATTTTCCATTATTTAGAGACATGTTGAAAAGGCGTTCTAAGGGAAGGGTAAGTTCTTCTGAGAGATTTTTGAAGAACACGGGTGCAATGCCATCCGGTCCTGCTCCCTTAGTTGCGTCCAGGTTTTTTAGTGCCGATAAGATTTCTTGTTGTGATAGTTTTTCAATAGATATACTATTAGAAATTTCTGGGAAAAAAGAAAAGAAATTGCGGTCGCGGTCTTCTTCAGAGTAGGTGGTATACACTTCTTGAAAGAAATCTGCAAAGAGGTTGCAGATATCGGAAGAGTTTTCACCTACGTTTCCGTCAAAATGCATTCGCGAAGGGAAATTGCTACTTTTTAATTGTGTGTTTACATAATTAAAAAAGTTTTTAGGACATGATTTGACTTCGGATTCGACCTTACGATTATATTCTTCATGTGCGCAACGCAAGTCTGCAACAGTGGCGCGGGAAGTGGGTAGGACAGGTAGGACATGTACTACGCACAAAAACACCTGGGTAGGACACTCAAAGGATTGTCCTACCTACGATTTAGCAAAAAAAAAATAGGACCTGCAGAAAGCTTGTGAAATAAATTAAACTATGCTTCAGAGAAATTTCAGAGACTATAAAGGGTCCAACAGGCTCTTCATGAATTCTTTCTCAGATTCCCCTAAGAATAGCTTCAGGAATTATCAGAGTGTTTATATTTAGATTTTTCCAGGGTCTCTTACAGGGATCTCTTTCAAAATTGTTCTAGAGATTTATCTACTAATTTTCCCAGAAATTCTATTTTACAAAGGATGCTTAGAAGAATTTCTTCAGAATATGCTCCAGGTTTCCTTGCGACTACCTCCAGTAATTTCCTATCACTAAGTTTTCACCTGATATGTTTTTCACTATTTCTTCAACTGAGTTCTCTAGTTGTATTTCTAGGAGGTCTTTCTAAGATTTCCACAGGTTTCTACAGAATTGAGGAAATCCTCAAAGGTTTATTTTCGAATTTTTGAAAAAAAATCGCTGTTGAATCGTCTTGGAAAAAAAGAGGGCTTGCAAGAATTTCTTCTGTTCATGTGGATCCACGATTTATCCCAGAATTCCAAAATTTCTTAAGGGTTCTTCGAAAAAAATAAACATTTATTTACTTGAAAATTTCTTCAGCATTTCATCCAAGTATTACTCATGCAGTTTTTCCAAACATTTAAAAAAAAGTTTTCCCAAAAATTCTCATGCAACTTTTGAAAGTTTATTTAAGTTTTCACACCAGCTAATACTTTACCAATTTTCCCAATAATTCCTCCGATCACAAGCTTCTATAGAGATTGTTTCCAATGTTTTTCGAGGCATTCCTTTAGAAAATCCTGCAAAGTGCTATCCCGAGATTCGATTGATTTTGTTTTTAAGTTTATCTTAGCAAATTATCTCGGAAATCCTCTGCAACTTACTCAAGAGTTCAGGCGTTATTTCAGAGATCATTGATGATTAATAGTGACTTTAATACTTCCACTAGTTTTATATGAGATAACTTCAGAATTTTCTTTAGAAGTTCTTCACGGATTTATTCTTCTAAAATAGTTCATTGGCATTTTCCTGGAGAAAATATAAGTATGACAGGAGGAATTTCTGAAGGAACCTTAGAAGAAATCTCTGAGGGAATTGCTGAAGGTATCTTTAGAGAAATCTTATATTAACTCTCAAAGACAGTTTTATAGGAAATCCCTAGAAAGGTTGATTAATCATTGGATAAAATCTTAGAGGAATTGAGACTTTCTTGAAAAAAATCACAAAGAATTTCAGGAGGAATTCTGATGAGTCTCTGAAGAAATTCTGTTTCTGTGGTTTTCTTTGGGTAAATCTAGGTTGAATTCTTGAGGCATCCAAAACAAAATTTCCTAGTCAAACTCGTTAGAAAATTTTCAGAGTAACATCTAAACATTTTATCTTAATAAATTGCAGATGAAATTCCAGGGGAAATCACGTAATTCCAAAAAGATCTTGGATCTTGAAATGCCTGCTCTGATGCTATGAAGAATCAAACTCTTAAAGAAGGAACTGCATGAACTCCTGGCTTCTAATAGGTTTGGTTTTGTTTTCTTGGTTCCTGTTACGACTCTTCACAGCCTCTTTCTCAGGGTGGCCAGTGAAAAGTCAATTTCAAATTCCCGATTTTCTCCCGGTTTTTTCCCGGTATTTCAAAATTATTCCCAGTTTAATGATATGCTAAAAAAACCATTATTGCGAATTGTTTTACCATTTCAAACGACTTTTAAGTACAAGTTTTTTGGTCATAAACCAAAGCATTTTTATTAGGACACGGAAACCAGATATTTTGCTGCGCATTCAAATTTTCAAAACTGATTCTGCTAAATTCCAGTTTGATCGTGAGATATTGTTTTAATCTTACGACGGTCATTTTAAGTAATCTTGGAATTTGTTATGAAAAGGTTTAGTGTAAAAAAGGTTTGACCCTTGTTTATATGATAGGATCGAGTCAATATTTGAATGACCATTTAGGTCACAGATTTGGTAGACATAAAAATAATTTATCAATTGTTCAACATTTCGTTCCATGGTCATTAGCACCGAATTTTTTGTTATGTTTTACCCCACAAATCTAGAACATTTTCTCAGGGCAATTATTTCTGATAAAAATAACAATCATAATTCTGATATGAATTAGAATTTTAAACTATTTTTACCAAGCCCAAACAAGAAGCGAATGGCAAATCTTCAATGAATATCATAGGTTGTAAACGCATTTAATTTTATCTTAGTGAATTGCAAGCTTGCTTAGAGAAATTTATAACATCCAAACATTGTAGTTTTTAACATAAAATGCTTCATGAAACTATATGAAAAACTTTTCGCAAGAAGCTTCTTCATTTAAAGTTTTTAATTTACTGGCTAACTATTCACTGGTTTAGAGCAAGTGGTAACATTTGTATAAATAATATTTTCTTGACTTTATTGACTAACTTGGGATTTGAATTCAGAAGCTTTTGTAAAAATCCACTAAAGTATAGATCGAGCTGATTAAAACATTACGTGGTGTGCAAAATTTTCCCGGTGCTAATTGAAATTCCCGTATATATCCCGGTTTTTTCCCGGCGATTCGAAATTCCCGGCTTTTTCCCGGTTTTCCCGATTTCCCGGTGCGCTGGTCACCCTGCTTTCTGAATCATTTAAAGTCTCTTTTTTCAGGCAATAGGTCTCTAATTTCCTATGTTAAGCCACTTGCTTAGTCTGGCGTAGGGACGTTCCGATACTTTCGATACATCGGAATATCGATATTTTGAATGAATTTGAATTTTCTTTATTAGAGAGACTTTCAGCCCTTGGCTGGTTCGTCTCTTTTCAATATTTTGCTTTCGATATTCGATATTTTGATATCGATATTTTCTATTCAATATATGGGTGATATCTATATTTTCTTCCGATTAATCGTAAACTAAAATATAAAAAACAATAGTAGAGTTTTAGCATTAGCACTAGCATAACCATTAAGCATTTGTAGGTGGTATAGTCCTAGACCACTATATAAGGGTTGCCTCCTTCTCGACAGTTACCATAGACAAAGTTTTGAGAGAAATATCCCTCTAAGATTAAATAAACGTATCCTTCAGCAGTTGGGAATAATCGTAAACTCGCCTAATTGATACGCAAAATCTGCGTACATAAAAATTATTTAACGATCTGACGAAAGTAGCAGGGACCTCTACAAGCTCTTAGTGAAAAACAATTGTTTCTCCAAATATGATATATTTCTTGTTTAAATACAACACATTAATTAGATTTGGAGAAAACCCAGAGCAGTTTCCGTTCGAATTGTATTAGAATGTATGTTACCAGAAGATATTTATGTAATTGTAGGTCAAATCAACAATAATCTCGAGTATTCAAAGATTTTTTTGTCGAATTTCAGGCAACTAAATGGTAAGTCACTAAGTTATATAGGAATTTTGATCCATTGAAATATATCATATGATATTCCGATATATCGATATTTTGAATCAATATATCGGTGGTATCGATACTTTGTTTCGATAATCGTATCGAATCAAAATATCGATACTTTGCAATATCGGAACGTCCCTAGTCTGGCGTGAAAATGAGGGGGTTAGAAGCAAACTCAGTTTTGAGAAAATCTACTTCGAACTTTAACTGAAATTTTTCATTCCATACAAATTGTATGAGAGCCAAAAAATAAAAACAAGGCAGTTTTCTAACAATCATGTTATTTCGTCTATTGAGCGGATAAGTCACTTGAAAATATCTTTAGAACGCTTGGAAATAGAAGAATTTCCTTAACTCAAAACCGACCAAAATGTCACTTACACCCCTTTGCGTTTGAGCCCTTTGAATACGGTAACTTGAAATTTCCAG
Organism: Aedes aegypti; assembly: GCF_002204515.2. Taxonomy (NCBI): domain Eukaryota; kingdom Metazoa; phylum Arthropoda; class Insecta; order Diptera; family Culicidae; genus Aedes; species Aedes aegypti. Next base: position 223,091,480 of record NC_035109.1, on the reverse strand, counting down.
TCTAGGATTCCATATGGTTAAAATTTTTCTTAGCTTCAATGTGCACAAAATATTTTCCAACGTTTGTCCTACCCACAGGGCAGACAATCGTCACCGTCAAATGGAAAAAGTCGTCGACGAAACTGAAAAAAGAATCGTCATCGTCACTCAACCAGCGTTGGATGACGATTTGCTGCAGTGGTCCGCCAAAAAGGCTCGGCGTCATGACGAACACATAAACCTCCTTCGTTATGGTCGAATCTTCGTTCGGAAGCTCTGAGCTGACTAAAAATGTGAACCGTGGCGTCGTTAGATTATGAGCCTTTTTTGAAGAAATAAAACACAAACAAAAAAACAAAACGTGTCCGGAATTGAACAAACGATCTCTGAATCGTCAACGTCACGCGCGTGGGTTAAATTGCTAATACAAGCAATTGGGTCCTAAAATTTTTAATGAAATCTTGTTTTTATTGTATAACATGAAAAAGCATGTTACTGTAACTACTTTAGCAATTTTTCCTGCTCAAATAATGGCTATATCATGTTTGAACTTTAATTTAAAAATTTGGTCCTTAAATGAACCTTGACACTTTTGATCATGTTTGACGTTCGCTTAGTCGACAAAAACACCACAGGGGTTTTAGTTCGACCACTGGGGTTGTTCCTATCTGACATTTCGTAAGGGACACGGAAAACAAAATACACCCAAAATTTGAGTTTAAGCCAAAGGATGTGACAAAATCTAAAAAAATGTTTTTTGGGCTTAAACCAACGGAAAACATTAGAAAATTGAGTAAACATGTGTTTTTGGCCTAAACTTAAGCGTTTGGCATCAAAATTGGGACAGGGCTTTAGGACCCTATTCTGGGATGGCATTCGCCGTTTTGTGCATAGCAAGCGAATATATAATAAACGCCTCCTTCGTTTGAGAAAGGGGAGCGAACGGAATGAAGACAAAGTTGTTCGTTGACGATTTTGGATTGACGTTCGTCGTGCATTCTTTCGTCGATGACGAGACGACCACCTGCCAGAGTTATTATACTGGATGACGATGTCTTTTTTTATTTCGTCATCGCACTGTGACGAATCTGACGATTGCCTGCCCTGCCTACCCATGGTTTCGAACGTGGACGCGCATCTGGTCTGCAATGATTGATCGTTGCTATTACTTTATGCTAAAAATTGATCTGAGCTATCCTAACTGTGGCCACTCTCTAAACTAGGAATTATCTTTTTTGCAATCTCAGCACACAAAAGACCAGCGAAAAAAAAACAGATCGGTATCTATTGAAAGACGCCAAAGGCAAAAAAGCACAGAATACGCTGTGTAAAACGCATATTGCTAAACCACATGGGTAGCGGGTAGGTGATAATTTAAACAAAATAACAAAATATTCATAAACCCCCCTTATTTAGCCTCAGGCTTGAGACTGAAGAAAAGCACACGATTATCTCGGTGAAAACATGTTTAAAATGCGGGACACTTGGTTACTATACCTTTGGAGCTTCCTTTGGCGACACTCGTAATCGTACTGGTCATCCCGAGCATGGGCATAGTCTACGTGCAGTTGCCCAAAGCTGGACGGATCCTTCTGTTCCGGAGAAGTAAAGTTAAATCCTCCGGTACTCAGCTTAACGCGATACCCGGACAGGTAAATCGCTGAATCCACCGAAGCCTCGTAAACGAAACGAATGTGACAAAAATTCTTTTTCGAGAAACGAAGGGTTGTGATTTCGCCACACCGTTCGAAAATCTCTCGGATTATCTCTTCCGTAATGGAATTCGGAAGGCCTCCCACGAAAACTGTCCTACATCCGGGAGGGCGATCAATCGTTTTCGGTGCCGGTAAATTGGGATTGGGCGGAAACAAAGTGCACGATTTGCAGTAGATGATTTCCTTGCTGCCATCCTCTGGCCTAACGATCCCCAAAGTCTGTTGAGCCAGGTCCACTCCAGTATTGATCTGCTGGGCAGCCATAACGGGAAACGTCTGCATTCCGATCAAGGAAGAACCGTCCATCATGTTCATCATCCCCGGGGCCATCATCATAAACCCCTGCGGTTGAGGAATCAGTCCATTGAACAGAATCTGCCCTCCGGCATCCACTCCAAGTTGGCCACTTTTCTGGCCGAGCGTTTCCTTCTTCTCCCCGCTACTTGCTTCCTTAATGGAGTCCCTCTCCGAAGCCGACTCCAAATCCATCGGAGCCACTCCGGATTGCGTTTGGCTTTGCTTGCGGGCATATTCCAGTTGGCTGCTGTTCAACAAGGAAGCACTGGTCGTGGCAATTGGCTGGGCAATAAATCCACTCCCTCCGGCAATACTGCCCATTATGGGATCTGAAACGAAAAATCGATATTCCACAATAGAGGGCGTATAAAATTATCATGATTCCTAAGAAAAATACTCACGCATTGTGGCAATTGCGTTGCCGGAGAGCGAGTTTAGCGTAAAGGACATGGCTCCGTGGTCCTGACTTCTTTTTTTCTATGTAGTCACTGCAAAATTTTAACAAAAATGGATCACCAGCAAGAATAAAAATATCTCCGATGGTTTTACGTAAACAACTCCGTCGAAACTGGGCCGAACTTGCGAAAGAAAAAATGCGAATGACGGAGTGAACGTCAAAACATCAGGAGAAATGAGAGAAATGAAACTAGTGCGAGTCTGGTACTGCACGTTTTCTAATTGGAAAATCTAGTACGTTGTAGAATAACTTTTCAGAAGAGCGCAGTACTTCCTGAATTCAACACTGAGAAAAATCTACACGTCAAGGTCGTGTGTTTTACTTATAGATTTGCGCAATGAGGAAAACCACATGATTTGAGTGTGGTAGCCATATGGATTTCATCATTGATTTCACGGTATAATAACATGTGTATCAACATTAGGTTGTCATGTGAAACAAACATGAATTTCCAAATATTAAATCATGAAACCCAACTGATTTGCTTATTGAATTAGAAATGTAGTAGCTTTAGATAGTCATGTGTGATAGAACATAAATGTCATGGGCTGAAAGAAGAAATTTGGTAGAAAAACTTTTGCTCCCCAAAATATGGATCCGAGGCTCCTCTGCTTGTCGCAAACTCTCTTGATTTTTTTTTCAAACCCGTGAGCCAGCAACAAGCGGGGCGCCGCAAATCCATAATTTGGGAAGCTAGGGATAAGCATATTCCATTTTTTTCGAAACTGAAAGCCAGAAAAATCTGTTAGTGGAATCCGATTTTTCTACTAAACTATACATTATAATCAATGTTTTCTTATAGAAAGGTAGAATTCTCGTACATCGGTCAACTTCACTAATAAAAGAAAAATCGAATTCATAAATTTTCATCTAACACTTTCAGCTTCAAAATTTGCTTCTTCTCTTTGGAAGCATGATGATGACTGTCGTTCGACACGAGGTCCAACCGCAATTCAGTTCACTAGGCATCCCATGGGTTGATCACAAACAATTTAGAAGCTTTGAACATGGAAATCGATAGCATAGCTCATGGATTTCATCATAACAATCTCATTGCGCAAATCAATGAATCGACTAACTTGAACATGATGATTATGACACAAGATAACCATAAGCAAAACACACTGAATCCGTGTTGGTGTGATGATCTATGCGTCCATAGGTTAACACATACGAATCTGAAGAGAAAGCTTCGGGAACTTATGTGGAAAAAATATGGAATCCCTGTTGTCGGTTGATGAATCAATCCATGAAGCAAAACACAGGAATTTAATGTGTAACACACACGAAGTTTGCAAGAAAATCATAGCAAATCGATATGGACGTTCATGAATCGATCCATAATTTTTAAACACACAGATCGAGCGTGTGGATTTTTATCAGTGAAGGGTCTTCCTTAAGCTATCAGTACACACTTTGCCAAATGTGCAAATATTTGCCAAATTTTGACAAATTTATTTGTCATATGTGTACTGACCAAATATATTTGCACAAAAATTTATGTGCAAATATTTGTCTAACTTTGTAATAGCCAATACTTGAAGATATAAGGAAATATATATTGTAAAAGTATGCCAAAACAAGTTTTATTTGGTCAACTTTGCAACTCCGTTCAGTTCTCGAGTGGCAAACATGGACAAATAAGAGTTTGTCAAATGTTTGTCCACCGTGTACTGACCTTTGGCAAACAATAGGCAAACGGCAAACGTTAGGCAAACGTCTGAAACGTCAAATAGCCAAATATTTGCACACTTGACAAAGTGTTTACTGATAGCTTTAGCCGTGTTGGTTGGTTGGTTTGACTTTATTAACGAGATTTTTAGCCCTGGGCTAGTTCATCTCGGGACCAACGGCTTTACTTCCCTTCCGAAGGAAGTCGTCACTATAACATTTTACGTCATAAGTGACTATGTCGGGGGGATGGGATTCGATCCCAGGTCCTTAGCCGTGTGCTTATAGAGCGCTGCATATGACGAGCCTAACCTCACTTATTTGACAGCTGCTGGTCCTGTTGTTTACGTTTCGGACTTAGTCGTTTTTTCCATCATTTTTTCATCTTCGCATTACTATCACCAGCATGCTGATGGTGATGATTTTCCACGGTAGGAAGATAGAATAATACGATCCGTGGGTATCTGCAGTGGATTTGACCTCTCCTCGCAGCAAACTTTCACGAAATTAAGAATGATTCGAAAAAAGTACTAAGTCCAAACTGTAAACAACAGGACCAGTACCTGTCAAAATTGATGCGTGACGTCACAGTGCACTGGAGTATTGCGAATCTTTACTTAAATCCGCAGACTGTCCAACAAGTTGCGCCGGTGGCACATGCGCCGAGTTGTGCGCCAGCCAAAAAGTAAATAATGAAATGTCAAAATATCTCGCCGAGAAAGTGAATCACTTTTAAAGCTCGAGTCCTAAACTGGAGAGCGATCATAATTGTTTTATCGATACAAAACATATGGAATAAAATTGTTCGTACCTTCTTGTGTTCAAGTTGCAAGCGATTGAAATTGTTTTGACCGACCCACAACTCGGCGCATAATCGATCGGCGCGCAAGTTATTTGGTGGTCTGCAGTTTTGAGAAAAGATTCGCAATGTGCCCAACTAGTACCAGACCACGGCGCGTAACATTCGAAGTAAATAGGAAGTGATCGAAATGCTAAAAATTCTCGAGACGCTCAATAGTGTTTTTATAAAAACTTCCGCAGTTATCAGCTGAGAGTTTTTTTTTTTGACAACGTACATTTTTTGCATTTTTGAATGAAAATGCAATGAATGCTTGCAACGATTTTCAACCGACTACATTAATCTGTTAACTCTTCCAAAACATAGTCAACATCACTACACAAGACAATTTCTTCTGTTGATTTAACCAGAGTTGTAGTATTTTTGACTAGAAACATTCTTGATTTGAGAAGTTTAGCCTCATACTTTTGACCACACTGTGTTGTACGGTGGGTGTCACGGACTGAAATACAATGCTTTGTAGTGGATGCTACTATGGACATAGGGCCGTATGAATAAAATGTAGTAAAGTTGAGTTTACTACATTCTCGGTAGTAAACGCTATATGTGGAATACGAGTGGAACATGTTTGTGTCATTTTCCTTTCTACACCTTTCGAACATACTACAAACAACGCATTGCTATGAATAAAGGTAGCATTTACTACAAAGCTACTGGTAGTTAGCTTCAGAGGTTGCTACACATGCTTTGAGACTGCGGAATTGAATGGAATAATTTACTTTTGAGTAACAATCATAGGAAAACGATATGAGTTTTGATATTTCGGAAGGTATTTTGAGTTTTGCTTAGGAATTCTGAGGTTACGACAACATTCGCCCCACCAATTCTGAGATTCCGGTAAGATTACCGGCAGTAGCAATTTGTAATATCCGTGTGAATTCTGGCATTACGATAATTATGTTATTTTCTAGGAATTTTAGGATGTCGGTAGGAATTCAGATATTTATAATGTAATTCTGAAATTTACGTGTAAATTCTGACCTTTTGAATTCCGGAATTCCTGTAGGAACTTTGAGATTCCGATAGGGATGTGGGATTTTTTATGATAATTCTGGAAGTTTAAATACCATTCTAGGAATATTGCGGAAATATTAGGAATCTGGTAAAAACTCTAGAATTGGGGTGGGAATGGGATGGAAATGGATGGAATATTAATCTCTTGGAATTCGGTGGGTATCTTTGAGACGGTATTTCTGTAAGAATATGCGATTGCGGTGGGATTCCTGCGAATTATTGTGTGAATATTTGTAATTCTGAAAAATCAATCTTTGTAATTATTGAAAAAATCCTTTAAGATTCCGTTGATCTCCAGTTCCGTTGGTATTTCAATGCAAAGCTTTAATATAAACGTTTTTGAAATATTTTATAGATTTCAATGGGATTTTTTGTGAAATCGATAAGAATTGAATTCTAACGACGACTACCAATGGAATCATTACAATTTCCATAAAAATCTCGACATTCCAAGGATACTATCAGAAATCCCACCAAAATAACGAGAATATCACAGAAACACTAAGAACTTCCGGAATTCAACATGCTGTTAAGAAAACACACGGGGAGCATCGAAATTCTACCGCAATTTCACCAGAATCTCAGTACTGGTGCTAGAAAATATTGTGCATTCAGATTAACTTTAGACCGAAGTTCATTAGACAAATGAAATATTGTGCATTCAGATTAACTTTAGACCGAAGTTCATAAGAGAAATGAAATATCACTGAAATTTCGCCGAAGTTCGGGCGTCGGCATTCTACCGAAGTGCTACGCCGACAAGGCAATCCTTATGCGTCGGCGAAGCACCAAATTAGAATGCCGACGCCGAACTTCGCCGAAGTTTTGACTGCCGAACTTCTAATTGTCACTCGAATTGTCAATATCACCAACAAAAGTTCACCGAAGTTCGGCGTCGGCATTCTACCGAAGTGCTACGCCGACAAAGGCATTCCGTATGCGTCGGCGAAGCACTAAATTAGAATGCCGATGCCGAACTTCGCCGAAGTTTTGATTGCCGAACTTCTAATTGTCACTCGAATTGGCAATATGCTTCATAGATGTTGTGTCTCTTCATAGATGTTAAGCTAGTATTTAAAAAATCATCAATCACTGGCGAAAAATCACATTGAGGGCATTCAAGCCAAATGTAACAAATATGTAAAATGTCTCTATCCCCTTATTAATAGAAAATCAAAGCTTTGTCTTAAGAACAAGCTTTTGATATTCAAACAAATTTTCAGGCCAGCCATGTTGTATGCTGTACCAATATGGACTAGCTGTTGTAATACCAGGAAGAAAGCTCTGCAGAGAATTCAAAATAAAATTTTGAAAATGATTCTGAGGCTTCCTCCCTGGTATAGTACCAATGAGTTACATAGAATATCCAATGTTGAAACATTGGAACAAATGTCAAATAAAATAATCAATAATTTCAGGCAAAAATCGTTACAATCTTCTATTGCCACGATTAATGCGTTATATGTTTAGGTTAAGTTAGGTTAAGTATATTCAAAGCCTTTTTTTCTCTTATAAGCAGGTGAAATCAACTCACCTGTAAAAAATCTGAACTGTTACGGCAAATGAAATGTAATATGTTGTTAACAAAATGTTAATTAAATCTTAAATTTGTTTTACCAAATTAGGATGATAGTGTTGTCTAATAACACAGAACACCTAGATATAAGAAATGAATGTAATGTTTGGAATGATACTAATAAAGAAATTAAAAAAAAAAAAATGGCGTTGGGGAAAGGCCGAAAACCACCCAGAAAATTCTTTGATGTACCATCATCATAAAATCACAGACATAAAGAGAATACCAGACTAATCGCAAAATTACACTACAAATCTTGTCAAATAACAGCACCTTCATGATTTGTGCAAATTATCGCGTAATCGATTAGATTCCATGCATTTTATTCATATGCATGATTGTATTAATTTTAAGCGTCACTCTGAATAGATTGTTCTTTACGTGCAAAATCACTCTGCACTCCGAATGGAAATTTCTTAACGTGCAGCTTCAGTCACTGCTCATGTTCGAAAGTAGTAAGTACTACATGTTCGAAAAGTTTTTTATTCATACTAAAAGTGTAGTAAACTTTATGGATTTTGTTTTTGAGTAGATGCTACTTGTAGTAAAGTTCAAAGTTTTTTATTCATATCACCCATAGTCAAATTTACTGCACTGCTCAGTGATTTTTCACCAGATTATAGTAAACTTAACAGATTTTTGTAGTCGGTTGAAAATCGTTGGTGCAGTTCTTAATTCTACCATGGATTCGGTAGATTATACAACAAAATTTGTTTGCGTGTAGTTTTAGCACTGGGATTGTTCCTATCTGACATTTCGGAAGGGACACGGAAAACAAAATACACCCAAAAATTTGAGTTTAAGCCAAGGGGTGTGACAAAATCTAAAAAAAACTTAAAAAAGTTTTTGGACTGAAACATACGAAAAACATCAATAAATTGAGTAAACATGTGTTTTTGGCCTAAACTAAAGCGTTTGGCACTAAAATTATGTCAGGGATTTAGGACCCTATTGGGTTGTTTATAAATTTTATTTATTTATTTATTTATTAATAATAACAATCTCCATCTGACTTATGTCTTAATGAAGTATATAAAAAAAATCTGCATTGGAGTAAACACCCTATTGGGTTGTTTAGTGATGAAAAATTCACGGGTTTTTGTAGCTTGATCAAAAGAGTACATTTTTCTAAGTGCAACACGATTTTATTGCGTTTTAATGTCTTAATTTTGATAAAATAAAATTATTGAAAAAGATTTCATTCCGTCTTCTTTCGTTTATTCACTAAACATGGTTGCAACTACAAATAAAAGGAAGGGTGAATCTCTGAATTCACATCTTCCTTCCAAAAAAGTGGAATTTAAAACTGTCACTAAACGTGGCAAAAATGAAAGAAAGGACGTTTCTCCGGCATGTGAACTTTCTTCCACACGCTTGGCCTGCTCAGCGCAGCGCATGTGTAAAAACTACAACAGAATGAGGCAACCAATGCAGGACTCTCTGGCTGAGTGAATATTCTGTGTAAGTCGCACTCATGCTGTGTGTAGCCGATGTGTTGGCCTTCGGCTGTGCGGGGATCGATGGAAATGGAACTGTCAATCTCTCCCGCGCGGCAGCAAACAGTTGGCCGTTGGTAAGATGGGGAGTTTTCTGTGATTTTTTCAGGCGAAAAGCCGGAAGATGGTCGCAAATGTGGAAGTTTTTTCCCCATTTGCTTCCGCTTCGGCTATTCGAATGAAAAAATCTCTGAAAACTTGAAAATTTGAATGTTTTTCTTAATGTTTTCAGAAGCAAAACAAAAATGGAAGCGAATTCCGCATTCCAAGCGTTCCTCCTCTGTGCGCATTTCACTCATTCGGTTTGTTTACCATCGTTTGCACAAAACTGTGTACAGCCCCTTTGCACAGAATCTGTGCTGCATGAAGAGAGGCTGATTTTGTGTACTCGGCAACTCATTTCTGAGCGTGACAAGTTTAGCGTGTGGTCAGTTGTTCCGAATTTGGGGGATTAGGCAGGAGACACATGCTGATTTGAATAGCGCCCAAACCGTTGATTTTAGCGATAGTTTGTTCGGAGAAGTTTCTTGGTATATTAAAGCGCAACTATTGATGAAAACTGTTTTGTGATCAATCCACCTAGCAGTGAGACAGAAAAACTATTTTTTCAAAACATTTAGTTAGACATATGGTGTCTTCGGCAAAGTTGTAGAATTGGCAATTTGAAACAACTTTGTCGAAGACACAATTTTTTTATCTCTTATACTTTTTGAGATATATGCTGTTGTATGTGAATGGCCCCTAAAAATCATATATTTTATCATAACTTTTTTACAAGATTTTTAACATTTTTTGTGTTTTCTACAAAGTTGTTTGTCATAAAAAAAACCGTGTTTTTGCTGAACATATCATAACCCTATCTTTTGAAGTAACAGGTGGTCAAAAAAGTAAAAATTTAGCGTGACATAATTTGTGTACCATCCCTTATAGACAAAAGGTTTTATCAACTTCCGAAAGGGAAGATATGGTACTTTCATTATTTGTAACAGTTGTCTGCGCCATTTTGCGCCGAAGCCAGTTATAGAGGCCTAAACTACCCCTTGGAAAAGAGTAATCATGAATAACTTTGTTACTTCAAAAGATAGGGTATTGATATGTTCAGCAAAAACACGGATTTTTTAGGGGTCGTCCATAAATGACGTAGCATTTTAGGGGGGAGGGGGGGTCTTCACAAATTTGTGACGATGTGTGACGAGGGGGAGGGAGGGGTCCCAACTTGTAGACGTAGCATTTTAAATAATTTCGGTAAAAAAAGTAGCACTGGAAAAAAATAAAAACGGTTTTTATCAAACTTATTTGGTTGAACTATTTAACTTAAGTTATAAAATAATGATTCAGCTTCAAAGCATTAATCTTTTAATCATTTAATTCCTGACAACTAAACAGATTTTATGAAGGTTTAAATAGTTATGTGAATGTTACATTATATTCGTGTCCAAACTATTTATTTATGAGTAAACAAATTAAAAGCTCAATAAATAAGTAAAAATCAATCCTTTATCGACTTGGAAAGTATTATTTTTCCATTTGTTAACAAGATATACAATCAACCGTTTTAGTTTAATTAATATTTTCTGTTAGAGATTTATTTACTCAAATATGTTATTTCATAATATGCTCATTTAGACAAATATTAACGTTATTTTAGTAAACAAGATATTTATTCAGTGCGTTCAATGTTGCATGAGATCTCCACAGAGTATTGATCAGGGTGACCAGCGCACCGGGAAATCGGGAAAACCGGGAAAAAGCCGGGATTTTCGAATCACCGGGAGAAAACCGGGAAATATACGGGAATTTGAGTTAGCACCGGGAAAATTTTGCATACCAAGTAATGTTTTAACCAGCACAATCTAAACTTTAGTGGATTAAAAAAAAACTTTTGAATTCGAATCCCAAGTTAGTCAATAAGGTCAAGGACATATTCTTTATACAAATGTTACTACTTGCTATAATCCAGTAAATAATTAGCCAGTAAATTAAAAACTTTTAATGAAGAAACATCTTGCGAAAAGTATTTCATATAGTTTCATGAAGCATTTTATGTTAAAAACTACAATGTTTCGATGTTATAAATTTCTCTAAGCAAGCTTGCAATTCACTAAGATAAAATTAAATGCGTTTACAATCTATGATATTCATTGAAGATTTGCCATTCGCTTCTTGTTTGGGCTTGGTAAAAATAGTATATAATTCTAATTCCTTTCAGAATTATGACTGTTATATTTTATCAGAAATAATTGCCCTGAGAAAATGTTCTAGATTTGTGGGTATAAAACATAACAAAAAATTCTATGCTGATGACCGTGGAACGAAATGTTGAACAATTGATAAATTAATTTTTATGTCTACCAAATCTGTGACCATTTAAAATTTAAACTATAAACAAGGGCCAAACTTTTTTTAACACTGAACTTTTCCATAACAAATACCACGATTACTTAAAGTGATCGTCGTGAAATATCGTTTCATAGATTAAATTGGAATTTAGCAGAATCAGTATACTGCCCATAACTGCATAACAGTCACATTCGACATTTTTGACAAATTGGAGTTCATACCATAGAGAGTCATAAAATGATAAATACTTTCGATCAACTTACAACAATCTGTTTTTTTTTTTTTTTTTTAAATCTTTATTTGAGTGTATTTTAACGCACGAGGGCTAGTTCTACACTTACAACAATCTGTGAGATTGTCTATAAAACTCGAAAAAAATACCAAGTTGTTTTGTCACATTGGCAATAATAACCGCATAACAGTCACATTGAGATTATACACAATGTAGTAGCAACGAAATTTCTATCAAAATTATTTTCTGACTATTCACCCAATATGCGATATGAGTTGTACAAAATTTCAGCCACAAATAAGCTCTTTTGAATTCTTAATGATTTTTTGAAATTTTAGTTTCCTTCCATACTGCAGTAAAATGCAAACTTGGTAACTCATTTACTCAGTGCCTACTTTTGTCGAATGTTACAAATATGCAGTTATGGGCAGTATAAGCCCAGAACATTTAAATGCGCAGCAAAATGTCAGACTCCCGTCTACCACTAATAGAAATGCTTTAGTTTATGACCAAAAATGCGTACTTAAAAGTCGTTTGAAATAGTAAAAAAAAATCGCAATAATGTTTCTTTGTATCATTAAACCGGGAATATTTTTGAAATACCGGGAAAAAACCGGGAGAAAACCGGGAATTTGAAATTGACTTTTCACTGGCCACCCTGATTGATGGAACAGCCCTGAAATTGCTGATTTTTGAAACATTCCAAATATTATAATTTTTATTTTTTCTCTATCTGGCCACTATTTGCTGAATGGATTTGAATTAAGGGAATAATGACGGAGAACCATTCCAAATTAAGGCTCAAGAATCCATCATTCAATCATCAGCAATCATTAAAAATAAAAAACAGTTTTTCGTTCAAATTTAAAGAAATCCTCAAGAAAATCATTGTATCAAAGAGAGCAAGTGTAATGCAATGATAGATTTTCATGAGCATTGCTTCAAATTTGAGAAAAAAAATTTGTAAAAGGTTTAGAAAATTTGTAAAACGATGATGGTTATTTTCCTTTTAAGGTATTTTGTTGATCATATTCACTGGAATCTGTTTCTTAACCACGAATAATTTAAAAAATTCTCTTATTGCTGTTCGTTTTATCACTCCAAACAAGAATTTTATCTTTTTTCTACATATTTAGCTGTAAACCTCTATTAGGTTTTAAGAATAATAAAAGTACTACAATTTAAATTTAACCTAAATATAACAAAATAAATATAAACTGGGAATCAACATTATGTAACATCAACAGAAAATAAGTTAGTTTAAACTGTTTCCCAAATATTTTTTGAGCGCTACATTATTTCAAACTGTTATTCGTCAGATTATCCTGACGTTTTCGGTCAGTAATTAACTATCAATTAATATAAAACTTTGTTTTTAATTTCTGGATTTTAATGTTATGTTTAATCTCAATTGTTGAGGAAAACAAATAAAAAATTTAAGGGAGGGGAGGAGGTGCTTGATATGCTACATAGTTTCCAAAGGAGGGTATCTGCATTTGTGGCTAAATGCTACGTAGCATTTTTTAACTGATTTTTTATACCCCCCTCCCCCCTCGTAGCATTTAGTCACAAATGCAGATACCCCCCTTTGGTAGCATATCAAGCACCTTCCCCCCCCCTCCCATAATTTTTTTATTTGTTTTCCTCAACAATTGAGATTAAACAAAACATTAAAATCCAGAAATTAAAAACAAAGTTTTATATTAATTGATAGTTGATTACTGACCGAAAACGTCAGGATAAAAAGCTCTTTATTTGAAACCTCCAAATTAACATGTTGGCACGATAAGAGAGGTGTCAATAAATTGTTTGGATGAAGTGCAGTATCTAGAGCTCATGCTAGATAAAAATTTAACTTTCAAAAACCATACTGAGGGCATTCAAGCCAAATGTTACAAATATATAAGGGATGGTACACAAATTATGTCACGCTAAATTTCACCTTTTTTGATTCCTCCCCCCCATTTGTCACGTTTTTTGTATGAGTCCTCCAAAAATTTTGCAAGGCTTGTCACGCTTGGCTTGACTCCCTCCCCCCCTCGGAGCGTGACGTAATTTGTGCATGACCCCTAAAATGTCTTTATCATCTTATTAACAGAAAATCAAAACTTTGCCTCCAGAACATTTTTTTCAATTTTTAATTTTTTCAAACAAATTTTCAGGCCAGCCATGTTGTATGGGGCGGTCCATCAATTACGTAAGACAATTTTGGCGGTTTTTCGACCACCCCTCCCCCCATGGTAAGATTTTTTACATGAAAATTACAAATAATTTGTATGGCGCGTAAGTAATCTCAAACCCCCCCTCCCCCCATAACCCCTTACGTAATTAATGGACCGCCCCTATGCTGTACTAATATGGACTAGCTGTTGTAATACCAGGAAGAAAGCTCTGCAGAAGATTCAAAATAAAATTTTGAAAATGATTCTGAAGTTTCCTCCCTGGTAAAGTACTAATGAGTTACATAGAATATCGAATGTTGAAACATTGGGACAAATGTTTAATAAAATAAATAATAATTTTAGAGAAAAATCGTGGCAATCTTCTATAGCCACCATTAATGCGTTATAAATCTAGGTTTAGTTAGGTTATGTTAATCGAAAGGCTTTTTTTTCTTATAAGCAGGTAAAATCAATTCACCTGTAATAATTCTGAACTGCTGCAATGGTGAGTGAAATAAATTGCGTTGTTAACAAAATGCAAATAAAAATTTAATTTAGTTTTACCAAATTTGGATGATAGTTTTGTCTAAATGATAAATTTAAGAAATGATAAATAGAGGAATTGAAAAAAAAAAAAATCAAACCTAAATATATCTCACCGCAGGCAGGCAAACGAGCGAGAGCATTCAATCGTCGATCACTAACCTGCCAGAGGCACAATGCCGGCGATGATAATGTTGACTGATGCGGCATCTTTCGCAAGTCGCTAAGTCTCGAAGAAGGGCCCTGATCTGCATCATGGTCTGATTAATCGTCAATGTGACTGGTTTAGGTGATCATGGCTCAGACTCATCTCTTCGATTCAGTTTTCAGTTTTAACGCTGTTTTCAATACTGGAGAGAGTGAAGCACCTGATCGCTCAGCGAATACATAAATTATCGAGCACGTGGACTCTATGCACCTTCGGATAATTTATTAAAAGTTATTCTGATTTATCTGTCATCGTAAATTGAACTTGTACCATCATGTATGATGTCTATGCTTGTACGTTCAACTCGTTTTCTGGGTGTGATGATTTACTTAGGTATCCTTCTTTCTGGCGTTCCGGGGATTTCCTCTAGGAATTCCTCCAGAAATTGCTCCGGAGATTTTCTCCGAAAATTCTTCCGTGCATTTGTTTAAGGAATTCCTCCGGAGATTTCGTCCAAGAATTCTTCCAGGGATTTCATTATGAAATTTCTGTGGGATTCTCTTCAGAAATTCATTCGGGATTTTTTATTAAATAATTCATCCGTAGATTTCCTCTAGGATTTTCTCCGGGGATTCGCTTATGAATGGACATCACCAGACCGTTGTGTGCCTCCTCAACTTTACAAACACAAAGTGCTCCTTGCTCCATGTTATTTTTTCAGCAAAAATTAATTGCAACCACACTTTAATTATTCGAAAATTGGGTCAACTATCCTATAACATTTGTTCGATTATGTGTTCATTGACGTACAATTCGGTCGATCAATGCGTCCATTTCCGTCAGGATATAACCATAAAATTTTATTATTTACAACCGCACCAAAGTACAACTCATATTGAATTGTTTCATTTGTTCCTTTTCTCCGTTTTGTTCCATATGCCAAACTTGTACGAGATGAACCGCAGGAAGCGACGGCCGAACTAGTGATTATTCGTGGTAATTTTCGCACGCTTACTTCTGATTCCCGTACTTCTGGCCTTTTAAATTAATTCCTTTTGTTTTATTGTTTCCAGAATATCGAACCGATAAAAATTTATTAGCAAAAATTATACTCCGAATTCGTTTGCTTTCGGTTGGTTTCTTTTCGTCCCAAGTGCATTGCGTTGAGTGTGCAGTGCTGCAAAATCTAGTCCTTCGGGCTTTATCGAACACCAAACGATCGGGAGGAGGCTTAAGTAGTGCAGAAAAGGGACCAAAAACTCGGTAACGAAGGTACATTATTCGAATATCTGCGATTAATTTATTTTAGTGGGTACGGTTAAAAATTGCCACCGAACTGCACTGGGCCTCCATAACGATATGCCGTTTTTTATTTCGAATTCAAATTGTTATTGATTCGTGTGAATTCGTTCGTTAACACAAAACTGTTGGGGCGGTTAACTATTTTGAGGGCTTTGTATTTAAGGTGAACTAATTAGCTATATGGGTCCGTTGTGTTGTGTAAGGTAGTTGATCAAGTTGGGAAAGGAGGATTCATTTTTTTCATTTATTTCGTTAACATCTTACCAGATAACACTGGATCAACAATTTTACGCCACAATGCTGGGTTCGTGGCCGCATTTCTCCATCCTCGGTTTTGCTCAACGCTCGTCAAATAGTTGTGCACTTCATCCGCCCACCTGCGCTCCACGCCTTCTTTTACCAACCGGATCCGAAGCGAACACCATCTTTGCAGTGTTGCTGTCCGGCATTCTTGCAACATGCGCTGCCCATCGTATCCTTCCAACTTTGGCCACCTTCTGGATACTGGTTTCGCCGTAGAGTTGGGCAAGCTAGTGGTTCATCCTTCGCCACCACACACCGTTTTCCTGCACACCACCAAAGACGTTCGAAGACTTCAAGTGCTTGCAAGTCCTCCACGAGCATCGGCAACGTTCCATGCTCGTAGAGGACTATCGGCCTTATGAGCGTTTTGTACATGGTACATTTGGTGCGGGTGTGTATCTTTTTTGACCGCAGCTTCTTGTGGAGTTCATAGTAGGTCCGACTTCCGCTGATGATGTGCCTCCGTATTTCACGGCTAACGTTATTGTCAGCCGTCAGCAAGGATCCAACGTAGACGAACTCGTCGACCACTTCGAATGTATCCCCGTCTATCGTAACACTGCTACCTAGGCGAGCCCTGTCGCGCTCGGCTCCACCAGCTAGCATGTACTTTGTCTTGGTCGCATTAACCACCAGTCCAACTTTCACTGCCTCGCCTTTCAGGCGGGTGTACAGGTCCAATCGAAAGTCATTCTGGGCGAAATTCGAACGAGCTGGAATTTTCGCCTGAAATCTTCATACGATTTTGCACATCGTTGCTCTTAACAGTCTTGTGAGCTTTCCGGAAAAGCTGTTCTCTTCCGTGATTTTCCATATCTCTACGCGACCGATGTCGCATTGAAAAGGTGATGCATAAGGACCAGGTATTCGCTACATTTTTGGAGGATTTGCCGTTGGTTGGTAATTGCCGGGCATAGCGTGGTACATCGCGTATCTGAAGGAATGAAGTAGACCCTTTCGTGTGGTAATTAGCCTCCTCCACAGCCACTACTATCCTCACCTTCTCGCGGTACTGGCCGAGGTTTGAGAGAAGATCGGGTAATTAATCCCGATGGGATGTTTGGTCGTATGCTGACAGGGATGAGGGAAGATGTTTACTTTGGAAAACAAGGAGCGTCTGTACTGCACGTTCGCAGCGGCTCACAACAGCGTCTGTTGATCATCGTGCGAGTAACAAAGAAGGACTCTAAGCTAAACTGTGCACTATGACCTTACGAACATTTAGGGGGAATGGTTTTCCGGAAATCTAAGGGTGTCAGGCTCTGTAAGCCAATCGTAAAAATCCATTAGCACAGTAAATGTCAAGGAGAGAATACGGATCAGAACAATCGGCAAATAGCACAGCAACGGAAATGGACTTGTGATTAGAAATTCGGTACGTGGAACAGCAAATCTCTCAAATTCATCTGAAGCACGCGCATTCTCTCCGATGTACTGAGGGACCGCGGTTTCGGAATCGTAACGCTGTGTTGGATAGTAGCAATGGTGCGAACATTTAAAGGTCACCATACAATCTACCAGAGCTGCGGCAACATTCGTATGCTGGGGACAGCTTATAGGGGTTTCTAGGGTAATATGCACTGCCGGGGCAAAACGCACCTTGTCAATTTCTCTGAAATAAATCAGTCTTGAGTGAAAAATACTATGCCGATAGATGAAACTATTCAAATTCTTGATACAACCATAAGAAGGGTAAAAAGATCGAAAAACTGAGTTTTGATCCGAGGCCCGGAGGGCCAAGTCTCATATACCAATCGATAGAGCTCGATGAACTGAGCACATGTTCGTGTTTTTAAAAATAGAATTTTTGCACTTCTAGCAAAGCTAGAAACTTTCACCTAACCCGGCTATCTGGGAAGCACATGGGGTTTAGAATCTGTGGTTCTCATCTAACGGTCTATTACTCAACGGTCTACTGCGGATGCACGTCTCGAGTGCGGTAACAGAGAAAAAAAGGGAAAACAATTCTATACCACGCCACTTTTCATTGGCTTGGGCTACAAGTCCGATGTCCTCCTGGAACTACCTCATAGTATTACTTCAGGAGGCAGAGGTCTTGTTGATGCCAAAACGCCTTTTCGTCCTCTACTACCACTTGCTCTTTTCGATCTGGCTGCAATTTGTCTCTTCAACGTCACTCACATTTTGGGGCCGACCAAACGCCTGGGCCATGTGAGAATTTTTCGATGGATGCTGCTGTGTTTTGTTGGTGCGCTTGACTCCATTTTTCTGCTCGTAATGCTCTACGGGCGGACCGTTTGGATGCCGAGGTCGGTCTTGCGATTCCGCTCGTGCTACTCAGAATAGCTCTCGACGGTGGATCTATCCAACTCCGACGAAGATTTCCCCGGCGGCGGAAGATCTTCCGAACTGATGCTATGCGGGCAGATGCCGAGGTCCGGTTCACAGGCACACCAGGGAGCATCAGCGCCCCATCGACCCGACGTCAAGCGCTGCTCTCTGCGTCTTGTTTCACTGCTCTTCTCGCCAGTTGCGCTGTAAGTCAGACATTATTTGCACCACCATGTTGGTCATCATATTCCAAAGATCGAGATCGCTTATTATTCCGTGTACCACACCATCTACGCTGAAGTACTCTCCAAAAGCAGCCGCCACCATGTTTCGTTCTATGTTGAACCTCGATCAGTCGAAGACAGCATGTTCTGGCGTTTCTTCAATCTCCATACACTCAGGACAGAATGGTGAAGACGCATGGCCGAATAGATGCAGATACTGCTTGAAGCGGCCGTGACCTGACAAGAACTGTGTCAGGGCACTTCTTCGTGATCCCTGTACACCCAGGCCGATAGATTCGGGATGAGCCTGTGGGTCAATCTTCCTCTCTCGGAAACATCCCATTCTTGCTGCCACTTAGCCAGCGAACAAATTCTTGCCAACTTCCTTGCTTGCCTAGTTGATAGCAGTCGATATCTTCGGACAGAATGATGCAGATCAGGATCATTCCAGCGATTACGCATGCCGCCTCCGACGATATAGTCCTGTGCGCGCTCACCACTCGCATGGTGATGAATCGAAACGTGCTATTAAACTTATCCCGATTCCGCTTGTTCTGTAGCGCCGCGCCCCAGGCTTGCGCATCGTATCTTAGTAGCGATGTTGATACGACAGCCAGAAGACGCCTCTTACTGCTTCTAGGACCACCTATGTTGGGCTTAAGTCTTGTGAGCGCATTGCTTGCCTTCGCCGCCTTCTCGCATGCATAATTGACGTGACTGTTGAACACCTCCGTTTTGTGGTGGGCTATCTTCAGCTTGACTCCCTCCATACAATCTTCGACTAGACCAATTGCCTCCGTTGCCAGCATTTCTACTTCCTCCTCATCTCACCTGTTACCGTTAGGATGACGTCTTCGGTGAAGCCGACAATCTCGACCCCCTTGGGTAGCTCCAGCGATAGGACCCCGTCGTACATCGTATTCCACAGCGTTGGTCCCAGTATGGTACCTTGTGGGACTCCAGCCGTTATTCTTAACTCCATCGGGCCGGCGTCGGGTTCATATCTCAGTACACGGTTTTGGAACTAGCTCTTCAAAATCTGGCACAAGTAGTCGGGAACCCGCATTCTGTGCAGCGCAGTGGCAATGGTCTCCCAGCTGGCGCTGTTGAACGCGTTCTTCACATCTATCGTGACCACGACGCAGTCACGATCTCCTCTACGCTTTTGTTTCAATACTTTCTCGGCCCTCTCCAGCACTGTCCGAATAGCGTCCACCGTCGACCTTCCTTTCCGGAATCCTAATTGCCTTTCTGATACCTCGTTCTTGCTCTCTGTGCATTTCATTACCCTGCTGAGGATAACCCGTTCCAAGAGTTTACCGAGTGTATCCAGTAAACGTATAGGGTAGACTTATGCAAATTTTGAAGTTTTTGCTCCCCTATGCTTAAACGATGTCAATTATGATGAAAATGATCCTCCCAAAATTTGAAGTGATACGGAAGAAATTTGACTGTGCACACGCCATTTGAAGTTTATATGGATATTACTATGGAAAACGCCAATCTTTTGGGTTCAGCCCTCTATCTTTTCGTCATAACATTTTATGGAGAAGTGAACACACTCATCTCATGTGAAAACTTTCCAGCTACAACTTTGACGAAGATCACATTTTGATGGGACGTAAGGATAATTTGTTATTATTGATAACAAAGTCTATATCATGCTAAGATGATCATTCAACTACTTTCAAAGCAACACTGCTTTTTTGCTGTAGAACATAGTAGCCTGGATTACTTTGATCTATTCTTCCCGCCAGGAGTACCACTGTTGCCTGCCGAACAGTTGGTGAAGCATGTTACATGCAAACCAAGTTTATGATGATGAATAACAATTTATCCTAACGTCCAATCAAAAAGTGGTCTTCGGCAAAGTTGTAGCTGGTAAGTTTTCAAATGAGGTGAGTGTGTTCACTTTTCCATAAAATGTTAAGACGAAGAGATAGAGGGCTGAACACAAAAGATTGGCGTTTTCCATAGTAATCTCCATATAAACTTCAAATGGCGTGTGCACAGTCAAATTTCTTCCGAATCACTTCAAACTTTGGAAGGATGCTATTTACCATAATAAAAATCGTTTAAGCATAGGGGAGCTAAAATTTCAAAATTTGCATCACTCTAGTATAGGGCTATATGATTATGGATCCCCGGGCGGTTTTCCTGGCTTCGGCAACAGTACCATTTTCAGAATTTTCCATATTTCTGGAAATTGACCTTCGTCCAAGCATTTCTGCATAACCTTCCTTACCATATCTGGATACGCAAGGACCGCTGCTTTGAGTGCCACGTTGGGGATTCCGTCCGAATCCGGGGTCTTGTTCAGCTTCAGCGCTTTCACAGCTGCTATAAGCTCCTTGTTGAAGATCTGACGAGCCTACCGCTTCATTCCCATATGGTGTGGCCGGCCACATTGTAGGATCATGCTTTGGGAGTAGACCCTCGACGATGATTCTCAGTCGACGAGCTCTTGATTTTCGCCATTATTACTCGGTAGGCACCCCCGCAAGGATTAGTATCAGCTGCTCGGCACAGCCCTTTGAAGCAGTTGGGCTTGCTCAGCTTAATCTCTCGTTTGAAAGCCATTCGGGCTTGCTGGAACACAATTCTCTGTTCTTCTCGGACTTCCTCGTGTCTCGCTCTCTGATATCGTCTCCTGGATTTAAGACAAGTGGCGCGAAGAGTGCAGAGTGCCTCGTTCCACCAGTATACGCGACGCCGGTTGTTGGATGGCTTCCGTTTTCTTGGCATTGTTATGTCACATGGAGTGCTTCGACGAAAAGGTGCTTGTCGAAGGCCTTCGTCTTCCACTGCTGTACGATAGATGTGGTTTCGGCGTTGCCGCGCAGTGCCGTCGGCCAATGGTATAGCGGATTGCCTGGTGATCGCTATGGGTATACTTCTCACTTACCCTCCAGTTCATGTTGCCCGCCAGCGATGAGCTACACCATGTAAGATCGATGATCAATGCTCGTCAGTTTTTCCTAAATGTGCTAACGCTACCTTCATTGCACAGCTGGAGATCTAGGTTTGTCAGGGCCTCCAGCAGGCTGGCATTGGTTACCTTGCTACCCCACTCCACTGCCCATACATGGAAGTCTCCTCCAATTAGTACTGGCTTCCGACCGACAAGTTCATCGGTTAATTCCTCTAACATCCTGAATTTGTCGAGCGTCCACCTAGGAGGAGCGCAGCAGCTGCCTACGTAGACACCATTGACTTTTGCGCACACGAATCCTTCTTTGGTGCTAGAAACCACTTCTTGGATGGGGAACTTACCCATCACCTGTATCGCCGCTATTCCCGTACTGTCCGCCACCCAATAATTATTGATAGTTTAATTTTCCAATGATACGTAGCTTCGAAAGCTTACTATAGCAATAGTAGCAATTGAATGCTTTTGATCCACACTTCAAAGGAAAAATATAAAAGTTTTGTAAAAAATATGGTTTTGATTTGTATTTTGCCTACGCCGTGAAGCTAGTGCTACTATTGGAACATAAATTAGAAATAGTGCTGCAAATGTGTTCCTATCAAGCGATAATAAATACAAATATATGAGTTTTGTAGTTTTTGATATTTTCCAACAAAACCAAGATAAGAAGCTTTCAAATTATGTAAAACTAATGCCGCTGGTTTTACTTTTCGATTATATAGGAATATTTATTCTTAGGTATGCGACTATTGGTACATCGACCATACCCAAGACAAGTATATTGATAGGATGGCAACATGGGTTTATAGACCCTCTTAAACTATGATAAAAAGCGTATGACAAGTAATAAATTTTGATATCCGCCTTTTGAGTGCAGTTTCCATGATGAATAATAATTACCTCAAACATGTATGGAAATGTAAGAAGGGTTCAGTCTCACAATCGGTGGATTGAGTCAGATTTTTGATAAATAAAATTACGTTTAAAACACGATGGTGCATCATGTCCCGCATCATTCGTAATTCACGCATAAGTAGTGTTTGAAAAAAGTTAAATTTTCCAACAATCTAGTGTAATTATTATGAAAACTCGTTCAACACCATGCAGTGTAACCAACTAGATTCATATACAGCCATTCCATGAAAAACCGATCTAGTGGAGTGGGTCACCGAATTCTGTGAAAATTTGGTATTTTTTCCTTATCTGAAATAAGGATACACGTGTTTTGGACTTTTCTATTAGGTTGACCATTTCCGAAAAAGGGTGACCAAGAAAATTGCGACTCAGCACAATTTAAAACATAATTTTAAAAAGTCATTACTTTTGAACCGCTCAAACTTTCAGCGATGTATGTTTTTTTTTTTAGTTTTTGAGATATATTTTTTTGAAAATAAAATATCAGTCATTTTTTATCCGCACACACTGTAGGTCTCAGCACATTAGATTTTTTATTTTGAAAAAATCATAATGTTTGAACAGCTTTACCGAATTCCAATATTTTTTAATAGAATAAAAGCTTAAGATTTCAACTTTTCAGAAAAAATATAAAACTCTGAAAAAAAAAATTACATGAAAATATATAACAATTTCCTCAAAAACTAGATACTTACGCGCGATCGTGGGTACGACCGCTACCCAAGCCACGACGTCAAGATCATCATAGAAAATTTGAATGCTTAGGTTATCCAGGAGAAGAAATTCAGACCGACGGTTGGAAAGTTCAGTGCCGGTGGGCGCTGATCGACTTTCGACTGATAGATTTCTTCGCCTCCAAGAATATGGCCATTCGTAGAACCTATTTCCAACGTAGCCTCCCGTATCGGTACACCTGTAAATCACCTTAGCAGACAGAATCGCAAATCGACCACGTTCCTAAGCACTTTTGCGCCTCTGCAGCACGTTAATATTTTTTGAATTGCTGATCAAAGTTAAATTTATCGGGATCCAATGTTTTTGTGATTTTTCACGAAACTAGAAGTGTTGAAATTTTTCACTCGATCCAAATTCTTCGGGGTCGAAGCTTCAAACCATCGCATACAATGTTGCTCTGACGTATATGATTCATCCTAGTTTCTAACGTTTATAAATCGATCGATGAATGCACATCAACGAACATATCAAATGAAGCCTTTTCGCCACGTGGATCCCGCTCGGCTTCTCTAATGACAGTTGGTCAGACTCACATTATCAAGTTGATTGTGCGATAAGAGATGCTTATGCTAATTGTAGTATAATTTAATTCTCTTTAATCGCTACAAGATAATTTCAATAAATTACTGTTCCACCGCCATCCTTGCAAGTGATATGCGAGACGAATGGCTATCGGTAGCACAGCTTGCTTTAACAGTCTTGGAGGGCTCAGCTACTCAGCACTTTCGTTTTTCTTATACGATCTTGGAGAGCATTGGAAACTGCTTTTGGGTAAATTAATGTCATTTATGAGATATGTACGGTACTAAGCTATGAGGGGATGTTCATTGAGGGTCGTCTATAAACCACGTGGTTATTTATGGGGAAAGGGGTGGCGGGTCTGGCCAAAGACCACGGTCTATACAAATCTTTTAACTTTTGTATTGACAAAAGAGGGCAGGGAAGCTGGTTGGGTGTGGAATTCCACCCTTATTCCAAATACTTAAGGGAGGATTTGCTATGCAACATAAATATCTTGGCCTACCTCTATGGTGAGGAATTAATCAAAAAATTGGTTAATTAGGCTGATACAAATATTAAATTTCTTTTATGTCCGAGACCACTTGGAAGGTACGAGGGGGGGGGGGATTAAAATAAATAAGGAACAAATAAATAAAAATGAAAAAAAAGTTATATTTTCTAATTTTTATTTTTAACGATAATTGTTGATCTTTTTTCAAACGTCCTCTGGAGCATTGTTTTACTTTTTCTTTACTTTAAGAATTGAAAAACCTAACTGATGTCACAAAAATGATGATTTTTTTTCTCCCATCAAAATTTTCGGATTTTTGAAGGAGGGGGGGGGTGACAGAAAAGAAAATTAATATTTGTATCAGCCTTACCAATTGTTGTACTCTATGCAAGGAATCTGGAGGGAAAGCAATTCAACCTTAATATTCAGCCCTTCTATTCCTTCATTCCTCTCTGTTGAGGTGATCTCCAGGAGTACCGATACGGAAGACTGTGCTGGAAATAGGTGCTTCTAGATACCATATTCTTGGAAGTGGCGAAATCTGTCAGTATGTTCTCGTTCGTCAGCCGGTGTGCGCTGAACTTTCCAATCGTCGGATTGAACTCCTCCTCCTGGCCAACATGAGCGTTAAAATCTCCTATTATGATCTTGAAGTCGTGGCTTGGGCAGTGGTCGTAATCTTGCTCGAGCTGCGCGTAAAATGCGTCCTTGTTATCATCAGTGCTTCCGGAGTGTAATGCAGCCCACAGACGCTCAGACGATTTTACCAACCAATTTGAAAGTTTGTGAATCCGATTTGACGGTTGACGAATCGGTCGGCCAAAATCAAACGAGTTTGATTTTGCTATAACCACAGGTGGGCGGAGCCAAATATTTGACGTACTAATCGTACTGTCTGTAGGGATGTTGCACGAACAAATTGTTAAATTTCAGTTTGCTTATGCACTGCTGGTCATGAGCCAGAATATTTTCGATATTGAGCAATTCTCGCTGAAACCAGGCCGCCATCGACACCCATCGTTAGAATTCCAATTTTATGTCACTGATCGCTAGTTCTCGATAAAACTTAAGGGTGGTCCTTTCTGTTTTCTCAAATTGGTGGACCCCTCGTACGCCAGCTAGCTGAACAATTTGCGAAAAAGCCAATTTTTCCATAAATCTTGGGTGTTTCTTCACGGGATATGTCTCATATTTCGCTTGTAACACATAGCAAACTTAGTGGCATCGTTTAGAGAAAAGATATAGCTTTCATTTGAACTCGAAAAAATTTTGGCGAATGAAAACCGCCCAAAAACATTTATTGTTTTAAACAAACATTTTTTTTACCATATGCATTGTTGTTCATTGAATGAAGTTTATAGATTGCGTGTCGGGACATTAATCAGTCTTGCGGTAATATCTGTAGTTTTAACGTAAAACATTGACAAAAGTGCATTAATTCAGAATGGAAATCTTTAATTTTGAAGCAAAAATAACATCCTTGATTTTCTGAGCCATAAAGTATCGTTTTAAGTACCGCCCAACATGCATGTCAATACAGTATGGCCCATAAAAAATTCGAAAATCGTCATATCATGTTTTATGGTAGTTTTTACATGGAACATGTGAATGAAACATAAATATTATTCATTACTTGTATTGTTTAATCTATTTAGACTCAGTTTTTTTGCTTTGGACATGATTTTTGTCTGTTACTTTCATCTTACTAGAGAGGAATTGGAAATATCCCTTTAAATTTTATCATGCGGAGGTCGAGTTCAATATCTGTGTGATGAAAGCTTCTAAAACATCAACGATGGCGTGAGATTCTTCACAGGCCTTGTCTCCAGCATACGCCCATATCATATGATAGAATTGGTTAATACCTGGGTCATTGGAGACTTAAATATATTTTCGAAAAAACGGCTCATTTTGGACAGCTTTGATTGAACCTTCATATTAGTGTGATAAGCAGCTCCGTTTTGCTCAAAACCTATGAGCTAGTATTGATATAACTTGTCTCTAACCGAAAGAACAAATTTCATCCTCAAAAATCTGTTATAGCCCTCCCTATTTATTTTTTATTTATTTTTAGCAAAAATAAGGCATATCAAACCTATAAGAGGCAAATACCCTCAAAACTATGACCCTAGCAAAATATTTTATTGTGGTCATGAAAAACACGTTCTCTAAGAACTCTTCCATCTGATACCAAACAAACTAACATTTTCAACAATAAAGTGTGATTTTTGAAGGTGGAAAGTTCATCACCAAAGTATAGGGTAACCAATATATTTTGGACCTCTATATATTTTGGACCCCCTGGGCCATTTTCCTGCAAATTTCCCAGTTTAAATCGAAAGACCAACTCAATTCGTATGCCATTTGGAAAGATAGGACTATTCCGCACATGCATCAACCGTTTGTACATAAAAAATGTGTTTATTTTATCTGAAATTAATTTAATTTAATCGGTTCATCCATGCAACCGTTACAACACGTTACACACAGAAATTGAAGCCGTCAGAAATTTTTCAAATGTAAACAAAAACGTTTTTCAAATTTATGCACTAAAAGCGTAGAATTTCTTCGGTTTTCCATTGTCAATCGATTGGTTAGACTTTGGGCAAGCATATAATACAACCAGTTTTGTAGACTTTGTCGCCAAACGGTAAAAAAATGCCGGGGGTCCAAAATATATAATTTGAGGGTCCAAAATGTATTGGTGTGTCCAAAATAATGAAAACCAGTGCTTCACAATTCAACTATTTTCGACATTTTTTAGATCCTCCATGATCGTAGGGGCATTTTTATCTCGTAGGGGAAGTTTTTCTCTACATTTTGGCATGTTCTTTGACTTGGTTACGCTGTGCAATTAATTAAGTGGGACAAAAAACTAAAATCACTTCCTTAGGGGGTCCAAAATACGACCGTTACCCTACGACAATCAGACGCTGTTTCTAGCTTTGGGCGGACAAAACCTTTGAACTTCTTTGCTTTATTACATTATTTCGGATAATAAGAAAAATATGACAACAATTGTCCTGGGTAGCGAAGTTGTGCCATAGTATACTACAATAATCAGAAATAACATTCATTTTTTTCGCATTTTTTTATGGGCCATGCTGTATAGCGAGATTGAAAGATGAGAAGCAGGTTTTGTTCTAATGTGGACGTAATGCCGAAACGCAGGTGTATTATTTCGAGGTTGTAAAATCTGGCGGCCATCTTGGATTTCGACGCCATCTTGGTTTTTAGCAGTTGAATGATTTCTTACCATCTCAGAGCTCATCATGTTAAATTATGAGGCCTCCGTTGAAAAAAACAATCAGATTCTATTTTTAATTTCTTATCTCAGCTGTTCAGTTGATTGTTCATTTCTATCAATGGTTTTAGACCAAATAAATGAAAGAAATAATGCTATTTTCATCTCGAAGGTATGCAGAAGAATCATTCAGGTAGCAAATAAGCGTTAAAAATCATATTTGATAATTTGTTTTCCAAGCTAGTTAAGCTGAGGGGCTGGCTCTGTTCCAGTAGGGACGTAACATCAGGAAAAAGAAGAACAAGAAGAAGAATAAATGTAACGGTAGCATTAAAATTCAACATGCTGAGTGCTATCAAGGTGAAAACTCATTCTACTACTTAAAAACAAGATGGCGTCAAAATCCAAGATGGCCGTCAGATTTTTTCACTCAAAATAATACTCCTATTCTTCATCTGTCTCAAATAATTCACCAACGATTGAAAACTTGTTTCTTTGTAGTACAAAAAAATGATGTTTGCATTGATTGCACTCGCCATATACGTCAAAATAGTATAACATGATTTAGAAAATCTTTCATATCATAGGGTAAATACCATTGCTCACCTAGTTTTTGTAGCCTATCTTACGCAATTTTTCCTCAGCTTTCATGGTGATCTCAGAATTCAAAACTAGCGGTGCGCTAATGGTGAAAAAACGATTTTTCTAACAAAATTCAAGATGGCGGCCAAATTCAAAATGGCCGCCAAAATTTTTTCGAGTTCAAATGAAAGCTATATCCTTTCTCTAAACGATGCCACTAAGTTTGTTATGTGTTCCAAGCGAAATATGAGACATATCCCGTGAAGAAATACCCAAGATTTATCGAAAAATGTGCTTTTTTGCAAACTGTTCAGCTAGCTGGCGTACGAGGGGTCCACCAATTTGAGAAAACAGAAAGGACCACCCTTAAGTTTTATCGAAAACTAGCGATCAGTGACATAAAATTGGAATTCTAACGATGGGTGCCGATGGCGGCCTGGTTTCAGCGAGAATTGCTCATTGTTCGCGGTCGCAATTACGATTGCAATTGCAAATGCAAGAAACAGCAAAAGCACAAAGTTTCTGAAAGGGTTCTTGGTGCAAAAGAATCACCTGAACAGTGATCCACGTGAAGTGAATTCGATTAGAAGATCCACAATGCCGGTCAATCTTGGTGGACACGTGAAGCGAGTCGAGCGGTTCGATTGCGCCGGCTGTATTGGTCACCACTTCGTTCCAACCATCAGCTTGTCCGGCTATTTTGGTGGATTCCTAAGCAATCCAGAGCAATCAAGGTTTTTTTCATTGAACAAGAAATCCTTGAAATTCTTTATCGAGATTTTCCCGTATTTAATTTAGTATTCACTCAATAATCTCATATATTATTGGTTAAGGGATTCTATGAGTATTTATTTCAGGGGTTCATTGAGAAATATCTTCAGGTATACCCTCAAAAATTCTCGGGGCTGGTAGCGAATCACTCCTTAGTGACTTGTTCCCTATTCACTATTTGCAACAAAAAGTCACTAAAGCCAATATTTTCACAAAATTGATCACTAAAATTATTATTTTTATATGGATGTGAAGAAACTATGAGTAATCGTAATATCTCGAACAGGAAGGAGTTTTAATAAAACAAAATTTTTGCAAATTTTCTGGAAGAAATTTCTGAAAGAATTTCTGAAGTAATCTGTTGCTTGGAGTCAAAAAGACCCGTTGAACCTCAAAATGCTGGCGAGCTAGAGCAGGGGTCTTAAATATCCCAGGATCGGCTTAAACGGCTTTCAAGGGTTCTGTCCTTCAAGTGGAAAAACTATAAAACCACTAATTAACATTTATACGATTTATTGGGTGACTTACAGCTGTATGGGTGTATAAGGAGGAGGGAAGGGCCGGACGGCTACGCACTGTGGCTTGGGTCTGCTGGTGAAGGTTTACCACGTGGGTTGGCGACGAACTTTTAGGGCTTCGCTGATTAACGGGACGCTTCGTTCCTGGTATTCGGAGCGCTTGTGATAGGCCTTCGAAGCGGAGGACCGAACACATGGAAGGGCTATATCTGGGGTCTCTATCTGGCGGTTGTAGGCTGCCCAACAGATATCCTATGCCTTTTCCGGGTCTGAACTCGCCAGTACTCTTGGACCGCTTGGTCAAGGTCGATGGTAATGCTGGGCTGCGCTTCGGGGTACTGATCGCTTTCTGGGTACCGTATCGTTTAGAAAGGACTCAAGGTTACCTTCCCAGAATCCTTTGGGTCCTGATCCGAATAATTGCACAATTCGAAAGGTTTGGGGTTAGGTGGCTACTAGGGTCATCGATTTGTTAATTTTAGTCCATACCTGATCCGAATATATCCGGCAATAGATTTCTGTGTCTGTCGGAGACAATTAACGTCTTGTCTCACTATATTTATATTTCCACCACTTTGGTTATAATAGACCGTCTTGGCTGAGATGTGAATTCAGAACAAATCGATAGCTATCTCTGACCCTAGTTGCCTTTCCTTTTCGCATATTCCCTTTTTTCTTGCTTGGTCCTTTTTCTCGCATGTGGCATCACCTTTTGCTATTCATCAGTGCGTACGAGGGGTAGGGTGTTGTTTAGATGTGGTTTAATAAATTGTGTTACCTAACTTAGTAATAAATTACATTTTTTGAGTGTGCATGCTTTTTGAACAAGTTTAACAATTTTATATGATGAAATTTTAACATTAGGGATCATATTTGAGTATAGTTTATGTATTAAATTAACAATGCGCAAATAAACATATAAAGGGTAATTTTAGAATAGGCCAACAAGGCAAATCACAGCGGTAACAAATCTCTGAAGGAATTCTCTGGAGAAACCAATTAGAAATTTTCTTGCTGAAAAATTTGTAGGAATTCATGGGGAAACAGCCGGAGTATTCTATTAAAATAATAATAATAATAATATATATATATATATATCACAGGTGGGCGGAGCCAAATATATATATATATATATATATATATATATATATATATATATATATATATATATATATATATATATATATATATATATATATATATATATATATATATATATATATATATATATATATATATATATATATATATATATATATATATATATAGATATATATATATATATATTTGGCTTCAGCGATGTTTTTTAGTTTTTGAGATATATTTTTTTGAAAATAAAAAATCAGTCATTTTTCATCGGTTCAGTTGAGACCTTAAGCTTTCATTCCATAAAAAAAAGATAGGAAATCGGTTGAGCTGTTCAAAAGTTATGATTATTTTTGAACATTACAAATCTAATGCGCTGAGATCTACAGTGTGAAAAATATATCTCAAAAACTAAAAAACATACTTCAGAAATTTGACAGTATACGTAAAATTTTCTGAACTTTCAAGAAAAAATTAGAACAGCAATAGCCCCTTTGGTCCCGAGGCCTTCAAAACACGAAAAAACGGAAACTATTGAGTTTTTCCATGGAAAAAAACACAATTTTTGTGAAATTTTATATTTTTCCTGAAAAGTCAAAATCTTTAGCCTTCATTTTGTCCAAAAAGATTGAAAATCGGTCAAACGGTTCAAAAGTTATAATTTTTTTTAAATAAAAATTTTGCAAATATATATATATATATATATATATATATATATATATATATATTCATATATATATATTAGGAATTACTAGAGGAATCTCGGAAGAAATTTCAAATTAAATCTTTTGGAGAATTTCGAAAGAAGTTCCTGGAGCAATACCGCAAGAACCTCCTGGAGAAATTTTTGCAAATATTCTGAGAGGCGTCTAGGGAGGAATTTCTGAACAACTTCTGACGGTAGTATATATATACCTAAAGAAGTTGTTTGGAAATTGGGAAATCGAAGAGGGAATTCTGGACTTATCTCGAGAGGAATTCCAGGAAGAATACCCGGAAAAAAATCATGAAGTAGCTTATGGTTATTTTCCAAATCATGGATCATTCTAAAAAAAACATGAATAAATTTCTCGATGATTTCCTGGAGAAATACCTAGAGGAATCCTTGAAGAAATTTCTTAAGCAACCTAATGGAAAGTTTTTCTGAGTTTGAATTAAACAAATAACTGTTATACTATTCCAGTTTAGTAAATTAATTCCTGAATACATTCTTGAGGAATTCTGAAAAAATCAATGAAGAAACTTTTTGGAGAATTCAAATATCTTTTTTTTTTTTACTTATTCGTTTATTTGGTAGGCTCATGCGCCGACAGGCATAACGGAGCCGAATTCATTTGATTTGGTTTACAAAATCTGTTTGCTTCTTAAACATCTATGTTAGTTTTGGGGAACCGTAAAACTCGCGGTTTGGTCGAGGTTAGGGAATACAATTATCTTTGGGGAAAGGATGGGATTTAAGGGTTTGATTGATCACAGATAGCAGCAAAGTGGCGGTATGATGCTGTTCGTCAATCATGGGGCGGACTTAAACGACCTGTAACGGTACAACAAAATGGTTTCAAGGGGAACGAGGCGGACAAGCGGAACGACAGACAGGGTAATCAAACAAAAACATCGATTTTCTTCAAAAATTTGAAGAGGAGGAACATGTAATCAAAATCTAACCTACCCAAAACATCTCTAATGTCTTCCTTATCTGGTTTTCCTTGGGCCCTGAGGGATGCACATAAATTGGTTCTGGCAATTTCGTATTCGGGACAGTACCAAACAATATGATTGATGTCTTGGTAGCCTGCGCCGCAACTACAACGATTGCTGTCTGCGAGCCCAGGGAGTAGTGATTGGACATCAGACGACACATTACCTTGATAAAATCTCGGCTCATGTCCAACCCCTTAAACCACGGTCTATTCGATACCTGTGGGAGAATAGAATGTAACCACCTGCCCATATCCCCTTCATTCCATTTTTGTTGCCAACTGATCATGGCTTGCTGACGAGCAATTGTGAAAAATTAATTGAAGGTAATACGCCGTTCGTAAATATCACCTTCCATAGCGCCCACCTTGGCGAGTGAGTCCGCTTTCTCATTGCCAGGAATCGAGCAATGAGAAGGGACCCAAACCAAGGTGATTTTGTGATTCGATATAGCACTCAAAATGGATCGTATTTCCCGTAAGAAATACGACGAGTGCTTTACCGGCCTCATTGAACGAATAGCCTCGATGGAGCTAAGACTATCCGTGAAAATGAAGTATTGATCAGAGGGAAGAGAGGCAATTCGCTCTAATGCGTAGTGTATTGCCGCTAATTCAGCAACATATACGGAACAAGGATTCTGAAGTTTATGGGCGGCGCTATGAAATTCATTAAATACACCAAAACCAGTGGAATCATTTATTTTTGACCCGTCTGTGTAAAACGTTCTGTCGCTGCTGACTTGGCCAAACTTGTCTGTGAAAATTAATGGTATATACTCCGAGCGGAGTGGATCTGGAATTCCATGGATTTCTCGCTTCATGGTCAGATCAAAAGCTACAGTTGAACTGGAGAATACTGGGAAGCAACAACCGTGGGATACATTCGAGGAAGGATTAATCTCCAGAGTCATGTACCGGTAGTACAGTGTCATGAATTTTGTTTGAGGATTTCGTTCGATTAGCTTTTCAAAGTTTTCAATTACCAATGGGTTTAACACTTCACAGCGGATGAGGAACCGGAGCGACAATTCCGCGAAACGATCTGATAATGGGAGAACTCCTGCTAATACTTCTAAACTCATTGTATGAGTTGAGTTCATGCATCCTAAAGCGATTCGAATACAGCGATACTGAACACGCTGCAGCTTCAAGATGTGAGTTTTCGCGGCGGATTGGAAGCAAAAGCTACCGTATTCGAGGACCGAGAGTATTGTTGTACGATATAGCTTTATCAGATCTTCCGGATGAGCTCCCCACCATGTTCCTGTGAGTGTACGCATGAAATTGATTCGTTGCTGGCACTTCTGATGCAGATACTTGATGTGCTTTCCCCAGGTGCATTTGGAGTCGAACCAGACCCCTAGATACATGTGCGAAAGGCCTTGAGTGAGTTCCTTACCCATGAATTGAAGCTTGATCTCTACTGGGTCACGCTTCCTAGAAAAGACAACTAACTCAGTTTTCTCCGGAGAGAATTCGATACCCAGCTTTACAGCCCAAGTAGACAAATTGTCTAAAGTATCTTGCAGTGGTCTTTGCAGATCATCCGCCCCTGGTCCTGTTACGGAAACAACGGCATCATCTGCAAGCTGTCTTAACGAGCAATTTTCCACGAGACAGTCATCGATGTCTCTGACATAGAAATTGTAAAGAAGGGGGCTTAGGCATGAGCCCTGGGGGAGACCCATGTAACTAATTCGTGAAGTTGTTGAGGTTCCGTGAGAAAAGCTCATACGTTTCTCAGACAACAAGTTATGCAAGTAGTTATTTAAAATTGGGGAAAGACCACACTCGTGGAGTTTGTCTGAAAGGACGTCTACATTAACTGAATCAAAAGCCCCTTTAATGTCCAAGAATACTGAACCCATTTGTTCCTTTTGAGCATAGGCCAGTTGGATTTCTGTAGAAAGCAACGCTAGACAGTCGCTCGTTCCCTTACCTCTGCGGAAACCAAATTGCGTATCTGATAGAAGGCCATTCGATTCAACCCATTTGTCAAGCCGAAAGAGAATCATTTTCTCTAATAGCTTTCGAATGCATGATAACATCGCGATAGGTCGATACGAGTTATAATCCGACGCGGGTTTACCGGGTTTTTGGATGGCTATTACTCTCACTTGTCTCCAGTCATCCGGAACAATGTTGCCTTCCAAGAATCGATTGAAAAGATTCAGCATGCGCCTCTTCATGACGTCTGGGAGGTTTTTAAGCATGCTGAATTTAATTCCATCCATGCCTGGGGCAGAGTTGTTACATGAGAGGAGAGCAAGTGAAAATTCAACCATCGTAAATGGTGCATCCATCTCGTTTCTGTTGGTTTGCGTGTCGCGAATGATTTGTTGGGTTGGAACGGAATCCGGGCAGACCTTCTTGGCGAAGTCGAAGATCCACCGAGGAGAGCTTTCGCGATCCTCATTAACTTTTGAAGCGTTCCGCATTCTTTTCCCGACGGTCCAAAGTGTTCTCATTGACGTTTCGCGCGATAGCCCGTTAACAAAATTACGCCAATATCCGCGTTTTTTCGCCTTTACAAGGCTTTTAAATTTTCGCTCGAGCTTGGTAAACCGGTCGTAATTTTCTAGCGTACCGCGTTTGCGAAATTCTTTGAACGCGGCGGATTTATCGCGATAGACCTTAGTACACTCGTCGTCCCACCACAGAGTGGGTGGCCGGCTTCGTACTGCAGATCCTGGAAAAGGGCGACGCTGGGCTTGAAGAGCACTCTCAATAATTAACCCGGAGAGAAATTGACATTCTTCCATCGGAGGAAGGACATCCACTAACTGTTCGCCATCGGAGACCACCTCGGCGTATTTTTCCCAGTCAATGTGCTTGGTGAGATCATACGGGCGGTTTATCTGACGAATTGGATTCGAATTATTGGTAACTGAAATTCTGATAGGCAAGTGATCACTACCATGGGGATCTTGAATTACTTTCCACGTGCAATCCAATGATAGTGAACTCGAACAGATTGAGAGGTCTAACATGCTTGGAGGATCTGGAGGTTTTAATCGTGTTGCTTCCCCCGAGTTCAAAATTGTCAAGTTGAAGTAGTCACAAAGGTCATATATCAAGGAAGCGCGGTTGTCGTCCCTCGGTGACCCCCAGGCTGTACCGTGAGAATTGAAATCCCCTAGGATCAACCATGGTGCAGGCATAGCGCAGCATATGGCCGAAAGATCTCTGCGAGATACTCTGACATTAGGTGGTATGTACACGCTGGCTATGCTGCAACTTTTACCTCGTATAGTAACATGACAAGCAACTACTTCAGTGCCTACCATCGGGGGGAAATCAATTCTATAAAAGGAGTGGAGTTTATTGATCCCTAAAAGCACTCCTCCATACCCATCCCCTCGATCTAGACGAATAATATTAAAATCGTGGAAAGGGACATCTCTATCGGAAGTTAGCCATGTTTCACAAAGGGCAAATACGTCACAGCGCGTACTGTGAACTAAAAATTTGAACTCGTCTATATTTTTTAAAATGCTTCTACAATTCCACTGTAGCACTTCGATCATATCCCCGACCTCGTTGGTTAAATTAGCCATCGAAAGATATGAACGAGTCAAGAATTGGCCAATTTGAAGCCAGTTGCTTCAGAAGAGGTTTTACCAAAGGAAGAATCATATTGATAAGGTTCCTTATTGCGGGCGAGACTTCGAACATTTGGAAGATGATATCCACTAACCCAGAAAGAGTCATTTTTCCGGAAGCGTCGACCTGTTCTTGTCGACTTTTCTGGTGACAAGATTGTTGGTTTTCTGAGCAAAAAATGGGGGCATCCGGGGTTTTGGATGTTCCTGGAAGTGACGGAAAGTCTCCAACTGAGAATTTGAAACCCGGAGGTACTGCGTTAGTAGAGTTTCTGTCCCTTCTTGATTTTACCAGAGATGGTTGGAGAACCTGTTCAACAGAAACGTTTTGAGGATCATGCTGGCGTTGTTTGAGCCGCTTTGCAATGGCTCGCTTCCTCTTGGTTCCTGTGTTAATGACAGTGTACTCTTCTCCATCCTCAGTGCCAGAGCCCAGATCTTCAATAGGCAGGGAAGTGAAGAGGTTATTGCTGTTACTCGATTGGGCTGGTGGATCATTGGTCGGAGCGATCTTTTTCAGAATTTCTGCGTAGGATCGCTTCGATCGTTGTTGCAAGGATCGAATTGTGTGTTTCTCCCGCTCTATAAACTTCGGGCATGCGACTAGTTCATGTGGAGCTTGTCCACAGCATGTACATTTTGGTTCGCTTGGACAAGGGCCCTCCACATGCTGTTCTCCGCACTTGCTGCAACGAGGTTTGTTACAGCAGTACGTTGCGGTGTGCCCTAATTGTTGGCATTTTTCGCAGTGCATGACCGTCGGTAAACGAAGAAGCCCAATCACGAGGACGTCCGGGAGGGCTCACCCAGAAAAAGTCACTCGAAACGAATTTGAAGGTTTTTTGGTGCCATCAGATGACACGTGGTTCATTTGTTTGACATCAATTATCTGTACTGGAGGAACGGCACGATTTTTAAAACCTCCAGTACCAGATCTGATGTCCTCACATGTCAAAAACGGTTCGGTAACTACTCCTGAGCACTCGATCTCTTGACTAGGCAAGTAGACATGGTACTCCCTCAGAAAAAGCTCGTAGCCAGCAATCCGATTTGCTTGTTCGCGGTCACTGACGGTGACCCGCAATTTATTACGGTTGGGCGAAGACACCTCGACAATGTCTCGAAACGACTTTGCCAGATCCTTCTGAATTTGAAGCTTGTTTAACGGTTTGCCTTTGGGCCGAAAAAAAACCAGAAAGGGACCCTTAGATCCGGGCGGATAAGCTTTAAGGCGGGGGGTCGCAGTGGAAGAAGCGCTAGAAGAACCATTTGTCTGGGAATGAGGAAGACTTATTGCTTGGGGAACCACAGAATGCATTTTCAGACCAGTATTGTTCATCCCTGAGGTGGAGGGAAGCACTGCATTATCCTCGACGGACGTATCCATCGATTCTTGGAGCTTACTCAATAGTTCAAATGAGGGAGATTCTACTGATTCAACATCATCATCAGAGATATCGAACCTTTTCGCCCCCCCGCCGTCATCGGTTACGTCCATTGAGATGGCTTAGCACCACCCTAGTGGACAGCCGAAACCAAAAACAATAGTAAAACTATCAACAACTAACCTAATATTTACAAAAAAAAACAAAAAAAAAAGAAGAAGGATACTAGTAGTAATGATAATGATAACTGATGAATCAATCAAACTATTAATAATAATAATAAAAAAAAAAACTTTTTAAACTTACTAACGTGGGCCGTGGGCCGTAAGTTGGCAACCACTGATATGTACCCGAAAACAACTATCACGTGAGACGGTGGATGGGAAAACAATAAGGCGGAAAGCAATAAAGAGTAACACTACTTATCTATCCGTTCGGGGTGTAGGTAGTTTTTTTGTTGCTGCGCCAATTTCCAATACAGCAGCCGTACTCGTCTATGTCGCCGTCGTCGTTGTTGTTATTGGCGACCAGATGATGACGATGATGGACTTCGATGATCGTCTTTGGTTAAAGATGAACGATGCTGCAATGGCATCGCCAATGCCAGCTCGCTTCCCGTCGTCGGCAGGAATCACCTTGCGAATTATTGCACAAGCAGGATGGCAAGGATATAAAATAAAAACCTCAGCGTGAGGAAAAAACAAAAACTCCACTTGTGGAAAGATTATCGCGCGATGATAAACGGAACAATGCGTCTGACTCGTCCGAAAGCTCGACAGGGAATGAATTCAAATATCTGGTGGATGCTCTGAAGTAATTTCTGGAGGAAAGATTGTGAAATTTCAGAAGCAAACTCTGAAGGAATACTTGAAGGAGTAATTCCTCGAAAAAATCCTGAATAAAACCGTATAGCACTTGATGAAAAACAGCCTGAAGGAGATACCGTTTTGATTCATATTCCGAACACTTAAGGCCAACAGTGATTTCAAACGCCTCTGATGGGCATAAATTAGCAGACATCTGTAAAAATTTAAATTTCTCCGCAAAGTCTAACTGTTAGCTGTTGGAGGTGCCGAAAAAAATGTTAATTTGAACTCGTTTAGTATTGTTTTTACGTAAAAGTATGGAACAACATTTTGATTCAAATGCCGAACACTCTGTTTATTCTGTCTCATATTCCGAACACCTTGATTCAAATTCCGAACAGCACGAATAAATCGCATTCAAATGAATAATTTCGCAAATAAATTTATCTGAGCTGGTTCTACTGATCTCGAACTAGAGAATCATCACTACTCCCGAAGTATAAAAAAGATTGGAAGACGTTAAAACTGAATTGCAATTGACTGCTATTTCTTTGTAATTTGATGACATATTTCAGCGAAACATTTCAACCAAATCGCCATACAAAAGCCGAGTGTTCGGAATATGAGTCTGTTCGGAATTTGAGACAAAACGGTATTACTGGATGAAATACTAGAGGCATTGCTTAAGGAATTTTTGAAGGTTCTGCAAAAATCTCTAAAGTTCTTAACGGATGAATCGTGCAGGAATCTCTGAAGGAATTTTTGGAGGTATCTTTGGCATGAATTTCTAAAAAAGTCCTTGCAAGATTTTTTGTGAGAATTTGTTATAGTACTTCTTGAAAAATTCCTGGGGAAATGTGTAAAGAAATTTTTAAAGGAATAGAAGAGAGACATTCCCAACGGAATTTTATAATTAATACGAGAAGAAGTTTCTAGTGGAATATCTCAAGGAATTTGATGGGGAACTTTGAAAAAAAAACTTGGGGGAGACTCTGTAGTTACTGTAGAACTTCTGTGGTCAATATTAAATATATTTTATTAGATATATCTTTGATGTTAATTTCTGGAGGAATCTGTGAGGGATTTTCTCAAGTAATCCCTGAAAGAATCTCTGGAGGTTTTCCTGAAGGAGAACTGGAGTTTTCTGGATGAATTCTCAGAGAAAATTCTGAACGAAACTCTGATGGCAACTTCTTTAGGAACTAGGCAGAAAATGATGTATGAATCTCTGAAGAAATTTCTTGAGGAATCCTCGAAATATTTCGAGAGAGAATCTTTGAAAGATTATGTATGTGTGGAATTTGTGAAGGAATCACAAAAAAAAACTTCTGGTAAAACCCCTGACATTATTAAGGAAGGAGTTCCTTGGAAGATATTCTGGAGGAACCCTTGAAACATTTTCAGAAAGAATTCCTGATGGAATCATTGGATGAATTTCTAAAGGAGGAAAAGATTAAGAAATTTGATGGGGAACTCTTGAAACATTTTCTGTATAAATCTCTGGAGGAATCATCAATAGAAGAATGGTTGGGAAATTTCACTGAGGAGATCCTGGTTTAATTTGTGGATGATTTCCTGGTGTAATATCTGGGAGGAATCCTAAAGGAATATCTGTTAGTCGCTTCTGGTGGAACTTCTTTAGATGTCGACAAGTCGAGTCTTGTACACGACACTGAAGACGGCCTTACAGTTGAGGTCGAAATACGCGTA
The DNA here is from genome assembly GCF_002204515.2 of Aedes aegypti. Classification (NCBI taxonomy): domain Eukaryota; kingdom Metazoa; phylum Arthropoda; class Insecta; order Diptera; family Culicidae; genus Aedes; species Aedes aegypti. Next base: position 223,051,875 of record NC_035109.1, on the reverse strand, counting down.
TCTGTCAAAGGATACAAACTCTAGTGGAATTAAATGGTATAGTACTAAATTCGTTTTTTTCATCTACTTATAGGTATTCTACAGCTCGAAGATTTATTATCTTTTTTAAAAATTCATGGCGTAATTTCTGCAGAAAAACTAGTTATTTACACAGAACTTCTGTAGATAATTTATAAACAATTTTTTGGACTAATTTCTGATGTTCATTTCTGGAGGAATCTCTGGGATTTTCTGAAGGAGAACTGGAATTTTCTGGATGAATTATAGAGATAAATTTTTGAACGAATGTCTGATGGCAACTTCTTTAGAAATTCCTGGTATAATTTCTGCAAAAAATTATATATAAATCTCTGAAGGATGGCTGGGGGATTTCACTGAGAAAATCCATCCAATCCAGAATGAATTTGTGGATGATTTCCTGGTATATTATCTGGAAAGAATTCTAAAGGAATCTCTGATGGTCTTTTCTGGTGGAACTTCATGGTGTAATTTCTGCAGACAGTTTTGGATGAATCCCTGAAGAAATTTCTCGAGGAGTCCCTGAAGTACTTGATTGAATTATTCATAATTAATTCATAATTAACAGAAATTTTTGAAAGAATTTGTGGAGGATTCTCCTATTTTTATTTCTGAAGTAATCGCTGGTGGATTATTTTAAAAATCCCTAGAAAATTTTGCAGGATACCAGGAGGAATTTCTGCTGGAATCTCTAAAAAAATTCTGGAGGTGTCCCTGAAAGAATTTCAGGTTAAATCTCTTGCGGATTTTCTAGAACAATTTTTAGAAGAATTTCTCGAGAATATCGTATATCTCATGTAGTAATCCATGGTGGAATTTCTGGTTGAACCAGAAGTTCCTCAGCGGTTTGCTGAAGGAATCCTTGGTGGATTTTCCGGATAAATTTCTGGTGGAATTTTATAAGATTTTCTAAAGGAAGATTAGCTTGAGTTATTTGTTGAGGATCCTTGATAGAAATTGCTGAAGGAAATTCTGATGTAACTATCTGGAGAATTCCCTGGAGAATTTTTGAAGAAACCCCTGGTGGAAGTTCTGGGAAAACCTTTGTGGGAATCCCTGGTGGAATTTGAAGAATTCCTGACGGTTTTGTGGAATTGCTGAAAAACTCTCTGATGTTAGCTTCTGACTGAATCCATGTAGGATTGTCTGGAGTAATCCCTGGTGAAATTATTGGAAGAATTCTTGAAGGAATCTCTGGATAAGTTTATGTAGAGCGATTCGTGAAGGATTCCATTTAGGACAAATCCCTAGAGGAATCACTGGAGAAAATCGTGGAGAGGATATTCTGGAGTACCGTAATACGGGGTAACTTTGATAGTTTTTTCGAAGAAAACTTGAATATTTATGCATGCTGTTTCAAATAATTATAATTATTGTTTTTAAAACAAGTAGGTACCAACCGGTGAGCTCATTATATGCTTATGAACACTTTTTTTCGTGGCAGCGTTTCATTTATGTGCTTTTTAAACAATCTATGCATTCATCACTACAAGTGTCAGCATTGTGCCTATAGTGTATACTTTCAATACACACATCCTTCTTTTCTCGACATTACTAAAACATCATTTGAATAGTTCGACATTATGAAAGTCGGCGTATTTTTTTTTTATTTTCTACCAATAAGTTTTCATCTCGAGACAAAAATGCAAAATAAGTTTTAAGTAAAAGTCGTATTTTTTCTCCTTATTCATGGATCGTATTGCCGAGCAAAGATGGAAACAGATGTTCCTCTTCCCCCTCATAATCACCCTTCTCGTAGATATGCAGAGGTATTCTCTAGAAGCAACAATCATCACACACTACCCAGTGAACACACCGTCGTATATGATGGGATATAAGAGTACAAATGTGGAGGCGATATACGTACATCTTGAACGGATCCTTATGGTGCATGTACGTATATCGCCTCCACATTTGTACTCTTATGCGCTATCTTATACGAGTTCGTGTTTACTGGGTAACATTCCTTTCCCATCCCAACTGATTGTAAAGACTTGGCCGGCAAATGTGCACTTCAATAGTAACCGGAAAGTCCTACCCCTTGTTCATTTGGATCGAAGTGCAATTCTTATCAGTTCCGATCAATCACGGACTAGCAACCATTGACATGTACAGTCAGTCTATGCTATATGTGTAAAATCAAATCCAAATCGAAGATGGTCGAGTTCTGTGACTGACCGATTTGACATGGAATTTGTCAGTACATGCAATTTGTTATTTTCAAATTGAAATGTTGAAACAATATTATAAGAAACTTTTATGAAAAGTTGTAAAAAATCGCAAAATGTATTAAGAGCTTTATTAAACTAAGTATTTTAATTTTAGACGTCATATATAATCAAAAGATTTACCGCAACCAAATTCTGCTTCTATTCTTCTCTTTTTTATGCTTTGAAGCTAAATTGATTATATAACTCTTTAGAATTCATGCGGCATGGATCTATTTACCAATTTTTGGTTATAATGCTGGAAAATATTACATTATAGCAGTCAAAAACACGTTGATGGAAGTAGAATCATATTGCAATCATTTCACCTTTAAGATATCAATGTAATCAACATGCGACCTCTGGTAAAGTCCAACATGATTAAAATTGTGGTCACAAAAGTACGCTTTTCAAAAACAATGTCCTCCAGCGAAAGAAAAGTGAAAGGAACACTGGACCTAGTATCCTTTTTTTCGCTGTGGGTAGTTATCTCACGGTATCACGATGAAGCGCGTACATGATTATTAAGCTGATGGCGACGAGTTTACGCGATCCGACACCAAAGATTGACCTCCGTGAATGACTGAACTGGAATCGAGGGACCTGGCATGGCAAGCTCCGGTGAATAAAACGATACGACAGACGTTGCGCAAGTCGCTACAATTTCTCGCGCCATAATTAAAAATGATTTGCCAAAAATATCGGATACCGTAAAAACAAAAACACAAAAAAAAACGCCAATTTCCTTGTCGCAAATCAGGTGAACTATAACAATAATTGAGCAATAAAACTATGCTGATGAAATCTCCTTTTCCTTGTGCTGCTGTGCACCACGCCCTTCAGCGAGCCACAGAGTACGTATCAGATTGTCCCCGCAAGTCGGAGGGCTCTGGGTCACCGTCAGGCATCGTATGAAAAATGAGATTCATTGTTAAGCCACTTCGGGTACCTAGCGGGAGAGACGCCAATTTGTTCTCCTACATTTTATTTCTTTCGGACCCTTTCATGGCCACGGTTTACAGAATTGTTGAGCCGTAATATGAGTTGAAAGAAAAATTGGCAATTATCTATCTAAGGATGAACACGTGTTTTCACTTCACGGGGAACATCGTTGTAACAAGTGTTCCAATATAAACACATTTTTCAAAAATTTCAACCACATCTCCATCAAGCTGCACCAAAACCATAAGGGTTTGGTGAATCTATCTCTATCTGCAACCATGTACCTCGCGTTGGTAGAATTAATGGTCAAGTTTATTCTCATGGTCCTTTGTTCATACGTGTAGAGATTTCCTCCACTGCCATGCTATCGATTGCAATGCGGTCGATATCGTCCGCAAAGCCAAGGAGCACATGCGACCGTTTGATGAGTGTGCGTTATCTCTGCATGCTAGATCTCCTAATAACACTCGCGAGTGGAATCTTGAACATTGTCTTCGAAAGTGCGTCACCTTGTTTCAATCCGTCTAACGTCATAAACGAGGTAGAGCCTCGCTTGCAATCCGAACACTTCATTTGTGATAACCCAGCGTTGTATGAATTAGCCAAACTAGTTTCGTCGGAAAACCATGTTCAGACATTCACCCCTATTTTTGTTTACGAGTTGCCTCTACAGTGAAATCCAATGCTACACAAGAAATTGATTTGAATCATAATATTGTTATGCATAATATTGGAACTATTCTTGAGGAAATTTCTATAGATTCCTTTGGGAAATTCCCCAGGGATTCTTTCTTAAGTTCCTCTTAACCCCTTTGGGATTATCCTGGAAATCATGGGATCTTTCTGCTATATCTCTAAGTTCTTCTGGAAACCCCAGTATTCATGAAAATGTCGCTCTGAGATTCTTCCAAACAATTTTATACAACCCTTCCGGTATTCTTCTAGATATCCTTCTGTGATTCTTCTGAACCTATTTGCAGAAATTTCTTTTAAAACCCTGAAAATCAAAATCTTTGATTTTTTTTTTTACGGAAACAGATTTTCTAGAGCCCTAGCAAATAGAAATTCTTTTGAAATCCCTCCAAACTCTAAGATCCTTACGAAAAATTGTCCGGTTTTTTTTTCGGGAATTATCCCTGCTCTTTCGAGATTCATCCGGAAATACCATATCATCCAGATGTCATTCAAGGATGCTAACGGACGCTTTCCTGGGATTCTACCGTGAATCATTCTGGTATTAGTTTGGAAATACCATTGGGATTCCTTAGACAATAATTCTAGGATTTTTCCGAATATCTTTCTGGAATTATTCTGACAATCCTTCTGGGAATTGTAGAAGGATTTCCGAAATAGTTTGCGAAAGAATCTCAGAGAGATTTCTGAATGAGTTTTGGGGAGATTTCTGGAAGAATTACTTAAGGATTTCCGTAAAAATCTTAAGAGAGTCCCATGAAGATTTATGGAAGAATTACAAATGGATTTTTTGATGTATTTCATAGTGATATTCAAAAGAATCTCAGAAGTTATTTCGGAAGAATCCCTGTAAGATTTTCAGGAAATTCACAGGATTTGTGGATGAATTCAATAAGACATCCGGAAAAATTCCTGAAATTTTTCCGGAATAATTTCAGAGTGATGTCCGGAAGAACTCCAGAATGATTTACGGAAGAATTTCAATCGAAATTTCCGGAACTATCTCAGAGTAACTTTTATAAAAGTATTAGAAAGAAAGAATCTTAGGGATATTTTTTAAGAGTCCCTGGAAGTTTTCTAAAGGGATTTCCATTTGAATTCAAGAATGATTTTCTGAAGATTAACTAATAAATTAAAAATGGAAATTAAATAATAAATCAAAAAATCAAGAACAATTCCCGAATAATCACAGGGAGATTGTATCAGAATATAAGAATTCGAAACAGATATTTGAAATTTTCCAGGATTTGCATTAGAATTGAAGAAAGATTTCTAGAAAAGGGACAGAAGGATTTCCAAACATATTCTGAAAAGCTTTCGGAAGAATTTCTGGGAAAATTCTTAAAAAAAAAAATCCATAGTAATTTCGTTGTTTTTTGGATTTACATAAAAAAAAGATTGTAAAATAAATCCCCAAGAGATATCTGGAAGAATTTCAGCTTGATGATCTCCGGAAGTATTCCATAGACATTTCTGGAAGAATCCCAAGAATTTGAACGGAATAATCTCACAGTGAAAGAATAAATATTTTACAATAGTTTCTAGGAGCATCCCAGAAGAATCGGAATAATTCTGAGAGAATCTAAGAGGAATGTCCAAAATAGTCCCAGGAACATTCACGAAAGAATTATTGATAGATTTCTGGAAAAAATAAATCAGAGGGTTTAATATAATAATTTCGGATGAATTTCCGGAAGAAATCTTGAGGGATTTTTTTTTTTAAACCTTGGAAGTTTTCTGGAAAAATCTTCAAAAGATATAGGTATAGAAGAATCCCAACTCCAGTAAAGCAATCCTAGAAACATTTTTGGCAGAATTCCAGGGAAATGTTACGGAAAAACCGGAAGATTATCTATGAAAATCCAAGAGGATTTCTAAGATAATCCTAAAGAAGGAAGATGTTCGGAAGAATCATACATCATCACCGAATTGAAGATTGTTCATTTGGTGGATATTCGTTTAATTTATTGCGGTATTTTGTCCTATTATTGCGGTAGTGCCGTCCTATTATTGCGGTATACAAAAAATCATAGATTTTATTACATTCAATATACATTCAATACCACACAATGTTTGAGCATTGAAATTATGCTGCCTCCATGTTAATGACACTGCACGGTACTGTCAGTTTGTGTGACTTTGGACCTATCTATGAGGAAAACTAATTCATTACTATATGTCACGATTCGAAAACAAATTAACAGAATCGAATGATTTTCTGCCAGTTTCGTCAATGTTGAAGTGAATAGACAAGGTTCTTCCATCTGAGACCACTAGTCACTATATAAGAAATAAATTTGTTGACCTAAGTATAACCTACAATTTCGATGCTTTTAAAAATATTTCCCACTAGCAACACAATTTTAAAGGATTGCTTCCTTGCGATCATCTTATATCTTAGTTGTTCAACGTATTTTTGGCATGTGTTCCGATTTTCAGTCAGTTTACGTGATTTTTTTATTCGTGAATAAGAGGAACTACAGGGTGTGTGGTACTGAATGAACATTGTAATAGATCTTGTCTTGCAACCCTGTTATGATGGCTGACAATCAAAAGCCTGTTGAAAGATATCCGAGAATGTAGCAGCGGATCGAACATCAAACGATCTAGTAGGCATGGCACAACTTTGACGCCTCACTCCTATAGTAACGTCAGAATGGAATGAAAGGTTTTTCGTGGGGCTCCCGCTTGCCAACATCGATTCTGAGCTTCACATTTGGCGAACCTGCCAGAATTTTAAATAATATTTCGTGTTCCTGGAGTGCCTGGATTCGTTAACAAGCGGGAGTGTCCACCAGAAAATGTGTTTGTGCCGAGTGCTTCTTAAACCGCGTGTGAAAATATGTGTTCAGAGTGATTGTGGAGTGAAGTTTGAATCTAATAAAAAAGGCATATGTACAGCAATGTGGTATTTTTATATGAACAAGAGAAAACTGATTGAAGAGGAAATATGACATGAATATGTATTAGCCGCTTCACTACTTTTTGAAGCAGCAATGTTTCTCTCTGTGCTTGTTGTTGTTCTTATTGAACACCAGCATCACCTCAACTATTTGAGTTGCGCGATGCAGGCTTTGAAGTGAATATTTTGTTTTGCTTTTGAATAGGGTCCTAAAGCCCTGTCTCAATTTTAGTGCCAAACGCTTAAGTTTAGGCCAAAAACACATGTTTACTCAATTTTCTAATGTTTTCCGTTGGTTTAAGCCCAAAAAACATTTTTTTAGATTTTGTCACATCCATTGGCTTAAACTCAAATTTTGGGTGTATTTTGTTTTCCGTGTCCCTTACGAAACGTCAGATAGGAACAACCCCAGTGGTCGATCTAAAACCCCTGTGGTGTTTTTGTCGACTAAGCGAACGTCAAACATGATCAAAAGTGTCAAGGTTCATTTATGGACCAAATTTTTAGATTCAAGTTTAAACATGATATAGCCATTATTTGAGCGGGAAAAAATGCTAAAGTAGTTACAGTAACATGCTTTTTCATGTTATTAAATAAAAACAAAATTTAATTAAAAATTTTAGGACCCAATTCAAACAGATTACTTCGATGAAAATATTTGAATGTAAAAAAAAAAATGTAGAAAGTGTTTCATCTGTTTTATCCGATTCAAAGATTATGTTATTTCGAGCTGATTCATCTAAGTTATGAAGTGCGCATTCTGCTTTTACCAAGGACCTATTTTCTGCATAAGTTGAACGGAAGAAGAATAACGTTAGGAACTGAACTATTTTTTTTTGCAGAAGTCAGTTGAACATATCCGTGCAAAATGTATAATAAAATGTATAATAAGTATAATTTGTATAATAATGCAAAAGAGAAGTGAAGTGTTAAAGTTTTATTAGTGGTTTTCTTGAATGTTAATCAATTTGTATAACTTATCATTTAGTTATATCAATCGTACAAAAAAAACGCCCGTAACATTTATCAACTCTGCAAATTTCTATATAAACAATAATAACATTTCGCTTTGTTTGTATGTGATCATTTTATCGTTTCTTCTGTGATAATACGCACATTTTTATATTTTATCTCTCCTGCTTTCAAATGAAAATAAAATAGTTTTAATCAAGTAAGATAGAGTGAAAAATGAATGTTAGTGTGTGCAAATTTTCCTAGCCATGGGCGATTTTGAATTGATGTTCCAAAAGTAGATTTTTCGTTCCAATTAATCGATTTTTTTATGTTGGCACTACATGAAATCCTAATTCAAGGGATTTGGTCTTAATTTGAGCCGTTGTTCTTGTAAATTTGCTTACGATTGGAAAAATCGAATCGATTTAAAAAAAAAATGGATACAAAGGATTCGATTGAATAAAGAAACGATTCGACGTATCGAATCTGAATCGATTCAGTATTATCGATGTTTTGGTCAAATTTGCCCAATAGTGCACATGATTGTTTTCTTTCCTATTTGTTTCAGTACATTGTGTATCCAGTAATGTTTACAAGTTAAGTGTGAAGCATACTGAATCGGTATTTTTTTTGTGAATTTTGTGTCGATAATCGGTGAGATCCAAACTATTCAAATCTGCTCAATTCATTATTATTTCTAAATAAATGCCATGTTAAAAAACATGTACGAATGCAAAAAAATGTCCTTAACGCGACTGGTAGTTGCAATGGAAAAAATGTCCTTAACACAACTGGTGTTTGCAATGTAAAAAAAAATATCCTTAACGTGACAGGTGGTTGCAATAAAAATAAATATTCTTGCCGCGATTGGAGTTTGCAATAAAAAAAATGTCCCTAAAAGCGACTGGTGGTTGCAATGTAAAAGTAATGTCTAACGCGACAAATGGTTGCAAAATATGTCCTTAACGCGACTGTTGATCGCAAACTTGCTCCTATCAATCAATCGTATTGATATTGCTAGCGCGACTGGTGGTCGCATATTTGTTCTAAGCAATGGTGGTGTACACTTGCCTCCGCGACTGGTGGTCGCATGGTTGTTTCTATGAAGTGCTATTGATGTTGTTAACTGACTGGTGGTCGCATACTTGTTCCATTGTGGTGTACACTTGCTACCACGACTGGTGGTCGCGTATTTGTTCTTAATAACTGCTATTGATGTTGTTAACTCGACTGGTGGTCGCATACTTGTTCTTAGCAAGTATTATTGATGTTGTAAGCTCGACTGGTGGTCGTATATTCTTTCTAAGCAATTGTGGTGTACACTTGCTACCGCGACTGGTGGTCGCATGCTTGTTCTTAGTAACTGCTATTGATGTTGTTAACTCGACTGGTGGTCGTATACTTGTTCTTAGCAAGTATTATTGATGTTGTTAACTCGACTGGTGGTCGTATACTTGTTCCTAGCAATTATTATAATTGATGTTGTTAGCTCGACTGGTGGTCGTATATTTGATCTAAGCAATTGTGGTGTACACTTGCTACCGCGACTGGTGGTCGCGTATTTGTTCTTAATAACTGCTATTGATGTTGTTAACTCGACTGATGGTCGTATACTTGTTCTTAGCAAGTTTTATTGATGTTGTAAGCTCGACTGGTGGTCGTATATTTGTTCTAAGCAATTGTGGTGTACACTTGCTACCGCGACTGGTGGTCGCGTATTTGTTCTTAATAACTGCTATTGATGTTGTTAACTCGACTGGTGGTCGTATACTTGTTCTTAGCAAGTATTATTGATGTTGTAAGCTCAACTGGTGGTCGTATATTTGTTCTAAGCAATTGTGGTGTACACTTGCTACCGCGACAGGTGGTCGCATGCTTGTTCTTAATAACTGCTATTAATGTTGTTAACTCGACTGGTGGTCGTATACTTGTTCTTAGTAACTGCTATTGATGTTGTTAACTCGACTGGTGGTCGCATACTTATTCCTAGCAATAGTGGTGTGTACTTCCTCCTCCTTCTGTCGGGTGTGAGATCACTGCGTCCATTTTTTTTAGAACTATTGTGATATACCCTTTTGCTTTTACAAAGACCCTCAGTGGCGGGAACGCCACCGGAATACTTTGCGCGGTGACTGAACTTTTGGCCATCTGCCATTGATGGGCAGAAGTCCTAAGTTGCAGCATTGTGAATCCCCCAATCTGGTACGATCAGCCTGATAAAGCCGACCACTTCCCTGGGAGATGCGTTCCAAATATCGGCCGGCTCCAAAAAGGGCTTGCCAAATATTTTGGATCTTCGTTGTATATGTGCACTGCAGGAGCAGAGAAGGTGTTGTGAGGTTTCGCACGTTTCACTACAGAAACGGCAATTTGGGTTTTGGATGGCTCCGATCTTTTGTAAATGGTATCTGCTGGGGCAGTGTCCAGTTATAAGACCGGTGTAGGTGCTGAGGTCCCTTTTGTTGAGACCAATGAGTTTTTGTGTTTGTTTCGAATTAATTGTGACGAATCTTTTAGATTGATTCGCATTGGAAACTGTATTCCAATTGGATATAATTTGCCTGGACAACCAGCTGTTCAGTTCAATATTTAGTGAGCAGTTTGATATGCCAAAGAATGGCTCAGGACCAATGAATGTATTGGCCGATCCATTCCTGGCTAGCTCATCGGCAATTTCATTACCCTCTAGACCCGTATGCCCGGGGATCCAATATAGTTTAACTCGATTGCGGATGGCTAGGGTTTTTAGAGCAAGAGCACATTCCCACACTAATTTTGAGTTAAAAGTGTAAGCTTTCAGAGCATGAAGAGCTGCTTGGCTGTCGGAGAAAATACAGATTGTGGCATTTCTGTAATTCCTCTTTATGCTGAGCTGCACACATTCAATGATAGCATACACTTCAGCCTGAAAAACTGTAGGCCACTGTCCGAGAGGGACAGAGATTTTGGTTCTTGGTCCGTGCACTCCAGATCCAGAACGATTGTTCATTCTCGATCCATCAGTGTAGAATTTGATTGAACCTGGAGGAATACTCGGTCCACCTTCTTGCCACTCTTGGCGAGAAGGAATGAACACCGTATATGATATGTCATAATTCACAATCATTTCCATCCAGTCACTGCATTTTTCTACAATTGGATTTATAGAAAATTCGTTTAGTATGCTTAGGTGACCGGTTAAATCACCTGGCAGAAGGTTTATTGATCGTTTTAGCCTCAGAGCGCTTTTCTCAGCATCCAGCTTTATGAATTGATCTAGCCGGGGCAGATTAAGCAATGCATCTAGGGCGAATGAAGGGGTGCTGCGAACTGCACCAGTAATGGCGACGCACGCGGCGCGTTGGATTTTGTTCAGCTTGGCTCTAGCCGTAACCTCGCTTGTTTTTGGCCACCAAACAAGGGAAGCGTACTTGGGGGAAGCGTGGTGTGTACTTGCTACCGCGACTGGTGGTCGTATACTTGTTCCTAGCAATTATTATAATTGATGTTGTTAGCTCGACTACATAGTGGTCGTATATTTGTTCTAAGCAATGGTGGTGTACACTTGCTACCTCGACTTGTGGTCGCATACTTGTTCTTAGTAACTGCTATTGATGTTGTTGACTCGACTGGTGGTCGTATGCTTGTTCTTAGCAAGTATTATTGATGTTGTAAGCTCGACTGGTGGTCGTATATTTGTTCTAAGCAATGGTGGTGTACACTTGCTACCGCGACTGGTGGTCGCATACTTGTTCTTAGTAACTGCTATTAATGTTGTTAACTCGACTGGTAGTCGTATACTTGTTCCTATCAAGTATTATTGATGTTTTAAGCTCGACTAGTGGTCGTATATTTGCTCTAAGCAATGGTGGTGTACACTTGCTATCGCGACTAGTGGTCACAAATTGGTTCCTAATAAAATTGATGCTCACATGCATGCGCGACTGGCGGTCGAAAATGTATCTATAGAATAATATATGTAAGCCCAATGATGTCTAGTCACTTAGTAGATCAAGGTATGTTATATCAAAACAAGTAACAACAGCCAAACAAGTTTTCGAGTGAGTTATACTTAAAAATTTAAGCTTATGAAAACCCGCCCGTAGATAGAGATACTGGTTAAAAAAATAGGTTTTTCTTGATGCATCATTTAAAACTGTTCTTCCACGATCAAAATCGTTTAATTTTTAAAGCATTCATCTGGTACAGCTTGGGAATACTATAAGCTTTCATCATGATCAATAATATCCATAGAAAATAGAGTTTTCGATTAAGAATGAGGGTTTAATTCTTATACCGCAAAAATATGAAATACCGCAATAATGGGCAAATTACCCTACTTAGTTTCGCCGGGTCGACCGAGTTCGTAATGTGACACCGTTGGATAATTAATAAACGCGAGCACCGATTGCGCCGATGCGACTTAACTCGACCGTAATCAAACTCGAACTATATGATTTTTATGGTATGGATGGTAAGAAAGATATGGGAGATTGGATTTTTAAACATTTTTGATTTTTGAACCGCCCTAGTGTGATATATTAAGAGTGGAAGATAGAAGCAAGTGAAAGATAACTATAAAGTACGAAAAAAGGAACAGGCCTTGGATTGAACCCTTCTGCTTATAAGTCATGAGCACTAAATGATCATTCAAAGATGGACGTGTCTTGATGGACGTGAACAATTGATTTTAGATTTACAGGTTTCATTGGATGGTAATCGATAATGAAGTCTAAAACAATGTTTTAATAACAAAAAATGTATATTTCAAAACCTAAATTAGATAGTTTTAGTAGTTCTTTGATGGCTCAGCTCATCTTTTGAAGCTATTTTTTTTTAAGGTGAAGCGGCGTGTAAGTCAAAGAATCATTAGAACCATCATCGATGTAATAGTAGTAGTGTCGCCTTTCCATGTATATTTTCAAAACAAACAAACAAAAAATATAACATTTGTGTTAAGCATATTTTTATGTAAACACATGGGAAATTGACGAGTATTGGAAATCAAAATCAACTCTTCAATCGTACATATCAAAAGAAAACATTACAATTTAATGAAGGGCAACGAAATTTCTCTGTTTTTAATTGGATTTATCGCATATTTTTGTTATGCATCGGTACGGTTTATGTTTGCAAGGGATGACGGTGTTGCCAGGTGATTGGTGACAGATTTTTCTAGCAATTGTTATATGCTTGTTTTCGGAACATTTGCTGCATATCATAAAAACTTATCATTTTGCAAATAATTTTCCATCACAAGATCACTGATTTAATAAAATTTTAATGATTTTTGTGATCAATTCACATTAAATGCTATGATTTTACAGATAGCAACTCTGACATCACTGCGCTCAACGATCGCGATGATTGTGCACACACGATAGGCGCGTCCCGACGCATCCCGACGCATCGCACTGTGGAGCTTTTCAATTATTTTGGGTGGTCCAAATTGATAAACTCTTGGTATGATTTTATGCTGCGTAGAGATGGTTTTTGTAATTTGAGAGAATCGAAAAACAAACAACGTATGAATTTCAAGTTTTTATACTTTGCCCAACCTATCCGCACTGAAAATTAATACAACAGAAAAAAAGTTGGATATTTTAGACTATAAACACAGGCATGTCTCAGTGTGCGGTGGCGGCGTCGATTCGCAGCAAGTGGAAACCACCGCCATAATAGTTTTGAGTGATGCGGTTGATAAAACTTTATAAATATTTGATTCCCGTTTGAAATGTGTTCTTTTAAGGAAAATGAATGAAAGATTTGTTTAGTGCAAGTGTAGTGAACGCAATATGAAATCCACAAATGTTTGCTGCAGAATAACAATGGAAAAGGTAAACACTTTCTGTTTACAAGTGTAGTTGTGTGAGGCAATGAAATGCGGCATAAAATCGGAGATGTTTTTTGAGAATATAAATCTCATGTATATTGTCGCTAAATTGATAATGCTGTACCTGAAAGTATTGATTAAATATTGAAATACCACCTGAAGCATTTTTCTTCGCATAAATTATCCATTAAATCAGGTGATAATCAGTTATATTTCATCGATGTTGTAAATACCAATACTATCATAACAATATGTTAATGATTTTGGAAGAAGCCATTTTGTGATGACGCACCAAAAGGCCTTAACTAAGAGCAACATATATTTCTGATCTTTTTTGTTTACGCTAAGATTTTTAAAGGTTTATTAATAACTATCTCTGGAACATAGTTATTTGGAATTGTTTGTTGGAAATCAAGATAGGTACCCGTAGATACGCAAACAAACCACTTCTCTTGATCTGTGCTTGAGAAAATTTGAAACAAAATTTCCACTAAGCATAACTTACATCTTTACCCTAAAGCTAAGTATGCTATTCTGTTCAAGATGAGTAAAAATTTCTACGGGAGAAGTGGATAAGAACTTTTCTACAGTGAGCTCCATTTGAATAACATTTTTTTTTCAATTGTGTACTGCGATCAAAGAAAAATGCTTTTCTTGATAATTTCTTGCATGAACCTTCCCACACATCGAGATAGGCGATTACTTTTCTTTTCAGGTGCATCGTCCCCATAAGCGCGAAGAATTTTTTTATTCAATTTTACGAATCAAAATAAACTTCCGTTGCATATTTTACAGTTTATTGTTTTTGCATTTGCATTTGCAAATTCTTGGTGTTGCACGATGTTACCAATCAGTAGGGCCTGCATGGGTTTAATTACATACGTAGCGAGAAGAATAGCGTCCAAAAGAAAAATTAAGACATGGCACAACACTTGACCGCATCAACAACAATTATGGGGCAAAAATTTTGCTCGCCCTAAAGGGGCACTGGCATGCAAAAGATCAAACCTTCGGACCCCAAGGAAGAGTCCCGCGATGAAAAACCCAAACCGAAAACAATCACACGAAGGATTACGCACGGTCAAGTCGCCATATAGCCTCGAAAAAAGTGAAGGGATTTTTGCGCTCATTTAAAGCTTGACACGATATTATATTTTGACCACCGAACTTCGCTTGGCTGCGCGAGGATTCGAAACGAAGCCCTCAACATCAGGTCGTCGTCGTCGTTGCATTGCATGGGGCCATGCCATTGTAACTGATTTTGTCGTTTTTGTTTTTCGCTTCGAGGCTCTAAATATATTGTCTGTGGTGCTGTAGGAACGATGTGCGATGTACAGTCACCTCGTAATTATGAATCGACTAAGGGTCATTTTTCAGAACAAAATATGGTTAAAAATCATGGTGACGCTGTAAAACCAAAATTACCTTTCTGGCACTCAAGGTTATTTGTGGAAAAGTGTGTCGCCATCTTGGATTTCAAAATGGCGTCGGACATCGATTTTTGTTACTCCCTCGGCGTGCCCGTTTCAAAAAGTCCCATATTGTATGGTTTCTTTGATTTAATTGTATGAGATTTTTCCCATTTTGCGCAAGATTTTGTTTTCGGTTTTTGTATCAATGATAGGATAGATACAGGGGATAGGCAAAATGATTGAGATAGGCAAAATTTTGCCCAAATTCAAATGCTTATAACTTTATGAAAAATGGATGAAATTGGATGCATCTGGAAGGAGTCGACGGCAAATTTGGTCCAGTTTTAGGAACTTCCTTGGCCATGCATATTGGCCACTGGACACCGGAGATGTTCCGGATTTTCTGAGGTCATGTCCAAATGTCATTTTTTCTGTCGCTTGTATTTTTGTGCGGTGTAAAGTTAGATAGATGTTTGCAATTTTCCTAGAAACTAGAACTAATAGGAAGTTGAATGCCACCGGACGCATTAAGATTGGTTGGAAATCTTCAGAAATATGACCATTTCCGTAAAACTGGTGGTGGAAAGCATGGTCAGTCATGTTTGTATTTCCAATCATGTAAATATTATCCGGAGCTATATCCAAGTGGACATCAACCTTAAAAATGATGTTTCCTGCAACGTATTCAGAACCATTAGATGCACAGACCACTCTATAGAAGGTTCCAGGTGCCCTGAGGGAAGTGGTCAATTAGGAACATATCTGGAACCATATCAATATGGGCATCAAACTTCATGATTTTCAAAGGTTATGCTTTCCGAAGCATTTCCAGCACCACCGGCTGCCATGACCACTTTATAGTAGATTCCAGGTGCCCCGGGGATGTGGCCAATTCAAAACATGCCCGAAAACACATCAATATGGGTAAAAACATCAAGATTTTTGAAGGTGATGCTAATAGAAGTATTTACAGCGCAACTTATTTATATGACCACTGTATAGTAGGTTCCATGGGCCCTGGGGGATGAGGTCATGTTTCGAGTTGGCCACATCTCTAGGAGCCCCTGGAATATACTATAGAGTGATTATTATATCTTGTGGTTCTGAAAATGCTCGCCATTTTCCAAGTCACATGGATCTTACTGTTTATGGTAGAATGTGATTCTAAACAGATGAACGGACATGTTCCGAATTGGCCACATCCCCCGGGGCATCTGGAACCTACTATAAAGTGGTTATGGCAGCCGGTGATGCTGGAAATGCTTCGGAAAGCATAACCTTTGAAAATCATGAAGTTTGATGCCCATATTGATATGGTTCCGGATATGTTCCTAATTGACCACTTCCCCCAGGGCACCTGGAACGTTCTATAGAGTGGTCTGTGCATCTAATGGTTCTGAATACGCTGCAGGAAACATCATTTTTAAGGTTGGTGTCCGCTTGGATATAGCTCCGGATAATATTTACATGATTGGAAATACAAACATGACTGACCATGCTTTCCGGAACCAGTTTTACGGAAATGGTCATATTTCTGAAGATTTCCAACCAATCTTAATGCGTCCGGTGGCATTCAACTTCCTATTAGTTCTAGTTTCTAGGAAAATTGCAAACATCTATCTAACTTTACACCACACAAAAATACAAGCGACAGAAAAAATGACATTTGGACATGACCTCAGAAAATCCGGAACATCTCCGGTGTCCAGTGGCCAATATGCATGGCCAAGGAAGTTCCTAAAACTGGACCAAATTTGCCGTCGACTGCTTCCAGATGCATCCAATTTCATCCATTTTTCATAAAGTTATAAGCATTTGAATTTGGGCAAAATTTTGCCTATCTCAATCATTTTGCCTATCCCCTGTACCTTAATACCTTGGCAAGTGACATTCGTGATTTTCCAGAAAGTTTGCCATAAATTCTAACTATTTTGTCCCTTTGAAATTCATCAAATCAAACAAAAGTGGTGTCTTTAAGATAGAAAAATCTGCTTAACATCATTGTCTTGCTGTTTGAGTTTAAAATGTTAACCTCGCTTATAATTTCTTCAGTGATCATTTTTCTGAAAATAATAACTTCAATAACATTTTGTTGTAAATGGTTACGTCAGTGACTGGGTCGAAAATAGCGATCAAGTCCCTGTCTGAGAATAATTGATATTTCATTTTCAATTGCCATAAAACAATTGTAAACGCCCATGATTATTGTATGCGAAGCTGTTAAGGTTTATTGTTTCACGCAGGGAAAAACGGATTTATTTGATGATAAATTCCGTTCATAATCCATCATTGACCCATATCTGTCGGTTTTCCATAACTGTGGTGCGACTGTACCTCGAGACTGAGGTTGGCGATTTTTTTGTTAGCTCACTTTATTCGCGCGCGCGTATCCTTTACGTTTTGTGGTTCAGCCCTCCGTGTGATAAATGAGCCAAACAGACGGTTCAAAAAGGAACGGCGCAAGACCTCAAGATGCAACGACGACGATGACGACGACGACCTGACCACAGTGAAAATTAACTGAAATTTCAAAGGAATCCGCTGAGCTAGTCCGATAATTGTATGCGGTGGAGAAATTTCAGCCCGATTGCCGCCGATCAGGCGGATCGTTTAGGGTGAAGTTGGGAATTGCCGCTGATAAGATTCGCAGATTTTATGTATGTTGAATCGGAGATATTATACATAAAATAGATTGTAGCGCATCACGATTCAGTACTAAGATATGGTTATGCTAAAAACTCCGAAAATGATTCAAATTCCGAACAATTTAAATTTAATAGGTAAGAATGATTATGTTCTAAATTTTATGATTGGTGACATATTTTGACAAACGCTTTTTTATTACGCGACTCCTTGGAGAAGCGTTAGTAAGTAATATACAACATTAAAAAAAGAAACAAAGGTGAACATATTTCAATTTGATTTATGATACTCTGTAGTGACCGAGTGCAGGTCGTTAGGCCGAAAGGGTCGTTAGGTCGAAAAAACATTTGATCATTTACTACTCTTTAAATGGCTAACACATTCATTAGTGTTTTTTTCATTCTTAAAAAAGGCTGTTCTAACGACATTCGGCCTAACGGGATAGAACCGTTCGAAAGTCGGAGAATGACCACTAAATTCTGATATTTTTTTCTCCTACATTCTTCATGCATATAAATGGTCGAAATAATATTTTTTTTGTGAATTAAGGCCAGTGCTTGGAATTCGGAGCAATTTCAATGAATTAGCGCAGAACTCGAATTTTACAGCTCACTTGTCGTATTATTCAACTCGGAAAAACTCGTTTATTTTATGCTGTAATAGTAATTTACATAACAAGTTGCAGAATGACCTAAAGTGTAAAGTGTGGCAAAAGTTCAAATGGACAAGAGTTTCTTTTTAATATTTCTAGGTTAATTTGTATAAAATGTTAAGACCTTCACCCCAAATTTTAAAAAATTGATTGAGATTTGGATAAGTTATAGCTATTTGTTGTTTTTAGATGTGAAAATTATAATTTTCGATCGACCTTTCATTGCATTGCACAAAACGAAAATAAAACATTGTTCGTTTTTATGTAAGTGCGTAATAAGGATGCTTTGAGGTGTATTAGTTTTTGCATAAATATTTGGAAACAATTTTTGGCCCATACCCAACAAACATTCAGGTGCTGTCAGTTCAATCGAAGATGGCGTCAAAACAGCAAGCACTCCGCAAGCGTATTGTACGGTTTTACGAAACGCCGTAAAGTGCTTCGAACGAATGGGATCTCGGGACAAAAATCATTCCGTTATGGTGAAGATAAATCGAAGCCAAACTTCAAATTTTCAAATGCACGGATCTGGAGAACCAAACATCCGTTTGAGCTGAAAACTTAATCGATTGGTCACTAGCTGGTGGTGACCAATCGATTAGGTTTTCAGCTCAACGGATGTTTGGTTCTTCAAATCCATGCTCTTGAAAATTTGAACTTTGGCTTTGATTCATCTTCACCTTATAGGTGTTAAGCTCAATGATGTTTATAAGAAAGTTGGCAGGCATCATTAGGGATATAATTAACATAAATGACCTATGTGATAAACGTAACCGCATAAGCGACTCAAGCGCCAATTTGTGTATTTGATTTCATAAAGATGTGATCTCTTCTAAAAATTGTTAGAGACGGCATATTAGCAAAAAATAACAGTAACAGTAACGTGTTTGGAATATTGTTAAAAATTTCTCCATAGTAGTTCTATTTCAACTAAGAATCATAATAATATAATACATGATGTATATTTTAAAGTGTTAAAAAAAATAATAATTTCAAAAAAGTTTTTGGTGGCTTTGGTCGTCTCTTTATACGGAGCTCGGGCAATGTGACAACACAACTTGGAATTTTCTAGAACAATCTCACAGATTTCAGTAAGTTGATCTTAAGTACTTGTCATTTGATGAATTATTTGGGATACACTTATTTTGTAATAGCGCACCATGACACATTGATGTTGCAGTTAACAATCGTTTCCAAACTGTTTTCACTTTGCAGCTAGAATTCATATCTTCTTTATTTGATTCGGGTTTCGAGGCTACTAAACAGTACCGTGGTTAAAGAGTTTTTCGATTGACAGTAAAACAAAATGTTTATGGATTAGATTTAACTGTTGCTGCTGGACTATAGGTAAAGTTTGCATGTCTTCCGCACCCCGCCTCGTGGGTGATGTATTTGGAGTAAACCTGGGAGGGAGGCACCGATATTACACACGAAATATGACACAAAGTTGCAGTCGAATTGCAAGAAAACTCCAGCTTGCCAACGACAATCAAGGCAGACTTGATGAAAATCGCTAGTTTTCTTTTGTTGTGTTCCTTCGATCGTTCTGGACAAACATGGAAAAAGGGCCAAAGTTGTCTGTGCATTTAATTTTCGTTTTTGTTGGAAAAAGTAAAATAATGCGTATTTGAACACTTTATATTCAATCAGGATAAAAGGTGCTATTGTGACATTACTTTTGAATTAGCATGAATAGCTTACTTGTTTTTAATTATGAATCGTGGTTTGCAGCTAACCAGCCGAGTGGAAGTTTAACAACTACCGAAAAGCTAAACATTACATATAATTTGCAATTGGATTAGATGGACAAATTGATGTGAAGATTTGCGAAAAAGTTACACGTCTTCTCAGTGAGAATCGAACTCACGACTCCCCGATCTCTAGTTGGGGCGCGTTACCACTACGCCATGAGAGGACTCATGAACGCAGAATTTGATTTCAGCTCAAAAATCACGTGGTCCCTTTTCGCAAAATGCACCTCTTTCGGAAGAATTAGATGCCCATCCAAACACAAAGCTTTCTATATATATCCAATGCCTAGCCCGAGAGCGCATTGTTTTTTAGGTATAGGAATAGCACACTACACTAGCCAGCAACTGCGCTGGCTGAGGTTTCTATTATGTGGGCTTCCAATGAATAGCTTTTCAATCGATTTTTTGTCACATTTGAAAAAATGCAAAAATACGTTTTTATCAATAACGCGCTTTTATCATGTTTGTCCATTGTTTCAGATCTGGGCTCACAGTGACAGTTCGTGACAGCAGAATCTCGGCTCACCTTGACGTACATAAATTTCGTATTGGTTTCTCTCTCCCAGGAGTAAACTAAGGTGAAAAATGTAGCTGTTGGCAATTCCCTAGATGTCAATAATCGTGCTGTGGGTTCGAAATCGAAGCTTTAGATGTTTCAAACTGTTAGTTTGATCATGGAAAGCCTTTCGACATTATCTGATATCGATGTGCGCAATACTGTAATGTCCCAAGAATGATGCGCCTGCCCACGATAAAAAGAAACAAGGTATTGTATTCCGAAAAATGACACTTGGTAGTGACGTCATTCCTATCGCAATCTCGCACGAGTACAAGAGAAAGCAAAGCCTGCTCTCTTTTACTATCCTTATAGCCCCATGATTGGCGATAGGAATGACGACAGATGTTTTGATTGAAAATCGTTGTATACACGTGGGAATAGCCTACCTTGTTGTGTATACCGTGCGCCTACCGAAGGTTTTGTTCATGATTGCCCGGAGGGCGATATTAGTTACAGAACATGTATTTCAATGCATTGGCTTGGAGAGAAACTATATCTTTTTGGTTCAGAGGCTACTTAGAAAACTTTCACATGAAGCTAATTCAAGCATGTATCGTGAAAATTAAATATCCTCACTGGGACAGAGCCTGCTTCTCAGCTTAGTGATCTTATGAGCACTTCCACAGCTAATAACTAAAAGCTTTCTTTGCCAATGTTATCATTTTTGCATGTGTATATCGTGTGGCAGGTACGATGGTCCTCTATGCCCAGGAAAGTCAAGGAAATTTCCTTTACGAAAAGATCCTGGACCGACCGGGAATCGAACCCAGACGCCTTCAGCATGGCTTTGCTTTGTAGCCGCGGACTCTAACCACTCGGCTAAGGAAGGCCCCATTAATTCACCATATTTAATATACTGCTTCGCGTTGAAAAATGGGTTAACCAACGCGCGAAGTTTGATTTTTGACCACCTTCGCCACGTCGCAACTCGTTTCTCAATAGTGCGCATAATTCACACGGTGGAGGGCATAGATGCGCACTATAGCGAAGTGACTCGCGACGCGGCGAAGTTGGTCAAAAATCGAACTTCGCACGTTGGTTCACTCATTTTTAGTCTCGAAGAAGTATACTTCCACCTTCAAAATATACAAAAATTACGATGTTACATTACAGAAATCATTACATAAGTAGTGAGTCGATGCCGGTTATGGACCCTTTGCGTATTATGGACCCCCTACAGAAAAACATAAAATTAACACTCAAAGCAACCTTATTCCTATGAAAATCCACCGGGGGAACTTCGATTGCATTGTTAGTCAGCAGTTTCAGGCAAAATATTTGGTTTGAGGCCCATAAATACAGATATTTGAACAGTTTTGTAAATGAAACCACACAAGAGGGTCCATAATACGCATTTCCAGGTGGGTCCATAATAGGCTCGTCGGCAGCGAGCCGTATTACATGGGAATCAAATAGAGGGTCCATAATACGCAACGTCAAATTTGTAAACAATCCTATTATGGACCCCGGGAGGGTCCATAATAGGCATTCGGACAACAGTTTTCCAAATGTATATTTGTCTGGGAAAATCGTATGATTTTGTATGTTGCATGGGTGTACTGTGAAGTAAAGACATTGAACTTGTTATTAGACTCTACAAAACGTATATCTGCCTGATATATAATTGCGGAAAGGCGTCGAGAATGAATTTCAGCTACTAAGGGGTCCATTACTAGCATTGACAACCTAGATTTGTTTTTAATGCTTTTAAAACATTGTTTTAAATCATCCAATGGAACTATTTTGTGGGAACTTTCAATGTAGGGCGCATATGATTTATTTCGCATTCCGTCCATATAAAGCAGTGAATTCCAAAGTGCCCCCCTGGGGGCGATTTTCAGGTCCAGGGAGGCTAAAAAGCTGGAAAGGGGGCGAAAATGACGGTACCGTCAAACGGGGTAACTTGCAATACTTTTCAACTTCAAAACTATATGGATCAACAATTTAAGCATTCAGATGAACTAAAAATAATTTGGTATCCTAATCGCCACGTAAAGAATACCACGTGATATTTATTTTATTATAATTTGGTTTGCTGGGATCAGGAGAAACTGAAAATATACATTTTCCATGCTATCCCTAATATGGGGTAACATGCAACACACAGTGCTACCTAAAGTTTACTATCAAAAACTCAAACAATACCGTGTTTTTATTATCGTTTGATAATATACAACAGTGAGAGCATGATAATAATCAGAAACAAGGTACTCTACTCTTTGGAAACTGTTTATTATTGATTGAATTATGAGCATGTAACCTCTTCGTTAAGAAAATCTATAGTTATTGTATTGAATACCCACAAGTAAAAATTTCAATGAATTACATGTCTTGACGGCTAGTAGAAAGCGATCCATAAGTTTTTGTGAGATTTTTGCAAATAAAATTGGTTTTAAGGTTGTACTACTCTTAACTTGTTTTCTATATATTTAAATCAAAGCGATGTTTCATATATTGACATTCTATGCCTTCAAATGGCCTCTGCTGGTATTTTCACATAGTTATCATCATATTTCATGCCAAAAGATCAAACGTCTGATAAGATTTTCAGCTCCAATAAACCAACCATACTAGAAAAAATATTCGAATCATCGCCCAAATCTTCTGTTTTACACCTAAAGTCGATTGCCAGTGTAATAAATTAAAATAGTTTTGATCGAAGCTACAGAAAATGTCAATTCGATCACATGTCGAAGTGTTGCATGTTTCACCCCTGTTGCAAGTTACCCCGTTTGACGGTATGGTAGCAATTCAGAAACAAAAATGTACCGTAAAACGGGGTATCTTTGATAATGCGGGTAACTTTGATAGTGCGTAATCCAACACATACTAAACGAAATATCATAATTTCTTTTAATCAGTTAAGCAAAACGAATGCATAACTTAAGAATATTAGAATGACACTTCATGTTCAAGCGGTTTTCATTTGAATCAAGAACATTTGAGGCTTTTTATACGAATATTCGAAATTGACACATTCTTAGCATTTTCGAAACGCTTACAAACAATCTGTTCTACGATCACTATTTGATATAGTTTTGAATAGTTGGCCATTTATCTTTGATAGCCTAGTTATCATAGAACTTGAATACTTGTAATCTAAGTTAGAAATTTCCATATAACGTTAAACGCCTAAAGGTATGCAATGCCCTACAAATGTTCGTTATTCGTTCAATTTTGTTCGATTCATACTCCATTATCAAAGTTACCCCAAAACAGAAAACCAACTTTCGATTATATGAAAAATTATATATCCATTCAAAATAAATCTTTTGGCAATCTATCGACTGCAATCGATCGCTAGGATGCCAGTACTTGTTTTAAAAATATAAATTATAATACTTTGAAACAGCATGCATAAATATTCAAGTTTTATTTGAAAAAACTATCAAAGTTACCCCGTTTTACGGTACTCAACGTTTGTAAGAGACACTCATTTAATGAAAACATATACATCTGAAGAATAATTTATTTGAGACCTAACCCGCCCTTCTACGTTTACTTGTCCCATATTTTATGTAAACCTTATGGATTGTGGGACAAATATGCGTACAACGGCAGTAACTATTTAATCTGTTCTTGTATGTACCTATAAACGCGCTCGTTTTTAAACAATTATAGACAAAACATGACGATTGTCATTGAGATTTGAATGGTTTTTGCCAAAGATCACATTAAATGTATTTAGGAAGAAGAAAATATGTGAGAACTTCTGGCGATAGGGTAGATGTACCAATAGTGGAGGTACTAAGCACGATTGAACTTCATTTAACAGCTTAAATTCAAGAAGCGCAATTAATGTACATGTTAATATTGTAACGGGAAGTAACGAACAATGACTTAATGAGTAAAATGATTTCATCGCAGTAATCCACGGCATGTCAGTGTAAAAAAATACCTCCACTATTGGTACACTGTTCCTTTAGTTACGGTATATTTTAAATTTGTGTTCCTATAGTTGCGGTATTCGTTGTTTTCTTATGGGATCCTCCACTATAGGAACACTTTACCGCAACTATTGGTACGAGTAAGAAAAGTTTTAGCAATTTTAGTGATATTTCATCAGTTTTATAGCAATTTGAAAGCTCTTTTCAACTATTCCGTGTATCAACAAGCTAATACGTCGATTGGCAGTGTCTGTTCTGTGGTTAATGTACTAAAATCAGTGAAAACAGCACTACCGCAACTATAGGAACACCCACAACTAAGGGAACGCTCACCCTACTTGAAATTTATTTCGAAGTCCAATATAAAGTTTGATGACTTTTTGTTAGTTTGTTGTTTTGTTATACAAACAGAAGACATTCTTTTCGGGGTATTTTATTTGGAGCATCATGATTGACTACGAAACCCTTTAAGTTTGTCAATTTGTTGGTATACTTACGAAGAGATATTTATTAAAACTTCAACGTAAGTTTATCGCTTAACGCAACCATTAAAATTTCACATCAGGGGAGCGATTCAAAAAAATGTTGGTTTCAAGGGGGCGAAAATCAAAAAAGTTTTTGAAACATTGATATAAGGCGACAATTTGTATATGATTTCGGAAAGTTCACTAGACATAAACACTATTCATGAAGCTAACTCAAAGTGATGAAAATTCATATGAGACTGTAATGCGAGCATGGACAGTATAGTGTGTAAAATGTAGATAAGACTATAATTCACAAACTTACCCTATTTAAAACAACCAGCAGGATACCGTGAATTGTGCGGCTGGTAGCAAGCCGGTGCAGGTTAATTAGTATGGGAATTTATAGGACTTTAATTTGTTAAATCTGCAGCGCTGGTTTTTTGGGGTTATTTTTTCCGAACTGTTGGTTTACCGTGGTTAATTTCGTTTCCTTAATTGTTTGCTGCCCGCTGTAATGCCGAGATTCGTGCCATACATTCTACAAGTTGGTAGCTGACTGTTTCGCCCATTCTGCTTTGTCCTCGGCGTTTCCCTATAGGTAGGTTGGGTAAAATATGAACACTTCGGACAAGCAGATAACAGATTAATCACACCACACTTGGCGGACAACGAGTCCTGACATTTTCACACGAATAAATTAGCGTTGACTTTGAGCTGGGAGCATAGAGTAAAAGCAAAATGTATGTAGAACCTTGTTTTGCTCTAATTTAAGAACCTTGAATCAATTCACTTGAAATTCCACACTCAGTTAGACTTCTGAGGGCTGTTTTGTGCGTGCTTGGATGTTGCATTGCCGATGAGAAGATGTGCAGCATTCTGCATATTGAGTCTTATTGCAACGCGTGACTATAAATAACGTTTTGAGCCAAGATGCTCTGGCTGTCACTGGTTCACCAGTTCTAAATCTAATTTAACTGATTAACGCAGAACAAAATTGAACACAGCAGCCGACTGATGCTGTAAAACGGAACATAATAAGTAATCCAAGAACTTTGCAAAAATAACAAATTGAATGTAGGGGAGATACGTTTAGAATCAGACTAGATCTGATCATTAGAACATCATATCTGTATACCAGTTGACAATAATTGCACAAAACCCAAATATTGCCCAAGAGACAATATTTCGGAAATCTTACATAGGACGGATTTCACGCCAACTCGACAAAGGGATTGGCAGCACCCCTTCAGAATTCAATGAAACTTTCTGGATGTGATGACTATGTGAAACTAAGATACTTTACATACTTTGTTTTTTTTTTTCAAAATCGATCTAGACTAACATTTGGAAAGGGTCAAAGTTTTTTTTTACTTTTTTTTTTTATAAACCCGTATAGGGTAGGTGTACCAGTTATGGCCATAGTGGTTCCCTATTTCGCCATACGTGTTAATTTGAATAATTCTACATTTCAAAAGGTTTTGTGTATTTCAGCAGTTTGATATACTATACAACTTAATGATGAAACATTCGAAGAGATGAAAAATTTGAAAGTTATTGAAAATGTGCATATGACCAAATAGGAAACCACTATGGCCATAACTGGTACACTTTCCCTAAGTCGAAAACGGTAAGGCCTACAAAAAGTGTTGTATGGGAGACTGTCGTGAAATTTCCTGACGTTTAAGAAAAAAATATTGAAAAAATAAAAAAAACATTTTCTACACTAAAAAAAAATGATTCAAAACTTTAAAGTCGATTCAAAAAAACGACCATTTCAGATTTTGATCATCCTTAAGCAAAAAGTTTCGTAATTAAATTTACTAAAAGTCGTCCATACATTGCAAATTGGGCATATATAAGGGAAAAAAGTTTTTCTAACATCGAACTTTTTAAGTCCCAAAGTTTTTGTTTACTTTGTAGTGTTGTATGGGGGACTGTCGTGAAATTTCCTGACGTTTTAGAGAAAAATATTGAAAAAATAAAAACACATTTTCTACACTGAAAAAAAATATTCAAAACTTTAAAGTCGATTTAAAAAAACGGCCATTTCAGATTTTAATCATCCTTAAGCAAAAAGTTTCGTAAATAAATTTACTAAAAATCGTCCATACATTGCAAATTGGGCATATTTTAGGGAAAAAAGTTTTTCTAACATCGAATTTTCTAAGTGCCAAAGTTTTTTTTCCTTTTTTATAAACCCGTATAACTCGAAAACGGTAAGACCTACAAAAAAGTGTTGTATGTCGTGAAATTTCCTGAAGTTTAAAAAATAAATATTGAAAAAATAAAAAAACATTTTCTACACTGGAAAAAAAATGATTCAAAACTTTAAAGTCGATTTAAAAAAAACGGCCCTTTCAGATTTTGATCATCCTTAAGCAAAAAGTTTCGTAATAAGATTGACTAAAAGTCGTCCATACATTGCAAATTGAGCATATTTTAGGGAAAAAAGTTTTCCTAACTTCGAATTTTTCAAGTCCACAACTGAATTTTTTTTTTCAAAGATTTTGTTTTAAACCGTCAAATATGATCGTGTTTTCAAGTGATAAATGAGTTTGAATCAGAAAATAGATTGTATTTTTATATTTATGTAAAAAAATACGGCCCAGCCATCAGTTTCAGTACTACCGTCGTCGAACACAGAACCAAATTCATCCAAAATGACCGGCCGTGGCAAGGGAGGCAAAGGACTCGGAAAAGGAGGCGCCAAGCGTCATCGCAAGGTTTTGCGTGATAACATCCAGGGTATCACTAGTGATCCTTTATAGAGAGATAAGCGGAAGTAAAATGGAATGATTTGGCAACAGACCAGCAGTGCTGATTTTGCTCGGCGTCGAGAATAATATTGTAACACGGACATGACTTCCTCATTGCTATAAAGTGTATTTTGTTTCGTTATAGATCTTTGAGCTACATATCAAAACTAAGGCTGATACAAATATTAATTTTCTTTTATGTCACCCCCCCCCCCTTCAAAAATCCGAAAATTTTGAAGGGGAGAAAAAAAAAGATTCATCATTTTTTTGACAATCAGTTAGGCTTTTTTAATTTTTAGAGTAAAAACCAGGTAAAATAATGATCCAGATGACGATTGGAAAAAGCTTAACAACTATCGTTAAAAATAAAAATTCGAAAAAATAACTTTTTTTCATTTTTATTATTTTGTTCCTTATTTATTTTTACATTCATCAAGGAGTTGATATGACAAATTTTCACTAACTAAAAGCAAGGGACAGGAAAAGCCGGCCCTGGATTTTAATTACACAGTTGCTTTCATAGTGCTCCGCTATAAATAACTAATATAACGAAAATACTGACTAAACGGTCGAGGATTGCGTGGAAGTGGAAAG
The DNA here is from genome assembly GCF_002204515.2 of Aedes aegypti. Lineage (NCBI taxonomy): Eukaryota > Metazoa > Arthropoda > Insecta > Diptera > Culicidae > Aedes > Aedes aegypti. The sequence continues at coordinate 223,023,626 of NC_035109.1, read as the reverse complement.
TTAAGACAAGACAGCTGGGGTCTCCATCGCTATGTAAAGCATTTCACAACTGAATTTGCTAAAATAAGGTATTTTAAGTATCGTTCGTAAGATGATATATCATCTATTCATCCACATTGAACTCCGACGCGTGTTGTGATGTACTCGCATGCTTACTCCGACAATCACCAACACACTTGAGGCTTTGTCGTTTGGTTGATATTGTTTTTCATATCGTCATTCCACTGTTTCACAACAAAATTTCTTCCATCCATCGCGTAATATATGGTCTGAATGATGTCTGAAAGTGAAAACGACGTTTTCTGCTATGTTTGTGAAAAAGCAGAGAAGGATTCGCAGCGATTGATCGAATGTTCATACTGTGGCAAATGTGCTCATTTTCGATGCAAGAAACTTTACGGAAGTGCAGTTGCAAGCGCAAAAAGCAAACCGTTTTTCTGCTCGGTTGAGTGCTGCGAGATGTGTCTACGAGGAAGCAAACAGACGGCAACAAACGACGATATCATCCGTGAGCTGCAACTGCTTGGGAAGGCTGTGAATGAGGTGAAACCAACCCCCTGAAGAAAGCACTAGTCCTTGAAGCCAGCAACTTTGAGCGCGGCGCTAGTGCTGAAGTAAACAAATTGAAGCTTTGTGCATAATAAACTCCGTGCATAAGCGACATGTCGCATGAGCAAAAACGCGTACGTAAAATCAACGTTGATTTTGTGACAAACACTATATATGGCTGAATGATCTTATAATCACGGTCAATTGTGCAATCAAATACAATTTAAACTCCCAAAAAGTAAAATATATGAGAATATCGCATTCACTTCGATTGTAAATCGCGTATGTCTAGTGCCTAATTGAACTTTTTGCGGCGAGCTGTCAAATCAGCACCTTCTCCAGCACCAAATTTTTGACTTCACTCCAGTTGTTCGTGGATGACAGCCGTTTCAGTCCTGTGGGTGAAACAGGACTCGGATAAGTTTCGTGCTGTGCTAGAGAAATCACAGCAACAGATCTCCGAAATCGTCGCTACTAGCAAGCAAATAGAGAGGTCCCAAGATTTTCTGGCTGAGCAGTTTGACCATCTACAAGCGGATTTCAAATCGTTCAAGGAAGAAGTAGGGGAGGTGAAGGCCGAAAACTCAAAAATCCGGATGGAGCTGAAGGCGTGGCAAGAGACGTGCGGCGAACTAGCTGGAACCGTGGATCGCCTAGAAGTTGATCTGGATAGAGTCAACAGAGCAGCCAAAGTTAAAAACGCTGTGCTGCTAGGCCTACCAATGATTGAAAATGAAAACACCGTTAAATTAGCATCAAAGGTGTGCGAGCTGCTGAAGTGTGGATTCAACTCTGCTACTGCGATCGTTTCTGCTAGGCGTATCATTGGTAAGCAACAAACAAACGGTGTTTCTTCAATCCTAGTTTCATTCAATTCAGAACAAGAGAAAGAAGAACTATTCCAGCGTAAACGTGCCCATGGAACTGTGCTGACATCCAACATATGCGCGGCTTACAACGGTTCTACACGGACGGTCACTATTCGAGATGAATTGACGGTTTATGGAAGAGAGCTACTACAGGAAGCTAAAAGCTTGCAGGGAACACTGAAGATCAAGTACATCTGGCCAGGAAGAGACGGGAAGATACTATTGAAAAGGCAGGACGGATCGAAAATAGAGAAGATCACCAGCAAACTCCAACTGGCAAGTCTACAGCCCACAAACCTCAAAAGAGTGCTCAACGTGTCTGGCACATCACCACCTTTAATCCCGCAGCCAAAACGTTATCATGTCTAATTTGTAATTTTCTTTTTCTTTGTATTTGTTTAAACTGATCTTAATAAATGTGATTAATTATTATTTTGATTCTATTGCTCAACTAAATAAAAACTTCGACAGTAGTCTTGTAGTTAATTTTCAACTGAAAGTATTGCAACTTAATATAAGAGGAATGAATAATATAAACAAGTTTGACTGGCTTAAAGAAACACTAGAACTGTATTCGGGAGTAATTGATGTTATAGTAATTGGCGAAACGTGGGTGAAATCGGATCGACAGCAGATGTACAACATCGACGGATACCAGAGTATTTTCTCGTATAGGCCTGATTCCCAGGGTGGAGGTTTAGCAGTGTTTGTTCGATCTGTAATTTCATTCGATGAGATAGCTAATGAACATACCAATGGATTTCATCACGTGCACTTACGCCTTGACATCGGAGAATCACCGTTCCATATACATGCAATATACCGACCTCCATCGTTTGACTTGTCATCATTCTTTTCGAACTTGGATCAGATCTGTGCGGCAGCAGGACGTTGTGGCTCCTCCATCATCATAGGTGATATTAACATCCCAACCAATCGTGCTGGATGTCGCATTGTAAATGAATATATAAATCTCCTAGACTGCTATAATTTCTCTATTACAAACACCTACCCTACAAGACCGTCTAGTGGCAATGTACTTGATCACACAATATGTTCTGAATCGCTGCAAAACGTAGTAACTAATGAGACAATTTTAACTGATATAAGTGATCATTGCTTAGTGCTATCTACGTTCTCACTACAAAAACCCGTTAAAAAACTGCATCTAGAGAAAACCATTGTTTCCAATCACAAACTGAATATGGCATTTCAAAATGCAATGACTAATATTCCGAATGGAAGTGCTGAGGTCAGATTACAGTTCGTACTGAACACCTACAACACGTTGAAGATACAGTTTTCAAAAACTGTTAGTGTAGAAGCCAAAATAAAGGGATTTTGTCCGTGGATGTCTTTCGATGTTTGGAAACTGATCAAAATCAAGGAAAACATTCTGAGGAATTGGAGGCGTAATCCAGCTAACGTTCGCTGCAAGGAGTTATTGGACCATGTCTCCAAGAAAGTGCAACAGGCAAAAGATCATGCTAAGAAGAGCTACTATAGAAACTTATTCACGACCGCTAATCAAAGAAACACCTGAAAGAACATCAATAAAATCCTAGGCCGAGACAGAAGGGCAACAGAGAACGTGAAGCTAACTGTCAATGGACATCAAACAACTGCTAGTCCCACCGTATCGAATGCCTTCAACGACTTCTTCTGTTCGATCGGACCCCAGCTTGCCGCGACGATTCGCAGTAGCCAAGACATCAACAAGTTCAACACATTGATTCCTCAAAGACAGTCGATTTACTTGGAACCTACCACGGAGCAAGAAGTAATTCTGCTGATAAAGGAACTGAAAAACGGTAAAAGTAGCGGAGTTTATGGTATCTCAGCTGAGTTCATGAAACACCATCACAATGTATTTGCTGTACTTCTGCGTGATATCTTCAACGAATGTATCACCCTGGGAACCTTTCCCGATTGTCTAAAAATTGCACGTGTTATTCCTGTTCACAAAGGAGGCAGCAAACTGGATGTCAACAATAACCGCCCTATTTCAATCCTGTCGGTTCTAAGCAAAGTACTGGAAAAATTGCTAGTTACCAGGGTAGACAACTTTCTACGACAACATGATGTACTTTACTGCCGACAATATGGATTCAGAGAGGGATCAAGCACATGGACGGCGGCTAGCGAGTTGGTTGATGAAATCTACAATTGCCTGGACAACCGGAAAATAGAAGGAGTATTGTTTATCGACTTGAAGAAGGCTTTCGATACGATCGACCATCGCGTTCTATTACGAAAGCTGAACTACTGTGGGATAAGAGGTCTGGCAAACAAATTGTTCGAGAGCTATCTGACTGGAAGAAAGCAATATGTGTCTGTAAACGGAGCATTCAGTAGCGAACGTGATGTGACGGTAGGGGTTCCCCAAGGCAGCAATGTAGGCCCTCTTCTGTTTCTACCAGGGCTGTGCATTTTCGAAAGCATTTTGTGAAACACGAAGGCTTGGTTGTGTCGTCTCGATGGTGACGAACAACTGCGTCGCTTCGTTTTTCGTTCCACACTCATTCGTTTCGTTATCCGAATTGAAAGCAACGAACAAGAAAGGTGAAATGAAAGAGTAAGAATTTCGTTTCATTTAATTTCATTGAAATCTATCAAAATGTTTCAAATTGCATTTTGCCTATCTTTGCAGTGTAATTATGTAACTTGTTGTGTAATTAATTAAGATATAGATACTATACGGGCCACCACGTCGTTCATTTGAATTAATCAGCTCCTAAAGTTAGAGACTACCGATTGAAAGACCAGCTCGCTGCGGTGAGGCTCCGATTTATGACGCGCGACGCATAAGCAGCACGAAAGAGATGAGAGACTACGCTTGCTGCGATGAAAGGAAAGGTTCGTCGGATTGAAACGAAACAGTAGAGTTTCAACTGAAAGGCAAGCTTGAGTCAGTCAGTTAGGGACTGAAAATGCTTTCAATGAAATGAAAATGTACGGCCCTGGTTTCTACTGTATATTAATGACTTGGCAAAACTGAAATTACACGGGAACCCTAGAATGTTTGCCGATGACACGTCCCTATCGTATCAGAATGCAAATCCAGATTTGATCATTCAACATATGAAAGAAGATTTGACCGTTCTGCACCACTTTTTTGCTGAAAACATGTTGTCACTGAATCTCTTAAAAACGAAATTTATGCTGTTTCATTCACCTCGCCTCAAAATTCCTCGACATGCGGATCTGGTAGTAAATACGACTGTAGTTGACAAAGTCCAATCTTTCAAGTATCTCGGCCTCACCTTTGATTCGAAACTACAGTGGAACGAGCATATTTCGTCACTACAGCGAGAATTAAGTGCCACGTGTGGTGTAATGTGGAAAGTATCTAAATTTATGCCCCAGAAAGAATTGTTGGCAATGTACCATGCATTTGTTCAATCGAAACTCCAATATCTGGTATCAGTCTGGGGAGCTGCAACTAAAACTGCAATCAGAGCACTACAATCAACACAAAACCGCTGCTTGAAAATTCTTTACCAACGACCTTTGCTGTTTTCAACTCTGAGATTGTTCAAGGAAGCTGCCGACGCGATTCTACCCATTGCTGCACTTCGTGAGAAAGAAGGACTAGTTAAAATGCATAATATTTAACCAATCCCCGCACTTTGCATAATCGACAATTGCAACACACATCTACCCGATACCCACTCAGAAGCCAGGCAGTCTTGGTGATTGGTCGTCCAAAAACGGAAGCTGGGAAAAAATCCTTCGCATACTTTGGATACAACCGTTACAATGCTCTACCTCCTCATATGAAAGCTGAAAGAAATATGGAGCGTTTCAAAAAAAAATGGTTCTGTGTCTGATAAGAAGCAAAATTGCAACGTACGTAGACTAAGCATCAGATTGCTAGGTCAGGGAGAATCGCCAGTGTCACGTCCAGCTCCTTCACTTTTCAACGCCAACCACACTCCGCTGTTCCCTCAACGCCTGCGCCTGCTTGCTCGGTCAGGAAGAATCGCCAGTTACTTTTCCAGGTAATGAAGACTGGTATATGTCTGGCCGAAGCCAGTGGTGCTACGCTCGTTAAATTTGCTCGTAAATGGTTCCAGCTCCTCCACTTTTCAACGCCAACCACACTCTGCTGTTCCGTCAACGCCTGCGCCTGGTTTCTCGGTCAGGAAGAATCGCCAGCTACTTTTCCAGCTCCATCACTCTACAACGGAAATTAGTTTGTCCTGCATCTTTACGCTACCGATGACCCTGAACATGCTGTCCCCACGCTACTTCAACAGTACTCAGCTGTTTCGTCAACATCTGCTCCTGGTGGCTCGGTCAGGAAGAATCACCAGTTCCTTTTTCCAGCTCCATCACACGTCAACGCCAATCAGTTTGCCATGCACCTTTACACAAGCGATGACCGATCCTTGAGCATGACGCCCCAAGCTGCTCCAACAGAACTCCGGTGCTCCGGCAACAACAGCGCCTGGTTGCTCGGTCAGGAAGATTCGTCACTTACTTCTCCAGCTTTTCACTGCTTAACGCCAACCACACTTCACTGGTGCGTCAGCATCGGCGCCTGGTTGCTCGGTTAGGAAGAATCGCCAGAAGACCTTTCCTGCAGATATCACCGCTGATCATCAATCCTCGCCATGTGTTTTTCTCATTGATCGAATTGTTATTTTTTGAATTCAAATTATTTGTAGCCGTGTAAATTAGTAATTATTAAGTTGCGGTGGGAAGTTAATTAATTGAATTAGATTTACCGCACTCCCTTCAAAGAGAATTATTTCTCACTGGAAGTGCATGTTTATTGTAATGTTTTGATGAAAAAAGAGAAGGTTTTATGCCTCTAGGAGAAGTGCTTCGAAAGGAACGCCACTCCTAGGGGCTTTTCCCTACTCCAATAAATAAATAAATAAATAAATTTTTGCAAAGTGGTGTCACTAAAAAAAAAAAAAAAAAAGGTAATCTAATGAGACAACCACTACACGCTTTTGCAGTTCGGCGGTGTCGTGACTTGGGGAGAAACTTCTCGTCTCCGATTGGAAGACACTATAAAATGGTGTAAAACATTTGAGACACATATAACCATAAAACACATTGAGAATCATGTAGTGGCGCATTGCCCTAGAGAGTCTAGTCAGTCAGATGTAAAGATGTAGAGTCTGAACTACGGTCTTGGATTAATCCCTATATCGGCAGCTTCATTTTTTAATTACAAAAATATTCAAACAGCGATACATTTTTTGTTTTTCGATATTTTTGCACCATTTTTTCACAAACTCACAAAAAACTCCTCTATTTTAAAAATCTGTCTCGTTATTTATCATTGATCCTCTGGATTCGAAGATATTCAGAAATTTATTGGGGGACCGACGTTTTGCCATAATTCACGTAATTTTCTCATGATCGGTCATTCGCTTTTCGAAATAATACTTCAATGAGAGTCTGTGGTGAGAATATGAAGTAATTTGGTGTTTTGGATTAATGGACATTTTTGTTTCTGGTACCAATCTAGCTATATAAAATACCTGAAAACTCCAAAAAATATAATTTTGTAATTATCAGATTTCTTGGCGAGAACTCAACCGCTTTGTATGATTTTTTTTAAAGAAGCTCCTTATAACCTGACATTGTATAGCCCACATTTTAGTTTTTTGATAAATTGACTAAAAACAAAAAGGAGATCAAAAAAATTTTATATGGGGAATGGTGATCCCCAAGAAACATCGGAATATCTTCAAAACCGTATGATAAATTATCAATATTGATACAGATTCTAAAAATAGAAGAGTTTTTTGATGGCTTGTAAAAAATTAGTGCAAAAATATCGAAAAACAAAAATGTTATCGCTGTTTGAATATTTTCTTCCCAAATTTTGATTTCCAACCATTTACCCAGGTTTGTAGGACTCACCAATTTATACAATTTGAATCAAGCATCGATTTCCACTTTTGAGACAGTTTCAAAAGCACGAATTTAGATTTTTTCATTTACTATTAACCTAAACAATAGTCCTTTAGATATAACTCCAAGTATTTATCCTGCGTGTCTGCAATGGATAATAATAAGGATTATTTCTGGCACTTCCCCTGATAAACTGTGTCAAGAAGTATTTTAATGATTATTTGACGGATTTCACAAAAAAATCTCTTCAGGGATGCTTCCATGAAATTTCTAATAAATCGAGATTTTTTTTTAATTATTCAATTATTCATACCACCATTATCCAAATTTATCCTTGAGTAACCTTCAGCACCATATCAAGATATTTCTCCTGGTATTTTTTTTTAATTTTGTCATTGATTTTATGTACAATACCATGCCCACACAGTTACGGATCACCCACAGTGACGGATCACTTTGGCGTTCAACATCGGATAACTCGCTCAAAACATAAACGTTGACGTAAAACATATTTTTCCCATGTTATACTATTTGTCTTCTACCATTTGTAATGTTAAGCACAACATTCAACCGCTAAATAACGGTGTTTTTGACAAATGTTTAGTTGGTACCACACAGCTATCATTATATGGTCGTTTTCTGTAAGAAGTGCCGTCAGCATTCATAAGCTCCAACAGGTGGTAAAATTCAAATGTTATAGCATGTTTTATGCTCCTTCGCTTCGATTTAGTATGAATTCATCTTTGGAAAACATTTTACATGAATTTTTATTCAAAACACCGAATATTAGCACTTCTAACTAGTGATCCATAATTTGGACCAGGAAATGATTGTTTACCACGGTTATGGATCACTTCCAAAGAATGTAGATTTCTGTTATTTTATTTTTTTTTCTAATTGTTTATTTGGTAGGCTCAATTGTTTACTAAAAACTCTACGGAGCCGAAAAACTTTCAGAATAATTTGTTATTCTATGAAAAATGCTAATTGTTAAAAGCGGGTCTTGCGGGCGACCTTTATTTTTGGCCCTGATCTAGAACTGGATCCTGAATCAGAACGTGTAGCCGCAAATTGTGTCCGCCGTTGCTCAGCCTTCGAGGTCAGCATCGCTTCATGGATAGCTTTGGCTACTTCTTCCAATTTTTCCATGCCTTCCTTTCATCGCCGCTCTTTTTCGGATTGCAGCACCGGTTCCACCTCCAATGTTTCTGTTGGTTCGTCGATGTACTCTTCTTCTTCCTCGAGAACTTCAATAACGTCTCCTTCCATTGATTCCGGTATTTCCTCTGCTAATATCTCTTCCGACACACCTCCGGAAACGATGTCAGCATACGAACTAGGTTCCGAGTTTTCTTGCCTTTTCTTATTCCTCTTGTTCCGATTTTGCCGTTGTGGGCAAGCATCCCTACGATGTCCCAATTCTCCACATTGAAAGCAAGTGTCCTTCAGTCCAGAATAAAATATTCTTCCTTTTCTATCTTCGACATCTATCGATGGTGGAATATTGGATTTCACGTCCATGTACACTCCACGCACTCCTGTGTACATGTGGTCGAGGCCCAAGTTCGCAGGAAACTTTTCTCGTACCACTTGCTCTATCTTTCCAAACTTTCCGAGTGTTAACGACAAACTTTCATCCGGCAGTTCAGGCGGCAAGTCAAACACACGCACGTACTGCATATTGGCACCCGCAATCGTCATCCTCACGACTACTGACTTCCCATTGGCATAAACAAATTGTCGCGGCTCCATATTCTTACGCAATGACTCCGTCATAGCCTCTTTGGTCTTGAATTTAATGAACAGCGAACGGTCTTGAGCCGTTTTATAGGCGGTTTCCATTAATAACAAGTCCGTGTCCAACTGCTTCAAGAAGCTTGCTATTTCAACCCATGACGGTTGAGGGCTACCAACCGGGAAACGAAACTGCACGGTATTGATTATCATTTCACTCATGCTGTTTCTAAGGCACAGAAAGCACCAACGATAGATGAAGCACAAGTGAACGACCGTAAAACAAAGCGCGTTAACTCTTCTGATGACAACGTGAATCCGATCCAAAGAGAACACAATTGCTTCCGTCCGTGCTCAACGACGGCAGCGATAGAACTGTGATTTCTGTTATTTTATGCATTGGATTCGACATTTTCAGACAATAACACTAAGGATAAAACTAATAAAACATCAAGGTTTGTAAATTTAATATTTTAGCAGACAAAAATGGGCGGAAAACTTGGTGTGGAGCGGAAACAGTTCATGTCTCAGTTACTACAATGCAGTATCACAATAAAAAGGGCATTTAACCCTTGTTTCCAGCTCTAACACTGCTATTTTTTGCAGAAATATATGACACATTGTTAACTTTCGCCATACATTGCAATACAGATGCATTGAGTTGAAAATCTTTTGATTTTGCGCACTGATCCGTAATATGTCATAATTTGATCCATAATATGATAATTGATCCATAATATGGTTTTCAGGAACCGACACAATTTTTTTTTTTTTTGCAATCCTATGTAAATATTACACTCAAAACAGTTTACTAACCGAAGTTCCAATTTGAAACGATTCGATTCGTGCTTTTAAATTACAATTTTACGTTTTCCATGTCGTTTTATTGAATTTTATCGGTTGGACTCCACACTATTTGATCCATAACTGTGGGGTCATGGTATGTGTTCAAATATATCCAGAGCATCCTCCAAAATCTAGTTGAACACTCTGTTTGAGTAAGATGCCCCGAAAGATCCCACGATCTGGAGAACTAAACATCCGTTTGAGCTTAAAACCTTATCGATTGGTCATCACCAGCTACGATTAAGTTTTCAGTTTAAACGGAAGTTTGGTTCTCCTGATCCGTGCTCTTGAAAATTTGAAGTTTGGCTTCGATTCGTCTTCACCTTAAGAAACGCCATTGCGGTTTGGGCCATTACCACCGTAATCTACCTGCGTTGACTCTACGTGAGTCCGCGAAGATCTGTACCCCAGAACGACAATCGAGTGCGCTTGGAAACCCAGGCTTTCCAGTGAATCCATGGATCACTGAAGGCTCGAGTCCGTCACCACACTCGAGGGGCGCACAGGACAGGCAAGAGGTCCACAAGAGGTTGCACACGAAAGAAGAGAAAGGAGAAGGAAGGAGTCAACCGCCCCCTGGCCCAGATAGCGGAAGTAGTTCCAGTGGTCAGTGAAGGAGCAGCGGAGAAGGTGCTGCAGTGCGCGGGGCCCCGAAGAAGTGAAGGAATTGTAAGTTAGGAGTAGGATAAGAAAGTGGGAGGCGTTGTCCGGTGTGGAGGACGGACGCAAGTAAAGAGAAGGAAAGATTAGGAGAGAGTCAGGAGTAGAAGAAGTAGGACGTCAAGGAAGTGAAAATAAAAGTGTATACGAGACGAAATAGAGGGAGTTTTACTTGAGCCAATCTGTAAGTGTTTTTTTTTTCGCGAAGTGTCACGAGCGTAGCGCCGACCCTGAGGCTTGGAGACGGGGGTCTCATCTTGGCTGGGAGTAACACGGCCTGCAAGTTACACATGTGTCATGTAAGTAGACCGAAGTGCAGGTGAAGAAAATACCAAAAGGTTGTACAGTAATTCAAACTCATATTCGTACTGTACACTGTTTTTAACATCAAATTGGTTAAAAGCTGTTGAATGAAATATCGACTTCGAAATACTTCATCATTGCCAATTTGCCAACATGATGTGAAAACTGTGCGTTGAAAACTGTGAATTTGAGTCATTGTGAACAAAAATCAAATTGTATATTTAGTGAAATGCATGAACCCATTTCATCGAATGCACTAAAGCTCTGAAAGTAGTACTGCTTTTACGAATGTTTCGTACATTGTATATTGATAATCGATCTCAGTACGAAATAAACGAATTTAGATTACAAAGTGATTGGTACAATATAACAATCATTTGTTTTTGATTTGTAGCTTTACTTTTTATTACGAAAGTGGTTTCATACATGCTACGAATCTGTTTCGTTGCAGAAAAATAACGAATAGTGTCGTAGTCCGTACGAATGATTTCGTTACATAAACCAATATATAGGGTTTCGTTCTACTTCGTCGTAAGCGCTATTATTCGACGTATCAAACTTAAAATGTTCCACTACGGCGGATATTATTATTATTCACTTTGCACCTTTTCACCGAAATCTCATGGACGAACATGATTTGAGAGAAATGTTCAACGATCGACACCAGTCACACCACTTTATGATACAAGTTTCTTCCCGCCCCCTGTGTAAGCTTACTTTGCCGGGCACTTATTTTAACTATAGAAAACCATCGTACTTCTTCACTTATGGATTTGATCCCAATCACACGCCGTAAAAGATCTATAATTCACGAAATTTTATGAAATTTCCTCAACGAGCGCGTAAAATTGAGAATGTAAACAAAATTCATCATGCTGAAGGAATGGAGGGAGATGCCCGTAGATCTATACATTATAGTTAAACATTTTATTATAGCGTTGATATGTTGTGTTTTGACCTCTCAATATATCACAGCGAGCCGTAAGTTGTGAGACGAATCTGGAAACTGATTGGGATAGAAATGAAAACGATATGACGGATTGGAAATACAGCAAGATGCATTTTCTTTTCATTATTTCAAAGATGGTTAAAAGCTTTCCTTCTAACCATCTTTGATTATTTCCAAAAAGAGATTAAAATTCATCAAAATCTTATTGTACAATGCGAAAGCCATTTTGAGATAGAATTGTTTGGCATCGGTTTGTATCAGCATCATTCACTGAAATACTAAGAAATTTGCAGTTCTCACTAATAAATGCTTATTACGATACGCCTCCAAGCGCGAAACGCAACATACTGTTAGCCATCTATACTTTGGTAGCGCAACTAGTCAGATGATGAGAGATTTGATTTTTAACGCATCCATCACATGCCGCTGTGGGGAAAAATGTTTTATTTTCCTGATAAAAGACGGTTAACAGTGAAATAGTTAGGCGGAAAAGGTAGGAATATCCATTCTCTATGTTCTACATACGTTTGTATCTTGTATTATTACACTACTTTCATAAAAATTGAGATCCGGCTGGTAGGAGCACTAGTTTGAGGTTGGAAAATAAGGATATGTGAGGTTAGTTTCATTGGAACTTTCGCCTGCGCGATTTTTGCGCTTGAATAAAACTCGTTTCGGGTCATTCTCCGCTGCCCCTAAAAATACCACTGGGCAGTGTTGCATTTGAACGCGTTCAGTTTGCGTTCCAGTTCAAACTTTTGAACGAGGGATCAAGTAGGCTTGAACATTGAGCAGTTTAAAAATTTGAACCCATGCTAGCTGAAAATTGAACGCGGAATGAAAACTGTCGTCATGGCAGACACACGACTTATTTCAATGTTGCAAAGTTTTGCAAAGATGTTAGGAAACATTTAAGGTGCCATATATTTGTAACGATTGGAATTCAATATGTTATGATGTAGTGTTTTTCGTGTTTTCAGCTTCATTGTGCATTTTGAAGTGAACGGGCCGTTCTTGAGCAGGTGCAGAATCTTGCACGAGAGTTCAATGCTTACTAGGTTCTCGTGCAAAATTAGAACGCGTTCAGTTCACTTTTGGCTCGCGTTCAGTTCAAAATAAATTAATTCTCTACCATAACATAAATTCCACACTCGCTGTTAATATTCTGCAATCATGTTACAACTGACATTATGGCAACAAAAAATCAAATTACCAGTAAAAACTTTCAAAGTTATCTGATATTACATTACCGTAAATTGGATATAAAATTATGACCGAAACAATTTAATTGCATTATACCGGTTGCGATTCACCTGTACTATGTACCTATACCTCGCCGCATGTTGCGGATTTATGTTTTCCAATATTCAACCTTAATGTTATGTTTCCATTTCGTCAATTCCGTATCGCGAAAAACATCCACGGTGGCGAACGAATGGAAATAAATCCCTACAAACCGAAGAGCCGAACGGCTATAAAAACGCGATTCACCAGATATCAAGTCGGTAATCCAAAAAGTTAAAACAAACTCCTGGAACCGTTAAACGGGGTAACACAGGTCGAAATGTTCCACTTAATCATAAATTCGAATCAACATTTATCGATGGAATATTTTCAATACATGAATGATGCTTTATTTTCTCATATTCATTAGCTAATAAAAACTACGGTTTTTATAAAATTTATACGCATGAATATAGCGTAAACTTTTCAACTTTCCGAAACAATTATTTTCATGATTATGAATGCCACTACCAAAGATTCATGTCTTACATGAGCTCTGCAAATGTAATAAGCAAGGAAATGCGGGTTATGTTAAAAAACTCCCAAAAATATACATAAGTATTTTCGATTCAGAAGATTTTATGAACAACTATGAATGATGCAGATTGTCCTTAGAAAATTGCATACCTATAGGCAAATTCCGCGGCCTCTGATGTTTTTAATTTCAAAATAACTCAAAAAGTAGATGACTTTTAATAGTTTGGGTTTTATATATGGCTCGAAGAACCATGTTTTCGATAAGTTATTAAATTACCAGTATTACCGAACATTGATTGCATTCGTGATCAATAACACCAATAGAAATATAAGTAGTAGAAAGCTTGTGGCGTGTGATTACAGACAAAATAGAATTATTTTATTAACCCTCTAATACCCAAATTTTTATTTTCTAAACACGTTTTGGACAATGATTTATTTATATTCGCTTATTTATGAATTTTGGTTTTTCATAATTTTTATTTTTGAACATCCTTATCCTTTTCCATTTTTTCTTGAAGCTTCTTTTAGTTACTGATTTTTGGCAATAATAAAAATTTAAGTTTTTACGGTACTTTTAAAAATAATAAATTTGAAATATTTTTAAAATTGTTTTAATACCACCAAACTCTTCTTCTGTTATAGGTTAATGGTAGAAAAATATAAGAGGTACGATTTTTTATATTACACGTTAAATAAACCCGGGCATTTGGAGGTTATATAAGAATACAATTTTTCAAACAACATTCAAAAATACAAAAAGATTTCAAAAGTTATAAAAAACTTTTCTTATATGCGTGTTATGAGTCAAGGTGTAAGCCAAAAATAAAATCATTTTGATTTCCGAGTCACGAAAAAATACACAAAATTCCAAAGTGTACCCCGTCTAAAGGCGGGGTTGAGTATTAGAGGGTTAATACTTACTATAGAAGTTTTTGATTGTTTGTTTAGTGCCATGTTGAAGAGAATGTTTTATTATGGTTGAAACATTTGATTTGACACTTATAGACCCGGTACTCAGACTGTCAGAGCATGGCAAACTAGATGTTGGTCACATGAACAGTCGCGACATTGGCCTTCTACGGCTAATGCTTCTACTATAACACACCATATCAGCTGAATAAAAAGATCGCATAACACATTTTTTTAAACAGGCTTAAAATTTTCATGAAATAAAATACAGTACATAGTTACGAGCGATGGGTGGCAGTACTTGTTTTGGAAATATTATTGTTTAAAATATTGTGCTTGTGGAACATTTGCATTTTCAAATGATTTGCTCAGGAAAGATAAAAGACTGATCAATGTTACCCCGGATTACGGTAGATATCACATTCCAGCGAGTGATTTTTCTGTGCAACTGTTGGACATGAACTATGTGATGTGGCACACATCTATCCAAGTGAGAGACAATACGCCTGACTGAGCACCCCATTTCCTTAAAATAGCGCACATTTCACTTTCACCCATTACAACGTGTAATACACTAACTGCACTTTTTCACGAACCTCCGTTGCATTGCACAGAATTTCGCATTTCTTTCGTATAGTTGAATCTAATTTTACCCTCATTAACATCCATTAGAATCAAAACCGTCGCGCTGTCAGTTTGCCCTTCGAAGAAGACGCAGAACTTGTCGGGAGTGTCTTCTGCAGAAGCCGTCGCTGTCTCCATGAGAGGAACAGCGTGGTGAGGCGAAGTGTAGTGACTAGAGAGGAAAGATTCCTTGCAACCGTATGCAGCTCACTGCATTTGAAGTTCATTGGCATAAAGCAAGCAAAAAGTGCACTGCGTAACCAAATGGGGAGAGTGGTGACAAACTTGAACATTAACATGATTTAGGAGCAGTGTTGATCAGACTCATTTCCCCGAAAATCGAATTGTGAAGCCATGAACTGTTATAACTGTGCGTTGTATTTCTGAGATGGAGGGGGAGGTGGTTGGGCTTGAGTGTTGCACATGGGATCCGACAGTTTCGATCTCGGTGGGCCGCAATTCAAGTTTCGGTGAAATGATTCGCACTCACTCACTCACTCATTTCATTTCACCGAAACTTGAATTGTGGCTCTCTGGGATCTAAATTGATCGATTTTGTGTGCAGTACTCAAGCTTAACCATCTGCTTTTCTATCTTAGGAGGATAGATCATGGTTGTAGTAGTTCGTGGCTTCGTAGTTCGGAAAATGTTATTTTCGGGGAAATGAGTCTGAACAACACTGTTTAGGAGTTTATTTATATAGATTGCCGATGTTCCGGCGCAGCGAAAGAATGATGCGAAATTTTATGGGGGAAAATCGAATAGATGCTCGTACTTTTTGAGTTGAAACATGCAAACGTCATCATTTAGAATTATAAAAAATCCTTTTGTTCAAAAAACCATTCTCAGCTGAGCGTTTTGTTACAATAATACCTAAGATAAACAACCGGAATACGAAAAAAATCCCTCGTGTCCACGTTTTTTTGTTACCCAGAAAATGGGGGAGGGTCAACTTTACAATTTATTTCAATTTAATTGATCAAGTGGTCTTCAAATTGTGACCTATTGAAAATTTAAGTTATGTCCCGGGCTTTTGAGGGTTGACGAGGTTTTGACAAATTAATTGATGTAAAGTAATGGTAATAATACAATAATCTGCAAAATTGTACCAAATGTAAGCAAACAAAGTTCTTGGTTGTTTACTGAAGCAAAATTTTTGAGACTAAAATGAAGCCTAAACGAAATTCTTCTACAGTTCAGAAAGAAGAATAAGACTAGCGTGGCAAACTTCTACGCTTACAATAATGGCCTCAATGTTTGTTCTCAAATAATTTGATAACTATCACCTGGGCACCATCTTCCTTGAGGGCTCTCGTTTAACTTTTAACTTGTATTGTTCTATACCTGTCTTCCCAAGGTGTGTTTTATGGAACAGTTTCTTCGTCATCATTAAGCTTACCGTATGCGTCCTTACTGGCAAAGATGTAAGCGAAAGCATCCATTAAATCGTTCATCGAGCCACAGAAAATTACCCATCAAAAGTCGTTAAGTTTTATTGAATTTTATCAATATTCGCAGCACCAGCATAATATCGGTTCCCCCGCTGCTGGTTGCTGCCAGAGAGATCATTACCGACCGTGAAACAAATCATATATTCCGGGATACTTTGTCCCAAAATCGGTCATCCATAATGGGTTTTTGATATCCTCGAGTTTCGCCTCTGCTGTGCGCGATTGATCGATTGATCGACCTCTGTCCTTACATACAGAGCGAGCGGTGGCGGTTATGCAGCTCGAGATAATGATTATAATTTTGTTGAAAGTTTCGAACCACAAAATCTACATTAAATGGACAGCTCTTTATTGGAGCTGCCTTGGAATCTTTCCCGTGACCCGGAGGCGGTTGCGGTCAGTTTTGTTTCTCTCCTCTTAAATTGTATCATTATTGTGAAACCTGGCGATGATTATAATTACTGATTTTTAATCGTAGAAAATTCTCACTGCAAAATAATATGGACGCAGTAATAAATAAGCTGTTTTGAACTTCGACAAACAATTTTTAAGCACGCATTTTTTGAAAATTGATTTATTGACAGTAGAAAAATTAAAATTTCCTTAACATGAACAAATTAATCCCAGTTCCCTTACTTTATGTCTTGAGAAGTCATGGAAGTATTCCACTCGGATACACCAAAGGTCCAAATACAATCTAGTCAGATGGATTGAAATGCCATAAGTTTACAAACTCTCTAGCATATTTCATTCAACATTGCTTAAACTTATTTTCTATGAAATGTTTGCTTTTGACAAGTGTTTTCTGCAACGTACAAGTAACTTCCTACACTTAAATGTCCGTCTTGATGTCATTTGATCAACATTTTCCACCTGTATCTTCTAATTATGTCCAAACCATCCCATTGGCGCAAGACGTGTCTTTCCTTGTCGCACCAAACTATGGCACCTTCCCTTACGCAAATTAAGGTACCTCTCTGCCTCTAATTTAATAATTTGCATTTGATCGAAATTTATTGCTTTATTATGATTAATTGACGGATTATGTAAGGCAAGTGTAATTTTCCCTGCGCCACGCATCAATTTGCTGAAAAGTCGAGACAATCAACCGCAAAAAATCGAAAACATGTTATACTTTGGTTCGTGCTTTCAGGTCAGTTAAAATTATGTTCGACATCAATAACCCGGCCAGTGTCGGTCGTCTTGTCCTGTTGGACCGAACCCTTTTCTTTGCTTCGTTTTTTTTTGACTTCAAGAGCCAGCAGACAGCAGATCGAACGAATAAATTGTCTTCGCGATCGTCTGCGCGTCTCGAGGAAAGCAACCAAACAAAACCAAAAGTTGCTGCCCATAATTTTGGGGGAAAACAATCAAACACATCGTAAATGTCACAAATTGCCTAATTAAGGGCTTTGAGTGCATGTTTTATTACAGACCGTGTCTCGGGTACTCGGATATGGGTTTAAGGAGAGTGCATGCTTGCGCAAAGGACTATGAGCGCTTGCACAATATATGGAAAGCAAATTTGTCGCTGTCTGCTGTTTATTTGCACACCTTTATCAAGTTACGTTCTTCATTCTTATCTGATCGAAGTTGTAAAGCGTTAGGTTGTTTAGTTGGTAACGGTTAGTTTCAATAAATCTTCTGCTTTCAGAGATTCTTCACGAATATTTTCACAGAAACGATCAATGTTCCAAGTACTCATTAGGATCAGATATTTGAGCTAATGGGATGAGAGCCTTCCTTAGCTGAGTGGTTCTTCTTCTTGGCATTAACGTCCCTACTGGGACAGAGCCGGCTTCTCAGCTTAGTGTTCTTATGATCACTTCCACAGTTATTAACTGAGAGCTTTCTTTGCCAAAGTTGCCATTTTTGCATTCGTATATCGTGTGGCAGGCACGATGATACTCTATGCCCAGGGAAGTCAAGGAAATTTTCTTTACGAAAAGATCCTGGACCGACCAGGAATCGAACCCAGACACCTTCAGCATGGCGTTGCTTTGTAGCCGCGGACTCTAACCACTCGGCTAAGGAAAGCCCCATGCTGAGCTGAGTGGTTAGAGTTCGCGGTTACTTAGCAAAGCCATGTTGACGGTGTCTGGGTTTGATTCCCGGTCAGTCCAGCATCATTTCGTAATGAAATTTCTTTGATTTCCCTGGGCATAGAGTATGTTCATATTTCCTTCTCGTTTTCTTCTCCTCCTGACTTCCTGGAGGTTGTCACCAGTACCGGTTAGGGAGACGTCCGCACTGATGGTGCCCCGACTACCGCAGGAGAGATCTTCGTCTTGTTTTTTCATCAGGCGGACTCGAGAGCCGAGGTCGGTCAAACGATTCCGGTTGGGGGTTGACTTCCGGTTTATTAGCGCCCCGATGACCCGATTACAGGCACTGCTCTCTGCCTCTCAATTCGCTGCTCTTCCCGCTAGTTTCTCTGCAAGATAGACGTTATCTCCACCACCATATTGTTCGCCAGATTCCAAAGGTCAGGATCGCTTACCATTTTGCTTACCTTTCCGTCTGCATTGAAGTCCTGTCCAAAAGCAGCCGCTGCCGCGCTTCGTTCCATGTTGAGCCTCGGGCAATCGAAGACAACATGTTCCGGCGTTTTCTCTCTTTCACTACAAACGGCACAGACGGTGACAACGCGAGGCATGCGAATACTGTTTGAAACAACCGTGGCCTGACAGGAACTATTCGCGTCTACGAAGGTAATTACCACAGTTGGCCCTATGCGTGAAGCTCCGATTATTTTACATGGCAAAGCATAGGAAGTCAATTTTCAAATGCTTCTAAAAAATTCAAAAACCTTTTTGAATAAATTTTGTTACACGGTAGACTATAGATCAACTATAGAATCAGCAGCATATTGAGAAAAAATATAGAACTCAAAATTATATGCCTATAATGTTGCCCATCAAAAGCATATCAACATATACTGAAAAGATTTTAAATAACTATTGTAGTTAATATTATATGAGCATTCGCTTTCTATACCTTGCCGGGTAAAATTTTCGAAGCTTCACGCATCGAGCAAACTTTTCCCAGATGGCAGCTCCATATCTTCGTACACTCGAATATTAGGTGGAAGTTTACTTCGCTATGCTCACTGTTTACACAGGTCGACACCACCTACCTTTCTCAGAGGTATCCCATTCTTGCTGCCACTTGACTAGTGAGCTGATCCTCGCCAATTTTCCCACCTGTCTTGTGCCTCTCCGCTGATAACACTCGATATCTTTTGCCAGAGTGATGCAAATCAGAATCATCCCGGTGATCAAACATATAGCCTACGACGATATTGTTGTGTAGGCGCATGCTACTCTCATGTCGATGAGCCGAAACGTGCTGTTGAGCTTGTCCCGATTGCGCTTGGTTTGCAGTGCTGCACCCCAGGCTGGAATTCTGTATCTCAGTATCGACGATGATATGCTACACTCTTAAAAATAATGAAAATTACTGTGGACGTAATTCTAGTTGTGACTGAATGGCACATGATGTAAGTGATGGAACGACACAAAAACGTGGCCTTGAAGATGTATTTAACCAAAAATGTAATTTTACATGTAGAAGGACACGAAAACGATAGAAGTGTGAGCGACATTTCCCGAATCAGACATAACCGTATTTAAAGTTCGACTCAAAGTTACGTCATTTGGCTCGCTTCTTTTATGTGCATCCCAAAAGACGTAAATCACATGATTTTTTGGTACTGTGTAGCCAGAAGACACTTCCTACTACTTCTCGGACCATGAGCGTTCGGCATGAGCCTTGCAAGTGCGTTGGTCACCTTTGCCGCCTTCTCACATGCATAGACGAAGTAACTTTTGAAGTTTAGCCGGTCGTCTATCACCTAGGCCAGGTGTCTGAGCAACCGCTGTGATGCTGTGACGGTAATTTCAACATGTAGAACCACTTTGCGATTGCTGACTAGTAGCACCTCCGTTTGGTGATGGTATATCTGTATAACTATAAAATTTCAACCACTCATCCCAGTCATTCTTTTGCTCATTAACGAATGATCTCAGATACTTATTCAAGCATCTGTGATTTCTCTCTAATGATCCGATTGTCTGGGGATGGTAGGCAGTTGCAAATTATTGTCTTATACCTAAAAGTTTACATATACGATCAAGTACATCGTTCTTATACTCTGTACCTTAATCTGATCTTAACTCAATAAATGAACCATATATAAGAATGAAGTTTTCTACTAAGACTTTAGCTATAATTTGAGCTTCCTTAGTTTTAATAGGAATTAACATTATATATTTAGTAAGATCACATTGTATGCTTAAGGCGAAGAAGAATCGTAGCCAAACCTCAAATTTTCAAGAGCACGGATCTGGAGAACCAAATATCCGTTTAAGCTGAAAACTTAATCGATTGGTCACTAGCTGGTGGTGACCAATTGATTATGTTTTCAGCTCAAACGGGTGTTTGGTTCTCCAGATTTGTGCTCATGAAAATTTGAGGTTTGGCTTCGATTCATCTTCACCTTAAGGCATATCTGTTTCCTTGTATGCTAATTGGTAGAGGTCCTACCGTATCTATAGATATTACATCGAAAGGTGATGATGGCGTTGTAGTTACAACCATTTTCTCCTTGGTATGTTTAATTATCTTGTTCTTTTTGCACGATTCGCAGGCCTTCACAAATCGAGAAATTGAACTTTTTATGTCCTTCCAGGTGTATTGTTCACGGAGTTTGAGGTGTGTCGTGGTAGTTTCATAGTACTGTCATTGTCTGGATTTCTTGTAAATCATCGATGAACCTTGGTGGTTGGTAAATTATGATTTATAAGTTTTTCAACTTATTATTTACTATCGTCTAGAACGAATTCAATGGGACATTTTTATATATATTTCGTCATAAATTGAAAGCGCTATTCGATTGACATTTAAAACTTTTCCATTTTTCTCGATTATTGGTAGTACAAATTCGAATATCTGACTTCTATTTTCATTCTCTTGCTGTAGATGTGCTGTGAATCGCTCTTCTTTTTTTTTTTTGAATAAATCTCCAAATTTTATCTTTAATGTGCACATAGAGTTTCCATAATTTGTTCGTCTCAGATGGGTTCTCAGTAACGTAAGTCAAAAGGTGATCAATCTTTTGGCTGAGCACTGGTGTATTTTGAGCTTGTTTGTTTTTGTCATTTTGGCATTTTTTATTTCTAGTCATTGCTCTAGTGTTAACTACTAGAACATTGCCTCTTTTCAAATCATCCGAAATCACTACAATACGGGATAATGCATCTGCATCAGTATTATTTTTACCTCTAATATACTCGTAAAATCAAACTCTTCAAGGTCAATACGCATTTGAGTCAACTTAGAGCTCGGATCTTTCATTCCGAATAAATATAAAAGGGGTCTATGGTCAGTTCGTACTGTGAATTTACGACCATACAGATAAGCTCTTAAATATTTTATTGCCCAATGTATGGCTAAAACTACAAATGAACTTTAACACTTCACTTTTTGCAAAAAAAAAAAAAAAATACTAAAATCACTAAGGTGAGCAAATACCTTTAAACTCTAATATGTGTTGCTTATCTTGACAGATAGGCCTATTTCGTCTGCGACTTACAGACTTCTTCAGTGTCGAGTGCTCGACTTGAAGAGAATACAAATGAAGGGATTGTCAAAATTACAAATTCCTGCTTGTTTGGCAGGTGGTCAATCAATGTGTTTATGTATTGTGTGTGTGAAGGTTAGGTATAAGTCTAAACAGCCAAGAGTACCCATTTCCTTGATCTTTGTTTAGTAATTTATTGTGGTTTTGTTTGAAAATTTCTATGCTTTCCGCTACGTCAAGCTTCCAAGGATTTGAAATATGTCGTAAGAGTTTGATATTTTTTGTGTTAAGGAAATGTTGTTCATTGTAAATATGTTCTGCAACTTTTGATTTGAAATGGTGTACATGTCCTATTTCTGTGTCTTTGTGTGCTTCAGTAACTTCTGCTATGTGTTCTTTAAAACGTGTATTGAGAGTCCGTTTTGTTTGTCCTATGTAAATTTTATTGCAGTGGTCGCATGTAATTTGGTAATTGGGTCTTTTGTTGAACCTAGGAGAGTTTGGAGTTGGTTGTTTCTACTGGTAAAAACTAACTCGAAACCAAACTTTTGTAGGATTGGGCGTAGATTTTTTGTTTCATCGTTGTAATTGACGGCTATATGTTTGTAGTTTTAAAACATACTCTAATAATCCCTCCCAAAGTTTAATATAAAAAAGTGTAGTCAATGTATGGCTGTCAATTATTCAAGTATGACCGGTTTATTTTCTTTCGCCTTGTGTGAAAGTTTTGCTAGCAAATGCTATAGGCAAGTCGTTATTTTCAAATCTTTGGGACAAGACTGCTCCACATCCAACATCAGAAGCGTCTGTCGTGAGGATAAATTCTTTCGAAAAATTTGAGTGTTGGAGAAAAGTTGGTGACATTAAATATTCTATTAATTTTTGAAATGCTGTTTCGCATTCCGAAGTCCACTTAAATTGCGCGTTCTTTTTCAAAAGTTGATTCAAAGGATGTGCCACAGTGGCAAAATTTGTTACAAATTTCCGATAATAATTGCAGAAAGCTACGAACCTTCGTACCTCGTCTGCATTATTGGGTTTTGGATATTTTTTTTATCGCATCGAATTTTAAACTGTCAGGTAAAATTTCATGATCAGTTATATGATGCCCTAAATACGTCACCTCAGTACGGAGAAATTTACACCTTTGGACATTAAGCTTAAGATTATAATGCCTTAAACGCTCTAAAAGTTTTACTAAATTAGATAAATGATGGTTTACAGAACAACCGATGACTACATGGCTATTGTCATCATACGCTGAAAACTATTTGGACTGATATTCAGTCCTAATGGCAGTCGCGTAAAATGATAATGTCCAGTCTGAGTGGAAAAAGCACTATACCTTCTCGAGTCTCTTTGGAATTTGGTGAAATCCCGACATTAAATCTAATGTCGAGAAATACTTTGCTCTACCAAGTTGGTCTAAGATTGAATCAATTCTTGATAACGGAAATTGATCAGCCATGACCTTTTTGTTTAATTGACTACAATCGACAACTAAACGCCATTTTTTCTCTCCATTATTAGACTTTTTTGGAACTAAAAGTATCGGCGGATTGTATGGGGATACCGATGGCTCAATAATTTTTTGCCTCCGTGGCTTTCCACTTCTTCCAGCGTTTCACCTATTACTGTTAGGATGACGTCATCAGCAAAGCCGACGATCCCGACGCCCATGGGTAACTCCAGTAAAAGGACCCCGTCGTACATCCCATTCCACAGCGTCGGACCCAGTATGCCCTCTTGCGAAACTTCCGCCGTTACTCTAAACTCCTTTCGGCCGGCGTCAGTTGCATACACCAACTCCCGATTCTCAAAGTAGCTCTACAGAATCCGGCGTAGATAGTTGGGAACCCGCATTCTAAGTATGCAGCGCTGTGGCGATGGCCTCCCAACTGGCGTCATTGAACGTGTTCTCAACGTCTATCGTAACTGCGGCGCAGAAACGATTTTCTCTTCGCTTTTGCTTCGATGCGTTCTCCAGGACCGTCTGAGTCCGACATTCCCTTCCAGAATCTGCACTGCCTTTCTGATAGTCCGTTCTCGCTCTCCGTACATTTAGCCATTCTGTTCAGGATGACCCGTTCCATGAGTTTGCCCCGTGTATCCAGCAAGCATATAGGCCTGAACGATGGATCACCGGGTGGTGTTCCTGGCTTCGGTAGCAGCACCAGATATTGGATCTTCCATATATCTGGAAAGTGACCTTCGTCCAGGCATTTCTGGCATCACCTTCCAGTACATATATCGCCGCTTTAAGTGCCACATTCGGTGTTGCATTCAGTCCGGGAGCCTTATTCATTCACCTTCAATGCTTTCACCGCTGTTACAAGCTCGTCATTGGAAACCTGACGATCTTCGTCAGGTTTGCTTCTTTCTCGTCGGTAACCGGTGTAGGTGAGCACGGTGTCAGATAATGCGTTGTGAAGAGACCTTCGACAATAGCCCTTAGCTTTTCGGCACATGTTTCAACCGGCATTGATGGACCCTTGAATTTCACCATGGTCACTCGCATTGGCGTAGCTAGGAAATTTTTCTGGAGGGGGGCTAGGGGGGCCTAGAAAAATTCATAGTTTCATGTTTTGTTTTAGTTTCATTGTTTTATAGCAGTGATCCTCAGCCCTGTTTTTTTTTTCAACCATTATCATTCCTGATGGAGGATTGTTTTCGTAATAGTTTTGTTTGATGTTTTTCATAACTTTGAGAGAAGAACAGTTTCCCGAAAAAAATTTTGCGGAACTTTTCAGATTTAAGAGATACATACATCACGTCCGGCCCGCGCACCGCACTTTGGTGACCACGGATTTATAGCATCCATAGCAAAATTTCATAGTTTTAACAGATTTGTATTGATTTTAATTATTTGTTATTCTGTCTCATTTCACGGCACATTAGTGATGTTTGTAAATTTCAATGTTCGCTACGAAAAAGATTTATTTGTTTTTGTAATCCAGTCAAAATTTCTTAAATAATTTTAACAAAAAGTCACAAAAAATGTCCTTTGTTATTCTTCCACGAAATTTTTGAAATTCAAACATGTGTTTTGAAGAGATTCCTCTGAAAATTCCTACGGGATTTTCTTCAGGAATTTTTTTTTTGTAATTTTCAGTGTTTTCTCCAAGAACTCCTTTACCAGTTTTCACTGATTTTGTCCTGGGATTCCCACGACTTTCTGATCTTACCAGAAAATGTATCGAAGAATCTCTATCGAATAATTTAAAAAATATATTGAAGAACTATACCAGATAATGCATTACAAATTATTTTAATTATTTCTCCTGGAAGGTTTTCTACGTACTTATTACATATAAATTCCAATTTTTCGTTTAAAGTATCCTCTGGTTGTTCATCAATAATTTGATTATGATTTTTTTGAATTATTGAGGATTTCTCCAAAAAAAAAGCTCTAGGAGTTACACCATAAATGTCTTTAAGATCATAAAGCAAGGATTACTTTCACGGATTCCTAAGAAAGTTTTTTCAGCTTTGCTTTTAAAGTTCGTCCTAAAGTTCCTCTACTAGATTGTTTGAAAAAATCATAGCAAAAAATATCCAAACTTCTTGCAAAAAAACTAAATGACTCTTCCAGGTTTCATCGAAACGAAAGAAATTGAAAATAATTCAATTGTAAAAATACTAATCATGATTTCTCATAGAAGCTCTCCGCAGATCTATCTGTGTTTTTTCACAAAATATTATTTTAAGATTCCTCTAAAATAAAGGAACAACATCTCGTATTCCTTCAAAAAGCTTTCAAAAATATTTTGTATTTGTTTAAAAATGCCTAACTATGAAATGTTTGAAGAAATCTAAAATTCCTATAAAGTTCCTAGCGTTCAAACCGTTATTTCAAAACTCTTCCGCGAAATTACTCAAAGATTTCTCGAGTAATTTGTTCAGGGATTTCATAGAGAATCATATCACTGTTTCCCTAAGATTCATCCAAAAAATTAACCAGAGTATAATCTAAGTATTCTCCGGAGATATTTTTTTCTTCAAACGGCACTCACGATTCTTTTGGGACTTTTTTAAAATATTTTTTTCACCACATTAACTAAGATTTTGCAATTCATTATTAAACTTCTCAAAAAAATTATTCATAAGTTCCAAGAAATATTCTTACAAGTTCTAAAAATAACTTTCAGGTTCTAAAAATAACTTCATTTTTTTTCGAATGGTAATCTCAGGATTCTTCCATAAAAAATTATCATCTTATTGACTATTTCAGGAATATTTCAATATTTTTAGTGATTGCTTTACATATTCCTATACCAATCGCTGCATATCAGATTTCAAGAACACATAGAACGGGTTGGAAGAAGTTTGTTGGTATTTTTTTGAATAATTCTTCACAAGAATTCGGAAAAAAGGAAAAGCTTAAGTGGTACTTGTAGGATTTACTACAAAAAAATCTTGTTCTTTTTCTTCGTCTTTTATTATTAGAATATTATTGGTGTTAAAACGGATGGAATTTTTACTGAAAATATTTGTAATTAAAATCTTAGATAATATATTGTATGAACTCCGAAGTTTCATGATACTATGATGAACATATTGATGTAGGTAGGAAAAATGGGATTCCTACCTTTAGAAATTCCAAACAAACTTTTTTGAAAAGTTTAATTTCGATTATTTTGTAGTACTATAGTACTGTTTGGAGTAAGGAAAATGTCCCATGCGAAGGAAGGTGAAACAACAAAATGTTGAAGTCGGATAATTAAAACCTCTCTAATAAATTTCCAAATACCCTAAACGGTGTATCTTTGATAATGCGGGTAACGTTGATAGTGAGGGACTCACAACATACTAAACGAAATAACATAATTTATGTTAATCAGTTAAATATGCGAAAGTAAAGAGTATTATTATGATACTTCATGTCAGGACTATTTTCATTGGAAGCGATAGCATTTGAGTTTTTATATTCTAATATTAAAAATCAATGAGATTTTTGGATTTTTGAATTCCTTACAAACATTTTGATATGATTTTAAATAATTCGTTGCACATCCCTGACAGCCCAGTTATAGTAGATCATGAATCCGGTCTCAAAACTCATATCGAACATCATTTTCACAAATTGGGGCCATTTTTGTAATCAAAGTCAGACATTTCCATATAATGTTATACACCTGAAGTTATGCGACATCCTCACTCGGTTTTTTTTTTTCGAAATATTTATGTTTCAAAAATGTTTGATTTATGTTGAATTCAATGTCGAAACGTGAATCATTCCATATATTTTTAGAAATATTAGTTTATACCCATTTATACAGACCTATAAGTGATTGTTATGCATGTTTGAACTTGAAACACTTTTGCAGGTGAATTTTTTTTACAAATTCTGTTATTTTATGAACAAATTGGAACCCACGTTCTCCATTA
This sequence comes from Aedes aegypti, assembly GCF_002204515.2. Lineage (NCBI taxonomy): Eukaryota > Metazoa > Arthropoda > Insecta > Diptera > Culicidae > Aedes > Aedes aegypti. The sequence continues at coordinate 222,996,125 of NC_035109.1, read as the reverse complement.
ACATTCTCCAATAAAATTCTAACTGAAATGATGCTGAACAGCAGTTTGGTTGGTGATTTTCATGTGTACACACCCATTATCAAAAAGTTACCACAAAACCGAAAATAGACTTTCAATTTTATGAAACATTATTGATCGATTCAACATGAATCGTCATGCAATCTTTTAACCGCAATCGATAACTGAGATACCAGTACTTGTTTTAAAAATATTAGATAAATATATTTCAAAACTAATGCAGAAATATTCAGATTTTCTTACAAATTTTTTAAAAAGGTCCATCAGAATCTTCTTCGGAAATTATCCTTATAATTTATCTTTCTTTGACTTATGGTTTTCTAGAATTCTGCCAGAAAGCCTCTAAATATCCCGCCCTCGTATCACACAAAACTCACACCAAGAATATGGATTCTGCCAATAATTGATAACGTTGTTTCTAAGAAGTTTTTTAAAGAAGACCAATATATGTATCTATGAATATCTTAATAAATCTTTTCCTTCTTCCCAGTTATTTTGCTACATATTTTTACACAGATTACTTTACCCCTATGCTAATTTTGATAGCGAAAGTTCTCCTGGAGGTTTCAGCAAATTTCCTTTGATGATTCTATGGCTAGAGGCGTTTCAAAAACAATTTTCTTTCCAATTTTAAACAAACCGGGGATTAAGAGCAAAATTCCTTGAATAAAAGGTTTTTTATGCAATTTTCGATGTTTTTTGGAAATATTTCTTAAGGACTTTTAATAAACTTCACCGAAAAAATTGTAATATTTCTTCTTTTGAAAAACTATTCAAAGAAATGTCTAATAGAACTTTCAGCGAAATATCTTAGTATTAGATTTAAAAGAATCAATGATTTATGGATGAATGGCTCAACTTAGCTTAGCTTAGCTTAGACTGACTACACATATCAATGGTTGCTATTCCGTGATTGACCGAAGTCAGTGAAAATGCACAAAGAATCAACTAGAAGTTCGGCTGGGATTGGCCATAATCTTCTTCAGTGTGCATAATTCAGTGCCTCTATTTATACAGGGTCAATAACGGCGCCGGCCACGTCCTTGCAGTCAGGTGGGATTGGGGGAAGGAATGTTAGTGTGTAACCTTTGCTATTTGGAGACCGTGTTTGCCTCTGCATATCCACAAAGGTTACAGGGAAGGGTGTTTGTTAATGGGGAGGATCGTTGGGTCAAAGGATTCACTTTGATGAGTAATTAGACCATGATAAATAGTGTTTTGTCAAAATATAAATATGCTTTTATGAAAATATAATATTTTCATTTGATATGAACAATTTCTATGTAAAGGAAAATTATGCCGACACTTGAGGTGACGAACCGTTCAAAGTTTGTTGAACAAATACCTAAATGTAACATTCCTAACACTCTTATTCTTATGCCGACACTTACAGTGGCGAACCATCCAAAGTTTGTTCAATAAAGTGAATCTTTTGCAAGTCTACACTTGTAGTGTCGAACCATTCAAAGTTTTTTTTTTATAATTACAAAAATAAAGATAAAAAAAGGGGTGTTTTGAAAACAAAAAAATGTTAAACATAAAAAATTCATAAATTAGAGTTTATGTCGCCACTCGCAGTGACGAACCATTCATAGTTTGTTGAAAAATCATATTTACGTCCTACCGTTGTATCGATTAAATGTGCAGTCATACATATTTTATAAATTAGAAATAGTAGCATGGAACGAGCTCACCAATTGATCCGTCATCCTTGACTGAGCAGCAACAATCCACATTCAGCTTAACTCGTTTACTCGGCTATATAAAAGCACTCAGAGAAAATAGGAGCACGACCCGAGAGGGAAAACAACTGACGACTGCTCGGGCTTTCTTGACGCACTGCCAAGGAGCAATCGTCAAGGTCGAAGATCAAACAGAACAAACCGATCGCGGCACTTGATCACTTTACTCGACCGACGCGCGACATGTTTGATCCTGCCCTCGTCACCCGCTCCCGCAGGAGCAAGCGTCAAGGTCGGAAAGATCAAACAGAACTCTCAATGATTTTTGGATGAATGGCGAGGAAAAACTGAACTTTTGAAAAGATTAAAAAAATTAAACTTAAATTTTTTTTTAGGTAAATCCGGGAACATTGTCCGGAACCAATTTGCTAATAAAAAGTAGACAAAGAAGGAATGAACGGCTTCCAGGAGGAATTCGCTTTGAAAGTATGAACAAGTCCCACAATTTTAATTGACTAATTTCCAAGAGATTTGCAAAAGTTTGAAGCCAACCTTTAATGCTACTTGGGGAATTTGATAATACTTAAATTCTATAAAGTATATCGAAAAGTTTTTTTTGAAAAATGTTTCTACAAATCAACATCAAAGAAAGAATTTATTGCTGGAATAACTAAACTCACACTCTGATTGATTTTGTTACATTGTTTCACACCAGGTTTAAGTTCTACCATTCATCTGAAGACAACTAGGAAATGCTGAAATACCTTGAAAGTTGAGCCTGATTTTTCGTCAAAAATTTCTGCCATGAAATTAGAAATTGGTGATTTTGTCTATTTTTTCAAAAATTGTTGGGACATTATACGAGTTGAAATTAATGTATGGATTATTTAAGTGAATTCTCATAAGAAAAATCATCATCGCCGGACATCTCGAGCAGGCTACCTCCAAAAACATTAGAAAGCAAAATACAGTTAAAAACGAGATTTGAGAATCAAACTTCCAGGATATTGACGTTATTTTGTACCACGGTAGTTTTTGGAACGAAGACAACTTGCGTATATCGCCTACACCAAGAAGCTAGTCTCAACAGTAATCAATCGATTGTCAGCCGGATGATTAAGCATTCGGTTGTCGCGCGTTCCACCGAAGTCAGCACCACCACGCTGATGCTATGTATGACAAGCGAGATTTTCTCACTATAGTTGTACAACGTAAAATAACGTAATTAGTGAAGAGATTTTTGTCAATAACAAGTGTCATGGACATTGAGTCAAAAAGTGATAAATTGTTTTTTTTTTTCAACATTTATTATCATCAAAAATTCTGGGGGGGAGGGCTGGATGAGTCTGGAGGGGGCCAGGCCCCCCTGGCCCCCCCCTGTTCCTACGCCAATGGTCACTCGATAAGCGTCCCTACGGAGGATGGCACTAGCGTGCTCCTTGTTGCCTTCAGATTTGCTCAGCGTTATCTCGCGTTTGAAAAAAAAAAACTCTGACTACTTGGAATACGACCTTCTACATTCCTTGCTCAATGAGGTCACCTCCAATCAGCTCTGGTTTTCGACCAACCGAACGAATAGGAAACCTACCCGTCACTTGTATCGCCGCTGCGCCTGTGCTATCCGCCACTCAATTAGCGTTATTGAGTGGTACTCGATATGCATCAGCTATTATCGCAACGTTGCACTTAGTTTCGGTTATCGACTGCCACAACACTTGCTGTGCGGTGTCGCAGTGATTCAGGTTGATCTGAGTTACCTCCGTTAATGTTGGGCTGTGATCGCCTTTTGGTACGCACGACAATTGAAGCTGCCCGTCGAATGGGTGTCCCCTTCCTCTGGTGAGTAGAGCAAGCACCTTGGTCAGTTCTTGCAGTCTTTCCCAAAATGACCTCTTTCTCCATATTTCCCGCACAGTTCGGTTCTGTCCGGACGTTTACAGCTCGCCACCAGGTGTTCGTAGTCCATGCACTTGAAGCATCGCATCGATGGCTTATATGCTCATGTGACCAGTGTCAGTGGGCATATCAACCAGCCAATTCTCATCTTGCCTTTCTCCTCCAGTTTGTTCGTCGTATCAAGTGGAAGCCGAATCGTCGCTGACAGTGTGCCGCCGTACGACTTCCTTAGGCAGATTGCCATGGCCTCCTCTACAAGGCTACATTGCTTACTCATCTACTTACTCACTCGTCCAGATATCTGCACTCAACAACTGCTTCCTGAGTAAGTGCCTATGTTCGCTTCGTTCGCGACTAGCTCCTGATAGGCCAAGTTCTTCATCGCTGGGTCATACTTCAGCTCAAACAGCATTTCCCCTTTCTGGGTGGGCCGCGTTCGAACCATTTGGATCGTCCTTAACTCGAAGGATATCTGCGTACGTTGTTTGGTCGTTTGCCTTAACAAGTGTGGAATCCTCTTTCGACCACTCACGAGGCGGGCTTCTCTCCGCTTTTTTCATCCCGTCCTTTTTCTTCTCCGCCATATCTTTCTGTTTCTTTTCTTACTTTGGCGTTGACGACGGTTGTCCATCCGTCCAATCCTCCTTGTAGTCCTTGTGCCTCACATCGCTTCGAGCTACTGCTATACGTCGGTAGATTCTCCGTGCACCGGTGATCGTGACACCTTTCTGCTTTTCTAGAACGCGCTCGCGTCCTTGACTCTTGCTGTGTTGAACTCAATTGTAGTGGCATTGTTTTGGAAATTCTCCATTTTGATGGGTCCACCCTCCAAGCCGCTATCCTCGCCCGTCGTAAGTAGTCGCCTTTGTGATCCCATGGTGATGTTTGTAAGCAGGGACGCCATGGGTTGACTCGGCCCCTCATCGGGTGTCAAGTTCAGAGCTAGATGGCGCAAGTCAGGAAAGGTTCAACTGAGCCTCTTTCCATCAGCTAAGGTGGCGGGTCTTGAACGTACTTGGAGACCTGCTAAGGTTTTAACGGGACTGGGGCAACCGTACCATTAACCCACTCGCCATGTCAGGGAGGTGTCATCCTAAGGGTGTTGAATAGCACGGCTGTCAGCTCTGTAGCTTGGTTCATATGCGTGGTCCGTAGTCGTGTTCATGTTCTTATGCTGCCAGTTTTCCATAATCAGGACCTGGTTGGCCTGGATCCTGATGCTCCTGGTGATGGGTTTAATTACTTTGAAAGCGGTACAGGTCGCTTGTACGGAGACGTGCTTGCGAATCTGTGGGGTTTTGTTTTTGTAGGAGTTCAACAGAGCCCAGCATTGAATCCACGCCCACGTCCTAGGCAACTTCTCCTAGGGCTGACTGGAAACCGGTAAACCGGGTCCGGGGCCTGGTCAAGCCAACTTTTGATTTTTCATTGGCGCTAGGGAACAAGTCTCTAGCTCCCAGAGTCTGACGACTCATTCGTCCGTGAGTGAATCAGAGAGTATGTCGCTAACCACAAACTTCACAGGTTTTTCGTAAACAAGCCTTAGCAACATCAGTTAAACAATGATAAAGTTACATATGACATTTCTATAGAACAAGAAATAAATAATATTCCAGATTACTTTCGATCCAAAATAATAGAATTTTTGCATTATTTGCTGTTATATTGGAACTTACCTATTCGATGAATCAACTACCGTAAAACGGGGTAACTTTGATAGTTTTTTCGAAGAAAACTTGAATATTTTTGCATGCTGTTTCAAAGGTTTACAATTTATATTTTTAAAACAAGTCGATAAATTGGCAAAAGATTTATTTTGAATGGATATATAATTTTTCATATAACCGAAAGTCGGTTTTCTGTTTTGGGGTAACTTTGATAATGAAGTATGATTCGAACAAAATTGAATGAATAACGAACATTTGTAGGGCATTGCATACCTCTAGGCGTTTAACGTTATATGGAAATTTCTGACTTAGATTACAAAAATGGTCCCAGTTTGTGAAAATGCTTTACGCTAAGAGATTTGAGACCGTATTCAAGTTCTATGATAACTAGGCTGTCAAATATAAGTGGCCAACTATTCAAAACTACATCAAATAGTGAACGTAGAACAGTTTGTTTGTAAGCGTTTCAAAAATGCTTAAATTGTGTGAATTTTTTAAATTCGTATTAAAAGCCTAAAATGTTCTTGATTCAAAAGAAAACCGCTCTAACATGAAGTGTCATACTAATATTCTTTAGTTTTGCATTCGTTTTGCTTAACTGATTAACAGAAATTATGATATTTCGTTTAGTATGTGGTGGGTTACGCACTATCAAAGTTACCCACATTATCAAAGTTACCCCGTTTTACGGTATATAAAAATAGTATCAGAATTCAAACAGTTCTGATCTATAGAACTGTTTGAATTCTTGACTAATCTGTACAATGCCAAAATTGCATGTAGTCCGGTCTTTCTGATTCTGATTCTGACCATATCATCGGCTAAAGAATCCCTGTTTAGTATTTATTGCGGAGTTGCCAGCGATATACAATGTTTTAATAATCATCCTTAATTTATCGGTTGGCAGATATTTCATATCTTCCGATAGTCTTAGCTCTATTGAAGCTTTTAAATAATTAAAACCACTAAATGCAACATATTTTATAATTGAGATAAGAAACTATTGAATACATTAACAATGCGCTCTTTCAGCATCACTTTCATATGGATACCATCTCATTGCCTCATCAACGGTAATGAAAACGCAGATATTTTAGCAAAAAGGTGCTACAGTAGGAGAAATTTTTGGAAGAAAAATTGATTTTAGGAAATTTTTTTCAAACATCTCGTCGGAAAGCAATTGCTGAATGGCAAAGATCTTGGGATGAAGAATCTATGAGACGTTTCTTATATGGTCTTGCGCCAAAAATATAAAAAAAAGCATGGCTTAACCCGACCAGACGAAAGAAACTAGATTATAACAGTATGTGTTCCCCTGATATGATGTTTTTATATCACCAGTTGTTATAAAACATGTACCGTTAGTAGTTAAAATAACAAAAATTCTAACAAAATTTTCACCAAATTAAACTAAAATGTAACAAACCCTGTTGCAATTATATCAAAATTATAACAGAATTTGTTTCAAGGATGTTACAAAATAACGAAATTATTGCAAACTATGTTACTGTTTATGACATCGGATGTTATTTGCAACAAACTTATAAATGCGATGTCAAAACTATATCAAATGTTGTTATAAATGTGTTACTAAAAATATAACAAGTTGAGAACAAAGCCATCTTGATAACAAAATTTTATCAAATTCTGTTATTTTTAACTGGTGCTGATAGGAATGTGTTATATTCTTGTTATGTGGTTCTGGTCGGGTTAGAGATTATAATCTGACTAGGAACTTTATTAGGGTAATTTCTAGACTAATGTCGAATCATTACAGATCTAAGGCTCATCTGACGCGTTTTGGTTTGAGTGATACTGATCATTGCAACTGTGGTGAAGGATTTGAAGATATAGAACGTGTTGTTTGGGTTTGTTCTAAATATGAAGAAAAAAGACAAGAATTTATTGATGCCCTTCCAGTTTTACGGAAACCACCCTACGCAATTTCTTAAATCTTATGCAAAAATTTCTCGATTATATCACGGATCCCCAAAATTTCAGCGTGATAATCTGAAGCGTGATATAATGGAACAGTGTTTTCTAGGCATTCAATTTTAATTAAAATTTAAATAAAACATTGCAGAAATCAATTTAATCAAATGAAAAACACATATAAAATTTATCAAATAGGAACATATTGATTGTTTCAAAATTACTGTGTCATGTAAAATATATGAAAATCACATAATAATCATGGCGTAATATAATTGAAACGAAAACCGTGCTTATATCGAGCGTGACAAAATGAAGCGCGATAAAACTGAACCGAGATATAATCGAGAAACTATTGTACATAAATTTCTAAAAGCTATTGACTTTCCTAACTAAATATATCACTTTTGTCTTCAACAGTAAATTACTTGCACAGTTATTTAATGGTCAAGTTATAGACAATTCCCGCCTAAGGAATCTTTGCTGTTGCGGCCGAGATCCGCTCTCGTCGGACGACGACCAGGCATATTGTAATTTTGAGATTTCTAGGAGACAACTCATTTGAATTGTATGCCTAAAAACCAAAAAAAAGAATTCATATGGGAATTGACGGTTCCCCAAAGAACATCAGAATATCTCCAAAACCAGATGTCCAATGATCAATTTCGACGCAGATTCTGAAAAAAGAAGAGTTTTTTTTGTGAACTTGTGAAAAAATGGTACAAAATGTTGAAAAAAAGTCATCTTGATTTCAATATTTATCTATGGCAATAAGCTTAAGCTGCTGCATTTAATTGAAAACTATTCCTACTTAAGCTAAGTATGCTGTTCCGCTCAAGAAAAGTAAAAATTTCTGCGGAAGAAATGATCAAGAAATTTTCTACAGTGAGCTCCATTTGAATTGACATTTCTTTTCAACTGCGTACTGCGATCCAAGAAAAATGCTTTTCTTGAGTATTTCTTGCAAGAAATTTCCCACGCATCGAGATAGCCGATTACTTTTCTGTTGAAGTGCATACTTCGCTTTAGAATGAAATTTATAATGTCAAAGCAAAAAAAAAACAAGTATGATACAAATGGATAATGAACAAAGTAAAGGGCAGTTTTCTTTTATCACCAGGACTTTATCCAAACAGCATTACAGAAAACATACAGTTGTAAAACATTAACAAACATCCGCAAATTTACGACACGCCTTGAAAATACATTTACGCCGAAGAGCATTAGCCATGCACATGCACAATAAATTCACTAAATTACTTAATTTGTTTATTGACTTTTATTCCCTTCACAGCCATGCACAGTGATTCCTCAGTATTATTGTCATCAGCTCGTTAGTTGCTTAATTTACTTGGACAAAATCATCGATTAACAGCTCTGAGCTGAGAAACGACAAGATGCTTCTACGGAAAATGCCTTTTCTGTTCGTGTTTTTTTTACTGCTTTGAGTGCCGTTTCAGTTGAAATTTTATTTTCTCGAGTCATTTCGGTAAATCACGCTGGGTGCTGCAGAAACAGCAAATGAATCTTGCGAACGAAAAAAAAGTTCAATAAGAAGACTAACTGAGAAATAAGTCCCCTCGGATGCGTAATCAGATAAATCGGCATGTCTGAAAATATGCACTTGGCGCTATCTTACCTGACTTGACCCGTACGGTGAACGATATTCGTGACCGGTTGGAATATGGCAGAAAGAAGTGATCATTGATCAAGTAATGAGCACTAAAACAGAAGTTGTACATAATTTATGTGCGGTTTATGCTACCGAATCAATTTGTTGAAATTAATTGCTCTTTATTTATTTGTTTTTTTTTTAATATATCATAATCCTATGTTATCAACATGTGATGGTGGGGCAAAGTTCGTTTAAAACAACCAATTTTGAAACTGTTATAACTAAAAATTGGTAAATATTTTCAAAAAGCTTATTTATTGTCGATTTCAGCCCAAGTTGGATCGTCACAAAAGTATGCACGCTCCTTCATAATGTGGTAGCAGCTCAGGATTACGTTGAATTATGGTGGTCATACTCGGTGAGTAGGCCGTGACCAGGTGAAATGATTTTTAATTTGCTCATCATTTTTTTTCCACATTTCAAATACAAATTACTTCCGAGGCTTTGGTTTGCGTTTCCGTGGATTTGATTGCGCAGTATTTCTCTGAGTGTTTGATTCAAGAGTCGCTGTTTTTTCGATCATTCAAGAGTTTGGTGCTATATTGAAGTTCGTTGTGGAAGCTTTGTTGTTCAAGTTCTTTTTGAAGTTTCGTTTGTTTGGACATCATTAGGACATATATATCAAATTGAAATTCGAATTGGATATCGACGTGAAATTTTACGTGAGACTATACTATCCAAAGCTCATGCATTGCGATAGATGTCTTCTTTTTGGACATACTTCTAGTTTTTGCTCCAATAAACAAAAATGTTCGATGAGCTACATTTTTCATCTGAGTGTAATAAAAACTCGGATCTTTGTATTTATTGTAAACAAAAACACAATTCTTTGAAAGATTGTGCTGTTTATATTGAACACCAAACGAAATTTATTCAAAAAATTAAAAAAAAAAATTTGTCATATGCTGAAGTAATGAAATCCTCAGATAACATTTCTTCACCTTATGCTTTTGAAATTTTACCTGATGATAATGGTGTTGAAATATTTTGTAATTTCATTAATTTTATTTATAACCCTTCTAATAAAAGGAGGATGGTTGGTAAATGGCTGGGCATGGCGTACCATTGGTACCTCGCGTACCTGAAGGAATAAAATAGACCCCTCTGTGCAGTCCTTAGCTTCTTGCCCAGCAACTCCTATCCCTACCTCCTCGCGGTACTGGCCGGGGTACGAGTAACCTTAGGGAAGATCGGGTAATCAATTCCCGATGGGAACTTTGGTCGTATGCTGACAGGGAAGGGGGGGGGGGGGGGGTTTGCTTTTGCTTTTGCTTCTGCAAACCTTGAGCGTCTGTACTCCATGTTAGGAGCGGCTCACAGCAGCGTCTGTTCCCCATGTCAGGGGCGGCCGATCATCGTCCGAGTGCCAGAGAAGGACTCTAAGCTAAAGTGTGCACTATGGTCCTCCGAACATTTAGGGGGAATGGTCCTCCGGAAATCTAGGGGGTTGGTATCAGGCCCTGCAAGCCAGCCGTAAAAAAATAAAGCAACGAATAATGAACGAGAGAATACGAACCGGGACAATCGGCAAAGACCACAGCGACGTAAAGGGACTAGCGATTGGAAGCTCGGTACGTGGAACTGTAAATCTCTCAACTTCATCGGGAGCAGACGCATTCTCGCCGACGTGCTGAAGGACCGCAGATTCGGCATCGTAGCGTTGCAGGAAGTTTGTTGGAAGGGATCAATGGTGCGAACGTTTAGAGGTAACCATACCATCTACCAGAGCTGCGGTAACACACATGAGCTGGGAACAGCTTTTATAGTGATGGGTGATATGCAGAGGCGCGTGATCGGGTGGTGGCCGATCAATGAGAGAATGTGCAAGTTGAGGATCGAAGGCCGGTTCTTCAACTTCAGCATAATAAACGTGCACAGCCCTCACTCCGGAAGCACTAATGATGATAGAGTCGCTTTTTACGAGCAGCTCGAACGCGAGTACGACAGCTGCCCAAGCCATGACGTCAAAATCGTCATAGGAGATCTAAACGCTCAGGTTTGCCAGGTGGAGGAATTCAGACCGACGATTGGAAAGTTCAGCGGCCTACGACTAATTGATTTTGCCGCCTCCAAGAATACGGCCATTTGTAGCACCTACTTCCAGCACAGCCTTTCATATCGATACATCTGGAGATCACCACTGCAAACAGAATCGCAAATCGACCACGTTCTCAGTGCGCATCGTACCTTCGTGCTGTGCGTACACGAATTCTCTCTGCTCTTGGAAGTTTTCTTAAAAACTACCTAAAGCAATAAAACAGTACTTTTCAGTGCTAAAATTAAAAACGGTACTTTTCACTGCTACTAAAACAGTACTTTTCAGTACTATTTTTTCTACTATTGATCCCTTTACGATCCTTGTTTGGACCCGTGCCTTCGATTTTTCGTTGGACCCGTTGGCGAAAGCTAGCGGTGGTAATCCTTCTTGGACACCGTCTTGGGAAAAAACCTTTCGAAGGTCACGTCTTCTTTCGTTTATTAATTAAACATGGTATCAACAACAAACAAAAGGAAGGGTGAATCTCTGAATTCACTACTTCCTTCCAAAAAAGTGGGTTTTAAAACTGTCACTACACGTGGCAAGAATGGAAGAAAGGACGCTTCCCCGGAATGCGAACTTTCATCCAAGGGTGAAATGAATAATTGTATCGAAATGAGCAATCAGTTCGATGCTCTAGACAAATTTTCCGAACACCAAATCGAAGCAGCCTCTAGCCCAGGCTCTTTGATTCAAGTGAGGAAGCAAAGAGTGCCGCCTATCGTGGTCAGTTGTTCCGAATTTGGGGGATTTAGGCAGGAGATCTTGAACTCCATTAGGGGAATCAAGGTTTCCTTCCAAATCGCAAAGAAAGGAGACTGTCGCGTTTTGCCGGAAACTCTTAAAGATCGTGAGCTTCTTCTCAAACATCTTGAAGAGAAGAAGCACAAATTTTTTACTTATGACGACAAAGCTGAACGTTTGTTCAAAGTTGTCTTGAAAGGTCTCTCAAGTGACTATAAGTCACCTGAAGAGATCAAAAATGGAATAAATGATTTACTTGGATTTTCCCCAGTCCAAGTAATCATTATGAAAAAGAGAACCCAATCTGGCATTGTTCGGAAAGGGCTTTCTCAAGAATTTTATTTAGTTCACTTTAACAAAAAAGAACTAAATAATATTAAAGCTTTAGAAAAAGCAAAACTTTTGTTTGATGTCCGTGTGACATGGGAACATTTCCAGAAACCTGGAGGAAATTACCAGAACCCCACTCAGTGCCGTCGGTGCCAAAAGTGGGGTCATGGTACAAAAAATTGTCGCATGGATGCTAAATGCATGATTTGCGGAGGTTCTTCTCACGCCAAAGACGTCTGTCCAGTGAAGGAAGATACCACCAAATTCATATGTTGTAATTGCGGGGCTAAAAAACCCTACCGCCACAGGTAACTCCGCTTCTTCGTCTACCGGAAATTTTAATGGGAAATCACATGACATGTCTGCCTCTGATTTTAATTTTCTAACTGAACAATTGAATCTAATGATTGATGCAATGTTCAAAGCCACCACTATGACTGAAGCAGTCCAAGTAGGTGTAAAATTTACAAATCAAATTGTTATTGGATTACGTTTTTCTAATGGATCCAAATAATAATTTAAATATTTTAAATTGGAATGCTCGTTCTCTGAATGGTAAAGAGGACGAGCTGTTTAATTTTCTTACGGTTAATAACGTGCATATAGCAGTTATTACCGAAACGTATTTAAAACCTGGATCTAAACTCAAAAGAGATCCTAACTTTTTTGTTTATCGTAATGATCGACTTGATGGGGCATGTGGGGGAGTTGCAATCATCATTCATAGGCGTATAAAACATCAACTGTTTTCATCATTTGAAACTAAAGTTTTTGAAACTTTAGGTGTTTCTGTTGAAACACAGTTTGGTAAATATACTTTCATAGCTGCCTATTTGCCTTTTCAATGCTCTGGGCAGCAAGTTAATTTGCTCCAAACTGACTTGCGTAAATTGACTCGCAATAAGTCAAAATTTTTTGTCATTGGTGACTTTAATGCCAAACATCGGTCATGGAATAATTCTCAAAGTAATTCCAACGGCAGAATTTTATTTGATGAGTGCTCTTCAGGATATTTCTCAATTCAATACCCTGATAGCCCCACATGTTTTTCTTCTTCTAGAAATCCATCTACGATTGATTTGGTCTTAACCGACTCTAGTCATCTTTGTAGCCAACTGATTACTCATGCTGATTTTGATTCTGATCATGTCCCTGTTACATTTCAAATATCCCAAGAAGCGATTCTCAATCCTATCAGCTCCACTTTCAATTATTTACGAGCCAACTGGAATATATATAAAACGTATGTTGACTCCAATCTTGATGTTAACATTTCTTTAGAAAATAAACTTGATATTGACAATGCTCTTGAAACTTTAACAAATTCCATTGTTGAAGCCCGGAGCATTGCAATTCCAAAATGTGAAGTAAAATTTGAATCCGTGATTATAGAGAATGATCTTAAACTCTTGATCCGTCTTAAAAACGTGAGGAGAAGGCAATTTCAACGCACTCGCGATCCTGCTATGAAAATTATATGGCAGGATTTGCAGAAAGAAATCAAGAAACGTTTTGCTCAAATAAGAAACAAAAATTTTGAAAATAAAATTTCTCAATTGGACCTTGGCTCTAAGCCCTTTTGGAAATTATCGAAAATCTTGAAAATACCTCAGAAGCCAATACCGGCATTGAAAGAGGAAAACAAATTATTACTAACTAATTGCGAAAAAGCTCAAAAACTTGCTATGCAGTTTGAAAGTGCGCACAATTTTAATTTAGGACTTACTAGTCCAATTGAAAATCAAGTTAAATAAATATAAGACACAACACGTTAATGCTTCCAGTGGGCTATTTGCCCTTTGAAGGAAGCACCACACTAGACAACGGACTAGCATGCAACGCCCAGTGGCACAGTCGGAAAACATTCCTCTCGAAAAGTTTTTCGGCCTGAGGCGGGAATCGAACCCACACTCCTTAGCACGATGTGGCTAAATGACTCGGTGACACTTACCGCACGGCTACGAAGCCCACCAGGACTTCGAAAATATTCTCAATCAAGAGAACGTTTTCGAAAATGCCTGGGAGACTGATTTGGAAGAAGTGAGAACTATTATTAAAAAATTCAAAAACATGAAAGCTCCTGGCGATGATGGAATTTTCTACATCCTCATCAAGAAACTTCCAGAAAGTAGCTTATCATTTTTAGTTGATATATTTAACAAATGTTTTCAATTAGCATATTTTCCTGACAAATGGAAAAATGCTAAGGTTGTTCCAATTTTAAAACCAGACAAAAATCCTGCAGAAGCTTCTAGCTATCGTCCAATCAGTTTGCTTTCCTCCATCAGTAAACTTTTTGAAAAGGTTATTTTGAACAGAATGATGGCCCACATCATCGAAAATTCAATTTTTGCCAATGAACAGTTCGGATTCCGCCATGGACATTCGACCACTCATCAACTTTTACGTGTAACAAATTTGATCCGTTCCAACACATCTGAAGGCTATTCTACTGGTCTTGCTCTTCTAGACATAGAAAAAGCATTCGACAGTGTTTGGCATGAAGGTTTGATTGTAAAATTAAAAAACTTTAATTTTCCAACATACATTGTTAGAATAATTCAAAGTTATCTGTCAAATCGTACACTTCAGGTTAATTATCAGAACTCCAGATCTGAAAGACTTCCTGTAAGAGCTGGTGTTCCTCAAGGCAGCATTTTGGGACCAATATTATACAATATTTTCACATCTGACTTACCTGAGCTACCTCAGGGATGTCAAAAATCTTTGTTTGCGGATGACACAGGCCTCTCCGCCAAAGGACGAAGCCTGCGTGTCATCTGTAGTCGATTGCAAAAAAGTTTGGATATTTTTTCTTCATACTTGCAAAAATGGAAGATTTCTCCTAATGCTTCCAAAACTCAACTAATAATATTCCCACATAAACCAAAAGCTCTTTATTTGAAACCTTCAAGTAGACATGTTGTCACGATGAGAGGGGTTTCAATAAATTGGTCAGATGAAGTTAAGTATCTAGGGCTCATGCTAGATAAGAATTTAACTTTCAAAAATCACATTGAGGGCATTCAAGCCAAATGTAATAAATATGTAAAATGTCTCTATCCCCTTATTAATAGAAAATCAAAACTTTGTCTTAAGAACAAGCTGTTGATATTCAAACAAATTTTCAGGCCAGCCATGTTGTATGCTGTATCAATATGGACTAGCTGTTGTAATACCAGGAAGAAAGCTCTGCAGAGAATTCAAAATAAAATTTTGAAAATGATTCTGAGGCTTCCTCCCTGGTATAGTACCAATGAGTTACATAGAATATCCAATGTTGAAACATTGGAACAAATGTCAAATACAATCATTAATAATTTCAGGCAAAAATCGTTACAATCTTCTATTGCCACGATTAATGCGTTATATGTTTAGGTTAAGTTAGGTTAAGTATATTAAAAACTTTTTTTTTCTCTTATAAGCAGGTGAAATCAACTCACCTGTAAAAAAACTGAACTGCTACGGCAAATGAAATGTAATATGTTGTTAACCCTCTAATACCCAAATTTTTATTTTCGGTTTAAGTATTATTTTTCGTTATCTAAAATCGTTCTAAACACGTTTAGAATAAAAATTTATTTTTATTCGCAAATTTTTAAATTTTGGTTTTTGATTTTTATAATTTTTATTTTTGAACATCCCTAGCTTTTTTCATTTTTTCTTGAAGCCTTTTCTAGTTGTTGATTTTTGGCAATAATAAAAATTTAAATTTTAACGGTGCTTTTAAAAACATTAAATTTTTATTTTTTTTTTCGGAGCGTATTTTATTTTCCGTGTAACTAACGGAAAAACAGGTTTGAAATTATATTAATACCACCAGGCTCTTCTTTTGTGATAGGTTGATCGTAGAAAAATACAAAAGGTACGATTTTTTATATTACACGTTAAATGAACCCCAGGCATTTGAAGGTTATATAAGAATGCAATTTTTCAAACAATTTCTAAAAATACAAAAAAGTTTCAAGAGTCATAAAAAACTTTTCTAATATACCTGTTATGAGTCAAGGTATAAGCCAAAAATAAAAACATTTTGTTTTCCGAGCTACGAATAAATACACAAAATTCCAAAGTGTACCCCGTCTAAAGGCGGGGTTGGGTATTAGAGGGTTAACAAAATGAGTGATTCCAAGCAACAGCACCAAAATTTGGTAAATTTTTTAATTCATTTTTTTCTATTGAGCTGAAACTTTGCACAGTTTTCCAGTTCCATCTAAATCGTCATTTTCCGATATCAAATCTTCAAGTTGAGTCACGACTAACTTTTCAAAAGGGTGTATGTGAAAATGGTTCAAAAATATTCAAAAAGCTGCACAGCAAAAACGGTTCGTTCGATTGTTAGACAACTAAAGAAACAAAGTTAGACAACTAAATAAAGATTCAAAAAAAAAAAATACACACAGTAAAATTTTTTTTTTCTGCATTAAAAAACATAATTTTTGACACAAAAACTCAAATATCTCAAAACCCTATCGGAATACCAACGTAATTTTTTAAGGGGAAACCGGTCCATTATATTAGCTATCTACCATAAAAATTTGGTGATGGTAAACCAATAAACAAAAAAGTTATGACATTTCAAACATGTCACAATTTTCACATTTAGTAGAAAAAAAAAATTTTTTTTCGGTGTAAATTATTACGGGAACCGCAGTTTGTTGCTGATTTTATTGTTAAGGGCCTTGCGTGAATTAAACAAGTCGTTTTCATGTATGCATTAGTATTATGTATATTATATGTATAAATATTATGTATATGCATAAATATTATATGTATATGTATATATGTATAAATTAAAATGAATTAACAGATTACACGAAAATAAATTTTTTTTTACCAGGATATATTTTTTTTAGAGTATGATCGATGAGTTTCTAAATGTTATATATAAACTTTAAAAGTTTTGGATTTGGGTATGCGTTATGAGATCATGAAAACATTTTATTAATACTTATTTATTTATTTATTGTTATTCAATTTTTTTACAATATCGAACACTTTTGCATCATTATCAGTACAGTTCGAGTATAGTTTTGCTTTAATTTTATTTTGTGATAATGGAATGAAACAGTGAAATTTTTGGGTTCCTTGGATCGTTTTCGCGTTATTATATTGCTCGCTGAGCTCTGATACCGTTAATTCGTACTCTTCAGTAGTAGTAAAACAAAATGATAATTTTGTTAAATCTTCTTCTTTTCTGCGATTCGCCCAATCAAATAGTTCTTTTGCAGTTTTAATTGGATGCTCACGTTCTTTGGCTAAACTTGCTCTTGTGGCCATGCGCTTTATGGTTCCTCCAATAGCATCACAAGGACCTTTGCCATGTGACGTAGCAAAGAAATGCCATTCTGCATCTATTCCGTACTTTGATTTAAATTGACATAGGCTCGAAAAATTCTTACGGTTTTTGTACTGCGATGCTGCTCCATCAGACATGAAATATATCTTTCTGATTTCTTTATCCTTATCAACGCGTAAAAAGTTAATCATTTTGGCAATGAACAAATTTACAGATACTGTCTTAAATCTTCGGAAATTACAATAAAACTGAAATGTTCAATTTGTGTACTTCCATTGAAATAAATAACGAATGGATGAATTGTAGCTTGTTGTACGTTCCAGTGATGGGACTGCACTTCATCTTGCAATACAAAGCTATAGTTTTCAGAAAAATCACAAATGACTAAAAATTCACCATCTTGTAATGTATTTTTCGTATTTTTTAAAAAGCGGGATTGCTCTGTTTTAATAAAGTCGTGAGGAATTAAACTTTCTAATTTCAAGCAAAAAAATGACACAAACTCATCTACAGGTTTTACAATAGTTTCTAGGTCACACCTATCCGTGGTCACCCATTGCTCAAATGATAACTGATCAATATAATTTTCTTCAAACTCAGCGAATAAAGTATTTTCCAATGATGAAGAATCTGGACAATCCGAACAAGATCGTAGATAGCAATTTGATGTTGTATTTTCACACAAAAGACTACCAGTTAACATTTTAATATCCTTTGATAAATTGATTCTTTTCAAACTATGTAAGATTAGGTTAATATTTTCATGTGTTGTGCACACACAAACATTATGTGTTCCTGAATTGGATAGAAGCTTACATTGCCTTGGACGAAGGCTTGCAAATGAGGAAAAACCTACCTTAATATTTTCGTTAATTTCCTTGAAGCGTGTATACGCTTCTTTCAAAGTAGTCATCATTAATCGTTTTTGGATTGCTTGACGCTTTCCATCTTTTTTTTACAGATACATAATCTTTTTGGCCAGGCATAGCTCTACTTACTTCATCGTCTTCAAAATATTGAATTATTTTTTCTTTTGTCTCATCTGTTAATGAAGTACTCGACCTAGCATTTTTGGTTGCAAGACAGTTATTTTTGAATTGTTTTGCCTCTTTTGCTGTATTTCTATTGGTTTTGAACTCATCAATGGCGTCTTGAATAGACCACGAGCTTGGCAGCATCGACAAAATCAATAATTTTTCTTTCCTTGTCGTGGCTAGATTCGAGAACCTTTCCTTCATATTCATAATTACCTCATCGTAGTCTGTATTTTCCACATCCTCAGGTCCTAATTTGAAGAGGTTTCTTCGTACAGCTTCGTTGATTTCACGGTATTTTTTCTCGGGATAATTGACGTAACCCATCTTCGTCCATTTAATCGGAGTCACTTTTATTCCAGCTATCCCTTCGTTGAAGCGTTCGATGTTGACCTTCTGGATGCACTCATCTTCTGATTGATTTGTTGAAACAGATTTCGCTGATGGTACCGTGGCACTTGGTACTTCTGGTAACTCCTCAGTTGTTGTCGGTGCATCTAGTAATTCCTCAGTTGTTGTTGTTTTCGAACTTCCTGCAACCTTGGTGAGATTTCGTAGCTCTTTCGAACACTTTTTTTCTGCAAACGGCCTGCAACAGTTGAGAAAGCGACTACTCATGTTGCTCGTTAGATTTTAATAAACAAAATCACTTTTAAGTTTTTACTGACTAGTTTGGTGTCGTTTGCTTGACTGAAGAAAAATTTTACAATTAAATCTTTTATAACCATAGTGGTAGTATATTTTTAGCTTTTTCGTGAGTATGTTCATGGTATGTACCTATCATGTTTTTGATGTTGTTGAAGTTACTCGCTTTCTCCCAAATATGATTAACAAAGTCTATTCTCTACCAAGGCGGGTCTATACCCAGGTGTAATCAGATTTTAACTTTGTGGAGAAAACCAGCGCCGAGAAAACCGACCTGCTTTACGTATACTAGATCACCTGGGTATAGACCCGCCTTGTTCTCTACGAGGCACTGTGTTTTATTTTCTCGTTTTCATGCGCTTTTTGAATAGCGCCCAAACCGTTGATTTTAGCGATATAGTTTGTTCGGAGAAGTTTCTTGGTATATTAAAGCGCAACTTTTGACGAAAAAAGTTTTGTGATCAATCCACATAGCAGTGAGATAGAAAAACTATTTTTTGAAAACATTTAGATAGACATATGGTGTCTTCGGCAAAGTTGTAGAATTGGCAATTTGAAACAACTTTGTCGAAGACACGATTTTTCTATCTCTTATACTTTTTGAGATATATGCCGTTGTATGTGAATGACCCCTAAAAATCATACTTTTTATCATAACTTTTTTCTAAGATTTTTAACATTTTTTGTGTCTTCTACAAAGTTGTTTGTCATAGAAAAACCCGTGTTTTTGCTGAACATATCATCACCCTATCTTTTGAAGTAACAAAGTTATTCATTAATTACTCTTTTTTAAGGGGTAGTTCAGGCCTCTATAATTGGCTTCGGCGCAAAATGGCGCAGACAACTCTTACAAATCATGAAAGTACCATATCTCCCCTTTCGGCAGTTGATAAAAACTTTTGTCTATAAGCGTCTTGGCATAGGTTTTAACTATCAAACAAATAAGCCTTATTAAAACGAATTCGATTGATAATTATTTTACTTTAAGAGATAGAGAAGAACAATGTTCAGCAAAAACACGCGTTTTAAGATGTTTAACAACTTTGTAGAAGACATGAAAAATGTTAAAAATTTAAGTAAAAAGTTGTAAACGAAAATGATTTTAAACAATTTTTTTTCATACAAATTTGTGTACTTTATGTTAAAAAATTCGTTACTCTCTTACAAGATTTTTAACATTTTTCATATCTATTCAAAAAGCGCATGAAAACGAGAATATAAAACACAGTGCGAGGTAAACTTTTTGCAGGTAAACTAGTCGTATACCTATATAGAAAACTTTTTTTGTAGCTTTTGTCTTCAATATTAGATTTCTTATAGGTTTCTTTTATCAAAAGGTTTCAACACTATTGAGAGAATTTTTCTTCAGTTACGTACAACAAAAAATATGACACTATCAAGACTTTAGATCACAACACTGGATCGCGTCTAACTTTCTAATAGATGCTATAATAGTCATGAATAATTAAATAAAATATCATGAAAACAACTTGTTAATCTCATGTGGTACCCTTAACAAAAAAATCAGCAACAATCTGCGGTCCTAAAAAAAATTAACAATGAAAAAAACAAAATTTATTCACTAAGTGTCAAATTTGTGAAATATTTGAAATGTCATAACTTTTTTGTTTATTGGCTTACCATCACCAAATTTTTATGGTAGATAGCTAATATAATGGACCGTTTTCCCTCAAAAAATTACGTTGGTATTCCGATAGGGTTTTGAGATATTTAAGTTTTTGTGACAAAAATGATGTTTTTAATGCAAAAAATTTTTTTACTGTGTGTATTTTTTTTTTTGGAATCTTTGTTTAGTTGTCTAACTTTGTTTCTTTAGTTGTCTAACAATCGAACGAACCGTTCTTGCTGTGCAACTTTTTGAATATTATTGAACCATTTTCACATACACCCTTTTGAAAAGTTAGTCGTGACTCAACTTGAAGATTTGATATCGGAAAATGACGATTTAGATGGAACTGAAAAACTGTGCAAAGTTTCAGATATTTTTGAAATGGTCGATC
Source organism: Aedes aegypti (assembly GCF_002204515.2). Classification (NCBI taxonomy): domain Eukaryota; kingdom Metazoa; phylum Arthropoda; class Insecta; order Diptera; family Culicidae; genus Aedes; species Aedes aegypti. The sequence continues at coordinate 222,975,144 of NC_035109.1, read as the reverse complement.
AGAATCGACTTGCATGCCTCCGTGGAATCCCTCAAATGTTAATTAATCTTAAATTTGTTTTACCAAATTAGGATGATAGTGTTGTCAAATAACACAGAACACCTAGATATAAGAAATGAATGTAATGTTTGGAATGATACTAATAAAGAAATTAAAAAAAAAAAAAAAAATCGACCACGTTCTGATTGATGGTCGGCACTTTCACGACTTCCCAGGACATAGAGTATCTTCGTTCCTGCCACACGATATACACATGCAAAAATGGTCATCGGCATAGTTAGCTCTCAGTTAATAACTGTGGAAGTGCTCATAAGAACACTAAGCTGAGAAGCAGGCTCTGTCCCAGTGGGGACGTAAACGCCAGAAAGAAGAAGACCTATCATGGCGCTAACATCGACTCTGACCACTATCTGGTGATGGTCAAACTGCGCCCAAAACTCTCCATCTTTAACAACGTACGATACCGACGGCCGCCCCGGTATGACCTAGAGTGCCGGATGTCGCAGCGGCATACGCGCAGCACTTCGAGGCTGCATTACCGGAAGAGGGTGAGCTGGATGAAGTCCCTCTTGAGGACTGTTGGAGAACAGTAAAAGCAGCCATCAACAATGCAGCTGAGAGCAACGTCGGGTACGTGGGATGGAGTCGACGGAACGATTGGTTCGACGAGGAGTGCCAGGAGGTTTTGGAGGAGAAGAACGCAGCGCGGGCGGTCATGCTACAGCAAGGTACTCGGCAGAACGTGGAACGCTATAGACGGAAACGGCAACAGCAGACTCGCCTCGTTCGGGAGAAAAAACGCCGTTAGGAGGAGACGGAGTGCGAGGAGATGGAACAGCTCTGCCGGATTCAAGAAACGCGTAAGTTCTATCAGAAGCTCGACGCATCCCGCAACGGCTTCGTGCCGCGAGCCGAGATGTGCATGGATAAGGCTGGGAGTATTCTGATGGACGAGCGTGAGGTGATCGAAAGATGGAAGTAGCACTTCAACGAGCACCTGAATGGCGCTGAGAGCACAGGCAATGAAAGACGGGACAACGGAGGAAATGCCTTCGTCAGTACTGCGGAAGATGGAAACCAACCAGCCCCCACTTTGAGGGAGGTTAAGGATGCCATTCACAAGCTCAAGAACAATACAGTAAGGAGTGCTGGTAAGGACGGTATCGGAGCTGAACTCATTAAGGTGGGTCCGGAGAGGCTGGCCATTTGTCTGCACCGGCTGATAGGCACAATCTGGGAAACAAAACAGCTACCGGAGGAGTGGAAGGAAGGGGTAATATGCCCCATCTACAAGAAAGGCGACAAGTTAGGTTGAGAGAACTTTCGAGCGCTCACCATTCTAAATGCGGCCTGCAAAGTATTATCCCAGATCATCTTCCGTCGTCTGTCACCTGTAGTAATCGAGTTCGTGGGAAGTTATCAAGTTATACCGCAGTATCGACCGAGTAGAGCTATGGAAAATCATGAACGAGAACAGCTTTCCCGGGAAGCTCACGAGACTGATAAGAACTGGCGACGATGGAAGGTGTGCAAAATTGTGTGAAGTTTTCAGGTAAATACTCCAGTTTGTTTGGATCCCACCGGGGACTACGACAAGGTGATGGACTTTCGTGCCTGTTGTTCAATATTACGCTAGAAGGTGTTATGCGGAGAGTCGGGCTTAACAGCCGGGGTACGATTTTTACTAGATCCGGTCAATTTGTTTGCTTCGCGGATGATATGGACATGGTCGGCCGAACATTTGAAAAAGTGGCAGACCTGTACACCCGCCTGAAACGCGAGGCAGCAAAAGTTGGACTGGTGGTGAATGCGGCCAAGACAAAGTACATGCTAGCTGGTGGGGCCGAGCGCGACAGGGCTCGCCTAGGTAGCAGTGATACGATAGACGGGGATACTTTCGAGGTGGTCGACGAGTTCGTCTACCTTGGATCCTTGCTGACGGTCGACAATAACGTTAGCCGTGAAATACGGAGGCGCATCATCAGTGGAAGTCGGGCCTACTATGGCCTTCACAAGAAGCTGCGGTCAAAAAAGATTCACGCCTGCACCAAATGTACCATGTACAAAACGCTCATAAGGTCACTAGCCCTCTACGGGCATGAAACGTGGACGATGCTCGAGGAGGACCTGCAAGCAGTTGGAGTCTTCGAACCGAGTATTGTGTTGATTCAGTGTTATCTGTGTAGATGTTAACTAAATAAATGAATAAAAGGAGGAAAATTTCCAATAAATGTTTAAACAATCAAAATAATATATCTGATGAACCTCAACCATCAACTTCTTTTGACGCGAACTTACCTCCCCTTAAGACATCTGAATCTCACAAAGGTTTTCAAAGATTTGATCCTGATCACTCATCCAAAACTAATAATCTTAAAGAAATCAATATTTCTAATGAACAAAATGACGAAAGTTCGAAGAATTCAATATTGAAAATTTTAGGGGAACTTGTTGATTTTTTGGGATTTAGTGATTTAAAAAAAAAAAATATTGAAATGATTTTACCATTTTTGGCCTCTATTTTGGATAAATTGAATTCATTTGTTCCCCTCATTGCCTCATTTTTCTCGTTTTAATGGCTTTAAACAATAACAATAGTTTGAATATTTTACAATGGAATTTCCGCAGTGTTATTCCCAAAATTTATAGGTTAAAAGCATTGTTATTTTTTTTAATATAGATATTTTTTGTTTGAATGAAACATGGTTAGGAACGTCAAAATTTTTTCGCATTCCGCAATTTAACATAATACGGAAAGACAGGGATTCGTCATTCTTAAGGGGTTTTGATCGGGATTCGTGATAACATTGAATTCAAATATTTAGATTTATCTTTTCAATCACAAGTAGAATACGTTGCTGTTGCTATTAGAAAGGATAAATATGAGTTGTCTATTATTTGTTTTTACATTCCTCCAAATGATATTACCGTGTAATGCCATTAAATATTTAGTCCAATTTGTCCAATGCCCAAAACAAGACGTCAAGATAGTCATCAGAGACGCAAATGCGCAGATCGGGAAAGAAGATTTCTTCCGACCCGTCATTGGAACGGAAAGCATTCATTCCGTTACCAATGATAATGGTCTGCGGCTAGTAACCTTCGCTGCTGCTAGAGGGATGGCAATCAGCAGTACCTACTTCGGACGAAAGAATATCCGCAAACACACCTGGCGAGTGGCGATGCCTGCTCCCAAATAGACCACGTGCTGGTTGATGGGCGACATTTCTCAGATGCCATGAATGTCAGGACCTTCCGAGGCCCTAATATCGACTCGGATCATTATCTCGTTGTAGCTAAAATTCGGGCGCGGTTAACCAGCGTCACGAGTTCCACAACCAACAGAACGCTGCACTTCAATATACAACGCTTGTCGACTGATGGGGTAGCTGCAGAGTACCGTAAGCAACTAAACGAGTAGTTGGGAAGAATTAACGTTGCTGGATACGTCGACAGCCTGTGGGACCCTATCCACGAAGCTGTGACAACAAAGGCGCGGGAAATGATTGGCACTGATCAACGACGAAGACGAAACGACTGGTTCAATGAAGAGTGCCAGAGAGTGACAGACATGAAGAATGTCGCCAGAAGCCGTATGCTTGTTGCCGGTACCCGACAGAACAAAGAACGGTACAGGGCAGCGAGAGCTGAAGAAAAGCGAATCCACCGCAGAACGAAAAGGCAGTACGAAGAAAGTGTGGTAGCTGAAGCTTAAGAAAGCATGAACCGGAATGATATGCGGAGATTCTATGCAACGGTCAATGGTGCGCGGCACAATACCGTATTAGTGCCCGCCATGTGCAATGATCGAGAAGGGAATTTGCTGGCTGTCAGGTGGAAGGAGCACTTTCAGCAATTGTTGAACGGTGAAAATGGAAATGTAGCGAGGAGCAGGATGAACATAGATGATAACGATCAAGCTGTGGATCCACCGACCATAGGAGAGGTTGATAAGGCTATCAGCGAGCTGAAGAACTGTAAGGCTGCTGGGAAGGACGAGATCCCGGTCGAGCTTCTCAAGTACGGTAGCGAGCAGCTTTACCAGTCAATCCACCGAGTACTTCTGAAGATATGGGAGAACGAAGAATTGCCCACCGGCTGGTTGAATGGCCACATCCGCCCTATCTACAAGAAAGGGCACAGATTGGAGTGTGCCAATTACCAGACCAGATGTTTAGCTTGTGAATGATCCTAGGCAAATTCCGGGAGTATAACTTGCAGACTCACCATCTGTTTATTGATTTCAAGGCAGCGTACGAATCAGTGAAAAGAAATGAGCTTTGGCAGATAATGTCTGAAAATGGTTTTCCAGCGAGACTAATTAGGCTGATACATGCTACGCTGGATGGTTCGAAATCAAGTGTTCGGTCGCAGACGAGGTGTCACCCTCGTTCGTGACGTTAGACGGATTGAAGCAGGGAGACGCACTTTTGAATTTACGGTTCAACATTGCACTTGAGGGTGCTATTAGGAGATCTGGCGTGCAGAGAAATGGCACTATTATCACAAGGTTTCACATGCTCCTTGGCTTTGCGGACGATATAGACCTAATTGGAATCGATCGCAGGTCAGTGGAAGAGGCCTTCGTGCCTCTGAAGAGGGAGACAGCGAGGATAGGACTGACTATTAATTCTACCAAAACGAAGTACATGGTTGCAGGTAGAGATAGAGTCAGGCATGGTGCTGTAGGTGCAGAGGTAGTGTTTGATGGGGATGTGTTTGAAGTTGTTGAAGAATTTGTTTACCTTGGAACACTTGTGACATGTGACAACGACGTCTCCCGCAAAGTGAAAAGACATGTTGCGGCTGCGATTAGGGCCTTTTACGGACTACGTAACCAGCTTAGGTCCCGCAGCTTGGAAACGGAAACAAAATTCTCCCAGTATAAAACATTGATTCTTTCAGTGGCTCTCTACGGGCACGAAGCGTGAACGTTGAAAGAGTCAGACCGGGAAGCTCTCGGTGTTTTCTAGCGTAAAGTGCTGCGGACAATACTCGGTGGGAAACTCGAAAACGGCGCAGACGCATGAATCACAAGTTGTATCAAGTGTACAAAGATGCGAATATTATCAAGCGTGTAAAATACGGCAGACTTCAGTGGGCTGGTCACTTAGTGCGAATGTTGGAAGAAATAATTGCGAAAATAATATTCAACAGGGAACCATGTAGAGGTCGGTGGCTTCGAGGAAGACCACGAATACGCTGGCTGTACGCAGTAGAAGAGGACCTGGCGACCCGGGTTGTTAACGTTAATCAACGATTAACGCCGTTAACGTTAGTTTTTCTCGAGATCAACGTTAACGGCGTTTCGTTGATTTTTTAGATTGTTAACGTTAGCGTCAACGGGTTGCGTTGAATTAACGTCAACGAACATCGTTAATCTTATCGTTGATTACTGGGTGACCTGTGAAGATGCAATGAAAATTTTCGATACGATGATAAACAAGTTGTCTCCATGCAAATACCGTAACCAAGGAAATTGAAAATAAAACCTTGTTTACGGGATGCAAGCAGCAAGGGTCAAGATCAATTTTGTACGAGTGGAAGAGAAATACGGACGCGTTGCAAATCCTGTCAATGACGATGAAAGGGGAAAAAATGAAGATCTACCGATTCATGTCGCCAAGTGGTCCTTTCACCGAGGAAATTTTCAAATACTTGACACTGGTTTCCGGGAAGTAAAGGCGTTTTCAAATTATAAATTTTATGGTTGAATGACTGCATGGATAAGGACAAATGAAAATTCTTGCCGCTCACATCCCAGACCAGCAATTGAAATGTGTTGCATAGGCTTGAACATACACATGTGGAAAATCATCTGGTGGTCACGAAGCTATTTCCTGCAAAATTAGTTCATCTAGTCAGTGGCAAAAGTAAGTAACCAAATACTATTTTTCCATACAAAATGCCTATGATTTGGGACCTGTATCTCAACTTCTGGTAGTTCGAATTGACTGTAATTTGAATGCCGAACTACAAATGACCTGAAGTTTTATCTATAGCGAATTCCTTATATTGCATTGCAGTCATTTACCAAAGAGTTCCAGAGGGTTGATCAAAGACAAAAGCAACTGAGAGATTCTTTTACCTAATTCAAAAACGATATGTTCTGGGTGGTTGATCTCCAAAGTTCACCGAAGTTGTTCACATTCAGAAGTTACGTATATTTGCAGAACATACCACTTGGGCATTTCCATGAAACACTTTGGCATGGGGTTTTTTTTTTTCTCGGCCGAATCGTCTGAAACTTTGCAATAGGAAGCACTTCAATACGACTCATATTGTGGCCAAATATGAGCTCAGTAGCTTCCAAAAATCTACTGCTCAAGTGAATCTAATAGGAATAGGATTCGGCTCCTTACCGTTTTTAATCGAATTAAAAAAATCTCGGCTCCTTACTTTTGTATTTGGACAATCCTCTGGAACTCTTCAAAAATGACTGCAATGTGATAAATTCACTAAAATTAAAACCGGTTATTTATAGTTTGTCATTCTTATTTCATGGCAATTCGAACTAAACTGAGATACAGTGCCTCAAAGTTGCTAATTTTGTACGAAAAAACAGGATACAAGCTTTTGTCTTTGACTGAATTAAAAAAAAAGTTTACTCATAATGAAAAAGAAAATGCAATATACTACATGTTTTTTTTATTAAAGTATGAGTACAACAGATAAATAAATCGAAAATTTATTTTTAACTTATTTGCTGTTTTATTTCTTGCCTCTCGCTACATTACATATCCTTCTTGAAACAAACTCTGGGATTTGCTGAAAATTTGGAGTACAAAGTTCATAATTAACGCAAAAAAATTACGTTGACCGTTAACGTTAAATCAACGCCAAGCGTAAACGTTAACGTTGATTAACGGCTCCGAAAAATCAACGCAAAATTCGTTGATCGTTACAATTAACGTCAACGAATCAACGAAACGGCGTTAATCGTTGATCAACGTTAACAACCCTGCTGGCGACTTTCTTTGACGTTCGAGGCAACTGGAGAAGCTTCGCCCAAGACCGACTGGATATGATTTTTCAGTGTGTTTTTTGAAAAATGTTACAATTTTAAGTATAAATTTAGCATACAAAATTAAAAAAAATGTCTTTGGAAAAATACATACGAAGTAAGAATAACTCTTTGCCTTTCGAATGCGGCTTAAAGAGTTTGAATTGGACTTGTAATCACAGAGATATGCATAGAACACTTTTGTATGTTTTTGAGGGGGTGAACCCAAACTTTTGCACGGGAGTGTATGTCTCAGAAATTTACACGTTTCGTTCGAACTGTGCATAACGAATTTCAACAACGATTTCTGTCAAGAGAATCGTTTCATGGAGTTTCCCAAAAAGGCGGATGAGCTGGAACCGAGTCTGGACAGACCTTTTTTTGCGAAGTTGAATATTCATCGGTTGGGGTATGTATCACTCTAATTTGAAAATGAGCGGTTTCGCATGTTGCGAGCCACTCTCCAAAGCGTTGATATTGGAGTTTCTCGCGAGAGGCTATCAATACAAGGCCGCCAATAACTACGCTTCTTCGCTTTGATTAGATTCTTCAGCTTTTTTTTTTCGAGCTTCGGGTACTCTAAATAAAGTTCTGAGGTACCATATCTACGAAAAGCATTAAAGGCAATAATTTTTTCTCGGTACAACTGGGTGCATTCATCATCCCAACCAGGTGTGACTGGTCTTCTTTTCAAGGACGCACTTGGAACTCGTTGTTTTTGAGATTCTAATGCTCTTTTATAAATCAATTCTGTTAGAAATCGAGACTCATCCAACGGGAGAGTGTTGAATGATTCAATACAAAAAGTTACCGTTGATTCAAATGTTTGCCAATCAATATTCCTAGTGAGGTCAAAAGGAACCTGAATTGACTATACTGACCTTTCACTATTATTTCTGATAGAGGTTATTATGGGCAAGTGATCACTACCATGGGGATCATCGATCACCTTCCACATGCAATCGAATGATAGTCAGCTTGAACCCAAAGACAGGTCAAGACGGCTTTCTTTGCCGTTGGATGTAATTCGTGTCAATTCACCTGTGTTCAAAATGTTCAAGTTGAAATCGTCGCATGACACTGTTCGACAATTTTTTTTGTGGAGGGACAGGGTTTATATGGGTCTCGAAGTGCAAGAAAAGTGCAGAAAGAGGCCGTTTTCAAATGATTTGCAGCAACTTTGGATTATTTTTTGATATAGTTTGAAAATTTGGCATTTTTAATCACAAAATGTAATAAGCAAAATATCCATATCTTTTGAAATTCAATTATTCAACCATTGGAATTGTCAAATCGATATTTTTTTTAGCACTGGATGACTTCAGGGAAACGTGCACCATTTCAGCAGAATATTGGCATCAATTTTGTATATGAATTTGGAATGTTAACGATCATTAAGTAAGTATGTGAGTATGTTCGCCATAAAAAATACTACTTTTTTCTATTTCACACATCTGGTCCATTTTATAATAATTATTATAGGTTCAAGAAGACGCTTGATTAGGATTTGATTCTTTGCTCCATTAGATAAAGCAATGAGCAATGCAATTCAGTAACATTTGATTTCAACGACTATGGAAAATTGATGTGTCTGTTATGTTTATATGGGCTGATTGGTCCAATAAACTCTCAACAGAAATACAAAATTTATATAGGTTGGACACTGACATGTAAGTTATCTTACATGCGCTAGCTGGTTTATCAGGAGACGACGTTTTTAAAAAATGTGGTAACATTATTATTTGTGATTTCTTAATATTTTGATAGATGCGCGAGATTTTCATCAGAATATCCCTAGAAAAATTCCAGAATAACATAAAATAGCAACAAATAATTTAGTAATCAACATTGTCTCAGGCAAGCATGAGCTCTTTTTGATTCAGATTGTGCATACTATTCATTTGTAAAAATTAATTTAGTGGTAACATGCCTGCTTCTTGTAAGATGAAACAATTTTTGGTTAAACCATTGCCGATATTTGTTTTATTTTTTGGTTCTACATTTCACATATTTTTCGGCAATTTTAATCAAACTTTCAGTTTTGAGATTCAGAATAAATTTCACAAATAATTGCGATATAATCTAAATGACTAAAACACTTGCTTTTCTATGTCTTCCTGTTTAAAGAAAGAAAAACAGACATTACGTGAAGTTTCGCAAAATTGTTTATCACAAATGTATGGATAAATTGTTTCTTCACTTAATCGAAAAGCATTTTAACTCCTTTAGAGGATATGGGAATAGGGGTTCCTATACGGACACGTTTGGCCTCATATGGGAAACAAGTTTAAAATTAACCTTAATGGACGACTTCTTTAGGTTCCAATATGCTTACAACCAAACCATTGAACAAGAAACTAACGCTCCATTTGAAAGTTTTATTAAAATTGCCGAAAAAATATAAAATGTAGAACCAAAAATAAAAAAAGAAATAGGAAATGGTTTAACCAGAAATTGTTTCATCTTACAAGTAAGAAGCAGGCATGTTACCACTAAATCAGTTTTCACAAATGATAAGTATTGTGCACAAACTGAATCAAAAAGAGCTCATACCTGCCTGAGTGGCAATCAAGTGGTGCCACAAAAAATATGAAAATGTTGATTACTGAATATTGGTTTACGTTAGTCTGTTATTGCTTGGAATATTCTGATAACAAATGGACCTCACGATAGGTAATCTATTATTAATGAGTACCTATCAAAATCTTTATAAAATCGTAAACAACAATATTATCACATTTTTTTTTACAGACTTTGCCATCGGCCCCTGATAAACCGACTAGCTCATGTAAGACCACTTACATGTCAGTGTCCAACCTAATTTTGTATTACTGCTAAGAGTTTATTAGACCAACTAGCCCATATCAACATAACAGACACAATAATTTTCCGTAGTCGTATTCTTGTTGAAATCAAATGTTACTGGATTGTATGGCTCATTGCTTTATCTAATGGCGCAAAGGACCAAATTCTAATCAAGCGTCTTCTTGGACCTATAATAATTATTATATAATGAACCAGATGTGTGAAACAGAAAAAAAGTAGTATTTATATGGTGCATATCCTCATATGCTTGTTTAATGATCGTTAACATTCCAAATTCATATATAAAATGAGGCCAATATTCTTCTGAAATGGTGCACGTTTTCCTGAAGTGATCGAGTGCTAAAATTATTGATTTGACAAATTCAATGCTTGAATAATTGAATTTGGAAATATATTGATATTTTGCTTATTATACGTTTTGTTATTGAAAATGCAAAATTTTCAAACTTTGTCAAAAAATAATCCAAGGGTGCTGCAAATCATTTGAAAACGGCCTCTTTCTACAATTTTCTTGCACTCCAAGACCCATATAGATGCATCCCTGATCCATCCAAAAAATTTATTTTGTCGAACAGTGTAAGTAATAGAAAATGGCCGCTCTATAATCGTCATAAGATTCGCCCTATCCAGTACCATGTGATATCATATCACCCAGTGTTAAAACAGGGGATGAGAGCTTGGAGACTGTATTCCAGAGATGCTGGCGGTTTATTAAAACTCTTGGTGGAATATAAACAGAAACTACGAAAAGATATTAACCCTTTACATTTATTTGGCAAGCAACGATTTCTATGCCTGGATGAGTCGGGTTGGGGAATCTGTAGAATGAATGGCACTTTTAGATCCCTTAAAGCACACCCCGTAATTATCATTTCGATCCTGGCGTATAATGTTAAAATCGTAGAAGTTAAGATCATCTTCAGAAGAAAGCCATGTTTCACAGAGTGCAAATATATCACATTTTTTTAAAAGTTGCCGAACTATTTTTGATAGGTTTCTTGAATCCATTAAAAGGGTGAGGTCATAAATTAAGCGAGAATTGTATGAATTATGGCCTGTATTATTACAAATCACTCTAAGTGCTGCAATGATTACATGAAACATATTCACTACATTTTTTCTCCCATGATTCATAGTTCACGCTTTCATTTACAACAATTTGATAAGATAACGACCTCCCTCTTTTAAGGGCGATTATCCATACCAACAAACTCCGTTCGACTTCGCACAGAAAACACGAACCACCCATTTCTTGCAACTTGCATCCAGCAGCTATAATAACTACTAATTACTGGTCATCTCCTGAAACAGTTCAACTTCCTGTCTGTGGATTTTGCATGACTGGCCCTCATTGCCTCCAGCTGAGCGCTGTTGCGTTGATAGGCTTGTCACTGACTGCAGCTCGCGGTATTAGATAAAAGCCGTCGTCGTGGGAACGGTTGGCGCTTTGCGTAGCCTCAAGATGCAGAACATAAGTAATATGGACCGCTAACAAAAGTGAAAATGAAACGGATATGATCTTCGCAGGTTAGGCAATCCAGTCGATTAATTCTGATTTAGTGGTACTTATCACACGATAAAGATGAAAATTGTATTAATGAGGATATCTACAGGGTTAATCGAGAAACCACCCATATCAGATACTATTTGACAGTCAGAGTGAGAGTCAGACGAAAACGATATTTAGTTTGAATTTTTCAATTATCTTTAAGGCAACGCAATGTTTTGCACTTGCAAATTATATATAATTGCGTAATGATGAACTTCTGGATGAATTTTTGGAGTCTGCCAAACTTCTTTTTTTTCGGCATTACGTCCCCCAGTAGCGTAGCTAAGGGGGTGCGGTGGGTGCGGTCCGCACCGGGCCCCAAATTCATAGGGGCCCCCAAATTGTTATAAGAATTTCATTTAATATTATGATATGGATTTCTAGAAAACTAACACGTAAACAAGCAGATAAAAATTCAGTTTGAAGGTGACCTTGATCGGCAATGTTATTAGTGATTAGAGTAGCCTAAAAACCTATTCAAAATTCATTCTCGATTTTTTTTTGTATTCGGTTTTATTTTGTAATTAAGACGGATCTACCAGATAGGGGCCCAGATAGCCGTAGCGGTAAACGCGCAGCTATTCAGCAAGATCAAGCTGAGGGTCGTGGGTTCGAATCCCACTGGTCGAGGATCTTTTCGGGTTGGAAATTTTCTCGACTTCCCAGGGCATAAAGTATCATCGTACCTGCCACACGATATACGCATGCAAAAATGGTCATTGGCATAGTAAGCTCTCAGTTAATAACTGTGGAAGTGCTCACAAGAACACTAAGCTGAGAAGCAGGCTCTGTCCCAGTGGGGACGTAATGCCAGAAAGAAGAAGAAGAAGACGGATCTACCTAACTGTGCGGGGCCCATTATTGTATCTGGAACTGATTTGGAAGTATGTTATAGACCATGTTCTCAAACTATCCGATTTTCATTTGAATCATAGTTGAACAAATAAATCAGTTACCATCTTTGGAACATGGTTCGTACATATTCAAGACTGGTAATAAATCTCATTTTAGAAGTTTAGTCTCTATTTTAGGAAAAAATTGTCTTTAAAATCACTTTTTTCTTTATTCTGCTTGCAGTGAAACTACTTCGAGAATTTCCAGGGATACCTTCGGAGAATTTTACACGATTTTTTCACAGGTTCTTCAGGAATTTCTTTTGAAATTCCTCGAGGAGATTTACACAAAGATCTCTTCAGGTATACTTCTGGGATCTCCTTCAGAAATATCTCTATTGATTCCACCACCTCCTAAAAAATCTTCCAGCGTTGTTTCAAAGGATGGTCAGAGGGTATTTTTTTGCGATTTTTTTTAAAGACACTACACGTTAATGCTTCCAGTGGGCTATTTGCCCTTTGAAGGAAGCACCACACTAGACAACGGACTAGCATGCAACGCCCAGTGGCACAGTCGGAAAACATTCCTCTCGAAAATTTTTTCGACCTGATGCGGGAATCGAACCCACACTCCTTAGCACGATGCGGCTAAATGCCTCGGTGACACTACCCGTACGGCTACCAACCCCACAAAGCCCACAAGCTCAGGAAATCCATGAGCACTACAACGCTTTTCTTGACTATTTTCATTTCCCCAGTTGTAACAATAGAAGATCTTCCAAAGTTTCCTAAAAGAGTTATTTTAAGAAAAAAAAAAATCATTCTACACTTTCGCTTAGAGGATTTTTCTAGGAAGTAGATTTTTTTTTCTTACAATAAGTTCCTATGCCATCTAATTTTCCTTTCAGGAATTATATAGATTCTTTAAGGCATTCATTCACATTTTCCCTAGGAATTGCTCCCAAAATTCCTTCCGGAATTATCCGAGGGTATATATCTCCAGGAATTCTTCTTCTTTGACCTGAGATTCCTCATAAAGCTTCTTCAGAAATTTCTTTAAAGATTTTTTTTAACATTTCATGCGAAATTACTCCTGCAGTTCTTCCAAACAATTTCTAATGTATTTTTTCAAGTAAAATCTTCATGGCTTCTTCAAAAGTTCATCTGATATTCTATACTACAGCTAATACTACAGTAAATATTCTAGTAATCATCTTAGCAGTTCAATTATGAAATCTCCCAAGACTTCCTCGAGAGCTCAAGAGTTCTCTCAGAGATATTTGTGGGAGTTTATCAAGGGTTCCTTTCAACTTCATCGGGTTTCATCAGATAATACTTTGAGATTTACTTCTGAAATATCTCCCGGATTTTTGAAAAATATCATCGATAATGTCTGAAAAAAAAATCATTGATCTCTTTCTGGAGATATTCCTGAGAATATAACTGGGGAATTCTTTGAAGAAATCTTAATAAAATGTATCTATAATTTCCAGAATAATTCCTGAAAAATCACTGGAATAATTCCTGAAGGAGTTCTCTGGTTGAAATCTGAACGATAATTTTGAAGGAAATTCTAGAAAATCCCTGGAGAAAAATAATAGTTGAAATCTCGAAGATGTTGTAAACGAGAATCTTGATGGACATTTAAAAAATATTGGTAAAATCGATGGATGCATTCCTTGCGCACTTATGATTTTCAGAAATAATCTTTGAAGAAATTCGTGATGGAATCTCTGAGGTGACTTCTATGGTTACCCTTCAAAAAAATTCTACGTTCAATTTTTGAAAATTTTAAACGAAATCTTTAGGAAGTCCGTGAAAATAACAAAATGTACTCCTGAATCATTGGATTTCATTGGGTAATTTATTTTAAGCAAACCTTGGGCAAATTTATCGACCTTAAAGGCAATTAATTCATCAAGAACTTCATAATAAATCCCGAATCAAAAACACAAAATTGAGAAAATGTTCAAACTTTTTTGAATACCTAATTAAAACTTAATCATTGCTTTCTAGCGCTACTTCGCCAGCTAATATTTTTTCTTCCATGTCAATTCACTGGAATTCCTCTCGATAATTTTCAGTAAGCTAATGCACGCTATGTCTGAACCAGACGATTATAAAAATCTAATGTACATCGGATTTTTTCTCACTAGAGTTTAGTGATTGGTTTATATTTTAATAATCGAAAAGTTTTAAAATATTCCATCGGTGAAATTTTGATTTTTTCCGCTTTTTAGCCATTTTTTATACTAAATCCTATGAAAATCACGTTTTCGACGCATTTCAGCCCATACAAAATGTATGAAAAAAATTTCACCGATAGAATATTTTAAAACCTTCCGATTATGAAAATATAGACCAAATACTAATCTCCAGCGAGAAAAAAATCGATTTTAAGTTCAGACATAGCATGTAATGTGTTTCTGAACAAGAATTATGCAAAGAAGAACTGTAGGCTCATTAATTGACATTTTTGCCATTAAACTACTACAAAACATATCAACATAAGTTCCATCTCTTTAGTCATAATTCTACAAAAGATATTTGTTCAATGTTTATTTCAACAGTTGGTTGCACATTAGCGTCTCAAATTTAGACGGCGTTCACCTTAATTTTGAGGGCCCCTATAAAGAACTCCGCACCGGGCCCCAAAAACTTTAGCTACGCCACTGACGTCCCCACTGGGTCAGAGCCTACTTCTCGGCTGAGTGTTCTTATGAGCGCTTCCACAGTTTACAGAGAGCTTTCTTTGCCAATTGACCCTTTTAGCATGTGTAATACATTGTGTATATAGTGTGGCAGATACTCTATGCCACGGGATGTCGTGAAAATTTCTTGTACGAAAAGATCCTCGACCGGTGGGATTCGTACCCACGACGCTCAGCTTAATCTTGCTGAAAAGCTCGTACCTCTACGGCTATCTGGGCCTCTCTGGTCACTCATTATAATTAGCGGAACGAGAATAAAATTGGCTTAATCTAATCACCATATCAACATTTTCTGTAAAACATGCTTTTACCTGCCCCTGTGCAGTGGCATCTCTGATATAAAGCTGCCGAGCAAGTTAATACCATCGCATCGTCTCAGTCCGAGTATTGATTGCAGAGCGCTGCGTTTATGACTAATTATAACGTGGGAAAACTGAACCGTTCGTAGACATTTTTCCATATTTCAGGCTACCATCAACCAATCATGCTCTGCAAGTGAGTCTACAGTAATACCATGCATATTGAATCTAGAGGAAATCGCTGAGCTAAGCCACAGGCGGGAATCTTATCGAGCTCGCGAAACGTGTGATATGCAGAAGGGTGGACACAGTTTGAATCCGTCGCGTTGTCTTGCAGAGAAGCTTGTCGCAGCTACTTGTAAGGGTATGCGTCCTACCATTCGAAACGAAATTCCGCGGAATTTCATTTTAACAATAAGGGAAAATTTCGCTGACATTTTTGGTAACACACGAAATAACGAAATTTTGCGATATATCGATTAAGATTACTGTAGAAAAAATATTTAAATAGAACTACAAATATTACAGAAAAAAATTCATTCCTTTTATATGCGCTAGTTTAGTCTCATTAATATTTGTCAATTAGATTGAAATGGCATATATGGTCATTCAAGAAATTTACAAGAGGTTCCCAGTGCTTCTAGTGGGGTTATTCAAAGATTCCTAGTGGAATTTCAGATAAGCTCATAGAAGTTTTGCAAATGGTCATTTGAAGGTTTCTCAGAAGTAATCTCAAACGTGATTTCAGGAAGCTCACTAGAGATCTCCAGCGTTACTATCTGATTTTTATCCCTGTTAATCGAAAAGAGTTAAGGACAGCGACGAACTAAATTTGGGGAATTCAAAGTCCTGTATCTTTTCAAATAGCTTTATTGCCATTCTTCATATGTTTTTATGTATGAGAACATGCTTCAGAATTATTGTACCATGAGCGAGAGATTTGCACTTTCTATTCAATTTTTGACTAACTTCGTGAAAATCTTTGCCAAAAAATTCGCAACATGGTTTTTTTAATCATTTGCAACAATGAGTCTATGCATGCTATAAAACGTTTGACCTTTACTGTGCACCCTGTTTTCAAGTTACCCGTGAGAGAAAGCGAGACAGCACCAACACACGGCGCACAGTAAAAGTCAAAAGAACAAAAGGATTTATTGCACGTACAGAGGCTCATACTAAAACAGTTTCTTTTGAACTTTCGCCAGCTTAATGATGATTTTCCTTTGCCCACTCTAAATCAATAAGCCTGAAATGTGAAACAATTTGCCGTTGCCGAAGTATTCGACTCAACTGGTAGAAAAGGTACCGATGATTCGATTAAGTTAAGGTGCTCGGGAAGATTTACGAATGCCAAATCCAGTAGTCTACCATTTGCATTTGAGAAGTGATTAACTTGCTGTAGCTCTGAAGTAAACATGGTATGGGCGCGTTAACCGTGGCCAACTCCGGTCGGGTCGAGTGGACTGTATATTTCGGGATGAAAGGAACAACACCACTGATTCTGCTAGTCACTACGCACTACTTTATTTCATTATACTATTTACACTGCACTGTTCACTAGTTACACAACTGTTCACTTTTGGACACTTCACTCGATGTATATTTCGCAGAGGTTAAATCAATACTAACTCACATGGTGGAGCGGTCGCGTATTTATATGATTGTGCGATATTTGCCAGAAAACCATACGCCAGAAAACTATTCGCCAGAAAACCATTCGCCGAAATTCTCCAGAATTGACCAGCCCCTAGAATTTTTTTTTAGGTTGATTGCAATTGTAGAGCCTTAAAAAATGTGTGAGATTATGTTGGTTAATATTCTCAAAAAAGTACAGGGTCTCTTGGACACAATCTACCGTTGACTTAGTGAGTCAGCTTCATTTTATAAAAATATTGATATTTCGAGCATTCAACGATCAACATCAATATTTGAAGTTTTCTAAATATGAATTGAAAAGGCAACACCGTGGGACTAGAAAGAAGAAAATATACAATAGAATAACAATTGCATTCATTAAAAGCTGCTTCACTATGTATGAAAGATACTGCTTACTGATGTAAAGATTTGATATATAGCATGACGGATAGTAAAGTAAGTTATTTTTTAATATATGTTGTCCCTGTAAAATGGTATTATGGTTTGAAAAGCTTCACAAGAGGTTCGCCCTTCTTTTCAGCATAAGCTGTTCTTCAAAGTTTTGTTGCTTCTTATGGACTAATTTATTTATTATTTACGAGATTTCAATATACGTTGCGACTATCGTTCTACAGATGTTATAGCATGAGATTATGATATTTTATAATTATTAAATTCCATCTTTCTGTTTTTTCAGTTTCAATTAAATGTTTTTTTTTGTTTAATAAGTTTTACAGGGAATTGTGGTTTGGAATATTTCACAAGTGGTACTCCCTTCTTTTCATCATAAGCTGTTCTTAAAAGTTTTGTTGCTTCTCAAGGGCTAGTTCATTGGATATTTACAAGATTTCGATATACGTTGCAACTATTTGTGTCGTCCGTTTGTTGAAGTAATGAATGCCTGCACTCGCTAACCAAAGTTACATTTACTATAACAACTTTCAGGAGCTTTTAGACAAATAAGACAGTTGTAAAATTGATAAGAACATCCTATATCTGGAGAATGGAGAATTCTTATTTGCCAAAAACCATGCCATGTCAAGTAGCGGTAAGCAAATTCTCTTTTAACGTTAACTACGTCTTACGGCAATATACTGGGTGTCAATTGAAAATCTAAAATTTTGCGACCGTCACGAAATTATGTAAGATTTTGAACGATAATAACTCAATCATTTATCGATAGATTTTCAATATTTTCCCACCAATCGATCGGAAATGTATACAACAATTTCCTCGAATGGAGAAAACTATTGAATATCGAAAATAAACTATTGAAAATTGGGAAAATGTCGACCCCTTTCTTACGCAACCAATCACGTGCAAGCAGTTTTCCACGCTTTCTTTGCGTTCCGCTTCGCACTATAAAAGCAGACCGATTCCTGCTTCTTCACTCATTCTTCTTTTTGGTGTCAGACTGTGAACATGGTCGGCGAGCAAGTCTCGAGTGCCTTTCGCATTCTCAGCTCAGTTTTCAATGGAACGCGAATGGAACAACAACACGCCGCCGCGACTGAAGCCGCTTGTTGAAGCGCCCATCGTCATCGTCACCGCAAACCTCATCGGGCGAGAAGGATTTCTACCAGTGCGCCGTCAGCTCCTCGCTTCCAGAGGCACAAAGCGATCAAGCGGCGGGAAATCCAGCGTCTGGATTGTGGAATCGCTCAAGATTGCTTAATGGACTCGCGCTTCCAGAATTGGCGCTGCAGGAATCGGGGCGCGAAGGAAAGTTTGTACGAGGTGGCTGAAGAAAATCGACCAAAGCCGCCAAAATGTGTCCGTGTTACGCAAATTCAACAATTCAATCGGCCCTTTTCAGAGCCAACAAATGTGTTTTAAAGAGTTATTTGTGTAATATTCCCTAATGTGTTTACCACATACTTGCTATAATCTCTTAATTCATCTCATAGCATCATACAATAATTGATTTATTACGAATAATTTACAATACGGTAATTTGAGGATGTTTCCGAGGACGCTGCTGCAGTGCCGCCGGAATGCAATAACAGCATAATGCTAATCTTGTACATCCCTTACCTAGTCATCAGTTTCATATAGCCTATTTCCCAGATAAGAAAACGAAGAATTTGAAAGGAGCATCACCTGCTATTCTAAGGGTATAAAGCATCGCTCCTTCGTTGAATTCGGTTTCATTCTGTTTTCGCTTTCGAGCTGGTAAGAGCTCCTCCAAACCTGCTCAGCTCCTCGCTACCAGAGGCAAGCTGTTGATCACCAAGCGGCGGAAAGTTTGTACGAGATGGCTGAAGAAAATCGACCAAAGTCGCTTGTTGAAGCGCACATCGTCATCAGCACCGCAAATCTCACCGGGCGAGGAGGATTGCAACAAGTGCGCCGTCAAAATGTGTCCGTGTTACGCAAATTCAACAATTCAATCGGCCCTTTTCAGAGCCAACAAATGTGTTTTAAGGAGTTATATGTGTAATATTCCCTAATGTGTTTACCATATACTTGCTATAATCTCTTAATTCATCTCATAGCATCATACAATAATTGATTTATTACGAATAATTGACAATACGGCAATTTGAGGATGTTTCCGAGAACGCTGCTGCAGTGCCGTCGGGATGCTATAACAGCATAATGCTCATCTTGTACATCCCTTACCGAGACATCAGTTTCATATAGCCTATTTCCCAGATAAGAAAACGAAGAATTTGAAAGGAGGAGCATCAGCTGATATTCTAAGGGTATAAAGCATCCCTCCTTAGTTGAATTTGGTTTCATTTTGTTTTCGCTTTCGAGCTGGTAAGAGCTCCTCCAAACCTGCTCAGCTCCTCGCTACCAGAGGCAAGCTGTAGATCACCAAGCGGCGGCAAGTTTGTACGAGATGGCTGAAGAAAATCGACCAAAGTCGCTTGTTGAAGCGCACATCATCATCCGCACCGCAAATCTCATCGGGCGAGGAGGACGCAACCAGTGCGCCGTCAAAATGTGTCCGTGTTACGCAAATTCAACAATTCAATCGGCCCTTTTCAGAGCCAACAAATGTGTTTTAAAGAGTTATTTGTGTAATATTCCCTAATGTGTTTACCACATATTTGCTATAATCTCTTAATTCAGCTCATAGCATCATACAATAATTGATTTATTACGAATAGTGGGCAATACGGCAATTTGAGGATGTTTCCAAGGACGCTGCTGCAGTGCCGTCGGGATGCAATTACAGCATAATGCTCATCTTGTGCATCCCTTACTAAGACATCAGTTTCATATAGCCTATTTCCCAGATAAGAAAACGAAGAATTTGAAAGGAGGAGCATCATCTGCTATTCTAAGGGTATAAAGCATACCTCCTTTGTTGAATTTCGTTTCATTTTGTTTTCGATTTCGAGCTGGTAAGAGCTCCTCCAAACCTACTCAGCTCCTCACTACCAGAGGCCAGCTGTTAATCATCTGGCGGCAGATCCAGCGTCCGGAATGTGAAATCGCTCAAGACTTGGACTTATTGGACTCGTGCTTCCAGACTTGGCCCTGCAGGAATCGGGGCGCAAAGGCAATTTTTGTTCGAGATGGCTGAAGATTAATCGACCAAAGTCGCTTGTTGAAGCGCACATCGTCATCCGCACCGCAAATCTCATCGGGCGAGGAGGACGCAACCAGTGCGCCGTCAAAATGTGTCCGTGTTACGCAAATTCAACAATTCAATCGGCCCTTTTCAAAGCCAACAAATGTGTTTTAAAGAGTTGATTGTGTAATATTCCCTAATTTGCTCGAGATGGCTGAAGAAAATCGACCAAAGCCGCCAAAATGGGCCGTTCAGACCATTATGGTGATATCTGTGCTGTAGAGATAACTATAATGGGCCAGCAACGATTCTGTTTTGCGTGTTTATTGAGCCGAACATCACAACGAAGCAAAAGAAGTTCTTCATGACGCGGAATTTATTCGAGTACCAGAAGGAGCACAGACCAATGATCGTGACAGGAAATTTAAACATCGATCTTACCAACCAGGAAAATATCGAGTTTGTGGATTTCATGAAGAAGTACCTGAAACTCAAACTAACTTCGGATCCCTCTAAGCCAACCAATCTCAGCGGTTCTTGTGTCGACATGACCTTCACGCGCAACATTCGGGTGGAAAACAAGAGTTATTATTCTTGTTTCTTCTTTCATCGACCGATTCTTTCGGTGCTACAGTGTTAATCAAACAAACGGCCCTTTTCAGGGCCACCGAATTTTCAAAAAGAGTTATTAAGCATTGATAAATTGCTTTAACAAAGAATCAAAACTACAAACATATATCTTTTCTAAATTCACAAACCATTAAATTCTGGATTATAACTAAAGGAAGGTTGCAATTATGAAATTTGACTATAATACAAATGCAGCAAATTACATGGCGTAATTAACGTCATGCGGTCGTGTCTTGTACACAACCCCCACTGATTTTTTTGAATACTTTTTCATGTACTGAAATTTAGGTGACCATTATTACTAAAAACCTTTTGGTCTATTTTTACCCGAATGTTGTTCCCTCGAATATCATTTCCCCGAACGCAAGATACCCGAATGACACTTTTTCTTGCAACCCATTCTCCCGAATGACCCAAAATTTGTATGGATCGTGGTATTATGATAGAACCACCCTCTTCTACTCCCTCTTGAACGACCACATGGTTCATAGATGCAGTTCAAAATGGATAAGAGACAATCTTCAGAGACAGAGTGGTGAACTAGAAAGAACGATAGAGAAAACAAGAAAACAAATGCTGAGTTCGGAGAAAATTTAAAGAACCGCTGTTCAAAAAAGAAGGGTGCATTTCATATGAACAGTTCATCACCCTGAAATAATCAATGAGTTCTGATAATTATGAGTGCCAAAACATTTTCGAGGAAATAGGCGACTTGAGAAAACGGGGTATTCAGGGAAGTGGTTTTCAGGGAAACGACATTTGGGGTATCGATATTCGGGAGAAAGTAGCACAACCCCAATAAACTGTCCTTTGAAAAGCAAAAATTATCTGGTAGTTGTACGAGAAATTCTGTACAATACAATATTCTGATGAAGAACAGCTCGTGGTGACAGGAAATGAAATTTTCTTTAAACTAGGTAAAACAGCTTAGAATATTGTATCAAAACCTCATAGCCAAAAATTTCGCAAGAGATGTCGAATAACAGTGTTATGTTGTTTCCGCTCTGTGCACTTGCAGAAAGCTCTAAATGAGAAGAACGAGATAGTTACCGTGATATTTATTCAATTTAGTGCTTTTGAACATGTGAACACAAAATCGACAAGAAAAATAATTCTGGGGAATGGTACTTTCTGGCGAATGGTACATTCTGGCGAATGGTTTTCTAGCAGATGTCATTCTGGCGAATAGTTTTCTGGCGAATGGTTTTCTGGCAAATATCGCACAATCATTTATATCAGTGCGTTCGTTTTACTGGCTGCTTGGGCACGTCAGGAGTTAATCATCAATATTAACCTCCTTTTCCCGAGCAGCCTAGATAGCCGCGTAGTGTCGGTAGCGGTTGTTTCAACTGGCTAAGAATTAACACTACGGACTGCCTGTTCCAGTGGTAAAAGTCCACTTCACAGGTGACCCCTAATTTATGGTGTGATGCGTACCGTGCCTAAGAATGAATGGTTAGGGGGGTCTAAATAAAACCTAACCGCAAACGGAGCCTGTGGGGTACCAGGGCGCCCTCCACAGTATTGAGTCCTTCCAGTGCTACCCGGAGCAATGGTGCAGGTGACCTTGTGTTTCTCCGAGATAATCGGCTGCCCTTCTTCAGTCTCTATCTTGAGGCTTAATAAGGGTGGGATTATGAATATGTTGACATTTAATTTAAATTATCACCTATATGGATTCGCATTATGCGTTTTACACAGTGTATTCTGTGCTCTTTCGCCTTTGGCGACTTTAAATAGATACCGATCTGTTTTTTTCGTTGCTGGTCTTTTTCGTGCTGAGATTGCAAAAAGCTTAATCCTGCCTAGTTTGGGTAGTGGCTACGGTTAGGTTAGCTCAGATCAATCTTCAGCATAAAAGAACAGCAACGATCAATCTTTGCAGACTCATGCAAAATGGTGCAGCCCAAGTGGCGCTAGTTCAAGAACCCTACTTTCGTAGAGGGAACT
Source organism: Aedes aegypti (assembly GCF_002204515.2). Classification (NCBI taxonomy): domain Eukaryota; kingdom Metazoa; phylum Arthropoda; class Insecta; order Diptera; family Culicidae; genus Aedes; species Aedes aegypti. The sequence continues at coordinate 222,952,185 of NC_035109.1, read as the reverse complement.
TCTATCTAGGTAACCTTGTGGATCCAGTTTTTGCTACTTTTAGCAAGCTTGAAATGGCAAACTCGCGCTCCATGCCCCGCGCATGCGTGCTCGTTAATAAAGCAATCGTTGCTACACTCATTTCTGAGTTAACTACCAGAGATGTATGTGCTGTCACAATCGATGTTTCTGTTGGTGACCTCAACAGGAAATACGTCTATTGTTCGGTATATTTACCACATGATGAACCATCCCCAACGGATGACTTCAAACGAGTTGTCGTACACTGCGTAACAAAAGGCTTTCCGCTGATTGTGGGCAGTGATGCCAATGCTCATCACATCATCTGGGGCAGCTCGGATATCAATTTGAGAGGCTCCAGTCTGATGGAATACTTAAGTAGTACAGACCTTGGATTACTTAACATAGGCAATCGCCCAACCTTCATGGTTTCTAATAGAGAAGAAGTGTTAGACATAACGCTCTGCTCGAATAGAATCAGTCACGAGTTGACGAATTGGCATGTATCAGATGAGGAATCATTATCTGATCATCGCTACATCTTCTTTGAACATTCAAATGTAACTGCGCAGACTTTGCGTTTTAGGAATCCCCGGTCAACAAACTGGGAACTCTACATTGAATTGGTTGCGACCAAATTTCATGGATATTCTCCGTCCATTGAAAATCCAAGTGATCTGGATGATGCCGTTGATACTACAACATCCTACATTATGGAAGCTTTTGAAGAAGCATGTCCTCTGCGGTCTGTAAAGACTACATGGGGTCCCTCATGGTGGAATTCCGATCTGACTAGACTCAGGAAACAATGTAGAAGGAGTTGGAACAGACGCCGTTCAGCTGGATCAGAGTCGTTCAAGTCAGCTCGCAAGGCTTACAAGAAGGCTCTTCGTTCTGCTGAACGATCCGGCTGGAAAAACCTTTGTACAAATGTTTCCAGTTTGAGTGAAGTCAGTCGGTTGAACAAAATTCTTGCAAAATCTAAGGATTTCCAAGTGAACGAAATTCGCTTACCAAATGGTGACTTTACTTCTTCCGATGAAGAAGTTTTAGAATGTTTATTCAATACACACTTCCCCGGATGTGTGGACATAGCATCTACGGATGAACCAAATGTCTTTTCATGTAGTTACGAGTCTCTGGCCTCGGCTCGCAGTATCGTAACTACTGAATCGATTCAATGGGCACTTAATAGTTTTGCTCCTTTCAAATCTCCAGGAGCGGATGGGATTTATCCTGTTCTGCTCCAAAAGGGATTTGAGTCTATCAAACATGTTTTGAAAAAGCTACTTGTAAGCAGTTTTGCTACCGGGTACATTCCCAAATCCTGGCGTGATATTACTGTAAAGTTTATCCCAAAAGGAGGACGTGCGTCGTATGAGGAAGCGAAGAGTTTTAGACCAATCAGTCTGACCTCTTTTCTTCTGAAATGTCTGGAACGCATTATCGATTATCACATCCGTGATGTTTATTTAGCAAACATGCCTCTTCATGTGAATCAACATGCTTACCAATCTGGAAAGTCCACTGTGACTCTTTTACACAAAGTTGTATACGATATCGAGCAAGCATTCGCTCAGAAGCAATCGTGCTTGGGTGTTTTCTTGGATATTGAGGGTGCCTTTGATAACGTGTCTTTCGATGCCATATTGGAAGCCGCACGAAACCATGGGCTACCTACAATGATTACCAATTGGATTCATCAAATGCTCAAAAACTGACATCTCTTCTCGACATTGCGTCAAGCAGCGATTCGAAAATTGAGTGTTTGCGGATGCCCCCAAGGGGGAGTCTTGTCACCACTTTTGTGGAATCTCGTAGCAGATACGCTATTGAGGCAACTCAATAATTGCGGTTTTCCAACTTATGGATTTGCCGACGACTATCTAGCTCTGATAGTTGGTATGTGCATAAGCACCCTATTCGACCTCTTCAGGTAGTCGAGAGTTGGTGTCGCCAATATGGCCTTTCGGTTAACCCGAATAAAACATCTATTGTTCTTTTTACGGAAAGACGAAACCGCGATGGAATTCGACCTTTACGTCTTTTTGGCACTGAGATTAATGTGACTGATCAAGTAAAGTATGTCGGAGTCATTTTAGATTCCAAACTTTTATGGACAGCTCACATTGATTTCAGAGTCAAAAAAGCTTGTATGGCCTTCGGTCAATGCCGGCGAACCTTTGGTAAAACTTGGGGCCTCAAACCCAAATATATCAAATGGATTTACATAACAGTTGTTCGACCAATATTGGCATATGGATGTCTTGTGTGGTGGCAAAAGGGCGAAGTGAGAACAATCCAATCAAAATTGGGCCATCTCCAAAGGATGTGCTTGATGGCGATGTCTGGTGCGTTCTCTACAACTCCCACAGCAGCGCTCGAGGCCCTTTTCGACGTTGCGCCACTACACATATATCTTAATCAAGAAGCACTTTCTTGCTCTTACCGTTTATGGGTACTGGATCTACTGGAGAAAAATCCAGTGAATCGTAGATCTACACACACTTCGTTGTTTCCACTTTTGGTGAATTGGGACAAAATTGTCCTTGGTCCAAGTGATCTCACAATTGCTTGTAACTTTCCTTACAGGACATTTACCACACAATTCCCTTCACGGGAAGAGTGGACGTCTGGCTATTTGGAAAGAAGTATATCAAACAATATAGTATGTTACACTGATGGCTCCCTTCTTGAAGGTAGAGCTGGTGCAGGAGTATATTCTCGTGAGCTAAGGCTGAATCAGTTTTACTCACTTGGTAGAAACTGCACCGTTTTTCAGGCGGAAATATTTGCTCTTATGTGTGGAGTGCAATCAGCACTTCAACAGCGCGTAATGGGTAAAGTCATATACTTCTGTTCAGATAGTCAGGCTGCTATAAAAGCTCTCGCTTCGGCCAACTCAAGGTCGAAGCTTGTTATCGCATGTCGAACTCAAATTGAGGAACTGAATTCAGTCAACTCTGTAAACCTTGTATGGGTACCTGGCCATTCTTCCATCGCTGGAAATGAATTGGCTGATGAGATAGCTCGCGATGGAGCATCGCATGACTTCATTGGCCCTGAGCCGGCTATTCCAATTTCGAAGTGCTGGGTGAAGTTTCAGATAAACTCTTGGGCGGCAACTCAGCACAAGCAATATTGGAATAGTTTGGAGTCGAGTCGTCAAACAAAATTGTATATTACTGAGCCATCTCCAAAGGTGGCGAAGTATTTAACAAATCTGTCAAAGCAGAATTGCAGTCTCTTGGTCAGAGCGTTGACAGGCCACTGCCGACTCAACTATCACATGGCAAATATTCAGCGTGATGACTCATTTGTGTGTGATAGTTGTGACTCCGATTATGGAACTTCGTATCACCTGATATGTAACTGTCCAGTTTTTGCGCAAATGCGATTCCAATTACTTGGTAAACACTTATTAAGTGAAACTGAATACAGAAGCCTGAATCTTCAGGACATTCTGTTATTCTTAACCCGCTGTGGTAATGAGCTATAGGCTCTCTTTACGCTCATGCGTTTTGCAGTGCCCTTTTTAGGGCGCTGTTCGAACCCATTGTGGTATGGAGCTACATGCTCTCATTTCGCTTATGCGATCTTCCCTCTTCAAGGGACCCCACTCCTATTTCCTCCCATCTTTCCCTTCCCTTTCCTCTCCCATCGGGTAGATGATGAAATAGGCTCAAATATGGCGATGGCACAAATCTCCCAACTGGTGGGGAACGTGCCTTTGGAGCCGGTCTTCTGATACCTGATACCATAGCCAAAAATTTCGCAAGAGATGTCGAATAACAGTGTTATGTTGTTTCCGCTCTGTGCACTAGCAGAAAGCTCTAAATGAGAAGAACGAGATAGTTACCGTGATATTTATTCAATTTAGTGCTTTTGAACATGTGAACACAAAATCGACAAGAAAAATAATTCTGGGGAATGGTACTTTCTGGCGAATGGTACATTCTGGCAAATGGTTTTCTGGTAAATGGTACATTCTGGCGAATGGTTTTCTAGCAGATGTCTTTCTGGCGAATAGTTTTCTGGCGAATGGTTTTCTGGCAAATATCGCACAATCATTTATATCAGTGCGTTCGTTTTCTAGAAGTTTCGACGGTTCTCATTCTCGAAGGTACTCATTCTCAAAACTTCTGGAACAGCACTCACTGACGACACTCTCGTTGTGGATATAGTCACTCACAGGGAACTCACGGCATTTGAGTTCCTGTTGGTAACTCACATGGTACTTACGCTCACTGTTTTCGAGGCTAACTTTTAAATAGGGTCTATAGCGAAATAATAAGTTTTGTTACTAATGATGTATATAAGCCATTTATGCGATTAACGTTGTGCAAACTATTAAAAATATTATAACTAACAAAGAAATGATGATATGAATGATTTTGCGATATTCAACCATCATCTGAATTATTTTTTAGCTGTTTTTAATGAAAAATGGTTAAAAATATTAGACAAATTCAAAAAACCCTAAATCAAAACAGTACCCTTGGAAGTATTTTTTAGCCTGGGACAACTTGGGACAAAAAAGTATGGGATGTGTAAATTATCGCTAAAAAATCAATTTTTTTTTTCAGTGTACTCCCCGCATTTTTCCGACCTAAGGTACGAATTTTTATTTCATTTTATATTTCTAAGATAGCTTATTGAATAAGTTTTTGGACAGTGTATAAAAATCTATATAAAAAAAATACAATTATGCAGTATATTGTACTCAATGTGTATCTTGTGTTTACACTATTTTTTTTATTTGTCTTAAAAAACTCTAACTTTGACATACTGTATCAATTAAAATGTGAAAAATCTTGCCCTTATATTCCTGGAATATCTTAATAGAAGTGTTTACTATGGAATGATGTACAATAAAAACCTATCAGAACAAGTCATTTTTTCGATTATTGGCCACCTGATCGCCCATAGTGCAGTGGCGTAGTCAGGGTGGGTCGAGAAGGGGCCACATTCGGATGCACTTTGAGTCGCACATGTTTACGGCTCGTTCCGTACGGAACATACTCCCCCCGGTTGACACGAAGTTTCAACAGTACGGTTTCGGGTTTGTGGTTCTCCAATGACATTCTCTTCGGTGGGCGGAATCTGGGTCGGATGAGTCGGAATTCTGTCGCATCGCTCTTACTAACGAGCGAGAGTTATTTTTAGACATCGGCTTCGTAACCAAATCGTCTCCTACCAATCACTTATTGGTCAAGATATTTAGTGCGTGGTCGTCGTTCGACGAGATCGGATTACGGTATAGATTTTTTTTTGTGGGCACTTGGAAAATAATATTTTGTTTCTTTTTGAGCAAAATAGCTATTTCGCGAATTCTATATTCCGTTTCATATCGCTATAATTTCCGTATTTCGTGTCGACATTAAAAAAACGCATATCGCATACCCTTATCACCTTTAGCATGCTAATAATAACCATTTCAGATGCTAAGTTTCCTCAGGTGGTTCAGTCTACCCGGCTCGGTATTATCAGCGCCCAATGAGCTGATGGCAGTTTAATGCGTTTCAGATTGATTAAAGCGTATGCGTTTATCATTAGAAAGTTGCAGCATACCTTGATCCTGGAGCAACTGACGACACCTGATGGGATGATGGGTGATGGAATGATATCATAAGTGATGTGATGCTGGAGGGTCAGACATTGAGTACCTCCTCCATTTCTGTAGAATTCGGTTTCACTTTCTGTGGGGTGAACAAGTTTCAGATAAATACTAGTTTTTGAGCATAGCACAATAAATTAACTGAAAAAAAATTAACACGTCAAATTGCAGCCATGGAAGCATAAGCATAAGGGAAAAAGTTATGTTCCGGAATAGACAACCTTCATGCAATCTGTAGGTTTAGTCCTATCAACTTTCAAGCCACTCCAATATAGGTAATCCCTGGTAAAAATTCAGCAGCACATTGAACACAAACTGAAAAATGTTTGGAAGTTATTATATTTTTGGGTCTATTTGTTGATATTTATTGCAGCATTGCTGCTAGTTGACCTAAAGTGGACATATCTGTCTATTTCAGTGATGGTCATCTTACGGCCAGCAGGCTACACGTGGCCTTCGAAACCCAAGAATGGGGCCCGCAGGATACTTTTAAAGGAATGAAAAGTGATATTTTTTATAAGAATAAATACTTCAGTACCGTCGTTGGGGGTGAGAATGGGTCAAAAAAGAATTTGTACGTATTATTTTTTAAATAACTATCGCAAATTAACTTCAATAAACTTCAAATTTGGAGTGTATAATCTTTGATGGTACATTAACAATGGTCCAAAAAATTAAAGAAAAATATTTATTCACTACGGCACTACAAGTAAATTGAGACTAACTGAGACTTACGCTGATGCAGCTCTATAGGCTCACGGCAGAACCAAGACTCCCGGATATCTACACACTTGGAAATAATCATGTAATTTTGTGTCATAAAAGCCCGACATATTAAAGCGAGCGAAATGACACAAAATTACGTCTAGTTTTAGTTTTGCGTCAGGTCTTGGAAGCCAGAATTGTAATTTTACTTGCAAACAACTCGCATCTTGTAATTCCGAAATATGACGTAATTTAGTATAAACATAACCTCAACTCTCAGAATACATACCATTCCCATTTCTTTCTAATATTCTTTATCGATTTCAAATAAGCAATAAGAACACTATGCAAGTATTATAATTTATTTTTCATATGTAGAAACTGCAACACAATTCATATTTCACAGAACGGATAACGAATCACTTTACCTACAGTACACTTTTGTTTCACTACGCGTTAAGGATTCGAAGCGGTGAGGCGATCAAGCCTGCACTCCACACACACGGCACTGATGATGACAATGTGAAAATCAAAAAACAGCAACTCAATTTCTTAAAATTACTTCAGCTAATAATGTCGTAAAATAACTAAGAACGTTGCAACAGCAAACAATCTGTTCAAAACAACACTTTCAACTTGATTCACATTCCCCCGACGAAATCATATGATTGAGTTACCGTTCGTGTAATTTTCTGTTTCTGTGATTTAAAATCAAGTCAGAGGATGAAATATTGCAATGATTCGTTGAAGTTCGTGTTTACATCACCAATGATTCAAAAATGAATCATATTTTGGTTTATGGCACGATTAATTGTGTCAAATTTAGCTATTGTGATATTTTTTTAGTGTGTAGCTCAGTAGCATGAAACCCCTGAACTGTGTCGCAGGGCCGGCATGCTACTGGGTAATTCGGAGAGGCTACGCGGATCTAAGTGTGCGGGAACTATGGTCTTTTTTTGGCTATGGATCTATGCACGTGTTCACTAATTTGACATTTGAGCGGTGCCGAATTCACTGGTTTCCATGGTCACATAAATAACATGGCACTGCTAAAACGTCAAATAGTGAACCCCTGCATAGCTCCATTGAGAAGTGTGTGTACGCAAACAAATTTTCTTGTATAATCTACCAAATCCATGGTAGAATTAAGAACTGCACCAACGATTTTCAACCGACTACAAAAATCTGTTAAGTTTACTATAATCTGGTGAAAATCACTGAGCAGTGCAGTAAATTTGACTATGTCCATAGTAGCATCTACTACAAAGCATTGTATTTCAATCCGAGACACCCACCGTACAACACAGTGTGGTCAAAAGTATGATGCTAAACTTCTCAAATCTAGAATGTTTCTAGTCATAAATACTGCAACTCTGGTCAAATTGACAGAAGAAATTTTTGTTGTGTAGTGATGTTGACTATGTTTTGGTAGAGTTAACAGATTAATGTAGTCGGTTGAAAATCGTTGGTGCATTTCTCAATTCTACCATGGATTCAGTAGTTTCTACAATAAAATTCATTTCAGTGTGTGTTTGGAGGAAAAAGATCAAATTTATTGCAAAACTACTGTGGAGTGTCTATTGTGTGTTTATTATAAGTACGTACCGATGCGATGGCGAGCGCTCGCTGATGACTGCTGATGGCAATGGCGGTTGATGGCGTCGGTTGCTGAGGATCGGGTCTGGTGACGGTGGACAAGTGGAATGGCGTTTCCACTGTGAATCGGCCACTTACGTGACCTAAGCTTGGCTGACGGCGTCTTCCTTCTTTGTCGGAATCGACGGACCACGGTCGAGGCCGTATTGGCCACGCCGAGAAGGGTCCTCCTTTACTTTTAGGGCTCAATGGCCCGAGGATCTCTCATACGCTCGGTAAGAACGAGACCTGAGAGTAGTCTTTTGCGGTTAGGCGGTTGCGGTTTTTGTAGATCGGATACCCATGCGGACATTGAGGATGGCGTATTAATCGCCCTAACAAAACGTATTAAAGGCACTAACAAAAGGTCCTGTTGAAGGCATACAAGAATTAGGGCACTGATATTATGGTGGCGGAATAATGTGGCATACCTGAATGAACGGGTTCAATGTCCTCTCCAACGGTTCACCGAACTTCACAAATTTTGCCACTTAAAACTTGTGTCTCACATGAACTCCGATCAAAAAGTGATCATGGCGATCTAGCTCAAGCCTTACGATTCCCTCCAGTCCATAATTTCCTTGTGTTCCTTATCCTTACTCCATAATTCCATCCTTGGTAGCATTAACATCGTCCATTACCTTGCATGTTGCCTACATTTCCTACCACAGTTGATTTCCACCCAGCGCCCATTTTATCCACAGTTTATTCAAATTACAATTTATGCTTGTCACAAACAATTACGAATTTTACCAAACAAAAACCAAAAAACACTACAGTTCACCCTACAAAATGCACAAAATTAAAATAAATCTAGAAATTCTGTAACTGAACGGTTACAAAATAAAAAATGACCCAATCTCACCCCTTATAAGGGATGACATTAGGTCATTGTAATTGAAATAACTTGTTTTTTTTTTTTTTGAAAAAAATAAATAAAAGAGAGCCATTGCCGGCAGACAAATATTGATGAAATACGATGCAAAATTATGAAATATTTTTGGTTTAGATGGTATCAATCAATTTTCCACACAACGGATCGCCCATCATAATGCAGTTATTTATTCGAATGCAATTATGTTGCAGCAGATGTTTTATGAGTAATATTCTCGCGAGCTTGCTGGCAGCATTACAATGCGCAATCCTTTCGGAATTGATTCCCAAATAATTTATGCACGTCGTTTTACGTCGATTTTATGCCCTTTTGTTAGGTTTTAATGTAAGAGTAAGCGCTTTTTATTCAATAAAAATGGCAAAATAATGATAAGGACTGAGTAAATATTGCATTTAAATTATGGAGCTTAATGTGTTTTTTTTCTCTTTTCCAATGCTGTCGTGCGTTTACGCTTTCCGATGCATTTCTTATGCGGTGTGACTCCGCCTGGTGCAACCTGACGCGATGATAAAAAACTGATGGTTCCGGGGCTGGCTGGAGAGCTGGGGGAGTTCGATTCGATTTAATAAGTTGTCCAGACAGAAATTCGGTGGCGTCCGAGGAAGATCGAGATGAACGCGAATGCCGCGAAAGAGTGCAGTAGAGATGTAAGCTTGTTTTGCTCGAGAAGGTACATTGCATACAGCAGTGACTACCAATTCGCGTTTTATTCATGAGAATCATTTTGCCAGAACAATTTGGGAGGAAAGTATTAGTAAAATAATGTTAGCAATATTAGAAATAAATTTTTATTTTCGTAATGAACCAAATACACTAAAACCTCAATTGACGAATTTTTTTTTATGCTAACTCAATTTACATCACTTATTTTACGAAAGAAATTCAATTTACTATACTAAATTTACGAAGTACATAAATTGAGTATAGACAATTATGTTGGAATTTATTTATTTATTTTGAAGAGGGGATGACGGAAATCGATGTTCGACGCCATTTTGGAACCCAATTCACCTCGCTTTTACGAAGTTAATTCAAGAAAATCAGTACATTGATCCATTTGCTTATATGAAGAATTTAGCAGCATCAGTGGTGTAGTTGCCTCTCACCCCAGTTGGTCGGGTATCAATTCCCGTCGACGCCGTCGGGATTTTCTGAGGCATAAAATCTCTGATCACGTCTTCCTTCGGAAGTGAAGTAAAGCCGTTGGTCCCGGCCCATGTGTTGATGGGTTCGATATGTAGGGTACCAGGTGTGTGTGGAGGCCTTCCTGGGGGTCCGTGTTTAGGCTTAGTACCAGAAATAGGCGTACGTAAAACTACAGCTGATGCGAAAAGGTGTCAGTTGGCCAGAAAAGAAGAAGAGTTAAGATTTTATACCATAACTAAGTATCATCAATATACAACTACTTACATTTGTAGATACTCAGGCCTATATTCCGTGGAGTCCATGGATGTCCAAAAACATCGACACAACTCAATACAATACTTCGTTTAGAGGATTCCGGGGTAAAACTGACACCCTAAGTTTATTGATAGAATTTGTGTACATTCGCTTGTTAAACAAACCTAAAATTGTTGTAGAATCACATATTGGTTATAAATCTATCAATCCTTGCGATCGCTGGATGATATATTAAGGTTATATAGTGATTTAAATCAAATTGATATTTTAACATTATTAGGTGAGACAATTGAGAGTACGGGTAAAACCGACACATGCACTTTGAGTAGAATTCATACGTTGTGAACATCACCATCACATGACATATTTAAAAGAATGCTTTAAACATGACTTTCGACTTTGATGACCCCTTCCTCTAAAGGAGTATACACAATATTACGTAAATTATTTAGAAGAGGCCAAATATCCACTAAATATATGTGAAAATTTCAAATGTCCAATGTATAAAGTTGGGGTGAATACATATGGATATGATTAATTTGTGTTCATGGAATGTTAACGTAGATGAAGTTGTGGCGAATGATGTGTTGTAAAATTAATACTGTTTTATTTTAACAAAACAGAAAAGTGTAATTATTTAGAGATAGTAAAAACTGTCGAAATTCATGGTTTGTAAATAAACAATAAGATTAATTTATTTGAAATCTTTTCAAATTCTATTAATTCTTCAATTCTAAATAAAAAATCCTTCACGCTTTATCAAATAAATTTAAACGTGATAACAAAGATTTTTTTTTAAATACTCAATGATAACTTGTAACAAGTCATATTGTACATGTTAACCATCCGTGAACTTCACTGGAACTCGAAAATAAAGACTCACATAAACTATAGAGAAAGTCTTCCGACAAGAAAGAATCCCTGAAGTTAGATTATGAATCAAAGAAAGGTGTCTATTTTACCCCAAATCAAAGTGTTGATCTTACCCCGAGTGGACATTTATTTTTCAATGGCGTTTTCAGCTGTCAAAAAACCAAAAATTAAGTTCTCCTTCATGTTGCATCAACGTATTAATAGTAAATGATGATGTACACGTAGAACAAATAATGAACAGTTGTAATGTCATTCGAAACACAACAGTTCACAAGTGAAGATAGAGCGTGGTGGAAAATGCATGAAAATCTGCTCAAAACAAGAAAAATCAAAGGGTGTCGATCTTACCTACAGTTTCGGTTTTACCCTGATTACCCCTACTAATACAGATAGTTATTAGAGATGGTCGGATCTTGGGTTTTCAAACCCGAAACCCGACCCGAACCCGAACCCGACGGGTTCGGGTCGGGTTCGGGTTCGGGTCGGGTTTGAAGGCTACAAAATTATCGGGTACGGGTCGGGTTCGGGCTTACAAAAAGTCGGGTTTGAGTCGGGTTTAGGTCGGGTTTGGTGAGAATTGTGAACAGAGTAAAAACCTAAAAGCTTCCATATGCATCAGAAACGATAAATTTACCATCTTTCCAAACTCAGGTTTTTCTTACAAAAAAATTTCGGGTTTTAGGTCGGTTTCGGGTTTACACAGCGAAATTTTTTCGGGTTCGGGTCGGGTCCGGGTTTGCTTTTCAATTATTATCTCGGGTTCGGGTCGGGTCCGAGTTAGAAGAAATAAAATTAGTCGGGTACGGGTCGGGTTCGGATTTGGAAAATGTGAAACCCGACCATCTCTAATAGTTATTAGCCTTCGCAATGATAAAGAACTATCTATTGATAGTTGGTTATGCTTGTAAATCTCAAGACTTATATTCGATAGAGATCTTGGAGGACCTAGAACATCTACACAAATTAATATATAACACACCGTTTGCCGTTAGGGGTCTTTGGAGTCACTTAGAGGCCGTCCATCAATGACGTAGCATTCTTTCACTGATTTTTCACACACCCCCTCCTCCTCGTAGCATATAGTCACAAATTCTTATACCCCCCTTGATAAATAAGTAGCATATCAAGCATCCCCCTTCCTATTTTGAAAACAAAACATTAAAATCCAGAAATTAAAAACAAAGTTTTTAATTGATATTACTAACTGACTGAAACGTCAGGATAATCTGGCGAGTAATAGTTTAATATACCGTAGTGCTCAAAAATCATTTGAAAACAGTTTAAACAAACTTATTTCCTGTTTAAATTACAAAATTTTGATTCCCAGTTTATGTAGGTTGAATATGCATTGTAGTACTTTCGCTGTTGTTTTACTACAACAACGTTAATATTTGAATATTGTATTCTTTTGAAAAATCAATGCTCTTACAGAAAATATGAATAAAACTGAAACGTTTGATAATAAATCTTCGAGCAATTCAGTGGAATAGCTATGAATAAACGAAACCCCGAATTTAGTACTACCTATATCATTTATTTCTACTAGAGTTAAAAAAAAGACACTACACGTTAATGCTTCCAGTGGGCTATTTGCCCTTTGAAGGAAGCACCACACTAGACAACGGACTAGCATGCAACGCCCAGTGGCTCAGTCGGAAGACATTCCTGTCGAAAAGTTTTCCGACCTGAGGCGGGAATCGAACCCACACTCCTTAGCACGATGCGGCTAAATGCCTCGGTGACACTAACCGCACGGCTACGAAGCCCACGTATCCTTTGACAGATAGGGGGACATGGGGCAAGAAGGACACCCGGGGCAAAAGTATCACGTAGTTCAAATCAATTTTTTGATGTTTAACGCAGGATAGGAATAAATTGAGTACTAATTGAGGGTTGTGTAAATATTACAGTTAAAAATGTTTAGTACAAAAAAATTAGATAAAGATATTTAACTCACCAATGCAAAAAACGCGAAATATTATAAGAATGTAAGACTGGAGAACAAGGTTTGACTCCCAATAAATACAAAACATATTTGTTTTTCCGCACAGTTTTGATGATTTTCAATTGTTTATTATAGCTGTGAGGAAATTTTTTCGAAAAAGTTCTTTTGACATTAAGTTTTACATATATAAAAACAGTATGTCTTATGGGGCAAGAGGGACACCGCAATTTTCTCATATAAAATCACATGAACTTTTATTTTTCTTGTTTAATATTGCATCAAATCAATGCTTCCTATTAAATAAAATCAAAATAAACCATCTTGGACATTCAAAATGGTTTTTGAAATTTTTTACTATTATTGTTACAGTCAAATAAGATGAGAACTAAATTAATTTCGTAAAACTACTTTTTAACTATAAGTCAACTTTTATCCCTCCGTTTTTATCTTTACTTACTCTAGAATTTATCGTTTAGGTGGGGAAATAATAATATACAAAATTTGTGGCATTTTGCTCTGGTGGTCTTCTTGCCCCATACGAGTGGCACTCTTGCCCCGTGCCTCGTTGAAAAACCTCATAAGAAGGGACATTTTCAAAAATCTCAAATCATCATGTAAATCTTATATTTTTGAAATCTATCGATAACATCATTTAGAACAAGAGGTGGGCTTGCCCCTACACTGGAATAATCTTCAAAAATTGTGCTAATCAACCATGATTTGAACCTACATATCATAAGGTGTCCTTCTTGCCCCCAGCCCCCCTACGCGTATTTCGACCTCAACTGTAAGGCTGTCTTCAGTGTCGTGTACTAGACTCGACTTGAAGAAATCCATCGTATGCAAACATTATATATTTAAACTATGTATAGTCATAATTCCCTTCCCTGCAAATTAACAGCTCTTACACTGCCGTTCTACGCATATTTGTCCCGCTTTCCATAAGGTTTACATAGAACATGGGACAAGTAGGCGTAGAAGGGCAGTACATTTAAAGTTTCTACATATGAGGTATTAAATGGTATAGTACTAATTTCGGTTTTTCGTTCATTTAACACGTTTGATTCTATGTCTTGTAAGGGGCCGTCCATAAATGACGTAGCATTTTTTCACTGATTTTTTACACCCCCCTCCCCCCTCGTAGCATTTCGTCACAAATGCTGGTACTCCCCCTGGAAAATACGCAGCATATCAAGTACCACCCCCCCCCCCCCCCCTTATATATATATTTTTTTTTTTCCTTAGTGACTGGGTTGAAATAAAAAAAATTCAAAAACCGTGTAAAAAAAAGTAACACCATTTCTCGGCGTTTCATGCAAAAATAAGGTTTTGACGGAAAAAAATGTATGGAAACTTTATTTGCACGGCCGTGAAAAAAAATCCGTGCAAAAACAGAATCGGGTGTACAAAGTTTGATATTAATTACTGACTGAAATGGAAGGATAATCTAATCTAACAGTTTCATATACAGTAGCGCTCAAAAGTAATTTGGAAAAGTTTTAAATAAACATTTTCCTTGGTTTTGGTTTCCAGTTTCATATAGGCTAAATTATATTACTTTTGCTGTTCTTACTATAAAAAACAAGTTTACTATGAAAAATGTGAAAAAAATGATTAGATTGATGAAGCTCGTTACTGTCGAGTTAGGGTCCAATATATTTTATATATATTGAACAAAAATTTCGTTATATTAGAGGATTGTTTTTTTAATTATTCGGTGTTAGGAAATAGTTTTCAATAAAGATGATCAAGAAAATATATTAATTTGAAAAGAATCATCGTTAATATTATCCAATTTCAAATCATTTTAGCAAACAGTGGCCAGATACATAGAAGATTACACTTGAAATATTTGAAATTTTTAGAAATTTTTAACGATTATTATACAAAAACAATAATCTCTATTCATATTTGAGTTAAATTTCATTATCGTTTCCATACTGAAATAATCTTACACAACCTATAATTAAACAGTTAATTAATAAAAATTCTTCAAATTACCGAGTTATTAAGAAAATTTAATGATAGGGCAATTTTGATAACATTCGTATCTATTATCCTCATCAATGTTCAGGCTATTCCAGCAAGAGCATTGATATATCAAAACAAATGATGAGTTGATTTGGTGGAGATCTTCTGCAACATTGAAGGCATAATTCACGGAATAAATATCTTTGTAATATTTGCCAAGAATAGGATGTTTTATTTTCTTGAAGAAATAAAGCCCCAGCAGAAAATATGGATCGAACTAAACCGGCTGACTTTAGGTCATGTTAACAAATGGCAAAATATACTCCAAGTAGTTAAGGCATTGATTTTTTATCAATTTATTAAACTTTTATTTTGTTTATTTAGGGTAAGTGTTCCCTTAGTTGTGGGTGTTCCTATAGTTGCGTTAGTGCCATTTTCACTGACTTTATTACACTATCCACAGAACCGGCACTGCCAATCGACGTATCAGCTTGTTGATACACGGAATAGTTGAAGAGAGCGTTCAAATTGCTTTAAAACTGATGAAATATCACTAAAATTGCTAAAACTTGTCTTACTTGTACCAATAGTTGCGGTAAAGTGTTCCTATAGTGGAGGATCCCATAAGAAAAACACGGATACCGCAACTATAGGAACACAAATTAAAAACATACCGCAACTAAAGGAACGGTGTACCAATAGTGGAGGTATTATTTTTCACTGACATGCCGTGGGTTACTGCGATGAAATCATTTTTCCCATTAAGTCAATGGTCGTTACTTCCTGTTACAACATTAACGTGTGCATTAATTGCGCTTCTTAAATTTAGGCGGTTTAATGAAGTTCTATAGTGCTTAGTACCTCCACTATTGGTACATCTACCCTATAAATGTATTAATCTTAATTTTATAACCCAAGTTTATAAGTAAAAAAAAGAAATTTGATATAAAATAATTGTATGCATTTTTTTTAAGCGCCTTTCTTTTAACGGACTTGATTCAAAATGCTACGTCCACTAGCTAGGACCCCTCCCTCCCCATCGTCACAATTCGTCACAAATTAGTAAATACCCCCTCCCCCCTAAAAAGCTACGTCATTTATGGACGACCCCTAAACAAATGGAAAAACAATATTTTCCAAGTCGCTATTTTTACTTAACTTGTTTAACTTTTAATTAGATTAATTGAAAATAAAAAAAATCAGAAACTAATACAATATAATATTCACATAACTATTCAAAGCTTCATAAAATCTGTTTGATTGTATTTATCAAGAAAATTAAAATTGTTTAGAAATTTTTTAATCTTATCATATCAATGTTTTGAAGTTGAATCATCATTTTATACTTACTTTACTTTTGCTGGCTCTACGTCCTTCAAGACATGACCTGAGCCACAATGTTACGCCAACTCACTCGGTCCATAGCTGCTAACCTCCAATTTCTCGATCGCCCCACACTTCCAAGATCCTGCTCCACTTGGTCAAACCACCTAGCTCGTTGCGCTCCCCTTCGTCTTGTACCGGCCGGATTTGAGGTTAACCCCATTTCGTCCTGCATTCTCACATCGTGTCCCGCCCATCGTACCCTTCCAGCTTTGGCGAGTTTCTGGATACTGGGTTCACTATAGAGTTGCGCAAGCTCGTGGTTTATTCTTCTCTTCCATACGCCGTTCTCATATACACTGCCGAAGATCGTTCTATAAGCACACATCGTTCAAAAACTCCTAGCGCTTGCAGGTTCTCTTCGAGCATTGTCCATGTCTCGGACTATCGGTTCGAGTCCATTGTCTCACGACTTGGACTACCGGTCTTATCAGCGTCTTGTACATGGTACACTTAGTACAGAAGTGAAGTTCACCAGACCGCAAGGTCTTGTGGAGTCCGTAGTAAGCACGACTTCCGGCAATGATACGTCTTAGAATTTCTCTGCTGCAGTTGTAATCCGACGTTATCAATGATCCGAGGTAGACAAATTCGTCCACCACCTCGAACTCATCCCCGTCGATCGTCACGTGTCTGCCTATGTGAGCTCCATCGCGCTCGGTTCCTCCAGTCAGCAGATATTTCGTCTTCGACGTATTTACCTTCAATCCAACCCGATCTGCTTCACGTTTAAGCCTGGTATACTTTTCAGAAACCACCTGGAACGTTCTTCCGAAAATGTCCACTTCGTCAGCAAAGCAGATGAACTGGCTGGATTTATTGAAGATCGTGCCCCGCATGTTGAAGCCCGTCCGTTTCATAACACCTTCTAGCGCAATATTGAACAGGAGGCAGGAAAGACCATCGCCTTATCGAAGTCCTTTGCGTGTTTCAAACGGGTCCGATAATGCACCCGATATCTTCACACAGCATTGCAATATGGTCCAGGAATCAGTTTTACGCGGAAAGATGCATTTTGAGCTTTAGAATGAAACATTAGACAAAAACGGTCTTCTACAAAGTTGTTTGTATTAGTTGAGCCATTTGTTTGGTTTTATTGAAAATTAGGGTGGACCACATTTTCATAGAAATTGTGTAACTAACTTTCTTATTTGTAGAAATTATATTATACATGCTTCAGCAAAGTTGTAGACCATTCAATTTCAAGCAACTTTGCCAAAAAAAGTTTTTTTGTATCTCATAAATTGACCGATTTAGAGCTTTTTTCCTACGGTGACATAGGGTGGTCCGAACAAAACTGGTTTTCTGGCTCTAGAGTTTTCAATTCACATTTCTCACCAAAGTAGTCTATGAAACACTTTAAGAACTTTGAAAAATGCGTAATTTGGTGAGTGAAGAAACTCGCTATCTCCTTCCGTTTAGGAGTTATTGTTGTTTTTCTCTCAAAAACATGCCTACTTTGATTGTGAATATCTCTGATTGGGGCAAACATAAAAAATATCTTTTGACGGCATTCAAAAGACAAAATAAAATTGTATATTATATCAAAAAATTACAGATGTGTTATTTTTGTAACTCGAATAAAACGTCTTGAAAGTCAATTATTTTTTATCACAAAAACTTTAATAACTTTTGAACTAAAATAGATATCATCAATATTTTTGCATGAAAATTTGCGTTTTGTTAAGTTCTAAAAGTCGTTCATAGACGACTTTGACGAGAAAATAATATTTAAAAAACTAGAGTTGAAAAACTTATTTTTGTTGGACCACCCTGCGATGATTAGGAAAAAATGCTCTAGATTGGTCAAATTTTGAGCTACAGAAAAACTTTTTTTGGCAAAGTTGATCAAAATTTCAAGTTCTACCGCTTTGCTTAAGAGCATATACCAGTATTTTTGCAAATAAAAAAGTTGATTATATGATATGTGTGATATTGTGGACCACCCTAGTTTCAAATGACACAGTATGTAAGCTTACATTTTTAGAAACAATTTTGTAGAAGATCATTTTTGTCTAAAATTTCATTTTCATGCCCAAAATGCAAAATAATAAAAAAATACATACTATGAAAATCTTCAAAATAGTTTTAGAGCCCTATCTTTCTTATTTCGGATTTCTCGTCAAAGCGGTCTATGAACGACTTGAAGAACTTAACAAAACGCAAATTTTCATGCAAAAATATTGATGATATCTATTTTAGTTCAAAAGTTATTAAAGTTTTTCTGCTTAAAATCCTTTGTTTTTCAAGGCATTTTATTAGAGTTACAAAAATAACACAACTGTAATTTTTTGATATAATATACAATTTTATTTTGTCTTTTGAATGCCGTCAAAAGATATTTTTTATGTTTGCCCCAATCAGAGATATTCACAATCAAAGTAGGCATGTTTTTGAGAGAAAAACAACAATAACTCCTAAACGGAAGGAGATAGCGAGTTTCTTCACTCACCAAATTACGCATTTTTCAAAGCTCTTAAAGTGTTTCATAGACTACTTTGATGAGAAATTTGAATTGAAAACTCTAGAGCCAGAAAACCAGTTTTGTTCGGACCACCCTATGTCACCGTAGGAAAAAAGCTCTAAATCGGTCAAATCAAGAGATACAAAAAAACTTTTTTTGGCAAAGTTGCTTGAAATTGAATGGTCTACAACTTTGCTGAAGCATGTATAATATAATTTCTACAAATAAGAAAGTTAATTACACAATTTCTATGAAAATGTGATCCACCCTAATTTTCAATAACATCAAACAAAGGGCTTAACTAATACAAACAACTTTGTAGAAGACCGTTTTTGTCTAATGTTTCATTCTAAAGCTCAAAATGCATCTTTCCGCGTAAAACTGATTCCTGGACCACTGTGCATTGTACACTATCCATCGTTGCCTTAATCGCGGTCGATGGTATCATAGGCGGCTTTGAAATCGACTTGAGGGACTTGATATTCGCGACACTTTTGGAGGATCTAGCGCAACATAAAGATTTGGTCTGTCGTCGATCGCCCGTCCACAAAACCGGCTTGATAACTTCCCACAAATCAGCTTGCCAGTGGTGATAGACGGCGGAAGATGATCTGGGAAAGCACTTTATAGGCTGCGTTAAGAATGGAGAT
This sequence comes from Aedes aegypti, assembly GCF_002204515.2. Classification (NCBI taxonomy): domain Eukaryota; kingdom Metazoa; phylum Arthropoda; class Insecta; order Diptera; family Culicidae; genus Aedes; species Aedes aegypti. The sequence continues at coordinate 222,932,646 of NC_035109.1, read as the reverse complement.
CACATTCTAACTTGTCACCCTTTTTGTATATTGGGTATATTATTCCCTCCTTCCACCCCTCCGGTAGCTGTCCGGGCCCATTTTAATTAGTTCCGCTCCAATACCATCCTATCCAGCTGCTTTATTTTTCTTGAGCTGTTTGATAGCATCCTTAACTTTATCTATTGTGGGAGTTGGTACGTCTCCCTCATCCGCCGTACTGATGAAGTCATTCTTCCTGCTGTCTTGATATTCCTCCTTTGCGCCACCAAAATCACCTCACGTTCGTCTGTCAAGATACCACCATCCTTATCCCGGCACATTTCAGCTCGCGGCACAAAGCCTTTGCGGGATGCATTTAGTTTCTTGTAGAACGATACAGCTGCTCCATCTCTTCGCACTCCAACTCTTCCAGGCGGCGCTTTTTAACCCGGAATAGATGGGTTTGCTATCTTCGCTTCTGTTTGTATCGTTCCACGTTTTGACGGGTGCCTTGCTGCAGTATCATCGCCCGCAAACACATTGGAGCATATTTTTAACCGGACTATGGACCGATGAACGAGTTCTCTAGTTTGACGTTTGAGCGGTGCCGAATTCACTGGTTTCCATGGTCACATGAATAACACGGCACCGCTAAAACGTCGAACAGTGAACCCGTGCATAGGTCCATTGGTTAAATATCATATTATTTCTAGTGATCCTTCATAGAGAGATAAGCGGAAGTAAAATGGCATTATTTGGCAACAGACCAGCAGTGCTGATTTTGCTCGGCGTCGAGAATAATATTGTAACACGGACATGACTTCCTCATAGCTAAAAAGTATATTTTGTTTCTTTATAGATCTTTGAGCTACATATCCAAACTAATAAAAAGTCGAAAAAATCAACAACTCAAAATCGCAATGACTTAAATTTAAAAAAGAAAAAAATTTCTTTTTTGTGCTTCATGCAAAATTACTTTTACCGAAATAATTTCAAGCGGATTACATTACTCTTCAAGAAAAGTTCAAAACAAACATAACGCATGTTCGTTTGGCTCACACTTTGACAGCTCTCGCTGCTCGATTGGCTCGCACTTTGACAGAAATGTCAGCTTCCACGAATCTCTCTTATAAAGGGTTACTAATTATTTCCCAAAAGTTCACGATCCAAGCTAAGCTCTACTGGGGCTGCGCGGGCTTCGTTCCGAATAGTTGGGCACAGTACAGCGTTTTTTATTTGTCAATTCCTTTTAACTTTCAGTAGTTACTCTTTCTCTTTGTAGATTTGAAGGTCCTTCGATGTCTGGTACCTAAAATGGTATAACTAAAGTACAATTAGGGGCTGTTCATTAATTAGGTAAGGGGTATGGGGGGAGGGGGGTTTGAGATTTCTTACGTGCCATACAATTTATTTTGGATTTTCATACAAAAAATCTTATCATGGGGGGAAGGGGTGGGTCTATAAAAAATCCCGAAAATTGTCTTACGTAATAAATGGACCGCCCCTTACTGGAAAAACTGATAAATCTATAATTTAGTTTATTTGGGACACAACAAGTTAAACTCCAAAACATATGGACCGATGCACGAGTTCACTAGTTGACGTTTGAGCGGTGCCGTGTTGTTTATGCGACCATGGAAACGAGTGAATTCGGCACCGCTCAAACGTCAAATTCGTGAACACGTGCATTGATCCATAGTGAAAATTTTTGACAGCTCGATCAACAATCTATAGTAGTAATCCTTTATAAGAGAGATTCGCGGAAGCTGACATTTCTGTCAAAGTGTGAGCCAGTCGAGTAGCGAGAGCTGTCAAAGTGTGAGCCAAACGAGCATGCGTTATGTTTGTTTTGAACTTTTCTTGAAGAGTAATGTAATCCGCTTGAAATTATTTCGGTAAAAGTAATTTTGCATGAAGCAAAAAAATGAAATGTTTTTCTTTTTTAAATTTTTGTCAATGCGATTTTTAGTTGTTGATTTTTTCGACTTTTTATTAGTTTGGATATGTAGCTCAAAGATCTATAAAGAAACAAAATACACTTTTTAGCTATGAGGAAGTCATGTCCGTGTTACAATATTATTCTCGACGCCGAGCAAAATCAGCACTGCTGGTCTGTTGCCAAATCATGCCATTTTACTTCCGCTCATCTCTCTATAAAGGATCACTAATCTAAAGCTATGGCCTAAGACAAAACGTGTCAGGTCAAAGTACAAAAACGAAATCAATTGCCTGTCAAAAAAGACCACTTCTTATTGGTCGTTTTGGCAAAGGCCTACTCTCACATCGTTGAGTTGGATTGCAACAGGGCACTTTGTTGCTTGCCCGGCCGTGTTGCTAGTTCATAAATAAGGATTTTTATCAAAAGTTTTAAAATATTTCATGAAATCTTTTTGGGTTCATTCTATTTATATTCGATATTAAGTTTACGGCATGTGCTCTTACAATGCTAAAATAAATAAAAATACCTATTTGAGAGCAATAAATGGAAATTGTGCCAATTTTCTCTAAAAATAGCGCCGGTAATGAATAATAATCTGGTTATATAAAATTATAGCATCTTTTATTGCACTAAATGAATGAAGCATACAAGAAGCAAGAAAATTATGAGCTTTGATATTTGAAATTTTTACAAGATTTGCTTGAAAGGGATACTGGTAGCACTGGTTGTTGTATCGTCAAAGTTATCGACTGAAAAACAACGGGGCAGCCTTAGTTGAGCTGTCACGTCCTGTTCTAGGCTATGGCATACTTAGATCATGCTATAAAATTTGTGGGTGAAAAATGTCAAAATCGAATTACCCCTCGCAGTTTTAATGCCAGCGTAAAAAGTTGATATCCAGTAGAGCAGTTAGATTTTTTTCATAATTTCATCCAAAATTTATCCATCTTTACCACGCGTAATAAATTAATTGATTTAATAACCATGCGTATTGGATTACTGAACAGCTCAATACGAGCGTCCTATTTTAAATGTTTTTTTTTAATTTTAATTATAGAATCTTGATAGTAAACAGATGTTTGTGACAAAGTTTTATGATGGAAAAATTTTATATATTTTTTTTTTCTATGAACAACTTTTGGGCAATTTGGCCATTTATTTTATATCAAATTTGATGCAATAAATATAAACTAAATAATAAGATAGGACATTTTCATTAGTTATTCGCAATACTCCACCAAGAAAAATAAGTAAGTGGAGAGAAATATGGCCGATACTCTCAAAAACGTATTTGATGAACTTTTTTGATTGTGGACCGCGAATATCTAATGAAAATGGCCTATGTTACTATTCAAATAATATTTTTTGCATTAAACTTGATATTATTCTAAAATAGCTACTTCTAGATAAGTATTCCAGATAATCATCATGGTTTAGACTTATTTTAAGATTCTCATTGTATATTGAAATTCCCTAAAACTTTGAAGCTGTGGATGAGTAAAAGTCATTCTTGCTTTGATTTTCTAGTGTTGTTCACCAAGAACCGTTCAAAACTCTTCCAGAGAGAAAAAGTCTATAATCGTCGGGCAAATCTGAACACGACCGGTGGTCTCTCATTGAGAGTGGCGCTTAAGCCACCGAGTATGCTGATAATCTCTAATAAAGTTTAACAAACAGTTACAGTATCATTATAAGAATAAAATTGAAATCTGGCATTTTTCCCTTGATTTTGTTTTGTGGAAAATACTGTACTTTTAAAATTGTTAACTTAAAACAAACATTGTCTGAATACTAAGGACCCATATATATAGCAATTCTTTCAAAAATATGTAGAGGTATGCTAGACGGTTTATTTAAAAAAACATACATGGATTAATTGAACTAGTAATTGTGGTGGCTACCAAGGCGCTGGTAGAAATATTTTAAGTTTCATAACAAAATTTTTGACAGATTGCAAGAACCAATTCGTATTGTTTACGGAGCATTTCTTTTAATTTCAACATAGGATCAAATTAATTGACTTCGATTTCATTTTCCATCCCTCCCCCTCCTCTGGTTATAAACATGCATCCAACTGTACATAATGAAAATGCCAAAGCTACATTCGCCTTCAATGTGTTCCGTTCCTCATTTTCCATTGCTGACCACTGGTTTTACATCATGAGATCAAAAGCCATGCGTAAGCCCAAAAGCTCTGACCGGACCATTGAGGCCCTTTGTCCACATTTTATTTTTCCACCAGTTCAGTCCAGGTTATGCGATCAACGTCTCGCGGTTGTCGCACCTTTCATGTCAAGCACGTTGTAAATTAAGTTAACAACTTGCCCGGCAAAAGGTCAATCGAGTATCAATCAATTAAGCGATTTGTTTGATAAGCCTGTCGTTTCTCTGCCTTCTTTTCGTCCGCCAAATTAATTCTGGTCGAGTTTCCTGGGTAAGGAGCACATCTTGCACCCAACCTTCGGTCGGGAATCGTTGAGACCACAAAATTTTCCGTGCACCACCTTAAACTATGGACCCCGGTCAGGGCGTGTTACTGTTAATCTGTTTTATTTTGTCTGCCTCTTCGCGCTGAATACTTACATTAATTCCCAAAAGGAACTTATTCACACGCAGCGAAGACAACAGAAATTTCATAAAGACCTTCCTTTCACTTCTGGCCTCTTTTTCTGTAAGGGCTTCGCATGGCCATGTGACCAATTGGACAGAGAAGTTGGCCTTTTGTCAGGATCGAATGGACCCCCGAGTTCGTCGATGTGAGAAGTGAAAAGCGGATTTGACCTGGCCAGGATTTAAGAGCATTGCGAGCACCATTAAGACCCTTTTAGTACATAATTTGCTGATTGTTCAGTACGAATCCAGAAGTTTAGCAGACAATTTATTGCACTTGATATACACGGTTCATTAAGCAGTGCCTCGAGTTAGTAGTTGGTAGTCGGAACAGTCGAAGAATTTGATCCTTGTTTTGGATTTCTTATAATTCCATAAAGAAAAATAAATATCTCACGGAGCTTCAAAATATTTCGGAATACAATAAAATACCACATAACATTAACATTACGTCCCCACTGAAACAGAGCCTGCTTCTCAGCTAAGTGTTCATATGAGCAACTCCACACTTATCCACACTGAGAGCATTCATTGCTCATGAATCATTTTTCCATGTGTATATCGTGTGGCAGGTACGAAAATACTCTATGCCCTGGATAGTCGAGAAAATATCCAACTTAAAAAGGTCCTCGGCCAGTAGGATTCGAACCATCGACCAAGCTGGGTCTTGTCATGATTTCCTTTAAACTGATCTCATTGGACGCAACGTGATTCTCCAAATTAGAGCGTCACGCGTAGCGCTCACATTAAGGTGAAACAGTTTGGAATTAACTTTTAAGATTGTAAATACTATATCTACAAAGGCACAAATTAAGAAAAAAAAACAGCATCCAACAACCGTGCATTTTTTATTTTGGCTTTGTGCACTAGCAGAAAGCTTAAAATAAGAAGATCGGAAATGTTTTCCAACTATTTCTCCAGTTTAGTGCCTTTGAAAACGTGAGTACGGGCACAAATTGGCTATTGTGCCGGCCATCTTTGGATTCCGAGATGTTTCCCCTTAAACTCCAAAGAAGACAAACACTTTGCGTACAAAGCCATCATGCAATTAATAGCTTGTCTGACGCTAGTGCGATAAAGCAGTGCACATAATTTATGCGTGAAATTATAGGCTTTCTCGTGAGGTTGATAGCAGAAGCCAGTGAATACAATTTATGGACACGATTCGCGTTCACTACCATTTTTTCTCGAGTCTACCTTTGCTTTTGAAAAATAACGTCTCTATTTGGATCCCGGGCCCATTCAGGACTACCATTCAATCGTTTTGCTGTAGCCCGAGCCGACTGGTCACGAATTGGCTAGAGCTGTTGTGTTTATTGTTAAACTGACTTACATGTAGTGCGAAGTGTATTCAATCACTCAAACTAAGCAATTAATTTTATGTTATTTGGTAACACTTTTATCACTATTGATATCTTTAGAGGAGACTGAGAAGACTCGATCGCCTTTTCTAAATGCGACTGCAACTTTGTAGGTAAATTAAGTTTTGATGAGATATCTTAACAGACTCTTCATTGAACATTATTTTGCATAACCGTGAGTTACAGAATGGTTAAGTATAATTGTTAGGATTTATTTGTTGAAATTGGTATAGGAGCTTTCAGAAAACTTTTGTGACACTTGATCCTGTTTTGAAAACATGTATTGAGGAAAATAATGTAACAGATTATAGTTTTCATAATATTCAAATTTCAAATGAAATGCACCTGTTTAAACATGTAAGAATGACAACTACCGAAAAACTAAACATTACGTATACTTTGCAATTGGATTAAATGGATAATTTGATGTGAAATTTTCGAAAAAGTTTCACGTCTTCTCGGTGAGAATCGAACTCACGACTCGCTGATCTCTAGATAGGTCGCGTTACCCCTACGCCAAGAGTGAACGCAGAAATTAACCTGAATTTGATTTCAGCTCAATAATCACGTAATTTTCTTTTGCAAAGCCTCCTCTTTCGGAAGAATTAGATGCCTATTCAAACACAATGCTATCTATTTATATCCAATGCCTAGCCCGAGTGTGCATTATTTATTGGGAATAGAAATACCACACACAACACGGGAAAAAAATCTGTGGTAATAATAACTAATTAAGCTAACTACGCCCTCTCTTGAAACTATCATGGAAATTCAGACCAATTTACTATGTTTACGATACACCCCACCGCATTACTGGTACATTTGACAGAAACAATTTACAATAATCTGATTCCGACTACAGACATGGTAAAATCAAGCGCATATCTGGTCTGCTGAAAATTTCCAGTGCGAGTGCTTAAATTAACAACCCAAAATGGTAGTTTTTCTCATACAATTTTTTTGCGTGTAAAACATTGGTGACTCCCAGATCCATACCTTATCCCACTGACCCAATATCCTTTCCATGACAACCGTGAAGGTGCAGAGGTGATCTCGGTCTCTAGTAACAACGGTAGTCACACTAACATTCCTTCCCTTCCTCGATGACCGTAAGGACGTGGCCGACGCCGTTATTGACTTTTAATATATGAGCTCTCGATTTGTGCACATTGAAGAATGGTAAGCTAATCCCAAGCCCCATTTATTGATTCCCTGTGCAACTTCGATTGTTCTGGTCAATCACGGAGTAGCAACTACGAATTGTACGGTCATCTATGCTTATGCTGCTTATGCTAATGCTTTAAAATTCGTCTATAAGTGCCATGATTTTAGTTAATAATAACATTTTCAACAATACCGAATATTGTTTGCATGGATGATCAATATCAGCTATAGTTTACTCGACTTATAAGGGCATAAAGCAGTGCCTTCATGTTTGCCTCACGATATACAAATGAAAAAATAGTTAATCGGTAAAGTGACTTCACAGTGAATAACGGTGGAAATGCGAATAACAACACTGAGCTCAGGAGCAGGCCATGCCCTTTTGGGACGTAACACCAGAAACAAGAAGATATCTTCATTGAATCTCCATGGAGATCCCAGTCAACATTTTGGTTAGTAAGGTACAGTGGGGGAAGTGTATCAGTGGGGTCAATATTAAGCATTAATACATGAATATGTTGAATGTTTTCGCACCATTGCTTCGTTTGAGGTTATATTCTTACGCCCACACTGATACTATTGCAAAACTAGTACTGCACGTACACTAACACAAGCAAACTTGTTAGCTTCAAAAATCAATTATTTTCAAAATTGTTTTCCATCAATCAAAAATCCACTGTATCTCTGTCTAAAATCGAATACTATTAGTTTTTTCGACACGTGGTGAGCATTTCAGTTCTAATTGAATGAATCACAATGAAAAATATGTGATTTTTATAAATAAATACAGATATATTCTACATGGTACACTTACCCCTACTTTTCAATGGGGTGGGGTAAGTGGATCAAGTATTATTATTATTTATTGGCATACTGTATACGATAATTTTGAAAAGTTTTTTTATCCGCAGATATTGTTTTCCCTTAACATTATTCATTCCCAGCTTAAATTTGTCAAATTGTCCAAAGAAAATTTGAATTAATCCACCTAAAAGTTTTTTTTAAACCTTTCTGGTGTATAAAAATAATAATTTTAAAATTTACATGAAACTTTCCGTGGTTTATCTAAGCTGAGTTGTAGAAGAGCGAAATATACAAATTTTCCAATTGAAAGCATATAATCGTACCTTATTTGACCATATAAATTGTTCTAGACAGCTGATACAAATTTATTCATAAATAGAATAAAAGGATTTCAGTTTGTTATTCAAAAGTAAATGTAACTAATATTTTTAAATTACAAGTTTTTTAATAAAACATCGTTAGGAATAATCCTACTATACTTCTATATAACTTATGTGTATAAATGGATGAATTGTCTTCAAATTATTCTAGCTACACTATATTTTTTGTTCGAGTTAGTGGGAATCAATGTATAATATATGTATATACATATATCTTGAATAAATAAAGATACTTTTTAATTTAAAAGTATTAAAATGTAACACTACTAGCACTTATTACAAGATCAATAGTAATACCATTCGTACTATACATAATTACACCACATTTGTTTTGAGAACAAAAGTTTGTTATTGGTGATCCACTTACCCCACCATGGTGGGGCAAGTGGATCATCTGGCGCAAATTTTCAAGTCCCTCGTACTGAATACATAACAATCATAAAAAGCGAAATAAATGACGATTTGAAGAATATTAGTCCCTCATTTGTTATCCACAGAAAAAAGTTTGAATTGCATTATTCACGTTAGCTGTACATAACAATGAAGTTGACTTTTGATTTTTCTGTATCCACTTACCCCACGGTACCTTATAACTTTATTTATACGGTTGGTAAATGGCTGGGCATGGCGTACCATTGCACATTGGACCGAATCGACAATTTAGCCGGAAAAAAGTGTTATCTCTGTTCTCGTCGAATTTAGACATTCGATGTCTACAGAGAAGTTATTCGTTATTGAGTTTTGCATTTTTTAAGGAAAAAGTTAAATAGGGTGGCCCATATTTAAGCTAAAATTTTGACTCAAACTTTTTTGTTTGATGAAATTTGTGGCTGCGCTCTTCTGAAAACTTTTAGAAAATATTATTTTGAACAACTTTGTCGAAGACACTTTTGATCTAACTCTTCATTTGAACTAAGTAAATTGATTTTGAAAGTATTAACTTAGGGTGGACCCAAAAAATCAGTTATTTTGATCTAACTTTTTTGTTTTCAGTTTTACGTGAATGTGGTCTTCAGAAGAGTTGCAGAGGAAGTAAAGATACACATTTTTGCTCAACATCGCAAGTTTGTTATTCTTGTGATTTTGAAGTTATAAGCAAATTTAAGTGAAAAACTATGAAATCTTAAGATGCCCATAACTCATGGAGTTGGTTCGATAAAGTTTTTCTTTAAGTGGCATTAGAAAGGCCATACAATAGGCAACTTTTGTTGCAAAAACTGTGAGAACGTATTTTTTGCAAATTGAGAAAATTCACTTCAAAAATCTTCTTCTTCTTCTTCTTTCTGGTATTACGTCCCCACTGGGACCTGCTTCTCAGCTTAGTGTTCTTATGAGCACTTCCACAGTTATTAACTGAGAGCTTACTATGCCAATGACCATTTTTGCATGCGTACAGGGGATAGGCAAAATGATTGAGATAGGCAAAATTTTGCCCAAATTCAAATGCTTATAACTTTATGAAGAATGGATGAAATTGGATGCATCTGGAAGCAGTCGACGGCAAATTTGGTCCAGTTTTAGGAACTTTCTTGGCCATGCATATTGGCTACTGGACACCGGAGATGTTCCGGATTTTCTGAGGACATGTCCAAATGTCATTTTTTCTGTCGCTTGTATTTTTGTGTGGTGTAAAGTTAGATAGATGTTTGCAATTTTCCTAGAAACTAGAACTAATAGGAATGTTCCGAATTGGCCACATCCCCCGGGGCACCTGGAACCTACTATAAAGTGGTTATGGCAGCCGGTGATGCTGGAAATGCTTCGGAAAGCATAACCTTTGAAAATAATGAAGTTTGATGCCCATATTGATATGGTTCCGGATATGTTCCTAATTGACCACTTCCCCCAGAGCACCTGGAACGTTCTATAGAGTGGTCTGTGCATCTAATGGTTCTGAATACGCTGCAGGAAACATCATTTTTAAGGTTGGTGTCCGCTTGGATATAGCTCCGGATAATATTTACATGATTGGAAATACAAACATGACTGACCATGTTTTCCGGAACCAGTTTTACGGAAATGGTCATATTTCTGAAGATTTCCAACCAATCTTAATGCGTCCGGTGGCATTCAACTTCCTTCTTCTTCTTTCTGGCGTTACGTCCCCACTGGGAGAGAGCCTGCTTCTCAGCTTAGTGTTCTTATGAGCACTTCCACAGTTATTAACTGAGAGCTTACTATGCCCATGACCATTTTTGCATGCGTATATCGTGTGGCAGGTACGAAGATACTCTATGCCCTGGGAAGTCGAGAAAATTTCCAACCCGAAAAGATCCTCGACCGGTGGGATTCGAACCCACGACCCTCAGCTTGGTCTTGCTGAATAGCTGCGCGTTTACCGCTACGGCTAACTGGGCCCTATTAGTTCTAGTTTCTAGGAAAATTGCAAACATCTATCTAACTTTACACCGCACAAAAATACAAGCGACAAAAAAAATGACATTTGGACATGACCTCAGAAAATCCGGAACATCTCCGGTGTCCAGTGGCCAATATGCATGGCCAAGGAAGTTCCTAAAACTGGACCAAATTTGCCGTCGACTGCTTCCAGATGCATCCAATTTCATTCATTTTTCATAAAGTTATAAGCATTTGAATTTGGGCAAAATTTTGCCTATCTCAATCATTTTGCCTATCCCCTGTATATCGTGTGGCAGGTACGAAGATACTCTATGCCCTTGGAAGTCGAGAAATTTTCCAACCCGAAAAGATCCTCGACTGGTGGGATTCGAACCCACGACCCTCAGCTTGGTCTTGCTGAATAGCTGCGCGTTTACCGCTACGGCTATCTGCCCCCCCCCCCCCCCCCTCACTTCAAAAATATACTTAAAAAAAACTCGAAATTCGCTTGTAACTCACAAGATTTTAAAGTTAACGGCGTGCTGTCTTCAGCAAAGTTGTAGAATTTAACTAGATCTACAACTTTTCCATACACCAATTTTAAGAGAAATGTGAAACAAAATATGAAGAAATGATGATACGATTCAGATGTAGGTCACCTTATATTTATTACCATAAAACATTAAGTTAGTATATCAGCAGTCGCTTTCATATACTTGATGTTGTAAACTTTGCATGGTATTATGATTTTATTATTATTTTATCAGTATTCAGTGGTATAATCAGGGATGGGGTGCGAAGCAAAGATACACTTTTGAAGTGAATTTTCTCAATTTACAAAAAATACGTTCTCACAGTTTTTGCAGCAAAAGTTGCCTATTGTATGGCCTTTCTAATGCCATTTAAAGGAAAATTTTATCGAACCAACTCCATGAGTTATGGGCATCTAAAGATTTCAAAGTTTTTCACTTAAATTTGCTTATAACTTCAAAATCACAAGAATAACAAACTTGCGATGTTGAGCAAAAATGTGTATCTTTACTTCCTCTGCAACTCTTTTGAAGATCACATTCACGTAAAACTGAAAACAAAAAAGTTAGATCAAAATAACTGATTTTTTGGGTCCACCCTAAGTTAATACTTTCAAAATCAATTTACTTAGCTCAAATGAAGAATAAGATCAAAAGTGTCTTCGACAAAGTTGTTCAAAATAATATTTTCTAAAAGTTTGCAGAAGAGCGCAGCCACAAATTTCATCAAATAAAAAAGTTTGAGTCAAAATTTTAGCTTAAATATGGGCCACCCTATTTAACTTTTTCCTTAAAAGATGCAAAACTCAATTACGAATAACTTCTCTTAAGACATCGAATGTCTAAATTCGACGAGAACAGAGATAACACTTTTTTCCGGCTAAATTGTCAATTCGGTCCAATGTGCATTGGTACCTCGCGTACCTGAAGGAATAAAATAGACCCCTTTGTGCGGTCCTTAGCCTTTTGCCCAGCAACTCCTATCCCTACCTCCTCGCGGTACTGGCCGGGTACGAGTAACCTGGGAAGATCGGGTAACCAACCCCCGGTGGGAACTTTGGTCGTAAGCTGACAGGGAAGGGGGGGGGGTTTGCTTTTGCTTTTGCTTCTGCAAACCTTGAGCGTCTGTACTCCATGTTAGGAGCGGATCACAACAGCGTCTGTTCCCCATGTCAGGGGCGGCTGATCATCGTCCGAGTGCCAGAGAAGGACTCTAAGCTAAACTGTGCACTATGGTCCTCCGAACATTTAGGGGGAATGGTCCTCTGGAAATCTAGGGGGTTGGTGTCAGGCCCTGCAAGCCAGCCGTAAAAAAATCAAGCAACGAATAATCAACGAGAGAATACGAACCGGGACAATCGGCGAAGACCACAGCGACGTAAAGGGACTAACGATTGGAAGCTCGGTACGTGGAACTGCAAATCTCTCAAGTTCATCGGGAGCACACGCATACTCGCCAACGTGCTGAAGGACCGTGGATTCGGCATCGTAGCGTTGCAGGAAGTGTGTTGGAAGGGATCAATGGTGCGAACGTTTAGAGGTAACCATACCATCTACCAGAGCTGCGGCAATACACATGAGCTGAGAACAGCTTTTATAGTGATGGGTGATATGCAGAGGCGCGTGATCGGGTGGTGGCCGATAAATGAGAGAATGTGCAAGTTGAGGATCAAAGGCCGGTTCTTCAACTTCAGCATATTAAACGTGCACAGCCCTCACTCCGGAAGCACTGATGATGATAAAGACGCTTTTTACGCGCAGCTTGAACGCGAGTACGACAGTTGCCCAAGCCACGACGTCAAAATCATCATAGGAGATCTAAACGCTCAGGTTGGCCAGGAGGAGGAATTCAGACCGACGATTGGGAAGTTCAACGCCCACCGGCTGACGAACGAAAACGACCTACGACTAATTGATTTTGCCGCCTCCAAGAATATGGCCATTCGTAGCACCTACTTCCAGCACAGCCTTCCGTACCGATACACTTGGAGATCACCACAGCAGACAGAATCGACCACGTTCTGATTGATGGTCGGCACTTCTCCGACATTATCGACGTCAGGACCTATCGTGGCGCTAACATCGACTCCGACCACTATCTGGTGATGGTCAAACTGCGCCCAAAACTCTCCGTCGTTAACAACGTACGGTACCGACGGCCGCCCCGGTATGACCTAGAGCGGCTCAAGCAACCGGATGTCGCAGCGGCATACGCGCAGCAACTCAAGGCTGCATTACCGGAAGAGGGTGAGCTGGACGAAGCCCCTCTTGAGGACTGCTGGAGAACAGTAAAAACAGCCATCAACGATGCAGCTGAGAGCAACGTCGGGTACGTGGGACGGAGTCGACGGAACGATTGGTTCGACGAGGAGTGCCAGGAGGTTTTGAAGGAGAAGAATGCAGCGCGGGCGGTCATGCTGCAGCAAGGGACCCGGCAGAACGTGGAACGCTATAAACGGAAACGGCTACAGCAGACCCGCCTCTTTCGAGAGAAAAAACGCTGCCTGGAGGAGACGGAGTGCGAGGAGATGGAACAGCTGTGCCGGTCTCAGGAAACGCGTAGGTTCTATCAGAAGCTCAACGCATCCCGCAACGGCTTCGTGCCGCGAGCCGAGATGTGCAGGGTTAAGGATGGGAGCATTCTGACGGACGAGCGTGAGGTGATCGAAAGGTGAAAGCAGCACTTCGACGAGCACCTGAATGGTGCTGAGAGCACAGGCAATGAAGGTCGGGACAACGGAGGAAATGCCTTCGTCAGTACTGCGGAAGATGGAAACCAACCAGCCCCCACTTTGAGGGAGGTTAAGGATGCCATTCACCAGCTCAAGAACAATAAAGCTGCTGGTAAGGATGGTATCGGAGCTGAACTCATAAAGATGGGTCCGGAAAGGCTGGCCATTTGTCTGCACCGGCTGATAGGCACAATCTGGGAAACAGAACAGCTACCGGAGGAGTGGAAGGAAGGGGTATCAGGTATCAGAAGGCCAGCTCCAAAGGCACGTTCCCCACCAGTTGGGAGATTTGTGCCATCGCCATATTTGAGCCTATTTCATCATCTACCCGATGGGAGAGGAAAGGGAAGGGAAAGATGGGAGGAAATAGGAATGGGGTCCCTTGAAGAGGGAAAATCGCATAAGCGAATTGAGAGCATGTAGCTCCATACCACAATGGGTTCGAACAGCGCCCTAAAAAGGACACTGCAAAACGCATGAGCGTAAAGAGAGCCTATAGCTCATTACCACAGCGGGTTAAGAATAACAAAATGTCCTGAACATTCAGGCTTCTGAATTCAGTTTCACTTAATAAGTGTTTACCAAGTAATTGGAATCGCATTTGCGCAAAAACTGGACAGTTACATATCAGGTGATACGAAGTTCCATAATCGGAGTCACAACTATCACACACAAATGAGTCAGCACGCTGAATATTTGCCATGTGATAGTTGAGTCGGCAGTGTCCTGTCAACGCTCTGACCAAGAGACTGCAATTCTGCTTTGACAGATTTGTTAAATACTTCGCCACCCTTGGAGATGGCTCAGTAATTTACAATTTTGTTTGACGACATGACTCCAAACTATTCCAATATTGCTTGTGCTGAGTTGCCGCCCAAGAGTTTATCTGAAACTTCACCCAGCACTTCGAAATTGGAATAGCCGGCTCAGGGCCAATGAAGTCATGTGATGCTCCATCGCGAGCTAGCTCTTCAGCCAATTCATTTCCAACGATGGAAGAATGGCCAGGTACCCATACAAGAGTTACAGAGTTGACTGAATTCAGTTCCTCAATTTGAGTTCGACATGCGATAACAAGCTTCGACCTTGAGTTGGCCGAAGCGAGAGCTTTTATAGCAGCTTGACTATCTGAACAGAAGTATATGACTTTACCCATTACGCGCTGTTGAAGTGCTGATTGCACTCCACACATAAGGGCAAATATTTCCGCCTGAAAAACGGTGCAGTTTCTACCAAGTGAGTAAAACTGATTCAGCCTTAGCTCACGAGAATATACTCCTGCACCAGCTCTACCTTCAAGAAGGGAGCCATCAGTGTAACATACTATATTGTTTGATATACTTCTTTCCAAATAGCCAGACGTCCACTCTTCCCGTGAAGGGAATTGTGTGATAAATGTCCTGTAAGGAAAGTTACAAGCAATTGTGAGATCACTTGGAGCAAGGACAATACCCATAAACGGTAAGAGCAAGAAAGTGCTTCTTGTTTAAGATATATGTGTAGTGGCGCAACGTCGAAAAGGGCCTCGAGCGCTGCTGTGGGAGTTGTAGAGAACGCACCAGACATCGCCATCAAGCACATCCTTTGGAGATGGCCCAATTTTGATTGGATTGTTCTCACTTCGCCCTTTTGCCAGCACACAAGACATCCATATGCCAATATTGGTCGAACAACTGTTGTGTAAATCCATTTGATATATTTGGGTTTGAGGCCCCAAGTTTTACCAAAGGTTCGCCGGCATTGACCGAAGGCCATGCAAGCTTTTTTGACTCTGAAATCAATGTGAGGTGTCCATGAAAGTATGGAATCTAAAATGACTCCGACATACTTTACTTGATCAGTCACATTAATCTCAGTGCCAAAAAGACGTAAAGGTCGAATTCCATCGCGGTTTCGTCTTTCCGTAAAAAGAACAATAGATGTTTTATTCGGGTTAACCGAAAGGCCATATTGGCGACACCAACTCTCGACTACCTGAAGAGCACTTTGCATCAGGTCGAATAGGGTGCTTATGCACATACCAACTATCAGAGCTAGATAGTCGTCGGCAAATCCATATGTTGGAAAACCGCTATTATTGAGTTGCCTCAATAGCGTATCTGCTACGAGATTCCACAAAAGTGGTGACAAGACTCCCCATCCGCAAGGCATCCGCAAACACTCAATTTTCGAATCGCTGCTTGACGCAATGTCGAGAAGAGATGTCAGTTTTTGAGCATTTGATGAATCCAATTGGTAATTATTGTAGGTAGCCCATGGTTTCGTGCTGCTTCCAATATGGCATCGAAAGACACGTTATCAAAGGCACCCTCAATATCCAAGAAAACACCCAAGCAGGATTGCTTCTGAGTGAATGCTTTCTCGATATCGTATACAACTTTGTGTAAAAGAGTCACCGTGGACTTTCCAGATTGGTAAGCATGTTGATTCACATGAAGAGGCATGTTTGCCAAATAAACATCACGGATGTGATGATCGATAATGCGTTCCAGACATTTCAGAAGAGAAGAAGTCAGACTTATTGGTCTAAAACTCTTCGCTTCTTCATACGACGCACGGCCTCCTTTCGGAATAAACTTTACAGTAATATCACGCCAGGATCTGGGAATATACCCGGTAGCAAAACTGCTTACAAGTAGCTTTTTCAAAACATGTTTGATAGACTCAAATCCCTTTTGTAGCAGAACAGGATAAATCCCATCCGCTCCTGGAGATTTGAAAGGAGCAAAACTATTAAGTGCCCATTGAATCGATTCAGTAGTTACGATACTGCGAGCCAAGGCCAGAAACTCGTAACTGCATGAAAAGACATTTGGTTCATCCGTAGATGCTATGTCCGCACATCCGGGGAAGTGTGTATTGAATAAACATTCTAAAACTTCTTCATCGGAAGAAGTAAAGTCACCATTAGGTAAGCGAATTTCGTTCACTTGGTAATCCTTAGATTTTGCAAGGATTTTGTTCAGCCCACTGACTTCACTCAAACTGGAAACATTTGTACAAAGGTTTTTCCAGCCGGATCGTTCAGCAGAACGAAGAGCCTTCTTGTAAGCCTTGCGAGCCGACTTGAACGACTCTGATCCAGCTGAACGGCGTCTGTTCCAACTCCTTCTAGATTGTTTCCTGAGTCTAGTCAGATCGGAATTCCACCATGGGGTCCCTCTTGTAGTCTTTACAGACCGCAGAGGACATGCTTCTTCAAAAGTTTCCATAATGTAGGATGTTGTAGTATCAACGGCATCATCCAAATCACTTGGATTTTCAATGGACGGAGAATATCCATGAAATTTGGTCGCAACCAATTCAATGTAGAGTTCCCAGTTTGTTGACCGGGGATTCCTAAAACGCAGTTACATTTGAATGTTCAAAGAAGATGTAGCGATGATCAGATAATGATTCCTCATGTGATACATGCCAATTCGTCAACTCGTGACTGATTCTATTCGAGCAGAGCGTTATGTCTAACACTTCTTCTCTATTGGAAACCATGAAGGTTGGGCGATTGCCTATGTTAAGTAATCCAACGTCTGTACTTTTTAAGTATTCCATCAGACTGGAGCCTCTCAAATTGATATCTGAGCTGCCCCAGATGATGTGATGAGCATTGGCATCACTGCCCACAATCAGCGGAAGGCCTTTTGTTACGAAGTGTGCGACAACTCGTTTGAAGTCATCCGTTGGGGATGGTTCATCATGTGGTAAATATACCGAACAATAGACGTATTTCCTGTTGAGGTCACCAACAGAAACATCAATTGTGACAGCACATACATCTCTGGTCGTCAACTCAGAAATGAGTGTAGCAACGATTGCTTTATTTACGAGCACGCATGCGCGGGGCATGGAGCGCGAGTTTGCCATTTCAAGTTTGCTGAAAGTAGCAAAAACTGGGTCCACAAGGTTACCTAGATAGAAGTTTCCTATACGAAAGTAGGGTTCTTGAACTAGCGCCACTTGGGCTGCACCATTTTGCATGAGTCTGCAAAGATTGATCGTTGCTGTTCTTTTATGCTGAAGATTGATCTGAGCTAACCTAACCGTAGCCACTACCCAAACTAGGCAGGATTAAGCTTTTTGCAATCTCAGCACGAAAAAGACCAGCAACGAAAAAACCAGATCGGTATCTATTTAAAGTCGCCAAAGGCAAAAGAGCACAGAATACACTGTGTAAAACGCATAATGCGAATCCATATAGGTGATAATTTAAATTAAATGTCAACATATTCATAATCCCACCCTTATTAAGCCTCAGGATAGAGACTGAAGAAGGGCAGCCGATTATCTCAGAGAAACACAAGGTCACCTGCACCATTGCTCCGGGTAGCACTGGAAGGACTCAATACTGTGGAGGGCGCCCTGATACCCCACAGGCTCCGTTAGCGGTTAGGTTTTATTTAGAGCCCCCTAACCATTCATTCCTAGGCACGGTACGCATCACACCATAAATTAGGGGTCACCTGTGAGGTGGACTTTTACCACCGGAACAGGCAGTCCGTAGTGTTAATTCTTAGCCAGTTGAAACAACCGCTACCGACACTACGCGGCTATCTAGGCTGCTCGGGAAAAGGAGGTTAATATTGATGATTAACTCCTGACGCAGCCGAACAACGAGGAGTGGAAGGAAGGGGTAATCTGCCCCATCTACAAGAAAGGCGACAAGTTAGATTGTGAGAACTTTCGAGCGATCACCATTCTAAATGCGGCCTACAAAGTATTATCCCAGATCATCTCCCGTCGTCTGTCACCCGTAGTTAACGAGTTCGTGGGAAGTTATCCAGCCGGCTTCGTTGACGGCCGATCGACAACGGACCAGATCTTTACTGTACGGCAAATCCTCCAAAAATGTCGTGAATACCAGGTTCCAACGCATCACCTTTTCATCGATTTCAAGGCGGCATACGACAGTATCGACCGCGTAGAGCTATGGAAAATCCTGGACGAGAACAGCTTTCCCGTGAAGCTCACGAGACTGATAAGAGCGACGATGGAAGGTGTGCAAAATTGTGTGAAGGTTTAGGCGAACACTCCAGTTCGTTTGGATCCCACCGGGGACTACGACAAGGTGATGGACTTTCGTTCCTGTTGTTCAATATTGCGCTAGAAGGTGTTATGCGGAGAGCCGGGCTTAACAGCCGGGGTACGATTTTTACGAGATCCAGTCAATTTGTTTGCTTCGCGGATGATATGGACATCGTCGGCCGAACATTTGAAAAGGTGGCAGACCTGTACACCCGCCTGAAACACGAGGCAGTAAAAGTTGGACTGGTGGTGAATGCGGCCAAGACAAAGTACATGCTAGCTGGTGGGGCCGAGCGCGACAGGGCTCGCCTAGGTAGCAGTGTTACGATAGACGGGGATACGTTCGAGGTGGTCGACGAGTTCGTCTACCTTGGATCCTTGATGACGGCTGACAATAACGTTAGCCGTGAAATACGGAGGCGCATCATCAGTGGAAGTCGGGCCTACTATGGCCTCCAGAAGAAGCTGCGGTCAAAAAAGATTCACGCCCGCACCAAATGTACCATGTATAAAACGCTCATAAGGCCGGTAGTCCTCTACGGGCATGGAACGTGGACGATGCTCGAGGAGGACCTGCAAGCACTTGGAGTCTTCGAACGTCGGGTGCTTAGGACGATCTTCGGCGGTGTGCAGGAGAACGGTGTGTGTCGCGAAGGATGAACCACGAGCTCGCCCAACTCTACGGCGAACCCAGTATCCAGAAGGCGGCCAAAGCTGGAAGGATACGATGGGCAGGGCATGTTGCAAGAATGCCGGACATCAACCCTGCAAAGATGGTATTCGCTTCGGATCCGGTTGGTACAAGAAGGCGTGGGGCGCAGCGAGCTAGGTGGGCGGATCAAGTGCGTATCGATTTGGCGAGCGTGGGGCAGAACCGAGGATGGAGAGATGCGGCCACGAACCGAGTATTGTGGCGTGAAATTGTTGATTCAGTGTTATCTGTGTAGATGTTAACTAAATAAATGAAATGAACTTTTTTTATACATCACTCTATATGAACCAATACAATCGTATAGAATGATTGAAAAGTGGAGGCTATATGCGTACTTGGCACGACTTTTTCAGCGAGTCTCGAATACGGGACCTCTGGATCAGGTACCGGACACCCTTCCTCTGTACCACCTAGGGTTACATAACTATCAAGTGATGAATGCCAATATAAATACATGTTTCATGTTTCGACACATACTTTGTTGTTTTTTGAGGCCCATCGTCAGCAAATACCAAGTTTGGGAGGCAATTTTTGCGATTTCATATGATGCTTTTTGGATTGATATATGATCTGTCAGTTTATATAATTTAACGTGATTCTATGTAGCACCATTTACGACACGTTTCGTTGTCAACACAGATTGTCGTTTATGAATCGTATTGGGGATTTATATACAACTTGTGTTAACATTGATAACGCTTAATTTGGCATCTTGTGCGATTCTAATTTTGGACGCATGAATATGTGATTTTGGATGCACATTCTTATACGATACGTGGTTCACTGGGGATGCATGTCGTATCGAAATGCTCATTCGTTTTCAATATAAGGGGCATCCTTACCAGAATCATAAATCGTATCACAAGTTATATATTTTTGACACTCACCATACGATTTAAAACTCTGCTAAAAATGTTAAGGCTATTAAATAGTCAATTTTCTTGGGTTGAAGCATCGCTAAGCTTGAAGCCAGTCGAACTGACAGTTTTTACACTGTTTTTCACTGCAGAATGAAAGATAGGCAGATAGAAAATATCACATCGGTTGTTTAAACTAATTAAGCATAATAAAAATACATACAACGAAGCAAAAAATAAATGAATCAATAATTATCAAAGTAAGAAATGGTAAATGGTAACTTTCGTTGGACCGAAAAACGAAGATGAAAAGAATCTAATAAAACATACAAACACAGATCCGCAATCTTTTTTATTTTTTTTCTTCATGCGCAAAGACAACATTTCAGTGAAAGCGATAGGTCAGTGCTTCCGTCGTCTGTCAACCACCATGTGCACTATCTCAACCAGCTGAACTCGCGCGTGCTCAAGAGGTTATCTCCGAAATTTCAATCGTCTACATTTTGAAAGTATTTGGTTTTGCGTTAGGTCAAGAGCAGCCACCTCAGTGTAATGACACAGCGCATCGAATGACGAATTGTTTCATTCCCCTCGGTTATGATTGCCTGAATGCGAGCAATGCATGTAAGCCAATTAGCCGACATTCGTTATGCTGATTGAAAAGATCGCAATCTTTGGAAACAAACGTATCCCTGCCGGATCCCTTTTCACCTTTTTAATTATCATTCGATCTTACTGTGGGGAGGCTCTTCGTCATCTTCCTCCCGTCCCGTTTCGAGTTATTTTCAATTAATATGTGCTCGCCTTGAGTAGGACTGTAGACGCCAACAACGGACCGTGGACGCACATTTAACCCTTTGAATTCCAAAATATGACCAAGGTACGCTCGTAAACAATTTTTGGACGAATCAATGTAAAAATCTAAGGAAGGATTCCTGAACGAACCTGTATGGCAATTTTTACAAAAATTATATTATATTAAACTCACTGAAATCCTGTAGTTCATGACAAAATAATCCGAATTTTCCACTCGAAATACCAGGATTGTCCAAAATTGTTTAAAAGTGTGGGAAGATAAGGATTTAAAATTAAAATTGCATAAGCTTTATAAATATGTATGGGCAATGCCATCCAAAGGGTAAATGAAATGAACAAAACGCTAAAGGAATCATGAATGATTATCCGTTGGATTGCAAACCTACAACGGCACGAAGTGTCCGTCGTATGACAGTGGCCCACAAACGATGGGAAATATTGAAAGCAAACGCACCGACTTAGCCGTCGATAGGGCGAAGACAGAAGGAGTTGCCGCTTTAATCGGGAGCAGGTTAGTATCTTCTTTGCGCGAAGACGTCATTCCAACTTCAGCGCATGGGAGCCCGGAAATCCAGTTTTAATTTCTGGCGTATCTTAATTAATACTACGAGTTTAAATGACAACACCGATAAAAAGGCGTCGGTAAGTTTTTGATCATTTACATTCAGTTCTATATTTGAACGAACGAACAATCTGGATTTATATTAAAAAAAAAACGAGTGTTGATAAATTGACCAAAAACAAAATGACCGCCAAAGACATTTTATATTGAGAATGGCGGCCTCCCAACGAACATCGGAATATCTTTACAACCATATCGCCAATGATTAATATCTACACGGATCCTTAAACTAGAAGAGTTTTTTTTGCGAACTTATGAAAAAAATGGTGGAAAAATACTGAGAAACAGAAAAGCTATCGCGATTTGATTTATTTTTTTTCTTTTGCGATTAAAAATAAAGCTGCTGATAAAGGGATTCAGAACGGGTTTCTTAAGAAATTGTTATAGGGATTCTTTAAGGAGTAAAAGTTTGGAATCAACTTCAAATTTGTGGGCCTCGTGGCCGTGCGGCTAGTGTTGTCAGACATTTAAGCGCATCGTGTCATTGGGTGTGGGTTCGATTCCCACTTCAGCCATTCAAACTTTTCGTCAGGAATATATCTCGGCTGTGCCACGGGAGCATGCTTGTCCGTTGTCTAGTGTTAAGTTACAGTCTGTGCAGCTAAATGACTGAAGACGGTGTCTGTGTCTTTTAAAAAATATTGCACTAAAACTTCAAAGGCACAAATCTCGAGTAGAAAGCATCCATCCAGTGCACTTTTTTTTTTGGATTTATGCACTAGCAGAAAGCTTAAAATAAGAAGATCAGAAACGTTTGCCAACTATTTTCCCAGTTTAGTGCTTTTGAAAACGTGAGTAGGGACACAAGTCAGCAATTGTTCCAGCCAGGACCGCATTTACGGGGAGCCGAGGGGCCATGGCCCCCGGGACCCCACATTTTAGGGGCCCCCATAAATCTTGACAAACATATTTGTAGTTAAACTTTCACGAATAATCAGAACCAATGGAATAGCCCCATACTTTCTTTTTGAAATCGTGTCATATTATTTGATGGATTTTATTTTTTAAATATATAAATATATATATATATATATATATATATATATATATATATATATATATATATATATATATATATATATATATATATATATATTAGGGTGCCAATGGAATGTATGGGAAAAATTTTGCCATCGAATTTCAAAAAAAGGTAGGGCTCAAAAGTTTTGTCTCCTCGAAAAAAGTCCCCATGCAAAATTTGAGCTCAATCGGACTTCATTAAGTGGACCCCCAAAGCGGTCAAAGTTTGGCTTTTTTGACCCATGAAAAATCTCCAAAGGGGGGGGTACATGAAATTTCCGAAATCGAAATTTTTTTTTTGATGCCAGATGTCTTAGAAATGCATGAAACGTCGAGATCTGGTGTTATTTGGAAAAAATTTTTTTTGAAAAAATCGACCTTTTGGGACTTAGTAAATTTTTGAGTTGGGGGAGAGAATTGAATTTGAAATTAACGATTTGAATTCAATTGCTGAGAAATTCAAGGCAATAGTATTGAAACATATCCTATATGATTGTTGGCCACTGAAAGCATATGATATGTGATATTTCATTAGGGTGGTTCATTTACTTTCCATTAGGGTGGTCCTTTTTGTTAAAAAATAAAAAAAAATAAAAATAGAATTTTAATTGAATATTGAAGACAATAGTATTGGAACATCTCTCACATTATCGTCAGCCATTTTCTACATTTAATATGTGGTATTTTATTAGGGTGGTTCACTTATTTTCCATTACGGTGGGCCTTTCTGTCGAAAAATCATAATTTGAATGGGATATTAAAAACAATAGTATTTTATCACCTCTTTCATCATCGTAGGGCATTTCCTTCATTAGATTCGTGATATTTCATTGGGAAGGCTCACTTATATTCAATTACGGTGATTCTTTAAAAAAAATTTGAGTATTTGAATGGAATAGTAAATACAAGAGTAATTAAACATCTCCTATGTCATCGTAGGCCACTGTTAATGTATAATATGTGATATTTCATTGGGGCTATTGTCCTCAGTTTTGCATAAGGGTGATCATTTAATTTGTAAAATATTCTCAACAGATCTAACAAATCAACTTTGTTTGTATAGTTTTGAATCATGATTCTTCATTGGCATGCAACTCTTCGTTAAGCTATTTTCATTAAGGGTTTCTTTTGAATAGTTAAAATAAAACGTTCCAATCATCAGTGAATTCAGTGAAGCACAACTCTAACTGCCATAATCAAAATACAGATAAGAAAGGAATGAAATAATTTTTGACGTATACAAATTATGACAATAGCTTGATGGGCGACGATGAAGGGCAACAAAAGTGTTTAGTTTATATTTTCAAAAGAGATTTTCAGCCTTGGGCTCCTTCATTCCCGAAACAAAAGTACGTTGCCTTCTGCTTGCTATAGTACACGCGATTCGGTTGTGACAACGTAGGTAATTCAAGTTTTGACAATCAGTTCTCGTTTATTCTTCAAAGATGTAACAAAGTTCCTTCTAGAAATTTCGTCGGAATTTCATATGGATTTTTTCGATGGAGTTTTCGACGGAATTTTCTTTGGAGTTTGCTTTGGAATTTTAATCGGAATTTCCTTCGAAATTCCTTTTAAAATTTTTTATTGGACTTTTCTACGAAATTTCCTTTTTTTTCTACGGAATTTTTATCAAAATCGGAAATTTATCCTGAATTTGCTTCGGAATATCCTGTGGAATTTTCTTCGGTATCTTTAGAAGTGCCCTTTTGAATTTTCTGTGGTATTTCCTTCGAAATTTCCTATGAAGTGTCCTCCGGAATTTCATTCTGAACTTTTCATTGGAATTCTTCGAAATTTACTTCGGAGTTCCTTTTTGAGTTTCCTTCGAAATTTGCTTTGGAGTTTCCTTCCGAATTTCTTCTAGAGTTTGTTTCGGAATTTCCTGTGTTATTATCTTTGGAGCTTCCTTCAGAATTGTATTCGAAATATTATTTGGAATTTCTTTCAAAGCATTGGAATTTACTTTGGAAATTCCTTCGATATTTTCTTTGGAGCTTTCTTCGGAATTTCATTTGCTATTTCTTTTGGACCTTTGAAATTTACTGCGGAATATTCTTAGAAATTTCCTTTACAATTTTCTTTGGAATTTCCACAGAGTTTTCTTGAGAATTTCCTTACAAATTTGCTTTGGATATTCCATAGAAAATTCCTTAGAAAATTCCTTAGAAATTTTCTACGAAATTTCCTTTTAACTTCCTTTTTTCATTGCAATTTGCTTCGGGATTTGCTTTGGAATTTTCTTTGGAATTTCCTTAGAAATTCCCTTTTGAATATGCTCTGGATATTTTTCAGAATTGTCGTCGGAATGTCCTTTGGAATGTGCTTCAGAATTTCTTTTGCAATTTTATTCATTTTTTTTTTAAATTTTTTTTTCGGGATTTCCCTTGTATTTTCGAAAGTTTCCATCGAAGTTTCCTTTGGAATTTCTTTTGGAGCTGTGATCTTTTCTTCGAAATTTCCTTAGAAATTCCTTTTTGAATTTCATTCGGAATTTGCTTTGAGTTTTTTTTATGGAATTTCATATGGAGTTTTCGGAAATTCCTTTGGAATTTTCCACGGATTTTTCTTCGGAATTCCCTTGGGTTTTTTTCGGAATTTCCTTTGGAATTTTCTACGCAATTTTCGTCAGAATTTCTTCTGAAATTTGCTTCGGAAATTCCGTTGGATTTTTTTTAGTTTCCTTCGGAATTAACTTTGGGATTTCCGTCGAAATTCCCTTAGGAGTATCCTTTAAAATTCCTTTGCAGTTTTCTTTAGGGCTACTTATCAAATTTTCTTCAGAATTTTCTTAGGAATTCCTTTATTACTTCCTTCAAAATTCTCTTTGAAATTTCTTTCGGAATTTCGTTTGAAGTTTACTTCCAAATTTGTTATAGAGTTTCCTCGGAATTTCCTTTGGAACAACCTTTGGAATTTCCCATGGAGATTTCGAAATTTTATTTAGAAGTATTGATTGGAATTTTTTCCTTTGGACTGTTTTACGTAATTTTCATCGGAATTTCCGTTGAATTTTCGCGGAATTTACTTTGGAATTTCCTTCGTATTGTTTTTTCGGAATTTTCTTAGGAGTATCCTTTGAAATTTCTTTGTATTCTTCGGAACTTCATATCTCATTTACTTCAGAATTTCCTTTGGAATTTCTTCATGAATTTCTTTCAGTAAGTTGCTTCAGGAAGTTATTTTGGATTTCTTTGGAATTACTTTCGGAATTTCCTTCTTCAGTTCTTCAAAATTTTCTTCGGCGTATCCTTTGGAATTTCTTCTGGAATTGCCTTCGGAATTTCCTTTGGAATTCGCTTCGGAAGTTCCTTTGAAATTTCTTATGGAATTTCCTTTGCAATTTCTTTTAGAGCTGGCTTCGGAATTTCATTTCTGCGCAATTTTCGTCCGAGTTTTCTTTGGAATTTGCTTCGGAACATCCTTCAAAAATCCATTCGGATTTATTTTTCTGGAATTTCCTTTTGAATTTGCTTTGGAATTTCTTTCGGGATTTGCTTTGGAATTTCATTTGGAGCTACCTTCGGGATTTGATTTGGAATTTTCTACGTTATTTTCGTCGAAATTTACTTTGCAATTTGCTTCGGAATTTCTTCTGGAGTTTTCTTCGGAATTCCTTTTGGAGCTTCATGCTAAATTTGATTCGGAATTTGATTTGGAATTTCTTTTGAAGCTTTGAAATTATTTCGGAATTTTCTTCGGAAGTACCTCTATAATTTTCGTTTCCTCTGGAATTTTCTTCGGTATTTCCTTCGGAATTTTCTCTGGAATTTCCTTCGGTATTTCCTTTGGAATTTTCTCTGCAATTTCCTTCGAAATATCCTCTGGAATTACCTTCGGAATTTCCTTTGGAATTTCCTTCGCAATTTCCTCTGGAATTTCATTCGGAAATTACTTTGGAATTTCCTTCCGTATTTCCCCTAGAATATTCTTCGAAATTATCTCTGGAATTTCTTTCGGGATTTTCTCTGGAATTTCCTTCAGAATTTTCTCTAGAATTTCTTTCAGAATTTCCTTTGGAATTTCCTTCGGAATTTCCTCTAGAATTTCCTGCGAAATTTCCTCTGGAATTTCCTGAGAAATTTCGTCTGGAATTTCCTTCGGAACTTTCTCTGGAATTTCTTTCGGAATTTCCACTGGAATTTCCTTCGGA
Organism: Aedes aegypti; assembly: GCF_002204515.2. Classification (NCBI taxonomy): domain Eukaryota; kingdom Metazoa; phylum Arthropoda; class Insecta; order Diptera; family Culicidae; genus Aedes; species Aedes aegypti. The sequence continues at coordinate 222,905,629 of NC_035109.1, read as the reverse complement.
ATTTCCACTGGAATTTCCTTCGGAATTTCCACTGGAATTTCCTTCGTAATTCCCTCTGGAATTTCCGTTGGAATTTCCTTTGGAATTTCCTTCAGTATTTCCTCTAGAGTTTCCTTCAGAATTTTCTGTAGAATTTCCTTTGGAATTCGCAAAACTAAATTGGAAAGGTCACGAGGCTCAATGCTTGATCTCTGATCCGATCTGATCTGAAATCACGAAGTAGCAAGCGGATTTTGTATGAAACGAGGACTCCGAACTGGTTCAGCTTAGTGAAGTGTTGCATTCCGAATGAAAATCACGCAAAACTTTTCAAAAAGACCTTTCTAACAATGAGAGGCTTTCTAGAAAACTCTTTTGTTGTTAACTAAGTTACCTTTACATTTTTCGTCGAACATTACGCAAATATTATGTAGTAGTCCACACCATAATCTTACGGTCTGTAGATATTAAGGTTGAAATTTTTACAATGATACCATAATCAAGAAAAGTGGACGAGACTTTTTCGAGAAATCATGGTTTCAAACTATACGAAAAATGATGCACCCTAATGGAAAATAAGAGAAACTCCCTAATGAAATATGTTAACAGTATCCTACGATGATGTCGCATATCAAATGGAACTAGAGGCGCATGAATTCAGAGGAATTTAAAGCCTCTCTAAACAAAAATATCACGAATCTAATGAAGGAAATGCCCTACGATGATGAAAGAGGTGATAAAATACTATTGTTTTTAATATCCCATTCAAATTATGATTTTTCGACAGAAAAGCCCACCCGAATGGAAAATAAGTGAACCACCCTAATAAAATACCACATATTAAATGTAGAAAATGGCTTACGATAATGTGAGAGATGTTCCAATACTATTGTCTTCAATATTCAATTAAAATTCTATTTTTATTTTTTTTTATTTTTTAACAAAAAGGACCACCCTAATGGAAAGTAAATGAACCACCCTAATGAAATATCACATATCATATGCTTTCAGTGGCCAACAATCATATAGGATATGTTTCAATACTATTGCCTTGAATTTCTCAGCAATTGAATTCAAATCGTTAATTTCAAATTCAATTCTCTCCCCCAACTCAAAAATTTACTAAGTCCCAAAAGGTCGATTTTTTCAAAAAAAAAATTTTCCAAATAACACCAGATCTCGACGTTTCATGCATTTCTAAGACATCTGGCATCAAAAAAAAAATTTCGATTTCGGAAATTTCATGTACCCCCCCCTTTGGAGATTTTTCATGGGTCAAAAAAGCCAAACTTTGACCGCTTTGGGGGTCCACTTAATGAAGTCCGATTGAGCTCAAATTTTGCATGGGAACTTTTTTCGAGGAGACAAAACTTTTGAGCCCTACCTTTTTTTGAAATTCGAAAAATCGATTTTCATTGGCACCCTAATAAATATATATATATATATATATATATATATATATATATATATATATATATATATATATATATATATATATATATATATATATATATATATATATATATATATCTCAGGCATCACAATCTCATCTGATCAAAGAGATCATCTTCTATGGTTGAAAGATATTATCCTCAATCCAAGAGCGCATTGAAATGATTCTATCTTTCCATCTCGATGATCTTGACACGTCTTGGAAAAATGAGAAAATTTCCGCTGGTACTGGTGTTTACTAACGCAATTTGAGATTAGTTATTCTGAAGCTTTTTCTTGGAAACAATAACATTTTGCGATTCTGGAAAGAGCTTTTTTTAGAACGTGCTGTCTACTAGTAAACTTTAGGCTAATCCTTGAGTATACCAACGAATTTGAAGACAAAAAACGTGAAAAAGAACGGTTAAGGACTAGGTTAGGGGAGGGGATGCGTTGGGCATTTTGGTCGGTTATTGAACTTTATAGAGGTGATAAAAACGTAACAAATATAAGCTTGTATTGTCAACCTATTACGGCCACTTGACTGTTTCCTACCAGAAGACACTTGATACAATCAGTGCACCAGTGGTGAATTTTCTGTTTTAATTAATAATTATCTATTGCAGAACCTTCACTTTTCAGCACTCACATGTGGCTAAATTACCGACACGCGATAGATGATTTTTCTCCAAACCAAAGTAAGACCTAGTCTTAGTCCTGACACAAGTGTTTGTACTAAAATAGATTTGTATCGTACATGGATCAGCAACAAACCTCTCCTTCTAAGGATGTATGAAATAAAAAAACTGCGTTTATTCCAGCAAATACAATAGCAACGGTTTTATTTAATTATTTGTTTATTACACTAATTCATTGTCTTAGAACCATTGATTCCCAAAACAAATATTGTATTTGAGTTTGCCAATATGCGGTCAGATTCTATGGCACGTTGTACTCAGAATTTAGTATGTTCTATGCAGTGAATGAATGAGAATTGAACCCATATCAGTCAAATGCTGCAAAGAAGAAGAAAGAAATAATATTAAAATAAAAATTGGCTTTATTCCAGACATGTCATTTCACTTAATTTCGTTATGTGTGCGAATCTTTCACAAATTTTAGGTACGCTGTCACCGTACCTATAAACCGCGGATTGCTGAGTCGGGAAGATTGTATCGAGCATCAAAAGAGCCAAAGATCTCCATGTAAAGATGATCAAAGAACCCTAGATGATATCTTCTTATTTGATCCATATCTTGCTCAGATGATCGAAAGATGAGATGAAATGCAATGCCTGATATATATGGAACATTAGTTGATGTTTATGCATATAAATTGTAATAAAACTCTTAAAACAAAACATATGAACATTCCGAATGGGATTTTGTTATCTTTAACTTCAAATTTCAAAAACGACTTGGATAAACAAGAAGAGTGTCATCCTTTTGCTTAAATTCCTAAAGATTTCTTTACGTGACTATCCAACTGTAACGAAAGCTTTCTCAACAAAGACTAGGTTCGCATGCAATTTATGTGTGCAAATCAAGTAATAGGACTTAATTATTTACACGCCAATTTTTTTTTGCTGGTAGCCAGCAAAATTTTGCTGATTTTTTGTGTGCTGTAAATCCAGCAATCTATCCAGCAATATGATACATTGCTGAACTTGCAGCAATATATTCTGACAGTTCGATTGCTGGTTTCCAGCAATTTCTTTATCCTGCGCAGCTTGGCTATTGCTGATCAATCAGCAAATGTATAAACACATTTTTTTAATTTCATTCGGATTATTTTTCAAATGAAAATTCAAAACATAATTACAAATGTACTTTTTACACTTCACACAAACTTTATATTTGTACCATTCTCAATATATCTGCAAAATACATGTTGGCTCGTAAAATGATTGGTTCTGGTTGTAAAAACAAAACCGGAGAAGTTCAATTGGATGCAATCTGATACAACTATCTAAAAGCAATGGTATCATGATTATGTCGAATTTTTAAACTAAATATACTAAGATGCTTACCTGATGGTTAAAACTTCCAAATTCAAGTGTTTGACACATTGCTAATTGTTTCAGTAACTCTATTACCTTCTGGACTATCCAGCAATTAGTATCGATGTTACTGAATTTACAGTAAAATCTTGTTTGCTGAAGTAGTATCAGCAATTCATTTTGCTGGAAGGTGAAATGAAAATTTGGTGTGTACCGTTTTGCCTCAAATTCCAAACAGACTCATATTCCGAACACTCGGTTTTTGTATGGCGATTTGGTTGAAATGTTTCGCTGAAATATGTCACCAAACAACAAGGTAATGGCAGTCAATTGCAATTATATTTTAACGTCTCCATTATAATTTATATCGCGGGAGTAGTGATGATTCTTTAGTTTGAGACCAGTAGAACAAGCTCAGATAAATTTATTTGCGAAATTGTTCATTTTAATACGATTTATTCGTGCTGTACGGAATTTGAATCAAGGTGTTTGGAATATGAGACAGAATTACACAGTGTTCGGTATTTGAATCAAAATTTTGTTCCATACTTTTGCATAAAAACATTATTGAAACTAATTAAATCAACATTTTTATCGTTACACCCAACAGCTAACAGTTAGACTTTGCGAAGAAATTAAAATTTACACAAATATCAGCTAATATGCCAATCAGATGCATTTGAAGTCACTGTTGGCCTTAAGTGCTCGGAATATGAGTCAAAACGGTATATATTTATTTTGAAAACTACTCTATTATTCACACTGAAGGGCATGTAGTGTTTAAGTGCCTTATATATAGGAACTTTAGAGACTTCTAGCTTGAAAAAAAAAACAGATCAAAAAGAGACCAGACAGGAACCAAGAATAGACCGAAAATGGACCAAACAGGAAACAGAAAAATGTAAACTAATAGCAAACAGAAGATAAGATTTTGATTCTTCATAATCGAATCATATATCTTTTTTGCAATTTCTCGTGAAATTCGTAGTTATTTTTCATGATTTTCTTTATGAATTTAGTGGGAAAGTTCAGGGATTATTCCGGAAATTCCTGCAGGAGTTTATTAAGTGATTATTTGCAGTGAAATTACTCACAAATTTTCCTTAGGAATTCCTCCAACAATTTTATTTCAGATACTGAAGAACATAATTTTGAATTTTCTAAGAATCTTTAAAGAAATAACCTTATCGATTCCATCAGGAATTTCTCCAAAGATTCTTTTAGATATTTCTCCAAGAAGTCTCAAGTCCTCCAGGATTTTCCAGTGATTCTTCACTTGATTTCCTTACTATATCCTCCAAGAGTTACGTTCAAAACAAAATCTTTGTCAGATTTCCTTAAGCAAAACTGGAGAATTCGTTTGAAGGATAAGTGAAAATATCTGGAAAATAGTTAGTGTATTCTATGGAAAATAATCGGGATAATCACTGAGGAAATTACTGGAGGTAATATCGTTGGAGTGTTCAAGGATTACCTATAGAATATCCTCTAAGCATCCTTTGAAAAGTCACTAGTAGAATATGTGGGCGAAATATTAAAGGAATCTCTAGAAATATTTCTAGAGAGATCCCTGTTTTAGTCTATGAAAGTATTCCAGATGAAAACGCTAGACAAACCTATTGATGATTTCTTGAAATTTTTCTTCGAGACCTTTGATACGAAATCCATGAAGAAGCTGCTAAATAGCTGCGCTAAAGTCTTGAATTTTTCTCTGAAGCCAGTAGTATATTGCATCAGGATTCACTGCAATCGCAATAAGGAAAGAAAAGACTTTAGAGACCATTTTTATTAAAATAGAGACATTGAGACTTTTTGGAGACTTAATAGAGCACAAGTCTCTAGAAAAAAGACTTGCTTCCTTAGGTAAATCTGTATGTTCAACAACTTGAAGATTAAAACATAAATAAAATCTGTATAATTTCAATTAATGTACCAAATGATTTTTTTTTTTTTGTTGAAGAAAACCCAAAAACATTGAATTTAACATATACAATCTACAAATATATGCAGAATATTTAAGAAAACATTAGTTAAATAAATTTAAATTGATTAACGTTCACAATGGAAAACAATTTTTGAACGTTATGAAATAGTTTGACGTTAAAATTTTCTAGTCTATTCTAAAGAATCAAAATGATCTTCTGGGAAAAGGGCCCCCACCAGACAATGGCCCCCGGACCCCCACATTTGTAAATCAAGCCCTGGTTCCAGCCATCTGAGATCAGAGATGTTCATCTTAAGGCGAAGTAGGCCGTCATATAAATTTGTACGCGTCGTTGATGATTGTTGCTAATTCATCTCACGATTTCGAATCAAAGAAAATCAGTTGGTTTTGCACTGACACAGCTGAAAAAGTATCAGCATACTTTATGCATGTTAGCGCGTAAAGTGATACTTTTTCAAGTCAGTATAAACTATCAAGACTGAGTTTTATCACTTTGAAACGAAAGCTGAAAAGTCATTATTGTTGCCAAAACGAATGACGGGCTACTTAACCTTAAACAAACTGCGTGATTACATACACAATCTAATAGTAATCTAAACCTACAATACTTCTGATCAACTAAAGTCCACAGCAACGGTTTCGTGTTTTCAATAACTCCAAATGCCATTAAACATATGTATCTGTAATAATATCATCAAATCAACCAAATCAATCATTTTTAGAACGTGAATACTGTCAAAGGTACATATGATACATCCCAAGGAGATTTAGACTGCAAAATGATGATACCAGAAAGGTTGCAAGAGTTTAAGTAGATGATACTAAATCAAATTTAGTACTATACCATTTAATTTCACTAGAGTTTGTATCCTTTGACAGATACGCGTATTTCGACCTCAACTGTAAGGACTGTTCATTTTATAAAGTGGACACCTTGTGCATGCTGTATCTTTTTAATTTATCAATGAAATTTCAATCGGTTTTCTGTACATCGTTCGACTAGTATTGTACAATGTTGTGATAATTAAAAATTTTCCAAAATAATTAAATTTCACACGAATATGGAACAACGTTTAAAACGGTCGATTTTTGGAGGTTATCAAAATCAATGATTATTAGAAAATGGCTGGAAAATTCAACAATCTATATTTTTTATTTTCTTGAAAGGCTTGCTCTTCGGGAGCATCATCAATCAGAAGCCTGATGGAAAAAATCAAATTATTTTTGGAGGAACAATTTTACAAATATGATAAAATCATTTTTCCCCGATATTTTTAGAGAAAAATTTTTTAAATTTGAAGGGGACCGATATGAGTAGAATTTGTTGGTTCAAAGTACGTCCTGACGGAAGTGCTAATATAGTATTAATATGGAAAATAATTTACGCCTCCATCGAGTTACTTATTCAGTCCCCACGTCACATTTAAAGCACAATAGAAAAACAATTACTTTTTTTTAGAAGACCTTTTGAAGTACATTGACAATTATCAAAATTTGCAACATTGCTATAATAAAATGGAATTTATTTTCCTCATATTATTTTCATAATACGTTATTCTGAGATTACCAATTGAAATATTCAGAGAAAAATGTTTACAATTTGCGGTAGATCGATAAATATGCGTTTTTTTTTTTTTTTTTTTTTTTTTTATCTTTATTAACGAGATTTTTAGCCCTGGGCTAGTTCATCTCGGGACAAACGGCTTTACTTCCCTTCCGAAGGAAGTCGTCACAGATTTTTTTAGTGACTATCTCGGGGATGGGATTCGATCCCAGGTCCTCGGCGTGAGAGGCGTGTGTTCTAACCACTACACCAGGTCCGTCCCCTCAATAAATATGCGTACATGATTTTAAAAGTATGAGACTTTTCAGTAAAACGACCATAAAGTGTAAAAATTATACATAAGACTGTGGTTTAAACTCACGATTTAGCTCTTGATTATACAAATATAGTTTCTTTAGTAGTCTAAACTTGTTTTGAACACGATTTTTACTTTTCTCTTTTGGTGGGAGCGAAAGAATAGTGTATCAGCAAATTTGGCCATAAATGTATAAATCACTAAAGTGACCTAAAGTCAGAGCACGGTGGAATATAATTGATTTTTTTAAAGCTCTACCTTTAGTAGAATAATAAAGGATACACCCATACAAATTGTTCATAAAAATGAGGATTTTTGTTTTGCGAAAAATAATATTAAACTTTGACAAACAGCTTTTCCTAGGAGTTTAAGCATAAGCATAAGCATAGATGACCGTACAATTCGTAGTTGCTACTCCGTGATTGACCAGAACAATCGAAGTTGCACAGGGAATTAATGAATGGGGCTTGGGATTAGCTTACCATTCTTCAATGTGCACAAATCGAGAGCTCAAATTTAAAAGTCAATAACGGCGCCGGCCACGTCCTTACGGTCATCGGGGAAGGGAAGGAATGTTAGTGTGACTACCGTTGTTACTAGAGACCGAGATCACCTCTGCATCTCCACGGTTGTCATGGAGAGGATATTGGGTTAGTGGGATAAGGTAAAGATCTGGGAGTCACCAATGTTTGGTGATGCGAGCCATGATATAATCACGCCTAACCGGATTCGCGAAATAATTCGATAATCGCATTAAACGCCGAACAAGTGTTCGTCACTCGCCCACGCAAGAGCAAGCGACGCGATCAATAGATCAAACACTACTAGCGATCCGCGGCGCTTTTTCATTTCTCTGAGCGAACGACGCGCGACAAGTTTGATCCTGCCCCCATCGCCCGCCCCCGCAGGAGCAAGCGTCAAGGTCGAAGGATCTAACACTACTTACGAACCGATCACTTTTTCACCGCTTCACTACCGACGCGCGACATATTTGATCCTGCCCTCATCACCCGCTCCCGCAGGAGCCAGCGTCAAGGTGGAAGGATCAAACACTACTAACGAACCGATCACTTTTTCACCGCTTCACTACCGACGCGCGACATTTTTGATCCTGCCCTCATCACCCGCCCCAGCAGGAGCAAGTGTCAAGGTCGAAGGATCAAACACTACTCTATTCAAAAGATGTTTTTATTAATGACGAAAACTGAAAATTACATGTATATATTTTAAATTATATGAAACAGGAATAATGCCGACACTTGTAGTGAAGAACTATACATTTTTTTTTGAAAATTACATATGAGTATTACGTTGCATTTTGTCTCGATATGGTACAAGTTTTAAAAAATACGTCAACATTCACAATGTCGAACAATTCAAAAGATAATTTTTAATAACGTATAAAAGAGACAAATATATGTATATTGAAATTGTATAAGAAAAAAACATAATGCCGACACTTATAGTGACGAACCATACAAAGTTTGTTTTAAAATTACTTAAAAGTTACGCTTTCAAGAAAATATGTGTTATCACAAGAATGAAACGAACTCACCAGTTGGTAATCCATCCTCGACTGAACACAAAACTGATACTGACAGCAAAACTTCTTGGCGTCCCGAAAACAAACCGTCTTGCTTGTGCCTTCCAAATACCTACCCAGCAAGACGCTCCAAAACAGAAAAAAAAAATCTTAGGAGCCGAAAACACGCGCGAAACCGTGAGCCAAATCTATCGGACGACGCAAAACCGAACTGTCCTGCTTGGTAGGCTGACCATACGTACCGTATTTAACGGGACAGTACCGTTTTTACCACCTTGACGAGCTGTCCCGTCGTTTTATGCAAAATGCTCGAATTGTCCCGTATTTTGGGATATAGAGAAGGGGCACATAATTTTCAACTCCAGTAAAAAAAAGGATTATAGACCTATCCAATTCCTTGTTGGCCTGACGTTGACCGAAAGCTTAAATGACGTCAAACAAACGTCGATACTTCTCTTTCTGAGGAAATCGACTTGTATAAGATTGATCCTTCGTTGGAATTCGTGGCTCTTTGTTTGTAGACCTCTACAAACAATTTTAAATAAGATTTAAGAGTTTAATCATCTATTTTTCAAGTACCATCAGTGAATTGGTATCCGCTCATGTCCCTATTTACGCTCACTAGTGTAAACATTGATTTTCAGTGTCAAAAAGTAACATTTTTCGTACGGCTATATTCTAGCTACATTATCTTTCAAATAAAGTCGTTCGACATTATTTTCATTTTATAAAATAATTCTTTATATTGAAACACGAGGTCTTGTAGTAGCGTAGTAGCGGCTATTGGATGACTAGATATTTTTGTGTGTTTCAATAACCGCTCATGCAAAATATAAAACAAAATTTTAAAGAGATGTCGATTTTAGTATACAGTCTTTTTTATTGCAGTTGTAGCTACAATTTGACCATAACAAATTTCAGGATAAACAACAAAATTCGAAATAATGCATTTTTTTGTAAGTTCTTCACGAAATCTCTTTACCGTGAGCGGAAATAGAAACACCTAGATGCAGTAACAAATACAATTTAATATTTTTTTAAAGACAGTTTTTTAAATTAATTTATTTGGCCACTAATTACCTATATTTGGATCTACATTGCAACATAAATATAGTAATGATCAACACTACAGTTATTGTATAGTAAACATTTGAACACATAACTTCCCTTAAATGAGTGGAATCTGATGCACTAATGATAGTTATCAGTTTCTCAAACAGAGTTAAACTTTATCTTTTGACAACATATGCTTCTGATTACCTTTTTGCGCTTTTTTGCTTATACGTTTGCCAAATTTTTAGTTAATTTACAGAATAAGGATCGATCTTCATAAGATATTTTTTTAATTAGACTTAAAATATTCCTGATGGAATTAAATACTTTCAGAAAATTGTTAATGAAAATTTTATATGAAAAGGCTATATTTTCCGAACACTAGTCGAAAATTGACTTGAGACTGTTCTACTAAAATTTGACCACAATCATCGATATCACGATTTACTTTAAGCTTTTAAATAAACCTAGAAGCTCTAATATTGAGAAAAAGGGAACAAAAACAAATCACTTTTGCTGTTTAATTTGATTCAATACATATATCGAATCAATCTTTTTATCAATCCATCTTTGTAAATTGTATTGAAGAACAATTCTGTTTTTACTTCTAATATGCATTCGATTGGACTTTTTGTTTAAAAAAGTGTATTTTTCAATAAAATTATGAAGTATTACGAAAAAAAGGTTTATGATATGCTCACCACATTGTAAACAATTTCATTTAAATCATTTTAACCCAGCTTTTAAATTACTTGCATTGAAATGTGTAACGAATTATGTTTAGAAAGAAATTTATAAAAATGCCTTTTTCAGAAATCACTGAATAAGGTTCTTCTAGGTTCTTATGTGTTTATTGAATCATACACAGATGTAGGGTAATATTGGATTTGTAAAATTGTCCCGTGTTTTAAATTGTTCCGATTGTTTTAAACGTACCGTAATTTCGGGTGAAATTGATCACTTTTCAAGGTTTTTCTTGTCTGATTTCTATAATGTTGACAATGCCAAACAACTGAATGCAGGAAAACAAGTATGAAGGTGAGTCTCATTGACTCAAGTACCGAAATTTTCTAACAAATTAAATTTTAGTGCTAAAAATATGTCTAAAATAAAAAATCGGGAGATCTCATTTCGGGGTGAAATTGATCACTTATCAATGCCATTATTGTTAGTTTTCAAAACAACTTCACATAATAAATTTGAGCTCCCTGAATCCGAAAATGCTTGCCAAATTCTTAACAATACAATATTTATAGAAATAATGAATGTTTAAATTTCAAGAATAACGCAGAAAACGCCTAAATGTATGCAATTCCCAAAGGAATTTCTTGATATATTACAGAAATTCAATTATTTCAACCAAATCAACGAATTGGTACGAGTTTTGGTTATGAAATCTAGTTTGGGGATATATCTTTAGTATCCTCAAAAAATTTCAGGATTATACCATGTCCAAATCCTTGTCTAGAACTAGAAGTTTATTGATGTACAAGATTTTGAAATTTTACATTATTTTCATATAAATAAACATTTTTGAATGCAAAAAACTTCACAACACACAATTTGGACATACTTACGACAAACAACGTTCATTCACTGCAGGTTACATTGATATTTGTGCTCCATTACGAAGATATAAAATCGAGTGACACAGTGATCAATTTCACCCAATTTACGGTATTTCGAATTGTCCCGTTTTATTCTTTATTTGTCCCGTTTTTATTCGGTTACCTTATGGTCAGCCTACTGCTTGGGCTTCACGAAGCACTACCCAGCAAGACGCTTGAAAACAGGAAAAAAAAAAATCTCCGGCGACGAAAACATGCGCGAAACCGTGAGCCAAATTTATCGGACGACGCAAAACTGAACTGTCCTGCTTGGGCTTCACGAAGCACTACCCAGCAAGACGCTTGAAAACAGGAAAAAAAAAATCTCCGGCGACGAAAACATGCGCGAAACCGTGAGCCAAATTTATCGGACGACGCAAAACTGAACTGTCCTGCTTGGGCTTTACGAAGCACTACCCAGCAAGACGCTTGAAAACAGGAAAAAAAAAATCTCCGGCGACGAAAACATGCGCGAAACCGTGAGCCAAATTTATCGGACGACGCAAAACTGAACTGTCCTGCTTGGGCTTCACGAAGCACTACCCAGCAAGACGCTTGAAAACAGGAAAAAAAAAAATCTCCGGCGACGAAAACATGCGCGAAACCGTGAGCCAAATCTATCGGACGACGCAAAACCGAACTGTCCTGCTTGGGCTTCACGAAGCACTACCCAGCAAGACGCTTGAAAACAGGAAAAAAAAAAAAAAAAATCTCCGGCGACGAAAACATGCGCGAAACCGTGAGCCAAATTTATTGGACGACGCAAAACTGAACTGTCCTGCTTGGGCTTCACGAAGCACTACCCAGCAAGACGCTTGAAAACAGGAAAAAAAAAAAAAAATCTCCGGCGACGAAAACATGCGCGAAACCGTGAGCCAAATTTATCGGACGACGCAAAACTGAACTGTCCTGCTTGGGCTTTACGAAGCACTACCCAGCAAGACGCTTGAAAACAGGAAAAAAAAAAAAAAAATCTCCGGCGACGAAAACATGCGCGAAACCGTGAGCCAAATTTATCGGACGACGCAAAACTGAACTGTCCTGCTTGGGCTTCACGAAGCACTACCCAGCAAGACGCTTGAAAACAGGAAAAAAAAATCTCCGGCGACGAAAACATGCGCGAAACCGTGAGCCAAATCTATCGGACGACGCAAAACCGAACTGTCCTGCTTGGGCTTCACGAAGCACTACCCAGCAAGACGCTTGAAAACAGGAAAAAAAAAAAAAAAAAAAATCTCCGGCGACGAAAACATGCGCGAAACCGTGAGCCAAATTTATTGGACGACGCAAAACTGAACTGTCCTGCTTGGGCTTCACGAAGCACTACCCAGCAAGACGCTTGAAAACAGGAAAAAAAAAAAAAAAAAATCTCCGGCGACGAAAACATGCGCGAAACCGTGAGCCAAATTTATCGGACGACGCAAAACTGAACTGTCCTGCTTGGGCTTTACGAAGCACTCAAACAGCTTTTCCTAGGAGTTTTTGGAAAAACTATTTAGCTCTTCAACCAAAAGCATTTTCTAAGATCTTATATTTTCATAGCATTGTAGAACAATAGTTGAACGTTGCACAGAAAACTGATTACGATTTTATAAATATATAAAAAAGATATAGCATAAACAAAGTGTCCACTTTATAAAATGAACAGTCCTTAAGGCCGTCTTCAGTGTCGTGTACTAGACTCGACTCGATAAGTCTAGTGGAATTAAATGGTGTAGTACTAAATTTGGTTTTTTCATCTACTTATAGGTATTCTACTAAACAGCTCGAAGATTTATTATTGCAAGAGTTTGTTGCAAAATGGTTGAGAAACAAAGTCCTAGAGAATTCTTAGATTTTTAATTCGATGGTGGGTTGAACGGGATAACAACATATGAAGTCAGAAGTACTTAAACTTACAACATTTTAAATGACATACCAGTTACTCTTGTCGATCGAGCATTCTAGTCGACACACATTTCCATCAAAAACCTACCATCCACCGTAGTTATGATATCCTACTCTGAACCAGCAGCAGCATAAATACAACGTTGAACAATGAAAACAAGGATGAAAATACAAGAAAAATATACGACAGAAACCCTACTGTCGAATGTTTGAGCTGGGGATGGGAACACCCAGTAGGGAAAAAAGTGTGGTTGTTTTTCTTTCATTTTCAGTTTCGTTTTCATTCGCCGTACCTACAGAAACAGTATCCGTTGTAGCCCAGCAGATGGAAATATGCGTGGTTATCTATGTCGGTTAGATAAGATGGGTTGATTTCGAGCGGGAGTTTTGCATTCAATAATTTTTAGTTTATGATTTCTGCTCTGCTCTGAAAGTGCTCATAAGAACACTAAGCTGAGAAGCAGGTTTTGTCCCAGTTGGGACGTAACGCCAGAAAGAAGAAGAATATTTGCTGAAGGTAGTATGATTCTAAGAGGCCTTCCTTAGCCGAGTGGTTAGAGTCCGCGGCTACAAAGCAAAGCCATGCTGAAGGTGTCTGGGTTCGATTCCCGGTCGGTCCAGGATCTCTTCGTAATGGAAATTTTCTTGACTTCCCTGGCCATAGTGTATCATCGTACCTGCCACACGATATACGACTGCGAAAATGGCAACTTAGGCAAAGAAAGCTCTCAGTTTAGAGGAAAATAACCATCATCGTTTTATAAATTTTCAAAACCAGTTTTTTGCTCAAAATCGAAGCAATGCTCAAGAAAAGCTATCATTGCATTTCACTTGCCACCTGAAATACGATGATAGATTTTCATAAGGATTGATTGAAATTTGAACGAAAAAACTGGTTTTTAATTTTTGATGATTGAGTGATGGATTCTTGAGCCTTAAGGCTAAGTAGCATGTCATTCGATTTGGCAACTCAGTCTCGATAGTTTATATTGACTTGAAAAAGTATAACTGTACGCGCTAACATGCATAAAGTATGCTGATACTTTTTCAGCTGTGTCAGTGCAAAACCAACTGATTTTCTTTGATTTGAAATCGTGAGATGAATCAGCAACAATCATCAACGACGCGTACACATTTCAATGACGGCCTACTTCGTCCGTCAGCATGGAGTTCCCTATTAGGCTAATCAGACCTCGGATATTGGGATGGGTGTAATGAAAAGCCTTAGTGATTAACAGTTTATCATGTATATTGTCATAAATGTGCATAGCTGTGTGGGTGAGTGTGCACTGTTCTACTTAAGGGGACAGGATCCGTCATTGATTTTGGAATTTTCAAAAGCAGTTTTTTCGTTCAAAATCAAGAAAATTTACAGGAAAATGTGTTCACTATATTCTAATTTCCAACCAAAACACAGTGAACACATTTTCCTGTAATTTTTCTTGATTTTGAACGAAAAAACTGCTATTGAAAATTCCAAAATCAGTGACGGATCCTGCCCCCGTTAACCGGCCGACATGTTCTGGGATTTCTGGAGGGATGGCGGCAATGTAGACGGCGGAACTTGTTCGGTGGACGTGACAGTGTTAAAAAGCTGAACGGAATGCTGGAAATGGGGGTTTGTTGACCCCCACTTCTAAGAAATACCCATCCTGGGGGTTTTGTCCAAGTGGATTTGTCGTCCTTTAAAACCGGGTCGTCGGCCACAGAGTTCTGCGGACTAGGTCGCTCGGGCTAGCGGCAACTGTTATCGATGTGAGAGGTTTAATCTTGTATTTGCTTATTCGTATATTTTTTTCTTTCTGTTTTGTAATATTTTTTCCCGTTTTTGTTTATAATTGTGGTTAACATTATTTTAAATGTATACATGAAAATACTTATGTTAATAGGGTTTTTTTTTTTATTTCCGTACGGGTTTGGGCCGAAGGCTTATTTGGTCATTTTCCACAAAATTGGCCATAACTCAAAAACGAAAAAAAAAACAATTTCAAAAATTTCAGCGATTGAAGTTTATGAAATAACCTTCTCAAAAAAATAGTTTTGAAAGTTTTCCACTGTTTGGAACATAGTTTTTCCGACTTTTCTTTACGAATTTTCTCAACGGTGGAAAATTTTGTGGAAAACTATTTCCAGTTAATTTTTTTTATTCCTGAGAAAATTTGCTTTCATTTTTATAAAAAAAAAACTTTGTTTCTATGATGCTTGAGTTCTGATTTTTCAAAGTAAGTAGTGTCAGAGGAAAACAAAAAAATCCAACTGAGTTTTCCGGGAAAATAAGCGACCCTGAATTTTTCTCATTTTTTTTTTATTCATATATTGGTGAGCCCTGCCTGTGGAAAAAGTTTCATGAAAATCTGAAACCCTTCGGCCCACTTTGTACGGAAATAAAAAAAAATCCCCAATAGTATGCCTATATTCGGTTGTTGGACATTTACCAGAAAGTCAAACCCCAGAACGACATTCCCCAGAAAACCATTCCCCATTCATTCAGAACCACTCCAGAAGTTTTTAAAAAGTGAAAAAAAAAATTGGTGATTCAGTTTTTTTTTGTCGTTAAAATGTACCTACTGAATTGATTCGAATTCCTAGAAGCTTCGAATTCCGGACACAGACGTCAAATCAGCCAAAATACTATTTTGTTAAAATCATTATTATGGATCTCAAGCGAATAAAATCGGAATTGAGTTCAAAAAAAAACCTTTTAAACGGCGAGTGTTTGCTTCTCTTGTCTCAGGCAAACCATCTAAGGGGCCGTCCATAAACCACTTGGTCATCTATTGAGGGGGGGCATGGTTTGGCCAAAGGCACGGCCCTTACAAATTACAAATTGTTTGTACGGACAAAAGATCACGAAGGGGGCAGGAGGTGCTTTGAAAATCCAAAATAAATGACTACGTGGTACATCGGCAGACCTAACCAAAATCTGTTTAACAATTTTACATCTACTTAACATGATTGTACTACTGTTATTTCCCTGAATATCATTTCCCGGAATGCCACCTCTCCGAATGACTCGTTTCCCCAAAAGACATTTCCCCGAATGACTCGTTTCCCCGAAAAGTGATGCAGTTCAAACAGGTGCAAGAATAGTCATGAAGGACTGGGTGCTGAACTAGAATGAATGATAAGCAATTAAAAGAAGAAGACAACATGGATTATAACGTCATCCTCGACTGAATACATCTTGGCAAAAAATGCCGATGATGGTGAAACTCGAAAGAACCGCCAATGAAGTGAAGAAGGGTGCATATCAGATGACCGGTTCGTTCATCACTTTGAAACACAAAAAGTTATGACAATTATAAGAGCTAAAAACTTTTCGTGAACTAGGCTTTTCGGGGAAACGGGTTGTTTGGAGCACTGGCATTCTGGGAACTGGCGTTCGGGGAAACGACATTTCGGGAACCGACATTCGAGGAAAAGTAGCACAACCGTTTAAGATAAGCTGCTCTTACATATGTCATACTATGTTCATGATCAAACTTGACCCAAGCTATTGGATTTGTTTGTTTTCATAGTTATTCTTCCTTCTTTTAAAATTGGTTGTTCTTTCTAATTGTATTTTCAAAAGGTAATTTGTATACAAAATAAATTGATGGAATATGTTTTTTGGTTTCATAGAATATTCTTCCTTCTTTTGAACATATGCTGTTCTTCCTAGGTTTATTGTCTTCGTAATTATATAGATTAATGGAATACAATTACACTAGAAAATTTCTCTTGTCTTTGGTAACTTCCTTTCATAGCAAAACTAAAGCTACAAAAGATCATAGTGTTTGTGCTTTAAGGTGGCCCATATTAATCAGACTACAATAATATACTGTAAACATTTGAACAGAGTTCATTAACTCTAAGGAGGGACTAAACGTGCTAGAAGATTGTAAGGAGAAAATCGTCAAAAATATATGAAAATTGTCCAAAAGGTTTGAATTACATTCCTGACCATAAGTGGCGCTTACTTACTTACTTATTTGGCTTTACATCAATTATCTTGATAAAGCCTCGCCAACAATGATTCGCCAATTCACTCGGTTCATGGCCGCTTCTCTTCATCCTCGACTGTGACCCTCACTCTCCAGGTACTGGTGCACCTGGTAAATCCACCTAGCTCGCTGCGCCCCACGCCTTCTTGTTCCGACAGGATTCGTAGCGAACACCATCTTTACAGGGTTGTTGTCCGGCATTCTTGCAACATGCCCTGCCCAGCGTATCCTTCCAGCTTTAGCTACCTTCACTATACTGGGTTCGCCGTAGAGTTGAGCGAGCTCGTGGTTCATCCTTCGCCGCCACACGCCATTCTCCTGTACGCCGCCGAAGATCGTCCTTAGCACTCGGCGTTCGAAAACCCCAAGAGCTTGCAAGACCTCCTCGAGCATAGTCCTCGCCTCATGCCCGTAGAGGACTACCGGTCTTATGAGCGTTTTGTACATCGTACATTTGGTGCGGCGGTGAATCTTTCTTGACCGCAGTTTCTTCTGGAGCACATAGTAGGCACGACTTCCGCTGATGATGCGCCTTCGTATTTCCCGACTAACATTGTTGTCAGCCGTCAACAAGGATCCGAGGTAGACGAACTCGTCCACCACCTCGAAGGTATCTCCGTCTATCGTAACACTGCTTCCTAGGCGGGTCCTGTCGCGCTCAGTTCCGCCAACCAGCATGTACTTTGTTTTCGACGCATTCACCATTAGCCCGACTCTTGTTGCTTCGCGTTTCAGGCGGGTGAACAAATCTGCCACCGTTTCAAATTTTCTCCCAATAATATCCATGTCGTCCGCGAAGCAAACAAATTGTCCGGATCTCGTGAAAATCGTGCCTCGACTGTTAAGTCCGGCTCTCCGCATGACACCTTCAAGCGCAATATTGAACAACAGGAACGAAAGTCCATCGCCCTGTCGTAGTCCCCGCCGAGACTCGAATGAACTGGAGTGTTCGCCCGAGATCTTCATGCAGTTTTGCACACCGTCCATCGTTGCTCTCAATCATGTGAGCTTCCCGGGAAAGCTGTTCTCGTCCATGATTTTCCATAGCTCTACGTGGTCGATACTATCGTATGCCGCCTTGAAATCGATGAACAAATGGTGCGTAGGGACCTGGTACTCACTGCATTTCTTGAGGATTTGCCGCACGGAAAAGATTTGGTCCGTTGTCGAGCGGCCGTCGATGAAACCTGCTTGATAACTTCCCACGAACTCGTTTGCTATAGGTGATAGACGACGGAAGAGAATCTAGGATAGCACTTTGTATGCGGCGTTTAGGATGGTGATTGCACGATAATTTTCTCACTTCAGTTTGTCGCCCTTTTTGTAGATAGGGCATATAACGCCTTGCTTCCACTCCTTCGGTAGTTGTTCCGTTTCCCAGATTCTGACTATCAGCCGATGCAGACAAGCGGCCAACCTGTCCGGCCCATCTTGATGAGTTTGGCTCCGATACCATCCTTGCCAGCGGCCTTGTTGTTCTTGAGCTGTTGAATGGCATCCTTTACTTCCCCCATCGTGGGAGCTGGTTGGTTTCCGCTGTCCGCTGTGCTGACGTAGCCATCGCCTTCGTTGTCCTGACCTTCTGTGCTTGTATTCTCTGCGCCATTCAGGTGTTCATCGTAGTGCTGCTTCCACCTTACGATCACCTCGCGTCTGTCCGTCAAGATGCTCCCATACTTATCCCGGCACATCTCAGCTCGCGGCACGAAGCCTTTGCGGGATGTGTTGAGCTTCTGATAGAACTTCCGCGTTTCTTGAGAACGGTACAGCAACTCCATCTCTTGGCATTCCACCTCCTCTTGGCGGCGCTTTTTGTCCCGGAATAGGCGGGTTTGCTGTTTCCGCTTCAGTCTGTATCGTTCCACGTTTTGCCGCGTACCATACTGCAGCATTGCAGCCCGCGCTGCATTCTTTTCCTCTAAAACCTCCTGGCACTCCTCGTCGAACTAATCGTTTCTTGAGCTCCGTTCCACATATCCGACAATGCTTTCGGCAGCGTCGTTATTGGCTGCTTTGACTGTCCTCCAGCAGTCCTCAAGAGGGGCCCTATCGAGCTCGCCCTCATCCGGCAACGCTGCCTCAAGATGCTGCGCGTACGCATTGGCGACATCCGGTTGTTTCAGCCGCTCGAGATTGTACCGGGGCGGGCGTCGGTACCGTACATCATTGATGACGGATAGTTTTGGGCGCAGTTTCATCATCACCAGGTAGTGGTCGGAGCCAATGTTAGCGACACGATAGGTTCTGACGTCGGTTATGTCGGAGAAGTGCCGTCCATCGATCAAAACGTGGTCGATTTGCGATTCTGTCTGCTGAGGTGATCTCCAGGTGTACCTATACGGGAGGCTGTGCTGGAAATAGGTGTTACGAATGGCCATATTCTTGGAGGCGGCAAAATCTATCAGTCGTAGGCCGTTCTCGTTCGTCAGCCGGTGGGCGCTGAACTTTCCAATCGTCGGTCTGAACTCCTCCTCCTGGCCAACCTGAGCGTTCAAATCTCCTATGATGATCTTGACGTCGTGGCTTGGGCAGCGGTTGTATACGCGTTCGAGCTGCGCGTAAAATGCGTCCTTGTCATCATCAGTGCTTCCGGAGTGGCGCTGTATTTGATGAATTCCTAGAATTTTGGATTTAAAGATTCTTCAGTCAAAAAATGAAAGACTGCAAAAAAAATGTCGTTAAAAAAAATGTTTTACCTATAAAAATTATAATTTGGTTTTCCTCGAATTTTGCAGTTAAATGCGTTCACTATTCACTGTTAACCATTTAACTGGATTTTAACACCCCAAAAATCTCTTGTTATTTTTTTTTCTGGGGAATGTCCCATTCTGGGGAATTCTGGGAAATATCAGTTACCCTTAAGGTGAAGATACATCGAAGCTTCAAACTGGTGTTCGGTTCTCCAGTTTTGTGCTCCTGAAAGTTTAAAGTTTGGCTTCGGTTCATCTTCACCTTAAATGTGCGCACCCTGTTTTTTTTTCTATCTTTATTAACGAGATTTTTAACCCTGGGCTAGTTCATCTCGTGACCAACGGCTTTACTTCCCTTCCGAAGGAAGTCGTAACTGAAATTTTTTAGTGACTATCTCGGGGATGGGATTCGATCCCAGGTCCTCGGCGTGAGAGGCGTGTGTTCTAACCACTACACCAGGTCCGTCCCCTGCGCACCCTGTTATATCCTATGAATTCTGAATAAACTAATTGTTTGAATTTCAAACTTACAGTGTATAAGCTCAATTATTTATAACAAGTGCAATTCCTTTTCTCTATCTTTCGTTGCGATTACTTCTTTTTCTCTCGAAGCAAGTTTGGGACTCATACGCCCCTGAACGATTCTCCCGGATAGACCCTGAGGGGGCTAAAGTGTTATTAGCCATTAAAATTTGCCCGTAATTCACTAGCATGTTTGAATTTTGATTTTTTTTTATAGTCTCTCTTAGTGTTAATGGGTTTTTACGCGTTTCCGCTGGTGGTTCGGCTGGTGCTACGCTACTAGAATAATTTTTCTTTCGGTTATGATAAGTGTAATTCTGATGGAAAGTTGAAGCAGTTAATTTGTTGTAATATTTGATAGTGATATTTAGTGCATTTTTTTCTGTTGAGTTGTGAAAACCACTTCGTTTATGAATCGTTGTGGTGTAGGAGTGATTTTTTAAATCCAGAATCAACTGTCCAGTAGGGTGCGGCTTCTTAATTTTCTATTCTAAAACTTTTTTATTTTCAACGTCCACTTCGAATACGATCCTCGTGGGAAAAAGACCGAATCAATCCTTTTAAGATGTTCAATCTTTCTACCGTTGGGTGGTCTTTTGCTTTTACATTTCCTTCACTGAACTCTAACTGTTCTACATTTATGCATTACGTTACTTTTGTATGAGGTAAGGGATGTTTTTATGACATGCAATATGATTTAAATTTCACGGAGGCATGTGAATAATAACAATGGAAAAAAATCTCACGAACAAACTTATTGTTACGAACGGTAACAAAACCTAGACGAATGTTCTTCATAGACACTATAGAAATGCAAAAAAAAAAATACATTAGGAGTAATCAATATATCGGGAGCCGCTGGTCAAAATATGAATTAGGGTAGGTGTACCAGTTATGGACATAATGGTTCCCTACTTCGCCATACGTGATTACTTTCATGTCTTCAAATTTTGAAATTTTTGCTGTGTTGTAGTAGTTAGATTAAAGATAGATCTTGATGTTAAAACATTCAAAAAGATTTAAAATGTGAAAGTTATGAAAATTTAACATATGGCCAAATAGGGAACCACTATGGCCATAACTGGTACACTTTCCCTATTTCTGGATTGACCAATTAAGCTCAACTTGAAAAATATCTCAGTTCAATTGCAGACAAACATTTTTTTGTGAATATTTGATCTTCTGTCAATTGGTAATAATTCAAATCTGTTGTACTAAAACTAAAAATAAAGCACGGAAAAAATGTTCGAAGTAAGCGAATGAGTTCGATGACTTATAACTGATTGGATGAATTAGAACAATTGATTATACTTTTTGATTTGTCATGTAAGCGTGGCGTACTAATGGCCGAACCATGAATTCTATATAAACAAATGCAGAAATATTATTTAATATTAACATGATGTGTTCCCTGTTTTATTTTCATTAATCTGTAAATTCACTGAGTTACTTTTTTATTATGAATTGTGATCTCCTGTCATCCCTTATACATAAAGTGGTGTATTCCATAACCATTCGTAAAATTAACAAGCTATCCAGTTCCTGTATCGCGTACAATCGTGTTAAATTTTTCACTTTCATGACTTGTAATTTGTCACTCCACATTTCACACCTTACTGCACCATGATCGACGCCTTACACCCTCATACATACGACGACTGCTCGGATTACAAATCGACAAACAAATAATAAATCATCTTTCGGATCGAGTAGTTGTGAGTTCTCGTATTTTTTTTCTACGTTTGGTGATGCTGCGTTATTCTCATGTTAACTGGTCAAGTGAGAAATCATCAACAAGCAGAATAAGCAAATCGGGATGGATATTTTTCTCATGACGTACGTCAAATTTAACATTCGAGACGCATGGTGAAACACCTCAATTGCATTGCATTCTTTATTGTGAAGCAGTTAAATCGGAACGAAAATATTGAAAGGCTGCATTAGAAGATTAACTAAAATATTCATCGTTCTTTTTTGATATAGGTATATAATAACAAATGTTTTCAATTGGTATATTTTCCTGACAAATGGAAAAATTCTAATTTTCTAAAAAAAAATTCTTATTTTTTCTTCATACTTGCAAAAATGTTACATTGAGGGTATGCAAGCCAAATGTAACATATATGTAAAATGTCTCCATCTCCTTATTAACATATATTCAAAACTTTGTCTTAAGAGCAAGCTTTTGATATTCAAACAAATTTTCAGGCTAGCCATGTTGTATACTGTAGGGGAAGGGGTGGTAAAATGAACACCTTAAGGATACCATCTTGTTTCCGATAGCAAAACGAGAAATTAGTTCTATCGCACAACATCACAAATAGGGATGTAATCTATAGCAGCGACATGGATTCAGACTAAAATAGCTAAATTTTTACATGTTTTCATCGCTATCAAAAAGCGATGCAAATATTCATTTTACCCGCACTATGTGAGTAAAATTAACAGCGGTTGGTGGTAAAACGAACACCATGCAAAAAACGTGAGCAAAACAAATATTTCTGAAAATTTTCATTGCCTCACCGAAAATACATCTATTAATGATTGTAACCCATTCAAAGAGAATTCTAAAAGTATCAGATTTGACATCATATCATAACGATATTCACCTAACTGAAAAACCTCAAGTCTTCCAAGCTAAAAGTTACGTCAGTTCTAACGTGGTTTTCTAAAATCTTAGTTTTCGTAGATACTTTCACTTCAATTGACCTACGTATCAACTCGAACAGTCAGATTTATGCTCTAAATCGACCGTGCGTGATAAAAATTCATCGAAATTTGTTTTTTCTCGGTAAAAGGCACGGTGTTTATTTTACCACCCCTGTTCATTTTACCACCACTTCCCCTACCAATATGGGCTAGCTGTTGTAATACCAGGAAGAAAGCTCTGCAGAGAATTCAAAATAAAATTTTTAAAATGATTCTGAAGCTTCCTCCATGGTATAGTCCCAATGAGTTACATAGAATATCCAATGTTGAAACATTGGAACAAATGTCAAATAAAATAATTAATAATTTCAGGCAAAAATCGTTACAATCTTCTATTGCCACGATTAATGCGTTATATGTTTAGGTTAAGTTAGGTTAAGTAAATTGAAAACGTGTTTTTTTTTCTCTTATAAGCAGGTGAAATCAACTCACCTGTAAAAAATCTAAACTGCTACGGCAAATGAAATGTAATATGTTGTTAACAAAATGTTAATAAAATCTTCAATTTGTTTTACCAAATTAGGATGATAGTGTTGTTCAGAACACCTAGATATAAAAAATGAATGTAATGTTTGGAATAATACTAATAAAGAAATTAAAAAAAAGCTCTTCGTTTAAAAGCCACTGAACCATTCATAAGACCCGGTTCCCTAAAATGAGTGATTCGAATCGGATCCGTTCACTAAAATGAACCGTTTTTCCCATCTCTAGTAATAACACAGAGTTTACCTCAATTTTGAGAGGCCCAAAATTTGATTTAATTTCGGGCCCCAAAACCCCAATTTTTCATTCAAAATATAGAAGATAATTTTAAGGGAATGAGGTTTATGAACATCATAGAGCAAAACAATACGCTCAACCAGTACTTCAATTGTTCGGTGATATGCGTCCAACATATCAACAAAGACATCTCCTCTTATACTTAATGTGCACCTAACAATGCCACCTGTCCCCGCCAGCCGACTGACCAAACCATGTGGGTTTCCTCCCGCGCCAAGCAGAGATTACAAGCCAAAAGAGAGAAGGCTCTGGCGGCAACCAAAGCAAAGGTAGATACAATACAGTTCCCATTCCGGGGAGCGTGGGTGCACACTGGGGCAGATCGCTGTTTTCGACGGCCAAAACCTCTAGTACTCTGGATATGCACTCTAGAGGTTTGGTATCTTCGACAAAGTGTTTTGGACTAACTTCTACTATATTTTGACACATTCAGATTTGATCTAGATAAGTGGAAACTCATCTAGATCAGTTTTATCTTTTGATAGGAGCGTCCTAGCAAAAAACTTTCTTCTGCAAAGTTGTTCATTGAGGCATTTTTGACATTTCTTCGGAAGACACTTACACTCTATCACTGAGGTGGATTACGATATATGACAATTTAGTAAAAACAGTCAAAAAATCGATTTTGACCATTTTTTCATTAAAAAAATTAATAAAACATTTTTTATCATCAAGTATTAGAAGCTTAATTATAAAAAAGTAAATTTACATCATTCACTAGCAAAATTTTCAAATTTAATTATATTTTTGGTAAAAACAGTCTAAAAATAGTGTGTTACAAAATCCAGGATAATTCATGAAGCGGCAGATGGCGGCAGCTAATTTTTTGTAGTCAAGAACATAAGTTTCATTGTCCTGAAGAAAGAAAAGTGGGGCCACGTGGGGCTTTTTTGTTGTTGTGGTTTGAAAATTTGATGAAAATATGTTAAGAAATGTTTATATTTGTGAAACTTTTCATGAATTTATATTTTTAAATGTATTTCTGAAACATATTGCATGTTGACGAAGTGTTTTGAAGAAGTCATCTCTAAACTGGAATTCCAATAAACTTTTAAACGGAATTCAAGATAATTTGTCCTATATGTGTATCTACCTATCTATCTATCCTTTGATTTTTATTAGAGTAATAGTATTGTGTTTAATAAAAGCCATATTATACGATACCAGTTTGGTGATGACTTTTTCAAATCACTTCGTCAACATGCAATATGTTTTAGAAAAACATTTGAAAAATATAAATTCATGAAAAGTTTCTCAAATATAAGCATTTTTTAACATATTTCCATCAAGTTTTCGAACCACCACAACAAAAAAGCCCCACGTGGCCCCACTTTTCTTTCTTCAGGACAATGACATTTATGTTCTTGACTAGTCGTATACAAAAAATTAGCTGCCGTCATTTGCCGCTTCATGAGTTATCCTGGATTTTGTAAAACACTATTTTTAGACTGTTTTCATCAAAAACATAATTAAATCTGAAAATTTTGCTAGTAAATGATGTAAATTTACTTTGTTATAGTTGAGCTCCTGATACTTGATGACAATTTTTTTTTTTTACATTTTTTGTATGAAAAAATGGTCAAAATCGATTTTTTGACTGTTTTTACTTAATTGTCATATATCGTAATCCACGTCAGTAATAGAGTGTAAGTGTCTTCAGAAGAAATGTCAAAAATGCCTCAATGAACAACTTTGCAGAAGAAAGTTTTTAGCTAGGACGCTCCTATCAAAAGATAAAACTGATCTAGATCAGTTTTCACTTATCTAGATCAAATCTGAATGTGTCAAAATATAGTACAAGTTATTCCAAAACACTTTGTCGAAGACACCAAACCTCTAGGGTGCATAACTAGAGTACTAGAGGTTTTGGCCGTCGAAAACAGCGATCTGCCCCATTGTGGGGTGGTAAAACCGGAGTCGGACTGAGAGAAGAACCCGGTGCGGCACGCGGGAAAGAATAAAATGTCTAAAATAACAAATCGAATGCGCATGGGCAGAACAAGCGCGTCCAAACGAGCAAAAAAAGCGAACGGCTTCGCGGTAGCTGATGGTGACGATGAACATAAAAAATAAGAATAAATTTGTTGCACACAAAAAAAGCGCTCACATCCTCACCAAACACACATTCGCGAACTGGCGGACTGACTGCCCGAATAAAATATTAAATGAATAACATGAATGTGAATAATAGAGAATTTTATCTATTTATTGTTAAATGTTTAAGCAAGGTTGAAACATTTTAACTATAACTTAAATGTACACACTAAGCTCTTACGGTGAATTTCACCGTAATCTCAACAGCTGAACAGTTCGGTGAAATAAAACACCGTAACTTCGTCGGTATTTAACGGATTCCGGTGATTTTGTACGGAATACTGTAAAAATTTACCGTACTCCGTTAATTTATTTTACCGAACTGTTCAGCTGTTGAGATTTCACAGGAATCCGTAAAATAATTTAAGTGTGTAATCTTGCTGTAAGTAAATTAGGACTGGTATCTTCGTCGATGTTCTGAATTCCAAGAAGTAATTCCAACAAAAGCCGTTGACAACAATAGAATAACTATTAAAACAATTGTGCTGACATAAATTAATGCAAGACATAAAGTCATGAATAAATAGTTTTGTAATTGCATATTTTGGTCAGAATGTGTAAAATTTGTTCGTATAGCATAGCATTAACGACTGTACAGAACGTGAGTGGCTTAATATAACAAAAACTTTTGAGATGAATGTATTTTTTATACATAATAGAAATATGCTAAACAAGTATCAAATTGCAAACCTGGCCACGGCCTTGGGAGAAGGGAAGGAATGTTAGTTCATCGTCTACTTAAGGAGATACAGGGAACCCAAACTATTCTCATAGACGTCACGAGATAAGGAGTTTGTGTCAGTAGGGTAGGGTGCCATGAGGGTAAACTCAATTCGACAACAGAATAGATGGCACGGTAATTAAAAAATACGTTATGTTCTACGGTGAATGCGTATGAAAAATTTTGTTGATACAATAAAATCTATTGTATTTTAATAATTTTATTTTATCAGGGTGACAGGACGAGATGCCACGCCATGTGCATTGAATACCATCGCGCACATGCTTGCATGGAGATGTGGTCGAGATTGTTTGGCATTGATGGAGAAAGAGAGCACGCGACACCAATCGTGGCGGCCAAGAGCAAGGAACCAAACTGCAAGTGCAAGTGCATGTGCTATTTGTGAGAATCGAAACGACGCGGCGGCATCGGGAACAGAGAATTTATACATTTGGAATCAGAGAGAGGATGCTCATCGTGTGAGTAGAGGCGCTCATTTCCCCTTTGCTGCGAGTGTGGGATCCCGCGGTATCATTCGACGGATAGTTGAGGGACGTATTCAATAATGAAACAAATATTGGTAGGTGGATTGAAATTGCATAATTGTTCATCGAGTGAATCGATTCCATAACTCTGTACCGGATTTTTCCAGAAAAGTTTCCGAATCTCAGAAACAACTCTTAACAGTTTTTACAGAAATTTATTGAATCAAAATAAATCTTTTTATATATTTTCCAGGACATTCGTATAAAACCACCAGAAAACACACCAAGATAAGTATTCCTTAGCCGAGCGGTGAGAGCCCGCGGCTACAAAGCAAAGCCATGCTGAAGGTGTCTGGGTTCGAATCCCGGTCGGTCCAGGATCTTTTCGTAATGGAAATTTCTTTGACTTCCCTGGGCATAGAGTATATTCGTACCTGCCACACGATATACGGATGCGAAAATGGCAACTTTGGCAAATAAAGCTCTCAGTTGATAACTGTGGAAGTGCTCATAAGAACACTACGCTGAGAAGCAGGCTCTGTCCCAGTTAGGACGTTAATGCCAAGAAGAAGAAGAAGTACTCTATCATTAATTATATTTGTTGCCAATGGGAACATTTCCACTAAGCATTCCGCAGAGCTAGTCTCACCGCAGCGAAACGTCATTGAACTCAAACTAAAATTAGTTGTTTGAAACAGCATGCTGTAAAGTGTTAAAACTTAAAACCATAAAAAGGTTAGAATTCACTTTAATTACAGAACACGAAATTGTTACGAAGTTAAAACTTAAAGCTAGTGAGGTTAAAATCCTACAAAGTATTTAATGGATAATCATGCACTATGCGATAGAGTCCTAATTATATTATCGATTACAGCTAATTTGCGATTAAAATCCAAGATTAGAGGCAAAGAAGAACTGTTATTTGCAGCGTGTAAGTAGAAAACAAAGTCAACATCTATCTAAGCTAATGAAATAAAATATGCAGTTTAAAGCAACACCAAACTACTCATATACAGTATTTATGCTGCTAAAAACCTGGTTGTCAGCTCCCAATTTCTGCTCCCTGCCAACAATATTACTTTTGACTTCAAAGTTTTCTACCGGTTATGGTTCAAAAAATTTCTCTCTGTATTCCTTTGAATATTGTCTACGAATCCATCAAATTTTATCAGAAAATCCAATAGAATATAGCAATACTTCCTTAGTTCCTTAGTTAATCATTCAAGAAAATCCTCCGGAAATTCCTGAACTCTACCAACATTTGTTTACGATAAGTCCCGTCAAAATCTTCAACCACTTTCTTCAGAAAAAAAACTATAAGGCTACATCCCTATGGGGTTGTATTAACTGCTGACGTATGACTGCGATGGTTTATGTAACTGTATTTGATATCGTTCTTGTAACAAAAAGGGATAAAAACTGTTCATGATTTCTGTAAACTGCATGTATTTAAACTAAATTTCTATCAGAGCTCACGAATATAATTAATAGATTGGAGCCAGTGACCAAAATTAATGTTATAGTTCGAATTATTGGATTTTTTATCAAAAATCATTGGAAAACTGGCATTTCTCATAATTTTATCTAAATTTCATATATGTCCGCTAATAAATTGTATAAATGTACACTCCCGTGCAAAAGTTTGGGTTCACCCCCTAAAAAACATACAAAAGTGTTCTGTCCATATCTCTGTGATTACACGTCCAATTGAAACTCTTTAAGCCGCATTCGAAAGGCAAAGAGTTATTATTACTTCGTATGTATTTTTCCAAAAACATTTTTTGATTTTTTTTATACTAAACTTTTACTTAAAGTTGTTACATTTTTCAAAAAACACACTGAAAAATCATATCCAATTTTCTCAGCATTGGATCGACCAAAATGTTGAATCAAAGTGTCATTAGAATCGTAATCTTATTTATTTATTTAGTTGGTGTTACATCAATTAATTTGATAAAACCTCGTTAACGATGTTACGCCAATTTACTCGGTCCATGGCTGTGTCTCTCCAACCTCGATTTTGGCCCACGTTCTCCAGATCTTGTTGCACCTGATCAAGCCACCTCGCTCGCTGTGCTCCCCACCTTCTTGTGCCAACCGGATTCGACGCGAACACCATCTTTGCAGGATTGTTGTCCGGTAGTCTTGCAACATGTCCTACCCAGCGCACCCTTCCGGCTTTCGCAACCTTCTGGATACTGGGTTCGCCGTAGAGCCTAGCGAGCTCGTGGTTCATTCTCCGCCGCCACACACTGTTTTCCTGTACTCCGCCAAAGATCGTCCTAAGCACCCTTCGTTCGAACACTCCAAGTGCTTGCAGGTCCTCTTCCAGCATGGTCCATGCTTCATGTCCATAGAGGACCACCGGTCTTATAAGCGTTTTGTACATGGTACATTTGGTGCGAGGGTGAATCTTTCTCGACCGCAGCTTCTTCTGGAGCCCATAGTAGGCGCGACTTCCACTGATGATGCGTCTCCGTATTTCACGACTAACGTTGTTATCAGCCGTTAACAAGGATCCGAGGTAGACGAACTCATCAACCACCTCAAAAGTATCCCCGTCAGGGATTGAATCCTGAGAAAAATGAGAGAATCGCTCACGTATCGCTCTCTGTAACTATCATAACATGCTGCACATTATGAGAGACTGTTTATCGTATACTGCTACAACTTTGATCAGATTGGGGGGATAGTAGTGTATGATAAAACCCCTCTAAACATGCTCCAAGCCTGGGGGACACTATTGCTATTGGAAGTTCGTGGATTGTTTATCGTGCCAGTAAAGAAAAACACCTATCCCCAACGGTAAACAAGCGAGTAAAATGGGTTTTATCATAGCTCTCTCTTTGGGGCTCTCGCTCGCTGCTTCCATTTATCAGACTTGTTACACCTTGCGATACAATGACGATCGTGGACCGCAACAGATGGGATGTTTTTCTTAGCTTGCTTTGATCGTGCTTCATTCTCAAATGAGAGCGAATTCTGCAAAGCCTGATCCCCGTCTATCGTAACAATATCCATATCATCCGCGAAGCAAACAAATTGGCTGGATCTTGTGAAAATCGTACCTCGGTTATTGAACCCGGCTCTCCGCATGACACCTTCTAGCGCGATGTTGAACAGCAGGCACGAAAGTCCATCACCCTGTCGAAGTCCCCGGCGGGATTCGAACGAACTGGAATGTTCGCCCGAAATCTTCACGCTATTCTGCACACCGTCCATCGTTGCTCTTATTAGTCTTGTTATTTGTAAGTAATTTGTAAGAGTTATTCTTACTTCGTATGTATTTTTCCAAAAACATTATTTGAACTTTGTATACTAAATTTTTACTTAAAGTTGTAACATTTTTCAAAAAACACACTGAAAAATCATATATAATTTCCTCAGCATTGGATCAACCAAAATTTTAAATCGAAGTGTCATTAGAATCGTAATCTTATATTCTTTAAAGAGACCCCACGAAATTTTGGCGGAAAAATCTAGAAAGTATTCAAAATCAATGAAACAGTCAGTCAAGTCATCGTGCAAAAGTTTGGGTTCACCCCTCAGTATGATGCAAATCGTGCAAAAGTTTGGGTTCACCTGAGCCGCACGCACATCATTTTTGTCAATATCTCTGCCGATTTTAATAGTTTAAAGCTTTTTTGAGCGCAAATAATGGCGCGTACATGATTGGTTTTAGATTTCACAGATTTAAGTAAGCTCAGGTGTACCCAAACTTTTGCACGATACACCATACCGAGGGGTGAACCCAAACTTTTGCACGATGACTTGACTGACTGTTTCATTGATTTTGAATACTTTCCAGATTTTTCCGCCAAAATTTCGTGGGGTCTCTTCAAAGAATATTAGATTACGATTCTAATGACACTTCGATTTAAAATTTTGGTTGATCCAATGCTGAGGAAATTATATATGATTTTTCAGTGTGTTTTTTGAAAAATGTTACAACTTTAAGTAAAAGTTTAGTATACAAAGTTCAAATAATGTTTTTGGAAAAATACATACGAAGTAAGAATAACTCTTTGTCTTTCGAATCCGGCTTCGAGAGTTTCAATTGGACGTGTAATCACAGAGATATGGACTGAACTCATTTGCATGTTTTTAAGGGGGTGAACCCAAACTTATGCACGGGAGTGTACTTCACTACATCTGAACATCATAATAAAGCACTTCAGCAATCAAATAGAGCTTTTCAATTTTTATTTTGAAAATGTTGTACGTTTGAATTTTGGTAGGTGTAGGAATATGGAATTGGGTGAATTTTTGACATAAGTTCAATACTTTTCCATTAATCCAAAGACGAATGTAAATGGAAACATTATGTGATTGGTAAATAATAGATGACAACTATTGCCTTCAATGTGGATAAAGTATTTTAAACTCAATACATTATTTAATAGTTTTTTACTAACTTGATGTGAAAACAGTATCCTGTACAAATATGAAATTGGGCCACTGGTCGAATGGACGAAAGTTCCAAATTGTACCGTTGAAAAGATTATCGTGCACTCAATTGGCTTATATTTTAACCACAAATTTCTCTCCTCTCATCTGAAGTTTTTCCTTCTTTTAAATGATAGCTGTTCTTTAGAATTACCGTTTGAAACAATAAATTGTATTAGGGCTATTATTTTTCAAACAAAAAAAATCCTTTTTCTGAACGTCGATTGCTATTATGTTGATACTCCATAGCATAGAGTAATTATTAATAGCTTTTTTTGTGATACATTTTCAATAGAGATTTGTCCTTCTTTTAAAAATTGGCTGTTCTTTTGAAGTTATACATTATAGTGATTTTATACTACTGTAGATACTTGTATCGACAATTATTTATTCTTTTAAACATCGGCTGTTCTTCATAGATTTCATATTTACATCTTCCCTGTATTTCTCTTTTCAATTGAAATGTTGCCTTCTTATATACATCGGCTGTTCTTCATTCTTTAGAGTGTTTATGAGCATTTCAATTGCATTTTTAACAAAGGGTATTCCTGCTTTTTAAGTTTTGCTGTTTTTTGGGCTATGCATTAGAGTTTTATCTGACTGTTGGTTTCGACTGATTTCAATCAGCATCAGCGACTAATAATCATCCTTTTTCTGGAATTACGTTCTAACTAGGGCAGGGTCTGCTTCTCAGCTACTTGAGCATTCACTGAGATCTTTCCTTATAATTTGATCATTTTTGCATTTGTGCATCATTCTTTTTATTTGGATATGATTTGCAACCTAAACCGTGAGAAGATAATTCAAGGAATGCAGGTGTGATGTCGCACCACCGACGACCTGAAATCTACCCATGGTCTGGATTGAGGTTTACACAAAACACATACATTACTGTTGAACTCAGACTCATTTCTCTTAGGAACCACCTGATGGTTTACTTCGAGGAGAGACTATTGTAAATAGCACTTTAACACGTGCCGCAGAATAAGCCTAGACCAACTGCTTCTCTTAGCCTTGAACATTGTTACAGGGAACCAGCCTCGACAGTGTGAACCTATCGAGTGGTATGCACCTCGATGCACTTAGAGTTACATAATTTTCAGGAGAACATAAATCAACTATCGAGTCTCCAACTATGAAAGCTGTATAGATGGTCTACATGATACGGTCGAAGACGCGCGATCCGGGAATTACAATTTAAATTCTCGTTTTGAAATTTTGTACTCACATCGATTGTTGCGCTGTTTTTGATTAGCGTATGCCACGGAGCGCATCTCAAGAAAAACGAGAAACACCAACATAGGTCTCAAAATGTACAGTGCATGGGTGAGCCTGAAAGGAATGTGTCTATTGCACATAAGGCTACAGCACGTACACAGTAATTCTGAATGCATTACGACCTGAAAAGTCTATCAAAATTTCACTCCGAAAAGATCGTTGAAATTGAACCTCCTTCTGCACGGTCTTTCTGAAAATATGCGCGTTTTCGTCACGTCTGTTTTAACTGTAGCGCTTTGGCTTGGTTTAGCAATAACTTGTTTTTTTTTCTACAGAGCCTTTTGTTCGTCCTAAATTTTTGTCCATTCGACCTTTTTTGCCATTCGACCTTTTGTCCATTCGACCTTTTGTCCATTCGACCTTTTGTCCATTCGACCTTTTGCCCATTCGACCATCTGTCCATTCGACCTTTTGTCATTCGACCTTTTTCATTCGACCTTTTGTCATTCGACCTTTTGTCCTTCGACCTTTTGCCATAGATTCTCATTTTGAAATTATATTAACAACCTCCTATATTAATTATTAAATGATAGCTTTGGAAAGAACAGTAGTGATTGACTTGTTCACCATGATTGTGATGAAAGCTCCAGTCATCGCTTTGTTGGTCTGATGCCTTAGAGAAATATTATTCATTGCTTGGCAATGTGATAAATAAAGTCGGAAATATTACTCTGTTAACAAGGGACGAATGACCTTCGGGTTGAAGTCCCCCTCAAACAAACATTCGTATTTTTTGCCTTCTTCTTAACGACCAATCTGGGACATAAGATGATGTCTTGGTTAGGCATTTACATGTCTCGTGGATAGAAATATTAGTCAATACACCCTTTTATGAACGTTTGTTGGTCCTGAAAAGGGCCGATGGTTTTGTTAACTTCGATACTGTCACAGATGAATAGCACTATGGGATGTTATCAGTTGGTTGCCATGGTTAAACGGAAAACCTTTCATTTCAAGTAGAAATCTGGAAACGTAGCTAACTCTTGAAATCTTGTGCAATTTCACATATCCGATGCTCGATAGGCAGCTCCTCGGATCAGCCACTCAGGGGGCTTCTGGTAATGGTGCCTTCTTGACTCACCGTTCTGAGTTTATCACGAGTCGAAATTTGGAAGCGCGGGTTTATTTTGAAATCTTGACCGATTTCACAAACCAGACGCTGGATGATCAACAGCTCAGCAGGCTTCTGGCAGCGAGGTACTACTCGCATCTTTTAAACCCTTAGAATAGCAGATGATGTTCCACCCTTTCGTGCATTTCTCTTTCTGATCGACCAATCTGGAAAATTTTTATGTGCCAATTATGTGTTGAGCTTAGAATCACTAGAAAATCACGGAAAATTCTTCTTCTTCTTCTTCTTGGTATTACGTCCTTACTGGGACAGAGCCTGCTTCTCAGCTTAGTATTCTTATGAATACTTCCACAGTTTTCAACTGAGAGCTTTCATTGCCAAAGTTGCCATTTTCGCATTCGTACATCGTGTAGCATGTACGATTATACTCTATGCCCAGGGAAGTCAAGGAAATTTCCATTATGAAAAGATCCTCGACCGACCGGAAATCGAACCCAGACACATTCAGCATGACTTTGCTTTGTAGCCGCGGACTCTAACTTCTCGGCTAAGGAAGGCCCCCATCCTATCATCTGCAAAAAGCTACCGTACTGTTGTTAGTCTGATCCAGAATTGATCGAAGTTGTGTGCATAGTAGTTCTACGTCAACTCCGAGGTAATATATTTATCCGTTTCCGTGATTTATGTTTTGTGTGTATCCAAAGCGTTTCATAGCGACAATAAGTCACCTACATCTGAAGTCGTCAACCTTTTTGAAATATTTCGATATGAGAAGCTTTAGTAAGATCGGGTTTCGAGCAATGTGCTATTGATGTATTCATTTAGGCGAATCCACCAAACCATTTTGAAAATGAAAGGTATGACGTTTTTCTATACAGGTTAATCCCCCATGCAATTAAATGACTAATGGAAAATTACTGCCTCTCACAAAACACAAAAGCACACTAGAAGATAGTTATTGCGCATTGGATTTTGAGCTCGAGCCAAGTTGACTCGCGGTTAAACGCCCATTTCTGGTGGAGTGTTCAAGTCGTTAAGACGTGTATTTTTGGAAAAGCTTAGTGAACTACAAGTTGTTTGTGAACAATAGTTAGACTAAACTCGAAGAAAGTGCACGATACGTTTTATAATTTTTAAGCAATTTAATTTGTGTTTGAATGTTTTTAGTGAATTTAGTGAGTTATTAGGAAAGTTTGAGAAAGCCTGAAATTTGAGAAAGTTTATTGAATACAAATCAGGTAAGCTGGTAAGCTAAATGACCATAGCTTCGTGCTAATATTTCTGACCGCGTTGAACAGGCCTAGCCCATCCAACGTGGGCGGTTTATCTGGGATTCTTCCTATTTTCCCCTAGTGAAGCCGAGACGGGAACCAGCGTTGAAATAGCCGAGCAACCGTTTTCCCGAATCAACCACGTGCTCGACGACAGTGGTGAGTACAGTGAGCCAAGGAACTCGAACTCGTCGCGCCAAGACGTGTGGTAGCGAGCTACGCAACACCTGCTCGAATCTCCACCAAGCGTGAGGACGCATTCACCTCACTATTATACCTTGGACAGACATCTGATACATATACCATGGTACAAGTTGTCAAGAATATTATTCCAAGGCTATCTTGAATGAAGACAATTATCAGTAAGGAACCCATTTCAAGATGATTGTACCATGATACGTATACCACAAGTGTGTCATAAGTATTACCCACGCACGAGTTGGCCCATGTGACTCCGTTAGCAAACGCCTGGTTCATCGGATTGGATCCTGGCTTCGAACTGCTCGACATTGTTCGACGTGGGAGCAGCGCCGCAGCAAATATTAAGGTCAGACCGTTTAATTTAGATACGATTGCGCAACGTATGAAGAAGTTTTTGAAAACGAATATAGATAGCTCGAAAGTGACGTCACATTATTTGATTCAGAATCGAAATTTGAGAATCAAATTGAA
This sequence comes from Aedes aegypti, assembly GCF_002204515.2. Taxonomy (NCBI): domain Eukaryota; kingdom Metazoa; phylum Arthropoda; class Insecta; order Diptera; family Culicidae; genus Aedes; species Aedes aegypti. The sequence continues at coordinate 222,869,603 of NC_035109.1, read as the reverse complement.
TTAGAAATTGAAATTTGTAAAGCTCATTAAATTTTCTTTTGAAAATTACATTTTTTCGGTCCATAGAATTTTTAATAAAGTTTAATAATTATATCGAGTTTGGTAATCCACTCTATCAGACCGTGCTTGTTTATTTTTTTTTTCAATCTCTTACGAATTTGTTCGAGCTCTAATTCATCGTAAGACTATCGCTCAGTATTGTAGAGAGTTTAAATAGTTCAACGTAATTTTCGAAATTCCCTCCTAATAACTACTTGTTTTTTTTTTTTTTTTTTGAATTTTGGTTTGGTTAATTTGCGTCGCGTCGTTTGGGTCAAAGTTGTTGATAAGAACTTCCTACTGAACTGTTTGGACTGCCCTGAGCAGGAGTTCTCATACCGGGTTATGAATCCTTCAATCTGATGGTGGCGCTAAAGCCGTTAGCTTGGTGGAACGGAACGGATTGTTACAAATGTAACAGACATTACCCACATGAATGTTTTTAAATAAATATTTCGCAAAGTCGCGTTTTTTCTGGTCACCCTATTTTGGAATTGTTTCCCCTTAATTAAAAAATCCAAAAACACGTGTATCCTTATTTCGGATAAGGAACCAAATCAGTGTTGACCAGACTCATTTCCCCGAAATTCGAATTGTGAAGCAATGAACTGTTATAACTGTGCGTTGTATTCTTGAGATGGAGGGGGAGGTGGTTGGGCTTGAGTGTTGCACATGGGATCCGACAGTTTCGATCTCGGTAGGCCGCAATTCAAGTTTCGGTGAAATGATTCGCACTCACTCACTCACTCATTTCATTTCACCGAAACTTGAATTGTGGCTCTCTGGGATCAAAATTGATCGTTTTTGTGTGCAGTACCTACTTAAGCTTAACCATCTGCTTTTCTATCTTAGGAGGATAGAGCATGGTTTTAGTAGTTCGTGGCTTCGTAGTTCGGAAAATGTTATTTTCGAGGAAATGAGTCTGAGCAACACTGAACCAAATAGTAAATTTTCACGGAATTCGGTGACCTATGGCTGAATGGCAGTTATGAGAGATTATTGTGAAGAATTCCCACAGATTGCCGGAACAAAAAGTCAAAATCCCTGTTTTATACCAGGAAGGTTTCAAGATGGAGTTGATAGAGAAATGTTATTCCTTGATAAATTTCTGTAAGGATCTCTAAAGTACCGTTTTGATTCATATTACGGACAGCTTCAAATTCCGGACACTCTACTTTGTATGGGAAACGTTTCACGCGAAATGTTTCAATTTTTGCTGTTCAAAAGTTCTCAATTTCAAGGCTCGTTTTAGTAAACTTTTTCCATAAATATCTTTGAAAATTTATAATGCCCAACTACCTTAGATGTCTCTTTGGTGGTTTAACGATTTCGATTGATGATTTGACAGTTCCATTAATGATTATCATGAGTTGTCCGGAATTTGATTCAAAGTGTCCGGAATATGAGGCAAAAATGAGGAAGCGTCCGGAATAAGAATCATGAAAAGGCCACACATTTTGATTTATTTAAAATTAATGAAGTTGTGGAAGCGTGTTCTTCACCCACCGTTCGAAAGTAAAGGGCTTCCGACGCTCGATAGCGCTAAGGAATCATACAGAATGATTTATTTCGTATGCTCTATGCTGGGTTATATTTCCCTGAGTCCTTAAGTGTCCGTAATATGAATCAAAACGGTAGACGATCCCGGATCCCGGGATGTTTACTAAAGATTCCGGGAAACCCAGAACTTTCAAAGGAAGCATCATGAACCTTTAGCAAGCCGTGCAGGTGACACAATATGATGTGATTATATAGAAGCTGCTTACTTCTCCTTCATTACCCCAAGACAGTGGTTTGGAATTTCAATTCAATTTTAAGACGTGATTCACTCATTCTACAGCAGTCGAGAACTGCTTTGACCATCATGAAGAGATTGATCTTGTTCGTATGAGAGTAATAAACTGGAAGTGGCAATAAAACTGGAAGTGTGTTCAAGCAATGCCGCATAGGTTAATGCGTACCTGTCAAAGGTTACAAAATCTAATGTGGAATTAATAATAATGAATTCGGTTTTCATTCACTTATCTTTCGAATAATTGCAAAATACTTACCTCAATGTTGTACACAAATATCAACAAAAAAGTCGCATAAAAAATTAAACTTTAATTCAAATTTAATTTGTGAATCTCACATATTTCATACAATTTATTGAAAAAGCATATTTTAAAATTTTTATTAATCAATATAAATAAAAATGGAGTGATTAAATTAATTAACTCATTACCCGTGGCGAAAATGGACAAATCATGGATGAAATTATGAAAAAATCCACGTGCTCGGCTGGGATTCGAACCCAGGACTCTTGTATGCTAGACGAGTGCTCTACCAAATAAGCTACCGAGACCAAGTGGCTCGGTGATAGTGGTTCCAATAACTTAGAATGTTACAAGTTTCGAATTCAAATGATCTGTGGGGGAGTGGCTCGGTAGCTTAGTTGATAAAGCGCTCGTTCAGCATTCAAGAGTCTTGGGTTCAAATCCCAGCCAAGCAAATCTCTTCAGCCGTTAAAAAAAAGTGAGGCGATCCTGCTATGAAAATGATATGGCAGGATCTGCAAATTTAAAAACGGTTTCTTCAATTAAGACACACACATTTTTAAACTAAAATTTCTCAATCATAGGCGTATAAAACATCAACTGTTTTCCTCATTTGAAACTAAAGTTTTTGAAACTTTAGGTGTTTCTGTTGAAACACAGTCTGGTAAATATACTTTCATAGCTGCCTATTTGCCTTTTCAATGCTCTGGACAGCAAGTCAATTTGCTCCAAACTGACTTGCAAAAATTGACTCACAATAAGTCAAAAAAATTTTGTCATTGGTGACTTTAATGCCAAACATCGGTCATGGAAAAATTCTCAAAGTAATTCCAACGGGAGAATTTTATTTGATGAGTGTTCTCCAGGATATTTCTCAATTCAATACCCTGATAGCCCTACATTAGACCTATTAACATTTTCAAAAATGTCTGAAAACTCCCCAGCCAACCAATACTTTGATTTTTCATGGCGAAATGAACTTCTGGCCAAAATTTCACTCAATTTAAAGTAAATTTAGGTGTGCTTCAAATCAATTATGTGTTTTTGGGCTATTTTCAAGCTTTAAAAAATCATAACTACCGAAAGAAACATTAACATTTATCGAAAATACCTCTACAAGGTAGTTTATCCAATTCTACGAACTTTTGCGGAACACAATTTTATGATTGGAGCAAGTTTTAACATAGTTTGGTTGAGGTTTGTATCTCGAGGTTCTTGAAAATCTCTTTTTTCGGGAAGTGTTTTCACTGAAAAGCATGCGTGCATGAAAATTTCGGAATTTTAATTTCCAGACATGATGACTATGTATATCTTAAAGTCAATCCCGTTCAAAGTTACCATTTATTTAACGACAATAAATTGTTAAAAATAGGTAATTATGAAGCACAATTGTAAATCCACTGTGGGTGAGCCAAGAGCACCACCTTGAGCTTCAAAGAATACAAAAAATGAACACGTTAGCACTGCTATTTCTTAGTCGATGATGATGATTGTTTTCAAATCGTTCTAAATGTTCAGTGAAATACGATCAAAACAATCATCACTCGGAAAGAAAAAGCAATGCTAACTTGTTCAATTCATTCGTTTTCGGTACATGTGTCATGTATGATTTACCTATCATCAGGTTGCGATGCGGTGTTCGATCTTTGGGCATTTTTTTGTAATTTATTGCCTTAAGTCACATGTATGTAAGCTGTTGATGGTCAATGAATTCATAAATGTTTTATGTTTGATTCCCGTTGACTAGGGCCTGAAAAAATAATGTCAATGGGTTTTTTATATACCATACATATTGAGAAAACTGTGATTTCTGGGTACTGTGGAGAACAAATCTGAATCAAACAAAGTTAAAACTCAATTTAATCTTATTAGCGTGGTCAACAAACTTTAACACATTAGAATTAGCTTTCAAATAGTGGTAATAACAAGTGGTTTTGATTTTCCACAGGCTAGTTATGATTTTTCAAACCTTTAAATAAGCCCAAAAACACATTTTCAACTTGAAGCATACTGAAATCTTTATCAAATGAGCTGCAAATTTGACCAGACATTGATCTTGGCATGAGAATTCCGAATACTGCTTGACCGGTAGATTTCCGGACATTTTTTTAAATATGAATAGGTCTACCCTACATGTTTCTCCTCTTCTAGAAATCCATCTACGATTGACTTGGTCTTAACCGACTCTAGTCATCTTTGTAGCCAATTAGTTACTTATGCTGATTTTGATTCTGATCATGTCCCTGTTACATTTCAAATATCCCATGAAGCGATTCTCAATCCTATCAGCTCCATTTCAATTATTTACGAGCCGACTGGAATTTATATAAAACGTATGCTGCCCATACTTGCAATACAGTCCCATTAGGAAAACCATCATATCGAGAAAAACACATCTAAACATAAATGTTGAAGTTTTCGTTACGCCGCTGCTGGCAGTCGAAAATTCTGGTGGCATTACTCAACACATTATCACATTTGTTCAATAACTAAAATTTAGTTAATGCGATTGTTTTTTATGTGCAAATCCAAGATAAGAGCAAATGGGACTCGTTATCCGAGTATTTTTCTCGCAAAATGCAAGTATACCCGCATACCTGGGAGGGAGCCACAGATACTACACACAAAATATTGAACAACACTTTTCCAAATTGCAAGATAACTTCCGCTCACCAACGACAATCAAGGCAGGCTTGGGAAAAATCGCTACTTTTCTTTTGATGTGTACCTGCGATCTTTCTGGGCAAACTTGGAAAAAGGGCCATAGTTTTATGTGCATTTAATTTTAATTTTGATTGGAAAAGAGTAAAAAGATGCGTGTTTCATTACTTTATATTCGATCAAATTAAAAAGTGCTATCGTGGCATTGCTTTTGAGGGTGCAGGAATTGATTTTCAACCGATTGTTGTCAACTTTGTTGAAATGCAAAAATATGTTTTGATCAATTACGCACTTTTTCATGTTTGTCCATTCTTTGAGATCTGGGCTCACAGTGACAGTTCGTGACAGCAGAATCTCGGCTCACCATGACGTGCATAAATTTTGTATCGGTTTCTCCCTCCCAGACCAGTCCTATTACTTGGGACTCGCTTACTTTGTTATCGCGGACGATTCAATTTTACAAGACATTCCAAGACACCGTTCCTTTTGAAACTTTTAGGACTCGCATTTTTTAATCGTAAACGTAATTGTAGTGCTGAAGATTACCCTAGATTGGTTGGGCCGGTGCGACCGATCAACACGAACAATTTTCTGGATCCACTTGCTGTTGATGTTGGATTTGAAACGGATCAAGATGTAAAATCGAGAAGTTCTAGAGGCCTGATGTCAGCGAAGCAGTTGGAAATTCAATAGATATAGATAATCAGTCTCCAGGACCTTCTTATTTTCCGGCATTCGATGTCACATTCAGTTTGACCTACCTTGTCGACTGCATGTACCAATGGCTATGTGCGCATTTCTACGCTGGTATCGAAAGCTTTCCCCTTCATGACTTCGGATGATAAATCTACAAGAGATTTCGTTGTTATAACCGGATCATGATAGTAATGACCGACATGGACTCTACGGGAAGCTTTCTTCTCCAGGATACACGGCAAGATGTGGTTCTATAACTTATCCCGTAAAAGGCTTACTGGGAATATTTTCAAGTAGATGAAAAAACCGAATTTAGTACTATACCATTTAATTCCACTAGAGTTTGTATCCTTTGACAGATACGCGTATTTCGACCTCAACTGTAAGGCCGTCTTCAGTGTCGTGTACTAGACTCGACTCGAGTCGAGTCTAGTACACGACACTGAAGACGGCCTTACAGTTGAGGTCGAAATACGCGTATCTGTCAAAGGATACAAACTCTAGTGGAATTAAATGGTATAGTACTAAATTCGGTTTTTTCATCTACTTATAGGTATTCTACTAAACAGCTCGAAGATTTATTATCAATATTTTCAAGTCAAACAAAAACAACCATCTTTCTTGAATAAAACTGATTTGAACCTCTGTAATTTGTATTATATCTACTTTTAATGTGGTCAAAACTAGGATGTAAGATTACAGAGATCCCTACAGTAATTATAGTAACACTTTTGGTTGAATTTCATCGTAATTTACTAATGGGACTGTTATGCGGGTATATTCAATATGGGACGCACATGGTTTGGTATTTTTTTTTGTATTTTGTCCATACAAAAACACAATTTTAAGAATGGTACCAAGAAGTACACTAAAAATATACACTATTCATGGAGCTAACTCAAATGTGTCGAAAATTGAAATGGGACTGTTATGCGAGTATGGGCAGTATGTTAATCTTGATGTTATCATTTCTTTAGAAACTAAACTTGATATTGACAATGCTCTTGAAACTATAACAAATTCCATTGTTGAAGCCAGGGGCATTGCAATTCCAAAATGTGAAGTAAAATTTGAATCCGTGATTATGGACGATGATCTTAAACTCTTGATCCGTCTTAAAAACGTGAGGAAAAGGCAATTTCAACGCACTCGCGATCCTGCTATGAAAATTACATGGCAGGATTTGCAGAAAGAAATCAAGAAACGTTTTGCACAATTAAGTAACAAAAATTTTGAAAATAAAATTTCTCAAATGGACCCTGGCTCTAAGCCCTTTTTGAAATTATCTAAAATCTTGAAAAAACCTCAGAAGCCAATACCGGCATTGAAAGATGGAAATAAATTATTACCAACTAATTGCGAAAAAGCTCAAAAACTTGCTACGCAGTTTGAAACTGCGCACAATTTCAATTTAGGACTTACTAGTCCAATTGAAAATCAAGTTACTCAGGATTTCAAAAAAAAATTTCAATAAAGAGAACGTTTTCGAAAAAGCCTGGGAGACTGATTTGGAAGAAGTGAGAACTATTATTAAAAAAATCAAAAATATGAAAGCTCCTGGCGATGATGGAATTTTCTATATCCTCATCAAGAAACTTCCAGAAAGTAGCATATCATTTTTAGTTGATATATTTAACAAATGTTTTCAATTAGCATATTTTCCTGACAAATGGAAAAATGCTAAGGTTGTTCCAATTTTAAAACCAGACAAAAATCCTGCAGAAGCTTCTAGCTATCGTCAAATCAGTTTGCTTTCCTCCATCAGTAAACTTTTTGAAAAGGTTATTTTGAATAGAATGATGGCCCACATCAACGAAAATTCAATTTTGGATTCCGCCTCGACCACTCATCAACTTTTACGTGTAACAAATTTGATCCGTTCTAACAAATCTGAAGGCTACTCTACTGGTCTTGCTCTTCTAGACATAGAAAAAGCATTCGACAGTGTTTGGCATGAAGGTTTGATCGTAAAATTAAAAAACTTTAATTTTCCAACATACATTAGAATAATTCAAAGTTATCTGTCAAATCGTACACTTCAGGTTAATTATCAGAACTCCAGATCTGAAAGACTTCCTTCCTGTAAGAGCTGGTGTTCCTCAAGGCAGCATTTTGGGACCAATATTATACAATATTTTCACATCTGACTTACCTGAGTTACCTCAGGGATATCAAAAATCCTTGTTTGCGGATGACACAGGCCTCTCCGCCGAAGGACGAAGCCTGCGTGCCATGTGTAGTCGATTGCAAAAAAGTTTGGATATATTTTCTTCACACTTGCAAAAATGGAAGATATCTCCTAATTCTTCCAAAACTCAACTAATAATATTCCCACATAAACCAAAAGCTCTTTATTTGAAACCTTCAAGTAGACATGTTGTCACGATGAGAGGGGTTCCAATAAATTGGTCAGATGAAGTTAAGTATCTAGGGCTCATGCTAGATAAAAATTTAACTTTCAAAAATCACATTTAAGGCATTCAAGCCAAATGTAACATATATGTAAAATGTCTCTATCCCCTTATTAATAGAAAATCAAAACTTTGTCTTAAGAACAAGCTTTTGATATTCAAACAAATTTTCAGGCCAGCCATGTTGTATGCTGTACCAATATGGACTAGCTGTTGTAATACTAGAAAGAAAGCTCTGCAGAGGATTTCAAATAAAATTTTGAAAATGATTCTTAAGCTCCCTCCCTAGTATAGTACCAATGTTACATAGAATTTCCAAATGTTGAAACATTGGAACAACTTTCGAATAGTATTGTTATCAGTATTAGTCAAAAATCGGTGCGATTTTATAGTGCCACGAATTATGTGTTATATATTTAGGTTAAGTTAATTGATTTTTTATTTCTTACAAGCAGAAGTCATCTGTAAAATTATGAACTGCTATGGCAAATTAAATGTAATATGTGTTTCATAACACACAACACGTAGATATAATAAATGAATGCAATGTTAGAAATAAAACTAATAAAGGAATTACAAAAACATTTTATTTTGTTTAGAGTCAGTTAGCATGAGCTTTTTATCTGTACTAATATGGAACCACTTCATTTTCCAAGATGCGATGTTAAATCAGACTACGCATTTCTACTAAACCCTGCCTCAACTAAGGTCCAGCACGCTAGCCTGTCCGTCTGAAATAAGCATCCTTTCATTGAGTGCTGTCTGATAGGCACTCGACGTCTCCGATGCGTTGTTCCGAGTCGTATGTGCAACGGAAAGCCACTCTCTTCACCCTTGGGAGTGAGCGTCGTCATCATCCCCGACAATTTCGCGACACTTTCACGATTCGCGAGATTCCAACTTCTCCCGCTCGCTCTCTGCGACGTCTTTCAGGGATGTTGGCCGCGAGAGGCTCCTCCAAAAACAACGATGCCAATACTTAAAATAGACAACAGAAAAACAGTTTGTAATGTACTCTTTATCCGTTCGGTCGCCGGTCTCTCCGCAGAAACATTATTATTTTGTTCATCAATGTGCGCCAAACTGAACATTGCAAAAAACAGCAGCCAAGCTGACTTTTCCTTGCATTTTCTTTTGAGTGTTTGAGAATTTTCCCACCCGTTTTCCCGTCTTACCGTTTTTCCGTCGACGAGTTTTTCGCGTTCTGTTTTTCCAACGCGTCGCGACAGATGCACAAAGCACTTTTCCACAAACAAGAATAAATGGGACATAAAGAGTGGAATCGGATTCTGAACTGAGGAAAAAGGAAAAAATCAGCGGAAAAGTGATTTTCTTTTGTTCAGTAGTGAACGATTTTCTTTATTATACTTTTTGAGGCCATCGAGAAGAACGAAACCATCAGGGTCATGAGTGATAATTGATCTAGATGAGGATTTGTGTCGCCTCAAATGCATAAAGAATGCTGTCTGCTGACAAAAGGATTATGTTCTGAGAAATATCCTTGATCAGGAATTCGCTGTTACCATCAAAATAACTCATCCCATCGCTAACATCAACAAAGAACAACGATAAGAATCGTCTATGAGAGTAGCAAAACATGGATGATGTATGCTATGGATATAGAACATAAGGTGGATTTGATAAAAAAAAAAGTCAAATGTGCTTGGAAATCCCCAAAAATGTGCAATGACTATGCACAAACAGAAAAATCTCCATTAAAAATTCATCCCGCAACAGGAACAGCATCAAAAATGGATTGAAGCTTTTGCATCAAGTGCATCTCTCCAAGCGTGGATTCATATCAACTTCATACTACGCAGAAGCTCTGCCAAAAAATGTGAAAATCCTTCCTCCATTCATCACAACTTTTGTTCTTATTTGTTACGTTTTGGAAGTCACAGGCTCGTCAAAAGCTAAACGGTTCGGACATTTTTTTTTTATTTCTCGAAGTGAACAATTTCTGCGGAAAAAAATTGACCATTTTGGAACGAAACTAAAAATGTGTAATTTATTACCCTCATAAGTTGTAAATATGTAAGAAGAAAAGTGTACAAAGTGGAAATAATCGCAAAATATTGGAACCTTTAGACCCATAACTAACACTCGGATTATAAACCCAACCAAAAAGAAAAAAAAAATCATCAATGAAAAGAAACTCTCAAGCAACAACCGGTGCGGAGAGCTAATGCCGAATGTTTGTGCAAGCAAGTCGAAAACAATTTCTCCTGAGAATAGTGAAGTGACAACAAAACTCACAAGCATCGGGCTAAGCGTGGTGAGACCGTGAAACGTGCCCCGAGAAAATATCGATTTTATGTTTTGAGAAAACAAATCAGCTGATAAACTGCGTCGGTGGAGAGGAGGGGCCACGAACGAAAGGACCGGGCGGACTGACGTGAAGGTGAGAATGAATTTGCATTTGCATCCTCCTTGGAATGTATCTTGGGGAGGGGAAGAATTTGGTGTAGTATCGTGCTGCCTACCGATACTACGGGTTCCGTTTTGTTACAAATTTGTAAATATAACTAGTATTATGAACCATCGGTTTTCAATTAAAATAAATGCGGAATTATCTCTAAATTGATCAAATGAACTGCATTATCAGTTTAATTTCATTCACGCGTCACAAGCAAAGGAGACAGGATTGACACAAAGAGTTTTTATGGTAATGATGTATTTTTTCTACAAACAGCAAAAAAAATTTAAAACATTCAATGTCTTCTATTTTCCCGGAAAACTCAAGTGGATTTTCCAAAAATTCATAACTTTAAAACAAAGTATCACAGCGACATGTTTTGAACATATTAAAAATTAATTTAAAGTCTTGCAGTAGGCATAACATGAAACAAAATCCATAAATTTACCACAAAATAAGTGTAAAGAAAAGCCAAAAACCCGTTTTAGAACTCGCGAAAAATCAAAATAGACAATCCTCCACCTCAGAAAAAATCTTGAGTCAGAGAGTATGATTTTGCATTGAAACTTGGATTGTGATTTTCAATACATTTTATGTTCATTCCGTAAACACCGGGATTTTCTGGATGTAAGAGATGATATACCGGAATACATGAAATCTCAAAAATTTCAAATCCCGTGAATTTTTGTAACAGTATCGACATTCTAGTGCATACCCAAGATGAAAACTTACAATCTTGTCTGCACTTTGGATTATTGCGATGTCGACAATGTTCATATTTTTTTCTTTAGCTTAATAATGTGTTGAGAATGTGAATCAAAACATAAATGTACTTTCGCAAATGACTGTTTTTTTAGAATGTTTTCGAGTTAAATTTCCAAAACGAAACGACTTTGTAACGAATAAATGTGCTTTTTCAAAAGATTTTTCCTTCTTTCAGGCATATGGTATCCTTTCATGTAATATTTTTATGATTTTTATTTACGTTTTAACTATTGGGAATTCTGCTTCTATTAAACTTTTCCTTCTTTAAATCATAAGACATACTGATTCCATAATTAAAACCAAATAAAATGGTTGGTGACACTTTTACATAAATCTTCCATTCAATCATGATGTTATTTCTGTATATGTCACGAAAAATGATTAATGACAGCATAGCACTCTGCACTGTTCACCGCGAGCTGTGTAACAAGTCGATGAAACATTAGCACCAAACGCCATTCGGCCAAATGACCCTGAATCTTAACATTTTTCTTCTTTCTTTTTTCTTTCTGTGATAGAGTTGGCCACAGTTATTAACTGAGATCTTCCTTTGATATTTTTGCAAATGCACAGTTGTGTTCAGAATAGTAGTAGTGAAAGCCGATTTCCATACAAAATGCTCAACTTTGGCAAGCTGTAACTTTGTTTCCATATGAGCAATCGGCATGAAATTTTGGCAGTGAACTACAAATATGCTCGATTTCATTATCACAAAATTTGAACATTTTCATTCTACCGGCTAAAAACTTAAGCACCAGGTTAAATCGCTCAAAATAATAGTAGTTTTTCTTTTGTAAAATTTTATTCAGCGACAATATTGTAAAAAAAATGTATTGTTTATACCTTTAAAGCTTGGGTGGAAATGGTTGAAACAAGTAGTGAAGAAAAATTCAAAAACTCAAAATACAGCAGATATTTAAATTATTAAAACTACTATTATTTTGAGCGATTTCACCTGGTGCTTAACTTTTTAGCCGGTTGTGTGAAAATTTTCAAATCTTGTGATAATGAAATTGAGTATATTTGTAGTTCACTACCAAAATTTCATGCGGATTGCTCATATGAAAAGAAAGTTACAGCATGCCAAAGTTGAGCATTTTGTATGAAAATCGGCTTTCACTACTATAATTCTGAACACAACTGTACATCGATTGGAAAGCACGAAGATATTCTATACCCAGGGAAGTCGAGAAAATGTGCTTTACGAAAAGATCCTTGGCCTGTAGGATTCGATCATTCTATCTAGCTGCTCGTTTATTGCTAAGGAGACAACTATAAATATACAGGAAATAAGCAATGATTGAGATAAACAAAATGTTGCCTGAATTGAAATGCTTATACCTTCAAAAAAATGATGAAATTTGATGCATCTTGAAGCATTCAGTGGCATATTTAGTCTAGTTTCAGTAACTCATTCGGCCATGCCTGTTGGACACCGGAAGCGTTCCGGATTTATCTAGGTCATGTCCAAATCACATTTTATTTGTCGCTTGTAATTTTATGCGGTGTGAAGTTGTATGGATGTTAACAATTTTCCAAAAATCTAAAACTAAAGCCTGTCCACGTTAAATTTCGGACACCCAAATAATGGCAGCAAAAAAAAGTTACTCATAATTCAACAAAAACAATTGTTTATTTCAGAATAAAAGAGTTATATCTACAAAATAAACAGTTGACAAGGATGTTAATCCTTCTTTCTGTAAAATTCTCGAACTTTCTGTGATACACCCGCCATCCGTGTCCGAAATTTATCGTGGACAGGCTTTAATTGCAGGGCTGGTAGCAAATCAGTTTTTAGTGACTTGGTTACTTTTTAGAAGCCAATCACTTTTAAGTAATTTAAGCTACGTTTTAGATTAGGCCATCACTAGAACAACTTAACGTCATTATCAAAATATTGAGTCGTGTTTTTTTTAAGTTAATCTTTCATAGGCTTCCACGTAATTTGTAATAACATCTAAGTTATTATTAGTGTAGTGCAGTGGCTCTCAACCTTTTCGGTGTTGCGACCCCATTTGAAGCTTTACAAACGTCTCGCGGACCCCTAAAGATGAATGTTCTGGACATCAACCAAATGAAATAATCCTACTTGTTTGAGTTACCCTACGCCATGAGAGGACTCATGAACGCAGAAGTTAACCTGAATTCGATTTCAGCTCAATAATCACGTGGTCCTTTTTCGCAAAGTGCACCTCTTTTGGAAGAATTAGATGCCCATCCAAACACAATGCTTTCTATATATATATCCAATGCCTAGCTCGAGAGCGCATTATTTTTTAGGTATGGAAATAGCACACTACACTAGCCAGCAACTGCGCTGGCTGAGGTTTCTATTGCGTGGGCTTCCAATGGGTCGCGACGTTCTCAAGCGACCGGTTACGGAACATGAGTCCGTTGCTCGATAAATAGGGTTCATTCACATATTTCATAACGCCGAAAATCACCATTTTAGACACACACCCACCCCTTCGTAACGCTTTTTGTATGAATATTCTAAAAATGTCGTATGAGCCGTAACACCATGAAGACACCCACCCACCCCCTTCAGCGTTATGAAATTTGTGAACAAGCCCATACTTGTTTTTAATTATGAATCGTGGTTTACAGCTAACCAGCCGAGTGGAAGTTTAACAACTACCGAAAGCTAAACATTACATATATTTTGCAATTGGATTAAATGGACAAATTGATGTGAAGTTTTGCGAAAAAGTTACACGTCTTCTCAGTGAGAATCGAACTCACGACTCCCTGATCAGGGACCACTGGTTGAGAAACCCTGGTGTAGTGTAATGGTTTAGATTTTATTCTTCTTCTTGGCATTAACGTCCCCAGTGGGACAGAGCCGGCTACTCAGCTTAGTGTTCTTATGAGCACTTCCACAACGTTTTTGGCGATTCCATTTTTAGGAACAATCGCTAGAACTAGCGTGAGACATGAATCTGCGGTAGTGTCATCCATAATGATACAAATCATTGATTCTAAAAGTAGAGAAACTTACGCATAAACTAAACGCAATTTTCGCAATAACCTCAATTTCTATTAGCTGATGAATGTAAAATAGAGAGGCACCATTCATGCTTTGAAAATGTTCCATCAATAAATAATGATTTGAACTTTTTACGAGAAGGGTCATACCGATCAATGCTACCCCGCTGATCAATGTTACCCCAGATTACGGTACCATAATCCGGGGTAACATTGATCAGCAGGGCAACATTAATCGCTATGACCCACCTCATAAAAAGTTCAATTCAACATTTATCGATGAAATATTTTAATTGCAAGGATGGTGATTGGTTTGTAATTCATAAACTACTGAACATTAAGGTTTTTGCGAAAATTGCGTTGTATTCATGCGTAAATTTTTCGACCTTTGGGAACAATGATTTTCATAATTATGGATGACACAATCAAATATTCATATTTTACATGAATTCTGAAAACGATATGAGCAAAAGAAATGCGACGAATGACAACGAAATGACAACCCGAAAACGATTCCGTTGTCAAAACTTTCATAAATATGATCAATTAAGCATAATTCAGAAATTACTATAATGGATGCAGAGTTTCCTTAGGAAATTGCCTACCTTAATGCGTATTTCACAATTCAAGGTGATTTTAGTTTTGAAATAACTCAAAAAGTAAATGACTTGTGAGAGTTTGGCCTTCATATTCAGCTTCTGGGGCCACGATTTTGGTAAGTAATGATATTTCCGATATTACCGAACGTTGTTTTCATGGATGATTAATGTTGCCCCATATCAGCTAAATGAAAAAATCACTGCAAACATTTCTTTAAACATGCTTCAAACTTTCAGAAAATAAAATACAGTATATAGACACAAGCAATGGGTGCCAGTACATGTTTAAAAATTTAAAAACTGGTAATATAAGCATTTTCAAAAAAAAATTTTCAAGGAACAACCTAAAAATTGATCAATTGTAATTTTATGGCTTTCTCAGTCTAATAAATTAAAACGGCTTGTTTGGCTAAGCCCGACGTTTCGGTCCCGTGTATTGCACCGTGTACGGGACCGAAACGTCGGGCTTAGCCAAACAAGCCGTTTTAATTTATTAGACTGAGAAAACCATAAAATTACAATTGTCCTCCCAGTCGCAACACCATCACTAAAAATGATCAATGTTACCCCGGATTACGGTCCCCAATTTTAAAACCGAACAAAAATCCTGCAGTAGCTTCCAGCTATCGTTCAATTAGCTTGCTTTCCTCCATCAGTAAAAAGGTAATTTTTAACAGAATGATGGTCCACATCAACGAAAATTCAAGATCCATCTACGATTGATTTGGTCTTAACCGACTCTAGTGATCTTTGTAGCCAACTGATTACTCATGCAGATTTTGATTCTGATCATATCCCTGTTACATTTCAAATATCCCATGAAGCGATTCTCAATCCTACTAGCTCCACTTTCAATTATTTTCGAGCCGACTGGAATATAAATGAAACATATATTGACTCTAATCTTGATCTTAACATTTCTTTACAAACAAAACTTGATATTGACAATGCTCATGAAACTTTAACAAATTCCATTGTTGAAGCCAGGAGCATTGCAATTCCAAAATGTAAAATTTGAATCCGTGATTATAGACGATGATCTTAAACTCTTGATCCGCCTTAAAAACGTGAGGAGAACACAATTTCAACGCACTCGCGATCCTGCTATGAAAACTATATGGCAGGATTTGTAGAAAGAAATCAAGAAACGTTTTGCACAATTAAGGAACAAAAATTTTGAGAATAAAATTTCTCAATTGGACATGGACTCAATCAAGAGAACGTTTTTGGAAATGCCTGGGAGACAGATTTGGAAGAAGTGAGAACTATTATTAAAAAATTCAAAAATATGAAAGCTCCTGGCAATGATGGAATTTTCTACATCCTCATCAAGAAACTTCCAGAAAGTAGCTTATCATGTTACTGCTAGGTTGGGCAACACGTGGGCTGCCAGGACAAAGACCTCGGCATGCTTGGCTAAGCAACGGCCCGCCTTTTGAGGTTGGTTGCGTCAAGGACCTCTTTTCTTGGCTAGCGCGATCTGGAGCACCTCTCTGGTCTCAAGGTCGGCTGGAGTTCTCTAGTAGGCCAATCAGACCTCGGAAATTGGGATGGGTGTAATGAAAACTATAGTGGTTCACAATTTAACTTTTATATTGACCTAAATGTACATAACTGTGTGGGTGGGTGTGTAGCAGGGTTGTTAACGTTAATCAACGATAAACGCCGTTAACGTTGATTGTGCTCTGGATCAACGTCAACGTCGTTGCGTTAATTTTCATGGTTGTTAGCGTCAACGTTAACGTGTTTGCGTTGAATCAACGTCAACGATCACCGCTAACCCAAGCGTTGATTTTATGTTCCGAAAAGGTTCTCCGAGAATGTTTCGAAACATCAATAAACTACACGTTTCTATGCTGATACCCCGTATCCATGGAAAATTGATTGAAAAAAATCTAAGTTCACTGTGCAGACACCCAACAATCAGCCTGTTAGAACGTCAGTTTGTGATTGCTTGAGAGAACTTTTACAAATGGCAAAGATTTTCCTAGCAATATTGTATCCATCGTAGTACCTCTCGCCGTTCCAGCAACCCACAGCAATGGGCTGAAACCGTTACCAGACAGCGGCTTCCTTTGCCTCCAGCCAGCACACGGCATCCTTTTTTTACCCATCCAACAATCAAATGTTTCTGAGTGACCGCCCCAGGATGACCCGACTTCTCATTTCCTTATACAAGTTGCCATAATACCCTAACATATCATAGCAGACAAAAGTTTTCATTGCAATCGAAAGTGGCAATGGTCGTAGAGCAGATTTTCCCACTTCCGATATTGTGGAGCTCTAATATAAACAGCATTTTCCACCAAATCCGACTAAGAGAAAGTCAGTTCACATTCCATAAAACCTGCAATGAGATCAAGCTTTTTTTTCTTCTACATAATCGTTCCTGAACATGCCATGTATCAGTGTCTGAGTTGAACAATCGAATATGACAACCAGTATTTTTTTTAGATATTAGAATCTTCAAATCGTTAACGTTAGAAAAAACGAAGTCGTTGACGTTGAATCAACGCTATACGTTAACGTTATCGTTAAATTGTTTTTCAACGCAATCAACGCAAGCTTCGTTAACCGTTACAGTTTAACGTCAACGGATTAACGAAACGGCGTTAATCGTTGATTAACGTTAACAACCCTGGTGTGTAGTGTAGTGTGATTATTGATTATAATTTTACTTAACCGGCCGGTATGTTCGGGAATTTCTGGAGGGATGGTGACACTGTAGACTGCGGAGCTTGTTGGCGGAGCTGACAACGTGGAAAAGCTGAACGGGATGGGGATTGACGCTCGTGGGTCTCCAAGAACGACCTGTTCTGGAGGTTTCGTCCACGTAGCTTTGTGCCCTTAAAAACCGGGTCGTCAGCCACGGAGTTCTGCTGACTCACTTGGTATTGGAGCAGGCTTCGTTCTGGTACCAACCTGGATTCATATGCCCTAGTGGGCTCCAAAGGACTCGATCCGGAAGGAATTTCCTGGATTTAACTCCACGGGCCCTAAATACATAAATATTTCTGTTTAAGGTCTAACCTTTTAGGTTACAGGCACAAGCATACCTGATTCGCATCAATGCTCCTCACTTCACTTATTAGCTTCAGATAATCTTACTTAAATCCTCCTTCTTCAAATATCTTCAGGGTAGTCTGTTCATCTTTCTTTTACTCCACTGAACTCTAACTGTTTTACTTTTATTTATGGCTAATTTTATTGTAGTGTATTGTACTTATTTTTTATATTAGGTGTAGGGGTGTTTTTATGGCATGATAGAATTTAAATTTAAAATTTCACAGGGATATATAAATAATGATAATAGAAAAAACAAAACCTTACAAACTACCAGTCTTATTTTAACAAACGGTAACAATCATTCTTAGTTGATATATTTATAACAATTTTTTTCAATTGGCTTATTTTCCTGATAAATGGAAGAATACTAAGGTTATACCAATTTTAAAACCAGACAAAAATCCTGCAGAAGCTTCTAGCTATTGTCCAATCAGTTTGCTTTCCTCCATCAGTAAACTTTTTGAAATGGTCATTTTGAACAGAATGATGGCCCACAATTTTTGCCAATGAACAGATTGAATCCTACCATGGACATTCGACCACTCATCAACTTTTACGTGTAACAAATTCGATTCGTTCCAACAAATCTGAAGGCTGTTCTAATGGTCTTCTAGTCATAGAAAAAAGCATTCCACAGTGTTGGGCATGAAGACCTGATCGTAAAATTAAAGAACTCCAGGTCTGAAAGACTTCCTGTAAGAGCTGGAGTTTTTCAAGGCACTATTTTAGGACAAATATCATACAATATTTTCTCATTTGAATTTATTGAGTTACCTAAGGGATGTCAAAATTCTTTGTTTGCGGATGACTCAGGCCACTTTCGCCAAAGGACGAAGCCTGCGTTCTATAGTAGAGCTTAGCTTAGCTTAGCTTAGCTTAGACTGACTACACATATCAATGGTTGCTATTCCGTGATTGACCGAAGTCAGTGAAAATGCACAAAGAATCAACTAGAAGATCGGCTGGGATTGGCCATAATCTTCTTCAGTGTGCATAATTCAGTGCCTCTATTTACATGGTCAATAACGGCGCCGGCCACGTCCTTGCAGTCAGGTGGGATTGGGGGAAGGAATGTTAGTGTGTAACCTTTGCTATTTGGAGACCGTGTTTGCCTCTGCATCTCCACAAAGGTTACTGGGAGGGATGTTTGTTAATGGGGAGGATCGTTGGGTCACAGGATTCACTTTGATAAGCGATTAGACCATGATAAATAATTATTGGTGAGATATAAACATGCTAATATGTGAATATAATATTTTCATTTGATATAAACAATATCTATGTAGAGAAAAATTATGCCGACACTTGACGTGACGAACCTTTCAAAGTATGTTGAATAAAGTGAACCTTTCGCAAGTCTACACTCGAAGTGTCGAACCATTCAAAGTTATTTTTTTAATTACAAAAATAAAGGTAAAAGAAAGAAGGTTTTTTGAAAAAAAAAATAAAATTAAGACATAAATAATTTATGAATCAGAGTTTATGTCGACACTCACAGTGACGAACCTTTCATAGTTTGTTGAAAAATCATATTTACGTCTCACCGTTGTAACGATTAAAGGTGCAGTCATACATATTTTAAAGATTAGAAATAGTAGCATGAAACGAGCTCACCAATTGATCCGTCATCCTTGAGCAGCAACAATCCACTTTCAGCTTCACTCGTTTGCTCGGCTATATAAAAGCACTCAGAGAAAACAGGTGCGCGACCCGAGAGGGAAAACAACTGACGACTGCTCGGGCTTTCTTGACGCACTGCCCAGGAGCAAGCGTCAACGTCGAAAGATCAAAAAGGAACTAATCGGACGCGGCACTTTTTCACTTTACTCGACCGACGCGCGACATGTTTGATCCTGCCCTCGTCACCCGCTCCCGCAGAAGCAAGCGTCAAGGTCGGAAGATCAAACGATCACGCCACTTTTTCACTTTCACTCGACCGACGCGCGACATGTTTGATCCTGCCCTCGTCACCCGCTCCCGCAGAAGCAAGCGTCAAGGTCGAAAGATCAAACGGAACTTAACGATCACGCCACTTTTTCACTTTACTAGACCGACGCGCGACATGTTTGATCCTGCCCTCGTCACCCGCTCTCGCAAGAGCAAGCGTCAAGGTCGAAAGATCAAACAGAACTCCGAAGCCTGCGTTCTATAGTAGAGTGCAAAAAAGTGGGTATTTTTCCTTCATACTTTCAAAACTGGAAGATTTCTCCTACTGCTTCCAAATCTCAACTTATAATATACCCACATAAACTAGAAGCTCTTTGTTTAAGACCTTTAAGTTGACATGTCACGATGAGAGTGGGTTCCAATAGATTGATCAGATGAAGATTTTTTTTTGTTTAAGACACTACACGATAATGCTTCCAGTGGGCTGTTTGCCCTTTGAAGGACCACACTAGACAACGGACTAGCTACATAAAAAAATAACTTTCAGAAATCAAATTGAGGACATTCAAGCCAATGATAACAAATATATAAAATGTATGTATCCATTTATTAACATAAAATCAAAACATTGTCTTAAGAACAAGCTTTTGATCTTCAGACAAATTTTCGACAGGCCATGTTGTATGCTGTACCAATATGGACTAGCTGTTGTAATACCAGGAAGAAAGCTCTGCAGAGAATTCAACATAAAATTTTGAAAATGATTTTGAAGCCTCCTCTCTGGTATAGTACCAATGAGTTACATAGAATATCTAATGTTGAAACATTGGAACAAATGTCAAATAAAATTATTGATAATTTCAGACAAAAAATGTTGCAATCATCCTCTTGCCTCGATAAATGCGTTATAGATCTAGTTTCAGTTTAGTTAAGTTTATTGAAAGCGTTTCTTTTTCTCTTTTGTGCAGGTGAAATCAACTCACTTATAAATATTCTGAACTGTTACGGCAAATGATATGTTATGTGTTGTTAACAAAATGTTGATAAATTCTTAACTTAGTTTTACCAAATTAGTATGATAGTGTTTTCCAAAACCATTCCTGCGACAACACCTATCATATAAACCATTATTGAAATATTGCCTTATTTTGTAATGAAAAATGTGTTACAATTGACTATTTCTATCTGTATCGTGAAATATTTTTTCCATTCCCCACTCAAATTCATTTCCGATATGCCATCATTTGCTCATTACTCCAATCATAACGTTGAAACATATCCTGCTCGATAATGCACCGCATGCCACCCACGCTTTCCTATCCACGCTGCCCACTCTCGAAATCCTTCCCGTCAACCCTCAATCGCAACCCCCACCTCCCCCAGCCCAGCTTTGGCCGGAGAGTGAAATTGCATGCGACGGAATATTGGTGCGAGTTAAAAGCAATCTATATTCATCATTTTAACTGAAGGGAGAAGTCCTGAATTGGCCACCCTGCGACTTTTTTTGGTGTGTGCACTCGAATTCGTGAATACATACGCGGTGTTTTTCGCGCACATCCGTCGAGTCGAGCTTGTTATATTTATTTTACCCTTCCTTCCCCTCGTCGGCCACCAATCACCGACCGATTCCACCGATGCCACCGTTTGCTAAGGGTATGTGGTATTCCGAATGATCCCGTCAGCCCCAATCTCCGAAATTTCGAGTTTTCCACGAAACTTCAGTAGGCGAAATTTATGTTTTCCAATATAGTTTCGTTTCGAGTTTCGAGACCATGATCACTAACAAGATTCGTTTGCAAAAATTGTTAACATCAAAATTACTATCGATATATGTTTCATATGTATTCCAGTCGGCTCGTGAATAATTGAAAGTGAAGCTGATAGGATCGAAAATCGCTTCATGGAATATATTAAATGTAACAGTGACATGTTCACAATCAAAATCAGCGTGAATAACTAGTTGACTGAAAAGGTGACTAGAGTCGAAAACGACCATATCAATTGTAGAAGGATTTCTGGAAGAGGAAAAACATGTAGGGCTATCAGAGTATTGCATTGAGAAATATCCTGAAGAGCATTCATCAATTATTCCATGTGTGATGTTTTGCATTAAAATCGCCAATGACAAAAAATGTTGACTTACTGCGAGTTAATTTTTGCAATTGAGTTTGAGGCAAATTAACTTGCTGCCCAGTGTATTTAAAAGGCAAATAGGCAGCTATGAAGGTATATTTTTGCAATTTCTCATCGTAATAGGCGTAATTCATCACGCCAATCTGTCGTGGAACAGCCTACTTTCCTGCACTGAATTATGCAGTTAATGTCATTACGCAACTGAAACCAGTGTTGTAATGATTTATTACCAAACGCTTTCGCATTACGCAACTGTTTTGAGTTGCGTAATTAATCATTACACACATTTTTTCAGAAATTGTAAAATAATGGTGAATGCGTTCCGATATCATATATTGATACCCTCAAGTGATCTTCTATGAGTTTGAAAAAATGTTGTACGCAACTCGTTGCAGAACTATATTTTTACTGCACTCGTCGTAAATATTCAAGTCGGCAAGCCTCGTTGAATAAATGTATAACTCGTGCTGTAAAAATCATCATTTTGCAACTTGTTGCGTAAACTAATATTACCAAGCAGAAACAAGTTTCAAAAACTTTAATTTCAAATGATGAAAAAAGTTGATGTTTCATACGATTGTACCCCGTTTGGCATAAAGTCGTTTGGCATAAGGGTCGTTTGGCATAATGGCCGTTTGGCATAATGATTGGCTTAGAATGAATATCGGCATTTTCGAAGCATTTACCGAGATCAACACCACCTAACCCAAAGCAAATAAATTTCGTAGGTTCTTAATAAGCGTGGTGGTTTTTCAGAGATATTCCAAGCTATGAATGTCAAAAATTGTAGTGACATTAGAGAGCATAACTAAATAAAACTCATGACGGGTCTGGTGCAAGATCTTTTCGGAAAAATAATTTTATCCACATCCCAAGAAGTTAGAGTTTTTAGAGCTTGTTGCGATATACATATCTGAAAATAGTTAATTGGCAAAGTTCGCAGTTATTAATATAGGGAACACTCGTATAATATTTCGCTACAGATCAAGCTCCGTCCCAGTTTGGACGTAACACTTGATGAAAATTACTTGGTAAAAAAAAGGGAAAGTTTATTTGCAAAATAATAAAAGCTCTAATTCATAGATCTATTATTGCCGCGTAAAGCCTGATTTGCTGCTGAAAAGGAATCGCTAAAGAAATTTCGCACCGATTCCTTGCAAAAACTTTCTACAGCAACTCCCATTTGGACTGACATTTCTTTTCAACTGCGTACTGCGATCAGAAAAAATTGTTTCTTTGATCGATTCCTTGCAGGAATTTCCCATGCATCAAGATAGGCCTAGAAATTACTTGTCAGCAGCGAATCAGGCTTAAAGCAAAAATAGCCTATATACGAGAGCAGATTATTTTTCGTAAAAAATGTTTAAGGCTCTAACCCTAACGTAAAAAAATCTTCTTACAGCATAACTCAAATAAACAACACATTATGGAACAAATAAACAACAAACAGTTTGGAACGATTCAATATAAATTTTAATTTTGGAAGTGTACATCAAAAGCACTGTCTATTATGGAAAGAAGAGAAAGTTTGTGACTGAATTAATATTTTTTCCAGCATATCTGGAAAGGAGATCATGTGTTTGCAAAAAAAAAATAGTTGAATATTGTCAGGTTCTAAAATAATTATCATTCTAACATCACGTCTTGCATGAAATGATAAGAAATATAAAAAATGGTATATGTTAACCAAAATAATTAAAAAATAAAATTTAAAACAGTACAAATATGAAGAACAGCCTATTTTTAAAAAGAAGGCATGATGTTTGAACCGATAGAAGATTGGTCGCCAAAAATTATTGTGGCTTAATTAAACAAAAAGACATCAAAAACTGCGTTCAGAATCATTGTGCTACTTTTCCCCGAATGTCGTTAAACCAAATTTTAGTTCCCCGAATGACCCTTTTCCCCGAATGCCAGTCCCCAGAATGACTCGTTTGCCCGAAAAGTGGTGCAGTTTAAATAAGTGCTATAATAGTATTCAGTAGCTGGATGATGAACGATAAAGAACGATAAACAATCAAAAGAAGGAGGTATTCTGTCATTCTCGGCTCACATGTTGGCAAAAATGCTGAGGACGGTAAAACTCGAAAGAACCGCCAATTAAATAAAGAAGGGTGCATATCAGATGGCCAGTTCGTTCACAACCCTGAAATGTATAAAGTAACGACAAGTATGAGTGCCACAAATTTTTCGGAGAAGTGGACTATTCGGGGAAACGGGATATTCAGGGAGCTGACATTCTGGGAAAAGTAGCACAACCCATCAAAGTAACTGCAGTAATCGATATATCTTTTCTCTGATAACTTGAGCAGATCAATGTTATCGATTGCCGCCATTTTGTCAGTTGGAAACAAAGAAATATCCAAAGAATAAAGCTTCAAAAAACAGCCTATGTATAAAAGGTAAATTTTTTTTAAAATTCAAATCAACAGTTCATATGCCAATAATTATAGCTACATAATATTTAGAAACAACATCCAATGATTGAAAGAAGGGTAAATTTGTGTTAAATATATCAAAATCTTCAGTGCAAAAAAATATGTCAATAGCGGAACTGAAAAGAAGAATAAATATATGAAAGGATGGTAATTTCTGGATAAAATACTATTGGCAATAACTTTCCTAATATGCTTTAGTTTATTCAAGATCATATGATTGTAGAATAAAGTGGCATTTTGTATTTTGAATTAATTGTCATCAGAAAGATTCAATAAACGTAAAAACGAATGTCATCTTAAGCAATTCTTTGTTTCAGACTCATTATGCCGAACGACTATTATGCCAAACGACCATTATTCCAAATGACCGTTATGCCAAACGACTTTATGCCAAATGACCATTATGCCAAATGACCTACCATCGTTTCATTACGGTAAACCAAAATGTTTGAATCTCTTTTGAGTTTTGATCCAAGTTTCAAATAAGTTTCAGTAATAACTGATGTAAAGATTGAAACGCGCAACAATTGGTCGACTAAACAAATTGCTTCTTTCAGTCAAAATTTATAATACAAAAACCTTCTTATTTTCTTAATTCATATATTTAAAGAAAACAATGTTCGTTCATTATTTTTATTTCCTAAATCCGAACTGCCGTGTCTTCAGGTAAACCCCCTTCATCAAGCGCATCATAGCCACCTATGACGCTGGGCGAGCTGTTGCTTGTACGGGAGTGCTGATCTAAGCCTTACTTTCAACAACTGAAGGTTAAAGAAAATGAGTTTAAATTTAGATACAACCTTTTGCAACTATGTTCATTAGGGTATCAACTAGTGGATCAATTTTCTATATATTTTAAGCAAATGTTCAATTTTTTTACCCTAAAGCATATATCTAGGGGGTGCCCCGTAAAGTTTTACAACTTTTTTGTTTAAGAGCCAGTCTATTATGCAAGTAACCACCAAGGCATGGTACCAGCAAACCGTAAGGCCGCGACCCAGTGCACCGGACCGTGGCACATTTCATGCTAGGTCAGCAGTAGTCAAATCAGTTGCTAGGGACAAAGTGCAGTATAATATAAAATAGCTGGGTTAGCAATAATATGTTTCAACGATATACAGTATTGGACAAAACATTTGCAACTTTTTCGATTTTCCATACAAAATGACCAACTTTGGTAAGCTATATCTCAGTTACTTATGGACCGAACCTCAGATATAACTTGAATTTTAACATATATTTTTGAATAATTTTTCCAATCACGAGTTTATGAGTAATAACGGTTTAACTAAAGTGTAATTTTTGACGAAAAATTCAAAACGATATATCTCAATATCTGATAGCCTTACACAAAAACTGTCTTGAACAAACTTGTTCATCTCGTTGAAATCTATAACTTTGCTGAAGATACCATGAAGCTATTCCTTCAATATGTTTAGTTATGTCATTTATAAAAAATCGTCAAAAAATTCACTTTAGATAAACCGTTACTGTTTTTAAACTTGTGATTGGAAAAATCATTCAAAAATATATGTTAAGTTATGTCTGATGCTTTGCCAAAATTTCATTCAAATCGGTCCATAAATAACTGAGATATAGCTTACCAAAGTTGGTCATTTTGTATGGAAAATCGAAAAAGTTGCAAATGTTCTGTCCAATACTGTAATAAATCTAATAAACGATTAGTCTCTATCAGAACTCCGTCCGAGTAAGTTTGGTCTTTTTTAAAAACCCAGAAACTCCGTCTCGGATGTAACTTGCAGGAGGACGGACCTGGTGTAGTGGTTAGAACACACGCATCTCACGCCGAGGACCTGGGATCGAATCCCATCCCCGAGATAGTCACTAAAAATTTCAGTGACGACTTCCTTCGGAAGGGAAGTAAAGCCGTTGGTCCCGAGATGAACTAGCCCAGGGCTAAAAATCTCGTTAATAAAGATAGAAAAAAAAATCATCACTATTGATATTATGTAACTTGCATTTTATCAACTATTAAAACATTGAACAGCTCATATGCAAAGTTGATTCAAAACGTCAGAAAAACATCTCACTTGAATGCATGGGAGTCCATGTATATCGCAACATTAATCGCCCTCTAATGAATGAGGACGATGCTCCAATCGTGTCTCCACTCTTCCACCTGACTAAGCTGAAAATGCAGTAACCTTCAACACTTCTCGACGTATACTGACTACAGTACGAATACTATTGTTAGTAGCTTATGTAATCAGTCGGACATCGTCTCATAGATGGGCAACATCGAGCCCGAAACCGGTCGACTAAAAAGGTAATTTTGACTCCTTTTAATCGTTGTAAGAGCAATAAGTGTTGTGTCCTGTCTCACGTCGCGTCTTATGAGTGGTGTCGAGGTTCTTACGTTAGCAAAAACCCCAAGAAATTAAGTGACTCATACTCTTTACCTTTCAAAAAACGAGCATTCACCGAGAACAAAATATAGTGCTTGTAACCATTTGTACGGTTGTGTTCAAAATAACTTTACCGTATAGTTGTTACCAACTATATCTTTTATTGAATTTCAAACGCTAAAGGTCAAAATTTAACTATATTTTAGTTGACTCAAAGTAAATTTAGTTGAGTATACAATCTTTTGCAATATTTACGCAGCAGTTTGCTCTGCTTTATCAACAAATCCAAAAAGATTCGTAGCTGCTTTATCGACTTAAAAAAATCAAAACAAAGTGCGCGTCGACAAACCTAGACTTGATACGTGGTCTCCTGCGTGAGTGCCGGTTATCTTATTTCCATTTGATTTGAAACAATTCGAACGGTTGCTGCTAAGAAGAAAATAGAAGAAACTGCGAGAACATTAGCAAAGGAATTATATCGAGTATGTAGAAAATAGTAGCACTGAGAAGTACTGTTTTCTTGCTTTACGTAGTTTTAAAACCTTCCGAGAGCAGAAAGAATTTGTGTACGCACAGCACGAGGGTACCGTTTTGATTCATATTACGGACAGCTTCTTATTCCGGACACTCTACTTTGTATGGGAAACATTTCACATGAAATGTTTCAATTTTTGCCGTTCAAAAGTTCACACTTTCGAAGCTCATTTTAATCAAAATTTTCAATAGATATCTATAAAATTTTATAATACTCAACTGCCTTAGACGCCTTTTCAGTGATTTGCCAATTTCAAATGATGATTTGACTTGTCTTTTTATGCTTTTCATGAGCTGTCCGGAATTTGAATCATAGTGTCCGGAATATGGGGCAGAAGTAAGGAGGCGTCCAGAATAAGAATCATGAAAAGCCCACACATTTCTATTTATTTAAAATTATTCATGTATCAGAAACAAAATCTTCACCCACTATTCGAAAGCTAAGTGTTTTTAAGGCTCGATAGCGCCGAGGAATCATATAGATTGATTTATTTCATATGCTTCCTGATGGGTTATACTTCATTGAGGCCTTAAGTGTCCGTAATATGAATCAAAACGGTACAATACACACTGACGAAACATTCTTTTATTCCGTTTCTGTTTCCAAAAAAAACTGCATATCACATACCCTCACGCGTTTCCTTGTCGTGCAGATTCCGGTCCGAGTTGGGAAACTCTCCATCCCACCGAACCAAAAGGGTGCGTCAGATTACCCATCCATCCCTTTTTTTTTGGAACGTTTGTCCCCCTTCATATAAATATGCTGCACTGGACACACTCTGCCTGACAGCATAGGCATGGCGTTCGGTGGTGGGGTTTATCGAAATGTTGGAGGCTTTCGAAAATAAAATAATGAAAAATCCGGACGCGGAAAGTGGGAGATGCCCGGTTTGAGCGGGAGTTTTTCATTTTTTTTTTGTTTTGCCGGAATCCTGTCGACATGTGCATGTATTTCGGGAGGTATATAACGGATACGCACTGGGAAATGAAATCGAGTCAAAAGCTGATTAATTCAGCTAGTAATGATAAAGAACTTCTTGTTGAGACAATTAGAAGAAAAGTCCTATACACAGATTCAATTATTAAATCAAACAGCGCCAGGTTTTTCAAAATTATATTTTAATCTCTGATAACATTTCAATCATCAGAAATACAATCGTCATTGCCACAGGCCTCTACGCCGAAGGACGAAGCCTGCTTGTCATCTGTAGTCGATTGTAAAAAAGTTTAGATATTTTTTCTGCATTCATGCAAAAATGGAAGATTTCTCCTAATGCTTCCAAAACTCAACTAATAATATTCCTACATAAACCAAAAGCTCTTTATTTGAAACCTTCAAGTAGACATGTTGTTGCGTTGAGAGGGGTTCCAATAAATTGGTCATATGAAGTTAAGTATTATTTATTTATTTATTTTATTAGAGAGGCTTTAAACCCTATGGTTCAGAAGTTAAGTATCTAGGACTCATGCTAGATACAAATTTAACTATCAAGAATCACATTGAAGGCATTCAAGGCAAATGTAACATATATGTAAAATGTCTGTAGAAAATCAAAACTTTGCCTCAAGAACGAGCTTTTGATCTTCAAACAAATTTCCGGGCCAACCATGTTGTATGCTATACCAATATGGACTTTCTGTTGTAATACCAGGAAGAAAGCTCTGCAGAGGATTCAGAATAAAATTTTGAAAAATGAATCTGAAGCTTCCTCCCTGGTATAGTACTAATAAGTTACATAGAATATCCAACGTTGAAACATACTTTAGTTGGATGCTTTCGACTGTTATGAGTTACAGCGGGGTTTTACTTAGCGGCTTTCTGTCTCAATGGCAATCAGAACTAAAATATTTCTTCTACGCCCAAATTTTCGATTCCCTTGAAAAAGATTGAAAATGCAATCGAAAAGTTAATCGTAGAAGAAATATTTTAGTTCTGATTGCCGTTGAGACTGAATGCCGCTAAGAAAATCCCCGTTGAAACATACGAATAAAATACTTAATATTTTAAGATCAAAGTCCTTGCGAACTTCTACTGCCACGATTAATGTGTTATATATCGAGGTTAAGTTAGGCTTAGTTAATTGAAAGCTTTTTTATACTCTTATAAGCAGGTGAAATCAAACCACCTTTAAAAAATCTGAATTACTACGGCAAATGAGATGTGATATGTTGTTGGCAAAATATTAATAACACTTAATTTATTTTTACCAAATTAGTGATGAAAGTTGCCAATCACAGAACACCAAAGTATAAGAAATGAATGCAAAAAAAGGTCTTGGGGTTCATTCAAATATTACGTAACGCAAAATTTGGTAATTTTTGGACCCCCTCCCTCCCCCACGTAACAGCTTTTGTATGGAAAATTTTAAATTTTTGTATGGACCGTAACACAATGTGAGACCCCCTCCCTCCCCCTGTTGCGTTACGTAATATTTGAACGATCCCTTGTCTACTAAAGCAACTATATTTGTGAGATTTAATCGAATTTGAAATTATTATTTTTACTTGTTATGGTCATTTTATTGAAAAATCTCCCAGTTTTTCAAACATGTATGTACATTGACAGATTTACAACAATTCGTCAACCTTTCCGGATGTTTCAATCAATTAAAATGTTACAAAGTTTTTCGTAGTATTTTGAGAGGACTTTTGAAAATAACACATTTCTCCCTCTTTTAACAAAACATGTTTCTATGATATTTGAGAAACTATTGCTGATTTGATTTATTAGAAGGCTTTTTACTGATAATGCTATTGAAGCACTAGAACTTTTTAAAATAGAAGTGTTTGGTCCATCAATTGTGTCGTTTGATATGCAATGAGTAATCAAGTAATATCGGAAATCCGGTTAGGCAAGATTATATCATGGATCGAATAACACAGCGTAACAAAAATGACATTTTTGCGTGTCTCAAGGATCAAATTATGTATCTTTAGTAGATTTGGGGTTGCTGAATCTGGTTCCATTCTCAGAAATGTTCCAGCACGTCACAATTTTTAGCTACAGGTCACCAAAGTTGCATAAAACACTGGTTTTATTCATGTTTACATGAAATTTAAAGTACGATTTTTCAAAAATTTTTGTGATCTAATCCGCCAAACATGCAAAATAGAACTTGAACTTTCATTTTAGACATAATTTTATTGAAATTGCGCGATTAAGTTTCGATTAAACCGATTTTTTCAACATGCTTGCAGTCTCCATACGAAATTCTTCGTTTCTTCTATATGGCAAAATACAACAATTCTCTAAACCATCAAAAAATAACTTTTCCGCATCGAAAATATTACAAACTTTGATAATAAGTATTGTTATACACATACAGTTTGAATTCTGTGGCAAATTAAGCCAATATATTACCTTACAAGCTGGCAAACTTGCATGCAAGTTGGCTGAAATAGTCATTTTTTGCATTTTCAACAGTCAATATCTCAAAAACTAGACGTGCTATGATATTTCTGAAAACGGCAATGGATTCAGCAACCCTTAATTAAGTGTACAGTGGTATTTTGGTGCTTGAGACAAAAACGTGTTCCGCAGTGTAATCATTATCACCACCTTATCCCACTAACGAAGGCCTGCCAAACCTTTTTGAAGCGCGGGCCAAATCGCAAAAATAATTTTGTGTAGCGACCCATATTACATATAGCAGAAACATTCGCCTTTGTTTTTAGAGAAATAAAGAATCGAAAAACAGATAAAAGCTGCTGAACATCCTGTTAGGTACCGTAAGAGTCTTTTTCGAAATCATGCAATAATCTTGGTCAAGTTATTTTGAAGAATCTCCAGGGATATTTGAATCTTTTGAGATTGATGCCTAGAATTTTATAAGAATAATACACAAAAATCTGCCTGAGTCCCACTAACTATTATTCGAAATCCTGCTTAGGATTTCATGACCAACAATGAGTCAAAATCCTGATCAAAATTTTAGCGTTAGCGTAGTTACGGTATACTTCGTAGATTGCATACTAGGAATATTCATGTGTCATTTGATAATCTCATCTTGACTGCTTTCAGGAGCAAGGCTGGGGAGTAAGCCTTGACCTAATCTTGAACAATATTACCAAAAGCATGAGTACTGCTATTCATGGCCACGTCCATCTTTACCGTAACTTGGGATAGGGGAAGGAAATGTTGATGCAGCACTTACTCAATGAGAGGCCACCGACTCAGCGACGCTCTCATAAGTGCTACGGAGGTGGGGGTTAAGGGGTATAAGGTCACGTAAGGATTCGCCTGAAAAGCTGGTGTTGGACCCAGAGCATTTGTGGTTAGGTGGTAATTCTTTAGTCTTTTGAATGCCGACATTCAAAAGAGGGAAACAAATGTTTTGTTTACAGTTTTGTTGATTCCATTTAAAACGGTTGTGATTTTGTACTCAGAAAATAATAAAAAGCAGAATCGATCCCTCTTGGCACGAACAAAAAAAATAAAAGAATTTCCGATATTAAGTACAATCCCAAAAGACCCGCATAATGAAAAAAAACGCGTAAATTGAACAATATACCGTACTTCGAATAAATTAGAAAAAAAAAATCGAATTGCAACGCAGAGTCAGCTTCGTACCGACGGTTATTCAAGCATACACAAAATCCGATAGAACCGATAAAATATACCGCGATCCGGAAACTTTCATTTGATTGAAATGACAACTCTTTGTCTAAGCATCTGTCCTTAAGGGCATATTCACAAATGGGTGAAGGGGGTGGGTGGGTGTCCTCACGATGTAACGGCTCATATAAAATTTGTAGAATGTTCATACAAAAAGCGTTATGAAGGGGTGGGTGATTGTTAACAATGGTTATTTTCAGCGTTATGAAATAAATGAATGAGCCCTAACCACGTATGTAATCCCGTTCATAGAGGAACAAACTCACCGAATACATCTGCAAGCCTGGAAGATAACGCCGTGTCTGTCAAAACGTCTTGACTTGGACGTCGGCCAAAAACTCTCCCGAAATGATGGAAGAAATATTAACTGCAACTTCACAATCCGCCTTATAATAACAGTCCCTCCAACTAAATTGAGTGAGTTTTGCACGGAAAATAAACATACACTTGCATTTTTCAACTTCCATTTCAATAACTTCACCGTGCAACGCGAACCGGACACAAATTGATCCGGATTCCGTCGCTCGCCCACAAAGGAGCAAGCAACAGATTCAACGAATCAAACACATCTCCCTCGCCTAACACTTGTTTCATTGAACAAAAAGCGTCAAACAAATATTATCACTTCACAAAATGTTTTCTTCAAATCATTGGCCGGGTGGCATAGCGCCGTTTCAATGTCTCTCCGGCCGAATCGAAAAAAAAATAAATCACGTGGCCGAGGTGAAAGCGACAGAAAATTTGAAACACAGCTACTCGCGCGCACAGATTGCTGCGATCAGTCAAAATCCTGATCAAAATTTTGCAAAAAAAAAACATGCTAAAATTAAGTGAGAATTCGGCCCAAGATTTCAAGAAATATGCCTAGGATTTTTGCAGAACCTTGCCCAATATTCATTTTGAATGCTATCCAGGATTTCTGTCAAAACCTCCATTTGCAGAATTTCTTGGGAATCTTGTCCAAAGTTTTGTGAAAAGCTTGGCTGTTTTTTATATAATCCTATCAAGGATTTTGCATGAACTACTCCCGACATTGGTAAAACCAATTTCCAGGATTCTGTTTTTTTTTCTTAAGTAAATTTGTTATTTTAAATCGATTATTGCTTCAGATTACTTATAACAAACTGTGTTTTAATTGCAACTCATTCATTCACGCTCATTCATAAATCGTGTGGCGAGCACGAAGATACTCTATGGCCGAGGTCACATATGTGGGGCCTTTGGGTCAGCGTCTTGTGGGGTTTTCTTTACAATTTTTTTTTTTCGATACTATCTGAAGAAGCAAATCTCAATCAGCATTCCATATATCGATGTAAACATGTACATGTCACTATAATTCTATATTTGTAGTACACACCTTATAAATTTTTCAGCTCAAGGGCTTGCTTCTGCAAGGATTTGATGATAATGTGGTTCGAATGAGACAAAGATAGGGAAAATAAAAGGGTATTCGTAATACCTTAATGTTTCGGATAATGTTTTAATTATCACAAGTGAGATTTGTACTACTTTAAACTTATCATAAACGTAAGTTGAGATCAATGGATATTGGACTGGCCCAGCTTAGTATGAGAGAAAAACAAGTTGTATCATTCCACGGGGCAACCCCAAGGATTATTCTTAGGGTTAGAGGAAGTCTTCCTATGAAATTTCAGCTCATTTGGTCAATGCGCCAGCTGGTGGAGTAACCAATCGAATTGAAATGTCGAAAGAATTTTTTTTCCAACCCCCATGCCCTGTTGAGATTTACAACTTTTTTCAAGGGCCAGTCTAATGGATATAAATGACAAAACCTATTTTTAAGAAATACGGTTTTGAAGTTTTTCAGCAATCGTTCAAATGAGATTTAAAAGGCATTTCAATGGGCAATCGCAGCAAGCCAGGCGCGAGCGGCTGCGTTTTGAATTTAGTGTCACGTTTACCTCGTCTCGCGTTTTTTTTCTCAATTTGGCTGGTGAAATTTAGATTCGGCGGATGGTGCTATGCCACGTGCAAATGTGCTGAGTGAGTTTGTTCTGATCAACATGCGCAAATATTAACCATTTGTCAGCCAGAAAGTCCAACGGACGTATCCTTTGGCACTACCATTTCCATCAACATTCCACTACATCCCGTCGTAGAAGAGAGGTGAGACATGAGAGGTCGTAGAATTCTCTTGCATCTTTCTTAAGTAGGTTTTCAATCAATCATCCTTTCCCATTCCCCAGCTTTCGCAATGACGTGGCCGGGACAGCTCTCGATTATTGGATGATGCGTCAATCTTGTCTAAGAGTTAGAGGTTAGTCCCAAATTTCTGACTTTGGTAACGGACAGGAAGGAGGCAATCCCCATACAATGGTCTAGGACTGTACCACCTACGAATTTGTGCGAAATGCTTAATGCTAATGCTAATATTTTCCTTCGTTCAAATGAGATCCAGTAAGAAGGCCAAAAAATAAGCAAATCTTCTACAAATCATGGCTTTTTTAAGTTGGAAAAATCTGTTAAAATACTATTGGAAAGCTTGAAAATAGTTTAATATTTAAGAACACCGACCTCAAAATCGAACAAAATGTCAGTTCCACTTATTTTGAGCCCTTCAAATGTATTTCAATATAAGGTACCCCGGGACAAGCTAGAATCCGGGGTAAGTGGGACCTTCCGTCATAGCTCATTTAGAAAAAGTTTGTTGAGGAGGTATTCTGCCATGAATCGCAAGTCAGTCCCATCTCTCAAATGTAGGCATTAGGAAAATGGGGTGTGAAGTTTCCAATATCGTTTTCCATACGAATATTAAAAAAATTCCAAAGGATTGGAATATGTTCATTTGTTAATTAAACATTTACAATTTGCTTTTCATTTCGATATATTTCTGAGAAAATAATAAGAATGATCAAAACACGGTTCTTTTTTGTGTTACACGGTGTGGAAATCTGTAGTGTGATTGATATGCGGTTACTTTTCATTATGAAACAATTTGATTTGCTGTTTTTCCTACTTTTTCCGAACAAATCTTATCATTCAATTAGACAGGTGAAAGAGCATTGGAATATATGTTAAAAACTGAACTCGACTCAATTTTGACGAAAATACAGATGGGTTTGGCTTGCGATTCACGGTAGTATTCTTCTAGAAAAATAAAGATACAAATATACGCAATGCATTTAGTTCAAACATTTTTATTATTTTTATTACCATGTGCTCGATGTAACAGTTGTCAATTTAGCGCCATTTTTAACACAATAAATTGCGACACGTTTCACGTCTTTCATCAAAAATAATTGTGTTTTAAATTGGATTACCATAAGTAAGATACAGATTTAAGTATTTTATCATGCTGCTAACAATAAACAGAAATTTTGTTCTCATTTCATATGAAAATTACTATGGTCTAACTCACCCCATAATGGGACAGAGTCTGTTTCTCAGCTTAGTGTTAAATGAGCACTTCTACATTTATTAACTGAGAGCTTTCTTTGCCTAAGTTGCCATTTTTGCATTCGTAAATCGTGTGGCAAGTACGATGATACTCCATGCCCAGGGAAGTCAAAGAAATTTCCATTACGAAAGAAGCCTGGACGGACGGGAAATAGAACCAAGACAGCTTCAGCATAGCTTTGCTTTGTAGTCGCGGACTCTAACCAATCGGCTTAGTAAGGCGCCTACATTTCGGCATATTTTGCAGATTTCCAAAATTTAATTTTGTATTATATTGGTCAAATACACGAGTTGTGTAAACTTTTCGTTATTTTCAGATACAGAAGACCAAAATTTAGTACATCGGAAAATTTATTATTTTTTAAATCTGGTTTGTTATATCTTGACCAATTTCTCAAAAATGTGTCATTTTCACTATGTAATATTCCAACTAATATTTTGAAATCTAAAATGTTGTTTCATAAAAGAAATCAAAAATGTTGTATAATAAAATCAATGAAGTACTTATTTTTTAGAAATTATTTAAACAATATTTTAAAAATTATATAACAAAAACTTATTAAATAGTGCCCAACTTTCTACCGGTTTACGGTACTTTTTTCAATCGCAAGAAATCCAACAATAATTGTAGAACCCAGCGCTGCATTACCCCTGATGTCCTCACTTTTCATCATGTCACAGATTCCAACCCGCAGAGGTAGGTAAAATCAATACTTTGCTGATGGCACTCGCACCAGGAAACGAACCTGACTACCAGCCAGTTCCGAACGACACGTGTGTATGCGCTTTGTAGTGGATCCGATGAGTGTCGTCCTATTGGAAGGGTGCGCATCACATATCAGGAACGAATATCGCGAAAAAATAAATTAAATATTTGAAACGAATAAATTAAGTGGAGCCGGTGCTTGGACTATTTTTGCTAGTTCAAATTCGTTCTGAGTTTGAACTATGACGCCCAAAATTCGGGAAATTCAAGGACTTCTTGAAAAGCTAAAAATGTTGTTTGAAATTGTGAATGTGTATCATAATTGTTGTAGTTCACAAGCTATTCTCTGCGATGAGGTTTACGACACAAACAATGTTGAAAATATAACTCCCGTGCAGAAGTTTAGGTTCACCTCCTCAAAAACATACAAAAGTGTTTTGTCATTATCTCTGTGATAACACGTCTAAGGGGTCATGCACAAATTACGTCACGCTCCAAGGGGGGGGAGGGGGTCGAGCCAAGCGTGACAAGCCTTACAAAATTCTCGGAGGACTCATACAAAAAGTGTGACAAATGGGGGGGAGGGGGTCGAAAAAGTTGAAATTTAGCGTGACATAATTTGTGTACCATCCCTAATTGAAACTCGAAATGCTATGAGTTTTTTTTTTTTCTCAGTTTGATGGCTCAGACCTTTTGATCCATAAAGTGCTATGAGTTATTCTTATATTACATCTCATGAATTGAATGAAAGTTCGAACAAAATACTGGAGGAATTCCTATGCTATTTCTTTATGCGATACTTCGACAAATTTTGTCGTTTAAATTTGATTTTGATTGTATTATATCATATTTCATTCTTTTTAACGTACCGTAATCCGGGGTATCATTGATCAGCGGGGTAACATTGATCGGAATGACTCACCTCATCAAAAGTTTGTATTATCATTTATTGATGAAACATTTTCAAATCATGAACGGTGCTTCTGTTTCTTATATTCATAAGCTAATAAGAGTTAATATTTTTGTGAAAATTGCGTTTACCTTATGCGTGAATTTGTCAACTTTTCGAAATAATTATTTTAATTGTTAAGGATGACACTACCGAAGATTCGTGTCTCACATGAGTTCTGCAAACGACATAAGCAAGCAAAATGTGGTTCTTACTAAAAATGACATCGCCGAAAACGATTCCGTTGTCAAAACTTTTATAAGTATGCTCAATTAGGCAACATTACTGAAATACTGTTAGCAATGTAAAATTCCCATAGGAAATTGCCTACCTTTAGGCGTATTCCGCGGTTCGAGGTGTTTTTAATTTTAAAATAACTCAAAAAGTAAATGACTTGTAAGCGTTTGGTCTTCATATTCGGTTTCAGGGGCCATGATTTAAGTAAGTAACGATATTTTCAGTATTTCCGAACGTTGTTTATATCGGTGATCAATGTTACCCCATATCAACTAAATCAAAAAATCGCATAAAACATTTTTTTTAACATGCTTAAATCTTTCAATAAACAAAATACAGTATATAGTCTCGAGCTATGGGTGGAGTTCTTGTTTTAAAAATATAAAACCTGCAACATTTGCATTTTCAAACGAAATATTGAAGAAACATTCAGAAAAATGATCAATGTTACCCCGGATTACGGTAACAAAGTTGCATATTATTGCTATCTTAATCAAAGCAGAGTTTGCGATTGCGTGCAGCTTGTCATCAACCATACAATTTGTTGAGAGCTAAATTTATGGGTAAAATTGCGTTTATTTTCCCATTATTGCTGGATTTCTTTCGGGTATCTGTATTTTGAGTCCTTAATCGTGAACACGTCATAATTAGTGCACACGCCGAAATGAAATAAGAAACACGGAAAAGTCAGAAAGGAACAAACACGTTTTCTGGATCATTACAACCGTGCATGTGGCCAGCTTATAATCCCATTCAAGTGCCCGCTCATTCATCGGAAACCAGAAATAAACGACAATTTTTCGCTCTGCGTGCGTTTACTATTAGAGTGGCACAGCTTGACCAACGTCTGCTCCAGCTGCTTCCACTTGGGACAAAATTACACGCATGCAGTACATCCCATTCGATGGCTAGGTGAGATTGATTTATTCGTGTTGAAATTTTATACATACACCCTGGGCTCTACACTATAGACTCCGGCCCCTTTGGCTGATAATCGATGAAAAACGAACCGCACCCGATGACTGCGATAGGATGGGCCTGACAGATGAAATTGTGCCCCACGGTGCTCCCTAGGCCGTTCTTATCAGAAAAAAATCTGTCGTTTTCTATGGCTAAGCTGCCTGTAACGATTGCAATGAGTAACTCTACAGAGACTTTTCCGTATCTATAACCTTTATTGGACCTTAGCAACTTTTGGGTACAGTGTAGGTTAAAAATTTCGTTTAGTGTCTCAAGGGTACATAATAATAATGTTCGTATTATTGATTTCGCACATGGATGGAAATGATGCAATGTTCGAATTCAATGAAATGATTTGTTAAAGCCTCTTATAATGTTCAATATTGCTTACCAATGTTTTCTGACAGGTAATAGAAATTTATACGTCGACGTGAGACGAGACTTAGTGGGAGCGTCATTTGGCAGATCGGTTACTACACTGGGAATAGTTGGAGACGGTTCGTTGTGACCAGGGACCTGTACGACGTGTTTCTCCGAACAATTTACGGTGTACATTCATCGGAAACCGTTTTACAAAAGCCACATGTCGTACTTGGCGTTTCCAACGGAAAAAGTTGTGCACATCGATAACCGTACATTGCGCGAATCGGACCAAAAAAAATACTGGAACGCTCAGCGTATCTTCTATATTGCACAGACTTGTGAAGATGGGCATCTCGTTCTTCGCTACACGGGCATATGTGGTAGCTGTGATGGGCTGAGTAAGTTTGATTTGTCTCCCATCATAACCTTCGCGGCTATTCAAAGCATAAGCAAAGCTGTCTACACCGAGCAGTATTCTGGGAGAAACATTATGATACGACCCTATTGGAAGTCCTTCGAGATACTTGTATTTTATCGCCAACGCTTCCATCTCTACAGTTTGCCAAGGTAAAGCGAGACGGCGAACTGTGAGAACTTTCGGTAGTTCGTAGCGTTTGTTACCGCCTGTCAGTCCTGATATCTCTATTGACAACTTTACTGATTCCTTTTCCTCTCGATGCTGATCCGCTGTACAGCCAATGCATAGAGGAGCGGGTTTTCCTTCCAGCTTCAGTTCCTGAAGCAAACTGTGCTCCATGAACGTTTTAGAAGAGCCATAGTCCAAAAACGCATAAGTTTTGATAGAAACACCATGACCGTAGATAACCACCGGAGCATATCGAAAGAGAACTTTTCCTTCAAGGCTGACGTGGGTGTTGCAACTCTGTGAAGAACAATCATCTATGGTGTCATTTTTCTGAACGATTCGCATCGCATATCGCATCCGTTCCTACCACATGGACTCTCCACCTCGCATGCTCCGAAGTGTTTTTGAGACATTTGCGACACAAGCTCCTTCAGAGCCGCTCAGCGAGCGCCAACTTTGAGTTGCTGAAACTTCTCACAATCCGCTGCACTGTTGCAGTCTCCATGACATGTGAAGTAGTCTTTTCCAAATAACTTGGATGCAGGTTTCGACGCAACGTACGTCATCATTGAACGTGATCGTTCAAATCTTATCTTCGAACCGCACGATTCTCTGGCTTCGTTGGATTGAATTTTGTACTCGTAGGAATAGTTACCGCACACGCCGCGTCCACTAACATTTCCAACCAGTACGAAAAGTTTGAGCGCGTAGCAGATGGAAGAGTATGTCGGTGTAACGCCCAGTTGAGTTTTATCGTTGACGGTAATCGGTCGAATCTATGACAAAAGGTCGAAGGACAAAAGGTCGAATGACAAAAGGTCGAATGACAGAAGGTCGAATGGACAAAAGGTCGAAGGGACAAAAGGTCGAATGGACAAAAGGTCGAATGGACAAAAGGTCGAATTGACAAAAGGTCGAATGGACAAAAGGTCGAATGACAGAAAAGGTCGAATGGACAAAAGGTCGAATGGACAACAATTTAGGAAGAACCAAAAACTATACTCTTAAGATAAAAAAGCAAGTTATCACAAGCGCTACAGCTAAAACAGACGCGAAGAAAACTCGCATATTTTCAGAAAGACCATACTGAGGGAGGTTCAATTTCAGCTGGACAACGATCTTTTCGGGGTCAAATTGTGTTAGACTTTTCAGGGCGTAGTGCATCCAGAGTTACTGTGTACGTGCTGTAGCCTTATGTGCAAGAGCCACATTCCTTTCATGCTCACCCGTGCACTGTACATTTTGAGACCTATGTTGGTGTTCCTCGCTTTTTTTAGGGTAATTTCTCAATGCGTCTCATGCGCATCGTCACTCGCGTTGTTCAAAAACAGTACAATAATAGATGTAAAGACAAAATTTTGAAACGAGAATCGAGATTGGAGCTTCCGGATCGCGCGTCTTCGACCGTATCATGTAGACCATCTAGACACTTGCATAATAAGGTAAAAATAGCTGTAGAGACTCTTCGTTACAATGCAGTTGTTTTTCAACTTGGATACCGATGGCGAGCGTAGCACCGAGCAGCGCATGCGTGAATCTCCCCTAGCGCGCGCTTCCAGAATTTTTGTGAACCTAGCGCAGCACACTACGATTTTGATGCGATGAAAAGCGGTTTGGACTCGTTAGTTCATTTATGTTCTCCTGGTAATTATGTAACTCTAAGTGCATCGAGGTGCATGCCACTCTATGTGCTATGTGTTGGGATGCCGAGTGCTGGAATGCACTGCATCTGTCATTCAGATTATACTGAAATTATGGACCTATGCACGGGTTCACTATTTGACTTTTGAGCGGTGCCGTGTTATTTACGTGATCATGGCAACGAGTAAATTCGGCACCGCTCAAACGTCAAATTAGTGAACACGTGCATTGGTCCATAGCATCTATGGACTGATGCACGAGTTCACTTATTTGACGTTTGGGCGGTGCCAAATTCACTAGTTTCCATGGTGACATAAATAACACGGCACCGCTAAAACGTCAAATAATGAACCCGTGCATAGGTCCATGGCGTGCCGCCATGAGTTG
Organism: Aedes aegypti; assembly: GCF_002204515.2. NCBI lineage: Eukaryota > Metazoa > Arthropoda > Insecta > Diptera > Culicidae > Aedes > Aedes aegypti. Next base: position 222,828,710 of record NC_035109.1, on the reverse strand, counting down.
ACTGCAGAGCAGAGGGTTCGCTCTGCGGAGGCTGGTTCCCTGTAACATTGTTCAAGGCGGCTAGGAGAAGCAGTTTGCCTAGGCTTTTTCTGCTGCATATGTTAAAGTGCCCTCTGAAATAGAGTCCAAGAGTAATATGTGTGTTTCTGTAAACCTCCATTCAGAGCATGGGTAGATTTCAGATCGTCGGTGGTGCGACATCACACCTGCATTCCTTGAACTATCTTCTAACGGTTCGGGTTGCAGATCATCTTCTAATAAAAATCATGATGCACAAATACAAAAATAATCAAATTATCAGAAAAGCTCTCAGTAAATGCTAGTGTATCTGAGAAGCAAACTCTACCCTAGTTGGGACCTAATTCCAGAAAAAAGATGATTATTTTTCCCTGATGCTAATTTAAATCAGACGAAACCAACAGTCAGGTAAAGCTCTAATTCATAGCCTTAAAACAGCAAAACTTCAAAAGAAGGAAAATCCTTTGTAAGAAATGCAATTGAAATGCTCATTAACACTGTTAAGCATGAAGAACAGCCGATATTTATAAGAAGGCAACATTTCATTTGAAAAAAAAAACAGGCAAGGAGTAAAAGTGAAATCTATGAAGAACAGTCGATGTATAAAAGAAGGAATAATCGTCGATACAAGTGTCTAAAAAGTAAAAAATCACTATAATGTATAACTCCAAAAGAACAGCCAATGTTTCAAAGAAGGACAAATCTCTATTGAAAATGTATCAAATAAAAAGCTAATAATAATTACTTTATGCTTTGGAGTATCAAAATAATAACAACTGACATTCGGGAAATAAATCTTTTGTATGGAAATAATAGCATTAATACAAATTATTGCTTCAAACGATAGTTCTGAAGAACAGCTTTCGTTTAAAAGAAGGAAAAACTTCAAATGAGAAGGGAGGAATTTGTGATTAAAATGTTAGCAACTGAGTGTACGATAATCCTTTCAACGGTACAATTTGGTCCTTTCGTCCATTCGACCTTTTGTCCATTCGACCTTTTGTCCATTCGACCTTTTTTTCCATTCGACCTTTTGTCCATTCGACGTTTTGTCCATTCGACCTTTTGTCCATTCGACCTTTTGTCCCTTCGACCTTTTGTCCATTCGACCTTTTGTCCTTCGACCTTTTGTCGTTCGACCTTCTGTCCTTCGACCTTTTGTCCTACAACCTAATCGGTCAACCAGTTCTCGCAGAAGAGCTACGTTATATAGTTGTTCATCGAGACTGCATGCTTTAATTGTAGCCCACATATTCTGAACAGCTATGCCAAAATCGATAAGTGTTTTTGGTGAAGGCATGTTCCAAATCTTGTACGCCAGAGAGTGGATAATGACCTCCGGTCGTCCAAACAATGTTCGCAAAGTTTAAATGACAGCCGGTAGTCCAGCTGGATACAGCAATCGACTGCGGACGGCTTCCACAGCCTTTCCCTTGAGACTACGCTGCAATCGTAGTAAGTTGTCCTCTTCACTATACCCACACATTCTAGTTGTGTTTTCGTAGGTGCACCCCAAAAAGTTCGGCAACTCCTTTGCTACAGCCTGACGTGCTGCTAGCTGACTCCTACTTAACTCGTTTTGTGGTTGCAAAAGGTGAAAGGGACTTACGGTTGGATACAACTCTTGCGATTCTGGATCCATCACTATAGCATCCTACTCATCTTGGCCTGCATCGTCTACTGCATCATCGATTGAATGCATTACCTTCAAACGGTATTCTAGATGCTTCAGTCCGAGAGCTTGTATTTTAGCCAGCCAGGCCAACTGCCGTTCGATGCTTGATCTCCCTTCCACGACGTTCCTTCGAAGTCCACCCACTCTGTTTACTCCGGGGATAGTAGTTGAGTTAGCGTTCGGTGGAAATTGAACTCCCGGGACATGGAGACTACTTGACGAACGATGTATGTTGGTACCTGGTAGAACTCGGATCGTTTGCCTGTTCGGAAGATTTGCAAGTTTTCAAAGGAAGACTTCTGTTGCTGTAATGCCTCTATTTGGTCCGCCTCTTTTGTTTTAAGGTGAAACATTTCGGAATCCAAAGATGGCCGTCACAATGAGCGAATTGTGCCCATACTCACTTTTTCAAAGGTACTAAACTGGAGGAAGAGTTGGCAAACGTTTCTGATCTTCTTATTTTAAGCTTTCTGCTAGTGCACAAAGCCAAAATAAAAAGTTCACTGTTGTTAGATGTTTCCTTCGCGAGATTTGTGCCTTTGAAGTTTCTGTACAATCTTAGAAGTTGATTCCAAACTGTTTCACTTTGAGTAAACGCTCGAAATTCTTCTGCTGTTCTGTCATCATTTGTTGCATTTATTGTACGTTGCATACTATAAAGTGACATGAAATTTGTTGTTATACTGCACAAAACCTAAATCCGTATGAGATATCATTGCGGAAAAGCGTTGAGAATCAATGTTTGCTACTAAGGGATCCATTACTAGCATTGAAACCCTAAACTACGCCCTGGAAAGTTGAGAAAAGATCCTCAACCGATAGGATTCAAACCCACGACCCTCAGCTTGGTCTTGCTGAATAGCTGCGCGTTTACCGCTACGGCTATATGGGCCCCTTCGAAGCTTTTAGCTATGATTTGATTACGATTTTTTCTGATAATTACGGTCTGGGGAGCACCGTGGCTCCACCATAGGTTAGCTCCACTCATGGGCCTCAAGGCTATGAAATGCAGCACCAGCATATCTGGACCAAAGCCCTGTATCGAATCATCAAAGAAGGTAAATTTGTCGTTTGAGGTCGGAAAGTAAGAGTGTCCAAATGAAGTGTGCCCATTTGTGAGAACGAACATGGTCAAATCGTAGGATACGATGACCGAGGATTGCACGCGTAAAGCTACGAATGAACTGGGATAAGATTTGCGACTTACGATAAGCTTTGCACCGCAGGTGATCAGAAACTTTGGTTCGCGATAAAGTAATTGGTTTATGCGTGAAAGTTTGACCAAATGAAACCGAATCGAAGCATTTGCAGAGCAATGGGGTTGTCCTCGGGAACGAAGCAGATTGCACATATTCAAGGGATTCAAGGTGGGGTCGACTGGAAAAAAACGGTATAAAAAAAACTTCATTTATGCCCAGCTCCAGAAATGGTAAATATAAATTGAAGCCCTGAAACTATCGAGATTACAAGTCTAGAAAACCAAACTGTTGATCAAGCTGAAAATGTGACTGAATGATTGCTGACTGATGGCGACCAGCTATTTACAGTAGGGGAGACTGGGTAGATCCTGAAGAATCGGATAAAAAGTAATCTGCACATAGATATAAAAATAATATGATGACCCACAAGAATTCGCTATGTGATTTATCCGAGAATTCTTAGAAAAAGAGCATTAAAAGTATCTTTAAAAACAAAAATCTTGGTTCAAGTTCAGCAACAGGATAACCCGGACAAGGTTGACCTGAGCGCTTTCTATAGTTTTTGATGTCATGAAAAAATTCGTCAGGTGGGAAACACTTCAGAGCTGCCCATTTAGTACTATAATGTTTACGTTTCTTGCCTGTAAAACTAATTATGCACTTTGGGTATTATCCTTTTTTTCTATCTTTATAACCAAGAATTTTAGCCCTGGACTAGTTCATCTCGGGACCAAAGGCTTCACTTCTCTTCCGAAGGAAGTCGTCACTATAACATTTTATTGTCATAAGTAACTATCTCGGGAATGGGCTTCGATTCCAGGTCCTCGGCGTGAGAGGCGTGTGTTCTAACCACTGCATCAGGTCCATCCCCTATTTTCCTTAAGCTATCCATTACATGTAGTCTCGTCTAAATCGTTATGGACGGAAGAGTCATCTCTTGTTTTGAACGTATTTACAAAGTAGGGTGCCGGTACCAATGGTTGTAATGTACCAGTAGATTGGACTATGGAATTAAACGTACATTTTTCGATAAAAATGACATGTGCTATTTTTGGTGGATAGATCGCTTCTAGTTTAGTCGATTTGCAAAATTTCAGGTTTTTATTTTATCAAAAAGTCATATAAATAATGAAGTTTACGTAAAAAATTAGCTCCCTTGCACCAATAGTTGCCGTCGTGTTCCAGTAGTGGATCAACGGATGGAAACAGTTTTTAAAATGGATGTATACAAATGAAGAAAAGTCCCAGAGATGATCTTTATGGTTCATTCGAAAGATAGTAGTTGCTGTTCCGAGGGAAACATGTTAAACCTATGTAAAAATTTACCATTTTGTTTAAAATTCCTTGTATCATTCCCGAACGTCTACTACTGGAGCACTAGCGCAACTACTGGAACACGTGTACCAATAGTGGCTCAAGCGATTTTATGTTAAAAAATTAGTTTTATCACTCTTTTTATATTTTTCCCATATAGTAGAGGTTGAAATCTTTCTGTTGACGCCAAAAGATCTCTGTTAGGGCTATTCGTTATTTTGTTATGATTTTTTATAGCTTAGGTAGTCCACTAATGGCACCGGCACCCTATACCGATCGTTTTACTTTCTAAAAAAAAGTCACTTTATAAACACACATTGAATTTGGGAGCTAATTCTTTCTTAGGAAACATTGTTTTTTCGGTACTATAAATGAGTATCATAATAAAAAGGATTCATAATATTTTTTAATGATGAGATTTTTAGTTCAACAGCTCCACTTCCTTTCCAATTTAGTCGTAACTATTGCTTTTATTATTTGCTAGACGGTCTTCTGGCATAATTCCATCAGGAAGGTATCGAGCGTAGATCTAAAATTTTATTCAATTATGAGCGTTGAACATAACCAGAAGTCATGTTTGTTCATTTCCGTAATATTATTCATTGCATCGGAAATATAATTTGATTTCATGTTTATCCAACGGTGCCCATTAATTTTATAACAACCCATCGTGGCAGAACAACTCATACTTGCACGAATATATTAGCAATTTTTTCGCACGTTGGTATATGCTACCCGGGGAGCACTGACGCATTATCGATTTTCCCTGGAATTTATTTGTTCGTTTTCCACTGTCACGGCTTGTCGGGTTGCACCTCAGTCGCCGAAATAAAATGCATTCAATCGAGTTGCAGGGTGTGATGCATCCCCCACCCCAATCGAACACCCACCCACCAAAGTGCCACAGTACGTAGTGGAAAGAGAGACGTTGCTTCATTATTCCCGACCAGCCATCAAATGGGACGATTTAAAAACGGGCCAACTGCAACTGGCGCGAAGAGTCGAAAACGGCGATGTCCTGTCACCCACACCTCTTCCAGTTCAGGTCCCTGGTACAGTGCGTGGATGATTTTGAGAACAGAAATTTTGACTACACGTCCTCTTCCACTGTGTACATCCAGCTATTCGTGGTCTACCTCTATCTGGTTCACTGCTGAACATTATTTTTGCAATTCTCTCTTCCGAAATTCGCACTAGGTGTTCAGCCCACTGAAGTCTGCCGTATTTTACACGGTGAATAATATTTATATCTTTATTCATTTGATCTAACTCGTGATTCATGTATCTGCGCCACACACTACTTTCTAGTTTCCAGCCGAGTATTGTCAGCAGCATTTTAGGGGCTGTCCATTAATTACGAAATCCTTACGTAATCAATGGATGACTCCTTACGCTTGAGAACACCGAAGCCTTTTTCAACGTCCACGCTGAGATTACCCGTAGAGAGCCACCGGAAGAATCAATGTTTTATACATGGCGAATTTTGTTTCCGTTTACAAGTTGCGGGACCTAAGCTAGTTACGTAGTCCGTAAAAGACCCTATTCGCAGCCGCAACACGTTTTTTTTTCATTTTGCAGGAAACGTCATTTTTATATGTCACAAGTGTTCCAAAATAAACAAACTTTTCAACAACTTAAAACACATCCCCATTGAACACTACCTCAGCACCAACACCTCTATCGCTACCTGCAACTGTCGCTGTCTCGCTCTTTAAATGCACTAACCACAAAGAAAACTCCAACTCCAGGATATCTCATTCTAACCACAAAGAAAACCAGCCATTCTCCTACAGACAGCTACTGACTGATCACTCAACTAGTAACAGCCGTTCCTTTCATTCTAAAAAAATATCTACAATACATACATTAACACCAAGCATAACTCTAAACACTACCACCAATGATACCCGTATATTCTACGTACGTATGCGACACTACAATTACAACACTCCTTCTTAGTGTTGTCGTCCGGATTGCTCCTCCAGTCCCCAAACTCCTCGTCTAGGCACACTACAACTACAGGCTAACGAAAGTGCAATAAACCACTGGGCGTGCGATGCAACTATGCCGAGGGAGGGTAAACCGATACATGGTCGCCGCCCAGCCTACTGGTGGAACTCGACGATTGCCGATCTGCGTGTAAGCTGCTTTCGAGCTGCAGAGAGCCCGCAACGACGGTGAAAGAGCATATCGAAGACCATCGTACAAAGCGGCAAAAACCGCTCTCAATAGGGAAATCAGGCTCAGCAAGAAAGCCTGTCTGGAAGAGCTCTGTCGCAACGCTAATTCAAACCCGTGGGGTGACGCCTACAGAGTTGCAATGACGAAGTTGAGGGGCCCAGCTTTACCACCCAATAAGTGTCCGGAGAAGACGAAGACCATAATCGAAACTTTATTCCCACTGCACGAACCGAGTTGGCTGTCCACACCGTACGGAGTTCAGGATGACGATGAAGCAGAAGCCCAGGTAACGAACGATGAGCTGATCGCGGTGGCAAAAACCTTAAACCCATTAAGGCTCCGGGACGTAGCTTTAATAGCAGCAATCCAAGAGAATCCGGATATGTTCAGGATCGTGCTGCAAAATGTATCGATGAGGGTGACTTTCCCGACATTTGGAAGCGGCAAAAGCTGGTGCTGCTGCTGAAACCAGCCAAGCCTCATGGAGATCCTCCAGCATATAGACCGATATGTCTGCTGGACACAGTTGGCAAAGCGCTGGAACGAGTAATCCTAGATCCACCGTTGACGCCATCCAAAAGGTCGCGAATGCTATGGAGACGGCGCGGAAGCAAAGGAGGAGAGGTAATCGGTTCTACGATGTGGTCATTCTGGACATAAACATTTCCTTCAACAGTGCTAGTTGGGCTGTGATCGCCGAATCGCTACACAGATTGAAGGTCCCCGAGTATCTTTGTAAGATTTTCAGGAGCTACTTTCAGAATCGTACACTGATCTATGAAACAGACACTGCGAAAAGGTGCACAATAATCAAGGCGGGTGCCCCACAGGGTTCTATTCTTGGCCCGACCTTCTGGAATGCTATGTATGACGGAATTTTGAAATTGAGCTTCCCCCGGGGTGTGAAGATCGTCGGCTTCGCGAATGACGTGGTGCTCGTAGTCATCGGTGAATCACTAGAGGAAATAGAGATACTTGATACTGAGACAGTAGACGCAGTGGAAGAATGGATGCGAGGGAAGAAGCTTGTGTTAGCCCATTACAAAACCGAAATAGTGATGATAAACAACCGAAAGGCAATACAGCATGCGAGAATCTCGGTTGGACAGTGTACCATCGACTCAAGGCGGGAAGTCAGACACCTGGGAGTGATGATCGATGATCGGCTGAGCATCAACAGCCATGTCGATTATGCATGTGACAGGGCCGTGAAGGTGATATCAGCTCTATCCCGGATCATGCCCAACAATTAAGCGATCAGCAGCAGCAAGAGGCGACTACTGGAGACTATTATGCTTAATATCGTCCAACGAATGTGTGCTGACGAAGAGAAATGGGACGCGGTAAACAGGACAATCATCCAGCTGATGTCTCTTTTACTACGAAGATGGTGAGATAAGCAGCGGCACTTAACGCAGCGGACAGCACATGGCTTTGAGTCGTTGAGGCAATCGGATTCGTCGGGGGGACCAAAGTAGGCTAAATCCTGCGCCGGGGACTAGACCGAGTAGAGCAGGCTTAGCGTAGTTTCGGTATTAAGTCGTCGGGGCGCCGGAAGTTACTCTCTACCTGAATCGCAGGACCGACATTGACATAGGCTAAATCCACCGTCGAGGACTAGCTGATCGCGTAGTTGCACCGGCTAATGGTCATCAGGGCGCCTTGAACCGAAAGTTTTCCTCCCCCGGAATCGGTATTTGCCCGGATAGCATCGGTTCGAGAGATCTTCCGCCGTCGGGGAAATCTTCGTCGGATATACAGGATAGATCAACCGACTGACTACCGGGTACCTCCATTGGTTTGACCACATTTAATCTGAACACTTTTTAATTTGTACCCCGCTAATTTGCACATCGTTCAGATTAAAAATGATTCAAACGTTATTGATCTCATGGAACGGAGTAAAGTGGAATGGAACGCTGTGGGACAGAACGCACAATCAAAACAAAACCGTTAAAAGAGGTAACCAGATACACGTTTCTAGGGTGACTAGATGTTCAACTTAAAAATGAACCCCGATGGTTTGGCTAAGGTACCGTTCAAATTAACGGGGTGTACGGTATTCTGAGTAGTCCGTAGCGAGTCACCGTCTTATGTCGTTGGGGCACCAGTGAACCGGAAGCCATCCACCAACTGGAATTGCTGGATCGACCTCGGCACTTCACCAGTCAGCAGCAATGAAGCGGGAACAACCGCGTTACGTTAACGGTTTCGGGAGACACTCCTATGTCGGGAATCTTAAGTTCAGACTGTTGTCTTCGCTGATTCCGCAAGCTGTCTTGAGCATGGGCGGATTGATTATCCGTGGTTGATAGAAGTACAGCGGTTCACGAATATAACCTTCGTCTGGGTACCAGGCCATACGTGTATCCCAGGCAATGAAGCTGCTGATATACTAGCAAACCAGGGTCGTCGTGCTCAACAGGCACCTGGTTCATTAGAGAGGGTTTATACTACGGCACGCGAGATGTCGCACTCGACATGAGACAGCGGTAGGTATCGAGCCGGCTTGCTCGATTAAGTATTGTAAGCTTCAGTACTTAATTTTGGAGGTGGTTCTCCAATAACGAGGTCGACTAAAGTGACATTAGCAGAATGCAGCTTCACGCTCATCGGTTATCTGTCTTGTTCGATAAACCGAACGAACACTGTAGAATACACGAGCATTTATGATACTGGTGCGTCCTAGCGAAATGCAAGTGCCTCCTCGATAGTCCCACGCGTTTCGTTTCGTTGGCATCGATTCCGTAGAATGGGCAACTGCCGCAGCCGATCCGGAGGAGGGGAATGCTAATGATGCACCGGTGCATACATTAATATTAATTGAGAAAATGAAAATCAGTTCTGACGCTTGGAGAAACAAAGGCGGCATGTTTGGTGAAGTGGGTGGTGGGAGGTCGAGACAGGTGCGCTGCGGTGGGTGGACCAGGTGCAGGTGAAATAATGAATGTAAATTAAAATAATAAAATTTTAATCAGCTGCCAAAACATAAAATGCATTTCCGATGGAAATTTCAAACGAAAAAGTGAAATTCGAATATAATGATGAATGTGACAGAAATCGTTGTCGTTTGATAACGTATCGATTAAACAGGGGAAAACTCGCAGCAGTTGGAGTTGGAGCAAACATTTTAGCCGATCACAGTGCTGCACAGTGTCCTTTTTTTATGCAAGTCTCTAAAAAGAATCTTTATATTGGAAGATCTCTTTGGTTTGTATTTTAACAGAAATGATCTTCAAAGCCACTTTGTTCCTTATTATGCTTGCAAAATTCTAGAGGCTCCATCAAAGAACCCATTTTAGTCTTATGCACGACTATTCCTCTGGTTTTCCAGGAAGATTCCTGAAGGAAAAGTTTCAGGAATTCTACGAATGATTCCTCTAAAGATGTCCTATGGAATGCTTTAAGGTTAAACAGTTTGGAATCAACTTCTAAGATTGCACTCAAATTTCAAAGGCACTAATCTCGCGAAGAAAGCATCCAACAACAGTGCACTTTTTATTTTGGCTTTTTGCACTAGCAGAAAGCTTAAAATAAAAAGATCAGAAACATTAGCTGACTATTTCTCCAGTTTTGTACCTTTGAAAACGTGAGTAGGGGTATAAGTCGGCCATCTTTGAACTCAGAGATGTTTCACCTTAAGGGATTCCTTCATTCTGAAGCAAATTACCTTGCTGTCCAGTGCATTGAACAGACCAATAGACAGCAATGAAAGTATATTTACCAAGCTGTGTTTTAAAAGAAACAACCAAAGTTTCAAAAACTTTGGATTCAAATGACGAACAAAGCTATACGCCTATAAATAATGATTGCAACTCCCTCACATGCCCCGTCAATTCGATCATTGCTAAACTGAGTTGGGAGCCAGGTTTCAAATAAGTTTCAATAATAACTACTACATGTATGTTGTTGCACCTGGTTACTGGTTCCTTTACCTTGGGTGGATTTCAGGCGATTCGGGAGGCTCCTTCCTCGGAATTAGACCAAGTATTGGGCTGTCTTGTTTGCTCGGGTGAGTCAAGGTTCCAAAGTTTTTATTGAAGACACTATACACTTATTCCATACACACTTTATTTACAATTACATAACACTTTATTACACGTTAAACATTCAATTTACTTTACACTAACATTCAACATTTATTACACTAATTCTAGTTACAATTTGGTCCCATGACCGTTCACTGCTCTAAGCGATTGGCATCTTATGACTAACTTAAATTCTATTTCTCCGTCCCTTGACCTCTTCATAAGTGCATTTTTTCTTCTCTTCCTACACGTTTCGTACACATTGGCCACTGTATTAGAGATCGAACGTAGTATTGGGTTCCCATGATCTGATATACTGTGGTCAGAAAATAGGTTCCACAGCGATGATCAAGGGGTCATCCGATCATATTTCTGGTGATTATTACAACTGTACATACTCCCCCAACCTGAAATTCCGGAATTTCTGAAAATAAAGAATGACCTCTTCGAACACTAAATTGGTGGTGGGTTTTGATCGATTCATGGCTTAAACAGGTTGAGACGATGGGGGAAGAAGGCAAATTTTCTCTACCGCGCGTTTCAACAATCCTGAAGCGGTCTTCAGGGTAACAACTCTAACTACACCGTCTGCCCCCGGATGTACTTCCTGAATTCTTGCCATCCTCCACCGAAGTGGTGGCGTATTGTCTTCCTTAATCACTACCAGTTTTCCCACTGAAATCGGTATTGCAGGCTTCCAACGTTTCATCCGACCTTGCAGTTGAGTAAGGTACTCCATTCTCCAACGCTTCCAGAATATCTGCAGTTTTTGCTGGATCAACTGGCACATGTGCAATCTATTCACCGGAAAATCGGTATAGTCGTGGTCCGGTAATTGCTCAAGTGGAGCACCGATAAGGAAATGCCCAGGAGTGAGTGGTTCCAGATCAGATGGGTCGTCTGACATAGGTGTTAGCGGTCTGGAATTCATACAGGACTCTACTTGGACTAGGAGAGTGCAGAGATCCTCAAATGGAACGACGAGCTCACCTAAAACCTTCAAAAGGTGTCCCTTTGCAGAACGCACTGCAGCCTCCCAGAGCCCACCGAAATGTGGTGCGCTAGGAGGGTTAAAATGCCAAGTAATACCTTCTTTGGCACACTCCGTTACCATTTTTTGACGATGATCGTTGCTACGAAGAAGTTCAAATAGCTGTTCCAGTTGATTTCGGGCACCTACAAAATTGGTCCCGTTATCGGAATACACATCCGTGCAACGTCCTCGCCTGGCTATAAATCTCCTGAATGCTTGCAGAAAGCGGTCTGTCGATAGGTCGGTCACAAGTTCCAAATGAACTGCCTTCGTACACATGCAAACAAATAAGGCCACGTACGCCTTCACAGCTGTACGACGTGGGCCTGGTCGGAAGTATACAGGGCCAAAATAGTCCACTCCTGTCCTGGAAAATGGCCGAGCTACTGTCACTCGAGAAGGTGGTAGCTCTCCCATAAACTGCTCGACTGTATTTGGTTTAGTCCTAAAACACCGTATGCAGTCATGCACGACCTTTCGTGCTATATTTCTTCCACCTAAAGGCCAATACCGCTGTCTCATGGTTGCTAGTAGAAGCTGCGGTCCGGCATGTAGAAGTTTTTGGTGATAATGTTGGAAAAGTAGTCTTGACAGTGGATGAGATGCAGGTACCACAATAGGATGTTTAGTGTTTTCGGTTTCCTGGGAATGTCCTAATCTGCCACCAACTCGAATCACGTTATCCTTCGAAAGTATTGGATTGAACCAACGAAGTGGTGAGCTTCTTGCTACAGCATCATTTTTGCTCAGGGCCGCCCATTCTCCGTCAAACTCCTCACGTTGAATACAGCGTATAATCGCCAATTCCGCCTTGGCACGCTCTTCTGTTGTTAAAAAACTGGGAAATTTGCAGTTCTTCGATTTTTCCAACATTTTTATGAAACGAAGTATGTACGCTGTTCGGCAAATCATATCAGTGAAAGTGGAAAATCTCTTCACATAACTTCTTCCAAATGTTTCTGTCTCAGTTGTAACACAATGTGCACGAGATCTACGAACTTCTTCAACTACTTCTTCGGTTGCTTCATCTGGTGCACCTCCTGTAGATTGATTCGGCCAGAGTTCTCTTTCCCGCTTGAGCCACGGTGGACCTTCCCACCAAAGTTGGTTTTTCAACATTTCTTGCGGTAACAACCCCCTCGAAATAAGGTCCGCTGGGTTTTCAACGCCTTGAACATGGTTCCATTCACAATTTTCCGTTGAACGCTGAATTTTTGCCACACGATTAGCTACAAAGGTGGTCCAAGTAGCCGGGATTGCCTTCAACCATTGAAGAACGCAGGTGGAATCTACCCAAAAGAATGCCCTTGCATCTATTTTTAGCGCGTGGAATACCTTCTCCTTCAGTTGTGCTGCTAACAATGCTCCACAAAGCTCCAGCCGCGGAATTGTTTGCGTTTTCAATGGGGAAACCTTGGATTTCGAAGTTAATAATGCGACGTAGCTTCTTCCGCAGTTATCTGTGCTACGAACATAAGCACAAACTCCATACGCAGCCTTGGATGCGTCAGAGAAGAAATGAATTTGAACATTTGTTGCTCCTGGAAGTACAATACACCGTGGTATGCTGATTTCGTTAAGAATTGGAATTTGTTGATGTAGCTCTATCCACTTCTCACATTCTTTGGCGTCAACAGGTCGATCCCAATCCAGCTTCTTTCCATCTTCATCGACCCAACACCACAAACGCTGCATAAAGATTTTAGCAGTGAAAATGACTGCGCCTATCAAGCCAAGGGGGTCAAACAGAGTGGCTATCATCGACAAAAGTTTCCGTTTTGACAAATTTTCGACCGGGCCGATCTTTGCAATCTTGAATTGGAATTTGAACACGTCCGTTTCGGGAAACCAGTATAACCCTAAGGTCTTCACAGCCGGATCTGGATCCAACTGAACACCATCCTCTTTCGCTACCGCAAGATTTTCGTTTGCGATTCCTTCCTGATGCTGAATTCGAGGCCCATTTCCTCAAATGAAATCCTCCGCTTTCCATCATTTCTTCAAGTTGAACTTGTAATTGTTTTGCCGCTTCGGTATCATCCTCACCTGTCAGAACATCATCCATATATACGTCTTCCAGGATTGCTCTTGCTGCCATAGGAAATCGTTGTTGCTCATCTACCGCCAGCTGCTGTAATGTTCGAGTCGCTAAATACGGAGCGGGTTTCGTACCGTACGTAACCGTGCAAAGTTCGTACGTTTCGGCGCGTTCGTTGAAATCCTTCCTCCACAAGATGTTTTGCAAAACCAGATCCTTCTGGTCTATCCAAATTTGGCGAAACATTTTTTTCACGTCTGCCACGATGAGGATCTGTTTGGTTCGAGCCCGCAGAATTATGGCGCGTAAATCATCTTGGATCACTGGCCCAACCAGTAACACATCGTTAAGCGATACTCCCGAACTCGTCTTACACGAAGCGTCGAATACCACCCTGACTTTGGTTGTTGTACTACTCTCCTTCACAACGGGATGGTGGGGTAAATAGCACCTGTTTGCCGATGTGGGCACATCCACCCTGCGCATATGCCCTAGCTCCAAATATTCCTCCATAAATTTCTCGTACTGATCTCGTAATATTGGTTCTCGAAGTAATCTTCGTTCTATTCCTTGGAGACGCCGAAGGGCAATATCCCTTGATTCACCCAACTGCGCCCGAACTGTATCATCCTTCGGAAGAGAGACTGTATACCGGCCATCAACACCGCGTTGAACCGTGCAGCTATAGTGCTCCTCGCACTTTGCTTCTACCGGTGAGTTGTTGTTGGGAAACTCGATTTCTTCGCAGGCCCAAAAGCGAGATAATATTTCTTCCAGGTTATCTGTAACCGCCATGTTACAGGAAATTGTTGACCCAGGACGATCAGCATTCACCAAACCGGATACCACCCAGCCGAATACCGACTCTGTCAACAATGGGAGTCCTTTCCCTAACTCAATTTCCTTGCCGGTCTTGAAAAACGCAAAGAAATACTGGATTCCTAGAACCATATCCACCGCCTTGGAATTGAAAAATGCTGGATCCGCTAATTCCACGCCTCCGGGAATCTCCCAGCAAGCCGTTTGGATACTTGTGGTGGGTAAATCTGCCGTAACCCTTGGCAAAATGAGGAACTCCATATTCCGAGAAAATTCTGACACCCTCGATTTGATGGTTGCCGTAACCTTATGTTTGACTCGCGTATTTGCTTGTCCTATCCCCAGGACAGATATATCCGAACGCCTTCGTTGGATTTTTAACCGTTGACACAAATTCTCTGTCATAAAATTGCATTCGGACCCAGAATCTAGCAAAGCCCGAGCAGGGAAACTGTTACCTGTTTCGTCTTCTACCAAAACTACCGCCGTAGCTAACAGTACTGACAAAGAACGTTGAAAGGCAGTATTTGAGGAAACCGAATCTGTAGTGGTAGAAGTAGTTGGGTGCGCATTTCGTTCCAATGTCACATTACTCGATTCAGCTTGCGTAGAATTTGATGAAGAGTTACTCTTGGCGCCATCGCCCTTATCCGAGTGGAAACAAACCATGGTATGGTGCTTCGCTTTACAATTTCGGCAAACAAAACGAGAAGAACAGTCAGAAGCCTGATGTCCTCGTCGGAAACAGTTGCGGCATAACGAATGATTACGAAGAAGCTTATCTCGAGCGGACACCGTTAGACGTTGGAAGGATGAACATTGGTATAGCGGATGGGATTCTGAACAAGCCACGCATCGCCCACCAGATGCTTGTACTGCGCTATGACTTGTTCGTGGACCGAAGAACTTCTTCTTGGTAATTGCTGCTGAATCTCCCTTAAGATCAGCATTCCTGGATGGTAGCGAGCCCAATACTCGAATCCGCCTTTGAAGAAATTCCGTGAGGTCCTTAATCGAATCCTGTTCCCTTGAAGCTGAATACTCTTCCCATCCTCGTCGTGTGACAGGATCAAGGCGCGACCCTATGATGTCAAGTAACAGCAGATCCTTGTAATCTTGAGGCTGCACAAGTTGATCCAGGTTTTGAATGATCCTTTCAAATCCTTCCAGTAAGGACTGAAGCTCCGACGCTGACTCCCTTGTCAGCATTGGCAACTTGAAAAGGGCTTGGACTTGGCGACGTTTCAAGAGCTTACTATCATTGTAACGTTTCGTTAATGTGTCCCACGCTACTAGATAGTTTGCTTTAGTAATAGCAAGTGGATCTATCAACGCCTTTGCTTCGCCGGTGAGACATCCCTTAAGATAATGAAACTTCTCGACATCGGGGAGGTCGGTTTTCCAGTGGATCAACGATGTGTATAGATCCCGAAAACTCAACCACTCGTCAATGTTACCACTGAAACTTTGAAGTTTGATTTGTGGGAGGCGGACATGATCCAGCGTGGACTGCGATTGTGATGAATCCATAATACGGGATTGATTCGAAGCGACTTCTTCCACTTCCTTGGCTTTCTCCAACAATGACGTTTTCACCGTAAAATATCGCTCTATAAATTTTGCCCTAACCTTAGAACAATCTTCATCATCATCTGCGTAATCTTCATGCGATTCTACCTCAATAATAGCCTCATTAACAGTTTCCCATAACTCTTCCAACTTATCAACCCTAATTGACACCTGAATGGCTGTGGTATCCTCATTCATCGATTGAGAAAATTTTAGAATCTCATCAAACATTGCCAATGATGAGTTGAGTCGAGTTTGTAACACTCGGAGTGACTGCTCCTTCTTCGTTGAGGCGATTGTCTTCGGCGGCATCGTACGGCAAGATTCGTCCCAGGAAAGTTGAAAGAAAAGTAGTTGTAATATTCCGTATTTCCTACTTGCTTCGGCAAGACATACACTGTAGAGCTTACTGACCTTCACAAAAGATGAACTCCTCCTCTCTACAGGTATGCACAACTTCAAATTGACGGTTGATTCAAATTGATATAGGGAAAATCTCGTTCAATAGGTTTCCAGTACCATGGGATTGCATGAAGAAAAAACATTCATGTAGTATACATCGGAGTCCGAAGCCTCGGCAGGGCATATACTGTCTTAAACTGACCTGAGAGACAAATTTGTGGTACTGGTGTTCCAAAAAACAGAGTGCCGGCTAGTCACGGTAATCACTACTGTTCCTCCTCAATACGTAGAACGTGCAGAGAATGCTCCGATCGGCCCCTCGAAAACACGTTCCACAAAATCAAATATTGGTATCGATCATCCCACGCATACATCACCACGTATCAGTGTTCAAAGAAAAGTCAAAAGTGCCACATGTAGTTTCCGTAGATTCCCAGCATCGGCTGGCCATATACTAATTAGTGCGAAAAGTGTTTGTTCTAACTAACCTGTGCAACTAAATTCTGCAGCTGATGACCAGTGATGCAATGAAGCAGTGGATTCACGTCCGGGTAATGCTCAATGGTGATAGTGACGACGAAAGGGATCGATTCACATCGATGATCAATTGGGCAGATGATGACGTAACGAGATGGCGATCTTTCTCACATCGATAGTAGTGGTAGGTGCAATACTGCTAATCGTGATGAACGTATTCCGTAGTTTGTTTTGGTTTACTCGCCGAATTGGAGCAGTATGAAATCGAAATAATTGGTGGTGAAGATTATCCGAAGATCCTAGAGACGGCTGGACATATATCCGTGAATATTTACCTGGATGAACCAGGGTTTACTACCCAGTGGTTAAACGTTGCCTTCGAAGATCTTCAATGGATATCGGATTCTAGTACTCCCTCGAGTGTCGGTGGAAATGTTGAATGGTGCAGTGATGAATGGCGAAGTGTTCATAGATGGAATGAATGTAGTGTTAGCAATAGTTGTTGATCCTAGCTTCGGCTGGACATAATACTAATGTGTACCCACCTATGGGACCATTAATCGGTACCGAATCCAGCAAGAAGTTCTAAAGTGCTTATTTACGTATTCCAGTGTGTTACTGCCCGCAGCCTTGGTGTCTTCAACGATGGCGATTGTTCGAAGATGCGAAGATGATCGAGATGGCGGTTGATCGGGCGAATATTGAGCCAAAGTATTATGTATGCACCTTGGTTTGTCTTGAATTTGAAAATGTTTATTTTTCCCAGTGCATAATGCAACTTCTTGTTTAAACCTTGTACTCAGTTGAAAAATGAGACGAATAAAACCGCGCGTCGCGAACTAGCCATCCTCTATTAAATTCGCGTTTTGTATCAATTTAGTTAAACAAAAAAGTTATATTTTGCGGTAATCATTTCGTCTTAAGTCCTTTAATTCGGGAAACCACCCACATACACGACAATTTTGGTGTCAGAAGTGGGATCCTGTACGGAATGCGCACGACATGCAACTGCACCACCGAAGTTCAGCAGCCATCACTGGGAGTACCCGAGCAGTCCTTGGGAGCGTATACACGTCGATTACGCTGGCCCTGTGGCAGGTGCGATGCTGCTAATAATTGTCGATGCTTACAGCAAGTGGGTCGACTTAAAAATCACCCACTCAACCACGGCGGAGGCAACTTGCCAGCTGCTTGATGGATTATTCGCTGCCTATGGAGCACCAGTAACACTTGTGTCGGACAACGGTCCACAGTTTGCTGCTGGTGAATTCAAGTCGTTTCTCCAGAAAAGCGGGGTAAAATTCCACAAACTTTCCGCCCCCTACCATCCGGCTACGAACGGTCAGGCCGAACGCTATGTCCAGACCGTGAAGAAGGCGCTAAAGGCGATGGGAACGACGGCCAGCAATCTGCAAGCAAACATAAATGAATTCCTTCAACAGTACCGCAAAGCTCCCCATACCGAAACCGGAGAATCACCAGCAAAGTTGTTCCTGGGTCGTAACATCCGAACTCGACTCGATCTGGTCAGACCGCAAGATGCCCGCACGAAGATAACGGAGAAACAACGGGCAACCTTCGATTCGTCCTTCCGCTCCTTCTTACCGGGACAACACGTCTACTGCCTGTCAGGAAATCCGCGAATGCCCAAATGGATTCCAGGAGTTGTTGCTGCTCGTTTCGGAGATTTGCACTACGACATCGTTTACGAAGGAAAACATTTGAAACGTCATGTTGACCAAATTCGACGTTTTCACAACAACGACAACAACAACAACGAGTGCAACGAAAAGTGCATCCAGCCGTCAAGCGAAGCAAAGTCGAATGAAACATCAGGTATGGCACCTCATCGTATGCACTTTTATGGAGACATCGTGACGTCACAAGAAACGCAATCCGACCAACAATCAACTTCGTCATCGGAATCGTCTTCTGAAGGGTTCGAGACACCAGATGGACGATCAACGCCGAGTAGCAGCCCGGACCGGTCAAGTGAAGGTTCACCACCGGCTCCCCCACCAGGGTTGCGTCGTTCTGTGAGACCACATCGCCCCCCTCTTCGATACTCACCATAATTATAGTAGTTATAAGAGTTTCTTTCTTAAAGGAGGGAGGAAATATTATGTATGCACCTTGGTTTGTCTTGAATTTGAAAATGTTTATTTTTCCCAGTGCATAATGCAACTTCTTGTTTAAACCTTGTACTCAGTTGAAAAATGAGACGAATAAAACCGCGCGTCGCGAACTAGCCATCCTCTATTAAATTCGCGTTTTGTATCAATTTAGTTAAACAAAAAAGTTATATTTTGCGGTAATCATTTCGTCTTAAGTCCTTTAATTCGGGAAACCACCCACATACACGACACAAAGGACGACTGGCTTTGTGATGGCGTGAATAGGCGATCCCAACTGTGCCTCCAATGGCGGTTATCCTTGGTGGATCGATAGGCAAACCGGTGATTTTTGGACGACCTTCCTTCAGTCATCCGGCTCGAAGGACCAAATGTTGCACCTTGTTACTGGTTCCTTTACCTTGGGTGGATTTCAGGCGATTCGGGAGGCTCCTTCCTCGGAATTAGACCAAGTATTGGGCTGTCTTGTTTGCTCGGGTGAGTCAAGGTTCCAAAGTTTTTATTGAAGACACTATACACTTATTCCATACACACTTTATTTACAATTACATAACACCTTATTACACGTTAAACATTCAATTTACTTTACACTAACATTCAACATTTATTACACTAATTCTAGTTACAATTTGGTCCCATGACCGTTCACTGCTCTAAGCGATTGGCATCTTATGACTAACTTAAATTCTATTTCTCCGTCCCTTGACCTCTTCATAAGTGCATTTTTTCTTCTCTTCCTACACGTTTCGTACACATTGGCCACTGTATTAGAGATCGAACGTAGTATTGGGTTCCCATGATCTGATATACTGTGGTCAGAAAATAGGTTCCACAGCGATGATCAAGGGGTCATCCGATCATATTTCTGGTGATTATTACAACTGTACATATGTTATTAGCTGTTGGAAAATTAATAAGCTGGTCCTTTTTAGCATTCAAAAACAAGAATTCTAATTTAAAATATAAAAAATGTTTGGATTCATTAGATTAATCCGATTGCAATTCTATTAGTAAATATTACACTAACTTGCACTGCTTTAGTCATTGTGGGGGTTTTCAATATTGCATCAAACATTTGATTCAATTCTGGTTCCTGTTTGGTTTCTTTTAGGCTTTCTTGGAAGGTTTATAGACACAAGTTCAAAAGGAGAAAAGATCGACCTTTTGTCTTTCGACCTTCTGTCCTTTCAACCATTTGTCTTCCGACATTTTGTCATAGATTCGTCTTGGATCCTGTCCGGTCTCTTTTTGCTCTCCTTGAATCGGTTCAGATGTCTCTGAAGTTCCTACTTTCAAGACAGTCGTTACCTGAAATCTTTTCAAGCAAGCAGATAAATGAGACAGTTAGCAACTACTTACCAATCAAATTGTCTAATCTGAAGCCAATGAGCAAGCCTACAATTAGATCAATAAATTGAAAAGTCACCTCGACACCTACTAGTCAGTAATTACGAATACATGGTAATTACAATCTGCATTTTTAACAGCATCGTATATCTTTGCAATCGGCGGTCGCCTTGTATGGAACTCTAGGATCTGCTCTGAGACGCACAGTGGTCCAGATTAAAAAAATCCTAGTAAAACTTACGCATTCCTAATATGTTACAAATCTCGCCTTATTTATGATCTCGCCCTAAAGTCATCGGTATCCAAGTCTGTAGCTTGTTGTTACTGACCAAATAAATGGATTAACACGTAATTTAACCATACAAAGATAAAGAGAAAATCCTCCTTTTTCTTCCAATGGTGATAGTTTTTAGCTTGATTCACTCACTAAAACAACGAACCACACCTTCGGTTACCAATGGCTTTTAGGACGATATCGTAAATTATACGAGAGGACTTTTAGAAAACCGGACCTCTCTAAGACGGCATTCTTTAGATACTGTCCTCGGCATCGAATGGGACAACGACGAGACTGGATGAGCCGTTGCTGCAATGGATTGGTTTCTATCATGCAGCTGCATGCAGCCACAACGCATTGCCAGAGTCTCAGACGCTGGATTAAAGGGAACGGGACGTCGTTTCAATGACAATAAACAGGGCATAATTTATAGGAAAAATAATTTAAACTGGGAAAATGCGTCGCACGGCATCGTTTAGACGATTTTGTAGGAATCTCGTGCATCCTTGACTGAGCGTGACTCATTCACATATAATGCGTTGCTAATGACTTACCATTATACTTCCAGACAAACCATTAGGCAATAACATTATACTCATGTAACATTTTTTATCTTTTTCGTTTTCTTTATTTAAATACATTTCATCTCAAGATGCCGCATAGGAATCATGACTATTTTTTTTTCAGTGGTCTTTATTATTTTTGAAGTTCAATTTCAAATAGCTTTTGATTTATATTACAGTCATCTCTTCTTTACTCGATATTGAAGGGACCATCGAATTTGCGAGGTATCGAGTTACAGAACACATAACAAATGCAACTGCGATCTAAGGGACCATCGAGTTAGCCATGAAAACCAACTTTTACTATGGTTCTCTAACTCGATATCGAGATACGGAATATCGAGTAAGGGGTCATGCTCAAATTACGTTACGCTCCAAGGGGGGTAGGGTCGAGTCAAGCGTGACAAGCCTTATAAAATTTTGGGAGGACTCATACAAAAAGGGGGGGGGAGGTGGTCGAAAAAATTGAAATTTAGCGTGACATAATATGTATACCATCCCTAAGGGAGAGTTAACTGTACAACAATTTGTAAATTTTGAGATCTTTTACTTGACAGAGGTCACTAAGGCAAAACCTGCTTCCAAGCTTGAAACTTGCACAGTTTTAACTGAGCGCATTGTTCACTAAAGTTACAAAAACGTAACTAAGAAATACAAACTTTCAAATTATCGAAAATTTTCACTTTTGCTAAAAATAGCTTATTTTTTATTTTTTAATATTTTGAAAAGAATCAACTTCACAAAAGGTGTTATTCCACAAAAATGTCTATCTTATGCAATTGAACAATTTTGCAGAAGAGCTTATTGCTTAAAATACTTCCATTCAAAAAAATATTTCAAGTTTCAAAGATTCTTCTGAGTTTTCGCCCAAGAAATTCTCTAATGATATTCCAATAGAATTTTATTAAGTAATTTATTCAAGTGTTGCATTAACATCAGCAATTTGTACAAGAATTCTGCTGAAAAACTTTCATGCGTTCCCCAAAAGATTTTTTTTTTTTTGCATTGGGTTTAGATCAGACCTGCCCAACCTTTTTGAACCGCGGGCCGAATCTCAACAAAAAAAATTTGTGCAGTCTACAATCAAATCCATTTTCATAAAATCAAACGAAAGCAAGCCAATAAGTTTCCGTTTTTTTTTTGCAAAAATTGTAAAAAATATATACTTGCTGTCGACCATTTTTCGAGAGCTGTGCTCAGGATTATGTCAGCAAGCCCAAGTTTTATAAGAATCTTGCTCTGAATTTTATAAAAAGGGAGTCCAACATTTTATAACAAAATTAAAACAGATTTTAAAATGTTGACAGGTTTTTGGTCAGAATCCTCCCTCTCTCTCTAAAAGTCCCGCCCAGGATTCTAACACAATCATGTCCTGGATTTTATGAGAATGCTGCCCAAGATTGCGCAAGAAAGTTGCCTTGGATTTAATGAAATTTTACGCATGATTTTGTGGAAATTAGCCTTCATCCAGCCAACATACTTTTGCTTGCTTAAATCTGTATAACTATTTTGTTTGTTGATGGATTGTGCTGAAATTTTCAGAACTTCCCAAAAACTCTTCCAGTTTAAGGTTTGAAAGTTTATCACATTTTCAACATTACAGTTTCCGAAAACAGCTAAAAGCAACAATAGTAGCTCGTCAGGATCTCGAAATAAGTACAGAAAGTTGAAAAAAAAAATGTTACAAGCGCCCCCTAGCGAATAAATTCCCAAACAAATATTTTACCGCCAGATGGTCCTTGATTTGAGCTTTCTTTGCCAAAGTTGCCATTTTCGCATTCGTATGTCGTGTGGCAGGTACGATGATACTCTATGCCCAGGGAAGCCAAGGAAATTTCCATTACGAAAAGATCCTGGACCGACCGGGATTCGAACCCAGACACCTTCAGCATGGCTTTGCTTTGTAGCAGTGGACTCTAACCACTCGGCTAAGGAAGGCCGCTATGGGATCTTAAGGTATAAAGGTTTAAAAAAATGGTTTGCTAGCGCCACCAAGCGGATGAATTTTCAAACAGATTCTTCACCCCCGTTTGCCCTTTGTTTTGCGGAACGACTTTGCCGAAAACACCAACCGTCTAGATCAGTGATTCCCAAAGTGGGCGAATTCGCCCCCCGGGAGGCGATTTTTAGTCCCAGGGGGCGAAAATTTGTGAAACTGAATTTGGGGGGCGATAAATCCAGAAAGGGGGCGAAAATGCTAGTATGTGACAATTTGAAAATAACGACTCATAATATTTGTGGAAGACACTCATTTTAATGGATGATTATACTCTTGTGCGTTTGAAAAATAATTAATTCCACATCTTTTTTTTGTTTATACCTCCAAGTATGCTATTTCATAATCATATTAGGTACAACTTGACGATTGTCAAAAACTAAATATTTGTGCAATGCATTCAGTTTTTTGTACCTTTTGTGAATTTTAAAACATGTATCAGCAGCCGTAAGTATCCTTACAGATAACGTAGATCTGAATAATTTGTTGTCACAGATACCTTTTCCAAGTTAAAACTAGATGCGAGACAAAAACAAATATTTTAAAATAAATAAAATCAATAACTTTCAATAATAGCATCTTGCAAGGAAATTTTAGGACTGAGCACTAATTTTTCACGACAATTCTATAGCTTCTACGCATTCTAAAATTTCTGAAAAAGAAAAAAATTGAAAAGATGGATTTTCAAATATTTCATTCATGATTTGAAAAGTATAAAAAGGCGTCTTCAGAGTTGTCAAATATCTAACCAAAATTTCTAGAATTTATTTTCACAATTCCAGCAATATCAGGTTTTAAAAAAATTGAATATTTACGAATCTTTAAAAGATTTGAAAAGCAGTAAGTCGACCAAAAGTATATCGATGGGCACAGTTGAGTGAAAACTGATTCTGTAGCCAGTAATTAACGCAAGATGAATGAGCATTTGCAATTATAAGTTACTGATTAGTTGACTATTTTTTATAATTGTCCATTATCGTAATATAAAAAAGATACATATGTTGGAAAGTTTTCTTGGCGTAGAGAAAATGGAGACGATAGATTCAATGATACTGGAAAGAAAGACGATAGATTCAATGAAGTTGGAAAGACCGGATTAAGTGTTTTTAGTGATTTCTGGAAAACGTACTCTAAGCGTTCATAACAACAAGATCCATATATGCTTTAAAATCATAAATGTTTAACATTTTCATCACATATAAAATACTTTACTAGTAACTTAGAAAGTTTGATCATAATCTCAACACAGTATAGCGATTGTTCAATACAAAAATATAAATTACATATTAGAGGGGCGATTTTGAAAAACATTGACCTCCAGGGAGCGAAAGTCAAAAAAGTTTGGGAAGCACTGGTCTAGATCATCAGGAGCTTGAGATATCCATTGAAAGGATGATGTGGCCAACTTTGGAACCCCAAGGCAATCCGGAATAACTCTAGAACCATCTGGACCATATTTCCAAAACATTGTGAACTTCTGAAAATTTCAGCAAAATCCATCAAGAAACATAAAAGCTATGCAAGTTTAAGTGTATTTTAAGCATGCAAAAGTATGTTGGCTGGATGAAGGTTAAGCAGAGCATTGTGTCAGATTCTTGCCCAAGGGAATCTGTGAAATTGCTATCTAGTATTTTCTGTGAATCTTGCTCCAATTTCTATTTGAATCCTGTAAGGTAACCCATTTTTATAGGAAAAAAAAAACAACTTGTAAAAAAAGTGTTGGTCAGGATTATTTCAAAATGTTTAGCAGTATCCTTGACAGAATAATCAAGAATCTGGAACACAATTCTCACAAAACCATAGGCAGGGCATTGAGATTGCACAATTACACAACTACACAATTCTTAAGTTACACTCCACATATTTATTCATTTATTAAAGACACGGACACCGTCTTCAGCCATTTAGCTGCACAGACTGTAACTTAACACTAGACAACGGACAAGCATGCTCCAAATGGTACAGCCGAGAAACATTCCTGACGAAAAGTTTCAATGGCTGCAGCGGGAATCGAACCCACATGACACGATGCGCTCATTGCCTGACGACACTAACCGCACGGCCACGAAGCCCATCGAGCCCCCCATTTGACCATCAGATGCTACTTTGATAGTTTGAAATCCGCCAACTTTAAGGGGGTGCATACCAGCTTGATTGTATGGAGAAAATCGACCAAATAAATGGGTAAAATGGCACTGTAGTCTATAAATTCCTTTAATTCGAAGACTCTCCATTCATTATAGAAGAAACTGCCATAAACCAGAAGATATTTCAATAAGAAACATAAAATTTATAACTATGGAAACAAAAATACGGTTCTCCCTGAAGTTTTTCAATTATTTTCTTCAATTCTTGGCATTAACGTCCTCACTGAGACAGCGCCTGCTTCTCAGCGTATTTAGAAAACTTTAAAACGTACGGAATTCAGTAATTGACGCAATTCGCGCCGAATCGTATTCTGAGCTGGCAGCACCCTCTCCGATTACAATGTTTTTTTTTTTTTTTGAATGTGTAGACCTTGACAAAATAAGCTACTTTGCATACTTAGTTTTTCCAAAATTTATCTAGACTATCAATTGAAAAGGGTCAAACATGTTTTAATATAATCTAAAAACGGTATTTCCTACTGTAGCTAATTGTCTAAATGTTTGAATAAAAATACTGGAAAAAAATATTTTCAAAATTCAAATAAAATTTACACCCCTCCCTCCCCCACCCTAACGATTTTTGCATGAAAAATTTTAAATTTTTGTGTGAGCCGTAACGCTTGAGCCTACTACCCCCCTTACAACTTGTGCGTTACGTAATTTTTAGATGCCGCCTAAGCCAGGCAATTTTGTCTATGCAGTTTACTTCTTACTTTTGTTCTGAAAATGCATGGTATTTTTAAAAATGGGCGCAATCAGCCACAATACAGTCAGGTCTCCTATTAGCCACATGGTTGGGGGGCGTAATAGGAATCTGCGTTAAAGGAGACCGAGGGCTTATGGGATTTTATCACTTTGGGGATGTTGTTGAATATCTCGTGAGCCAACAGAGATTGCACAGTACTGTCTTCGGCGAAATTTTAGTGCTAAGTACGATCTACTTTTAGGACTTGAGGATCATTCTTTTAGTTGACAACTTGGCCGGTAGGGGCGCTTTTTCTGATTTGCACTATATGAGGGATAAGAATGCAAATTTTGTAACATATGATATCTCTAGATCCTGATGCTTTGGAAGGTTGGTGTCTTCGGAATAGTTGACACCATCTTTCTAAGTGGTTAGGCTACTGAGCTTTGCTCAAAACAAAAAAATGTTTGCTCACCAGCGCCGCCTAGTGGCAAAATTTCGAAACTGTCGGCTCAAATAATGTTAGGGGCTGTCCATTATTTACGTAAGGGCTAATGGGGGGAGGGGGGGTCGCGCCATACAATTTATTATTAATTTTCATACAAAAAATCTTACCATGGGGGGAGGGGGGGTTGAAAAACCCCGAAAATTGTCTTATGTAATTAACCGCCCCTTAGCCATTGTGAAACTGAACAAATTTGCCGAAGACACCATCTTTCTAAGTGGTCAGACTACTGAGCTATGCACAAAACAAAAAAAAAATGCTCACTAGCGCCGCTTAGTGGCTAAATACCGAAACTTTCGGCTCAAATAATGTTAGCCCTTGTGACACTGAGCAGCTTTGACGAAGACGCCATATTGCTAAGTGGTCAGGTTACTGAGCTATGGGCAGCGCCGCCTAGTGGCAAAATTTCGAAACTTTCGGCTTAAATAATGTTGTGATACTGAGCAACTATGCCGAAGACGCCATCTTTCTAAGTGGTCAGGTTACTGAGCTATGAGCAAAACAAAAACTATTTGCTCACTAGCGCCGCCTAGTGGTAAAATTTCGAAACTTTCGGCTCAAATAATGTTAGCCCTTGTGATACAGAGCAACTATGCCGAAGACGCCATCTTTCTAAATGGTCAAGCAACTGAGACATGCGCAAAACAAAAATTCCATGCCCACTAGCGCCTTCTGGTGGCATAATTCCGTATCAGAGTGACCACCGCATGTCAGTCCTTGAGCTACTGAACAACTCTTCCGAAGACACCAACCTTCCAAAACATTAGGATTTAGAGATATCATATGTTACAAAATTTTGCATTCTTATCCCTCATGGTTTATATAGTGCATATCAGAAAAAGCGCCCCTACCGGCCAAGTTCTCAACTAAAAGAATGATCCTCAACTCTTAAAGGTAGATCGTTCTTAGCACTAAAACTTCGCCGAAGACAGTACTGTGCTATCTCTTTTGGCATACGAGACATTCAACGACACCCCCAAAGCGATGAAATCCCATAAGCCCTGGGTCTCCTATAACGTTCTGGTGTGTCTTATAGAAGTGAGCGGGCGCATTCAAGCGATAAAATATCGATATTATCTAGAGTAAAGTGGGGCAAAAGTTCTAGTGAGGTAAGAGTTTCTTTTAAAGATTTCTAGCTTAATTCAAAACAAAACTTCTAAATGTCATGGTGGTTCAAATTCTATTCAAGTAAAAGACTTTCACTCCAAATATCATAAAAATCGATTGAGATTTGGAAAAGTTATGGCTATTTGTTGTTTTTCGACGTGAATATTGTAATTTTTGGTCAAACTTTCGTTGCATGGAACCAATTGAAGATAAAATCTTTTTCAATATTTTATGTAAGGGTGTTTCTAGGCCTATCATAAGGATGCTTTGAGGTGTATTTGTTTTTGCATAAATGCTAGGAAACAATTTTTAGTGCATAGTGGGGCAAAAGTTCGAATCAGCGGGGCAAAAGTTCGACCCATGTATAAGCTTGCGGAAAAAAATGCAAATTGCCTAGAATTTAGCAAAATTTGTCTGATCGTGCGAAAAATGTTAACAAAATTTTACATTTCCACTTAGTTTTGCGGAAAAGCACTATTTTTGGGTATATAACAATTAATCCTGTTTTGGGTAATTTTTTGATGAAAATTTAGTGTGTAAAAAAACTACAAATGAACTTTAACACTTCACTTTTTGCAAAAAAAAATAAAATACTAAAATCACTAAGGTGAGCAAATACCTTTAAACTCTAATATGTGTTGCTTATCTTGACAGATAGGCCTATTTCGTCTGCGACTTACAGACTTCTTCAGTGTCGAGTGCTCGACTTGAAGAGAACATCGCATGGATCTATTATTTATACTAGAAAAAGTGTGTGGGTATGTTAGAACTAGATTTTACCTGTAATCGTATACAGGAGGTCATTTTTTAATTGTGTACCTAATCAAATAAAAGGATTGTCAAAATTACAAATTCCTGCTTGTTTGGCAGGTGGTCAATAAATGTGTTTATGTATTGTGTGTGTGAAGGTTAGGTATAAGTCTAAACAGCCAAGAGTACCCATTTCCTTGATCTTTGTTTAGTAATTTATTGTGGTTTTGTTTGAAAATTTCTATGCTTTCCGCTACGTCAAGCTTCCAAGGATTTGAAATATGTCGTAAGAGTTTGATATTTTTTGTGTTAAGGAAATGTTGTTCGTTGTAAATATGTTCTGCAACTTTTGATTTGAAATGGTGTACATGTCCTTTTTCTGTGTCTTTGTGTGCTTTAGTAACTTCTGCTACGTGTTCTTTAAAACGTGTATTGAGAGTCCGTTTTGTTTGTCCTATGTAAATTTTATTGCAGTGGTCGCATGTAATTTGGTAAACGCCTGATTTATATAAACTGTCAATTGGGTCTTTTGTTGAACCTAGGAGAGTTTGGAGTTGGTTGTTTCTACTTTTTTTTTTTTTTTTTTAAAACTTTATTTGAGTGTATTTTAACGCACGAGGGCTAGTTCTACACTATTGTTTCTACTGGTAAAAACTAACTCGAAACCAAACTTTCGTAGGATTGGGCGTAGCTTTTTTGTTTCATCGGTGTAATTGACGGCTATATGTTTGAGTGTTGGTTGTTCTTGTGTCAGAGTAGTAAGTGAACGTTTGTATTGTTCTCGTGTTCTTTTGTCGATGAGTTGTTGTATTGTTTGTCTTGTGTAACCGTTTAATTGTCCTGTTTCAAAAATGTAGTTAAGTTCCTTTCTTCTACCAGTTTCACTGAGGGGGATTGTTAGCATTCGATGTATCATGTGATTGAAGGAAGACATTTTGTGTTGGTGTGAGTGATTTGATGTGTTTGGAATAATACGTTGAGTGTTAGTTGGTTTTCTATAGATTTCAAATGTAAGTGATGAGTTTTCCTTTACAATAAGTAAGTCCAAGAAAGGCAATTTGTTATCCTGTTCCACTTCGTAAGTAAATTCAATGTTTTTGTGAGCCTTATTGATTAAGCATAAGCATAAGCATAAGCATAGATGACCGTACAATTCGTAGTTGCTACTCCGTGATTGACCAGAACAATCGAAGTTGCACAGGGAATTAATGAATGGGGCTTGGGATTAGCTTACCATTCTTCAATGTGCACAAATCGAGAGCTCAAATTTAAAAGTCAATAACGGCGCCGGCCACGTCCTTACGGTCATCGGGGAAGGGAAGGAATGTTAGTGTGACTACCGTTGTTACTAGAGACCGAGATCACCTCTGCATCTCCACGGTTGTCATGGAGAGGATATTGGGTTAGTGGGATAAGGTAAAGATCTGGGAGTCACCAATGTTTGGTGATGCGAGCCATGATATAATCACGCCTAACCGGATTCGCGAAATAATTCGATAATCGCATTAAACGCCGAACAAGTGTTCGTCACTCGCCCACGCAAGAGCAAGCGACGCGATCAATAGATCAAACACTACTAGCGATCCGCGGCGCTTTTTCATTTCTCTGAGCGAACGACGCGCGACAAGTTTGATCCTGCCCCCATCGCCCGCCCCCGCAGGAGCAAGCGTCAAGGTCGAAGGATCTAACACTACTTACGAACCGATCACTTTTTCACCGCTTCACTACCGACGCGCGACATATTTGATCCTGCCCTCATCACCCGCTCCCGCAGGAGCCAGCGTCAAGGTGGAAGGATCAAACACTACTAACGAACCGATCACTTTTTCACCGCTTCACTACCGACGCGCGACATTTTTGATCCTGCCCTCATCACCCGCCCCAGCAGGAGCAAGTGTCAAGGTCGAAGGATCAAACACTACTCTATTCAAAAGATGTTTTTATTAATGACGAAAACTGAAAATTACATGTATATATTTTAAATTATATGAAACAGGAATAATGCCGACACTTGTAGTGAAGAACTATACATTTTTTTTTGAAAATTACATATGAGTATTACGTTGCATTTTGTCTCGATATGGTACAAGTTTTAAAAAATACGTCAACATTCACAATGTCGAACAATTCAAAAGATAATTTTTAATAACGTATAAAAGAGACAAATATATGTATATTGAAATTGTATAAGAAAAAAACATAATGCCGACACTTATAGTGACGAACCATACAAAGTTTGTTTTAAAATTACTTAAAAGTTACGCTTTCAAGAAAATATGTGTTATCACAAGAATGAAACGAACTCACCAGTTGGTAATCCATCCTCGACTGAACACAAAACTGATACTGACAGCAAAACTTCTTGGCGTCCCGAAAACAAACCGTCTTGCTTGTGCCTTCCAAATACCTACCCAGCAAGACGCTCCAAAACAGAAAAAAAAAATCTTAGGAGCCGAAAACACGCGCGAAACCGTGAGCCAAATCTATCGGACGACGCAAAACCGAACTGTCCTGCTTGGTAGGCTGACCATACGTACCGTATTTAACGGGACAGTACCGTTTTTACCACCTTGACGAGCTGTCCCGTCGTTTTATGCAAAATGCTCGAATTGTCCCGTATTTTGGGATATAGAGAAGGGGCACATAATTTTCAACTCCAGTAAAAAAAAGGATTATAGACCTATCCAATTCCTTGTTGGCCTGACGTTGACCGAAAGCTTAAATGACGTCAAACAAACGTCGATACTTCTCTTTCTGAGGAAATCGACTTGTATAAGATTGATCCTTCGTTGGAATTCGTGGCTCTTTGTTTGTAGACCTCTACAAACAATTTTAAATAAGATTTAAGAGTTTAATCATCTATTTTTCAAGTACCATCAGTGAATTGGTATCCGCTCATGTCCCTATTTACGCTCACTAGTGTAAACATTGATTTTCAGTGTCAAAAAGTAACATTTTTCGTACGGCTATATTCTAGCTACATTATCTTTCAAATAAAGTCGTTCGACATTATTTTCATTTTATAAAATAATTCTTTATATTGAAACACGAGGTCTTGTAGTAGCGTAGTAGCGGCTATTGGATGACTAGATATTTTTGTGTGTTTCAATAACCGCTCATGCAAAATATAAAACAAAATTTTAAAGAGATGTCGATTTTAGTATACAGTCTTTTTTATTGCAGTTGTAGCTACAATTTGACCATAACAAATTTCAGGATAAACAACAAAATTCGAAATAATGCATTTTTTTGTAAGTTCTTCACGAAATCTCTTTACCGTGAGCGGAAATAGAAACACCTAGATGCAGTAACAAATACAATTTAATATTTTTTTAAAGACAGTTTTTTAAATTAATTTATTTGGCCACTAATTACCTATATTTGGATCTACATTGCAACATAAATATAGTAATGATCAACACTACAGTTATTGTATAGTAAACATTTGAACACATAACTTCCCTTAAATGAGTGGAATCTGATGCACTAATGATAGTTATCAGTTTCTCAAACAGAGTTAAACTTTATCTTTTGACAACATATGCTTCTGATTACCTTTTTGCGCTTTTTTGCTTATACGTTTGCCAAATTTTTAGTTAATTTACAGAATAAGGATCGATCTTCATAAGATATTTTTTTAATTAGACTTAAAATATTCCTGATGGAATTAAATACTTTCAGAAAATTGTTAATGAAAATTTTATATGAAAAGGCTATATTTTCCGAACACTAGTCGAAAATTGACTTGAGACTGTTCTACTAAAATTTGACCACAATCATCGATATCACGATTTACTTTAAGCTTTTAAATAAACCTAGAAGCTCTAATATTGAGAAAAAGGGAACAAAAACAAATCACTTTTGCTGTTTAATTTGATTCAATACATATATCGAATCAATCTTTTTATCAATCCATCTTTGTAAATTGTATTGAAGAACAATTCTGTTTTTACTTCTAATATGCATTCGATTGGACTTTTTGTTTAAAAAAGTGTATTTTTCAATAAAATTATGAAGTATTACGAAAAAAAGGTTTATGATATGCTCACCACATTGTAAACAATTTCATTTAAATCATTTTAACCCAGCTTTTAAATTACTTGCATTGAAATGTGTAACGAATTATGTTTAGAAAGAAATTTATAAAAATGCCTTTTTCAGAAATCACTGAATAAGGTTCTTCTAGGTTCTTATGTGTTTATTGAATCATACACAGATGTAGGGTAATATTGGATTTGTAAAATTGTCCCGTGTTTTAAATTGTTCCGATTGTTTTAAACGTACCGTAATTTCGGGTGAAATTGATCACTTTTCAAGGTTTTTCTTGTCTGATTTCTATAATGTTGACAATGCCAAACAACTGAATGCAGGAAAACAAGTATGAAGGTGAGTCTCATTGACTCAAGTACCGAAATTTTCTAACAAATTAAATTTTAGTGCTAAAAATATGTCTAAAATAAAAAATCGGGAGATCTCATTTCGGGGTGAAATTGATCACTTATCAATGCCATTATTGTTAGTTTTCAAAACAACTTCACATAATAAATTTGAGCTCCCTGAATCCGAAAATGCTTGCCAAATTCTTAACAATACAATATTTATAGAAATAATGAATGTTTAAATTTCAAGAATAACGCAGAAAACGCCTAAATGTATGCAATTCCCAAAGGAATTTCTTGATATATTACAGAAATTCAATTATTTCAACCAAATCAACGAATTGGTACGAGTTTTGGTTATGAAATCTAGTTTGGGGATATATCTTTAGTATCCTCAAAAAATTTCAGGATTATACCATGTCCAAATCCTTGTCTAGAACTAGAAGTTTATTGATGTACAAGATTTTGAAATTTTACATTATTTTCATATAAATAAACATTTTTGAATGCAAAAAACTTCACAACACACAATTTGGACATACTTACGACAAACAACGTTCATTCACTGCAGGTTACATTGATATTTGTGCTCCATTACGAAGATATAAAATCGAGTGACACAGTGATCAATTTCACCCAATTTACGGTATTTCGAATTGTCCCGTTTTATTCTTTATTTGTCCCGTTTTTATTCGGTTACCTTATGGTCAGCCTACTGCTTGGGCTTCACGAAGCACTACCCAGCAAGACGCTTGAAAACAGGAAAAAAAAAATCTCCGGCGACGAAAACATGCGCGAAACCGTGAGCCAAATTTATCGGACGACGCAAAACTGAACTGTCCTGCTTGGGCTTCACGAAGCACTACCCAGCAAGACGCTTGAAAACAGGAAAAAAAAAATCTCCGGCGACGAAAACATGCGCGAAACCGTGAGCCAAATTTATCGGACGACGCAAAACTGAACTGTCCTGCTTGGGCTTTACGAAGCACTACCCAGCAAGACGCTTGAAAACAGGAAAAAAAAATCTCCGGCGACGAAAACATGCGCGAAACCGTGAGCCAAATTTATCGGACGACGCAAAACTGAACTGTCCTGCTTGGGCTTCACGAAGCACTACCCAGCAAGACGCTTGAAAACAGGAAAAAAAAAATCTCCGGCGACGAAAACATGCGCGAAACCGTGAGCCAAATCTATCGGACGACGCAAAACCGAACTGTCCTGCTTGGGCTTCACGAAGCACTACCCAGCAAGACGCTTGAAAACAGGAAAAAAAAAAAAAAAAATCTCCGGCGACGAAAACATGCGCGAAACCGTGAGCCAAATTTATTGGACGACGCAAAACTGAACTGTCCTGCTTGGGCTTCACGAAGCACTACCCAGCAAGACGCTTGAAAACAGGAAAAAAAAAAAAAAAAATCTCCGGCGACGAAAACATGCGCGAAACCGTGAGCCAAATTTATCGGACGACGCAAAACTGAACTGTCCTGCTTGGGCTTTACGAAGCACTACCCAGCAAGACGCTTGAAAACAGGAAAAAAAAAAAAAAATCTCCGGCGACGAAAACATGCGCGAAACCGTGAGCCAAATTTATCGGACGACGCAAAACTG
Organism: Aedes aegypti; assembly: GCF_002204515.2. NCBI lineage: Eukaryota > Metazoa > Arthropoda > Insecta > Diptera > Culicidae > Aedes > Aedes aegypti. Next base: position 222,794,461 of record NC_035109.1, on the reverse strand, counting down.
AACTGTCCTGCTTGGGCTTCACGAAGCACTACCCAGCAAGACGCTTGAAAACAGGAAAAAAAAATCTCCGGCGACGAAAACATGCGCGAAACCGTGAGCCAAATCTATCGGACGACGCAAAACCGAACTGTCCTGCTTGGGCTTCACGAAGCACTACCCAGCAAGACGCTTGAAAACAGGAAAAAAAAAAAAAAAAAATCTCCGGCGACGAAAACATGCGCGAAACCGTGAGCCAAATTTATTGGACGACGCAAAACTGAACTGTCCTGCTTGGGCTTCACGAAGCACTACCCAGCAAGACGCTTGAAAACAGGAAAAAAAAAAAAAAAAAAAATCTCCGGCGACGAAAACATGCGCGAAACCGTGAGCCAAATTTATCGGACGACGCAAAACTGAACTGTCCTGCTTGGGCTTTACGAAGCACTACCCAGCAAGACGCTTGAAAACAGGAAAAAAAAAATCTCCGGCGACGAAAACATGCGCGAAACCGTGAGCCAAATTTATCGGACGACGCAAAACTGAACTGTCCTGCTTGGGCTTCACGAAGCACCTGTTTTTGTGAGCCTTATTGATTGTTTCTAAAGTTTGGGGTAAGATGTGTTTTTTAACTATGCTGAAAACATCATCAACGTAACGCCACCAGATTTCAGGGAGCTGGTTTTTATCTTCTAATCGTTTCTCTAAATTTGCCATAAAAATCTCACTTAAAAATGGAGAAAGATTTTTTTTTTTTTTTTCTATCTTTATTAACGAGATTTTTAGAATGGAGAAAGAGGGTTTCCCATTGGGGCTCCATTTAACTGTTTATATGTTTCATCTCTAAAGGAAAAATAGTTTTCTTCCATGCAAAGTTTAGTTAATTTAATGTATGTACGTACTTGTTTTATGTAATCTGTGCCTTCATATTGACTAAGTAGCCAATCTTCTAATAGGCTTATGGCCTCTTCAACAGGAATGCTAGGGAATAAAGATGAAACTGTTTTGGAAAATTTTGGAATTTCTGGACTAAATACTTTGCAATCTTGTAGGTGGGTGATCCAATAGCTGAAACAATCTCACGCATTTCATTACCAGGTTTATGAACTTTAGGAAGTCCTTTAATTCTTGGTAATGAAGGGTTAGATTCTTTCAGAGAGTTTACAACATTACCCAAAACCGGTTTTGCTTCTTTTAACGCTTTGTCAACACGTCTTATCATTCCTGGAAGAGGATCTGTTCTTTGAATACGGTAAGGTCCATGTTTAATTTTGTTCTGCATTATTTCTTCGTATTTAGATTTATCAAAAATTACAGTAGAATTACCTTTATCTGCTCTTAAATAGAAAACCGGTTTTGTGTTGAGTTGTTTGATTATGTTGTGTTCTTTGTTTTGGGGTGTAGTGTTCGTGTTGCGGATGATGTTGGCGGTGTGTGTTCTGATTTCCTGTATTTGTGAAGTCTGTAAATTATTATTGTTGATTGCTGTTTCAATGTCTATGACTGTTTGTGTCGTGTCAGGTTTTTTTGGTATAGCGTAGGTCAGTCCTTTGTTGAGTAGGGTCAATTGTTCATCTGTGAATTGTTCAGATGAACGATTAACCACTATTCCATCTATGTTATGTATGTTAGGTCTTTGAGAAGGACGTGAAAACTTTGGATTTTGATACTTTAATTTATTAAATTTTTCTAATAAAGATTTACGTTTTCTTTCTGATTCACAAAATTCTGCTAGTTTTACTTTAGTTAGGAAAATTTGAAAATTATCTTGGAATTCTTTTGCTAATTTTAGATGTAGAGAATAGCATTCCAAAGTTTTCACGTTAATTCTACCGTAGAGTGCCTTTATTGATCGTCTCAATAATTGCATCTCTATGTCTTTTATTATGTCCGGGTTCTTAGCTGTTTTGACAATTACCTTGTGACTTACGGGTGTAAGCCTGTGTTTTTTTAGTGTGTATTTTTCGGCAAACTTAAGGGGTCTATTTTGTAAATCGAGCAGATTTATGTGACTCGTCTTTGGACAATGTCGATCAAAGTAAGCATGCATATTTCAGATGTCACCCGTCAACTCCAATAGTAATCCAGTCACATAAAGTGACAACTGTCGAAAAACTCGAGTGACAAGGCCGTGTCGAGTGAAATTTTTGGTCGACAGTGACTCCGGTCGAGTCATTTCGATCGACTCGACTTATAAAATAGACCCCTAAGTTTACGGCTGTTGTAAAGTATGCCTGTCATAAAAGTATCGATATTTTGTGTTTTAGCCAACGAACTTTTGCCCCACACTAGATTCGAACTCTTGCCCCACCGGTGGGGCAAAAGTTCGTTTAAGACAATCAAATTTTAAACGGCTCCATCCCATTACCCCGAACGCCATTACCCCGAACGCCACTACCCCGAACACCACTACCCCGAATGGGTCACTACCCCGAATGCCATTACCCCGAATGGGTCATTACCCCGAACGCCACTACCCCGAATGAGCCATTCAGAAGGCCGGCTCCAAAGGCACGTTCCCCACCAGTTGGGAGATTTGTGCCATTCATCAAAATGTTCATCATATATTTTCCCTTCTTTTATATATCAGCTATTCTTTCGAAATATCTTGTTAGCAACTACCTTCTACTTATTATTTCTGAGAGAGTGCCTGTTTATCAACTCAGTGGGCACCTTCGCAGTTCAAGGGTTCATTAACAAATTTCATGACGCCAAAAATTGCTATTTTTACACCTACCCACCCCCTCGTACCATTTTTTGTATGGAAATTTCACATATTATGTGTGGCCTGTAACATTTTGAGGACAACCCACAACATTTGTTGCCCCCTTCAGCGTTACGAAATTTGTGAATGGGCTTTTAATAAAATAAGCCTTTCTTTTATTGACTGAAAGCTTTCTTTGACAATTTACCATTCTTATGCATGTGCTTCTATGCCCAGGGTTGCCAAGGAAATGCTCAACGTCCATAACCCTCAAAATAGTCTTGCTGAAAAGCTGCGTGCTCACCGGTATTTGTACTTCTTGGTGGTTTTCATACTTCAGTTTTGTTTTTAAACAAATTTATTCCTTTCTCTTGAATATAGGTTGTGCCAAAGCATCACGTTGTTACCCTTCTTTCTTAAATAGGCTGTTCTTTTAAGATTTCGTTGGATAAGCTAGTCACTTATATTTCCATATAGAACAGCTATTTTTTAAAGGAATATGTCCTGAAGGCATTCACTAAAGTGAATCCTGCTATAATTCTGATCAGAAATTTTCCCTTTCTTTTACCTACTTGTATTAAAACAGACTGATCGCTTATGGATTTGCTCACCACTTTTCTGCCTCATAATTTCTTCATTGGCTCGAAAAAAAATTGTGGTTATCTCATCGAAATTCAAATTAATGATACCACAAACCAACGAAAGTTAGAAAGAGTACTGTAGCGGTAATCAGAGGCCGCCGTTTTTCTAACATGTACAAGTGTATTAATGTTTCCTTGCTATAGCGGAATGGGTGCCTATCAGGATGGTCTTTAAGCGGGACTATAGAACAACAGTTGCAGCGACTATCTCAGGGTGATCTTCCATTACCATCGTTTACGAAACAAATTCTTTAAGACGTAGACCGACACTTACACAAATGCGTAAAGGAAGTGGGTACCGACGTCCAATAATAGACTTGACCACATATTATAGCTATCCCTTTCGTAATAAATTTACCCTTCTTTTCGAAATAGGCTGTTCTTCAAAGCATTACAATGTGGCAGTGAGAATCGCACCACAATTAGAGGACAAATCCAAACAAAATTTAGCATGTAAAAATTATTTGTTGAAAAACTAGCTGCTTTTTTAACTTCTAACATATGAAAAATACATCTTTGAGCCAAACTCGTAAAATTCTCATGAGGAATCGTACAATTATCTCCCCGCTCCTTAACTAGAATAAGTCTCAAAATGTTATGAATTCGGGGTAATGGCATTCGGGGTAGTGACCCATTCGGGGTAGTGGCGTTCGGGGTAATGACCCATTCGGGGTAATGGCTTTCGGGGTAATGGCTTTCGGGGTAATGGCGTTCGGGGTAGTGGCATTCGGGGTAGTAGCGTTCGGGGTAGTGTCATAGAGTCATTTTAAACTGTTATAACTAAAAATGGGTAAATATTTTGACAAAGGTTTGTTCAGAAAAATTATAGCCAATATGTTGAAGTTTCACTGTATGGTTTTTGTATTGTTTCAACTGCTACTGCTTTCCTGAAAACTTTGATTATACCACTAAGGTCGAACTTTTGCCCCACCTTACTCTAAGTTGGAAATAGATCTGTATCGGTAAAGAAGAAGCTACAGATCAACTGATTCCGGCACAGTAGTGGCCACGAGCACCGAGTGCCTTAAAAAAAACCTCTTCTGAAAACCCTGTCACCATACTTGAGCCACAGTGATTTCTTTGAGAACTTTAAGATCCATGTAGGAACCCAGAAAACCCCTTTGGGATAAAGTGGAATTCACTTGGATCTTCCTTGGGGGCACTTGGCTGCTCTACAGGAGCTTGCTTTTATGATACAATCAAACCGCCAAGAGTCGGCATTGATACTTGCGGTATTGGACAAGCCATGCATAGTACTCATGGCCTTCTTCTTAGCATCTATAAATGTCAACCATCAAGCCGTTGCTCATGTCTCTAAAGTGATTGTTCATTATTGATTCACTTAAAGTTTGATCAACCCAAATCTCGGTACTACTTTCAAAATAAAGTTTAAATAATACAGTGATTAATCATTCTTATCAGTGCTCGTTTCAATATCGCTTCATTATAGTACTCTCGATTTTAGAACGGTTTTCTATTCGATTTTATCACGCTGTATAAAGTTCATACATTTTACATTGAAAAATTACTCTAAACAATTATAATATATCTCTTATGACCCACCTCCTACGTACTTTTCATTTCATTCGCTCTATTTCTGCAACATAAATTCTTGTTCTTCTTCTCCTTCTTTTTCTTCTTGGCGTTAACGTCCTCACTGGGACAGAGCCTGTTTCTCAGCTTACTGTTCTTATGAGCACTTCCACAGTTATTCACTGAGAGCTTTCTTTGTCAAAGTTGCCATTTTCGCATTCGTATATCGTGTGGCAGGTACGATTATACTCTATGCCCAGGGAAGTCAAGAAAAATTCCATTACGAAAAGATCCTGGACCGATCGGGAATCGAACGCAGACACCTTCAGCATGGCTTTGCTTTGTAGCCGCGGACTCTTACCACTTGGCTAAGGAAGGCTCCCCTGCAACATAAATCTCAAATTGTGATCGAAATTATATAGCAGAAAATAACATTTTCATTTTATCACGCTCCGGTATACCACACCAAAAAATTTTGGATCCGTGCTCAGATACGATAATCACAAGAAATAGCTTTTCATTAATATACAGTTGTATTGAGAATACTAGTAATGAAAGCCGATTTTCATACAAAATGTTCAACTTTGGCTTGCTGTAGCTATGAGCAATCGGCGTGAAATTTTGACAGAATACTACACACAATTTAATTATTACAAAATTGTGTTTTTTTTTTGTTAAAGCAATATAAAGCAAAAGCAAAGCATTGGTTAAATAGTTATTTAGGCAACAAGTTGCAAAATGATGATTTTTTCAGCACGAGTTGTACATTTATCCAACGAGGCTCACCGAGTTGGATAAATACAACGAGTGCTGAAAAAATCGAGTTTTGCAACGAGTTGCCTACAACATTTTTTGCTATTTCGAAAAATGCTATTTCAGATGGATGAAATCTAAAAGCACAAACAAACATTTTAAGAGAACCCACGTGGGCACACATCCATGCGTTGTATCAATTCAGTATTTTTCAATCACGTAGGCTGTGATACAATAGTGCCTACCCATGAATGTCACAAGTTTTCACGCTCCCATCGATATCAGGTAAGACAGCACAGCACAAATGTTGGACTATTCGATTTCAAATCAAAATCGCCAGCCCGTGTGGGGTCGTCCATAAATCACATGGTCATTCATGGGGAGAGGGAGGGTCTGGCCAATGATCACGGTCTATACAAATTTTATAAATTTGTGTTTGGACAAATGACCACGAGGGGAGAGGGTGGCCTGGAATCCCAAAAAACTGATCACGTGGTTAATGGACAGCCCCTGTAGGAATCAGATAGCACAGCGGATCTAGAATCAGATGCAATTATGCTTATTTTGCGCGGCATCTGAGGCGAGACGAGTCAAATGAGGGACAATTGTCGACTCGCTCCCATTGGATTAACATTAGTCGTCTCACATCACCCGAGGTGAGAACGACTCGTCGCGACTCACACGCCGCCCAAATAAGCACAAATGGCATGAAGAGACTGGGTTGTTCGGTTGATGCCTACCAAAACAGTACTGAAAAGTGCTACTTTTTAGCACCAAAAAGAGTGTTTTTCAGTAGGAAAAGTAGGCCGTTTTGTTGATCAATTTCTCAATGAAAAGTTAATTGATTTGCAACGGAATCGCAAAAAAGTAGTTTTCATTATTGAAATACCTACTGTATTAAGAGCTAAAAGGTTTATCTTTACCCGTCGTATACAATAAAATTACGCAATGTACATACGTATCGACAAGCCATTCTTTTACAAATTTTTTGCTGAACAAAAAACTACAAAACAAAAACTGCTATTATTATGAGGGATTTCACCAGTGCTGGAATTTTTAACCAGTGCTTTGAAAAATTTCGAATTTTGTGAAACAAAATTGATCATATTGGAGCTTGACAAAAAATCATAGCGATTGTTCATAGGAAAACAAAATTTACAGCATTCCAAAGTTGAATATTTTGTATGAAAATCGGCTTCCGCTACTATTATTCTGAACACAGCTGTACAGTGTACATATACATACATCATTTTATAATGGAAACCATCGTCAAAAAACGTGCACCTCATCTCGTTTTTGGACGACGGTATCTATATAAAATATTGAATTTCAATATAACATTTTATAATATAATTTACGTTCTCCATACTAAGGAGTCGAGATGCTGCTTGTTCTTTGTTTTATTTATTTATCGTGAAATAAGGAGTAGGAATATGTATTTGACTCGGCTGTTTCTCAGGTGAACACATCAAACATCATTTTATCCAACTCACTTCATCGCCACACGTTACAAACAGCAGAAGCGTCTGAATGCTTCTTATAATGCCTTCTCGATTCGATCGTTCACCCATGCAATTCTTTGTATTGCATTATTGCTTTGTTCTTATTTCATTTCTTCACTTTGCTTCATCAGCGACAATGATGACTGATGAGAAAATAATTTTGAAGGTGATTAACAGCATCTTTGCAAACTGTTTGAGGAGAAGCTTCGGAGCCCCGCCATGACTGCCGTGCACCCACCCATTTCGTTGCTTTGTCCTTATTTTCCCCCATATGTGCATGTCAACCAAACGAAGCCAAGAATCTCATAAAAATACGCAGAACAATAAATTACTTACATCGGCACAAAAAGCACTTTGCATTTTATGGGCCTAGCCTGGACATTATAAAACCTTATCTTTTGAGTGATTGTTAAAAATCTTCGTTCATAACCCAAGTAACACAACATGTCTCATATAAATCACAATGACTTCAATATGACTACTGAAAATGTTCTGTTTCATAGCGAAAAAACTGCAATTCATACTTATATATGACTGGAAAAGCGCAGAAGGTGGAGCTTGTGCAACATATTTTTGTTGTCAGAATTATGTATCATATGGGTTTAGGTATACATAATTATGTATTATACTTTGTCCAACACACCATGAACGCAACAAAATGCTGAGAACTTTTGGTAGTGGAAATGCATTGGATGGTCGACAATGAAAAATGTAAAAGTGCAAACATTGTCAAGCCTTCATTTTTGATTGCATAACTGTAATTGATTAATAACTGTTATTAAACAGTAAATTTATGTGCGAATCAAAAATTATGGTGAAGTATGAACTTTTGCTTTGAAAAAATCAATTCGCCCTTTTAAATCGTTTAATATACATTGTTCGACATCAAGCCAAGTAAATATTTCAAAAAAGAAATCATCACATTTTACAAATCAGTTCATTAGTTTTGTTTTCTACTAATACACTGAACTTTTACTAAACTATAATTACTATTTTGAAAGCTTCAGAACAAAAATCTGATCGTTATGGTAAATATTCAAAACTGAATTGAAAAATTAAAGATGGTCCCTACAGACACACTGCATGACAAATGTTTTGGGAAAAGACAAAAATTTCATTGCCAATCATTTGTCATTTTTTTTCCATTGAAGACAGTGCAAAGTTTTCAGGAACAACTAGTGTGTTCAGCATAAATCGAAGTTTGAGCATGGAAGTTGCTTCTCAAATCTCACGAACCGTTAATGATTTTACTCAAATCTTGAGTGTACCCGAAATAAAATAGTCTAATCAGGTTATTACCAGAAACTATTCCGGCAAAGTTCGTGACTATGAAGTGTTTTCAAAGTATTTATATTTTTTTCCTACATTTTTCACAAAAACGCCTAAGCCCTGCATGAACACAACTGTGAGCGAGTTAGGAAATTTTATTAAACTTTTTTCGTACTAAACAGTGGCATACAACCACCACACTCTATACGCTTCCAATCGCAAAACGCAACATACTGTTAGCCATCTATTTTTTGGTAGCGCAACTAGTCAGATGATGAGAGATTTGATTTTTCACGCATCCATCACATGCCGCTGTGGGGAAAAATGTTTTATTTTCCTGATATAAGACGGTTCACAGTGAAACAGTTAGGCGGAAAAGGTAGGAATATCCATTCTCTATGTTCTACATATGTTTGTTTTTTGTATTATTGCACTACTTTCATAAAAATTGAGATCCGGCTGGTAGGAGCACTTGTTTGAGGTTGGAAAACCGGGATATGTGAGGTTGGTTTCATTGGAACTTTCGCCTGAGCGATTTTTGCGCTTGAATAAAACACGCTTCGGGACATTCTCCGCTTCCCCTAAAAATACCATTGGGTAGATAAATGAATTCTCTACCATTGGATCTCATTCAATTTCATACATAAGTGAAGTAAGCGGAGAAAATAAATATTTTGTTCCGAATGTTTTGAAACCATGAATGAGTTTGACATTGCTCTCGTCAACCATCATCATGACGACAGCAGCACACCCCACCGGACGAATTGTCGTATTGGGAGCGAATTCATTCATATAAATTGATAGATCACACCATATGGCAAATTTGTTGGCCGGCAGTGTATCATCCATGCTATCAAAAGAATTAAATGTCACTTTTGTTGCATTTGTTTTATAAACGACTAAAAAAACTTATATTTGACTGAAAATAAACAATATTTGATTATTTAGAACATGTTGGAAAGGGGTATGTATTATGACATATATGTAACATGAATATGACATATTGAGACCGTTCATTTACCGAAATAAGACATATAAGCAAATACATGTTTTGATAAACATAAGAAGACAAATATAAAACATAATATGGTTGAAACATAGTAAACATAATTAGAACATTTCCAGCAAAATGGTAGATTTGTATTGCAAAACAAATTATATGCCTTAGTAGAACATCTTTATTAAAGTTCAATATTGAAAAGTTTAACAAAACAAAATAGCGACTTACGTGAGACATGACATGTTTTTAAAACTTTCTAGCAACTTTTATAGAACAAACTGTTTATTTTTAAATTTGGATTTATGTTTTCGGTGTTACTTGGGAAGCAGATAACTGTCCACATTCTGATTGATTCTGTATATTTTAAAATACCACTACAAGAAATACTTTCGGAGTAGATCGGTGATAATTGTATAGATTATTTGAACTGAATTTTAAACCAAGCCTGCATGTAGAGCATCAAACTAGTTGTAATACAGATACAGATGTCCGACGCTCACATTCTCGCATTGGACATCTGTATCACAGTTTTTAAATATTTATCTGACTTATTATGAAAGAATTATTCCAATAATACAAATATTTGCATATTTGTTTAGGTAATATTTAAGCATTTTAAGCATTGTCATTTCTTTAACTGTTGAGTAATTATGAGATTTATTCATCCATTTTTCGATTGGATCAAAGCAAAAATAATAGGAGTCTTTAATTCTTAATTTGCAAAAATAATTGATTTTTGAGACAGCATTGTTGTGAATTTCGGTAAACTTGATACAATAAATTAACTCTAAAGCCAAGCCAAAACAAAAAAGAAACCGAAACAAAAAACATAACAAAACCAGTCAAACTTCTTCTCGTCAAACAAGCGCGTGCGATTGAAATTTTAGCAAAAAAAATGTGCATGCATCAAACACCATCCTAATTCACCTTTACTGCACCAGTCACTCTGCCAGTGAGTAATCCGCGATTTTCTGAGCGCTTTGAAATTTTGCTTCACCTCACATTCAGGACGTCTTTCACACAATCTGCATTCGGTTTTAATTACGATGCACGTTTCGCCGATAGGGGAAAGTGTTTCAATATGAACCTATGTATTATTTGGCATGTTAGACAAGTTTGTTCTAAACATCGAAGTTACTGTATCGATTCATATTCGATCTATCAAATAGATTCACCGATTGAATCAAATCATTTGCATCGATGTTTAAACGATTAGATTTTAAGGTTTGTTTGAAATTTATGAAAACAAACGCTTAAAAAGTGACCAAATGAATTGGCATTCTGGTTTTATATCTTTCAACTTAATAACTTTTGAGCTTCATTAGACAGACTAAACATTTTAAGGCTGGTTTCATTGTCCATCAACAAATCCATTGTCCAGTAACAAATTATTTCATCATAATTAACTGAATCAAAGAATCAATTCACTCGATGTACAAATTATCGATTCAAAATCAACGCTAACATGGTCGAATCATGTTTTTGAAGAATGGAACGACATGACGTCAAATTACAGATCCAAAATATTAAACAAACTTGAAGCATAATGTAAGAGGTCTCCAAAATGACTATTCAAGATTTGAAATTCAGACTTTATATAGCACCACTGCGCAATTGTGATCAAGAGAGCACATTATACGGGGTTGAGATTTAAGAATTATGAAATTATGATATATAGTACAGGGTGAATACTAATTCTTGTAACAAACATAGATTATCATACAGAGATTGTATAAATCAATTTAGCAACTAATTCATATTCAATGAAGTAAAGCTTCTAAAATAGCGTAAGTGGTTACATATTAACTTTTCTTACACCAAGGGGGTGAAAACTTACGCCAACTACCTAGAAAAGTTGAAAGTACAACTTTGATCATGTATATCTGCATATCTGCATAGTTTTCGAAACGATTTTCATTTTTCCAGCAATAGAACCGGATACTATCCAAGATTGATTTTTATTTTTAGGTTTTTTGAAATAGATGTGTGTTTGGGTTGTAAAATGGTGAGTCGACAACCAGGAAGGAGCGTCCAACATAGCTCTGGTCCTCGCAAGTCCCTACCTCACGCTTCCACGGGTCTAACGATGACAAAGACCGCCAGCTAAGGGTTGCGTACTTAGCTGGTAGTGCAACCTGGGCACTGTTGTCCTTCTGACATCAGCTAGAGTGAGGGGGTGCGTCCCGAGCGTCTGTTCACCAGGAGGTGCGGCTCAAACAGCGTCTGTTCTGGTATCCAGCGGCTGAGTATGAAATGTTGTATCACGTCAACTAAACTAAGGTGGCAGCCCCATCAACGTGATGTAGGTAGCGCAACCCCGGTAAGGTAGCATACCGAATTTCTCACCTACCACGAAAAATGGAGAAAGAAGAAATAACGAACGATATTTTCGGCAACCGACCTGGCAACGAAATAAGGACTATGAATGGAAACTTGGTACCTGGAATGTCAGGACGTTAAATGAACCCGGACGAGCGAGCCTTTTGGCTCGTGAGCTGCAGAAGGTTGGAGTGGGCGTGGCCGCCATTCAAGAAGTGCGGTGGCCTAGATCTGGAGAACGTGAATTCCGGGCGGTCGATCCCATCGCCAACACTACGTTCAAATATAACATCTACCACAGCGGCGGCGATAAGGCAGAACATGGTGTCGGTTTCATAGTGATCGGGAAGCAGATGAAACGCGTTATGAAGTGGAAACCGATTAGCGAACGAATCTGTGTACTGAGGATACGGGGCAAATTCTTCAACTACAGCCTGATCAACATCTATGCACCGACGAACGACAAACCTGATGACGTGAAGGACGCGTTCTATGAAGGCCTTGATAAGGCCTATGGAGAGTGCCCAAAACACGACGTGAAAATCGTCATCGGAGATGCGAACGCGCAAGTCGGAAGAGAGGACTTTTTCCGTCCGATCATCGGTAAGGAGAGTCTTCACTACGTTACCAATGACAACGGCCTACGACTAGTGACTTTCGCTGCTGCCAGGGGGATGGCCATCAGAAGCACCTACTTTGCACGCAAGGATATTCGGAAGCACACCTGGAGGCATCCAAATGGTGATACTTGCAACCAGATAGACCATATTCTGGTGGATGGCCGACATTTCTCAGATGTCATCGATGTTAGGAGTTTCAGGGGTCCTAACATTGACTCGGATCACTACCTCGTTGTCAGTAAAATTCGAGCGCGGTTATCAACTGTAGCGAATTCAAGACCACAGCGAACAATGCGATTCAATATCCAGCGCTTCTCAGCAGACGGTGTTACAGCTGAATACCACCAAAAGCTGGACGAGCGGATAAGTGAGGTCAATGTGAGCGAAAACCTCAACAATCTATGGGATGCAATCCATGGAGTGGTGAGTGAAACAGCGCGAGAAGTGATAGGTACTGCTCGAAGACGCCCCAGAAGCGGATGGTTCGACGAGGAGTGCCAGAGGGTGACGGATGAGAAGAACGTGGCCAGACGTCGGATGTTAGTGTCTGGTACCAGGCTGAACAGAGAGCGGTACAGGGAAGCAAGATCAGCCGAAAAGCGAATCCATCGCAGGAAGAAAAAAGAGTTTGATGAGAACGTGATAGCCGAGGCGCAAAACTGTATGGAACAGAACGATATGCGACGATTCTATGAAACTGTCAATGGCGTGCGGAGAAAGTCAGCGCCGTCTCCCGTCATGTGCAACGACCGTGAAGGTAATTTGCTGACAGATAAAACGATGGTGGCTGCCAGGTGGAAAGAGCACTTCGAAACGTTGCTGAATGGAGGGAACGATAGAGCATCGGAGAACAGAATGAACATCGACAACGACGGTCAAGCTGTGGAGCCTCCATCTCTAGATGAGGTTAAGAAGGCGATTAAAGAGCTGAAGAACAACAAGGCTGCTGGGAAGGATGAGCTCCCGGCCGAACTTCTCAAGCACGGTAGTGAGCAGCTGCATAGAATAATTCACCATATTCTACTAAGGATATGGGAGGAAGAAGAACTGCCTGCTAGCTGGATGGATGGCCTCATTTGCCCTCTCTTCAAAAAAGGGCATAGATTGGAGTGCGCCAATTACCGAGGAATAACGCTCCTCAATTCGGCGTACAAAATTATGTCACGTATTCTGTTCAACAGATTGAGACCGCTTGAAGAGTCCTTCGTCGGCGAATACCAAGCTGGTTTTCGTGAGGGCCGATCGACGTCGGATCAAATGTTTACCCTGCGACAGATCCTCGATAAATTCCGGGAGTACAACTTGCAGACTCATCATCTGTTCATTGATTTCAAGGCGGCGTACGATTCAGTTAAAAGAAACGAGTTGTGGGAAATAATGATGGAACATGGCTTTCCGACGAAGCTGATTAGACTGATTCGTGCAACGTTGGAAGGATCGAAATCAAGTATACGTGTTGCGGATGAGATTTCCACATCCTTCGTAACCTTAGACGGATTGAAGCAGGGCGATGCACTTTCAAACCTATTGTTCAACATAGCGTTAGAAGGAGCAATAAGGAGAGCTTGCGTGCATAGGAATGGCACTATTATCACACGTTCGTATATGCTCCTTGGTTTTGCGGACGATATCGACATAATCGGGATTGATCGCCGAGCCGTGGAAGAGGCATACGTGCCTTTTAAAAGAGAGACAACGCGAATTGGGCTCAGTATCAATACCACGAAGACAAAGTACATAGTCGCTGGTAGACATCGTGGGCCCATAGGTGATGTTGGTAGTGAGGTGGTGATAGGTGGTGATACTTTTGAAGTAGTTGAAGAATTTGTGTACCTTGGAACTCTAGTGACTTGCGATAATGATGTTACCCGCGAGGTTAAAAGGCGTATTGCAGCTGCGAGTCGGGCTTTTTACGGACTTCGTAACCAGCTAAAGTCCCGCAGCTTACAGACGAAGACCAAACTCGCGTTGTACAAGACTCTAATTCTTCCGGTAGCTCTGTACGGCCACGAATCTTGGACGTTGAAAGAGGTCGACCGGAGAGCTTTTGGGGTCTTCGAACGTAAAGTGCTGCGAACAATACTCGGCGGTAAATTGGACAATGGCATCTGGCGGCGTCGCATGAATCACGAGTTATACCAAGTCTATAACGAAATGGATATTGTTAAGCGTATAAAACACGGCAGGCTGCGGTGGGCTGGGCATGTAGCTCGCATGTCGGAGGAACGTCAAGCTAAACTAATATTCAGCAGAGAACCAGGGAGAGGCCGTCGCCTCCGTGGAAGGCCGCGCACTAGATGGCTTTTTGCAGTTGAGGAGGATTTAAGGTCGCTTAACGTTCAGGGCGACTGGAAGCGATTGGCCCAGGACCGGGTCCAATGGAGAAGGCTTCTTCATTCGGCGTAGATTCAACGCAATAGCAAGGAATTGTTGCCCATCAAGTATCAAGTAAGTAGAAATAGATGTGTCTACCCAAAGTTTTTAAGTAAAAGGGCAAGGATGGAAATCTAGTGATCATGACAAAATCAATTATGCATCGCGGTTGTTCTTTATCATGCCAGCATAGCAACAACGATAAACCATTAGTCATCAAGTCCTAACAACAAACACCGCTCCGCTAAAAATAAATCACTCGGTATGTGTGCCAACGATCAATTGTTCGTAAACCAAAGTTATAACTTTTGGAGGATTTTTACGATTTAATTCCGCGATCTGCCTTTTGGCTATGATACGAAAGTCAATCGGGCATGGTTTGGGCGAAAAATTAGGCCGTATACGCGTTCTGATCAGTCATCAAAGGAGACGAAAGACAAAAAAACAAAACAAATCGCTCACAACCCGTTTATCCATACTTTTGCAGATTGGGATACAATCAGAAGCAAAATTGTCATGACAATCACAGGGCTCAACATTGTTGCAACCTTTTCAACTCGCGATTAATCAGTTATTTTGAACACAAAACCAAATTTGTTTTATGCATGCTGTTCGATATTGTGCCAATGTTTACCAATAAAAAGTTTGAGCAGAAATAGAAATTTTCGATTAAAATTTCTTTTTTTACCTAGAAAACAAAACGAAAATCTTATGTCCTGAATTTGATCATCTGTAAATAAAACTCAAGGCTATGAATGTAGTTTATTCGGTATGCATTTACTT
Organism: Aedes aegypti; assembly: GCF_002204515.2. Lineage (NCBI taxonomy): Eukaryota > Metazoa > Arthropoda > Insecta > Diptera > Culicidae > Aedes > Aedes aegypti. Next base: position 222,778,988 of record NC_035109.1, on the reverse strand, counting down.
GTTGAAGTTAACTGAACATGTTTGAGCAGAAATATTTTTTTTTGATTACACTCAAAATTTTACTGAATATATATTTTTGGACCAGTTTGCCTGTAATTCAAAATTCAATACTATAACATATATCTAGTTTTTTGATACTGAATTGGTGGTGAATGTCAAATGAAAACGCTTGAGTGAAAAAAATTCCAATTACACTCAAAACTTGTTTTACCCGGAAAACGTGTTTCTTGAGCTTTTTGTCTGTAAATTGAAATTGAAAAAAAAACTATGACATGTAGTCTTTCCTGCATGAATTTACTTCTAGAAACCATTCACTTGATGTGATGTTTAAGTAGAAAAAAATGACTACACTCAAAACTGTGTCCCGAGTTTGTTCGTCTGTAAATAAAAACTCAAAGCTATGACATGTAGTTTTTTCGGTGTGAATTTAATATTTGGATAACATTGGAAAAAAAACTTATATTTTTGATCAATCGACCTGTAAGTCAAAATTCAATGCGATGGCATTTAGCTTTTTCGACATAAAATTGATTGTGAAAATCAAATAAAATTTATGAGTAAAAAAATATATATCAAATTACACTCAAAATTTATTTTATCCAGAAAACGTATTTCTCGATTACTTTTTCAAATCGACATAAGTAACATTCATACGGTTTTGAGAAATTTAATTAAGAAGAATCACAAACTTTCTTCTAAAACTGTTTTAAAATGAATACCCCTTTTAACATTTTTTACCGTGTACACAGCTTAAATTTAGCATGCAATCAACTCGCGTTAGAACTCAAGGTAGTTCCTATCACTTCCAACAAAAATTATATGACAAAATGATAAGCCGTTTCAATCAGTTACTTACGACGTTTTTGTACCAGTGTAAAATCGACTCAAGTAGCGTTTTGTTTTGATTCGTGGTTAAGTCACTTTGTCTCCCATACAACGGAGCGGCGAAAGTAGCGGTTAGATTGCGAAAGTGGAGAATCTTACTTTCGTCGTTTTGTAAATCCGGAAATTAAACGTTCTAAAAGTGAAAAATCGAGATGGTTTAGAGCGGAACGTGTAGAATTTCGTCTGCGAAACACGTAGGATTGATAAAGTAAGTTTGTTAACTGTTTGAATAAGTCTTCGAGATCACTGTACTCATCTATGTACCGATTTCTACAACCAAAATATTTATAGTAGAACTCTAGTGGCGCTGTAGTTACAAAACTGAATTTAACTATTGTTTGTTGAATGCCATAGTGTAGAGGATGATTTCTCGCATACTCTGAGATAACGCCCTAAAAGCCATTGGTAGCCACGTGTGTAGCTCGTTGTTTCTGAGCAAAAGAAAGAATTAGCATCCAAACCAACATCACAGGCAGGTAGATAACGATGCTTTCATCCCCATAGCGTTGTTAAATAGCATCCAAAATCCATTCAAATGCTCAGAAACAACGAGCTACACACATGGTTACCAATGGCTTTTAGGGCGAGATCAGAAGTTATGCGAGATTTGTTTTGGTTTATTAAATTTATTTGATACTTTGAGACCCGGTACTCACGCTGTCAGCTCGTGGTAAACGATCACAGATAAAAATATTTAAATTTCAATGTAGCGTAAACAGAAGAGTATGGTAAAAGTAAATCAAATTCATCTATTGTTACAGCATCACGTTTTATTTTCAACTAAAGATGCTTGAATGTTACATGATCGTGTAAATTTAAAGCGTATTCGATTGAAAAATAAGCGATTTGTCGTTGACATTTAAGTTTATTTTGATGCTCCAAATATGTGCATGGAAATAAATAGAAATTAACAACATGTTTTAGCTGTGATGATAAATGGCCCGCTTTCATTTTAAGTAGGCACTGAGTGCCATTTTTGTTTAATATAACAACGTAAAATTCTGCTGAAAACACCACTCAAATAAAAGGTAAAATATTTATATGTGGCGAACCGAAATCGAAACAGACCCAAAATCAATACGCTTCACACAAACAGTAAAACCGTCTACTGTTAATTTGAGCTATGCACTGAATTCATTAGTGCATTCATTACATAGTTGATTCATAAGCTCAATTACTCATATCAATGGGGCTAACAACAGTCGATCATTTAGATCAATATGAATAACCATACATCTTGTACAAATTTCACTAGAACAAGTTCTGTAAGGCGTATTTACGTTTATCTCACTGTCAGAGAATTTATTTCTCGCATAACTTGTGATCTCACCCTAAAAGCCATTGATTATCTAGTGTGTAGCTCCTTGTTTTTAAGCAAATGAATGGACCAGGATGAAAACTATCATCACTGGGAGATAGAGGAGGATCTTCTCTTCACCGTAGCATAATTGAATAACGTTAAAATCCATTCGTTTATTCGGTAACAATAAGCTACATACAGTTTTTTTAGTTTTCTAAGTAGGTATAATACAAATTTATAACGATTGATCTTATCATTTAATACTATAAATAATCATAAGACGATCCAATTATTTGTTAAATTTCTTACCTGGTTCTAGAATTATGCTGGAATTATCTGATAAACAATAATTAATATCAAAATTTGTTCGAAAATATTCACATGCATGCAGTGTTTTATTTTGTCAATATCATTCAATTTATCTGAGAGAAAATTGAAGTATATTCTCCACACCACCAAAATCAATATCCCAAACAATCGTTCTCAACGATACAGCATCCAACCGGTGAAACACGACCGGTAGAACATTTTCACATTATCCACCCATTGCTCTCGAGAAAAAACGTTAAAAGCGACGACCGGTTCTCTCGATAGCACCACTTTTTCTTTTGACATTCAACCACCCACCCGCCGGAAACATGTACACACGTTCAATTTTTGCAAAACAGGAGCCTCTTTGATGATTCTCGTCGAACATAGGGTAACCGTCCTATTATGGAGGAATTAAGCACGGTGTTGAAATTTAAATCGTAGTTCAGTGTCCAAAACCTAAATATTATAATATTTTACAATGCAAAGTGTTAAAACTATCCTTTATCGAGAGTATAGTAAAGTAAAAAAGTAAATTTTGGAATCAAACATACATTTTTTTAACATAAATCTGAAGCTCTTCCGCTGTCCTATTATTGCGGTATTTCGTCCTATTATTGCGGTAGTGCCGTCCTATTATTGCGGTATACAAGAAATCATAGATTTTATTACATTCAGTATAAATGCAATGTCACACAATGTTCTGGCATTAAAACTATGCTCCCTCCAGGTTAATGACACTGCACGGTACTGTCAGTTTGTGTGACTTTGGACATATCTATAAAGAAAACTAATTCATTACTTTACGTCACGATCCGAAAACAAATCAACAGAATCGAATGATTTTCTGGTGGTTTCGTCTCTTCTTCCGTCGTAGCTGGACAATGTTAATGTAAATAGACAAGGTTCTTCCATCTGAGACCAGACTAGTCGCTATATAAGAAATGTATTTGTTGACTCAAGTATAACCACAATTAAAAATATTTTTTCACTAGTTTTCACCAATCCAATGCAATTTTTAAAGATTGCTTCCTTGCGATCATCTTTTATCTTAGTTTTTCATCGCATATTTGGCATGTGTTACGAATTTCAATCAGTTTACGTGATTTTTCGGTAAAACATCGATTTTATTTACAATATATTTGTAAATAAGAGCAACTATAGGGTAAAAATGAACATAAACCTTTTGTTTGACTAAATAAATGTATGAATAACTCAAAATTATGTCCCTTATTAGTATCCTAATAATATAATTAATGTTTCCAGCAATTACATTTAAAATGACTATTGAAATAACGATTTTTTGAATGAGATTTACAGATACCGCAATAATAGGCATAAAGCTATTTTCATTGTCCTATTATTGCGGTATATGCTTTTTCTCAAAAATATAAAACTTTTATTCAAAATTCAATATCTATCATGTAACTACATCCATACTGAACTGATATACCCGCTACATACAATTGTTTTGGTTCTACACTTAAAATTTTAAGCTTATGAAAACCCGCCCGTAGATAGAGAGACTGGTTAAAAATATAGGCTTTTCTTGATGCATCATTTAAAACTGTTCTTCCAACGATCAAAATCGTTTAATTTTCAAAGCTTTTATCTGGTACAGCTTGGGAATACTATAGGCTTTCATCATCATCGATAATATCCATAGGAAATAGAGTTTTCGATTGATAATGAGGGTTTAACTCTTATACCGCAATAATAGGGAATACCGCAATAATGGGCAAATTACCCTAATTATATTTTAACGCGAATTCCCAAATAAAACGATACGGGGATGGTGTCCACCTCCCCCTGTTACGATCACACGGAAAGTGCTCATAAATGCAGATGCACACTAGGGTGTGACTTAAAACTGAAAACTGTGCGATCTTCTGAATTCTAATCACAGATAAAAAAGAAAGCTCGAAGTTTGAGCCAAGAATATTAAGATTAAAGCAAAAAGATATTTTTTTATTTTTTAATGCTTGTTCTCACTTTTTCCAAATCAGTCTTCCAGGGATTTTTGAAAACGTTCTCTTGATTAAGAATACTTTCAAAATCCTGAGTAACTTGATTTTCAATTGGACTAGTAAGTTCTAAATTAAAAATATGCGCGCTTTCAAACTGCTTAGCAAGTTTTTGAGCTTTTTCGCAATTAGTTGGTAATTATTTTTTATTAATTGAGAAAAACGTATTCTAACTTGTTTTTTTTTTCAGATCCTGCCATATAATGTTCATGGCAAGATCGCGAGTGCGATTTGATTTGAATTTGATTGAGGAGAGCACACAAACTTTTGGTTTTGAGAATGTTTTTGAGAAATAAGCCGCACCCTAACGCACACACACGCTACCCGCTACTATAGGATGAACGCGGCGAATTTCGCGACATCATGTCCATTTACTCTGGTCCAGTTCACCCTTTTCCATCCAACGTGTATTTATTTGTGTATATATCTACATTATGTACATCAGGCGAACCGATAGACAGGGTGGGAAGCTGAACAGATGCACAGAGCGGAGAAAAATCATGTGTGCACTGTAGGCAGAGTAGATACGGTGGTAGCCAAAATGACCCTTCCTCTCCAAACGCCAACCATATGAACTCACTGTGATAAGCAGTATCCCTTTTTCCGGCAGCATCATACGCAAAAACATATAATAATAATTCGAAACGTTTTCCGCGTTTCCAGTTAAAAAGTAATTAAACAAATGCAATGCGCATTGCGTGCACATTACTCAAATGCTTTTTATTGTCAATTTTTTCGCTACAAGAGTTCAAATGACGAAGTTAAATTAATTCGAAATGCTGGTGAAAATGATTAATGAAAAATAAGATGGTGTCATTAAATTTATGCAAAATTAAGTATGACTGTAGCAAGGAAAACATAAATATTAAACGCAAACAGATTTTTCACAAAACAAAATGTTTAAAAGGTTAACACTTTGGTGTATCTAATGAAAAACAGATTTCAAATGAATTCAATACCATCAGACTCTTTTAACATGAGTGGTTGATTATGGAACAATACAAAATATAGATTTTTTGTATTGCTCAATAAATCTTATCAGGCATTTGTAGGTTATCAAACAATTCATTTTTTAATACAAAATTGTTTTAGAAGTCATTGAAAACTTGTTTCCTATAAGCCATAAAAATTCGTTCTGATTTCCAAGTTGTGAAAAATACATAAAATCATCATAAAGGCAGAGCAGGGTATTACACGGTTGAAACAACTCAGATTTATGTAGAACCGCGTTTCAGCACATGACTGCTTGGAATTTTCAAAAAGATTTATTTGGTTCAAAAAATTCATTAAAATGTTTCTTCTTTCTTTTTCCAGCAATACTAATCTTAGTTAGAGTAATTAATTACTCATTCTCATGTTAAAATATTTGAAAGCATTTATAAGAATGATTTTTTTTTAAATTACAGATCTCGCATATGGGCGTTTTACAATGGGTAAGTTATTATTGATTAATTTTATATAACAATAATTTTCTTTATGACTCTGAACAATTCCAATAGTTACCTTATAAAGAAAAAAATCGACACAGATTTAGTAGAATTTAATGATAAATTGGGGCCTTCCTTATCCGAGCAAAGCCATGCTGAAGGTGTCTGGGTTCAATTCCCGGTCGGTCCAGGATCTTTTCGTAAAGAAAATTTCCTTTACTTCCCTAGGCATAGAGTATCATCATGTATCATGCCACACGATATACGAATGCAAAAATGGCAACTTTGGCAAAGAATGCTCTCAGTTCATAACTGTGGAAGTGCTCATAAGAACACTAAGCTGAGAAGCAGGCTCTTTCTCAGTGAGGACGCAAATGCCAAGAAGTAGAAGAAGAATGATAAATTGATAAAATAATACAAAATACATTCCGAATACTGCAATTATTGAAAAAAGGATACGAAAAATGTAACATACCTAGTAGCAAACAATATAAAACGTGAATATGTTGTTTATTAGGATACTTTATAACTTTAATGCAAAACATCGCTCATGGAGCAATAAACAAAGCAATTCCAATGGGATAATTTTATTTGGTGACTGCTCTTCAGGATACATCTTAATTCAATACCCTGACAGCCCTACTTTTTTTTCCTCTACTAGAAACACTTCTACGATTTATTTGGTCCTAATCGACTCTAGTCACTTTTGAAGCCAAATGATTACTCACGCTGATTTTGATTCTGATCAAGTGCCTTGTAACATTTCAAATATCCCATGAAGCGATTCTCAATCCTATCAGTTAAACTTTTAGTTATTTGCGAGCCCACTTGAAATGCATATGACACAAACATTGATACTAATCTTTATGTTAACATTACTTTGCAAACAAAACTTGATATCGACCATGCTCTCGAAACATTAACAAATTCCATTGTTGAAGCAAGGGGAATTGCTATATCTAAATGTGAAGTAAAACTCGAATCCGTAATTATAGACGATGATCTTCAACTCTTAATCCGACTTAAAAACGTTGGGAGAAGGCAATTTCAGCTTACTCGCGATCCTGCCATGAAAATTATGTGGCAGGATATGCAAAAACAAATTCAAATAGTTTTCCTCAATCTAAACTTTTGAGAATCAAATTTCTCTATTAGACCCTCTAAACACTTTTGGAAATAATCTAAAATTTGAAAAAAAAACTAGCGTTCGAAGCCAATTCCATTGTCCAATTGGCATTGAAAGGAGGAGGAAAACAAATTTTTACCAACTAATTGCTAAAAAGCTCAAAAGCTTGCTATGTAGTTTGAAAACACTATTGGCGTAGCTAAGATTTTTTTTGGAGGAGACCTAGGGGGGGGCAAGCAAATATTTGTTTTACAGATGTAATGTCGGTCACAATAATCACGATTTTCACAAATTTCATAGTTTTAACAGATTTGCATTGAATTTTTTTATTTCTTATTATTATATTTGTATCAGCAATTTTCGCTACGAAAAAGCTTCATTTGTTTTGTAATCCAGTCAAAAATCCTTCAAGAATTCTAGCAAAAAAAAAACTCACCAGTAGGTGAATTCCGGCGAACAATTTCTTCGAAGAGAAGAAATTTTCTTCCATTACGCACCAGCAAGAAAATTTTCTTTTCTTCGAAGAAAAAGCGCGCCGGAATTCGCCTACAGGTATGTCCTTTGTGATTCTTCCACGAACTTTTCAGGTATTCAACCATGTGCTTTGATGAGATTCCTCTGATAATTCCTACGGAAATTTCTCCATGAAATATTTTCGTACTTTTCAGTACTTTCTCCAAGAAATTCCTTACCAGTGTTCACTGAGTTTGTCCTGGGAATCCCAAGGAAAATCATTCCCAGATTTTTTGATCTCAGCAGAATATTTCTCGAACAATCTCTATCGAATTGCTTAAAAAATCTCTTGAAGAATTCTGCCAGAAAATGCATTAGAGATTCTTTAAATCATTTCTCCTGAAAGGTCTCGTACGTACTAATTACATATAAATTGCAATTGTTAGTATGAAGTGTTCATTAATAACTATTTTTAATGTATTCGAATCCTCTGAGCAGAATCTCAATAGAGAAACTTAAAAGTAGATTGGAGAATCTAGTACCTTTTAATTCCACCCTAAATGCTTATCTTTGACAGATACGCGTATTTCGGCTACCACTTGCAGTCTTCTTCTGTGTCAGTTACTCGTATCCCTCATTAATACGAGTAACTGACAGTGAAGAAGACTGTAAGTGGTAGTCGGAATACGTGTATCTGACAAAGATAAGCATTAAGGGCGGAATTAAAAGGAAAAAGGTACTCCAATCTACTGTTCATTAATAATTACTTTATAATAACTGAGGATTTCTTCAAAATATGGTACCCAAAATTCTAGGTTTCTCACCAAAAATGTCTTCAAGATCACTAAGCAAGTATTCATTCTACGAATTCTTGAGAGTTTACCAACAGTTTTTCCAACTTTGCTTTTGAAGTTCTTCCTAAAGTTTCTTTACTTTGGGGTGAACCCAAACTTATGCACGGGAGTGTACATAATTTCAGACGTCAAGCTGTCGCGGTGAGATTTATCAAATTTGCGAACATCTTTTCAATATTCTCAATACGAGATCAAAATCGGTTCGATTTGAGATATAATTTTGACATTTCTATATGCCCGTCGTAGTGTATCCTTCTTAGATTTTGATTGAATAGATTAGTTTCAAACTTCTCCGTACTAGAGCCGTTTTATAGAAAAATAGTTAGCATTTTAAAGAAGGCATATAATTCTCATTTAGTAAAATGTCCTTTATGCGAAACACCCATGCCTAAAATTATGAAAAACGTCCTTATGTAAAATTTCTTTATGCAAAATGTCCAATCCCTATTAAAACGAATGTTAAAAACATGGCAGATGTGTTGGCTTGGCAGCCTTATTTATTGTTTTACTTGGTGTTACATCCATTAGTTTCATAAAACCTCGTTAACGATGTTACGCCAAATTACTCGGTATATGGCTATGTCCCTCCAACACTCTCCAGATCTTGTTGCACCTGATCAAGCCAGTTCGTTTGCTGTGTTCCACGCCTTCTTGTACCATTCGGATTCGATGCGAACATCATCTTTGCAGGGTTTTGTCCGGTAGTCTTGCAACTTGTCCTGCCCAACGACTGACGTTGTTATCAGCCGTTAACAAGGATTTGAGATAGGCGAACTCGTCAACTACCTCGAAAGAAATTCATATTATCCGCGAAGCAAACAAATTGGCTAGATCTTGTTAAAATCGCACCTCGGTTATTAAACCTTCTAGCGCGAAGGTTTCTATACCATTACCCGGAATACCATTGCCCGGAATGCAATTTACCGGAATACCACTTACCGGAATGTACCATTACCCGGAAAAACCATTTACCGGAATGTACCATATACCGGAATGCACCATTACCCGGAAAGCCAAATTTTCCATTTTCGACGACCTTTTTCAGTACATTTGTGTACAATATTTATTCTCTTTCATTGATGCTGAGCACAAATTATGTCGCTAACCATGGACATTCTTGCCTCGGTTTCCATAAACACTTTTTCAAAAGTGATCTTCAAACAGCTATGGATCAAATATGTTTTTCTTTATGCCGGCGTTACGACTCAACTAGGACAAAGCTATTCTAGTAGCATTTCTACAGTTTATAACTGAGAGCCTATGACAATCGATCACTTTTACATTCGTTCATAGTTTGACAAGTATGTAAGTACTTCAGCTCTGAAACGTCGTCAAGTTTGCCAACCAGAAATAATTTTGAACCGGCGGTATTCAATACTACCAACCTCAGCTTGATCTTTCTGAATAGCCTCACTTTGCCGCAACGAACATTACGATACCAAAATTTAATTTCACATGTCATTTATTTGCGATTAAATTAGAAAAGAATCGCCTGATATGGTGCAGAGCTACTTGGGCACTTCCATGATTCACTTTGACATGGGAAGGAGGTTTTTCTCGATAGAATTATCTGAAATTTTGCAAAAAGAAGCACTACAGTACGACGCACATTGTGGCCAAATATGAATTAAGTAGCTTTCGAAAAACCCCACTGCCGAAGTGAATCAAAAATGTCAAGAATAGGATCCGGCTCCCTATAGATCGAAAAACTATGTCTTCAAATTTGGGCTATAAAACTAAACATTACAGGCAAGAATAAAAATAATGAAAAGAATTTTTTGTGTTATATATATATATATATATATATATATATATATATATATATATATATATATATATATATATATATATATATATATATATATATATATATATATATATATATATATATATATATATATATATGATGTCAAATATTACCGAGGTCAATATAAATCGAAAAAATCGCCTTTATTGATAGGTAGGGTGCTTTGGAGTAAATGGAATATCCCAGCATTTGAAAATGTTTGGATTTATGATAATTTTCTTATCCCCTTCTTATATGGAACCCATCTAGACTGACATGACGAAAATCGCTGCGAAATTGCGTCGTTGTGAGTTAGACACGCTCATCAAACTGTGCATGCAGCGCATGTCGCTGTCGCCGTAAAAAACACGCCTTGATTTAGGGGAGTCTTTAGGTTTGAGGAAATCTAAAAAATCAAGACGAAACTAAGAGTGTCTCGGTGATCGAGAGTAGGGACACTTTACGCCATTGTGACGTCCATCTCTGGATTCCGAGATATTGAACCTTAATAGATCTACTTTTCCTTTGAATTTCCTTGATTGTGCTATTTTTCTACGAATGTCATAACTCTGAATGTCTGTACCCCGAATCCAGTATAATAAACTAGAAAGAATAGTAAGCAATCATAAGAAGAAGGTATTTGGTCATTTTCGACTAAACATATTTTGCCAAAAATGCCGAGATCGGTGGAACTCGAAAGAACCGCCAACCAAATAAAGAAGGGTGAATATCAGATGACCCAAAATGGGTTATTCTAGAAGAAGGGATATACGAAGGATTTGCATTTGGTTGATTGACGTTTACAGAAACAACATTCGGTGAATTGACACTCGACGAAAAGTAGCACAACCAATCGTGTTAAAAATTCTAACCATTGCTTATTTATTAACATTAGGACACTTGGAGAACTTTATAGACGGTCGAATGTCGAAAGTAAAATTACATAGTTGTAGCCAAATTTAGCCAGTTCAGCCAAGACAAGCTGAAAGGTAAGCTGAAAGAACAGCTTATTTTTAAAAGAAGGGTGAATCATCTATGAAATGCAAATATATGAAGATGGTGCATATTGACATGATCAAGTACGAAGTATCTTAGACTCCTCTTCAATGCTTATGTTTTTTGAAGGAAGAACATCCCCTGTTCATTATCGTTGGTGATCATTTAAAATATTTCAAGTCAAAATACTGACCTGAAGTACCGTAAAACGGTTAAAAGGACGTTATTGAAAAAGGCGAGAAATAGAGAAATAATTTTCCGGTAAATGGTCCTTCCGGGTAATGGTTTTCCGGTAAATGGTTCATTCCGGTAAATGGTCTTCCGGTGAATTGCATTCCGGGTAATGGTTTTCCGGGTAATGTCGGAGAACCGCGCGAAGTTGAACAGCAGGCCCGAAAGTTCTGGAGGATTTGCCGTACAGTGATGATTTGGTCCGTCGTCGTTGATGAAACCAGCTTGATAACTTCCCAGAAACAAAATTTGCTACTAGTGATAGACGACGGAAGATATTCTAGGATAGCACTTTGTAGGCGGCATTCAGGATAGTGATCGCACGATAGTTCTCACATTCCAGTTTGTCGCCCTTCTTGTAGATGGGCGCTTGCTTTCACTCCTCCGGCAGCTGTTCCGTTTCGCCGATTCAGACAGGTGGCCAAGCTCTCCGGGCCCATTCTGATGAGATCAGCTCCAATACCATCCTTACCTGCTGCCTTGTTGTTCTTGCGCTGGTTGATGGCATTCTTAACTTCCCTCAAAGTGGGGGCAGGTTGGTTTCCTTCATCCGCTGTGCTGACGTAGTCATTCCCTCCGCTGTCGTGGCCCTCTGCGGCTGTGTTATCCGTGCCATTCAGGTGTTCGTCGTAGTGTGTTTCCACCTTTCAATCACTTCACGTCCGTCCGTCAAGATGCTTCCATCTTTATCCCTACATATTTCGGCTCGCTTTTCGGGATGCGTTAAGCTTCTCGTAGAACATTCGCGTTTCTTTTGAACAATGCAACTGCTCCATTTCTTCACATTCCGCTTCTTCTAGGCGAAGCTTCATGTCCCTGAATAGGTGGATTTGCTGCAGCCCGCGCTACATCCTTCTCCTCCAAAACCTGCCTGCATTCTTTGTCGAACCAATCGTTACATGTCGGACTCCAGAAGTTCGCAACGTTACCTCGAGATGATGCGCGTATGCGGTGTACCGATACGGGAGGCTGTGCTTAAAGTAAAGTGCTATGAATTGCCATGTTCTTAGAAACGGCGAAATCAATCAGTCGTAGATTGTTGTCGTTCGTTAGTGGGCGCTGAACTTTCCAATCATCGGTCTGCACTCCTCCTCCTGGCTTACATGAGCGTTAAGATCTCCTATGATGATCTTGACGTCGTAGCTTGGGCAGCGGTCGTACTCGCGTTCGAGCTGCGCGTAAAATGCGTCCTTTTCATCGTCAGTGTTTCCGGAGTGAAGGCTATGCGTGTTTATAATGCTGTCATCAATTCAGTTTTTTATTCAATAGTTTTATTCTGACAACTATTACTTTTGACCCTTGTTTTGCTTTGTAGCTTTTTTTTACTCACCGCTTACTCCCACACCAAGCTTATCAAAACTTATTTCAATAGCAGATGGAAATAAAATTACTTGTGACTACTTCTCGCATAACTTATAATCTCGCTCTTAAAGCCATTACCAAGTGTGTAGCTTTGTGTTACAGAGCAAACGAATGGATTTACACGTTATTAAACAATGCTTCGATGATCCTCTATCTTTTTATTCGATCATTCTCTATCTCCCAGTGATGATAGTTTTCATTTTGATCCATTCATTTGCTTTGAAACAAGAAGCTGCACACTCGATTACCAATGGCTTTTAGGGCGAGATCACAAGTTATACGAGAAATTATCACAACTGGAGATAGAGAAGGATCTTTTCTCCATCGTAGCATTGTTAACTAACGTATAAATCATGCCTTAAAATTCAACCAGAACCCTGATTCGAAATGCTGCATAAGATTTTGCAAAGCTTACATCCCGGAATGAGGAACATGCGAAAATCTTGATAACAATTAAGTAAGAATTCTTTCCAGGATTTTTCCAGAATTTTCCATAGCGTTTCTTCAGAATTTTGCCTAACACTTATTTCGAAATCCTACCTTGATATGTTTGAAAATTCTTTTCAATCAAATCGTGTCCAGAACTGAAATTAAATCCTGTCCAAGATTTTGCGAAAAGACTGTTTATTTATTTATAATACTGTCACGGATTCTATGTTTATCACTCTCATAAGTTGGTAACATTCATTTCCATGAATCTGCGAGAATATATGGGTAATTTTGTTTTAAATGTAGCCTTTTTATTACTTCTATGCAAGCATCATTAACGAATTGTTGAAAAAAGGCATGGTTGAACAATGTTGTAATCCCAACAAGTTTAACAATATAATTTCGAATCTCGGTTTTGGGGTAACTTTAATAATTGGTTTGTAAACACGTGAAATCGACCACCTAAGTACTGTTTGGCATCATTGCAATTGAAACTGAATTGAAAAATGTTTAGCTCTTGTGTAATTAAATGGTATAGTACTAAATTCGGGTTTGTTTTATTCATAAGTGGAACAGCTCGAAGATTTATTATCATGTTTATCTGTTTGCCCATCAGTTCTACTTCTTCGTTATCAAATTTTGAAAATTCATGTACCTGTATATCGTACTATAATCTTTCAGTGAACAACGGCGAAAGTTTCATTTTCTCGGACGACATAACTGATCTTGGACAACGTCTACCGAGTTGAGACTTTCCTCGCATATTTATAGATTTGTATTCTCCACTTTTGAAATTCAATTCTTCTGGTGACGTTTGCAAGACGTGATGCAGTTCACATGTATCCGTTACCGTGTAGAATATTTATATTCTCAACGTACAATCGTGTTTACTCTCAGTCGTATCGCTCAACACTCCTCCACCAACGCATATTTGTTACTTTACACACATACAGTAATGGACAAAATTGGAGATTGAAGAACCGGTTTTGTTGTTCTCTGAAAATATAAGTAATAAAAAAAAAATGGAATTGTTTCACGTATTCATGACCCATGATTTTCGTTGGTTAAAGTAAAAAAAAACATTTTTTATTGTTTTTGAGATTTTGTCACACCCCTTGGTTTAAACTCAAATGTTTGGGTATATTTTGTTTTCCGTGTCCCTTCATATTTGGAACAATTTTTAAAATTAAACTTTAAACATGTTATAGCCGTTATTTGATCTGGAAAAATTGCTAAAGTAGTTACAAGAACATGCTCTTTTGTATTATTGAATAAAAAGAAGAATTTATTAAACATTTTAGGACCCAATTTGCAGGTTTTCTCTTAGCTTTGTCAAGTTAAAAACGATTATTCAACAAATAAAAATAGAAAAAAAAGACTGGAAGAATAGAAAAAACTGAAAAAATGGTTAAGACTCTTATTCTACAAGTATACAAAATACTATATATATGCAATGTATTAATTTTTAATACCTACATTTTTTCTGGGAAAAAAATAATAAACGTCCGTTACTGTATGCTCTTAAAACCAACGTGTCATTGACTCTTGAGTATTGGCAAATCATCCGCTTTCTGGACTGAAATCAAAAATCAATTCCGAACATGAACGCTTTTAGTTTCAAACCTTTCTACACGAAATTGTGGGAGTCAATCTGTAAGCTTCTCTGAGGATTATTTGTTTATTTCGGAATCGGCACAACAAGAACGATGTCCTCCTTCAAACGTCGCCGTCATCTGTGCACAGATGTTTACTCGCGGACCCAATTCTGAATGTGAAAATAAAGAAACGGGATCACACCCTTGGCGCTGTCCCTTGTTCGTGGCGGCAATGGCAATGAACCAAACGGACAATATTTTCTTGCAGTTCAAGAATCGAATAAAAATGCAGATCCCATGCACGTTTTCAAAGCAACAAACGTACCATGAATCTACCATCCATCACTGATGATGGGGTTGAGAATCCGGACCAAGGTTAATATTTTTCACCGAGAGTCGATCCTATGAGAATGCACCTAACTTAAAATTATTGATATTTTTTTTAGACTTTACCTTCAATGTTTCAATATTGGATATTCTGTGGATGTACACCAGGGAGGCCGCTTGTGAATCATCTCCAAAATTTTAATTTGAATGCTCTGCAGAGTTTTCATACTAGCTCACAATTACTAGTCCATATTGGTATAGTAGACAACATGGCTGACCTGTAAATTTGGTTTATGATTAAAAGCTTATTTTAAGAATAATGTATCGATTTTCTGTTAATAAGTGAATACAGACTTTTTAAATATTTGTTACATTTGACTTCAAAGTCCTTAATATGATTTATCAATGTTCAATTATTGCCTAGCATACATCCCAGAAACTATACATAACTTCACCTAAACATGCAATTCTAATACCCTTCTCATCGTGATAACATCTTCTTCTTCTTCTTCTTCTTGACATTACGTCCTCACTGAGACAGAGCCTGCTTCTCAGCTTAGTGTTCTTATGAGCACTTCCACAGCTATTAACTAGGGGCTTTCTTTGCAATTGTTGCAATTTTCGCATTCGTATATCGTGTGGCAGGTACGATGATACTCTATGCCCAGGGAAGTCGAGGAAATTTCCATTACGAAAAGATCCTGGGCCGACCGGGAATCGAACCCAGACACCTTCAGCATGGCTTTGCTTTGTAGCCGTGGACTCTAACCACTCACTCGGCTAAGGGAGGCCCCGTAATCGTGATTACATGTCTACGTGAATGTTTTAAATAAAGAGCTTATGATTTTGTGGAAATATTATAAGTTGAGTTTTGGAAGCATAAGATAAAATCTTCCATTTTTGCAAGTATAAATCTACCATAGTTATCACGCAGGATTTGTCCGTCAACAGAGAAGCCTGTGTCATTCGCAAACAAAGATTTTTGATATCCCTTGTAGTATTGTATAATATGATATAAAACAACACTAGAATCAAGGGTGGTTCGGCCAGATGGGCCTTGTCGATTGGGAGGGTTGGATTTTGGTTACATAAGTTCGGCTCCATACCTGACTCCGGTGTTAATGTCCACTAACACTACCACTTATTAAAAGTGGATTAACTTGTAACTATTAAACATCTTATTACTTTTATAAATACTCTTTACTTTTTTGAACTGATCCGGATACTTTGGCGGTTGAAGTTGAAAAAAAAACTATATCATCCTTCGAATCCAGTAGCTAACCCCCAAGAACCTCCTTTCCCATTTCTAAGCCACTCACTTGTCAACCACTCTTCTCCTTAATTCATTCTAAACTTCCAATGCCCACCATATCCTTCTGTCATTCCATAGTAGGGGAACTTACGTATCGTCGGCAGCCTAAGCAGCTGAACTTTTAAGAAGGCAATTATACACACCAATTGAGCACAACAATCAACAGGAGACACCTGAACTACACTTGAGCACTCTTCATTTATCAATTACTATACACAAAACACTTTTTGTTCTCTAAATCATCTATTTTTCCTCACCAAAGTCACGAGGCACTTGTTCTTTTATCGGCAATGCAATTACTATTGTCGGCAACTAAAATGTTCTCTTCGGCAACCCAATACTGTACAAAAACTATGTTATGTATTGGTAACTTTTCGTATTTGTTGACAATGCCTGAAATTAAACGTCATTCATTTTGTTCTACTTGTTGAAAGGGCCAATGCACTGTTTTTTATTTTCTCGATTTCATGCGCTTTTCGAATAGCGCCCAACCCGTTGATTTTAGCAATATATTTTGTTCGAAGAATTTTCTTGGTGTATTGAAGCGCATCTTTTGATGCAAAAAGTTTTGTGATCAATCCACCAAGCACTGAGATAGAAAAACTATTTTTTCAAAACATTTAGATAGACATATGGTGTCATCGACCAAATTTTAGCATTGGCAATTTGAAACAACTTTTTCGAAGACACGATTTTTCTATCTCTTATACTTTTGA
This sequence comes from Aedes aegypti, assembly GCF_002204515.2. Lineage (NCBI taxonomy): Eukaryota > Metazoa > Arthropoda > Insecta > Diptera > Culicidae > Aedes > Aedes aegypti. The sequence goes on along the minus strand of NC_035109.1, from coordinate 222,761,856 downwards.
AGATATATGCCGTTGTATGTGAATGGCCCCTAAAAATCATATTTTTATCATAACTTTCATAACAAGATTTTTACCTATTATTACATTTTCTAAAAAATTGTTTGTCATGGAAAAACCCGTGTTATTGCTGAACATATCATCACCCTATCTTTTTAGGTAACAAAGATATTGATGAACTACTCTTTTTTTTTTAAAGGATAGTTTGGGTCCCTATAACTGGCTTCGGCGCAAAATGACGCAAACAACTCTTACAAATCATGAAAGTACCATATCGCCCCTTTCGGAAGTTGATAAAAACTTTTGTCTACAAACGTCTTTGCATGGGTTTTTACCTGAGGGGTGCGGTCTCGAATATTTTGGTCTTTCGATTTGTACACAATTTTTTCCACCAGTGCTAACCATTGTTTGTTTGGTTGTCTAGCAGGAAACCATTTTTAAGGTGCACACTTAAAATACTTCACACAAAGATTTTACAGTTTGATGCTGGCTATAAGTCCAATAAATCAACTGAATCGGATAGTTTCTGACCTAATTTTAGTTTAAAATATATTTCACAAATATCTGAAAAAAAAAACATACGCATCAATAAGACCAAGTAGAACGTTCCTTCAACACTTTTAAAAGTTGATAGTCTTTGTGTCACATAAAATGAATAATTTTTTTAGCGTGACTAAGTAATGACCCCACACTCCTAGGCATACTCGGATCATTTTGATGAAAATTTAGGCCCGACAGCAGCCTGGCTGGTTGTTGATATCCAGTTCGCACCCCCTAGGTTTTTACTATCAAACAAATAAGCCGAATTCGACTGATAATTCTTTCACTTTAAGAGATAGAGAGGTGCGATAATCATCAAAAACACGAGTTTTAAGATGTTTAACAATTTTATAGAAGACATGAAAATTGTTAAAAATCTTGTAAATGAGTTACGATTTTTTTACCATAAAGTACACAAATTTGTATGAAAAAACTCGTTTAAAATTCTTTTTTGTTCATAACTTTTTACTTAAACTTTTTACATTTTTCATGTCTTGTTGTTAAACACATTAAAACGCGTGTTTTTACTGAACATTGTACCTTTCTATTTCTTAAAGTAAAGGAATTATCGGTCGAATTATTTGTTTGATAGTAAACACCCATGCAAAGACGCTTATAGACAAAAGTTTTTATCAACTGCTGAAAGGGACGATATGGCACTTTCGTGATTTGTAAGAGCTGTCTACGCCATTTTGCGCCGAAGGCAGTTATAGGGGCCTAAACTACCCCTTGAGAAAAGAGTAATTCATTAATAACTTTTTTACTTCAAGATAGCGTGATGATAAGTTCTGCAAAAACATGGGATTTTTCATGACAAACAAATTAGTAGAAAACGCAAAAAATGTTAAAAATCTTGGAAAAAAGTTATGATAAAAAGTATGATTTTTAGGGGCCACATACAACGACATATATCTCAAAAAGTATAAGAGATTAAAAATCCGTGTCTTCGAAAAAGTTGCTTCAAATTGTCAATTCTACAATTTGGTCGAAGACACCATATGACTATCTAAATGTTTAAAAAAATATAATTTTTCTATGTCACTGGTAGGTGGATTGATCACAAAACTTTTTGCGTCAAAAGTTGCCCTTTAATATACCAAGAAACTTCTCCGAACAAACTATATCGCTAAAATCAACGGTTTGAGCGCTTTAAATCGATAAAATAAAACCAGAGAATGGCATAAAACTCGGAGCGGTGCAAAATATGCATGTGCTGCACCCGACTTTTGCGTGCGTCTCCTGTTTTTTTTTTGAGTGACACAAAAAAGGGTGCGAGTATAGCCGCAACTGTGTGAGAGACAAAAGATAGCTCCAGTTCTACTCCTTAAAACTCTTGGAGTAAAGCATAATGTGCTTCGTTTGGTGCTTTTCATTGAAACCATAATCGAGAACGAATGTGACTGACGGCGGTGTCGAATCATTTTTTGCTTACTCTACTCTTCAAAATCATTTAAGGATTTATTCACAAATTTCACAACGCCGAAAATGGCCATTTTCGACACCCACCCACCCCCTCGTAACGCATTTTGTATGAATATTTTTCAAATTTTGTATGAGCTGTAACATCTTATGGACACCCCATTAAAGTCAACAATAACAATAAAATTTGAATTATTGAGCAATTCTCGCTGAAACCAGGCCGCCATCAGCAACTATCGTTAGAATTCGCTAGTATCGCTAGTATACGCTAATACTAAAGGGTTATACTACTACATAACATCAAGATGGCGTCAACATCCAAGATGGCCGTCAGATTGTTTCATCTTAATTAATGCTCTTATTCTTGCTCGACTCTAAGAAACCACCAGCGATTGAAAACATGTTTCTTTGTTTTTTTATTTATTTGGTTCAATATCTTCAACACCTATGGTTGCACAGATTGTGACTTAATCTAGCGTTTCCATGTCAATTAGTTGACAACGGTCTTCATAGGCCGGTAATTCAATGGGATTGGACCACGGTAGACGACGTAACGCGTATCTAAGAAACGATTTCTGGACGCTCTCTATGCGATGGCACTGTTCGTTATGATACGGTGCCCAGACTTGGACAGCATATTCCAAAGTGCTACGCACTAAGGAGCAAAAAAGAGTTTTTAAAGCATACACGTCGTTGAAGGCAACTGTGTTGCGCCGGATGAAACCCAATAGTGCATACGATTTGGCTGTGACGATAGAGATATGCTCGTTAAACTTAACTTTAGAGTCAATAACGACACCAAGATCCCAAATTTTGTCAACACGTTCCAATTGTTCACTGTCGAGTCTGTACGGGAAGACGAATGGAGAGCGCTGACGACTGTAGGATATCACCTTGCATTTCGAGATGTTCACTTGCATTCCATTCCTTCCGCACCAGTCCAAAACCATGTTCAGATCTTCCTGAAGAGCACAGCAGTCCAACGGTGACAATACGGTACGGTAGATTTTTAAGTCATCCGCGAACATCAAACAATCACAGCGAAGAAGACTACAAATGTCGTTGACGAAAATTATGAAAATTAACGGGCCAAGGTGGCTGCCTTGTGGGACTCCGGAGAGAACGGAGAAGGTATCGGAATATGCGTCGCTAATTTTTACGTAACTCTTACGATTAGTTAAGTACGATGACGTCCAGTTGATGATCCAGTCGGACAAAAAAATATATATTTTCATTGATTGCACTCGCCATATACGTCAAAATCGTAGAACATGATTTAGAAAACCGTTCATTTCATAGGGTAAATACCATTGCTCACCTAGTTTAACCAGTAGCCTAACTTACTCATTCTTTCTAGCTGGCGTACGAGGGGTCCATCAATTTGATAAAACCGAAAGTTTTAGCACATATTTACAAGCTATCAGTGACATAAAATTGGAATTCTAACGATCGATGCCAATGGCGGCCTGGTTTCAGCGAGAATTGCTCTATTGCAAGTCAGTTTGAAGCAAGTTAACAAGTAGTTAGAAAAAGCAAGCTATGAAAGTATATTTAGCAAGCTATGTTTCAACAGAAACACGCGAAGTTTTGAAAATTTTAGTTTCACATGTCGAAAATTGTGTATGTCTCATACGCCCATGAATGAAGTTAGCAACCCCTCCACATGCTCCGAACAGTCGATCATTGCGATAAACAAAAAAGTTTGGATCTCTTCAGAGTTCGGATTCAGATTTCATGTAATTTACAGTAATAACTGCTAAATGTATGTTATTAGCTGTTAGAAAATTGAACAGCTCTTTCTCTTCACTATTTAAAGAACGAATGTTCCAATTTAAAATATTTTAAACAAATATTTGGATACATGGAGGGAGACATTATACTAGAAGTAGGTACATTTTCTAAAGATTTTTATGGTTATCCGTTAATTAAGAAACGGAATAGGAGTTTCCTACGGCGACAGGGATTTTTTCATAAGATTTGAAACAATAAGAACGGATATCCTTAGGAAAGCAATTTAAAGGGGAGGAACTGAAACCGCCCGTGCCACAATATCGGCATAGCAGTTTCTTAAGGTAAATCCTTTCGAAATTAAATTATTCGAACGGCTACCCGAGGGAAGAAAATTAGTTTGTTAATAAACATGATTATAATTTACCTGATGAGTGTAATTATTAAACAAGTGATCATAACTGAAAAATGAGAATTGTTGGAGATTCTACCTGGAGAAATCCGGTTACGGAAAACATTGCCGTTCATGTGCCCAGTACGAGCCCCAACGATTCTTTTGCACGAAGTGTAATCCCAAAAGTTAGACTAATGATTGCCCCGCAATTTGCGCAAACAAATTTTCTCGTAACTTCTTTCACAAGACAGACGCCCTAAGCATGAGAAGAACCTCCAAGTAAACCTCCAAGGAAAATCCAAGTAAATCATTTATTCCATCCTTGATTCCTTGCGATTTGGAAGGAAACTTGATTCCCCTAATGGACTTCAAGATCTCCTGCCTAAATCCTCCAAATTTGGGACAACTGATAACAATTGGTTGCACTCTTTGTTCCCTCATTTGGTGACATTTCCACGTTTAGTGACAGTTCAAAATCCCAATTTTTTGGAAGGAAGTTGTGAATTCAGAGATTCACCCTTTCTTTTGTTCGTGGTTGAAACCATGTAAAATTTAAAGCATATAAATGGAGGAATTGAAAAAGTTACGGGAATTTTCCAAATTTAGTTTGTCACAGTCCTTTAGTTATCTATATTTAATTATACTCAACATTACATTCCAATGAGAATCAATCAATCAGCATCGACTATAAATTTTGAAGGCTCCGTTATTGCCCTTTATCAGCGTCTTCAATGAAACCTTCCATTAAGGCCTACCTCAAAAGGATTAAATTGAGCCATTCAGAAATGGATGATAAATCCTTTTAAATCGTTGCACTGTGCCCCCGTCACCTACGGTGTCAATCCGACGCAATGCAAGGACACGGCGTGCCTTCTAGCTTAGCGTAAAATTTCATTGCACTTTGGCATGAGTGACACAGAAAATGCAATTTTTTTTTGTCAATGCCCTCTCTGTGTGTCGTTCAGGTGTATCGTCTTACTTTGCAACACTCCATACATCTGGGGAACAGCCTCAATAAAGGAAAGTGTCGGCGCACACTGGGGCAGATCGCTGTTTTCGACGGCCAAAACCTCTAGTACTCTGGATATGCACTCTAGAGGTTTGGTATCTTCGACAAAGTGTTTTGGACTAACTTCTACTATATTTTGACACATTCAGATTTGATCTAGATAAGTGGAAACTCATCTAGATCAGTTTTATCTTTTGATAGGAGCGTCCTAGCAAAAAACTTTCTTCTGCAAAGTTGTTCATTGAGGCATTTTTGACATTTCTTCGGAAGACACTTACACTCTATCACTGAGGTGGATTACGATATATGACAATTTAGTAAAAACAGTCAAAAAATCGATTTTGACCATTTTTTCATTAAAAAAATTAATAAAACATTTTTTATCATCAAGTATTAGAAGCTTAATTATAAAAAAGTAAATTTACATCATTCACTAGCAAAATTTTCAAATTTAATTATATTTTTGGTAAAAACAGTCTAAAAATAGTGTGTTACAAAATCCAGGATAATTCATGAAGCGGCAGATGGCGGCAGCTAATTTTTTGTAGTCAAGAACATAAGTTTCATTGTCCTGAAGAAAGAAAAGTGGGGCCACGTGGGGCTTTTTTGTTGTTGTGGTTTGAAAATTTGATGAAAATATGTTAAGAAATGTTTATATTTGTGAAACTTTTCATGAATTTATATTTTTAAATGTATTTCTGAAACATATTGCATGTTGACGAAGTGTTTTGAAGAAGTCATCTCTAAACTGGAATTCCAATAAACTTTTAAACGGAATTCAAGATAATTTGTCCTATATGTGTATCTACCTATCTATCTATCCTTTGATTTTTATTAGAGTAATAGTATTGTGTTTAATAAAAGCCATATTATACGATACCAGTTTGGTGATGACTTTTTCAAATCACTTCGTCAACATGCAATATGTTTTAGAAAAACATTTGAAAAATATAAATTCATGAAAAGTTTCTCAAATATAAGCATTTTTTAACATATTTCCATCAAGTTTTCGAACCACCACAACAAAAAAGCCCCACGTGGCCCCACTTTTCTTTCTTCAGGACAATGACATTTATGTTCTTGACTAGTCGTATACAAAAAATTAGCTGCCGTCATTTGCCGCTTCATGAGTTATCCTGGATTTTGTAAAACACTATTTTTAGACTGTTTTCATCAAAAACATAATTAAATCTGAAAATTTTGCTAGTAAATGATGTAAATTTACTTTGTTATAGTTGAGCTCCTGATACTTGATGACAATTTTTTTTTTTTTACATTTTTTGTATGAAAAAATGGTCAAAATCGATTTTTTGACTGTTTTTACTTAATTGTCATATATCGTAATCCACGTCAGTAATAGAGTGTAAGTGTCTTCAGAAGAAATGTCAAAAATGCCTCAATGAACAACTTTGCAGAAGAAAGTTTTTAGCTAGGACGCTCCTATCAAAAGATAAAACTGATCTAGATCAGTTTTCACTTATCTAGATCAAATCTGAATGTGTCAAAATATAGTACAAGTTATTCCAAAACACTTTGTCGAAGACACCAAACCTCTAGGGTGCATAACTAGAGTACTAGAGGTTTTGGCCGTCGAAAACAGCGATCTGCCCCATTGTGCGGCGTGTGGGCGCTCGTAAAAAACTAAACTTCACAGCTCACGGCTTGTCTGCATTCTACGGTCTTGCATTGGTCAGTGTGTGAAGATTGTCTCGATGCACTTGTTGCACTTTTCTCCGTTTGCCTTCCCTCCATTGCACTTTAGATGGTCTCTTTGACGTATAAATTTTTCGTGACAGCCGAATCACGGTAATTATGTATCTTGATTAATGCTTTCCTCCTTGCGGTGCCTTTGCGTCCCTCCATCCAAGATCTCATCATCACGGTTCGACATCTTGCCATTGGCCACATTGGATTAAGTTATTGCTCGGTCAGACACCCTGGCCTACAGAACCTGCACAACTGTAAGTTTCGTACTCGCGAGACAAAATGAACTTGCTTTACAACACAAGGAACGAAAACAGGTTCGCACGCATTTCGTGTGTCCGATGCGAGCCCGATAAAAACTCTTAAGCGTGGCCGAGAGGTGCAGGATTAATTGGGCGGCAAGTTCAAACGGACAAATCCTGGAACTGCTCCGCAACACGGACAGAATATAGCGTGTTTTGTTTAATTGATACATTGAAAAAAAGGGTTTTGACGTGTTCCAGAAATGAGAGTCTCATGCTTATGCTAACTCTTCGGGAACCTTATCATTTCGTTGGACATCTTGGTTTACTGCCCATAACTGCATATTTGTAACATTCGACAAAAGTAGGCATTGAGTAAATGGGATACCAAGTTTGCATTTTAATGCAGTATGGGAGCAAACCAAAATTTCAAAAAAAGAATTCAAAAGTGCTTATTTGAGGCTGAAATTTTGTACAACTCATATCGCATACTAAGTGAATAGTCAGAAAATAATTCTGATAGCAATTTCATTGCTATCTCATTATGAGGCTCATTTAAAATCTCAATGTGACTGTTATGCGATTATATTTACCAATGTGACAAAACAACTTGGTATTTTTTTTCGAATTTTTTAGAACAATCTCACAGATTTTAGTAAGTCGATCGAAAGTATTTATCATTTGATGACTCTCCATGGTATTAACTCCAATTTGTTAAAAATGTCGAATGTGACTGTTATGCAGTTATGGGCAGTTTATTTTTGGGGGATTTTTTTTTTGCATAGGCTTGGGTTCAAAGAATATGACATAGCTCGTATTTTCCGTGCCTCTAGCTCAAGTTCTTAGGTTCAAGTAAGGAAACAAAGATTGCAGCCAATTGTGGTCAGTTGTTCCGAATTTGGAGGATTTAGGCAGGAGATCTTGAACTCCATTAAGGAACTCAAGGTTTCCTTCCAAATTGCAAAGAGAGGAGCGTTTTGCCGGAAATTCTTAAAGAACACGAACTTCTTCTCAAACATCTTGAAGAGAATAAGTACAATTGTTTTACTTATGACGGCAAAACTGGTCGTCTTGAACCCCACTCAGTACCGTCGGTGCCAAAAGTGGGGTCATGGAACAAAACATTGCCGCATGGATGCAATATGCATGATTTGTGGAGGTTCTTCTCACGCTAAGGACGTCTGTCCTGTGAAGGAAAAAACTAAAATGTTTGTATGCGAAAATTGCGGGGGCAACCATAAGTCTAACTTTTGGGATTGCCCTTCGCGTAAGTGAATCGTCGAGGCTCGTGCCACGCTGATAAACGGTGATGTTTTTCGTTTCTGGAGTTCCCCTGGTAGAGAATCAAACAATGCTCATTTTTCAGTTAACGATCGCTTGATTAAGAATCGTACCCGTCAGGTGGATTATAATCATGCTCATTCACAAACTAATTGTGGTCCGTCGGGTAGCCGTTCGAATATTTTAATTTCGAATTGATCTACCTAAGGAATACCCTGTGCCGATATCGTAGCAGGTAATATAAATTCCTCTCCTTTTCATACTACGAGTAACCGTTCTAAATGTTTCAAATCAAATGAAAAAAAAAACATGCCGCCACAGGAAACTTCTGTTTTGTCTACCAAAAATTCTAACGGAAAATCATCAGGTAATGTACCTACTTCAAGTAATATATCTCCCTCTGATTTTAATTTTCTAACTGAACAATTGAATCAAATGATTGATGCAATGTTCAAAACCAGTACTATGACTGAAGTAGTACAAGTTGGTATGAAATTATCCCCATTTTTTCTTCTTTTACTGACATGTTCTCCTGAATTCATGAAGATTGAGACTTCGCACGCTATGTTTTGGATAAAAAAAGGACTTGTCCTCAAAAGAGCCCTGGCGGAATCGCATTTATAAATTTGGCACCCTAGTGACCCCAGTACAACCCGGAATGTCTGAAAGTCAACTGAGGGTAAGACGTAAATGCTCCCTAATCAGTGATTTACCGCACATAAGCGTTTTTTGTTTAACTGACTGAAATTACAAAGGCTCAAAAGCTTCAGAGCATTACGGAGCCAGTTTTATATTATTATATTCATGAAATAATTTTTATACCGCAATAATCTGAGTACCCAGGTGCTCAAGCTCCGATTTAACATTTTCTATTTCCGATACAAGACGAACCAGCAAAGGGCTGAAAATCTAGTAAAAAAAAACACAATAATAATATGAAATTTCACTTTACTTCAAAGAATGCTTTAGAAACTTTAGCTTTTGATTGTGTGCTGCCGTCCATCTTCTTTTGCTGAATCTTTCATTCCGAGATCGATATTTTTATCAAGTCTAACTCTGTTGGACAGTACAATCTATATTAATGTTATTTTAATGTGAGGCGTGTGCGAACACAAATTGAATTAAAAGAATGTAGCTATAATAGAAGCATGCTTCTATAAAGCAAAAATTATCAAATATTATTTTGTTTTATTGAATTCAAAATCGTAGCACTTTCAGAGCTTGATTTTTCATGTCTTACTTAAAAATCATATTCCTATTATAAGCAAATGCAAAATTTCAAGTTCAACATATATCATAGCTAGAAATGGGAATTTTCGGGATTCAACAACAATAAAATTGTTTGTGGATTCTGTGCAACTTTCAGCTTTGATTTCCGAAATATCGTAAATTGTTCTGTAATATAGTTGGATATTAGGCAGCGTCCATTTATTACGTAACGCTAAAATTTGAAATTTTTGAACCCCCCCTCTCCTCCGTAACGCTTTTTGTATGAAAAAATTTCAATTTTTTGTATGAGCCGTAACGCTTGAGCCACAAATTATCTGTGCTTGAGCCAACTCCCCCCTCCCCCTAGAGCGTTACGTAATTTGTGGATGCCGCCTTATGCTAGTCAACCATTAATTGGTATGAATCCTATACAAACTATTATTTCTTAGCTTTCATCTCAACCAGGTCGAACATTGTGCTTATCAAACTAATTATTACCAGCCATTATAACCAATAACGAAAACCAAAAAAATGTACTAGGGTAAAAGCACCGGTTTTGGCCAGCCTAAGAGAAAATGTCAATAAAAATTAAATGGGAAGCCGTATTTATGCTACAAATATGTCAGATGCAAGCTTTCAATCCATTTTATGTGTATAAAATATCAAAACTGAGATAAAACCATTTTTTCGCTTTGAAAATTCCGTTGGTCAATATAGGCCAACGGAACCAGTTTCGGCCAGAGATTTATCTTCGGTTCCTAAATTGGCCAATCGCATTGATTTCTCATGAGAGTGGTCAAATTAGGAGGCCCTGGCCAAATTAGGTGTATGGGAGTTAAAATTACAAGGAAAATTAATTGTTTTTCTTATGTTTTGAATCAATTTGGACGAGTAAATGAATGTAGCTATATCATGTGAATGTGATCTTCAAAAGGTTTCATGTTGATTGGCTATGTAAAACGGCGTATAATCCCCTGTGTTTACAACTGGCGTATGGCCAAAACCGGAGCTTCTACCTTATTGGAGTTTTCTCCTTTTTTCTAAGCTGTGTTATTTAACTCTCTACTTAGTATTTTGGCTCATGCTAAAGATAAAAAAAATCTTCTTCGGGTGGTTTGTAGCTATAAGATAAGTAATGATTTTTAAGACAAACATTTGAAATTAAAATCTGCAAGTGGTTTTGCAACGATGTTGAAATCCATGAATCGGAATTAATAGGACTCGATAGAAAAAAATCAAACTGCAAAGGAGAAACTTGAAAATATATGACAGATAGTTGAACACAATAGAAAAATTAAAGTGTGGAAAATATTTGAGGTAAACTTTGCTATTAACCTTGTAACCAAATATATTGAAACGTGAGTACATAGGTTCACAAAAATTAACCAGCATACTATGCTACAAAAACAATTTAGTTACATGGTCACATTGGCTCCGTAATGCCTTAAGGTGCTAGAGCCTATGTAATATCAATCAATTTTGAAAAGTTCTTGTGACACGTAGGTGCGGTTTAACACTGCCATCATAGGAACATGATTTACGATATTTGAATGCTTCTTTAATCTATTAAGACGAGTGCACAAATAATATTTTTGCGTGTCTCACGGATCCATTTATATGTCTTTAATAGATTTGAAGTTGTTGAATCTGATGCCGTATTCAGAAATGTTTCAACACTTCACAACTTTAGTTACAGGTTGCCAAAGTTGTGTAAAACACTGGTTGATTGATGACATTGATTGACATTGATGTTTACATGAAATTTTAAGTACGATTTATCAAACTTTTTTTATGATCTAATCCACCAAGCATGCAAAATAGGACTCAAACTTTTATTTCAGATATCATTTAGTTCAAATTGCACGATAAAATTTAGATTGAATCAAGTTAACCCATAATTATGTAAAAAGCGGTATGTTGATGCTTGTGTTGAAAATGTGTTCCGCAATGTAATCTGACATCACATTTAACTACAAAAAAAAATAAAAAAGTAATGCTCGCCAAATTTTTGGATCTATGGACTATACTGTATTGATTTCAAAATGTTTTCAGATTTTTCTTCTTTATTTTTTGAAATGTTCCTCAAAGAATATAGAATCCAATATTACGTCGATCTAAATACTTACGAAATATAATTAACTAACTGCTTAGAATAAGCCACATAAAGTTTCAATTAAATAGACATATCATCAAAACACTTTTGTATGTTTTTAGTGGATGACCCCAAACTTTTGCACGCGAGTATATATCCATATTGGAATTATCGAATCTTATTAAGACAGCTTTTATAAAACAAAACGCTAAAAGAGCAAAATTTTTGAGCTCATTTTTAAGGAATTTTTCAGATGAGGGATTCCACGGAGGCATGCAAGTCGATTCTGATCGACCATTTCAAAAATATCTGAAACTTTGCACAGTTTTTCAGTTCCATCTAAATCGTCATTTTCCGATATCAAATCTTCAAGTTGAGTCACGACTAACTTTTCAAAAGGGTGTATGTGAAAATGGTTCAAAAATATTCAAAAAGCTGCACAGCAAAAACGGTTCGTTCGATTGTTAGACAACTAAAGAAACAAAATAAGACAACTAAATAAAGATTCCATAAAAAATACACACAGTAAAAAAAAAAATTTTGCATTAAAAAACATCATTTTTGTCACAAATGTCTCAAAACCCTATCGGAATACCAACGTAATTTTTTGAGGGAAAACGGTCCATTATATTAGCTATCTACCATAAAAATTTGGTGATGGTAAGCCAATAAACAAAAAATTTATGACATTTCAAATATTTCACAAATTTGACACTTAGTGAAATTTTTTTTTTTTCATTGTTTTTTTTTTAGGACCGCAGTTTGTTGCTGAATTTTTTGTTAAGGGTACCACATGAGGTTAACAAGTTGTTTTCATGATATTTCATTTAATTATTCATAACTATTATAGCATCTATTAGAAAGTTAGACGCGATCCAGTGTTGTGATCTAAAGTCTTGATAATGTCATATTTTTTATTGTACGTAACTGAAGAAAAATTCTCTCAATAGTGTTGAAACCTTTTGATAAAAGAAACCTATAAGAAATCTAATATTGAAGACAAAAGCTACAAAAAAAGTTTTCTATACAGGTATACGACTAGTTTACCTGATAGGTACATACCATGAACATACTCACGAAAAAGCTAAAAATATACTACCACTATGGTTATAAAAGATTTAATTGTAAAATTTTTCTTCAGTCAAGCAAACGACACCAAACTAGTCAGTAAAAACTTAAAAGTGATTTTGTTTATTAAAATCTAACGAGCAACATGAGTAGTCGCTTTCTCAACTGTTGCAGGCCGTTTGCAGAAAAAAAGTGTTCGAAAGAGCTACGAAATCTCACTGAAAGCACCGAAAGCAGGAATTACTAGATGCACCGACAACAACTGAGGAGTTACCAGAAGTACCAAGTGCAGATAGTCTTGCCACGGTACCATCAGCGACATCTGTTTCAACAAATCAATCAGAAGATGAGTGCATCCAGAAGGTCAACATCGAACGCTTCAACGAAGGGATAGCTGGAATAAAAGTGACTCCGATTAAATGGACGAAGATGGTTTACGTCAATTATCCCGAGAAAAAATACCGTGAAATCAACGAAGCTGTACGAAGAAACCTCTTCAAATTAGGACCTGAGGATGTGGAAAATACAGACTACGATGAGGTAATTATGAATATGAAGGAAAGGTTCTCGAATCTAGCCACGACAAGGAAAGAAAAATTATTGATTTTGTCGATGCTGCCAAGCTCGTGGTCTATTCAAGACGCCATTGATGAGTTCAAAACCAATAGAAATACAGCAAAAGAGGCAAAACAATTCAAAAATAACTGTCTTGCAACCAAAAATGCTAGGTCGAGTACTTCATTAACAGATGAGACAAAAGAAAAAATAATTCAATATTTTGAAGACGATGAAGTAAGTAGAGCTATGCCTGGCCAAAAAGATTATGTATCTGTAAAAAAAAAGATGGAAAGCGTCAAGCAATCCAAAAACGATTAATGATGACTACTTTGAAAGAAGCGTATACACGCTTCAAGGAAATTAACGAAAATATTAAGGTAGGTTTTTCCTCATTTGCAAGCCTTTGTCCAAGGCAATGTAAGCTTCTATCCAATTCAGGAACACATAATGTTTGTGTGTGCACAACACACGAAAATATTAACCTAATCTTACATAGTTTGAAAAGAATCAATTTATCAAAGGATATTAAAATGTTAACTGGTAGTCTTTTGTGTGAAAATACAACATCAAATTGCTATCTACGATCTTGTTCGGATTGTCCAGATTCTTCATCATTGGAAAATACTTTATTCACTGAGTTTGAAGAAAATTATATTGATCAGTTATCATTTGAGCAATGGGTGACCACGGATAGGTGTGACCTAGAAACTATTGTAAAACCTGTAGATGAGTTTGTGTCATTTTTTTGCTTGAAATTAGAAAGTTTAATTCCTCACGACTTTATTAAAACAGAGCAATCCCGCTTTTTAAAAAATACGAAAAATACATTACAAGATGGTGAATTTTTAGTCATTTGTGATTTTTTTTGAAAACTATAGCTTTGTATTGCAAGATGAAGTGCAGTCCCATCACTGGAACGTACAACAAGCTACAATTCATCCATTCGTTATTTATTTCAATGGAAGTACGCAAATTGAACATTTTAGTTTTATTGTAATTTCCGAAGATTTAAGACACGACTCAGTATCTGTAAATTTGTTCATTGCCAAAATGATTAACTTTTTACGCGTTGATAAGGATAAAGAAATCAGAAAGATATATTTCATGTCTGATGGAGCAGCATCGCAGTACAAAAACCGTAAGAATTTTTCGAGCCTATGTCAATTTAAATCAAAGTACGGAATTGATGCAGAATGGCATTTCTTTGCTGCGTCACATGGCAAAGGTCCTTGTGATGCTATTGGAGGAACCATAAAGCGCATGGCCACAAGAGCAAGTTTAGCCAAAGAACGTGAGCATCCAATTAAAACTGCAAAAGAACTATTTGATTGGGCGAATCGCAGAAAAGAAGAAGATTTAACAAAATTTTCATTTTGTTTTACTACTACTGAAGAGTACGAATTAACGGCATCAGAGCTCAGCGAGCAATATAATAACGCGAAAACGATCCAAGGAACCCAAAAATTTCACTGTTTCATTCCATTGTCAGAAAATAAAATTAAAGCAAAACTATACTCGAACTGTACTGATAATGATGCAAAAGTGTTCGATATTGTAAAAAAATTGAATAACAATAAATAAATAAATAAATAAATAAATAAATAAATAAATAAGTATTAATAAAATGTTTTCATGATCTCATAACGCATACCCAAATCCAAAACTTTTAAAGTTTATATATAACATTTAGAAACTCATCGATCATACTCTAAAAAAATATCCTGGTAAAAAAAAAATATTTTCGTGTAATCTGTTAATTCATTTTAATTTATACATATATACATATACATATAATATTTATATATATACATGATATTTATACATATAATATACATAATACTAATGAATACATGAAAACGACTTGTTTAATTCACGCAAGGCCCTTAACAATAAAATCAGCAACAAACTGCGGTTCCCGTAATAATTTACACCGAAAAAAAAATTTTTTTTTCTACTAAATGTGAAAATTGTGACATGTTTGAAATGTCATAACTTTTTTGAATATTGGTTTACCATCACCAAATTTTTATGGTACATAGCTAATATAATGGACCGTTTTCCCTCAAAAAATTACGTTGGTATTCCGATAGAGTTGAGATATTTGAGTTTTTGTGTCAAAAATTATGTTTTTTAATGCAAAAAAAATTTTTTTTTACTGTGTGTTTTTTTTTTTTTGGAATTTTCATTTAGTTGTCTAACTTTGTTTCTTTAGTTGTCTAACAATCGAACGAACCGTTTTTGCTGTGCAGCTTTTGAGCTTGAGCTTGAGCTTGATTGGCCGCCCGTGGATGCACTCCAGTATCGCCAGATCAGCTGCACTTACACAAGGAACCAACCGAATGACTGCTTGGGACTAACAGGCATCCTCAGTGTATAAGTGCTGGTGATCTTCTATTTTTAGGCAACAATGGCACCTGCCACGTCAGAATGCAGACCAATGAGGGGAAGGGGGAGGAATTGATGATGCATTTGAACTGACTCCCACGTAGACCGTATATTCCACTGCATCCACGTCAGTTCATGCGGGAGTATATGGATTGGGGGAAAGGCATGGCAGAGAGGTTTGCTTTTGTGGTTAGCAGACTGCCTATGTATCAGGCGTAAGAATGGCGTGCGCGTGGAAGTAGGAAGCGTTAGGGAAACGGTTTCTTGTCCGTCTCTGGTTCTAGCGTTTGCTATGAACGAATAGTTTGAGTGTGATATATTTAGAATGGAAGATAGAAGCAAGTGCGAGATACACAACTACAAAGTACGAGGAAAGGGACGGGCCTGGGATTGATCCCATGACCTTCTGCATATGAAGCAGAAGCGGTAGCCATCAGACCACCAACCCCGTCTCGTTTTTGCTGTGCAGCTTTTTGAATATTTTTGAACCATTTTCACATACACCCTTTAGAAAAGTTAGTCGTGACTCAACTTGAAGATTTGATATCGGAAAATGACGATTTAGATGGAACTGGAAAACTGTGCAAAGTTTCAGCTCAATAGAAAAAAATGAATTAAAAAATTTACCAAATTTTGGTGCTGTTGCTTGGAATCACTCAGATGTTGACTTGACTACAATCTCACATGGAGCTAAAATAATTACAAACAAATTGATGAACATCTCTACTCACATCCAACGGTTTAGGTGTGTGGTCTTTGTGTGATTACATCGATTTTACCATTATAAAATTAAACAAAGCCTTTCTTTATACAGTAAATTCGGGTGTAATTGATCAGTAGGGTGAAATTGATCACCGTGTCACGCGATTTTATTTCTTACTAATAATGCACCAAATTCATTGTAACCTATATTAAATGAATGGTGTTTGTCCTCAATAATGTATATTTGTGTATAGTGAAGTTTTTTGTGTCACAGAATGTTTATTTCTATGAAAATAATGCAAAATTCCAGAATCAAGTTTGGTGTGAAATTGATAGACATCCATAAACTTCTAGTTCTAAACAAGGATTTGGACATGGTGTAAGCCTGAAAGTTTGTAAGGATTCTAAAAATATATCTCCAAAACAGATTTTACTATCAAAACTCTTACCAATTTGCTCGTTTTGTTGAAAAATTTGATTTTCTGCTACAAAGTAGCGAAATCCTATGGAAATTGCCTACATTTAGGCGTTTTTCGCGATATTCTTGAAATTTTATTATTGATTATTCCCATAAATATTGTCTCGTTAAAAATTTGGTAGGCATATTTGAATTCAGGAGGCCCAAATTAAGTATGTAAAGTTAATTTCAAAACTAACAATAATCACATTGACAAGTGATCAATTTCACCCCGAAATGGGATTCCCCGATTTTTAATTTTAGAGCTGATTTTTGGCACTAACATCATATTTGTTATAAAATTTCGGTGCATAAGGCAATGAGGTTCACCGTCGTACTTGTTTTCCTGCATTTAGTTGTATGATATTGTTGAAATTTTAGAAAGCATACCGAGGAAACAGTGAAAAATGATCAATTTCACCCGAAATTACGGTACCTTGGAATGAGATTTGAATGGAAAAGTGAAACGGTTATTATTCATTGTTAAGGTGGTTATTTCGACATATAAAAAATGATAATAAGAATACAATTCAAGTTTATGATGTGTACTTATAGAAATTTATTGTCATTATTATACAATTATCAGTTTGTATATATTATTTGCATCCCACGCTTATCTTTTTCGAAAACTGTGCACTGATTTCGTCAATATCATTACCAATGCTATCAACCTTTTGCTGGTGTGTATCCTGCTTTTTCTCTAATGGTCGATCCCTGCCTTTACCATCATCCTGCAAAGTTTTCTCCGGAGCCATCTTGGGCTCCTCGCTGGAATATTCCGACTCCGGAACAGGCCCACGATACTCTTTGAACGATGATCTGTCCAACGGAATGTGATCCTTCTTGCGATTCGTTTGGGGTTTGCTTTGCTTCCTGTCCGAATCCAGCTCCCGGTGCCGCTGATGTTCCTGGCGGTAGAACTTTTGTTTGTCCGAAGGTCTCAGCAGAGTTGCTTTACGTATAATTTTGGCTGATTTGCAGTACTTCTGCGGGTTGTACGCCGGCACAGCAGAATCGTCCCAACACTCGTCGTCATCCTGAAGAGATTTTCCAGGCCCCTGAGTCGTGATGGATTCATGATAGATCAGCTCCGGTTCATCGTTCTTGTAGCTGCTGTTGGAGCTCGAAGGTCCACTCGCTATGCAGTATTTGTACAGATCGAACGTTGCACGATCTGGACAGCTATCCAGGTGAAGCTTCAGCTCTGGTCCAGGAACAAGGTGGATCGTATTGAACGGACAGGATACCAATTTCTTGGAAGCGTTGTTCTTCCTGCACTTGAACATATGGCGTTGCATAGCATGAGGCAAGATGCGGTGCGAACGATTATATGGACATTGTAGAAGCTCTTCAAAGTGAGACATTGCTGGACTAATCACACAATTAATCACACTTAACGTTAAATAAACGATTGACGATTGAGCACTGAACCAGTTTTGCCACTGTTCACAATATATGCGAGCTGTAGGTATCAAAATGACTGTTCCTACGCGGAGCTTTTCAACTGATGGGAAAACAAATGATAATATATGAATAGGTTTCAAATGTATTCGTACCAACAAGTTAAGCGCACATCGGTAGGCATACAACACTTCTTTATTGTTTTGGGAACACGTTATCCTACTAGGGTGGCTACAATTACACAAAAAAAGTGTCAACTATATTAAAGGGGAAACTGTGGAGTTTTTTTCTAAAACTGGAAGCTTCTTTCTAATTCCGGCTGTAGCTCTGCAAATGTTAAATAGATTTCTGCAACAGTTTTTTCATTAAACATGTTTTTCGTGATGAAAAATAACAGAACAATTATGAAATTCCGTTTAGGTATTCAAACTATCATTTATCCAATGACAAGTCATGACATGAAACAGTTCTTGTGTTACGAAATATTTAATCCAATGTTGATGGTATTGAAACCTCAAATGAAAACAGCTGTTTTAAAATTTTAGATTAAATTATGAAAAACATGATGGTTTATAAAATTGGGGAGACTTAAACGAAGTGGGCTACCGTGTTGTTTCAAATTATGGACATTTAAAGCCATAGTGAAATATAGCTCAGCAAAAATCATATGAAATAAATTATTCTGCATGATACCGTTATCAAGTTATTAACTACCGATAACGTCATCAAGCTATTAACACACTTAACTTTCGAATTGTAAGTGAAAATTTGGATTCTACAACTTGGATTTACTTAACCTTCTTTCTGTGCGAGAAAAAATCTGTTGTTTGTGCCTTGGGGTCGTATTGACTCCAAATCCAAATTGTGATAGTTTAACCACGAATTTTCAATCGATTTCTTCTGTTATAATCAGGTTTTACTTAACCCGTACACTGTGTTTAATTTTCTCGATTCCATGCGCTTTTTGAATAGCGCCTAAACCGTTGATTTTTGCGATATAGTTTGTTCGGAGAAGTTTCTTGGTGTATTAAAGCGCTGCTTTTGATGAAAAAAGTTTTGTGATCAATCCACCTAGCAGTGAGATAGAAAAACTATTTTTTCAAAACATTTAGATAGACATATGGTGTCTTCGGCAAAGTTGTAGAATTGGCAATTTGAAACAACTTTGTCGAAGACACAATTTTTCTATCTCTTATACTATACTTTTTGAGATATATGCCGTTGTATGTGAATGGCCCCTATAAATCATATTTTTATCATAACTTTTTTCCAAGATTTTTAACATTTTTGCTGTTTTCTGCAAAGTTGTTTGTCATGAAAAAACCCGTGTTTTTGCTGAACATATCATCATCCTATCTTTTAAAGTAACAAAGTAATTCATGAATTACTCTTTTTTCAAGGGGTAGTTTAGGCCTCTATAACTGGTTTCGGCACAAAATGGCGCAGACAACTCTTACAAATCATGAAAGAACAATATCTTCCCTTTTAGCAGTTGATAAAAACTTTTGTATATAAGCGTCTTTGCATGGGTTTTTACTATCAAACAAATAAGCCTTATTAAAACGAATTCTACTGATAATTCTTTTACTTTAAGAGATAGAGAGGTGCGATATTCAGCAAAAACACGCGTTTTAAGATGTTTAACAACTTTGTAGAAGACATGGAAAATGATAAAAGTTTAGGTAAAAAGTTATGAACAAAAATGATTTTAAACGAGTTTTTTTATACAAATTTGTGTACTTTATGTTGAAAAATTCGTAACTCTTTTACTAGATTGATAGTTTATCGACAGTTGCCACTCTATGTGACTGAATTACTATAGGAGTCGACGGGTGACATCTGAAATATGCAAGCTTACTTTGATCGACAATGACTACGGGCGAGTCACGTGAAATCGCTCGAATTACAAAATAGACCCCTAAACCAGCTTAAAAGCCTAAGCAGTGGTGAAGAAAGAGAATTAAAACGGTCTAGCATCCAACAAGTCTTCAGGACATTAAGGGCCCTATTTTATAAGTCGAGTCGATCAAAAACGACTCGACTGGAGTCACTGTTGACCAAAAATTTCGCTCGACTTGACTCTGCCACTCGAGTTTATCGACTGTTGTCTCTCTATGTGACTGGATTAGTATGGGAGTCGACGGGTGACATCTGAAATATGCATGCTTGCTTTGATCGACAATGACTACAGGCGGGTCACATAAATCTGCTCGATTTACAAAATAGACCCCTAAGTCCGAATGGCCACATACAGTTCATTTCAAACGGTGCAAAACTATTTATTTATAATGTTGTCTATCAGATCTTAATGATTTATGCAAATTAAAATGATTGCAATTGGAAATAAATAGAGATAACTTCTCATGTCCCAAAAAATAGCCCTTTTTTACCCGACTTGACCCAGAGACCCACCGGAATAACTCCGGCCACAGAAATATCCCCGAGTTCTTCTGGCCACTTTTGGAAACTAGATATGTGAGCCAGTATACTGACAAAAAACCATTTGAATCCGTTAAGTATTCGCTGAGTGGTGAGTTAGTTCGATTTTCTACCACTAGAACTAGTGCCTTCTAGTCGATGACGAAATAAAGACCTTCATGTCCCTTGCAATTGCCCAAAATTTTATGGCACATAAGGTAAATATTAAAGCAAAATCTAGAACGCCGTGCAAAATGTAATGCGATCTGTCAAACTTGGGTACCTTTTGCAAGGGTCCGAAAGCAGTACTAGAAACGGTACCCAATCTGAACCCGAGTGGGACAGACCAGTAGAAGCATTAGCCGTAGAAGGTCAATGTCGCGACTGTTCGTGTGACCAACATCTAGTTTGCCTCGCTCTGACAGTCTGAGTACCGGGTCTATAAGTGTGAAATCAATTTTTTCAACCATAATAAAACATTCTCTACAACATGGCACTAAACAAACAATCAAAAACTTCAATAGTAAGTATTAATAAAATACTTCTATTATGTGATAACAGCGCCACTAGCGTTCTACTACTTATATTTCTATTGACAGACCTGTTCTAATGGTAGAAAATCGAACTAATCATCGCGCATAGAAACTAATCAAAGCGCATTGAAAGTTTCAAACTGGTATATTGGCCGATAAATCGGTAAAGTTGTTTATTAGATCGAGGGCTATACGCTGCATATTTAATATATGTTCAACATTACACTATGGGCGATCAGGTGACCAATAATTGAAAATATGACTTATTCTGATAGGTTCTTCTTGTACATCATTCCATAGTAAACACTTATGTTAAGATATTCCTGGAAAACTAGAGCAAGATTTTTTGTAGTTTCATTGATACAGTACGCCAAAGTTGAAGTTTTTCACAAAAAAAGATAACTAAGTGCGAATACAAGGTATACGTTGGATGAAATATACTGCATAATGGTATAATTTTCTACATATCTTTATACAGTGTTCAAAAGCTTACTGAAAATGCTATCTTATAAAAATAAAACGGATTAAAAATTCGTACTTTAGTTCAGGCAGATGTGAGGACTACACTGAGAAAACTATATTCGATTTTTTATCTAAACTTCACACATCCCATCCTTTTTTGTCCCAAGTTGTCCCTGGCTAAAATTCATTTTCAAGGCTTTTTTTATGTAAACTAAAGAATCGATTGAGCTGCACATTTTTGCACTTTTTTCACTTAGGGCTAATCGACTTTTTGTCAATATTTTTAACAATTTTCCATTAATATCAGCTTAAGATTATTCCAGGGAATAATTGAATATCGCTAAATGATACATATTATCATAGCTATTTTGATTCTAATATTTATATTGGTCTTAACAACGGTAACTGCATAAGTGGCCTATATGAATCGTTAAAAAAACCCTTATTTTCGCTTGTAGCGAAACAAACATAAGTCTCGAAAATTTGTTTATTGAAAACAAAACATCAAATGTGTATCACAAAACTCTTATATTGGACATGAGACGTCAAACATATTTTTTGCCAACAACTAACATCAATTTCAAGGTAAAATCTCGATTGAGTGATTCCTTGTAATTTTTATTCTATCCAGTTATTCAATAATAATACATTAATCATTAAAAATTTACCCTTCGGGCTGTCGCGCTACTGTACTTTGTACAACAGCTTTGATTTACATGTTATCATTTTACAACAAGGATATCTAGGGTAACGGTCGTATTTTGGACCCCCTAAGGAAGTGATTTTAGTTTTTTGTTCCAATTAATAAATTGCACAGCGTAACCAATTCAAAGAACATGCCAAAATGTAGCAAAAAGCTTCTTCTACGAGATAAAAATGCCCATACAGTCATGTAGGATCCGAAAAACGTCGAAAATAATTGAATTGTGAAGCACTGTCTGTCATTATTTTGGACACACCAATACATTTTGGACCCTCAAAGTATATATTTTGGACCCCTGGCATTTTTTTATCGTTTGGCTACAAAGTCCACGATACTGGTTGTATAATATGCTTGCCCATAGTCTAATCAATCGATTGACAATGGAAAACCGAAAAAATCTACGCTTTTAGTTCATAAATTTGAAAAAAGTTTAATTAGTCTGATCGTGTGAAAACTGTCACCAAAATTTTACATTTCTACTTAGTTTTGCGAAAAACTGGTATTTTTGAGTATATTACAATTAACCCGGTTTTGGGTAATTTTTGATGAAAATTTAGTGTGTATTTTTCGTCAAACTTAAGTTTACGGCTGGTGTAAAGTATGCCTGTCATAAAAGAATCGATATTTTGTGTTTTAGCCAGCGAACTTTTAACCCACACTAGATTCGAACTCTTGCCCCACCGGTGGGGCAAAAGTTCGAATTAAACAATCAATTTTGAAACTGTTATAACTAAAAATGGGTAAATATTTTGACACAAGTTTGTTCAGGAAAGTTATAGCCAATATGTTGAAGGTTCACTGTATGGTATTTGTTTTGTTTTAACTGCTATTGTTTTTCTGGAAACTTTGATTATACCACTAAGGTCGAACTTTTGCCCCACCTTACTCTACCCACAGCTTGCATGCAACTTTTTCATGTTTAAAATTCAAATTTAACAATTCTACTAATTTACTAACAATGAAATTAAATACATTTAAACAATCTACTAACATTGATAGCATATACTAACCCTGTACTAATCCAACACCACTGAAAACTAGAAACGTGACAGTATACAAATAAAAATTAGCACGAATTAAAAAAAAGACTAATAATTTGTAACAAACGGTTACAAGTGTTCCCATATTATGATTTGTGGGATCAAGCCTGTTTAGTTCCTCATACTGATTTGCCATCAAGAGCCAACGTTCCAGATACATATTAGATATGTTACGAAGTATTTTCACTATCTAAAAGCAATCCAAGCACGATTTGGGCAATGCTTTATATTTAGTCTTAGTTTTTTTTTTATTTTATTCATGTTTATTATTAAACATCCTTATCTTTTATAAAATATCAAATTTCCAAACAAAATCACGTGTCACATAAAACTCGATTCCATGTCAATTGGCAAGACACTCTCAGTGAAGGCAATATCCATCAATTACGTAGAGCTAAAATTAAATCTTTCAACAATTTTGGTCAAAAAATCTGTGCATTTGCTAAAGATTGAAATTCGAAAACTGTCTGGAGGAGATTTTTATTATTAATTTCCTACGTTCGTCAACCGCAAACGCATACATCATTTTATCCGACCAATCAGTGAGTTCAATGGACGATTCTAAGGATAAATTGACGTACACACCAGGTCACTGTCATAGCAACCTGGTTTATACGCTAAAATAATCCGAATAAACACTCTGCAACCCGAGTATTTCTTCAGATAGTTAGGTGTATGTGCTCACGTCAATACGTTTTCCTCTAATTGTTTGAATATTTCAGACCATATTAGCGCTGTTCGCATGTCCAAGCTGTGTATGATTAGCTAAATAATCCATATTAATGAAAAAATGCATTTTGGTCATATTGGCGCTAACGTTGGCTATGCAAATATGAGCAGTATACTAAAATAAACGTTTGAAGTAATATGATCCTTGAACATGTTTCTATATTTATTATGCCTAAGATGATTGACTATTCATGATAGTTTTACATTTGTGTTTTTTATGTTTCGTTTTTTACCCTTAAAATAACTTCATCGATTGCAAAAACATGAAAAAAAAAGTATTTTTTGTTTCAATAAAACACACTTCTGATGAAATGTTTCACCCTACCCTTTTCGCTATCAAAGTCCAAAGATTCCAATAAATACTACTAGAGTGATAAGGTTTCATGTTTTATCTACTGCTAAATATTAAGTTAAGTCAAATGTGTTTTTTTTTTTGAGGAGCAATTTCATAATCTTTTTTGCAAATATCTGAATACATGCGAATTTCATAGGAAAAATCAATAGAGATCTTTGTTAACAAAATGTCAAATGGTTTTGAAATCTCGACACAATATCTAGTTTCCATGAACATCTAATAGGGTAACCAATATATGTTTGACCTCTATATATGCTGGGCCCCCTAAACCATTTTTGAACTAATTTTCCCGTTACAATCAAAAGATCAATTCAATTTGCCAGTCATTTGGAAAGATAGGACTGTTTCAAACTTGCATAAACCGTTTGTGCATAAAAAATGTCTTTATTATGACTAAAATTAAATTATTTATTCCAATCGGATCATACATACAATCGTTTTACGCAGAAAATTAAGGCTACTGAAATTTTTCAATTGTAAAACTAATGTAAATCTTCATTTTGGCATGTTCATTGCTTGCTTACGCTGTTACATAAAAACCCCAGAATTATTCTAAATTATTTACCATTTGGTGTTGGTGGTGTCTTTAATAAAGCATAATAATACTAATAATAATGAACCATTTTGGGCTAAAATTTGTTAGGTGGGAGGTTAAAAGTTGTCGGCGAAGATGAAATTCCACATACATTTTGTATGCGATTGAAAATTCAAAATTAAAAAAAAATTCCCAGAAAAAATATTTTTAAACGTTCATATGTTGAAAATTTGGACAGGATTCTAAACCTCGTCAAAAAAAAACTTTGATACATGCAACATTGATACCACTGCGGAGCTTTTTTTGTCTCAAGCACCAACGCTATTTACTTAAATTAGGGTTGCTAAGTCCACATCCAAACGTCTACTTTTTGAGACATTGGCTGTCGAAAATACATAAGAGTGCGGCAAAAGTTCGAGTGAGACAAAATTTCGTTTAAGATAATCAATTTTGAATCTGCTATAGCTAAAAAATCGGTAAATATTTTGACATGAATTTTTTCATCAACATTGTAGCCAAAATGTTTAAGGTCCACTATTCGGTATTTATTTATATTCAACAGTTATAGTTCCTCTGGAAATATTGTTTATTTCACTAAGGTCGAACTTTTGCTCCACATTACTCTATTTAACGATTTCAGTCATGTTTCATACAAGTTTATCAGCTTAGAAAAATAGAGAAAATAAGTATTTTATACAACTTTGACAGCCTGTGAATGTTGATGTGCTGGAACATTTGTCTCCAAAAAATTAAGTGATTACGTGGATGTTGGTTCATCTCAATAGCTGCTCCTGTACTATTTCTCACAGAATTTGTATAAACCGTTAAGGGGGCAGGCCGTCATTGATTTCGGAGTTTTCAAAAGCAGTTTTTTTGTTCAAAACAATCGGTTCCATACAAATGAATTGACCTTATTCTATGATTCAAGATGTTACAAAAATAATTTGATATGCTTATCTTGAAAATCATGGTAATTCTTCAAAAAGTTTGCAATTTTAAAAAGCTTGTGCAAGATTTCTTGAAAACACTCTCAAATGATGTGCAACAAATGTTGCAATTTTCGATTTACTATGGCTTTATTTGCGCATTTTCCAAAGTACATTAAAATTTTATATTTTTTTTAACAGTGGATCAGATTATCAGATCAAGTATAACGAGTTAAAGATTGTCTTTTTTGTTATCAACAGCTCCCAACAATTTCAGAAACCACAAAATGTTCCCAACGATACTCTATATCGAATTATTATTCATATAATTCAACATCTATAAATTGTTGGTGCGATTTATTATTAAAATTATTTACATACGCGATTTTTAACCAATTGTACCAAATGTACAGGATATATAGATGTTTAGTTTCGAATGTCATTTCCATAAAGTTGCCAAAATTCAAAATTCATGTTTTGCCCAACATTTGTATCAATGATTTTACAAAGTACATTCTTT
The DNA here is from genome assembly GCF_002204515.2 of Aedes aegypti. Lineage (NCBI taxonomy): Eukaryota > Metazoa > Arthropoda > Insecta > Diptera > Culicidae > Aedes > Aedes aegypti. Next base: position 222,735,449 of record NC_035109.1, on the reverse strand, counting down.
AGATATTACGTAGGAGTTTAACTCCAGCCCTAAACAGTTTCCTTGTAAGTTCTCCCATATCTTTCTTACAATTCTAATGATAACAATAGTGTTATGTTGGTGGTGATTTAATGGTGGCCCAAAGGCGATGTAGGTTTATATGAAAATTACTATGGAGAAATTTTGAAAAATGTTCCAAACACGTTAGTGTTGATATATAAATACCACCGAAAAAGCTAAATATTTCATAGACTACTATTATTATCGTAAGGATGGTAGAGCAGGTATGAGAGATCGGATTTTCAAACTATTTTTATTCTTGAATCGCCCTAGTGCATCTTGCCCCTTCTACCCCTAATGTGTTATCAACTGATCCAGACCCAATACCAAATCTCGATTACTTTTTCAAATCGACGTAAGTAACTTCCATACAGTTTTGAGAAAATTAATTCAGAAGAATCACAACCTGTCTTCTAAAACTGTTTTAAAATGAATCATCTTTTTCACATTTTTTCGCCGTGTACATTGCTTAAATTTTGCATACAATAAGCTCGCATTTAAAAACTAGGGAGTTCCTGTTATTTCCCACAAAAAGTTTATTACAAAATGATAAGCCGATTTATTCAGTTACTTTCGACGTTTTTGTACCAGTGTAAAATCGGCTCAAGTAGTGTTTTGTTTTGATTCGTGGTTAAGTCACTTTGTCTCTCCATACAGCGGCGCGGCGAAAGTAGTGGTTAGGTAGCGAAAGATGAAAATCTTACTTTCGTCGTTTTGTAATTCCGGAAAGTAAACATTCTAAAAGTGAAAAATCGAGTTGGTTTAGAGCAAAATGTGTAGAATTTCGTCTACGAAACACGTAGAATCGATAAAGTAAGTTTGTATACTTTTTTGACTTGAGTCTATTTGAATAATTTTTCGAGAAATAGACTTTTTCGAGTACTGCTTCGATTCGTCATAAAACCGGAAAGCACGGGCAAAAAAGTCATTGAGCTTGTAAACTTGTTTTCGTTGTTCCAAATAGCACTCCAATGGATTGCCGCCAATCACAGTGCTAACGCCACGCAGTCAACCATGCCATGTATTGCACTTTTTTATACTCTACGATATATATACAACAATCGCTCGCCGATACGAATACGCATGTGCATTTCAAATATTTGGTATTTACATATAAACTTTAATGACTCCATGACTGATGCATCCGTCCATCCATCCATCCACCCACTCACATGTACGTCACATCGATCCAAGCAGCAGCGATGAAAGCCAAAATAATTCATCACAAATTCTGAAATCGTTGGTAGGTATATTTTGATTAATTTTTCATGCACCACTGGCCAACGTAAATACCTAAGGACAAAGGTGCAATACAGGTTGGCATGAGTGCACAGTAGCACATGCACTTTTTTTTGGGGCTCGAGCTCAAGCTAATAACGATAAAAAAAAACAGAATACAGGATAAATATTAAATATTCGTCATTCATCGCCTGAAGTCCTCTGATGGAGACTATCATCACACACGGAGCGACGGGAGTGATGTGTTCGACGCAGTTTGTGGTGAGCCTCGCAGGAATAAATCCTATTTGCTGACAATATGGGGTGACACAAAGTTGAATTACAAGCGACGCATGACAGCTTTCTCAAAAGCTTACTACATACCTATGTAATTTTACATCATGAGAGGGAAAGTTTGAACTTGATAACTGAAAGTAAAATTGTGTTTTTTTTTTTCGATAGATAGATCCCCAATAGCATTCAAAGTTTTCTGATGTTAATCCCTAGTGAACTTTTTTGTACAATTCTGGATAATCAAGATGTCCAAGGAAGAAATTTAGTGTTCAATTTTGGCAAAACTCGTGAAGTAACAACTTGTCGAAAATTCTTCAGGAGATCATGGCGCAACTTGGTAATAAATTCTTTTCTGAAATTCTTATCGTAATACGCTGTTTTTGATCACGCCATTCTGTCATGAAACGGCCTACTTTTCTGCACAGAAATATGCAGTGTGGTAATAGTCATTACGTAATGAATATTACGCAACGTCTTTTTCATTACGCAACAGTTTTGAGTTGCGTAATGAATCATTACATAACAATTTTCAGAAAATGCGAAATAATGGTGAATGCATTCTGATATGGTTTCTGATACCCCCAAGTGGTCCTCTACCAAATTGCAAAAAAAGTTGTACGTTACTCGTTGCAGAACTCGATTTTCACAGCACTCGTTGTGATTATCCAACTCGTCAAGGGTCGTTGGATAAATTTACGACTCGTGCTGTAATAGTAGTTTACGGAACAAGTTGCAGAATGATGATTTTTATAGCACGAGTCGTAAATTTATCCTAAGAGGCTTGCCGAGTAGGATAATTACGACGAGTGCTGTAAAAATCGAGTTCTGCAACGAGTTACGTACAACATTTTTTGCAATTTCGTAGAAAACCACTTGAGGGTATCCGAAATTAATATCGGAGAGCATTCACCATTATTTTACAATTTCTGAAAAATTGTTGTGTTATGATTCATTACGCAACTCAAAACAGTTGCGTAATGAGAAAGCGTTGCGTAATGAATCATTACAGCACTGGTTTTAGTTGCGTAATGACTTTTCCCGCACTGCATACTTCAATGCAGGAAAGTAGGCCGTTTCATGACAGATTGGCGTGATGAAAAATAGCCTATTACGATGAGAAATTGCAAAAAAGTCATTATTCTGCAACTTGTTCCGTAAACTACTATTAACGTTCAACGCTCCGTCATCATCGAAACTTCAAAAGCAGTTTTTCTGTTCAAAACTAAAAATCATTCGATTGCCGGAATGCTGGACATTCTTGCTACATGCCTTGCCCATCGTATCCTCCCAGCTTTGGTCACCTTCTAGATACTGAGTTCGTCGTAGATTTTGGTACGCTCGTGGTTCATACTTTGCCGGCTCACACCGTTCTCCGACACTCCAGAGGAGATAGTTCTAAGCATCCGGTGATCGAAAGCCCCAAGAGCTTGCAGCTTCTCCTCGAGCATAGAGGGCCACCGGTTTCATGAGCGTTTTGTATATGGTACATTTGGTGCGAGGACGATTCTTTTTTGACCGCCAGTACTTCTTGAGTCCACAGTACGCACGACATCCACAGATGATGTGGCTCCGTATTTCACGGCTACTGCTATTATTACCCGTCAACAAAAATCCAAGGTAAACGAATTCGTTGACCACCTTGACCACCTCTAACGTATCCCCGTTTGTCATCACACTGCTTCCAAGATGAACAGGCTTGCAACCTTTTCAAATGTTCGGCAGACAATGTCATATCCACGAAGCACAAAAATTGACTGATCTGTGGAAAATCGAACCCTAGCTATCAAGCCCTGTCATCCGAATAACACCTTCAAGCCTTCAATAGGACAGGAGAAGTGGTTCACCTAGCGTGAATTTATAGCCAACCAATCGTCCGTCGATTCCATTGAACATACCCAACATTGATCTTAGCTGCACCGTTGATGGCTGCTTTCACTGTACTCCAGCAGTCCTCAAGAGGGGCTTCATCCAGCTCACCCTCTTCCGGTAATGCAGCCTCGAGGTGCAGCGCGTATGCCGCTGCGACATCCGGTTGCTTAAGCAGCTCTATGTCATTACGGGGCGGCCGTCGGTACCGTACGTTGGTAACGACGGAGAGTTTTGGGCGCAGTTTAACCATCACCAGATAGTGGTCAGAGTCGATGTTAGCTCCACGATAGGTCCTGATGTCGATAATGTCGGAGAAGTGCCGTCCATCAACCAGAACGTGGTCGATTAGTGATTCCATCTGCTGTGGTGATCTCCAAATAAGTTAGGGTGGGCCTGAAAAATTGATAGCTTAAGCAGTTTTTAAGTGATACAGGCCCACCTTCTGGTTCGTTACCTTAGACAGATTTTTGGGGGCCCAGATAGCGGTAGCGGTAAACATCTTCAACAAATAATTTTCCTACTCCCAACTCCTTAGACTCCGCTTACTGTGATCTATATAATATTAATACATGTATATTCAATTTTTAATCACTTTACATACATTACATACATACTTTACATACAGATATTTCGGTTGTTCTTTACCATATAAATTTCGCTTTCTTTACCATATAAATTTCTGTTTATTATGAATATATCCTAGAGCAGTGGTTCCCAACCTTTTTGAAACTGCGACCCCTTTGAAGGTCTGCAACCATACCGCGGACCCCTGAAATAAATATTCTTGAAATGCAAGGCAATGGAAGCATCCAAAGATCTCATTATAAATATGAAGTTATTCGCAACCCAAAAATCACGTCTGTAATCCACCACATATGAAAAAAAATTGCTAAGATCATCAGGATCTAGTAAATATCATGTCAGGAGTCTATCAAACATCCTTCCATTCCATGCGATCTTGCAAAAATCGAACCAAATAAACAGGTATTTGAAAGGAATGCAATTTGTCGAAGATATTTTTAGGAGTGCAAAGAAGTTTCTTTCGAGAAGCATCGTACACGGATAAAAATCTGATCCCCTCACCATGATTTACAAATCATGAAATTCATAAATTGGTTAGGTCACAACATCAGGATCACAAATCATGGTTCCTGGAGTCATAATCATGATTCCTCATAAACGTAACATCCAGTGTGGAAACACTAAGCGGCGCACTTTGTTTCATCTCATTCGTATTGACCAGTGGTAGAGTACGCGACTTACAATCGGAGGGTTCTTGGCTCGATTCTCAATGAATGCTATTTTTAACTTTTTTTTTATTTTGTCGATCATTAACGGATGTGCGACTCAGCATTTTTGGCATTTGAATCATGATTCCGAGCAATCAGCAACAAAAACCTAACGCGTGTGTTGCGTTACGGCAATCTGACTCATGATATCATGAGTCCAAATCATGGTGTATTTTCATTAGATGAAAACACACTAGAATCATGATATCATGAGTCATAATCTTGTTTTTGGATTTTGATTTCTACCCATGTAAGAAATTTTCATTAGGCTTGAAATATTTCTAGCTGAGAAATTTTCAAATCCAAGCTGTTTTGTAAATTTTAAGAAACTTTCTAATTGGCTTCTTATGAGCTAAATAATGATCTTTGCAAAAAGTCTTAATGGAATTCACCAAGATTTCTCCAAAAAGCTTGTCAATTATTCATCAAGAACTTTCGTAGAAATCTTTCATAGATCACTACTTAAAAGCCATGATGATAGATTCGAGAATGTTTCGCCGATGGTTTTAGTGAAAATAGCAAAGAATGTCGAATCGGTGCAATTCCAACAATAATTTGTCAAGGATCTTCCGAGATTGTTTTTTAATGATCTCGCCAGAAATCTGGCAAGGATTAAGTCAATATAATGCAAGATTTTTTCCTTATGAATACCTCTAAGGATTTGGTAAACTCACACTAAAATCTCAATCAATGAGCCCTCTGCAAAGAAAAACAACATTCGAACTTTGCCTCACGAATCTCACTATTGAGCAGTGGTGGAGGTATTCGTATCACGAGGCATCTTACAAATGTAAACCAACGCAAACTTGATAGATTCGCGAACAGGCTTGGTGTGAGTAAGCTCACACCCGTCTGCTCGTGAGAACATATCAAAAGAAATCGCAAAATGTTTGCGAACATTTACTCGCGAGTAAATGAACAAAAAGTGATTTATTGTGGTTATTATAGACGAATCAATTGTATATCTATTTTTCCCGAAAGCGTAATTGACTCTTAACAGCTCCGAACTTGTTCACGAATCACTTTATCTTCGTTTGTTGGCGAGAACGACAGATGCGAGCAATTCAGCACACTGAGGCTCAGGAGCAATTTATTTTGTTTTTATTCCCGTTCAGCAGACATGTTCATTATTTCCCAACACTGCTATTGAGCTTTTCATGCCAAACCCAATTATGTCATGACTCCTGCACGAACAATCTCTCAATCATATCTCATGAAAATTTGAGATTTTGTTAACAGTGAAAAAAAAAAACAAAACCGGTGATTGGCCATTGATTAGTTCTCACTCAAACCAGGAAGGACCAATTTGGATTTTAATCTTTAATTGACGGAATGACATTGAATCATTAGCAATTGCATAAATATTTATTTTAAACAACGAAAGATGAACCTACTAATCATAAACTTTTGCGAGCAAACGAGACAAAAAAACCAACATTTATTTGCAATGGCTTCGCGGACCCCTTGAAATGTCGTCACGGCCCCTAGGTGTCCGCGGACCACCGGTTGAGAAACCCTGTCCTAGAGCGTTGATTTTTTATGAACACAGTCAACCCTCTATAAATCACTATTGAAGGGACCATCGACTCATGGAAATATCGAGTCATGGAACAGCAATGCTATGGAAAACTGCTTTAGGGAACCATCATAGTAACCGTGAAATTTGATTTTTAGTATGGTTTCATGAGTCGATATCGAATTATGGAATATCGACTCATGGAGGTTTAACTGTACTTTGTATTAAACACTTTTTCATTTAAAAACATTATTTTCAAAAAAAAAAATTGATCTCTTCGAACAAAATACGTCCTCACGGTTTTTTCACCCTAATTAGATAAAAGGATTATCTTTACAATGCCAACAAAAGATTGAAAATCCTTTTTCGCCTTTTAAAGATAATAACATTTGAAAAGAACCTTTTTTTCGAAGAAAATCTCTAATAGCTCTACAACCATAAGATATAGCGCAGTAGTTTCTTCAGCAAAAAGTTGCGCAATCGAAAGTTCTAAAAGTGCTAAAAGTTTTTGTAAGAAATTATCGTATAAAAAGTTATCAAGAAAAAAATGATTTTTCAGATCCACCCTAACATATTTGTTAAAAAAAATCATAATTCGCGAACTATTGGAGATAGAAATTTGGGTTCTTCTGCAAAGTTGCTCTAAATAGATTGTTCTAATACATTGTAGTACATTGTATAGGGCTAAATGCGTAAGAAAAAAAGCTTGTATTCTGATCTCGTAAACCATTTAGGCCACCCTAATTTCACATCACTGGAAAAAATGTCTAAACAATATGGAGAAACTTTTCCGAAGATACCATATATCTAAAACTGGCAGATTAGGCGCAAACATTTTTGTCTTCCTAGATATGCTTTTGGGATCAATGTTAGATTTTTTAGAAATGTCGAGAAGCTTGGGTAGGGGAGAATTGCAAATGAATTTCAAATTATACCAATAAAATAGATGATTAAATATCAAAATTTGTTATTTTTCTATTTAAAACTAGTGGTCCCGGCAAACTTCGTCTTGCCATCAAGTAGGCTGTTGAAAAACGCCATGCAAGTCCCGTGTAGAAAATGACAGATTAGTACTCTTCCGTTTTCCCCACTATTCCGAAGAATTTCCTAAACTTTTTTTTCGCACAAACACGTCGGAGCTCTGGACGAATTCAACAGTGAAAGAATCATGTAAGTCCAATCACCCGTTCTCAAGCCATTTCGTGACATACAAACACCATTCCATTTTTATTTATATAGATAAAAGGTAAAACAGCAAAAATAATAACTCTGTATAGCATAAACATATCTCATTTTGTCATAGTTATAACAGACCAATAAAAAATACAGACAGAAGCTCTCGAAAAAAAAAGTTATGATTTATATATTGATAACAAAATAATAACAAATAAACTCTCACATATGGATTGTGGAGCCTTCCTTAGCCGAGTGATTAGAGTTCGCGGCTACAAAGCAAAGCCATGCTGAAGTTGTCTGGGTTCGATTCCCGGTCGGTCCAGGATTTTTTCGTAATGGAAATATCCTTGACTTCCCTGGGCATAGAGTATCATCGTACCTGCCACACGATATACGTATGCGAAAATTATAACTTTGGCAAGGAAAGCTTTCATTTAACAACTGTGGAAGAGCACATTGAACACTAAGCTGAGAAGCAGGCTCTTTCCCAGTCGGAACGTAATGCCATAAAAGAAGAAGAAGAAGTGTGTGATCTTTTGTTTCTGTTGCATGCTCTTGTGGGGCGAGCAACGGAATCAAAATCAATAGTTCAGTTCGCATTGTGCGAGTGTGAAAAGACAGTTGACGTAGTCGAGGATGGATTACCAACTGGTGAGCTCGTTCCATACTTATGGTAATACATTTTAATCGTAGCAACGTTACATTTGTTTAAATTTGTTTAATTTTCACACAAACTATAGCTGGTTCGTCACTACAAGTGTCGAAATTAACCCTTATTCCTGTTTATATAATTTTCGTATACACACCTTTTTTCGTTATTACTGAAAATAACCTTTGAATAGTTCGAATGTCCACGTACTTTTTTAACCTTCTTCCAAGATCTTCTCACCGCGAGTCAAAAATGCAAAACTAGTTCTAAGTAGGAATCGTATTTTTGCTCCTTATCTATGGCTCGCATCACCGACCAGAGATGACTCCAAGATCTTTTTCCTCAAGGACAAGCAGAAAGTCCCATCTCTTTTTCATTTGGATCGAAGTGCAATTCTAACAAGTATCGATCAATCACGGAATAGCAAATATTGACATGTACATTCAGTCTAAGCTATGTTAAGCAAAATTTGGGCTATAACCTATAATAAAACCTGCTGTGTTATCGGATTTTTATTCGGTCAGATTGTCTTAAACTCGTTAGTAAGACATACTTATATACAAAGCATATTGTTGGAAAATATCGGTTCAGTATCTTTAAAAACACCGCACAGTGGCGCATGGCCGGACAAAACCTCAAAAATTCATGTTCTCAAAATCACTCGTTCCCATTTGAAAGCGTAGTTATGAGCCTTAGTTTTGGCTATAATTATATAATTATTAACATATCAAGTTGTGATTTGTAGCAAAAAATGTTTTACACAATTTTTCTCCATAATTTTGGTAAATTGCAAAACTTCGTACGTTTTATGTGAAGTGTTAAGGGAAAATGAGCCACTCACTATGAATCAGCAAATCATCCATACTTTCAGACGTGCAATAGTTTTTCTTGCCCCTTTTTGCCCCTAGAGGTGAAAATTCCATTTTCATTTTTCATTATAATTTATCGATTTCATCATTCAAATCTATATAATTTGTTATAATTCGTTTGAAACTTCAGTTGAATTTCTAAAAGTAAGTTGAATTTATTCCTCTAGTGCAGGTTTATGTACAACTTTCTGCCTTACAACAAAAAAATTGTAGTAATAACCTTTGATTGGATAAAAAAAAACCTAATTTGCACAAGTTTCACTAGAAAAACAAATTTTCGATTTGACTGTTATTTCTCACGGGATGATATCAGGTATCCAAGATAATTAATAGATTACCATTATAAAGCGATTTGAGACGTATTTGAGGTTTTGTCCGACCTTTGTATGAAGGCCCGCCACTGTGCACCGGCCGAAGTGTATCAGAAGTGCCGAAAACATGATTCATCTCTCTATGTTTACCTACTTATGTTTGATTATAATAAATTTATAAAACATGAAATAGGGAGGCGAATCCTATTCTTGGTACTTTTGATTAACTTCGATAAAACTTTTTTTGAAGCTTACTGACCTTACATTTAGCCTCAATATGCGTCGTACCGAAGTACTTCATTTTGCAATGTTTCAGAAAATTAGACTGAGAAAAACCCCCCATGCCAAAGTGAATCATGGAAGTGTCCAAGTAGTGCTTTACCCTATGAGAAATAAAATAGGAATATAACACAACGTAAAACTGCAATGAGAAGTCATGTCACTGTTGACCAGAATTCTGCTGATTAAACCCGGATTGTGTAGACACCAAATTCTGATGGCACAGCGTGCGTTTCCAAGCGAACGAAACAGGCAAACCTGAGCTCACCACACGTGCTGACATCAACAACAGCCGAAACATACGCATGGAGCAAACAGACCCAACAGGCAATTAAATTTCAATAACGAATCGCTTCACTGCTTCCGATGCATTTCCCACCGACCAACCATGATGCACAATACGACAGCCGAAAATTGCACCTTAACGCCCTACAGTGACCCATCGCTTCGGTATCATAAAACACAGCACGCCAAATCGGTGCACAGGACGAGGACACGGGCCAAGAGAAAGAACTCCGGGTTACAGTCTGGCAGATTCCGAACCGAGACACAGTTGTCCAGATTTTTAAATTTATGGCAAAATTTACGCATTCCTGCTTTTGGCGTTATGTCCATAGGGCAGAGGCTGCTTGTCAGCTTAATGTCCTTAAGATTACTTCCGCAATTATTAACTGAGAGCTTTCTTCGCCACTTAATCATGTTTCGAATGAATTAGTATACCGTGTGGCAATCTCGGAGATATTTGATGCCCAGGAAAGTCGATTCAATTTCCTTTACGAAATGATCCGCGACCGGTGGTGTTCGAACCTACCATCGTCAACTTGGTCTTGCATGAATAGCTACCGCTACGGCTATCTACGCATTCCTTAAATATTTATGTGCATGAAATGTGTCGTGGAACATAATTTAGAGGATTCTATAAAGAAATACCCGAAAATAAATTACCCGAAAACCATTTACTCGATTTTTTTTATAATACTGTGAATCAGATATCACCACCTAGCTTCCAAATAGCTCAACACAATATTTTAAGAGCTGAGCGTTAATTTTTGCTCGACTATATTTTAGTTTGATTATTGTTCTAGCTGTTACGTCTGTTTCTCTGTGGTTATAGAGAAGCTGACCTTTTTTACACAATAATTTAATAATGTCAACGATTGATGCAATAAAATCCACATCCTGGAATTGTAATCTAGGCAAAATGAGTTGTCGACCAGAAAACAAATATGCTGAAAATTATATTAGCACAGGTATAAAACCAAAATTTGATGGAGGTCAAAAGAGGGTTTGGAAGTAAAAATTTAGATTTTTTGTCCAAACATGATGAAAACCAAATTATTTTGCTATTATTGTACATGTACATATTCTGAACTATATATCTGATATTGTAAATGAATGTTTGACATTGTTTTCCCCTTTTGTTTGTAAATTGGGTTTTGCCAGCTTTTTAAAAGCCTGGACCTCTGTGCGAGGCAAATTCGTTGGTTTCCGCTTCAGTACCAGCTTTTTTATTATATTTCACTCGAGCAATCGTTCGTCCAGATTAATGAAATAGCACGTAATTATTGGAAGGCTCTCGCTTATGTGCCCGCTATTCCTCTCACTGCTACCTGGCTGTTCAGAAGCGAGGCCGTATATCATTTTTGATTGGAATAAATGGTCCCAAAAAAATAAGGAGCAGAGCACCCTGATAGTTGGCGGTTGCGGTTTCATTCATTCGTAACCAAATTTACACCAACTGTGGCGAAACTCCCGCAGAGTGTGACATCCGAAACGGGTGCTGCTAATGACAACAACGGTTAATGGCATTATTCCACTACACCCGGGATCAGCAGAAAGGAATTCAATTTTCGAGACCCCAAAATTAATACTCGCGTAATTAATTAGGACTTCTCGATGATTTAACGAACTGAAAAGAAATAATATGACCCAGCGCATTTTGAAGGATTGTTACTTTTTTATAGTGAACTGATTTGGAATTTTTCCTTCCACACGTTTGTGTGTTTCCGCAAATTTTTATTTTTGCGCATGGATTTTTTGAAATACCTTGAGAAATAGTTTTCCATAGTGATACTCATGCATGGTGCTTCATTTACCATTATCTATCTTCTATATATATGAATAAAAATGAAGTGGTGTTTGTATGTCACGAGATGGCTTGAAAACGGACGAAAGCATTGGCGTAAGTTTTTCAAAGTTGCATTCGATTGCGATGGAAAAGGAATTACATGTTGTTTACAACAGCCTACTTGATGTCAAGACGAAGTTTGCCGAGACCACTAGTTATCTGAGAGAGACTCGCGAAGAGGAAAAATTTCGACGTTATGTGCAGCCCAGATTCCACTGTCACGAAACGTCAAATGCAGCCCATCGTTTCTATGGCTGAAAAAGTGAAAAGTATTATATTCAAAATAAAATATTATTAAAAACCTCAGTCAGTGGAGCAGTTTTTTCTAAGATGCTGATAAATCTAAACACAAGACTAGTTACTTATAATGTCTGCTACGTTTGCTGGCATGAAATTTCACTCAAAATGCCGTTTATGCTCGGGTGTGATGCAAACGCAATAGTTTTTTGATGAGATGGTCATGTAAGAGCTAGAACGGCTTGCGCAAGAGATTGATGTAAACATTGAGTGGAATAAGAGAAAAACTCAGCAATCGTCGAAAACGAATACCGTCTCCGCGTGTCTCGTCTCAGCTAGTTATAAAATAAAAATAGTAATCAAAGCTATAAACGCAAGATGGTTTGTATACTAATTCTACATCTCTGTGCAGATTAAAAAAAAAAGCGTTAGTCGAAATTTTGAGTTACGTCCTTTTGAAGCAAAACCGGAAAAATCGATGATTTTAATTGCGTTCACAAAGTATTTCAATACGGGAGGCTGTTTTGGAAACTTTCCAAATACATGAAATCGTTTAATATTATGAAGGATTATTATAATTAACTCTTTTTATACAGGCTCAAGGGCTATGAGGCAATACGGAGCCGATTTCATTTTGTAATTACAGTCAATGTAAAAAAAATATTTTTTCAAAGTTTTATATTTTTTCTGAAAAGTTAAAAATTTTAGACTTTCATTTCATAAAAAAAGATTGGAAATCGGTTGAGCGGTTCGAAAGTTATGATATTTTTTAAATAAAAAATTTAATGCACTGAGACCTATAGTGTGTGCAGTTGAAAAATGACTGATTTTTTATTTTCAAAAAAATATATCTCAAAAACTTAAAAACATACACGAAAATTCTAAAAGCGTGCGCAAGGCGATGTGCTCCCGAGGAGACTCGTCTCATGCGCTGCTCGGCGCTACGGCTCACCATCGGTATCCAAGTTGTGAAACAACTGCTTAGTAACGAAGAGTCTATCTACAACTATTTTCGCCTCATTATGCAGGTGTCTAGATAGTCCACATGATATGGTCGTAGACTCGCGATCTGAGAGTATCGATTTCAATCCTCGTTGAAAATTTTGTCAGCATTTCAATTATTGCGTTGAATTTTAAACAGCACATGTGAAAGAGCGCATGAGACCGCATTGAGACTTACTTGATACTTGATGGGCTACAATCCGCTACGTTGAATCTACGCCGAATAAATAATTCTTCTCCACTGGGCTCGGTCCTGAGCCAATCGCTTCCAGTCGCCCTGAACGTTAAGTGCCCTTAAGTCCTCTTCAACTGCAAAAAGCCAACGTGTGCGCGGCCTACCACGAAGCCGACGGCCTCGTCCGGGTTCTCTACTGAATATTATTTTTGCTTGTCGTTCTTCCGGCATTCGTACCACGTGACCAGCCCAACGCAGCCTGCCGTGTTTTATGAGCTTGATAATATCCACTTCTTTATATACTTGGTACAACTCATGATTCATGCGACGCCGCCAGATGCCATTTTCTTGTTTACCGCCGAGTATTGTTCGCAGCACTTTACGCTCAAAAACTCCAAACGCTTTCCGGTCGACCTCTTTTAACGTCCAGGATTCATGACCGTATAGAGCAACCGGAAGGATAAGAGTCTTATATAGCGCGAATTTTGTTTTCGTCTGCAGGCTACGGGACTTAAGCTGGTTGCGGAGCCCGTAAAAAGCCCTATTCGCAGCTGCAAGACGCCTTTTCACCTCGCGGGTAACATCATTATCGCAAGTCACTAAAGTACCAAGATACACAAATTCTTCCACTACTTCAAATTTTTCACCACCTAGCACCACTTCACTACCAACGTCACGATTGGAACCACGCTGTCTACCAGCGATCATGAACTTAGTTTTGCTGGTGTTGACGGTAAGTCCAATCCTCGCTGTCTCCCTTTGAAAAGGCACGAATGCCTCTTCTACGGCTCGACGATCAATTCCGATTATATCGATATCGTCCGCAAAACCCAGGAGCATATGCGACCGGGTGACGATGGTACCGCTTCTTTGCACGCCCGCTCTCCTTATAGCTCCTTCGAGAGCAATGTTGAACAATAGATTCGAAAGCGCATCTCCTTGCTTCAATCCATCTAAGGTTACGAAGGAGGTTGAAGTCTCATCCGCAACCCGCACACTTTATTTCGATCCATCCAACGTTGCACGAATCAGTCTAATCAGTTTCGCCGGAAAACCGTGTTCTACCATTATCTGCCATAACTCATTTCTCTTTACTGAATCGTACGCCGCCTTGAAATCAATGAACAGATGATGTGTCTGCAAGTTGAGGGCACAAATCTCCCATTTGCAGGGGAACGTGCCATTTGAGCCGACGTTCTGAAGGTAAACATTTGATCCGTCGTCGATCGGCCCTCACGAACACCAGCTTGGTATTCGCCGACGAAGGACTCCTCCAGCGGTCTCAATCTGTTGAACAGAACACGTGACATTATTTTGTACGCCGAATTGAGGAGCGTTATTCCTCGGTAATTGGCGCACTCCAATCTGTGGCCCTTCTTATACAAAGGGCAGATGAGGCCCTCCAGCCAGCTAGCAGGCAATTCTTCTTCCTCCCATATCCTTAACAGAGTACGGTGCAGCATTTCGCACAGCTGCTCACTACCGTGCTTGATAAGTTCGGCCGGGAGCTCGTCTTTTCCAGCAGCCTTACAGTTCTTCAGCTCCTTAATCGCTCTTCTAACCTCATCTAGCGTCGGGGGCTCCACAGCTTGTCCATCGTTGCTGATGATTAATCTGTTCTCAGACGCGCTCGTGTCCTCTCCGTTCAACAATTGCTCGAAGTGTTCTTTCCACCTGGCAGCCACCAAGATTTTGTCTGTCAGCAAGTTACCTTCACGGTCATTGCACATGACGGGAGACGGCGCAGTTTTTCTCCGTACGCCATTGACAGTTTCGTAAAATCTCCGCATATCGTTTTGTTCGATGCTGTTTTGCGCCTCAGTAATGATGTCCTCTTCATACTGCCTTTTCTTTCTGCGGTGAATTCGTTTCTCGACTGCTCTAGCTTCCTTGTACCGCTCTCTATTCTGCCGGGTACCAGACACTAACACCCGACTTCTGGCAACATTCTTCTCATCCGTCACATTCTGGCACTCCTCATCAAACCAACCGTTTCTGGGTCGTTTCTGAGCAGTACCTATCACCTCTCGCGCTGCTGTGCTCATCGCACTGTGGATAGACTCCCACAGATTGTTGAGGTTTTCGCCTAAGTTGTATCCCCTTATCCGCTCATGAAGCTTCCGGCGGTACTCGTCTGCTACACCTTCTGTTGATAAGCGCTGGATATTGAAACGCAACGGTCGCTGTGTTCTTGTGTTCGCCACGGTAGACAACCGTGCACGAATTTTACTAACAACGAGATAGTGATCAGAGTCGATGTTTGTGCCTCTAAAGGTCCTCACATCGATGACATCCGAGAAATGCCGACCGTCCACCAAAACGTGGTCTATTTGGTTGCAGAGCTCGCCATTTGGGTGCATCCAGGTGTGCTTTCGGATGTCTTTGCGTGGAAAGTAGGTGCTGCTGATGGCCATCCCTCTAGCTGCAGCAAAAGTTATTAGCCTTAGGCTGTTGTCATTGGTGGCGGAGTGAAGGCTCTCCGTACCAATTATAGGGCGGAAAAAATCCTCTCTTCCGACCTGTGCGTTGGCATCCCCGATAACAACTTTTACGTCATGTTTTGGGCACTCTCCGTAGGTCTTGTCGAGACAATCATAAAACGCATCCTTCGTGTCGTCGGGTTTATCGTTTGTCGGCGCATAGATGTTGATCAGACTGTAGTTGAAGAATTTGCCCCGTATCCTCAATACGCAGATTCGTTCATTAATCGGTTTCCACCGCATAACACGCTTCATCTGCTTCCCGATCACTATGACGCCATGCTCTGCCTTATTGCTGCCACTATGGTAGATGTTGTACCTATTTGAAAGCTGTGTTGGCGACGGGATCCACCGCCCTGAATTCACGTTCTCCAGTTCTAGGCCATCTTACTTCCTGAATAGCAACCACGCTCACTCCAACCTTCTGCAATTCACGAGCCAAAAGGCTCACTCGTCCGGGTTCATTTAACGTCCTGACATTCCAGGTACCGAGTTTCCAATCATAGTCCTTATTTCGTTGCCAGGTCGATTGCCGAAAATATCGTTCGTTATTTCTCCTTTCTCCATTTTTCGTGGTAGGTAAGAAATTTGATATGCTACCTTACCAGGGTCGCGATACCTACATCACGATGGTGGGGCTGCCACCTTAGGTGTAGCTGACGTGATACAGCATTTCATACTCAGCCGCTGGATGCCAGAACAGACGCTATTTGAGCCGCACCTCCTTGGTGGACAGACGCTCGAGACGCACCTCCTCACTCTAGCTGATGTCAGAAGGACAACAGTGCCCAGGCTGCACTACCAACTAAGTACACAACCCTTAGCTGGCGGTCTTTGTCATCATTTGACCCGTGGAAGCGTGAGGTAGGGACTTGTGAGGACCAGAGCTATGTTGGACGCTCCTTCCTAGTTGTCGGCTCACCATTTCACAGCCTGCATTGAGACACATCTCAAGAAAAATGAGGCGCACCAAAATAGGTCTCACAATGTACAGCGCACCCGTACGCTAGCAAGCAATGAGCCTCCTGCACCTAATGCTACAGCACGTGCACAGTAACTCTAGTCCCGATTTTAATTCCAAATGCTTGACACATGTTTTCTTAATCTTTAAATGTTTTTTTATTGGTTTAAGTCCAAAATAACACATCTTTTTTTTTTTAGATTTTGCCACACCTCTTGGTTTTAACTCAAATTTTGCCTGCCGTGTCCATTCCGAAATGTCAGATATGAACAACCCCAGTGTTAAAAAGTTAAACCCCTGTGGTGATGCGTACGTGTCTTCGTGTGTTTTACGTCAAAAGCAAGGTATTTGACTTCAACTTATCCAAGAGTGTATTTCGTGGTAGAATTAAAGAGATAATATTTAAATTATGTAGAACCCCAACTAACATTTAGTGCAAATGTAAACATTCTCTAAGCCCTCTTTATACGGCTTCATGCTGAGTAAAGGCGCTGTACATACGAACGAAAGCTTCTATGCGATCGTTTTACCAACAAATCTGGCGAATCTACTCAGCTATTTTAAAGCTGTGTAGGCAGCTCTTATTCATACCGATCATTGCTCTAACTCGACAGTTATACGACATGTAGCTGTGTAAACATCTTCGGAAGGCGCTTTCTCAATTATTTCGCAACTGTTGAATAATTTTTATACAGCTTCGCTGTATTATCGACTAAATATTATTTCCAAGCTGTTTCACAGCTTCCTGAATTCATATCATAAGTATCTGAACGTTACACAATTAAAGTATCTGCCACCGCCTGGAATCGATCTCACGATCTCTGCATCCACAAGTCTCGACGTTGTCCTTGCTGCCACCACAGTATATATCGAAGGCAAAGAAAACACACCGTTTTGTTCTACATCGAAAACGGTTCATATAATATTCTATAATGACGGTAAAGGATGTTATAGCCACGCTTACACCACTTCATCAGGCTGTAAAAGGGTGTGAAACGTCAAACGCAATGTTTACATCCAACAGGCTGTGTAGATTTGTGATAGAGTGAAACTACTGCTGAAATAAGAGTGCGCGATGATTTTCGGTGATTATCCGGCGGAGTACAACCCGAAGATCCACGGACCTTACGATCCTGTCCGTTAATACGGCAAGCCGGATACGCCAGGTGAAGTTGATCGAATTGGGTGCTTGGTTTGGCCACCGTGACAAGAACCCAAGGCTGCTGCTGGAGTCGTGAGCCGTGTCTTTTGGAGATGGCAACACAAGTACTGAAAACCCAAGCGGATGGGAATTGCCCCGTTCTTCCAGGTCAACGTCGGCGGAATGGTGTTATTCTATGCCAAAATGAAGCAGCGCAGGAACTACAAGTACAACTATACGAAGGCCCCTGGAAGCAGGGCAGTGAGAAGCGAATGAAAGTGCGATCCGCGGAGAATAATTTTGGCAGGATCTGGAGGGTGGTTCCGGCTTGTGGAAGATAGCAATTCGGCATGTATTGACAGACGGATGCTGGCATATAGTGAAAATCTGCTTGTTCGGAGAGTAAATTACATAATTTGCGAAAAATAAAACGTGAAAATATAGCACAAATTTCGTTTTTCCGTTAAATGATGGTCACTCCTCCTGTGTTGATTCTTCGAAAATTAAGTATGAGGTTAATGGAATTGTAATAGATGCGTCACAAGTTGTTGTTTTACAGCTTACAGCTGTATATTCGCTGTATAACTAACGATGAAGCGCTTCTTAATTATATATTGAGTAGCATAACAAATCATATTGTATAGAAGCAGCCGGAATAATAATGGGAACTTTTATTTCACACCATTTGGTAGCTACTTTTTACAGTGTTGAGTTACAGCTAAGTGAAAGCAGCAAAAGCGATAACTGATGAAGTCTATTCAGCTAATATTTGTAGCTGCAAATCGTTTGCGATACAGCTGTATTAACGCTAATTGTTCTATTTTTGACAGCTTTCAATTTTTGCTGCGTTCGCTGCTTTAATTCAACTTTTATACAGCACAAAGCAAATAATCTTGGCTTATAGCGCTAAAATTGTTAGTTGGGACAGTAATTCAGTCAGTGTGACTTCATGTCAAAGACGGTGGAAAATAAATAAATACCCTGTTTAAAATAAACACTGAATATGAAGGATTATTCTTACAAAACCATGGGCAGAGAAGTCAAATAAGAATCTGATAAAATTTTGAGCAGAATTCATTTGAAATGATACACAGCAAATTCAAATATCCCTGGACAGGATTACAAAATAAATCTTGAAAAAGAATCCGGCATAATGGTATGCATTTTTTTTTACAAAATCCTGCGAGAATCTTCATTTAATCCTAGGCAAAATTCTCGCAAAAAATTGGTCAGCATTCTCACAGGATGAGATGAGGTGATGATTCTTTTTGAATCCTGGTCAAGACTGCCAATAACAGGTGGAATTCTGACAGGATTCTGACTAAATACTGTTGCTGAAATTTGGCCCGCCGGGGAAGATTCAAATATGACGTCCATCGTTTTTCGGGATTTCTAGACCTCCCCTCCCCCCTCTGTCACGCTTTTTCCAATACCTAATACATGCACTGTCACACTTTCATAGACACCCCCCCCCTCCCCCTAATGATGGCCGTCATATTTGGATGACCCCCGTTTAAAAAGGTTGGCAGGCCTAGTGGCTTCAGTTTGCCATCTAGCATACATTGTTGAACAACTCCTTAACAACACTTACCATCCTTTCAGCTTGACCATTACTATCTGGATGGTAAGGAAACAGTACATAAGCTTCAATACCATGGTTTTCTAGGAAATTTCTGTATTCAAAACATCACCCTGGTTATAAATTGGGAAATGCTTTTTTTTGAGCTGCTTTCCATTAGATCAACGAATTCCAAGTAGGGTAAAAGCACCGGTTTGTTTTTCTTATGTTTTGAGGCAATTTGGACGAGTAAATGAATGTAGCTCTATCATGTGAATGTGATCTACTGAACACAAAAGGTTTCATGCTGATTGGCTATGTAAAATGGTGTATAATCTCCTATGGCTACAACTGGCATATGGCCAAAACCGGAGCTTCTACCCTAGTATAAATGAGGTGCAGATGATACACAGTTTGAGTTATTTTAATGACTTGCCTAAAGATTTTTTTTTCCTTGGTTAAGAGAGAAACCCAACCGGATAAGTTTCTGGCTGAAATAGTAAGATTCATGAATTTTGGATGACCAAACAAAATTGCTAATCTCGTCTCCGTTTACTTCAACGGTTTAAGCTAGAATAAACATTCTTGTATTTTAAATTGTTTATATTTTTTCCAAAACTGCAAAAAAATCGAAAATCCGTTCAAATTTCGCGAAGTTATCGCGACTTACTAAAAGGCACAGACAATGTATCATTTTTAACACATAAAGAAGGTTAGGGAAATATAAACCTATTTGTGGTTCCGTTAGTTTTAAACGTCATGATCGTTTCTGTTAGTTTTAAACGTCATGATCAAATTAGTCCTCAATTCTTAAGCATGCCAAGAACTTACGCTTGCTGGTAATTACAGAAAAACTGGTAGACGCCATCGTCGAAAGCGCCAGTAGCCCATATATGATATAATGAACCCAAGTTATATTTAAACCATTAGGGCGTCTGTATCAGTGATAGAGGCAATAGTAACGGACTGAGGAATAAAAAATCGCCAAAAAATAACGGAAGGTCGTTTTCTATATTTGAATATGTCATTTGAAAGCTGTTCTGTTCTATTTCACGTAAAAAATAATCTTGGAATGATAAAATCATTGAATCTTCTAAAAAATCATTTCCTCCATTACTGGAACATGTTCCAGTAATAGTGGTATTTGCTAACTTGTGTTCCTATAATAGTGGTTTACATTGATTTCCCATTGAGACTCACTATTATAGGAACGACCCACTATTACTGGTGCAAGGGAGCAAAAAAGCTAAGGTTTTTAATTGTTTTCTACTATTTCCTTACTGATATCCAATTTTTTTTTTCACTTTCATATTATTTCAACAAGGGTCATGTTAGAAAAATACACATAAAAATATACATTGCTTATAACACGCTTGAAACGGCACTACCACTATTATTGGGACACACACTACCACTGGATCAGCCACCCTAGCAATTTATATATTATTTATTCAATCATACAACTTGAACGAATCGATTAAATAAGATATGTTATATTCTCCTTTCAGATTGTTACTTTTAAGGCAGAACAACACGGCAGAATGGACATCTAAAATGGTGGCTTGTTGCTTGCTTCCCCGGAGTTAAGGACTACTGCAGCACATTTTTCGTTCCTGATTTGCTCTTGTTTGCAACGCTTCAAACTGTGAAACAAATATCTCCATAATGGCAATCAACTTCTCCGCTTCATTCGCTGCATGTCTTGCTGCGGGTCTCAAGGTGCCTAGGCAGATTATGTACTGCATATCGCAGGATACGCCCTACGTTCTCTACAAGGATTCACAGGAAGCAGTTGAACGCACAGCTGCCCTCGGTGGTCAATGGGGTGGTGAAATGTATCCAGCATTGCAGCAAAACGCCCATATTCCACCGCACAATAACGGTTCCCATCAGATTGCGGTCCCCCATCCGCAACAGCAAGTGGCTCATCAGCCCCAGCATCAAACTCCCAACAGCCCACCAAACCACCAAGACAACCGACCCCAGCAACCGGGTGAACAAGCCAACGGCCAGCTACACAGCCCAGCGACAAGTCCCTACCCACAGAACCACGGCCCTGAAATGGATGAAGCGATTATCAAGGTGAGGTCTAACTCGGATAACTAAAGCATTCAGCAGATCAGGGCCAACAGATGAAATAATGAAACACAACTTTTTTTTACAATTCGTTTCAGGCTCAAAACATGCAACAGAACGTCCATGCGCCGCAGAATGGACAGGTGAATCAAGTACAATCAAATGGACAAACAACTTCACCTTCTCAAAATATCGAACATACGAACCAGCATACAGTTCAAAACGGACCAAATCAACCTAGCCAAGCTTCCCAACCACAACAACCACCCGCCAATACGGGATCTGGTCAACAACAGCAGTCTCAACAACAGCAACAACCACAGCAGCAATGCTTCCCGGAGTCCGGTCAACCCGAACTAAGCTATTACGCTCAACGCCATCATGGGCCACAAGGTGCAATGCTTCCACCCCCAGGATTCACTCCTTTACATCACTACTTGAACAAGTCTGGCGTCCTCACGGGGATGCCCTCCGGAATGGAACAGGGAAACCCTTTGGAACAATACGCAATGCCTGAGCTGCTCCATGGGAACCAAAATCATCATCCCACCGCAAACGGAACGCACAAATCTAAAGGTTCCGACCTTAGGCTGTTCAAATGTCTAACCTGCGGGAAAGACTTCAAGCAGAAGAGCACCTTACTGCAGCACGAACGGATCCACACCGATTCGCGTCCTTACGGGTGCCCTGCCGTGGAATGTGGCAAACGTTTCCGGCAGCAATCGCACCTGACCCAGCATCTGCGCATTCACGCCAACGAGAAACCATTCGTGTGTCCATTCTGTCAGCGAGCATTCCGGCAGCGAGCCATACTGAACCAACACATCCGAATTCACTCAGGTGATAAGCCGTTCGGGTGTCCGTATCCGGAATGTGGCAAAAAATTCCGTCAAAAGGCCATTTTGAATCAGCACGTGCGCACCCACCAAGGCGAGAGATCGATATCATTGATTATACTTACTTTCGACTTTCTAATCTGTCCTATCTTTTCCGGTGCTTCTGTTGTTCAAAATTATGCTTTCTTTCTTCTAATATAACTACTTGCTCGTTTGGAAATTGGGGAATAATTTAAACATTCTCAAAAAATTTCTGCATTTTTTTTAGCATCAATTTTTTTTTTCGCAGACCAATCGCAACTGCGTTTTTTTCAAGAATATGCAATTTTTTTAATAGAAACAATTTATATCACAATAATTGGTTGTCTAAAACGGCTAGCCCGGCTCTCCGCATAACACCTCCTAGCACCAAGGCACGAAAGTCCATCACCTTGTCGTAGTCCCCTGCGGGATCCAAACGAACGGGAATGTTCGCCTGAAACCTTCAAATAATTTTGCACACCTTCCTTCGTCGCTCTTATCAGTCTCGTGAGCTTCCCGGGAAAGCTGTTCTCGTCCATGATCCATAGCTCTACGCGGTCGATACTATCGTATGCCGCCTGGAAATCGATGAAACCTGGTATTCACGACATTCTCTAAGGATTTAACGTACAGTAAAGATCTGATTCGTTGTCGATCGACCGTCAACGAAGCCGGCTTGATAACTTCCCACGAACTCGCTTACTATAGGTGATAGACGACGGAAGATGATCTGGGATAATACTTTGTAGGCCGCATTTAGATTTGTGATCGCTCGGAAATTCTCACAATCTAACTTGTCGCCTTTCTTGTAGATGGGGCATACCACCCCTTCCTTCCACTCCTCCGGCAACTGTTCTGTTTCCCAGATTGTGCCTATCAGCCGGTGCAAACAAATGGCCAGCCTTTCCGGGTCCATCTTTATGAGTTCAGCTCCGATACCATCCTTACCAGCAGCTTTATTGTTCTTGAGCTGGCGAATGGTATCCTTGATCTCCCTCAAAGTGGGGGCTGGTTGGTTCCCATCCTCCGCAGTACTCAGAAGGCATTTCCTCCGTTGTCTCGACCTTCATTGCCTGTGCTCTCAGCGCCGTTCAGATGTTCATCGAAGTGCTGCTTCCACCTTTCGATCGCCTCACGCTCGTCCGTCCAATCCTGCATCCTTATCCCTGCACATCTCGGCACGCGGCACGAAGCCGTTGCGGGATGCGTTGAGCTTCTGATAGAACTTGCGTGTTTCTTGAGACCGGCACAGCTGTTCCATCTTCTCACTGTTGCCGTTTTCGTCTATAAACCTCCACGTTCTGCCTGGTCCCTTGCTGCAGCATGCGGTATGTAAGGCTGGCTGTGAATATATCATTTTACGGATTACGTAACCAGCTAAGGGACCCGCAACTTGAACAGGGAAACGACATTCCTACACTGTTGCTTGATAAAGGCTTATCTGACTTCATAGATCCATTAATTCGTTAACAACTCCGCTTAAACACCTCGCGCCACCTTTATTGAACAACACTGAAAAGTTTTTCGAAAACTAAATCAGTTTTCAATAATAATGCAAAGAAAGCAACGATGAATGGAAGCATGTCTAAATGAAACATCATTGTCAATTTGCCCTGTATAAAATGCTTATAAAAGACTCTCTAAGTACATTTGTTTAATAACAAGAGCGAAAAAAACAACAATCAATTAAATTTAAACCAGTGAACTATGAAAAAAAAACATACTTAAAGAATGGTTTAAGTTCAGTCAGTTGTAATCATTTCATTAAAACAACAGTAACAATTCCATACTAGTTGAGAACCGTTGGCCAACCTTTTGAGCTTTTTTATAAGTTCTTTCAGTGCTATTGTAAAATTTTAATAAGGATTATATTACAATTTTAAGTCAAAAACTTCAAATCAAGATTTTTTGAGATTACTCCTAGTGATTATTTTAAAAATTGGTCCAGAGGTGCAGAATGACGTCAGAAACCTAGCCCTGTGCTCAGATTTGATGGACAACGAGGTCGATATCATCGTATACCACTTGAACTCGATGAAAAGGTGATGTGTTAGGACATGGGATTCATGGAATTTCTGAGGGATTTGTTGTACAGTAAAGATCTGATCCGTTGACGATCGGTCGTTATCGAAGTCGGGTCCCACGAACTAGATTACTACAGGTGACGTTCGATGGAAGATGATCTGGGATTATACATATTATCCCTTTCCAGCTACTTACACTGTTCGACAAAAAAAAATTGGATGGATCAGGGACGCGTTTATATGGGTCTTGAAGTGCAAGAAAAGTTTAGAAATAGGCCGTTTTCAAATGATTTGCAGCACCCTTGGATTATTTTTTGACAAAGTTTGAAAATTTTGCATTTTTTATCAAAAAAAAGCGTAATAAGCAAAATATTATTACATTTTCAAATTCAATTATTCAACCATTGAATTAGCCAAATTAATGTTTTCTAGCACTAGATCGTTTCAGGGAAACGTGTACCATTTCAGAAGAATATTGGCATCATTTTTATATATGAATTTTGAATGTTAAAGATATCTTCATCAGCACCAGTGTCGATAACGAAAGTCAATGGTACACCGCCAACACTGATTTTAACGGTTCGTTTTCCTCCGAGATGAAACAGGTCAAAAGCTTCACTTTCTTTTGGATCTGCAACTTGTTCATGTACTTCCCTGACGAATCGCTTCTTCTTATTCATTTGGGGAGCTTGTATTGGTCCAGTGTTCTTCTTTTTCAGGATACAGCATCGTGCAAAATGTCCAACCACTCCACTGCTCTGGCACTTTTCGGATTTCGCCGGGCAAGCAGGATCGTTTGATTGATGACGGGTACATCTTGGGCGGTGTTGATGTTTAAAACGGGGTTGATATTTCTGGGTGTTGATTTTCAGGATGGATTCGTCACATGTATCAGTTCGGAGGGGTCTGGTTTGGGGGTGGCTTCAATTTCCCAGGTAGCTAGTTGGTGATCCACAGACTCAAGTGTTCGATCAACTGCCAACAACTGGTTCAAAGTGTGGTCCTTCTCTAAGCATTTCCTTCGGAGCTGTTGATTTTTCGTTGTTGCAATTACCTGATCTACTATCACGCTATCTGTCTGGTCACCAAGATCGCAGTAGCTTGCTTGTTTCTTCAGACGAATGTCAAACGTGTCAAGTTTCTCGCTTGGGCTAGGCAGCATCTGGCGGAACTTCTGTCGTTCGTACGTTTTCGAAACCCTTGTAACAAAATATTCGTCCACCAATTGCACCGCAGCTCGATAACGATTGCCCAGGATGTGCTCTTCGTCGGTCTGAATCTTAGAGATGATTTTCCGCACATCTGGTCCACCATACAGCATAAAGGATTTGAACTTATCTTCATGGTCCTCTACGTCCTTCCACGCTAAATAAGCATCAAAATGCTCTCGCCATTTTTCCCACCGCAACAAAGTTGGACCGTCGGCATCTTCATCAAACGGCGCAACTAGCGGGCTTATCTATTTAGAGGAACATGACTTTGTATTTGTAAAATATACCCACGACTGGGTATCACAAATTTCAACGATAAATTATGGTGTAACGGAATATTTCACACAGGCTTTTCCTATTAGTTGCTCAACCTTATACAACCAAGATCCTTAAGGTGTCTTGCTCAAAATGCTCATTGCACTATTCTCTGCTCAACCTTTCATTATGAATCACCCTGCATACTTGCCAGATTCCATAACTCTTGGTTTCTTGCTATGAGAATTACCATCAGTCCAGAAAGGGCTTATTGAAATAAGAGCATCAAAGAATGACCTCTTCAATTCCAATAATCACAACCACTCTTCTTTCGACCATGGTTTATACGTTTCTATTCACGGAGACGTTCAATAAAGTGGTGTCGCCACCTGTATTCCGGGTCTAACAAAATTCACAGTGCATGGTCTCAGAATTGATCCTTTGCTCCGGGTTTCACAAAATAAAAGTTAGCGTACATCCCTAAAAGCAGCATCACTAAATCTCCATCACAGTGACCATCCCTAAGAGTACCAGGTATCTTTCCCCATGGGGACAGCCTTGTGATCCGTTATACCAACATCGAACTTTATACTTACCATTGGCCAAGCCATCGGTGTCGATTTTCCAAATTTTCCTATCGTCGCCAAATGTAGGAGAGAAAACCAGTGTTGATTGCTTGGTGGTTTGAATACTAATGAATATTTATTCTCTGTCATCAATCACTACAGTTGGTCAAGGCTACTAAGATTGACCTAGCTTACTGAGATCCTACACTATTCAACAATATAAAGACGGTTTAAATTACTTGTTTATTTACGAAACTACAGGTTGTCAAAGTATTTCTATTTTTCTATTTATTTTTTATTTCTTCTTTTTTTGGAGCAGGGAAAAGCCCATTGGAGGTGAGCTTCTTTTAAGCATCTTCCTCCAATAGGCATAAAACCTCCTCATCTTTTCGTTTATATAGTTCACATTTTCATTTTTCATACAATATGATACACTTTCCAGTGAGCATAGTCGCTCTTTTAAGGAAGTGAAATTTGATGGTTAATGTTAACCTAGGTTTACAAATTTCTGATTTTCTTGGCAAGACATTAAATGTTGGCGATGGTGGAGTTGGGCTGATGTGGGCGGTTGCTGATGGAGGGCAATGGCGGTTGGTGGCGAGGCTGGCGGTGGCTGGCGGAGATATAAGAAAAATTATGGCAGGTGAATACTTATATATAAACACATATAAGGGAAGGAGGGTGGAGGCGCATTAACGGAGGTAAGAATTAACGTTTTCTTTCAAATGATTTCTCAATGAAAATTTGAACTTATTGAGAGTTGCTGAAGTTTTACAAACGGTTGGTAGTTCGTTGAACAGTTTGCTTCCTGCATATTCAAATCTTCTACGGCCGAATTCTGTATACGGTCTTCCCAATGATAGGTTTCCTTCGTATCTTGACTCTCTGTTACGAGCAATTCTCCTGAGATGCGTGTTATGATGCGTTGAGGGGTCGCTGAGAATTTTCCGTACATGCAACAACATTTGGAACGATTGAAGAGCTTTCACTGGAAGAATCGAGTCCGTGTTCCGTGTGTAGAGTGCGATAGTCGGGTACAGTACTGGAAATCCGTGTATTATTTTCAAGCATCGATTTTGAAGTACTTGAACCTCTTTCAAAGTAGATTTGCTGGCCGACCCCCAGCAGGTCACCAGATATTGCAGTCTGGAGTGGAACAATGCGTGATACAACTTCATCAACCATTTTTTTTGGGATACACTCGGCGATTCTTCGGAATATTCCACAAATAGAGCTTAGTTTGTTTTTCAGCATGTTTACATGGGCATTCCATTTCATTGTACTATCCAACAAAAGACCAAGAAACGAATATTCTGCTACTTCTTCTATCACACATCCCCGAACTTCCAAGATATTGCGAGCTGGAAGCCGTTTACGAGGAGAGTGAAAGATCATATACTTGGTTTTGCTGAGGTTCAGAGACAGCAGATTTGCGCTGAAAAAATCTTGCAGTAGAATGATGTCTTCCTTGATTTGCCTTTGCAGATTCTCGATGGAGTTGGCTTCATACAGCAAAGACGTATCATCGGCAAAAAGCCTCAGTTTACCATTCAGTGGAAGTTTAGAAAGATCATTGATAAATAGCAAGAAAAGAATGGGGCCTAAATTGCTACCCTGTGGCACCCCCGTTTTCATTAATCCAGGAGGACTTTTATATCCTGCTATAGCGACAAACTGACGACGATTTGTTAGGTAGCTGCTCAATAATGATTTTGTAACTCCTCTGAATCCCATAATTTCTAATTTTTCAATTAGTAAGTGATGATCGATTGTATCAAATGCTTTTTTAAGATCAATAAAAAGCGCGGCAGAGAGTCGTCTGCGATCTAGTGAATCGTAAATGTTATCAACGAGATCACTACAGGCTGTAAGTGTGCTGGATACACTCCGGAAACCATATTGATGATCGAAGATTAGATTGAAGCGTTGTGCAAAGCTGATGATCCTTGTAGCCAGCAGTTTCTCCAATATTTTATCCATTATGGATAAACAAGATACTGGGCGATAGTTGTTAAGATCTTTGTTATTGCCTGATTTGAATATGGGCACCACCCGAGCAATTTTAAGACAATCAGGATACTGACCAGTAGATATTATTTCGTTAAACACATCCGTTAGCAAACGAGCGAAGAACGAATGGTGGGTTTTGATAAAGTTGGCTGGTATATTGTCAGGGCCAGCTGATTTTTTTGAGTCCAAGTTATGAATCATGATTGTAATTTCACTGATCGTCGTGGGATTTATGTATAGAGAATTTCTTTGGGGAACGAGCGTACCAAACTTGCTGATGTTTCGATCACTATTGATTTTGGCTGCCAAGGAGGATCCTACGCTACAGAAAAAATCGTTGAAAGCACTGCAGATGTGGCTGTTATCGGAAACTAATCGATCGTTCACAGATATCGCAGATATTTTGTTGATATTTGGCTGCTTTCCTAAATTTGAGTTGACGAATCTCCACGCAGTCCTGGCGTCAGCACGTTCCAGTTGCTTGTAGTAGTAGTCACTTTTACATTGAGCTTTCTTCCGCTGAACTAGTTTCGATGCATGCTGAAGCGTTTCTTTTATTGCAACATCATCAGGGTTACGGTGATATCTGCCTAACGCATTTTCTTTTATACGAATCAGTCTTATCAGATCGTAAGTCATCCAAGGACAGTGTCCTTTTAGTTTTGTCTTCAAAGTCACTTTCTTAGTGCATTGAGTTAACAGAGAATTATATGTTCTAATCACGTGCTCTAGTTTACCGTTTGCATCACAGTCGAGCGGAATTTGTGTACTGTTTTGAGCAAACAACTCATTCAAACGTGCGTGGTCTATAACATTTTTCGTGAAAATTTGTTTACTGACTTCATGCCGGAGTTCTACGTTTGTTACAATGAAGCAATGATCGCTCAAATCATTGTAAACTGTCTCGTTTATTATGTTATCTACAATCTGGCCTGAACATACAACATGGTCCAGAATGTTGCCACTTGCCTTTCTGGTAACCATGGTGTTCGTCAAAAATGCATGGTATGATTCCAAAAGCCGGATGTATTCTAACGCAATGTTATTTGTGACAATGTTTACAGGAACGTTCATATCACCAAGTATCAAACGGTCATGATTACTACTACCTGACGATAACATAGTTTCTATTTCCGAGAAGAAGCGCCTTGCATCAAAACTTGGTGGTCTGTATACTGCGTGTATTTGAAGATGTCTTCCCTTGGTTTGAAGTTGCAGATGGATGTGATGAAAGCCATCCACATTTCTGTTCGAACAAAGATCATAGTGCATATCTTGTCGAACAAATAACGCCAATCCCCCATGCGAACTATCTAAGTAAGAGTCACTAAGGGCGTGAACCATTTGGGGTCTTCGTTTAACTTTAGGTTAAAATTTGACAGTTCGGTAGTTATTCGGTAGAAAAATAACTTCGGGTTCGACCCATTTGGACGTTTGACAGATGGGTGGTTATTTGAAGTGAGTCATTTCTAAAGTCTCGCATAGCATTTCAGAAGCACTTATGAACGTTTTGCACTATTTTTTTTTAGCCCAGGTATAACTTATAGTAGTTTTTGAACACAAATCAACACTTTATTAGATAAAGTATGCTTCAAAAAATTATTAATTTAATTGATTTGCCTAAATTAATTAATATTAATTTCGTAAAACTCAAAATATTTACGCTGTAGAAACGAATATAGATAAGTCCTTTTTGAATGTTACTCGACAAATAAAGTTCAATCCAGAAAAAGCAAAATTGAGAAAAGTTTCAAAAAAAGCAAAATGATTTCCTACGATGTAATTTTGTTGATTTTCGTGATGTTTTTGTATTTCTTCAAGCCAAAAGATAACTCAGCGGAAATGTTTTTTACATTGCATGATGCCGTCTCCCAGAACCGTAAGTTTAATTTATTTGTTTTAAAATGAAATTGTATTGTTTGATTTGTTGATATGGTTTTGTTTTCAGGGAGTAAAATATGCTGTAAAATGTCCTGGATCCAGAGTAATGACGGAGATTTTGAACTTTAACCCTGTCGCGATAAAAGAGCACCTCAGAGTATCAGCAGCCGTTTTTCAAAGAATTTGTCAGCTAGTTCCGGAAAAGCAATCTGGATGGGAAACGGAAATAGATGTAGCTGTTTTCCTTTTCTGGTTGGCTACTGGAACCAGTCGTCGGGTGGTTGGCGCAGTGTTTAATGTTCCTAGAAACACAACGAAGAGGATCTGTGACAACATGTTGAATTTCATAATCAACATTTTGATGAAACAAATCATCAAATATCCGCGAGAAGAGGAATTAGCAAACATTGCCTATAAATTTTGTAATCGAGCCAGAACACCGATCTTCGACAAAGCTGTAGGGGCGATTGATGGTTCCCACATTCGTATTCAGTGTCCGACTGCTTTACATGACCAGTACATCAATCGCAAATTGACCTATTCGATCCAGTGTCAGGCAGTTTGTGACAGTAATTACAAATTTCTAGATATTTGCGTAGGTTACCCAGGTAGTGTTCATGATACACGAGTACTGTATAACAGCTCGTTATACTATAAGAGATTGTATCCTCCTCCTGGATACTACCTGCTAGGGGACAGCGGTTATCCATGCAGCTTGAGTCCAATTGCTATAATAACTCCATTCAAAGAAACAGGTGGACAAAGACTTCCTGCGATGAAAAAGCGATTTAATAATCTCCACAGTAAAGCGCGCAATATTGTCGAATGTGTTTTTGGACAGATGAAAAACAGATGGAGAAGTATTTTTAATAAAGAATTAGAACTGAAAATAGAAAATAGCATAAGAACAATCGTTGCATGTTGCGTTCTACATAATATCTGTGTGGATATGAATGACATAATGGAAGCTGATCTGGACGTAGAAGAACAAACACAAAACATTCGGAATGAAGCGGACTTTCAACCCGTTTCCGACACAAGTGAAGGGATAGCTTTTCGTTTAGAGCTTTTAAACAAACTGGAAAACATAGTATTGTACAACTCTATGAATAATTGATATTGATGTAAGCGGACTTTTTAGTTGATAATAAAGAAATAAAAAGTATACAGTTCAATTCGTTTATTTCCAGTAATTCATTTAGAAAAACAGTTTAAAAGTTCGAATTTTAAAGACTTATTCCGATTCCGAGGAACTGGAGTTGTCGAATGAAGGAACGGAGATGTTCTGTGATTCTGCTATCGACTTAAGCAACATAAGACAATTTTCCTGTTGGGAGTAACGCTTCTTTCGTTTTTTCTGCGACTGCATCATATTTTCCGGCTCTTCTGTACCAGGGCTGTCACGGGTTCGTCGGTACCCTGAAGGACCAGCTACAGGCGAAGACGTTGCCATTGGTACCGGCTCATCGGAAGACGATATTTCCGGATCAAACATAATGTACTCACTTATGTTGAAGTTTTCATCATTGCCAGCTGTCTCCTGCGCGTTTCCGTTCAGGCCATCGACTTCCGGCTCTGGTTCAAAAACAATGCAATCACTTAAATTGTCGATTCCTTCACTTACTTCCGGCTTCGGTTTTCTCTGTGAGTTTCTGATTACATCGCCGTTACTGTTGACAACCAACGGAGGATAGCATGTATACTGAGTGGACATGAACTGATGCATTTTATTAAAATGTACCCACTGATCCGCTCTCAGCTCACCGTTCTCTGTTGAGCCTCCTGTTTTTTTTTTTTTTACTTATCTCGTTTATTTGGCAGGCTCAGGTGCCTCCTGTTGGGGGTGCGATAAGTTTCTAGAAAAAAGGTAATAATTAATGCTGACTTATTCCCCAGCCATGACATTCAGATTACCTTGTACTTTTTGGCCAGGTTGTTCCATTTGGACTTAATTTGCTCTATGGAATAGTTTTGGAGTCCTGATGTTTCTTGTATGGTGCTGAAAGTTAATAATATTAGGTAAAATGTGTTAACGCTTCCATATGAACACTTACCGCCAGGCCTCCTTTTTATCGTAGTTTTTGCTCGTGAACAAATGGCTGTGTTTTATGCGGCCACTGATCAAGTATGAAACTTCGATGTCACTCACTGTAAGAGTAAAATTAGTTATAAAAAGCATACCTAGACAATAATAATTTTAATAATACTTTTTTCGCTTTCTGATGCTTGCCTTCCATCGTTCTGATATTCGCGAAACTTATAAAAACAAAAACAAAATATTTTTTCTGTCTCACTTCTGGCCGCCTACTGTGCAGAAAATGAAATAACTATCGAAGTGTCAAAATCAACCATGCTCAACAGCAGGGTTATTTTCAACCGGAGGGGAAATAACTACCGAACTGTCAAATTTTAACCAAAAGTTAAACGAAGACCCCAAATGGTTCACGCCCTAAAGGGACTTTTTTCAGATGTAGCAGGTTCCCGATGTCCACAGTGACCAAATCCGGATCTCCGAGAGGGTTTCTAGACATGTGTGCCTTTCATTTAAGTCTAACAGAACTGAAATCGATCAAGACACTGATTTTTACGAGCTGTTTGAATTTTCGGGTCGATTTCACAATTTGTAACTTTTTTCATAGAAGCTGCCCTAGGAGTCATTAAAATCATTTGTTTCAGCAAAAATAATATTTCCCACAAAAAAAAATTGTTAGAAAATTTCAAATTGCTAAGTTATTTTAATCAAAAGTTACATTGATTTAAGTTTTGAAATGGGTCGAAAAAGACCCAAGGTCCTTACAAGAAAATGAAAATAATGAACATTGCTATTCCCGGCCACGCCCATCTTTACCGTAACTTAGGTTGGCTATGTTCCAAATGAGACATAATGCCAGAAACAAGGAGAGGTAAATCTTCTATTATTAACCCATTAACTTAGTTCATGCTTTGAAAATGTAGATAATTTGTGAAGCAATTGTGGGATTAATAGAAATTATAAAAGGTTTTCATTTAAACATTAATCTCTTTCTCCTCTTTCTGGTTTTATTCGGATGCTTTCTATTTTTACTAACATCATCTATTCCATCTCATACAAAATTTCAAAAACAACTCCCATACATTGGCCAAACACTTTCGGAATAAAATCTTTTACTACAAACGAATAAAAAAATCTATCAAATAAACAAGCTCTATTACCAGAATTTATAATGTATCCTAATCTTGCGATATTTGCAGACGTCTCCCCTCATTTGATTTTCAAAAATGGACCACACGCAACGCTGTGGCCTCAGGACGTCCCGTACCCACCGGAACAGGAAGGCCAGCCAAAGGACGAACAAACTTTCGGCGACGAGGCATCCCAAGGAACTCCCGAATCTCGGGGGTGCTTTTCGCCGGAAGGAAACTTACAATACCCCTCGTACTTCAAGGATACCAAGGGTGTAAATCATTCAATATTCGGCAACAACATACCCTACCTTGGCAAAGTGCCCAACGGAGGCAAGACGATGCTACCGGACGTCATCCAACATGGACGTTCGGCCGGTATGCCGTTGTACGTGCGTTGTCCCATTTGCCAGAAGGAGTTCAAACAAAAGAGCACCCTGTTGCAGCACGGTTGCATTCATATTGAATCGCGACCGTATCCATGTCCGGAGTGTGGTAAGCGCTTCCGGCAGCAATCCCACCTGACGCAGCACTTGAGAATACACACGAACGAGAAACCCTTTGGATGCCCGTACTGTCCGCGGTTCTTCCGGCAGCGAACGATTCTCAATCAGGTAAGTAACTTTCTTCGGTCAAAACGTCCGAAATTCATTCAGACGCTTTTAACGTCAGAGCACAGAACAATACAAATGTTCCCTTCATTCGTTTCAGCATATTCGAATTCACACCGGCGAGAAACCTTACAAATGCGCGCAATGTGGCAAGGACTTCCGTCAGAAGGCCATCCTCGATCAACACACGAGAACCCACCAGGTAGTTGTAAAATTATGGATTGAAGTAAAACTGATACACAAAATCATCAATCGATGTCAATAATGTCACACCTTCTCAAGAAGCTGTAAATTTTAGACCAGATATTTAAACAGCAAAAAATGCAATCAATACCTTGCTTTGGACCCCGACTCACAATAGTAGGGTAATTAATGGCTTTCTCATCGTGATTCACATTTCGTTTTGTGATTTTCTTCGGACCGATCAAGCGTCAGTCTTTGGTCGGTTCTTGCAGACGCGTGTGAACCGAATGTTCCAAAATTCAGACACTCATTTGGCAAAACGAACAATGCAAACTTCAATCAAAAGATTCCTTGGTTGCATTGCGCCTACAAGTGCATATTGGAAACGGACGAAATTCGCGAACGTCCACGGATCATAATTTATAACATTCAGGAATTTGTCCAGCATGATCAAGTGGGAAATAACTGGACCAAGTTGGGATCTCACGAACGTGAGTGTGCAAAATTTACATCATCAATCATACCCGGCCAGTGATTTGAATTGGAATGAAAACAAATCTCAACTGATGAATATTGCATGTTTATTACAAGAAGAAAAAATACTCGTTTTGAAAACTTGATGAGTCAACAATTAAGAAATAAAAAGAGCTTATTTAATTTTGTTGTCTCCCTCTAAAAGCGTACCGTAGTTTATGGACGACCCTTATCGATTCAAAAAAATGTCGAACGCTTATATTTATAAAACAATGACGTCATGGCAGATTGTTCAGAGAATTTGTGGAGTTAACCAAAGCTTCTTAAAAAAGAGCTCATTAGAAAATTTTATTAATAATCCGTAATAAATCTTGCGAGAATTTGCAAAAAAAAACATATTTTCTAGCTCGAAAGGCCAAAGGTTCTTCTTCTTTCTGGCATTACGTCCCCACTGGGACAGAGCCTGCTCTCAGCTTAGTGTTCTTATGAGCACTTCCACAGTTATTAACTGAGAGTTTACTGTGCCAATGACCATTTTTGCATGTGTGTATCGTGTGGCAGGTACGAAAATACTCTATGACCTGGGAAGTCGAGAAAATTTCCAACCCGAAAAGATCCTCGACCGGTGGGATTCGAACCCACCGGCTATCTGGGCCAAAGGTATTTCCGTCAGATTCA
This sequence comes from Aedes aegypti, assembly GCF_002204515.2. Lineage (NCBI taxonomy): Eukaryota > Metazoa > Arthropoda > Insecta > Diptera > Culicidae > Aedes > Aedes aegypti. The sequence continues at coordinate 222,700,270 of NC_035109.1, read as the reverse complement.
TTAATCATATTAAAGCAATTTTTTCCAGATTAAAGAACTTCTTTAGAGAAAGCTCAACATATTTTCTTCCCCAGTAATTCTTCTAGATATATTTTTTTCTTAAATTCTACAAGGAGATTCTTCAATAACCACTGCACGGACTATTTCATCAATCGTTCCTAGAATCATCTTGAATTTCTCAAGCAAGTTCCCAACAATAACTTGAAGTTTTTTTTGGAAACACTCTAACAAAGAGCATACTTGGAAAATATAGGAATTCCTCCTTAGAAGACAATTATTCTAAGATGGCAACTTTAGAATTTGTTCCACAATTTTTCAATAAACTCCATCATGTAGAGGGTGTTGGAAAATATAGACCCAAAACGACACCTAATTCATGTGGCTGATCGCGGTTCTCAGAAACTTCCAGATTCCACAGAAAAAAAAACTTCAAGGAATCAAATGGTGACAGTGTTATTCAACGGAATCGTGTAGAAGTTCCCGTGTTGCCCCAATAGGGTAAAGACTGTTTATTTTGATCTTAGTCTTAGTAGGCAAAAAGTGCAGACAACAACCCTTCGAACATTCAGTTTATCTGTGCTGGCCGCCTAGCGGCGACACTGATGTGTGTATTCCTTTCACTGATCGCGCTACGCTGGATTCTCAAATTTCTCAAATGGATCATTAAAATAACCAGAACGGTCGCTATGGAAAGCATAGATAGCGCCACCGTAGCCTTGTGTATTTGACAGAACAGCAATGCTGTCACAATGTTAATCCCATATACAGTGGCGCCTTTGTTTTGATGCGGTGAGCACCTGCAAAAACTACATTCAATGATCCATTTCAAACACAAGCGCATGGAAGAATGGTGGTCGGTGAACTGTCAAAACGTATGGGAAATAATGAAAAACGTAAATTACTTGCAATTAGGAAACTGGATCGAAAAAGTAGTGATCAGAAATCAAGCGTAATATGAATACATAACTTTTTGTGTTTAGTTCATCTTCCATTGTGCTTTCTTTGCCTCAGGATTTCGTTTTTACTACCACTGAAAAAGAGTCATCTATTGCCTTTTCAGTTTTGAATATCGCCCTATTTGCCCTAAAAGGTATTCTGAAGCTAACTGAATGTATTTCTTATGTATTAGTATAGTATGTCGTCGGTACACTAATCCCGGGGCAAAACGATCACTGGGGCAAATTTGATCAGGTCGATAACAAAATATATTTCCTCCCAAGGATGCGGAAGGTTTCGTAGGCATCACAGACATGCCTTGTTTTCTAGTTCATAGATGTCTAATGATGTTTTTGAACTATTTCATTTTTATAAGGGTCAGTTTTGCATAAAAATATTCACACTTTTTGAAGGTGTAGTAAGCAATACAGTTAGAATTGTCGGTGCTAAACAATCCACTGGTGCTATGCCTAAGGGTCCACTTTAAGTCTTTAAAATGGTGTGTAAGCTTAAGTATGAACTACTGTACTCATTTTTGATATCATACAGCATTGCAAGTAGGGTAACGTATATAACTTGGACATGCATATAATTTGGACAGGCTGCTTGTTCTATGCTCATTTACAATGAGATGATGAGGAATTTATGTACGGAAAATCATGTATTGCATTACTAATACACCATGCTATTTAATAATGATGGCCAATTTCATAACAATTACAAATTGGCTTCAAAAATATCAAAACTGTAAATTGTATCAAAAGAACACCTGTGAAACCTACGAATGCAAGAGGATGTATGTTTCAAGAACATACTTTAAACGCAATAAAAGCGCTCAGAATAGGCATTCATAAAAAGTTTAAAGGCGGCAATATGATAAAATATGCCTAAAATTGAAACTAAGTTCATCTAAAATCTTAACCTTAGTATATAAGGCATATTACAGGTGGTGTCCAAAATAGATTACGGTTTTTGTTCAGTTGATATAGTTTGGCCATCTGATGAAACGCACTGGAATGTCGCATGCATGCATACTTGCAGGCGTATTTCGTGGATCTGATGATATTTGCTTGCATTACATGAAATAATTGATTATCACTAATATACACATCCAATAAGCGAAAAAATGCATAAGTCACATGTAAACTCTTCAAACATTATGATATGATCGTCCTTTTAAGAAACCATTGAATAGATAGTGAGATAACGCCCCTGTCCAAATTATATTCACATAAGGGTGTCCAAAATGTATATTTGATGTCCGAAATGCATAACAGACAGGCAATTAAAAAACGCTATGTTGGCACCTAATGCTACAGTTTGTAAGCTTTTTCTCTCCAGAAACTCAGAAAACAATGATACATTAAGCATATAAGTATCATAACATAATAAAATATTATTATCTAAGGCAGTTAATCGATCGCCGTTTCCAGACATATCCTTAGCCTGTCCAAAATACATAATTTACCCTATAGTGTTTTGCTCATAAAACTGTTTATTTTCAAATAATGTGCTTATCTTAAGGGAAAATGCCTACATTTAGGCGTATTAGGCAGATTTTCAAACTTAAATTTTGCAATAAAATGATCAAATACTCGAGTTGTAAGAATTTTGACATCATTTTCAGATTCAGAAGACCCAAATTTAGTAGATGGGGAAGTTTTTCATTCTTAAACCTGCTTTGTTATATGATGATCAATTTCGCTTCAGTGTGTCACTTTATTTTTTTTATATTAAAACAATTTTTATGATATGTTAAATATTATTTCATGTAAAGTCGATAAAATAAACTGATAAAGATCAATGGAGTAATGATTTTGTTTTATTTGACAATATTTGAGTTCTAAGAGATTACTCAACAAAAAGTTGTAAAATAGTGAGCCCCCGAATTACGGTAACAACATAGAACACACTTCATTTAGTTGCAAACGCTCAAAGAGCTCGTTCTGTCCCATTTTGACCGAAAATGTATTTTTTTATATTAAAAAGTATTTACAACTGATTGTGGCTAGTATTTTTCCGTCGTAGAATCATCTGGAGATTACAATATATCACATTTAAACTGGTTTCGGTGACTGAATGAGTCCAGAGAATCTTGAAGTATTTTGATAGAAAAATTCTGTGAATTTGCCATTCCAATTTAGGTTGCAGATAGTAACCAAATGGTATCGAAACCGTAAATTAACCTATTTTCTCTTGAGCACGTTCAGGAATTACACCCGGAATCCCTATGACCCATTACACGGTGACGTCATCAGAAACCCGCTATCTGTTTCTCCTTTGAGAAACCTGAAAACACTTATAACCTTATTTTAATAGAAATAATATATTAATAAATCAATATGCCTAGATTCCGCTGCGATAGTATCGATCTTTTTACCGTAAAAGAAAGATTTTTCCATAAACAAAACGATAGTGTAGTGTGTATTCACGTCACGTGATTTTTTTTGTAGGTTTTGCCCTGAGAGAGAGGAGACAGCTGGCTTAGATTGCGAGCTCCCAAAAGTCATGGGAACCTGTCATCAACTGTCACTGAAAAACCGCACATTCGAAGGGCAGAGCATGAAAAACCGTCAAAATTTGGCCAAACTAAAACTGGACGTAATTGAAAATGCAGGTTGATTTCCTATGCTCTCGCATATACAATCGTTGAATGTTTAAATATTGTCGATTGGACTCAAATCGCCATTAAAATTTTTCAGTTTTTGAACCGGTTTGTGCTCTCCGAACCATTGTGCACAACCCAAACATGAGAAGAATCCAAGAAAACAAGCCAGTTGTCTTGTCAGTGAGCTGTCTCCTCTCTCAGGTTTTGCCTTCTCAGGAGTCTGGTTAAACCAGAGGGGCGACGTCCTACTTTTTCACTATGGTATTTGACAGATCAAGTTGTGCCTCCTTATCAGGAGCACTTGTAAGTTTTTCGAATGTTTACCTTCCTTACGAGGGAGAACAGTACAAAACGCATGGAGCGCAACAAAATATGTTAGAGCTGTTAAATGATACAAAGCTAAAGAAACCCAAATCTTTCGTAGGATAATCAAACCACATACAATAGACAAAACAGAGAAGTATGAATCGATTTCTTCAGAACGGCACGCGAGTTATGCGTTGAATTTGTGTGTCGTGGTACATTTCTCCTCATTTACCCCAGCTTTTTTGTTGATGTTGTGGACAATGCACATTCGTGTGGGTGAGCTCTGCTATCGTTTTATAAGAGACAGCAAAAAGAGGTGCTCGTAGCAATCCCCTGGGTTAAACATTTCCCTAAAAATCATGTGCCGTATATACGCATCTTGCTATCGTTTTTTCCATTTTTTGTGGTAAAAAATACGATTTTATTATTATATCATATCTAATAAAAAAATAGTGTAAGATTACCTTCAATTGGTCAAAACCTACGAAGAATTAACGTGCTCGACTCACTACCGTTTTGCCTATGAAAAAAAAAATTCTTTTGCAGCAAAAAAAGATCGTATCGGCATCCAGAGATATTAAATTTTAAGACATTTTTTTTACAAAAAAGTCCTCTGTGCGTTGTTTGCAAGTTTTATCAAAGATCAAAAGAGAGAGAATTTCGACGTGAAATGAACTGTTTAGTAATTAGGGTAAATCGCCTATTGTTGAACGGTCAAAATGCTCGTTGAACACGCCATAAGGAATACACGGGCTGTTTAACAATAGGCGACATTTTTAGCCGTTCAACATTAGGCGACTTACCCTACATCATTTAAATCAATTACTTTAAAAATGTTTTTTTTTCTAATACTTTTAAATTTTATCTAGGTTTTCCTTTTTAAATTGCTTCTAATGGTTCTCGTGGGATTCTGCCATGAGTAACCACATCAAATCTAGATTCCTCTAAAATCCCAGAGTTTCAGAGTGCTGATTTACTCGCATCAGTCGTGCTCCCAAGTAATCCCAAGTGATCCGTGAACGTGTTCGGAGCTATTCAGAGTCAATTGTTGTGGGCTTCGTGGCAGTGCTGTTACTGTTACCAAGTATTTAGCCGCATCGTATCAAGGAGTGTGAGTTTGATTTCCGCTTCAGTCCGGAAACGTATTTCGACTGTTCCATTGGGCACAGCATGCTAGTCCGTTGTCTAGTGTGGTGCTTCCTTCAAAGGACAAATCGTCCACTGGAAGCATTAACGTGTAGGTGTCTAAAATAAAAAAAAAAATGTGTTTGTGGAAAAAAAGCTGCTTCCCCTCCGAGATTTATGGTTTTCGAGGGTTTTTGTCTAGAAACTGATAATTTTCTGTCAATTTAATGGTTAAACAATCAATTTGTCTGTCAAAACCGTAATAAATCACACCTTGCTCGATTACTCGTGAGTAAACGTTCCCGAACTTGTTGCTATTTCTTTTGGCATGTTCTCCCGAGGTTGCGAACGGTGCGGACTTACTCACACCACAGATAACAGACGTTGAAGTCCGACTGTAAAACCGTGTAAGACTATTAACGGTCATTTTGAATGGTAACACAAGTAGCAAGGGTTCGTTCAAATATTACGTAACGTAATAGGGGGAGGGGGGGGAGTCTAAAGTGTTACGGTCCATACAAAAAAATAAAATTTTCCATACAAAGGCTGTTACGTGGGGGAGGGAGGGGGTCTATAATTGGCAAATTTCGCGTTACGTACTATTTGAATGAACCCCAATATCGTGATGGCGCTGTCATCGCTAAGTTCCCATGACGATGTCAGTGGTGAATATGAAATATTTCAAGATACTATTATTCACCACTGATTGGCGCAATTCACTGTGTGGCGGAGCTAGTGATTGCAAGGAGCTTCAATTTGAATATTTACACAGGTTTTCAGATTATTTGTTCTAGCATAAACATCTGTTATCTGTAATCACACCTAGCCTGCTCGTGAGTCTATTATGTGTGTTACGCGTTGGTTTACACTCGTGAGCTCCTTCGTGATGCGAAATTTTTTTCGAAATGCTTAGGACTCATGAAAAAATCAGTGCTTCGACAGTTCTGGGAACTTCTCTAAAAGCTCTTCTAGAGATAACCTACCTTCAAAAATTACTTTAATTTTCTTTCGATTATAAGAAGGCAGGCTCCAGAGGCACATTCTCCGCCAATTTATTATTTATTAAGAACATCTTCAAGCATTAATAGAGTTTATCTATGAAATTTTACAAGCATTCTTCTTGTATTCTATAAGTAATTTTTCTATAACTAGTGGCCCCGGCAAACTTCGTGACATATTAGTACCTTCCCGTTTTAGCAATTTTTCCGAAAACTTCCCGAAACTTTTTCGTCGCACGAACACGTCGGAACCCTTCAAGAAGACAACAGTGAAAGAGTTATGCAAATTGGTAGTCCCGTTCTCAAGCCATTTCGTGACATACAAACATCACTCCATTTTTATTTATATAGACTAGAGTCCCGGCAAACTTCATCGTGCCATCAAGTAGGCTGCTGAAAAACGCTATGGTTCGCCCCATACAAAATGACAGTTCCGTTCACTGTCGTTTTTCTAACTTTCCTACATTTATGAATGTTTGCCCTTTACTGGCATATATCAGATTTGCTGGTATGTCTTTGACACATACTTTTTGAAAACTTGTAATCAGTGTGTGGCACAGGCACAGTGTGTGGTTGATTGACAAATTGAGACAAGAATTCACAAAAAAAAAATGTTTTAGAAAATAAAAAAAAAATACCTAGTTGTTTTGTCACATTGCTAATTGGACCTGCATAACAGTCACATTGAGATTAAATATGAGGCTCGTAACGTATTAGCAATAAAATTTCTATCACAATTATTTTCAGACTTCTTCTTCTTGGCATTAACGTCCCCACTGGGACAGAGCCGGCTACTCAGCGTAGTGTTCTAAGAGCACTTCCACAGTTATTAACTGAGAGTTTTCTTTGTCAAAGTTTCCATTTTCGCATTCGTATATCGTGAGGCAGGTACGATGATACTTTATGCCCAGGGAAGTCAAGGAAATTGCCATTACGAAAAGATCCTGGACCGACCGGGAATCGAACCCAGACACCTTCAGCATGGTTTTGCTTCGGACTCTAACCACTCGACTAAGGAAAGCTATTTTCAGACTATTCAATTATTTACTTTCTCATCCTATGTTTCATTCCGGTTTTACTGAGAAGGAACACAAAAAATAAACAATAGAATTTAATTCGCACCGAGATCGAATCTCATCCTCAAGATAGTCACTTATGAAGCACGTCTTTCCAAACGCCTTCTAACCAGAACCAAGCCTCTCTGCCATAAAAAATACCTTACCCTTTACCTTCCCGCATGAACATGCAGGGGTATATCCGGTCTGCATTCTCACGTGACAGGCGCCATTATTGCTTAAAAATAATAGATCTTCAGCACCAAATGGGTATTCCAATCCAATAGATTATAATCAACAATGGCGCGGAAAATGGATAGGACAGGTAAGAAATGTCCTACGCACAAAATATCTTGGTAGGACAGTCAACGGATTGTCCGACCCATAATCCAACAAGAAGTGACATCATTTCTACAGAATTTCTACAGCCAACTCTGTAAATGTTCTTTTATAAATGCAGTGAACACTCTTAGAAATCTCTCTTGACAAATTAATGGAATATCCATAGGGAACTCTCGGAAGATCCTTGAAAAATCTTTGGAACAGTTCGTGGATTATTCCAAAACCTGTCGCATCGTGTATTGAGTACACGCATCTTGAACAAAGCTCGCTTGTCATTTCATTACTTTCGTTACTCCCTTTTACTATGAGTATAGGTATTGTATTCACCGAAAAAAGCCAATAAACCTTGTAAATTATGGATCACTAGTTAGAAGTGCAAATATTCGGTATTTAAAATTATCAATCAAGAAAAATGTTTTCCAAAAAAGAATTCATACTAAATCGAAGCGAACGAGCAAGTTTTATGCTATAAAATTAGAATTTTACCACCTGGGAGCTTATGAATAAAGGGACCCAGATAGCCGTAGCGGTAAACGCGCAGCTATTCAGCAAGACCAAGCTGAGGGTCGTGGGTTCGAATCCCATCGGTCAAGGATCTTTTCGGGTTGGAAATTTTCTCGACTTCCCAGGGCATAAAGTATCATCGTACCTGCCACACGATATACGCATGCAAAAATGGTCATTGGCATAGTAAGCTCTCAGTTAATAACTGTGGAAGTGCTCATAAGAACTCATAAGTGCTCATAAGCTGAGAAGCAGGCTCTGTCCCAGTGGGGACGTAACGCCAGAAAGAAGAAGAAGAAGGGAGCTTATGAATGCTCACGGCACTTCTTACAGAAAACGACCATATAATGATAGCTGTGTGGTACCAACTAAACATTTGTAAAATACACCGTTATTTGGCGGTTGAATGTGGTGCTTAACATTACAAATGGTAGAAGACAAATAGTATAACGTAGGAAAAATATGTTATACGTCAACGTTTATATTTTGAGCGAGTTATCCGATGTTGAACGCCAAAGTGATCCGTAACTGTGTTGGCATGGTATAAACATTGCGATGTGCCACGAACTGTTCTGGTTCACGAACTGATATCGGTTATCTATGAGCCCATGCATGCTATAAAACGTTTGACTTTTACTGTGCGCCCTGTTTTCAAGTTTCCCGTGAGAGAGAGCGAGACAGCACCAACACACGGCGCACAGTAAAAGTCAAGAGAACAAAAGAATTTATGGCACGCGCAGAGGCTAATGTTCATGTTTATGCATTAACTATGAATTGAATTGTTATCGTTTACCAAGACGAATCCTGTAAACAAACAACCCTTTCCCATATCCAAAATGCCAGTGTTTTCTTGTGAAAGTGCAGAGGATTCATCGACTTCCTTACAGCAAGTAACATGTCAACATTTCCTTCCCATCCCCAAATTGGCCTGTATTCGGATGCAGCCGGCTGAGAGCATCAATACTTACACATTGAAGACGCTATTGATCCTGAGTAGCGTCTGTTGGTTCTCTGTGTACGCACAACTGTTCTTGCAATAACGGAGTAGCGACTGCGGGCGATCAATCATGCTCATGCTCTCATCCTATGGGATGAGTAATAAAGATGAACAATGAAACAGTTCATCTAGTTAATCGGTGTTCTAACGTTAATAATGTGTTTGTTAATAAAACCCATTGTAATTGTTGTGTCTCAACTGTCATACAATTGACGGATTGAATATTCTGGAACTGGAACCTACATACCGGCAAACGATCGATGCTGATAGGCGGAAAGGCGTAAGGGCAGCGAGCCTAGGCAAAGCTAGTAGCCACCGAATCAATAATATGGCGTGGCGTTCGACATCGATTTTAAACATTCAAAGTGAGCTTGCGACAAGCTCTGGAAAAATCTGGATAAAACTTCACAGAAATCTTCACAATTTTCCCAAAGAAATTTCTGGATGTGTCTCTGGAAAAACTCCTCACTTGGATCGATTCGATGCCCATCATCAGGGCGAATACTATCCGATATCAAGACGACCGGGAGAGATGTGTAATTTAAACCATTATGGAGCAAAATTTAAATTTTTTCATACAAAAAACTGATATATCCATGTAGGCCAGACTAAATATACTAACATTTTCATTTCTATTCCTCAGGGCGATCGTCCATTCTGCTGTCCAATGCCAAACTGCCGGCGACGATTCGCAACGGAACAGGAAGTCAAGAAACATATCGATAACCACATGAATCCACATTCATCTAAATCGCGCAAACTTGCAGCACTGAACAATAACAACAATAACAACAATAATAATAACAATAACAACAACAATGCAAACAATAATAATAACAATAATGTTATTATGGAGCAAAAAGTGTCACCGACGTTCCTGATGGACAAACAAACCAATCTCATCCAAAGAATGGGACCGGTAAAGCATGAACTGTACTTCCCGCAGTGCTACGGACCTGCATTCAACCAGCAGTTTGTGGCCGGAGCAGCAGTAGTTACGTCAAATCCATCAGCCACGGTTAATGGCAACACTGCTGTGCCCCCCACTTCCAGCGTTCCACCAACGACGGCCGTCAACGGACCCACAAATCCGAACTCCCAACAGACACATACAACGGCAACGGTGACGGCTGTTCCGGCCTCGGTAGCTGCCGTTATCACTGCACCAACTCCACAGGCCATTGTGGCACAGTGACACCCAATGGGTGATCAGGGAGTACCGGGGTCAATACCGATACCACCGCCAACCGGTCCACCTGGACCACCTGCCCTAATAGCCATCCATCATTGAACGGATGGAACAGACCGCAATCCTACCCAACTCAACAAATAGCACTTTAATTCACCTTGCGTGCTGATTTAGTGCTATTGTAGCCATATAATAGCACTATAAGCCCAAAAAACGCGAATTAGAGGGCTTATGGTTTCTTGGGTAGACATACATTCTCAATTATCAGAAATGGTGTTTGACATAACGTGGAATGTAGTAACATCTCGAATAGAAGCTACCTATTCAAACACAACTAACAGTTCTGTATCAATCAACGTATCATCAAGTGGGTTAACAGAAAATGAAACAGTGCGAACTTCGGTTTCTGGAAAAACTGATATATCAAGTAACGAAGCATACAAGCAATTTCATAAGACAAAGATATTGGTGCAAATTTTTCACTTTCTAATGATAAACGGACAAGACTGTGATCATCACAATCGCCCATTGTGACTACACATCATCAAACCTGTAACCAGGTTAGCAGATACGAGACGTAAGCCCCCAATATTCACCGGGTGGCGAATAGGAATCGAAACCAAAGACTGACGACTGTTGGAAAGTGAATCGCTTTTTACATGTGGAAACAAATCGTATACGACAAGAGCTTTTAAGATATTGTAAATTAGGTGGTGAAAAATTTGCACAATAGCTTATGGTCAAAAACTTTTTATTTAGAATGAAGTTGCAATCTGATGGTGACGTGAAGAAATATATGTGTCTAGATTTAAAAGAGAACTGACAAGTCAAATTCAGCTGGATTTCTGAAACCGTAAGAATCCTATCAAACTAAAGCAGTTGTTACCAGTAAGATAAATGCCAAATTCAAGTATACATATGAATTTTGACTTTCCCGCTAAACTCAACTGATACCCAAAAGAAAATGATTTTAAAAGAAATTAGAAGAGGGTATCATTCACATCTATGAGATTAAACTCAGTAATGTTTAAGGAACAAGAGTGCCTAGCTGTTGTACATTAGAATGTTTTCCATTCGATTTCCATTGCCATGAACGAGAGGAATAAACACCCAGCTTCAAAACGCAGTCAAAACGGTTAATAAAAATATACCTCCACTACAAACAAAGAGAATGAAAACGACTGTAAATGAACAAAACAAATCTAACTAAAAATAGAGCAACTGAGGAAACAAAACATAGTTATATAACTTCCACAATAACAAAACAGATGGTGCTATTTTTATTATAAACTTTTTTAACAGTGGAAAACTTTATTAAGTAAATAACAGAACAGAAATAGTTAATTGATTAAAACAATTGATCACATAATCAATACAATAGAAACAACAAAGCATAACAAACAATAAACAAAAACAATAGGAAAATTAAGTTATACAAACTCAAACACACCAGTCAACAATAGCTAAAGCAAACTAGAACAATATGAAATGCAACTTTTATTGTTATATTTATACCCGCCATTGAAACAAAACCACAATAGAGCCAATGTGAATGAGCAGACACCCGCTGAACAAGCAACACAACAGAGACTACAATCAAATATTTACCGATGTTTCCTTTCTTGTCCTACAATATACAATAGATCGTAACATAGAGCAAAGCAAACAATAGTTGAAACGAAACACAATGGAGTTTTAAGCATACTTTATTTATAACGTGTTTACTTTCTAAGGGCAACGGCAGAGAATGATATTTTCTATTGTTTAACTAATTGTTTTCTCTCATACTTATACTCGCAAAGCAGAACTTACACACAACAAACCCTCTCAAAAGCAACAGAGAATCATACGCCAGAACAGCTCTGTTACAAAAAGGAGTGATTTCATTTTTGTTATCAACATCACAAAGCAACGTACCGGTAATAGGCAGAAATTACGCAACACGTTGTCAGCTAACTAAGCATTAGGTAAGGACATACATCTCTGTGAAACGGTACGTTCACAGCCAGCAACACAGAAGTGGGCGTTTATTCCTAGCGTAAACGAAGCAACAGCAACTCGGAGGAAACGAATGGGAAAACTGAAACCTAGTTGTAAGGGATTCCATTTGCCATGAAGAAGAAGGAAAGCAACAGTGGGCTGCAGGGAATCGAATTTACCAGAAGAAGTTCGATGTGAAATGCTCAAGTTGATTACAAGAAAAGTTCAATGATTGAAACAAGTTCATTTAGTAAGGCTATTGCACATTAGTGCACATTAAACACACTTTGTTTTCAGCAATTATAGATTTCAAATGCGATAGAGTATAGTGTCAGGATGGTTTTCAGTCTTGCCGAAATTGAAATACTGTTAACGTTCAACGCTCCGTCATCGTAAACATCGTCATAATTGAAACTTCAAAAGCAGTTTTTCTGTTCAAAACTAAAAATTATTTAGAACCTTTTTCAGGGACTTTGAAGTTGTTTTTTTTCGCACAATTGGCTTAAATTTTCAACACACTATTGTTACCCATTTTGACAAATATTTCATCAAAGACGTCAAAGAACAGGAAACCTCAAAGTTATATACACACTTAGATTTTTTCACGTGCTCGGCTGTGCGAATCTCGTTTTCCCGATTTTAACCGAGACTCAGCTAACAAATTTTCCGGTTGCTTATCAACAAAGCACGATTTACTTATATGTACTCGGCTTTTATTTGCTGAGATCCCAGGTAATATGTTTGCCGACTACTCGGCTGTGCAGATCTCGGTTAAAATTAGCCAATATTCGGCATTCTGAATTAAGTGTGTAGCATTCACTGAAGGTTTTATTTAAAACCGGGAATTTTTCAAAATGTAAGCAGCAGTTTTCTTCCGAGCGGACAAAAATTCTAGAAAAATAAAAACTCGTTTCTTCATTATCAATTATGATAAACGGACGTTCTTGTTTTTCTTGATTCGTTGATCAATCGGAACAAAACTGTTTTTTTTTTTTATATTTTGACAAAAGATCGATTCTTGTTTGTGGCCTATTCCGGACGCTACCTCACTTTTGCTTCATATTTCGGACAGTTTGACACAAAAATCACAGTTAGAGAATTCAAGTCTTTAATAATATTCAGAAAATTATTTGATAGGCATTTGAGCTATTTGATTACTTTAAATTCCCATTGATGTCATCTGTGGGAAATGCTTATTAACAGACCAGGCAGCGGGATCAAATATCAGTTGTATCTTAAAGTTCAATCAGACATATCTGAGCAAGGGTTCAACAGATTTTCAATATCATTTCACGTATTTCACGTCCATAATCCGCAGTTTAGTAAAAAAATGGAAAATGTTCGAATTTTCCCTAGAGTGCAGTTAAATCAAAACATTTTTTTCGCACTCTGAAGCGGCATGAGAATCATGTCAAATTTTAACGCAAATGTTATAATTTAAAGATTTCTAAAGCCGGATAACCCTTGAAAACTGAACAAGTAATGAATGTGAAGCAAAAAGTATATTTCGAGCATCCCTATCGAGGCAAATTTAGTTAAAAACTTCCTTCTACGATGTTGTTCTTTTTTGACATTCTGATTTTTGCTTTGACATTTTTTCGACACAATTTGCTTGTAGAATTGCAGAGAACGTGAACAGAAATATATTTATTTTGAATACATACACTCAAAATTTATATTACTGAAAAGAGCTTAGAAATACCTATTTTCTTACCTGCTTACCTATAGCGTTTTCGACATTAATTTGATTGCAGTAGTCCAGACAACATTTTTGAGTCGAAATATAAATTCGAGATAAACTCAAGACTTATTTTAGTTAAAAAAAACTTCAAGAAACCCTATATTTAACCTGTTTGCCTAAAAATCAAATTTCAAATCGATGACAAGTAGTTTTTTATTATAAAAGCAGAATTTAACGTGTTCAGTGAACATGTTTGAGCAGAAATAGTAATTTTGGATTACACTCGAATTTTTTTTTAACTAAAAAACTAAGAAATCCGAAATCACAGCCGTCACACTTTAATCAATGTCGATCGACCGCCTTTTTAACGGTTGATTCAAATATATGTCAATTGGCCACCTGCAGCGCTCGCATCGTTTTTGTTCGTGTTTGACGTGTACACACTACCGCCCCCCTTTTGATCCCACGTTGATTTAGACGTACATGTTCTTGTGACTATGATTTGGATCGCAATTTGTTCGAAGTGTTACGTCTGTTTCTCTGTTCCTAAATATTCATCCTGTTTGCCACTGAATAAATATTCAAAGCAATGACATGGAAATTTTGCGGCATGAATTCGCATTTAGAAATTCAGTACATGTTTGGGCATGCATAGCAGAATATTTTCTAAATAAATTTTATTATAGAAAATCATTAAAATGTTTGAGCAATAAGAGCTATTTTCAAAAACACTCAAAATTTGTTTGATTTTAAAAACTATGAAAAAAATTTGTTTACATTTTCTTAGATGTCCATGAGCATAAACAACAATTTTAGATTAAACTTAGAATTTTTTGTACTTAAAATCTAAGAAACGTTATTTTTTCAAGCCTGTTAGCTGCTAAAACTCAAATTTATTAGTTATTTTCAGTGATGTAAATGTTGAGTGCAATCAAAAATGTGTATTCCTGCTCAAAACTGTTCACTGCATTTATACAAGCAAATTTATATCGAAAAAATGTCAAGAATGTCTTATTGAACAACATTGCAGGAAAAAGTTTTTAACTAGAACGTTAATATTAAGAGATAAAACTGATCTAGATCAGTTACAAGTTATCTAGATCAGTGAATCAATTGTCACCCAACACGCGGCAACAAAGACATTGTCATCTCCTATTCCTGTTGCAACAATTTTATTCCGCAACATCAGTTTATCATCACTTGAACAGAATATGACAAAGATCGATCACCACGTGCACAGCGATTTTGTGGGCTTTGCATTTCAATTTTTGAGAACTTTCTTCATGTTGGTAAACATTGACACACTATCGAACAGCATCCATAAAAGCAATTTGGTTTTGTGTTTAAAATATCTGATTAATCGCGAGTTGAAAAGGTTGCAACAATGTTACGCCCTCTGATTGTCATGACAATTTTGCTATGGATTGTGTCCTTATCCGC
Source organism: Aedes aegypti (assembly GCF_002204515.2). Classification (NCBI taxonomy): domain Eukaryota; kingdom Metazoa; phylum Arthropoda; class Insecta; order Diptera; family Culicidae; genus Aedes; species Aedes aegypti. The sequence continues at coordinate 222,685,109 of NC_035109.1, read as the reverse complement.
AACAGTTGCAACAAACGGTTGTGAGCGAGCTTGCTTTGTTGTTTATTTTTCGTCTATTTTGGTGACAATTTGATTCACTGATCTAGATCAAATCCAAAGCTATCAAAATGTAATGAAATTTATTCCAAAATACTTTGTCAAAGATACCAAACCTCTAGCATGCATATCTAGTAGCGATGGGCGATTTTGAATCGATATTCCTAACATCGATTTTTTCGTTCCGATTAATCGATTTTTTAAATCGATGTTGGAATCACTCAAAATTGAGTTAATCGATTTTCTTCATTCGATTTTTGGTTTCGATTCAAAAAGACGAAAATTATAAGAACTTTTTAATCAATTGATGAACCATAAATCTTGTTTAGAATAAGCTTTGAAATGTTTAATGTATATTTTCACCTCAGAAAGCAAGATTGCATCGCTGCCAAGCGGTCTGAAGAGCAAAAATGCTGACAAACTTGCATCTTGTTACCTTTATTCCCAGAAGAGAGGATCGATAAAGAGAAACCTACTATGCGACTTACGCCCTTATTCTAGCACACGCTTATTAAATGAAATTGCATTTGGTCTTATATGTAAAGCTTGTTTTTGCAAATTTTTATATGAGCTTGAAAATCAAATCGATTCATACACATCGATTCAAATGATTGGTGATCTTCTATTTTTAGGCAACAATGGCGCCTGCCACGTCAGAATGCAGACCAATGAGGGAATGGGGGAGGAATTGATGATGCATTAAACTGGCTCCCACGTAGACCGTATATACCACTGCATCTACGCCAGTTCATGCGGGAGTTTATGGGTTGCGGAAAGGCATGGCAGAGAGGTTTGCTCTGTGGTTAGCAGACTGCCTGTGTATCAGGCCTAAGGAAAGGCATGCTATAATGATGATAGAGTGAAAGCGTAGGGAAACGGTTTCTCGTCCGTCTCTGGTTCTAGCGTTTGCTATGAACGGATAGGGTGTGAGTGTGATAGATTGAGGAGAATGGAAGACAGAAGCAAGTGAAATATACAACTACAAAGTACGAGGAAAGGGACGGGCCTGGGATTGAACCCATGACCTTCTGCATATGAAGCAGAAGCGGTAGCCATTAGACCACCAACCCCGTCGAGTATAATAATCGTACCTGCCACACGATATACGAATGCGAAAATGGCAACTTTGGCGTAGAAAGCTCTCAGTTAATAACTGTGGAAGTGCTCATAAGAACACTACGCTGAGAAGCAGGCTCTGTCCCAGTGAGGACGTCAATGCCAAGAAGAAGAAGAAGAAGAAGAATTTAAAAGAAAAATTTTACTGAAAATTCTAGCTGCATGTTTTGTTTTTGTTTTTCATTTGGCGCCATTCACTATTTGAGGTCCAAACGCGATGATAGCGGAACGACAACGGGAAGCGGAACCGGTTCGCCAACATCAACTATAACAAGAGTCGTGGGTTCGAATCCCACATGAGCACGTGGATTTTTTTTTCGTAATTTCACTCATAATTTATCCATTTTTTCCACGCGTAATGAGTGAATTGATTTAAAAATCATTGGATTGGATTACCAAACAGCTCAATATTATGTGTTTTTTATAGATCCAGTGAAGTGATTTTGATGGTGTAAAATTGCAGAGTAAGGAAGTTTTGCAGAGGGGTATTCCAGGCAATTTTCCTGCTGCTATCTAGGAACTATAATCATCTCCATATAATTTCAGAAATTCCTAAAGAGATTTCTGAGTAAAGATCCCGAAAATTATCGAGGAACATATAAATCCACAAAGGTTCCGAAAATAATCCAGCAATTCCATGGTTTTTATTGGAATATACCTTTTTTTTAAGATTCTCTCAAAAATCTGTACCGGAATTCGTTTGAAAAATCCAACAGGATTAACTCAAAAAATTCCTTGAAGGAATCCTCCGAGAATTACTCAGTACACACTAAGCTCTTACGGTGAATTTCACCGTAATCTCAACACCTGAACAGTTCGGTGAAATAAAACACCGTAACTTCGTCGGAATTTAACGGATTCCGGTGATTTTTTACGGAATACTGTAAAAATTTACCGTACTCCGTTAATTTATTTTACCGAACTGTTCAGCTGTTGAGATTTCACAGGAATCCGTAAAATAATTTAAGTGTGTAAATTCTTCAAGCAATTTATTTAAGTAATTAATCTAAAATTACTCCTATTCCTCTGAAAAATTAGCTGGGAAATCTCTTAAAAATTCTCGGAAAAATCATACAGAAAATTCTCAGAAAGTTCCTCCTGGAATTTTATGGGGAGTGTTCCCGAAATTCCTACGGTGCTTCTACAGATTATTTCAACGATTCCTCAAAGACTTAAAATTCTTCGAAAACTCTTATGGGAATTCCTTCAGAAATACTTCTGGTAATTCAAAAAGTTCCTTCGAATTCAGGATTTTTTCTGGAATTTCAGATTTCTTTTTCGGAAAATCCACTTATGCAATTCCACCACAAATTTGTCCGGATGTTCCAAGAAATTCTTTAGGATTTTCTCCAGATATTTTTCATGAGTTCTTCCGTAAATTGTTTCATGAATCACTCTAGAGATTCCTTAAAAGTTTCAATCAGATATCTTTCCACTATTACTCAAGGCATTTCTACAGGAAATATTCCAGAATTTCATCCAAAAGTTCACCAATAATTATTCATCCAGGATTTTCACAGGGTTCTGAAGGAACATTCATAAAGATTAAGAAAATTCCAAAATGATTTCTATAGGAAATTCCGAAGGAAATTCCAAAGGAAGTCCGAAAGAAATTTCAAAGGAAATTCCGAAGGAATTTCCGAAGGCAATTCCTAAGGAAATTCCGAAAGCAATTCCAAAGGGAATTCCGAAGGCGATTCAATAAAATATTCCGAAGGAAATTCCAAAGGAAATTCCGAAGGAAATTCCAAAGGATATTCCGAAGAAAATTCGTAAAGCAATTTCAAAGGAACTTCTCGAAAAAAAATCTCGAAGGAACATTCCAAAGAAACTTTCCGAAGGAACATACCGAAAGAACATCCCGATAGAACTTCTCGCACGAACATCCCAAAGTAGCTTTCCAAAGGCATTTCCCGAAGGAACTTTCCAAATGTAATTCCTTGAGGAAAATTCGCATTTTTACGTGTTGCGAGCTAATGAACATTTGACCAAAATGTTGTTGAAATCGATGATGGTTTGTATTTTTTTTTTGGGACACTTGGTATGGAATGATCCATACGTGAAATCAAAAAAAACATTACGGGATTGCATCAAAACGATTATGTGTTTCCAACGGACACATTTTTCACAAACCGAAGGAAAATGCACTGAAGACAATATCACGATTTTTAACTTATTACACCCAAAAAGATGCTATAATTGCGAAAAAACGAGTTTTCAACGCACAATATATTTCTAATCGGACCCTAGCTTAAATTGATCGTCTTTCTAGCCAGTTCAGGAATGTCTTAGAAAACACCACAATTAACTTGTTTCAATCATTGAACCCTGCAGACCTGAAAATTTCTGAAACATATTTAGTGTGTAGCCAACTTATAAGTAGATCATAACCAGTTTCACTCGAAAACATAAATCAATCAAATGAATTCTTTCAGTTAAAAGCATTTGTTTTATCACATTATGTTACTCTTCTTCTAGGAGAAAATCGTGCAAAATTTACCAAAACAAAAGTAAAATTCGCATAATTTAGGGAAAAAAAACACAAGTTTAGGCAATTAAAACCAAAAAACCAAAAAGGAAAATTTAAAAAGACTAAAGACTCGTGATATATGACGTTTAGGCCAATTTTATGAATAATTCTATTTTATCTTTATTATTACGATTACCTTTACGACATGTGTGTGTGTGTCGATGCGCGTTGTTGGAAAAGACAACGAAACGTTTCGGGACTAACACGCATCGAGTGAGAATGCAGTTCGAATAAAAGACAATCCAATCGAGAAACAGATTGAGACGCGTATGCTAGACAGAAGCAAACGAGCGATAAAAAAACACGCGTAATCACTTGCAATTATGAATGACATGCATTTCAAGCAAGTGAAGAGTGAGATTTATGTTAACTTTACGTTTACACTCTCAACACGTATCATTTAACACATTAACTGAATAAAAAAAACATTAGGTGTGGAGTCAAAAAAGAGAAAACTGAATCTGTGATACAAAAATGCTCTAAATTAGCCATTTTATGTTTGCGTCTCGGACACACTATTTTAAACAGATAATTTACGCTTTCCGTTGATATTTAACGAAAAGAAAAGAATACCCTTTAGGAAAAATTTATATACACTCAAAAAAAAGAATACTGTATCGCGAGTCAGTGAAATTATTTTGGAACGACCAAAAAAAACGTTTAGGAAAAGTTTAAGCAAAAATAGGAAACAAGTTTTTGCCGATTGATATTTTTTTCTATAGATTTGAATGTCTCTTAGATCTGTATAATTTCGTACTATTTATCGTTTTAATTGTAACCTAACGCGCCACGTGCCATAGATTTCTTATGTTTATTTAGTTTTTTACAAGAGGTCTGATTAGTTTAAATTGTTCTGTGGTTCAGCATTAATCAAGCACAAGCTAGTTCTAAGTTGGGTGGAGATCGTAATCTTAATGTAAAGAATCGTAATCATGATGAAACTATATCTAAGCAATACACATTTGTATACCACCCTAGAGATGATGATATAAGAGAATAAAGTTCTTTTTTCGTTTTTTAAGAATGTTTTTTTTTTATGATTTCTTTAAATTTGCATGATCTGTAATACTAACAGTGGTGGAGTTAAACATCTGAAATAACAAACATTCGATAAAATGTATCTCCACAAAAACGCAGTCGAAAACAAATCATCTAATGCAAACAAGTTTAAATAACTAACAATCTCAACAACTAATACCATGGTAGTCCGAACCATCCTTTGTATTTTACTTTGTTCTATCAGTCTAAAATATTCCTTGTAGGCAGGCGTTAAAATAGGCGCAATCGTTTTGACGAAGATAGCGCCTCATTAGAATAATAGCAATGACAAAAATGCAATTTAGCGGTTAACTTGGCTGAGCTATAATTTCTATACAAATCCATGTTACACACAAGCAGGAAACCGTCAAAGGTGAAACATGGCGTTACTCTTATTTTAAAGCACTCTAAACCTCATCTGCAATTGTTTAAGCTCAATTCCAAGCTATGTAGTGTTGCTCGCATCGGCCTAATCATTCTCACCGGAAAACCATGTTCAGGCATTATCTGTGCCTGTAGATAAACACTGAATCGCATGCTGCCTTGAAATGAATAAACGGATGCACAGTTTGTAATCTCGAAACATATCTACAAGCAGCGAACTGGACTATCGAAATTCATACATTTGATCTTATGAAAGTGGAATGATTATTGCAATACGAACCCTTTATATGTATGTATCGTTTAAGCATCACTCCACAACAATGCCTGAAGTCTTTACACAATTTCACACATAGCTCTACGTGGTCGATACTATCGTCTGCCGTCTTGGAATCAATGAAAGAAGATGCGTTGAGACCTGTAGGCGAATTCCGGCGCGTTTTTTTCTCCGAAGAAAAGAAAATTTTCTTGCTAGTGATTTATGGAAAAAAATTTCTTCTCTTCGAAGAAAATGTGCGCTGGAATTCACCTACTGGTATTCTAGACAGTTTTGAAAGATTTGCCGTACATGAAAGATCTGGTTAGTTGTCGATCGGCCATCAACGAAGCCGGTTTAATAACTTGCCACGAACTCGTCTACTACAGGTGACAGACGACGGAAGATGATCTGGGATAACACTCAATAGGCCGCATTCAGGATGGTGATCACTCGGAAGTTCTCACAATCTAATTTGTCGCCTTTCTTGTAGATGGGGCATATTACGCATTCTTTCCACACCTCCGGTAGCTTTTCTGTTTCCCAGATTTTGCCTATAAGCCGGTGAAGACAAATGGCCAGCCTCTCCGGGCCCATCTTTGTGAGTTTAGCTCCAATACCATCCAATATTAGCAGGTTTATTATTCTTGAGCTGGAGAATGGCACCTATGACCTTCCGCAAAGTAAGGGCTGGTTGGCTATCAACATCCGCATTACTGACGAAGGCGTTACCTCCGTTATCTCGATCTTCATTGTCTGCGCTCTCAGCGCCATTCAGGTGTTCGCCGAAGTGCTGCTTTCACCTTTCGATCATTTTACGTTCGCTTGTCAAGATGCTCCTATCCTTATCCCTGCACATATCGGCTCGCGGCACGAAGCCATAACGAGATGAACTTCCGCGTTTTTTAGACCGGCACAGCTGTTAAATTTCTTCGTACTCCGTCTATAACGTCCCAACCGATCCGAGTTGTGCAGGAAATGCGGGAAGAAAGGGCACTTCGGGAAAGATTGTATTTTTTTTTGTTTTTTACAAGGGGGAAATCTGCAAACAGATCCCCTGAGAAGATAACTCAGGGAATGCGGGAATGACGCACCAACGACGACCCGCTAAAACCAGCCTATGCACTGTGCATGAGCAATTCATTTAGAATTGCTCAAGTGGTGAACAGTGCATCGACATGACCCTTGGACTCAGACCTTCATCTCCCCGGAACCACCTTACGGTATTTCTTCGGGAAGGAACCAGTGCATATAGCACAACACGTGTAGCAGAAGTAGCCTAGGCAAACTGCCCAAGTAACACAGCTTGTTATATAAGAGTTTAAAATTAACGTTACAAACATATTCGGTAGTATTTTTATAGCATTTATGATTTAATATTTTACACTTGTATAACTGAAAAAGCGCAAAAAATGGCGGCTTATATAACATCTCAAAAGATATACGAAATCAATCCAACGGGCGATTCACGAACGTATTTTCAACATATTATAAATATACATTGGATCAAGAGTAATAACAAGATATAATAATGCTATTTGGCAGCAATCAATACTTGCAAAAAACTTGTATACATCTTCCACATTTATTTGTTGAAATCGAGCAGTTTGCAAGTGCTATTACTAGCAAAACTCATCTATATAACAAACTGATTATTTTTTATTACAGCCAGACATATTAGTTGGAAAATGGCTATTTGCTAGTGATTTAACTTGCAGAATACTTTTGTATGACAAGCGAATCATTTGTAAATCCAACTATATTTGAAGCACGAAAACAAAGAATTGAAAATGTGTTTCGAAATATATGGCTACTTTAATCCGAAAAGTGATGACCTAAATAGTAATTCGGATAACAATACGAGATGTTAAAATGCATATCATCAGCAATGTGTAGTGATATTTTCAATGCGGCTCAAAATTTATGGTGAAACACCCATTTGAACTCTTAAAAAACTTACGCGCCAGCATTTTAAATGGAAAAATTAAGAATAGAATTATTGAAATTCTGTTATTTTGTGAGATTTGTTCTGATCCGCATGGAGAAATAATATGGCGTCTTGCCTACGAAGCTTACAGTGCCATTCATATATGTTTGGAAAGGCTAACATTTCCAACAAAAGCAGATATTAAAATCTGAAAGTAATTGGATACTTATTTTATGTACGGAAAAAAAAACTATTACGTTCCAATAAATTCAAATACATTGATTGTGTCAAACTGAATTTAAAATAAATATCTCAATACTTGATGGCATCTCCTCATCAAATCCAGATAACCAAAATATTCCTTTCTCGTGACATGATGTCATATTTTTAGCCAACACTGTTATCTACACATTTGCCAAATTAACAATTCCTAAGAGATTTAAAAATAGGTTAAAATAACGTTTCAATAATGTTTTTGGAGCAGCTTCATTAAATGTGTTGAAAAGCTTACAATATACGTTTATAATACACTTTTACAGCATATCCACAATATGCTTCAAAATAAGTTACTGTTTCGTTTTTTGATGATCCAAATAACATCAAAATAACCTCATTACAGCTTCTTTTCCAACTGATCAAAATGTATCAAAACGTCAAAATTTAATTTGTTTACAAACATTGTAAATACAAATACGGGTGTAACTAGTACAGTATTTTGATTTTAGTTGAAAAAAAAATGCTTCTAAAGCGTAAAAGATTAAACAATCGAAACGAGCAAATAAAAAAAGAGACTTATTCATCGCAAAATGCAAAGGTCTAACCAAACCAAACGTGAGTGTGGTACACGAATCCAAAAAATAATGGAACGCGGGTGACACGGCAACAGACGCAAATATTATCATGGAACTAGTCAAACCCAAGTGTCTAAAGCTGAATCGTGGATTTACCGGCAAACGCAAAACGCCTGTCCATTGATTATCGTCACACAATTGTCGAAGGGTCGGGAAAAAAGCGGGAAAAGGAACTGGTTGATCACATGCAAGAAACGCTGTGGGTCTCCTGATCCGACCTGATAATAATACTTCAGCAGAGATTCGAATGCCTCGAAAAGATGCATGACAGCTTGTCCTCTGTAGAGTTTGTGCTAGATGAGCTTTATCTCCCCCTCTCAAAAATCCTCGCAAAAACATCAGATTGGTGGCTACTGGTACTACGTAAAGCATTGCAAAAATGAGTGGGGAACAGTCCGGGTCAATGGAATAATTTTTCGATGGTTATCCATCTGTATGCGGATGTTTGAACATAGCTGAAAAATATTTTAGAATACACTATTACAGCTTATATATTGTTTATGTTTACTAGTGAGGCATAAATCTGAATGAAGTTATAATAACGTTCATATAGCGATATTACTACCTAAACAATTTGTCACTTTTTGGTCTAGTATTTAAACGTGATATGTATTTTGATAACACTTTTATTGCTTTTATGATACACAAGCTATCCTGATTTCACCAATAAAGCTCTTATATAACAAGATATTATGCTTGCTGCTTAGAAAGAAGTATTTGGTGTTACTTGGGTGCTTCTCCTAGCCGACTTAAACAATGTTACAAGGGACCAGCCTCGGCAGGGCTAATCCTCTGCAGCCAACTCTTGGTCGGCGCGCCATAGACGCTGCAATTCTAACATAATGTGAGTGACAGCCGTAGTTACTGCATTCCAGCACTCGGCATCCGCACACATTCTCTCTATGATATTGTCGGGGGACGTGTCCCCTCCGCATGTAGTGAGCATGCGACCTCTCACAACAATGAAACGGGGGCAATCGAACACGACATGCTCCGCTGTTTCCTCTACACCAGCACAATTGGGGCACGCAGGAGATTCTGAGTGCCCGAACCTATGCAGGTACTGTCTATAGCAACCATGTCCTGACAGAAACTGCGTCAGGTGGAAGTTCACTTCCCCATGGCTTCTACCATACCAATCTGACACATTTGGTATTAGTCGATGGGTCCATCTACCCTTAGTGGAGTTATCCCATTCCTGCTGCCAGCTTCTGAGGGTTTCCTCTTTACACGTGTCGCGGACTCCTCTGGTACCCCTTTGGTTGAAGCATTGAACATCTTCCTTGATGATGAGCCCGATGGGCGTCATCCCGGCTATGATGCACACGGCCTCTTTAGATACCGTCCGGTATGCACTTGCTACTCTTAAGCACATTATCCTGTACGTGCTTTCCAACCGCTTTAGGTTTCTGTTCGTTCTAAGCGCTTTTGACCAGATTGGTCCTCCATACCTTAGTATGGATAGCGCCACGCTTGCCAGCAGCTTGCGTTTGCTGGCAATTACAGCAGAGCTGTTAGACATCATCCTCGAAAGCGCCGCTATAGCCGTAGATGCCCTTTTACAGGCATATTCAACGTGGCTAGCGAAGCTCAGCTTGTCATCGATCATTACCCCAAGATGCCTAAGGGATCGCTTGGACTCTATGGTGCAATCACCTACCGAGATAAGCGCCCGTTGCTCGGACTTGCGGTTGTTGACCACCACCACCTCAGTCTTGTGACGGGCCAGTCCTAGTTTCCTAGACTTCATCCATTCCTCAACCAGGGAAATAGAGTGCGCTCCTGTCAACTCTACTTCCTCCATCGATTCACCATAGACCACTAGGGTGATATCGTCGGCGAAGCCAACAATCTTAACACCCGTCGGAAGGGGCAGCCTCAGTACGTCATCGTACATCGCATTCTATAACAGCGGGCCCAGGATTGAACCTTGAGGTACTCCCGCGGTAATTCGAACGCTTTTCTGCCCCTCCTATGACACAGAGTAGAATCCTACCATCAAAATAGCTTTCTAGAAGCTTACACAACTGCACCGGTACCTTGAGGCGGTGAAGCGCGTTATTGCAAGAACAGCTGTACTTACACAGGGAACCAACAGACGCTACTCGGGATCAGTATCATCCTCAATGTGTAAATACTGGTGCTCTTATTATTATAATAAACAATACCGGCGCCAGCTGCGTCCGAATGCAGGTCAATTTGGGAATGGGAGGGAAATGTTGACGTGTTACTTGCTTTACAGAAGCCGAGGAGTCCTCTGCACTTCCACAAGAAAACACTGGGAGTTTGGATATGGGAAATGATTCGTTTTGGTAAACGATAAATATATAATTCGAAATGAATACGTGAGCATATACACGAATGACCGCACTATCCAAACCAGACACGATACTGATTTCGTAGCTCGCTCGACAGGAGCATACAACAGGTTCAACGTATCAAACTCTACTGACGCGTTTTTTTTTTACCGGCACATTTCGTTTTTTCTTCCGCGCAACGCGAACCGAACACAATGGATCCGGATTCCGTCGCTCGCCCACAAGGAGCATGCAACAGATTCAACGGATCCAACACTACTGACGCGTATGTTTTTTTTTCACCGGCACACTTCGTTTTTTCTTACGCGCAGCGCAAACTGGACACAATGGATCCGGATTCCATCGCTCGCCCACAAGGAGCATGCAATAGATTCAGCGGATCCAACACTACTGACGCGTTTGTTTTTTTTTTTTCACCGGCACACTTCGTTTTTTCATCCGCAAAACGCAAACCGGGCACAATGGATCGGGATTCTCGCTCACAAGGAGCATGCAACAGATTCAACGGATCCAACACTACTCTGTGGCCGGCCACACCATATGGCAATGAAGAAGTAGGAAATGCCGAAGCTCGTCAGATCCCCAACGAGCAGCTCATAGCAGCTGTGAAAGCGTTGAAGCTGAACAAAGCCCCGGGTCCGGACGGAATCCCCAACGTGGCACTCAAAGCAGCGGTCCTTGCGTATCCAGATATGGTAAGGAAGGTTATGCAGAAATGCCTGGACAAAGGTCAATTTCCAGAAATATGGAAAATTCAGAAACTGGTATTGTTGCTGAAGGCATGAAAACCGCCCGGGAATCCAGGATCATATAGGCCTTTATGTTTACTGGATATACTCGGTAAACTCTTGGAACGGGTTATCCTCAGCCTGGTGATGAAATGCACAGAGAGCGAGAACGGGCTATCAGAAAGGCAGTTTGGATTCCGGAAAGGAAGGTCGACGGTGGACGCGATTTAAACAGTGCTCGAGAGGGCCGAGAAAGCATTGAAACAATAGCGTAGAGGAGATCGTTACTGCGCCGTGGTCACAATAGATGTTAAGAACGCGTTTAACAGCGCCAGCTGGGAAGCCATTGCAACTGCGCTGCACAGAATGAGGGTTCCCGACTACTTGTGCCAGATTTTGAAGAGCTACTTCCAAAACCGTGTACTGAGGTATGAAACCGACGCCGGCCCGAAGGAGTTAAGAATAACGGCTGGAGTCCCACAAGGTTCCATACTGGGACTAACGCTGTGGAATGCGATGTACGACGGGTTCTATCGCTGGAGCTACCCAAGGGGTTTGAGGGCTTCGCCTATGATGTCGTTCTAACGGTAATAGGCGAGACGCAGGAGGAAGTAAAAATGCTGGCAACGGAGGCAATTGGTCTAGTCGAAGATTGGATGGAGGGAGTCAAGCTGTAGATAGCCCGCCACAAAACAGAGGTGCTACTAGTTAGCAACTGCAAAGCAGTCATGCACGGTGAGATCACTGTCGGGGGGCATGCCATAGCATCACAGCGAAAGCTGAAACACCTGGCTGAACTTCAACAGTCATGTCGATTATGCATAAGACTTATGCCTAACATAGGTGGTCCTAGAAGCAGTAAGAGGCATCTCTCTGGCTGTAGTATCAACATCGCTACTAAGATACGGTGTGCCAGCCTGGGGCGCGGCGCTACAGACCAAGCGGAATCGGGATAAGTTAAACAGCACTTTCCGACTCATCACCATGCGAGTGGTGAGCGCGTACAGGACTATTTCGTCGGAGGCGGCATGCGTGATCGCTGGAATGATCCCGATCTGCATCATCCTGTCCGAAGACATCGACTGCTATCTTGAGCTTGAGCTTGATTGGCCGCCTGTGGATGCACTCCAGTATCGCCAGATCAGCTGCACTTACACAAGGAACCAACCGAATGACTGCTTGGGACTAACAGGCATCCTCAGTGTATAAGTGCTGGTGATCTTCTATTTTTAGGCAACAATGGCACCTGCCACGTCAGAATGCAGACCAATGAGGGGAAGGGGGAGGAATTGATGATGCATTGAACTGGCTCCCACGTAGACCGTATATTCCACTGCATCCACGCCAGTTCATGCGGGAGTGTATGGATTGGGGGAAAGGCATGGTAGAGAGGTTTGCTTTTGTGGTTAGCAGACTGCCTATGTATCAGGCGTAAGAAAGGCGTGCGCGTGGAAGTAGTAAGCGTTAGGGAAACGGTTTCTTGTCCGTCTCTGGTTCTAGCGTTTGCTATGAACGAATAGTTTGAGTGTGATATATTTAGAATGGAAGATAGAAGCAAGTGAGAGATACACAACTACAAAGTACGAGGAAAGGGACGGGCCTGGGATTGAACCCATGACCTTCTGCATATGAAGCAGAATCGGTAGCCATCAGACCACCAACCCCGTCGTCCGAAGACATCGACTGCTATCAGCAAAGAGAAACTAGGCAGGCGAGGAAATTAGCAAGAACTCGTTCCCTGGCTACGTGGCAGCAAGAATAGGATGCCTCCGAGAAAGCCAGGTGGACCCACAGGCTCATCCCGAATCTATCAGTCTGGGTGAACAGGGAGCACGGAGAAGTGAACTTCCACATGACACAGTTCTTGTCAGGTCACGGCTGCTTCAAGCAGTATCTGCATAGATTCGGCCATGCGTCTTCACCATTCTGTGCTGACTGTTTGGAGATTGAAGAAACGCCAGCACTTATTGTCTTCGACTGCCCGAGGTTCAACATAGAACGAAACACGGTGGCGACTGCTTTTGGTGAGTACTTCAGCTTACAGCGCAACTGGTGAGAAGAGCAACGAAACGAGACGCAAAGAGCAGCGCTTGGCGTCGGGACGTCGGGAAGTCGGGGCGCCTATGAACCAGAAGCCAAGCTCCCACCGGAATTGTCGGACTAACCTTGTCACTCGATAAGTCAGTCTGTTGATGAGAGGAGACTATCGGGCGCGATCAGAGTAGGCTAGATCCTCCGTCGGGGACTAGACTGAGTAGAACGAGCGTAACGTAGTATCGGTAATAAGTCATCCAGGCGCCTGTGAACCGTAAGTCACCCTCCAACCGGAATTGCAGAACCGACCCTGACACTTGGCCGACCACCATCGAGTCGGAGTAGGCTAGATCCTCCGCCGGGGACTAGCTAGTAGATCGCGAAACAGCACCGCCAAATGGTCGTCGAGGCGCCTGTGAACCTGAAGCTTCCCTCCACCGGAATCGCAGGACCTACCTCGGCATCTGCCCGGCCAGCTTCGGAGTAGGCTAAGTCCATCGTCGGGGACTAGCTGAGTAGATCGCGGAACAGCACCGGCAAATGATCGTCGGGGCGCCTGTGACCCGGAAGTTTCCTTCCACCGGAATCGCAGGATCGACCTCGGCATCTGCCCGGATAGCATCGGTTCGGAAGATCTTCCCAAGATTTTGCCAACTTTTGTCCTATCCATGGTTTTGAATGTGGACGTGCCTCTGCCGACAGTTTACAGAAATGGGAGTTGAAATGATCTAACCATCCATGCTAATAGATTTCCCAATTAGTTGTGATATGATTCCAATCTTTGTTGAGAAATGTGACAAAAACAAGCTAAAGAAACTGCGTTGAGAAATCAACAAACTAATATTACAGATCACGCAAATTTAAGTGGAAATAATTCACATTGTGCGAAACGGTGAAATTAATGAATCGGTACGAAAAGTGAAGAAAAAACATTGACATCAGGAGGAAAACAATTTCAAAGCCACACAACATTGTGGATTGAAAACCGCGAGAATTCGAAAGTATATTCTTGAGTTGCAGGATTTTAAGGCGCCGTCTACAAATTACGTAACACTGGAAGGGGAGGGAGTAGGCTAAAACGTTACAGCTCAAACATAAATTTAAAAATTTTCATCCGAAAAGCGTTACGGAGGGGGAAGAGGTCAAAAAATTTCAACTAATAAATAAATACCAACATGGCTTTCTTGATTTTTAACAATTTTACATAAATTTTTACGTTGGTATAAAATAACAAAACATTCGAGAGACTTGGAAGAATATGATTCTGCTAATTACATTGAAAAAAGGAATTGTAAAAGCAAAAAGCACTGGCCGTAATTCGAAGTTTTTACCCACAGCATGAGAATGGCTATGCGTATTTCACAACGGTTTTTTCGGTCCCCATACATGAAAAATATAGAATTTACGTAAATTTTATAGTAGTTTTATCTATTTGTCTCAGCACATAAACCTAACATTACCTAAACAATGCCCCTAAGATTTTTGAAAGGTACCGAATAGCTGTACAGCGCCTATAATAGAATCCGTATGACTCAAGAGTATACTATCCAATATTCTGCATAGTACAAAACCAAGCGTAATGAATGAATCATTTTTTATAAACAAATTATCAAGAAAATCTTCCACATTCTCCCTCTTATTTTGAGAATATTTCTGTTAAAAAAGCTAAAGCGATAAAATGAGACTGCCTCCACTAAAACACATAATTTAATTGGGATGAGTGCAATTATTCCGCCAACAAACATATATGTTTTGCATAACATTAATTAGGCAGCAGCAAAACATATAAAGTATCAAGCCAATAAAACTTTAAAAATCCTTTGTGAACCGTAAAATTCCAAATCATCAAATAAGTGTGTGTGACAACGATAGTAAACTAAATATCCTCGGTATACTTTATGTGACTACGGCGAAAATCAATTATCTACTCTGGTTGGCGATTTTTCGAACTACAAATAACCAATAGCAGTGCATCCAGGTTTGACCAAACGCATTAGAAGCATGTAGTTTGAGTTTTTTGAAGGCTTTGGCAAACCAAAATGCACACAATGTGTGCACAAAGTGTATAGAACAGAACATGAGAGATAAACTGAAGAGCATTAGCATTATTTTTTAAGATATGTTACGAATTCAGACCGCTAGAGACCCTTGAGCAACTGAAGCTTGAAAGCTCATACTCATATAAAAATCATTTGAAGATGTTCTAGAAATACAAAATTAACGTTTATTTCCGTACGATCAAAGCGCCACCAGCGGTCCAAATCTACTAAACGTACTGGAATGAAAATATTCGTACATATAAGGCAGAATACAGGGCAAACCATTTCGTTTGTATTTTTTATCAAAGACTTCATTAAGAAATACGTCAATCCATTATAAAAAAAATAAGCAAAGATCTGTGTATAAATAATGATACAAACTGTCGGTAGGTGGCAGTAGATTGTATAACTGGCAGATTATTATTGTTATATTTACAAAAGGTATATAACATACAGACTACACACAGGAAAGCAAACGGACATGAAACAATGGGAAAGTGTACTCAAAGTACAGGCATACTTGAGAGTAATGTTGTTGAAAGTGATTTTAAGTATGAATTTTATTGAAAATATGTACTACCGATAATTGAATTGCAGGAAACCAATGTTGTAAAATGGAAGGATCACTTCCTTCTCTGTGCAATATGCCAATAGAAATGGATGCATTAAGCTTGTTTTGTTTTAAAATATTCATTTAATTTACAATGCAACAAACTACAAAAATGTGAAACCACGTGAAACTCTGCCACATGAAACCGGTTCACAACCCGTTTCATGCCAAGCAAATTTACCTCGTTTCTCATTTCTTCACACAGTGCCACAAGTTATAATTAGAATACCATAAAGCTAGCTCAAATGCCACTTTAGGTGAATGAACTTTCCTGTTCACTAAACCAAAATCTACGGGAAAGATCATTTACCTACGGTGGTTCCATATTTACACAGACAGATGAAGAAATAGCCATAAATATGATACAAAACCAATAGTTCAAAATAGACCTAAACCAATTCATCAAAACAATGTTTTCAACAGGAAGAAGCTTTCTAATTTTTCTTACAACTACAACAAATTCGTTTTCAGTTTCCTTTCCATTAAAGACAACATGCAACAGCATCAAAATCACGCGAAAGAACAAAAGTAACAAAGTCCGGAGTCAATGCAGCAGAAAATATTGTAAATTTCAGGCCAAAGATTAATTGTTTCGATGTTCGGCTCTAAGACATCTGGGCGTAACTTTGGAAAGTAGTGCGACATAAATATGTGAATAAAATATAAGCAGAAAATATTCCCCTCAAAAAAAATATCGTAATTAAGGAAACAAACATTTTAAATCAAGAGAATCAAACATTCGCGTAGTTTTAAATTGATGACTGTACTCTTTGAGGAGGATTTAATTTGGAAATTACTATAAGCATTGTTAAACAAAAGATATTTTCCTCGAAGGCTACACTCACAAACAAACGCTAAAATGAGACGAAAAATAAAACACGTTGCAACATTCAGATATATCTTCATTAATGAAAAAACAAAAATCGAAAATGATCGTTGTAATTTCATCCCTTCAATCATCACCTGGATCTAAATTGAGTAATAAAAGCGAACCATAACTATATTTGATTATGATACCAATTAAATACTAATGGTCAAATAAAAATCTTGTATATAACTGATGTGTTTTATTCATGCCTGAAAAGCAGGATCCGAAATCAATATATGTATCTATAAATGAAAAACGCATGAAGAATGAGGTGTTACTTTCATAAGCAATGCATTCATTGAATGGGAAACGTCATTCCCACCCCTTCTTGCATTGGCCCAAAGAAATCGGAATTGATTCGCAGAAGGAATGTCATCAGAGATTTCTCCAAAGATGCCTTTAGCAGTTCTTGAAACTATGCCTTAAAGGATCATAGATTCCCCAAAAACTTCAATAATTTCTCAAAATATGGGATGGATACCTCCAGAATTGCCTTCGAAGATTCCGTTAAGAATGCATTCAAGGACTGTGCTAGGAATGTTGTCATGGATTCCTTTAAAAATGCTTCAAAGGATTCATCTAGAAATGTCTTCAAGAGTTCCTTCAGAAACTCATTCAGCGATTCTTCCAGGAATGCTTTTAGATATTTCTTCATGTACCGTAAAACGAGGTAACTTTGATAGTTTTTCGAAGAAAACTTCAATATTTATGCATGTTGTTTCAAAGAAATACAATTTATTTTTTTAACCGACATCCTAGCTATCGTTTGTTCTTGATAGATTGCCAAAAGATTTACTCTCAACCATATAAACGAAAGTCAGTTTTCTGTTTTGGGGTAACTTTGATAATGGAGTATAAGGGGCTGTCCATTAATTACGTAAGGGTTTATGGGGGGAGGGGGGGTCTGAGATTTCTTACGCGCCATACAATTAATTTTTGATTTTCATACAAAAAATCATACCATGGGGGGAGGGGGGGTTGAAAAACCCCTAAAATTGTCTTACGTGATTAATGGACCACCCCTAAATTGATTGAATTACGGAACATTTATAGGGCGTTGCATACCTCTAGGCGTTTAACGCTGTATGGAAATTTTTCACTTAGATTACAAAAATGGCCCCAGTTTGCAAAAATAGTTTTCGCTAAGAGGCCAACAACAAGGCCGTCAAGGATAAGTGACGAACTCATTATGACTTCATGAATAAGGTGTGGCCCATTTAGAATTAGAACATACACAAATTGGAATAATTTGGATATAATTCAACAAAAATGAATTCTGTTTTAACTCAAATGTTGCATTACTTGTTAGCTTCAAAGGAAAAATAATAAAAAAAAATCAACCCCTGAAATGAGAAGAAGAAATTGTCGGACTTTTCCCGGATTACGGTTAATTAATTTGCGCACACTTTTTCATCCATATTTTTGACAAGTTTATCCCATTTAGTTAAGGTGAAGATAAATCGAAGCCAAAATTAAAAATTTCAAGAGCACGGATCTGGAGAACTAAACATCCGTTTAAGCTGAAAACTTAATCGATCGGTCACTAGCTGGTGGTAATCAATCGATAAGGTTTTCAGCTCAAACGGGTGTTTGGTTCTCCAGATCCGTGCCCTTGAAAATTTCAACTTTGGCTTCGATTCATCTTCACCTTAACAGTTCGTCGGTGTTTTGACGATACTTTGATTCGCTCTAAGCTTCCGCTTCATAATAGCCCAAAATCTCTTAATTGGGCTTAGTTGGTGTCAATTACGTGGATATCACCTATCATGAAAAAATCCTTAAATTCCGTCAACACTTGATCAAACAACTTCATTGTACGGAATTTGGCCACATTTATCTAATTTTGTTCCCTATGTAACGTGATGGTGTACACTAGGAGAGTAACAGTGAGCCACGGAACTCAAAATTAACCAACTTACTAAAAGTAGCCAACTGTTACAATCCTCAGCCTTTCTGCTGTTAAACGACCTCGCTTATGCGCAAACAGTTCTGAAGGAGCTGTTGCGAAGTCGCACGTTCTGTTGCCCGGTTAGGGGCGGTCCATTAATTACGTAAGACATTTTTCGGGATTTTTCAACCCCCCCTCCCCCCATGATAAGATTTTTTGTATGAAAATCCAAAATAAATTGTATGGCGCGTAAGAAATCTCAAAACCCTCCTCCTCCCATAAACCCTTACGTAATTAATGGATAGCCCCTTAGCGGTCTCAGGGCAGGTTAGGCGGACGCGATCCAATCTCGTAAACCAAAGCGGACGAACGATACTGAACTCAACCAAACCTCAATTTTGGTGAAACTAAACGTAACCGTTTCTAAAGCTGATCTTACCAAATTGAGCTTAGCTCACATCAAGTCATAATTGCTCACAGACTAATACGAAACTGAATTTATGCATGGTTAACAATATTTGTATTCAAATAATCATTTGGAATTTGTTTGATTCATTTTTAGTGTGTGTAAGGGAACTAGAAGGTTCGAACCTGGTTTATGCTGACGACATGTTGACGATGCAGTGCGACAGATCTTGCCGCGTAGAGCGCAGTCGGTGGGCGTGGCGATTCAATGATGAAGGTTAGCAGGCGAACAGATGAACTACCCCCAGCGTGGCAGTGCCAGTGGCGGGTGTCCGCGCGTGAACGCAGAAAATAATACACGCCGATGTTGCGACTTTGGAATCGACCAATAACGCCACCGATGGCAGCATTCTCAGCGACTTGCTTTATGGCGTAGACTTGTCGGTGTTGGATTCAGGCCAGGGCTGTTAAATGTCATGAATTTCACGTGACTTTGACATTTGAATATTGCTAATATCATCGCCCCTAGTGGAAAAAGTCATCGGGAAATGTTTTTCCCGGTGACCTTTTCCGAATTACTATCGATTGCCAATACCGTTAAGTCACCAGTCACCGTGCGGCCTCCATTCACCGTGCACATATACAAATACCTACAGAATATTCATACAATTTTCACAAATTATTCTTTTGTCAGCAAAATAAGATAAAACTGATGAAATGAAGTAGTTTTTGTCACAAATCATTTTGAAAAACCTAGTTTATGTAGTCAAAATCATGTGAATTCTGTTTGATGATGAGCTTTTTTAACACTCTTAGTAGAAACGCCAAAAATTCACATTTTTCATTTTAACGACAGAGTATGAAATTTTTCAAAATTTCAACAAGTGTTCTCTGTGGATATTATTAGTAAGATGTATTTCATCGTATAAGCAATAAGATTTTTTGCAAATTAGAATTTTTTATTATGTTTCAGTCGAAACCCAGATGCACGGTGAATGGATCCTTTTCAATATATATGGTTCCTATTACCGTGCATTAGTGTAAAAGGCATGAAATTATTCGGTAGTATTAGATTTATTGTTATGTCGTCATTAAACTACTTCATATTTAGTATTTTTGTGAATAAGGAATGGTTTGGACAATACAGTCAAACCTCCTATAACGATTTTAATGAAAAAATAATTATTTAGCCAATTTTGAAACTTTTTATGGTTTTTATTGCAAATGAAGATTTAAGTACTCTTAAAAATGAGTGCGCACATTACTAGCATCATAGCTTCTCCATCAACAACGTTTCTTCAAGATACAAAATTAAATCATGACGAAAACTATACGCACGGTGAATGGTGCACTAGTGTGCACGGTAAATGGTGACATAGAACGGTACGAGGCGACCTTAACATGACATTTTCAAACATAATTTTTGAGTATTTTTTTGTTATGCATCACTAGTTTTAGATTTTTCCATGGATTATTATATAATTTCAAGCAAGGTAGTGGTATTCTAGTACGCTTCAAGTTATTTGGAAAAGTTATATAATTTTTTACAGTTCAACTTTTTTTTAAATGCACGGTGAATGGTAGCTTGACGGTATTTGTTGATGCGATATTTCACGCTCAGAAAAGCGTTCTGGAAAACGTGAACTGTCAAAAATACACCGTGAACTACCATGATTGGTCTCGTATACATGATCTAGTTCACGGTGTATTTTTGTTGTTGACGAGTTCACGCCTGCTGTTCACGGATACGAGAACGGATTTTTTTTTCTGTGTTCGCATGCTAGGGTGCTATAATTAATTTAATTTTTCCAAAATTTTGACATTTAACAGCACTGATTCAGGCACTTTAGGAGGATGAAACGGATGGAAACGAGTCGATTTGATGACGGCACTCGGCTATCAGTCGAGCGGATGGTGACAATCGTTCAGGCTTGTCCACTGGCTCAGAGTGCGGTACGGTGCACCCCTACGGACGAAAGCCGACCGATGAGCAAGGTCAACGACGAAGAGTTCTTGATCGAACGGAATGATTGCGTCCAATGACTCAGGGCACATGGCGGACTGCCCCTACGGACTACACATGCACTGAACAATCGAATGTAGGCGGGGGCCCTTGACTCAGGATCGTGGTCGATTGTCCCTACGGCCAACGTGGTCGGTGAGCGCGACCGGTACAACAGTCCTCGGACCGTTGTCTTCGTCCTACACGAGATTGGGTCCAATTATTCGGAGATGATGACGGGGATCCCCTACGGACACAGCTGAGGTGAGGAATGCACGGGGTAACCCACGCGGTTAAACGTCAATCGCGTTTCGGCTTCACCTCTGTCGACCTCTGTTTCCTCCTCCTAAATTAGTCCAAATCTGGAACTAGACAAAAAAAACCTCGTTCGAAGGTTTGTCCTGTTCTCGACACTGAATTCTCCTTACACTTTTCTTTGCCAAAATCGATCAATATTGCTAATTTGGAGCAGCTTATGATCTTTTTCGAATTTGATCACACTTGATCAGGTTCACTGTACACTTTGTATAGATTCTTGAACTGAACTGCTCCGCTCAAAAGCCAATTTGGAAAGCGCTTGGGTTCAAAGGGCAAGGTATCACAAAACCTTCTTTTGCGGACCGATTTCTAAAGGTCCAGCTCAACATTGTTTGTGCAACTTATGATAAGCGAGATGGATATATTTGCATCCTCGTTTGGTCGGGTAGCCATTGCGCGATAATGCACTTTTGCGCAACACGACGGAACGTCACGTCTCATGTCACGCGACAAAAACATGGTTACACCCTGGGAGGGAGGCACAGATACTACACACGAAATAAAGAACAACGTTCGTTTGAACTGCAAGATAACTCCAGCTTGCCAACAACAATCAAGGCAGGCTTGGGGAAAATCGCTAGTTTTCCTTTGTTGTGCACTTTCGAGCTTTCCTGACGAACATGGAAAGAGGGCCACAGTTTTCCCAGGTTACACCTATTTGGTTGTCTGCAGACATGGTATGATCGGAGGCTTCAATATCCGAAGTCAGCACGGTACTGCATGGCAAAAAGTTCGGTTTTGGCACAAATAGCGGTCTAAAATGTTAGGATTTGAATCAATGGTCCTGATTTTAAACCACAGCTGACGGTGCACAGTAACTGCCCGACGCTTCTTCCTTTATGGCTTGCGATTTGTCAAAATAGTTACTTTGCACTTATTCAGTACGAGCCACACAGTATTTATTGAAAAACCTAACACTTTTGCAATTTCTATTCCTGATCAAGACATTTTTTTTAATTTTGTGCACAATTATTTCCCTGCTCTCTACTTCCATGTTGAATTTCTCAGAAGTGCGTTCGAATTAGGCTGCGAAAAAAATCATGTGATGTTATTATTGTTATAGAGCACACATGGACAGTTCAGCTTCTAAATTGGACCACTAGAGTCGTGGTAAGAACCAAAGATGTTTGTTGCAATTCTGAGTGGGCCACACCTAAGTGATCGTAGAACAGATTGTTTGTGAGCGTTTCAGAATCGCTAAAATTTTAAAATATTCAAAAGCATTCTTTTGACTAGGATTAAACAGAGAAAGAATTTTGTGTGATCAGTTTGTAATATAAACATGATGTCTGTAATAAGGAACGCATTACAATTCATACAACTATAACTATGGCTTGAATCAAAATTTGATGAAACTCTTTTAAACTGTGTCTGTTCTCTGTTATTGAACCCAGAGATTATTATCATGATCTTATAGCTTATTTTTGATAGATATGACCTAGAACTCCTTGAAAACAGTCTTCCCAAACGAACACCGAACACGTTGGTTCAGGCGGTTTCGGTACTCTCCTTGTACTCTGTTTTCGTGTGCAAACCGAAACGCTTGAAACTGAACCTAAACCCAAACATGTGTAATGTGAACATCGGTGCAAACGCCGGTTCGAAAACCGGTCCATTTGTACCTCGATTGCAACCGTGGTTCAAATTTTGGTGCTAATCTTCCGAGGTTCAGAACGATGACACAAACGGAGAGACAGAAAATTGTTAATATCCACGCTTATCAATTTCTACTTATCGTGTCTTGTTGTTTGATTTAGTAAAATCCTTGGTTTTTTCATAAAGTTACCACTGAATGTTATTCAAAGTATTGATCTCAATTGATCTGCTTAAATGAAACATTTATTCAAGCCTTAAGGGTCTTGCGATTAGAACCAAGAAGTTCCATAGATGATCGTAGAAGTTTATCCGCGTGGATTTCAATCGTTCTCTGTCGGCCTGCTTTGCGCATTATTTAACCCTCTAATACCCAAATTTTTATTTTCGATTTAAGTATTATTTTTCGTTATCTAAAATCGTTCTAAACATGTTTTGGGCATTTATTTATTTTTATTCGCAAATTTTTAAATTTTGGTTTTTGATTTTTATAATTTTTATTTTTGAACATCCCTAGCTTTTTTCATTTTTTCTTGAAGCCTTCTCTAGTTGTTGATTTTTGGCAATAATAAAAATTTAAATTGTTGCAGTATTTTTAAAAATTTTAAATTTTTATTTTTTTTTTCGGAGCGTATTTTATTTTCCGTGTAACTAACGGAAAAACAGGTTTGAAATGATTTTAATACCACCAGGCTCTTTTTTTTTGTGATAGGTTAATCGTAGAAAAATATAAAAGGTACGATTTTTTATATTACACGTTAAATGAAGCCCATGCATTTATAGGTTATATAAGAATACAATTTTTCAAACAATTTCCAAAAATTCAAAAAAGTTTCAAAAGTCATAAAAAACTTTTCTTATATGCGTGTTATGAGTCAAGCTATAAGCCAAAAATAAAATCATTTTGATTTCCGAGCTACAAAAAAATACACAAAATTCCAAAGTGTGCCCCGTCTAAAGGCGGGGTTGGGTATTAGAGGGTTAAACCCAAGTTTGAACCAAAGTTTGAACCGAAGTACACATGTACCGGGTTCGATTTGATACACTGGTACAGAGACGAAGCGCGTTTGTGGTTCAACACAAGTTGCAAAGTTCAAACCAAAGTTGCACATCGGTTCGATTCATGGGAAGACTGCTTGAAAATAAAACCCTTAGCCGCTGTTATGTAAGCAATTCGGATGAGCATATAGTCGTAATTATATCAAAGCAAAAGAATTTCGCGCGCAAGTGGGTTTGGTGATCAACTTCTTAAGACGAGTACTTTCCAGCTTGAAAGTGAAAATAGAATGAATCCAAATCTGGCGAAAGTAGTTTGTTCAATACCCCTAGAACAACAGATGATGCTTCTCCCATTCGTGCTCTTCGCTTCGCCTTGTGATTAAACAAGTCCCCAGTTGCCGAGTGCGCAACGTACCTTCGTGCCGTGCGTACACGAGTTCTCTCTGCTCTTGGAAGTTTTCTTAAAAACTACCTAAATTAATAAAACAGTACTTTTCAGTGCTACTAAAACAGTACTTTTCAGTACTATTTTCTACTATTGATCCCTTTACGATCCTTGTTTGGACCCGTGCCTTCGATTTTTCGTTGGACCCGTTGGCGAAAGCTAGCGGTGGTAAGCTTCTTGGACACCGTCTTGGGTAAAAACCTCTCGAAGGTCACGTCTTCTTTCGTTTATTAATTAAACAAAGAACAGGACCTTTCTCCGGAATGCGAACTTTCTTCCAAGGGTGAAATGAATAATTGTATCGAAATGAGCAATCAGTTAGATGCTCTAGACAAATTTTCCGAACATCAAATCGAAGCAGCCTCTAGCCCAGGCTGTTTGATTCAAGTGAGGAACCAAAGAGTGCCGCCTATCGTGGTCAGTTGTTCCGAATTTGGGGGATTTAGGCAGGAGATCTTGAACTCTATTAGGGCAATCAAGGTTTCCTTCCAAATCGCAAAGAAAGGAGACTGTCGCGTTTTGCCGGAAACTCTTAAAGATCGCGAACTTCTTCTCAAACATCTTGAAGAGAAGAAGCACAATTTTTTTACTTATGACGACAAAACTGAACGTTTGTTCAAAGTTGTCTTGAAAGGTCTCTCAATTGACTATAAATCACCTGAAGAGATCAAAAATGGAATAAATGATTTACAGGTCGGACTCGATTATCCGGAGACTCGATTATCCGGGGACTCGATTATCCGGGATTCGATTATCCGGAATTTTAGACTCGATTATCCGGAGTTTGTTTTTTGATGTTCTTGTTTTTAAATTTTTATGCATAAATCTGAGCTAATTTGGTATTCCAATATGCAATATGAATGGTTTTGAAGTTTTGAACGTATTTAAGAAAAGGGGGGTTTAAAAAAGTGTTTTTTTGTGTATGCTGGTCAAAATTTTTTTTTTCTTGTAAAGACCCCTACTGTTTCTAGAAATAATTTCTGGCTATACCACCGCATCATATAAATAAAACAACAAAAATATATTATTTAAGTTCTTTTATCGAAGATTTCAATTTTTTTCTTAGTGATTCGATTATCCGGAGGATTCGATTATCCGGAGTGAAAAAAAAATCTGTACTCCGGATAATCGAGTCCGACCTGTTCTTGGATTTTCCCCAGTCTAAGTAATCATTATTGTGGTAATCGCGTGTGCTGTGCTTCAGCGTGCATGGACAACTAACTGCTGCACTGCAATGCGTCTGCTTGTTGTTGCGCCACCACGTAGATCCATGTATGTATATGATCGTGTAAGGAATTCGTCACCACATCCCCCTTACTTAATTTAAATATATTTTGGAATACATCGTTCGTGAATTTTAAATTGTCTCTTCGTCAGCTAATGATGTTTAGATTTATGTTTTATTGAAATTCCTCCATGAATAGTTATCATCCAATATAGCAATTTATTATGATAGAATATGGTACAAATTTATTAAACTTTATTAATCTCTTGAGTGAAGGGGCTCATCCTTCCACCTCTTCCCCTAATGTTTTGACTGTCATTATTATACAGGACAGGTCCTATGATGCTTTGGTTGGTTTGTATTCAGACAATTGTTGTGTTTATTAATAAACAGCATTAAGTTCTAGTGCGATGTCTGTTTTTTTTTTTCATCAATATACCAAATGCTTCTGTCTTTCACATCAATGAAAATCAACAGTATAATTATAGTTTCTCATTCGTTGTGAAAATTGTTTGGATTCTATCCAACATAGTTCAAAATCAGTTCAAATCATTAATCTACCGCTGATTACAATGTGTAAATGCTTTATTCTTACATACTGCTTCCTCAGATTAGGAATTATCTTCCATTGTTCGCAAGAATAACTGAAACTAAATAAATGCTGGATTTATTGAGTTGTGGGTTATTTAATAAAAAATCACATTTTTTTAATGCTGTGTTATTCACAGAATGTTTGTTCATCATTGATACGTCGAAATCTTAGTCCACTATTTATCAACAGTTTTTTTTTGTCTTTTTTATTGACATCTGTTTCTCTCTTATAAGGACTATGCACCTAAAAAGAAAAGTAATCTAGCTCGATGCGTAAGAAATTTCTTTCCAGATATAAACAAGTAAAATATTATTCTTTGGTCACAGTATGCCGTTGAGAAGAAATGCAGTTTCAAATGGACCATTGCTGCCAAAGAAATTTTTATATTTCTTAAGTGGACCAGCATACTTAGCTTCACTTTTCAATTATTTTTATTGCGGAGATATTTCCTTCCATTTTCTTTCTCAGTACATTTCTCCAACAGCGATCTGTTGACTTTCAATTGTAAATTCAATTACAAAAGTTTTTTTTTTCGATTTAAGTGCACTTCCAGTGAATTGAATCACAACTAATTACATACTCCATGGAGATTCCCCTTTTGATATCCATGTTATCATTTAACCGGTAACATCATTTTCAACTGATTTAAATTGATTGCTAGTAATGCCAGCTAATTAGGCTCACTAATTCTAGATACTGTTTAAAGCTTCTAAGTTTATTTAGTTGATTGCAATTTACTAGTTATATCAAGGTTTTTTTTATGTTTAAATATACATTATGTATTTTCTACATTGTGTGGTATAGAAACCATTTTTTTTTTACACAAATTTCTGGTCCTTTTACTGTCATTTTTATTTTCCATCAAAATCAAAATTTCTTTTTTTTTATACAAGTGATAAAAACAACAATATATGACGAAAGTTACGATTTCAGTAATATTTTGCAAATAAATAAACTTGTACTGCTTGTAATCTACCATGGCCTGTTATAATATCTTTTTCTTTCGATAATCTAAAGTATTCAAAATGCGTAGTTAACTCAATATAATGTCGATCATACTTTGATTTTAAATGTATTTCATTTATCTATGAATCAACATTTTTCTCCAGTTGCTATGAAATTCATCTGGATTTTTTTTTTTGCTATTTAATAACTCACTTTTCGTTACAACCTCAGTGAATTTAATCACAGCTCTTTTTGTGCTTACCAAGTGCATCCTATAATATTTTATGCGATTTCAGTGAATTTAATCACAGTTATATTTTTTCCATCATTCCATTGCGCTTTCAGTGAATTCAATCATAATGATTATTGAACTCGTATTTTATGCATTTTTAGTGAATTCAATCAACATTCTCTTTTCTCATCATTTTATTGCGCTGTCAGTGAATTCAATCACGTTGTTTTTACTCAATTCCATCTTATTTTATGGATTCTCAGTGAATTCAATCACATTTTTTTCTTTCCTCTTTCCATAGAAATCCAGATCTTATTCTTGGTATTTTCGTTTTGGGGTTTTTTTTTTCTTAAGCTGCTGAGCTCATATTTGCCCACAATATGCGTCATATTAAAATGCTTCTTAATGCAAAGTTTCAGAAAAAATGAACGAGAAAAAACCCATGCCAAAGTGAAGTGTTCAAGTAGTTTTTACCCTAACATTACCATTTCAACTGGTCTTGTACATTCAATTGTTTATATTCGGGATTTTTTTTTTCTCAAAACTGTTTATGCGCTTTAGGTGAATTTAATCCCAGATCAACCAAAGTTCTTACTACCACAGTGCATATATGAGCCAATCTGGACCACGCCGGGAACCACATCAATATGTAGTAAGATCGTAACTCCGTTCATTATTGTCGAAAAACTGTAAAACAACTGTCTCGAAAGCTGGGAATAATTTCATACCCCACAATTCGTTTTAGTCGTTGGTGATCAGGATACTAACGTTTATGAACATTGTCGGCCTAAATATAACATAGCGAATGTTTCTCAGATGGTGAGAATCCGATACTGTATTTCTTTTACAAACAGGAAAAAAAACGTGACTTTGTTCATCCAAGAAACTGTAGGATATCTAACAAAGATGGTGGATACACCTACGGTACATGTTAACGTCTAAAACAAGAATTGGATTTAAACACAAATGCACACAAGTTGTGCTCACTCTGGTCTTCAGAAAAAAAATCGTAGTCAATAAGATGATTATATTTGCACACTGGCAGACTGGTTCCTCAAGATAATAATTACTAAAAATCTGTACCAGAGGCCAGATACGTCGGCTGTCTGCAAACATATTCCAGCTGTTTCTCACATAATATATATTTTGCTCGTTCCAGTAGCCATTTTCTGGTCGGTTTATCCTAATTTGTACCTGATCGCCAAATATAAATTTCCTCTGTTCATCACTTATTATGTTGTTTCATACACAAACGAACAATAACGCTAGACGCCATGTTGATTTGTTGAATATTGGGTCTTGATATCCCCCCGAGATAGAAACATACTGTATATGTAAATAACTGATAAGAGCAAAAGTTTACTTAACTTCACAAAATAAAAACTAGCATCTGTAAAGTCTAGAGCAGTTAACGCGAAACGCCAAAAAGACAAAGACGGAAGAGCGTGTTGGAAGTTATTGTGGGAAAACCATATTTCAAGAATGCTGAGAAACATTCCTGCACAGATCCGTCTTAGGTACGAATTGTGCATAGCTCGGATGCTCAAAAACCGACTCTACCAATCTTTGAATTTCTCACAAGTGAATTTAATCACGGTATTTCCTAACAACATGTTGTCTTACTATATGATTACACTTATTTTTACGCCTATAACAAAAACCTTTATTTATATAGGCTTGCATTCATAAGTTATGAATTATTCAAAAAAAAATACTAGTACAATATAATGATCCATGAAGAACATGCCATTTGTCGTTAGAATGTAAAATCTGAAAGTCCATCTTCTATATATCTTTCTATTTATCTATCTTCTATGTAAATAAAAAGAAATTTTGTTTGTATGCCACGAGTTGACTTGAGAACAGGTCAACGGAATGCATAAATCTTTCACTGTTCAATTCGCCAAAGATTCCGAGGAGTTCATGCGAGGAAAAAGTTGAGAAATTCAACTGGTAATGGCGGGCTATGGTGAAATCCCAACATGTTCAAAAATACGGTATAAATTACAAAGCAACATTTGTGGGCACTGCTAGTCTAATACTTAATCATGTACAGCTTTTTTTTGTAGCTTCACTTTGACATGATTAAAAATGATATGCTGCTTCTAATTTCTACCACAGGAGATCAATTTCCACTAATTAAATTAACTCGAATTAATATAGAAATTAATTGCTTCCTTAGTATTTTATAAACGATGATCATCTGTCAAGAAACTCGTTGCAATGAATACAACCATTTTCCAAAACAAGCCTCATTGACTTGGGCATGCAATAACTGTTAGATATAGATATAAGTGAATTTAATCACCACATTTTCTGCATTTTAAGTGAATTCAATCACATCAGAATATATCATATTATCATTTATGATCAGTCGTTTTTTTTTTCATCCACCTCATATTCTCAGGTGACTTGGATTTTGGATGTTTGTACTGATCTCTATTGCTTAGTTGTATCAAAAATAATTGTTTCCTCCGTCAATCATAACTGAACCTTGATAAATTATCATGCAATTTGTGCGTTGAAGTATATTTTCTTAAAACGGGCAGATTAGATTTTTTTTTTGTATGCAAAGAACCTTTTATGGTCGGTAGTCAAAAATAAGAACAAGTATAAACTTCTCATAAATTACTTTGCACGACTGATCGGTCGATGATCGCTGGTATGGCCTTTTCATTTTTAATACACGAGCGACACAAGCAATTTCCATGCGTCATTTCAACACTAAACTGCAAACACTCACCAGTCCAGCGAGGTGACGACTGAGCGACGTTGCATCGATAATACACAGATACTGTTGATGTATGACATGATACACATCTTTCATGATAAACGATCACTAACATACCTTTCCGTGCCGCTCCACGCTGTGTAACATGTTCTGTAACCTAGCATACCTTCATCCGATGCAAGTCGATACCTAGGCGTGGTAAAATTTTGGCGCCTTACAACGCTATCTACATCAAGCCATCATCCAACGACGCATGTTACTCTGACTGTCCATTCCTAGTTGATAATCACACCACAATGCATACGCGCTTCAAATATTTTCACTTAACGACCCAGACACAAAACACAATCACTAGGCAATTCTTCTTTGTGCGTTTCTCCTTTGTGTTGGGTGCGTTAGAACCTGACTGCGAGAAAAATCAAGGTCACTTTTTGCATTTATGCGGCGTCATCAAAATTAAACTTCATTTTTCTTTGTTCAATTTTTCTTTCCGCTGAAGTTAATATCATAACTTTGATCACGTATCACAAATCTTATTAACAAAAAACAAATCTCGATTACTTTTTCAAATCGACGTAAGTAACTTTCATATGGTTTTGAGAAAATTAATTCAAAAGAATCACAACCTGTCTTTTAAAACTGTTTTAAAATTAATCAACTTTTTAAAAATTTTTCGCCGTGTACCTCGCTTAAATTTTGCATACATTAAGCTCGCGTTCAAAAACTAGGGAGTTCCTGTTATTTCACACAAAAAAAATATTACAAAATGATAAGCCGATTTATTCAGTTACTTTCGACGTTTTTCTACCAGTGTAAAATCGGCTCAAGTAGTGTTTTGTTTTGATTCGTGGTTAAGTCACTTTGTCTCTCCATACAGCGGGGCGGCGAAAGTAGTGGTTAGGTTGCGAAAGTTGAGAATCTTACTTTCGTCGTTTTGTAAATCCGGAAATAAACGTTTTAAAAGTGAAAAATCGAGTTGGTTCAGAGCGCAACGTGTAGAATTTCGTCTGCGAAACACGTAGAATCGATAAAGTAAGTTTGTATACTTTTTTGACTTGAGTCTGTTAGAATAAGTTTTCGAGAAATATTTTCTTTTGCCTTCTATTACATTCTTTTTTCCATTCATTCACACACTTGATTCATTGGCCCATTTATTTTCAGTATAAGCTATTGAATTCACTATTATTTTTCTTTTTTTAATTTCACATAAACTCGACCAAAAACCAATTAATGAAATGAAACTTTCATTTCGCAATAAGTACACTCCCGAATAATTTTATTTTTTTTTTTTATCCTCGTCGCCACTTGTGGTAATCGCGTGTGCTGTGCTTCAGCGTGCATGGACAACTAACTGCTGCACTGCAATGCGTCTGCTTGTTGTTGCGCCACCACGTAGATCCATGTATGTATATGATCGTGTAAGGAATTCGTCACCACAATTATGAAAAAGAGAACCCAATTGTTCGGAAAGGGATTTCTCAAGAATTTTATTTAGTTCACTTTAACAAAAAAAGAACTAAATAATATTAAAGCTTTAGAAAAAGCAAAACTTTTGTTTGATGTCCGTGTGACATGGGAACATTTCCAGAAACCTGGAGGAAATTACCAGAATTCCACTCAGTGCCGTCGGTGCCAAAAGTGGGTCATGGTACAAAAAATTGTCGCATGGATGCTAAATGCATGATTTGCGGAGGTTCTTCTCACGCCAAGGACGTCTGTCCAGTGAAGGAAGATACCACCAAGTTCATATGCTCTAATTGTTGGGCTAATCATAAGTCAAATTTTTGGGATTGCCCTTCACGCAAAAGAGTCATTGAGGCTCGTGCCAGGCAGATGAAAGATAATATCCGTTGCGATAACGGTCGTTTCCGGAATTTGCCTGGTAGAGTATCGAACAACACTCATTTTTCAGTTAACGATCGCTTGATTAGGAATCATACCCATCAGGAAGATCATAATCATGCTCATTCACAAACTAATTTTAATCCGTCGGGTAGCCGTTCGAATCTTTCAATTTCGAATGTATCCCACGGTAAATCCTTTGCCGATATCGTAGCAGGTAATTTGAACTCCTCTCCTATTCGTACTACGAGTACCCATTCTACTTGTTTCAAATCAAATAGAAAACAAACCTTAGCGCCACAGGTAACTCCTACTCCGCCTCTTCGTCTACCGAAAATTCTAACGGGAAATCATCAAATGTACCCACTTCAAGTGATATGTCTGCCTCTGATTATAATTTTCTAACTGAACAATTGAATCTAATGATTGATGCAATGTTCAAAGCCACCACTATGACTGAAGCAGTTCAAGTAGGTGTAAAATTTACTAATAAAATTGTTATTGGGTTACGTTTTTCTAATGTATCTAAATAATAATTTAAATATTTTAAATTGGAATGCTCGTTCTCTGAATGGTAAAGAGAACGAGTTGTTTAATTTTCTTACAGCTAATAACGTGCATATAGCAGTTATTACTGAAACGTATTTGAAATCTGGATCTGAACTAAAAAGGGATCCTAACTTTTTTGTTTATCGTAATGATCGACTTGATGGGGCATGTGGAGGAGTTGCAATCATCATTCATAGGCGTATAAAACATCAACTGTTTTCGTCATTTGAAACTAAAGTTTTTGAAACTAAAGTTTTTGAAACTTTATGTGTTTCTGTTGAAACACAGCTTGGTAAATATACTTTCATGGCTGCTTATTTGCCTTTTCAATGCTCTGCACAGCAAGTTAATTTGCTCCAAACTGACTTGCAAAACTTGACTCGCAATAAGTCAAAATTTTTGTCATTGGTGACTTTAATGCAAAACATCGGTCATGGAATAATTCTCAAAGTAATTCCAACGGCAGAATTTTATTTGATGGGTGCTCTTCAGGATATTTCTCAATTCAATACCCTGATAGCCCTACATGTTTTTCCTCTTTTAGAAATCCATCTACGATTGATTTGGTCTTAACCGACTCTAGTCATCTTTGTAGCCAACTGATTACTCATGCTGATTTTGATTCTGATCATGTCCCTGTTACATTTCAAATATCCCAAGAAGCGATTTTCAATCCTATCAGCTTCACTTTCAATTATTTACGAGCCGACTGGAATATATATAAAACGTATGTTGACTCTAATCTTGATGTTAACATTTCTTTAGAAACTAAACTTGATATTGACAATGCTCTTGAAACTTTAACAAATTCCATTGTTGAAGCCAGGAGCATTGCAATTCCAAAATGTGAAGTAAAATTTGAATCCGTGATTATAGACGATGATCTTAAACTCTTGATCCGTCTTAAAAACGCGAGGAGAAGGCAATTTCAACGCACTCGTGATCCTGCTATTAAAATTATATGGCAGGATTTGCAGAAAGAAATCAAGAAACGTTTTGCTCAATTAAGAAACACACATTTTGGAAATAAGATTTTTCGATTGGACCCTGGCTCTTGGTCTTAACCAACTCTAGTGATCTTTGTAGCCAATTAATTACTCTTACTGATTTTGATTCTGATCATGTCCCTGAGATTTTTGACATTCCTGAGGTAACGCAGATTTGAAAATATTGTATAATATTGGTCCCAAAATACTGCCTTGAGGAACACCAGCTCTTATAGGAAGTCTTTCAGATATGGAGATCTGATAATTAACCCGAAGTGTACGATTTGACAGATAACTTTGAATTATTCTAACAATGTATGTTGGAAAATTAAAGTTTTTTAATTTTACGATCAAACCTTCATGTCAAACACTGTTGAATGCATTTTCTATGTCTAGAAGAGCAAGACCAGTAGAATAGCCTTCAGATTTGTTGGAACGGATCAAATTTTTCATTCATTCATTCATTCACTCTATTTATTAATTCAAATTTAACGTTACATGGCGTGTGTCTAGGTATCTTAAGCTGAGTTATGGAAATCCTTTCAACAGCTAAAATAAAAACAAATAATTACAAAATTACAGGTACTAACGGTTGAATTGAATTCATGGAAGGAAAAGGTAAGAAAAACCTTCATCATAGCAAATAGAAAGGGTATAGATAGAGGAAAGGTACAATACTACTATTCTAATATCACAGGAACTACAGGCACAATTGCTCGAGCAAAGGGTTTGCTGATGTTGCACATCCCGTCCAAAACTTTGGGAGGACACGTTGGAACCAGTCGTTGATTTTTTCCATTTTTGCAATTTCGTGAACGCCATCTGTTGGATACTGTGGGTCTAGGTTCAGGATCATTTTTAGTATCCTATTTTGTTTCACTTGAAGCTTCTTTCTATGAACAGCAGCGCAGTCATACCAGGCGGGAAATCCGTACGTCATTGACGGCTTGAACACTGTCTTGTAGATTAGGAGCTTTGAGTTCGTATCCAACCGTGAACGCCGATTGATTAGGGGGTAAAGCATTCTTATTAATTTGTTGCATGTTCTAAGAGTGTTCTGAATGTGGGTAGCGAACGTTAGTTTGCGGTCCATAGTTAGTCCAAGATATCTCGCGTCGTTTGACCATGGAATCTCGCGACTCCATACAGAGATCTGATTTTGCGGAAGTTTGTGGGGACTTCGTTTCCGGGTGAAAAAAATCGCCTGTGATTTATCCGCGTTGGTTTTGATTTTCCATTTCGTCTGATAAGATTCGATGGAGTTTTGGGCCGATTGTAGTTGGTGATTACTATGGCGGGGTCAGAATCGGATGCGACAAAACCCGTATCGTCAGCGAAGAGATAATAATGAACATCTTCAAGCATCACTAGGTCAGCAGTGAAGATGTTGTAAAGTGTGGGGCTTAGTACAGCACCTTGCGGAACGCCAAAAGGTATTTGGTACTTATTCGACGTTTGCCCATTAACTGCTACGTGATAGCAGCGGTTCAGGAGGAAGGAGCGAATGATTTTCAAGATGTATAGGGGAAAATTTCCTCTTGACATTTTATGAAGGATTGCCTCCTGCCATACGGAATCGTAAGCTTTTTCAACATCTAATAGGACCATGCCTGAAGATCTACCTTGCGCAAAATTGGTGCGAATCTCCCTTACCAGACGGACGAGCTGGTGGTTAGTAGAATGGCCTCGTTTGAAGCCAAACTGTTCATCGGGAATGATCCGAGTGTTTTCAAGGTGTTGCTCTATACGCTTTAGGATTATGCGTTCTAGAAGTTTGCTGAAGGTAGGCAAAAGACTAATTGGTCTATAGTTAGACGCAATCATAGAATCCTTGTTTGGCTTCGGGATACCAATCACAACGGCATGTTTCCAACTGGATGGAAAATACCCGATTCGAAGGCAAGCAGAAAATATTTTGGCAAGAAAAACAATTGCCTTTCGAGGTAGCTTCTTGATAACGCATTTCCGAATGTTGTCATGACCCGGAGATTTTTTGGATTTCAGTTTTCGAATCGTCTGGGCTACTTCCTTTGGGTGGATCAGCCATGGGTGAGTGCCAATCAATTGGGTCTGATCGATGCGGTTGATTGACTCGTTGACCGCTACGACGGTTTCAGGATCGTCCGCCATTTGGTTGGAGTGTGCTTGTGCAAAGCTCATGGCCAGTAGCTGCGCTTTCTCTACCGACGAGGCGATGATGGTGTCTCCTTGGCGCAGTGGTGGGCTGTATTTGGTGGATTTACGCAGAGCTTTGGTGATTCTCCAGAGAGTGTTACGATCATCGTTCAGCGTGCTCAGTGTTTGCTTGAATTTGTTGTAATTGGCTTGATCGCACTCTTCACGAATTCTGCGATTAAGGGACGAAACTATGTCTCGGTAAATGGGATCTCTTCTCCGGTACCACTGGCGCCGCCGTTTATTACGTAATGCGATCAATTTACGTGTACTTTCAGGAATTGTTGCAGTTTGATAAGTTCGTTGCTGGACTTCAGGAACCGCAGCAGCTTCTGCGTCAAGTATGGTCGTTGTCAGGAGCACTATAGCAGCGTCAATATCAGCTTCGTCATTGAGGGATACTACAGTTGGATCTAGTAGGTTCAGCTTAGCGTTGACCTCACGATGGAGACGAGGCCAGTCCGCACGAGCATAGCAGCGGATTTTTTGTGTTACTCGTACAGTTGGAGCTATGAGACTTATGCTGAATGTTATCGGGCGATGATCCGAGGACAGTTCGTTTAAGCTGACGGGCTTTGTCATATCCAGCAAGTTGTTCGAGAGAGTCAGGTCAAGCGTGGATGGACGACCCCGGCCGGTAGGGTGAAACGTGAAGGAGTCGGGGAAATGAATGAAAAAGTTTCGACTGGCTGCTTCTTGGCACAGTAGTAATCCTGCCTTGTTAGCCTTCGAGCAATTCCAATGGCGATGACGGGCGTTCAGATCACCTACTACAAAAAACGGCTCGTTCCTTCTTGTGAGGGTGGATATGTCACGACGAAATTGTGTCCAATTGGGTGGCCTGCTTGCACCGGGGAAATAGGCTCCGATAATGTGTATATTCCCGCCAGTCGTGCTAATCGAGATGCCGACACTTTCGATGACTTTGGTTGAGATGCTGAGCTCTGAATACCTAATGTCCTTACGAACCGCTATCAGAACACCTCCTCCTCTTTCAGCGTTGGTGAGAATACGATCAAAGCGGACGCAGGAGAAATTCGGGTGGAAGAACGCATGTTTTTGCTGAAGCCAAGTTTCAGCGACATTGAGAATAGACTGTTGTTGCTGCTTGTGTTTCCCATTAGCGCCTGAGCATAGGAACCCGCTGTGGCGGAGTGAGGTGGATTGTTGACTCGATTGGGACGCGCAGGGAGTGCTGGTGCTTGCTGACGGCGGTCGGCTCTTATTTTCTCCAGCTTTTCGATGTAAATTTTGCGGCTGGGACAACCTCGATAATTGGCAGTATGTTGCCCACTACAGTTTGCACATTTTATCGAGGCACGGGTCGTGTTTCTGTCGACATGTTGTAAGTCCGCTTTCTTAGGAAGTTTGCACTCGGCCGAAAAATGCTTCTCGCCACACTTGACGCATAATGGGATCAGATTGCAATTCCGCATACCATGTCCGAATCGCTGGCATCGGTGACACTGGACGGCATCGGTGGGTTTCCGATCGTAGTAACGCCATTTCACTACAGTGTTGAAGAGGGCTTTGATTTTCTGTAGCTCCGATAGTTTAACGGCACCTTTTACGAAGTGGAGTAAGTACAAGGCGCTTTCTTCCAAATCGACGACTTTGCGGGAAAATAATTTCAATTCTGCAGGGATTACACCATGAGCAAGAAGCTCCGTCTCCAGCTCGGCAGTGTCGTACACAGATAGTCCTGACAAAATTACTTTCACCGGTTGCTCAGTGACGAGGGTGTAAGTGTAGAATTGAACGTTGGATTGCTTCAGTGCATTGACGATGTTACGAAAGCCCTCCTCTGTCGAGCACAGTAGCTGCAC
This sequence comes from Aedes aegypti, assembly GCF_002204515.2. Classification (NCBI taxonomy): domain Eukaryota; kingdom Metazoa; phylum Arthropoda; class Insecta; order Diptera; family Culicidae; genus Aedes; species Aedes aegypti. The sequence goes on along the minus strand of NC_035109.1, from coordinate 222,647,624 downwards.
TCCTGTTTTGATCGCCCTCATCATGTAGTCAGTTTGGGCTACGTTGATTTGCACCATCAGCTCACGAACCTGTTTAGTAGTTTGGTTGGAGATTGTTATCGGAGGAACCCGAACTTTCTTCGCCTTAGGCGGCTGTATCGTTACTACCGGGTTCGGAGTTAACATTGGCATCTCGTCGTCCACATCTTCGTTTTGGAGTAGCTCATACTGATTGCTCACTGCGACGTTGATTTCGTTTTGGAGAGCATTATCCCTGCTACAGCTTGGTGTTTGATCCGCCAGTGCTGGTGATGTTTGCGTTGTCATGTATGGACTCTTCGAACGCGGTGGATGAAGGGAAGGTTCGTTGAGGTTATGCTCTGCCTCAAGTCCGCGTTTCTGCCTTGTTTTTGATTGACTCCTGGTGGTCACTCGCGATGGTCCGGAGGCCGCATTTTGTTTAAACGGATCCGGGGGATCTCTCTGCGTACTCAGGTTGCCGATTCGCGATTAATACTTCGGAGATAACGATAGAAAACTCGATTGAAAAGAACCGCACGAAATTAGTTTGTTTACTTAGCATAGAAGGGTTGCCAGAATCAACGGATCAAATTTGTTACACGTAAAAGTTGATGAGTGGTCGAATGTTCATGGCGGAATCCGAACTGTTCATCGGCAAAAATTGAATTTTCGTTGATGTGGGCCATCATTCTGTTCAAAATGAACTTTTCATAAAGTTTACTGATGGAGGAAAGCAAACTGATTGGACGAAAACTGGAAGCTTCTGCAGGATTTTTGTCTGGTTTTAAAATTGGAACAACCTTAGCATTTTTCCATTTGTCAGGAAGATATGCTAATTGAAAACATTTGTTAAATATATCAACTAAGAATGATAAGCTACTTTCTGGAAGTTTCTTGATGAGGATACAGGGTGTCCGCAAATTATCCGATCAGCAAAATATTGGAAAGATGATCTCACATTGAAAAAACAACCTATTATAGTACATCTATATGTTAACACAAAATACAACTTTAAATAATTTTGAAATGATTGTTTGTTACTGAGATAGGTGTATTTAAATTTTTCGGAGACGTTTTTCCTGAGGGCCGCTAGTCATACTGGAGATGTGTTATGCCTGAAATCTAAAAGAGATGAATCTAAATGTCCTATTATTAAGTGATGTTACCTGCATTTTAGTGGCTACAAGCTAGACTGGAAATAGAAAATTATACGGTTCAAATCCAGTGAGTTCTATGGACATTTCTCTTCCATCATAAAGGTCGAAAAACAACTCCTTTTAAGACACCTCAATACATTTGACTTGGTTTTGCAAATATTAGAAATCGGAAATGTGTTAAACTTACTTCATATGAATATAATAAGCCAATGCTTACAACAATGCAAGATTGAGAATATATTCGAAGTCCTGAGTAACTTGATTTTTAATTGGACTAGTAAGTCCTAAATTAAAGTTGTGCGCGCTTTCAAACTGCATAGCAAGTTTTTGAGTTTTTTCGCAATTAGTAATAATTTGTTTTCCTGTTTCAATGCCGGTATTGGCTTCTGAGGTTTTTCCAAAATTTTAGATAATTCCCAAAAGGGCTTAGAGTAAGGATTCAATTGAGAAATTTTATTTTCAAAATTTTTGTTTCTTAATTGTGCAAAACGTTTCTGGATTTCTTTCTGCAAATCCTGCCATATAAGTTTCATAGCAGGATCGCGAGTGCGTTGAAATTGCCTTCTCCTCACGTTTTTAAGACGGATCAAGGGTTTAAGATCATCGTCTATAATCACGGATTCAAATTTTACTTCACATTTTGGAATTGCAATGCTGCTGGCTTAAACAATGGAATTTATTAAAGTTTCAAGAGCATTGTCAATATCAAGTTTTGTTTGTAAAAAAATGTTAACATCAAGATTAGAGTCAATATTCGTTTCATATGTATTCCAGTAGGCTCGAAAATAATTGAAAGTGGAGCTGATAGGATTGAGAATCGCTTCATGGGATATTTGAAATGTAACAGGGACATGATCAGAATAAAAATCAGCATGCGTAATCAGTTGGCTACAAAGATGAATCGATTAAGACCAAATCAATCGTGGATGGGTTTCTAGAGGAAAAACATGTAGGGCTATCAGGATATTGAATTGAGAAATAATATCCTGAAGAGCACCCATCAAATAAAATTTTGCCGTTGGAATTACTTTGAGAATTATTCCATGACCGATGTTTTGCATTAAAGTCACCAATGACAAAAAATTTTGACTTATTGCGAGTCAAGTTTTGCAAGTCAGTTTAGAGCAAATTAACTTGCTGTGCAGAGCATTGAAAAGGCAAATAAGCAGCCATGAAAGTATATTTACCAAGCTGTGTTTCAACAGAAACACATAAAGTTTCAAAAACTTTAGTTTCAAAAACTTTAGTTTCAAATGACGAAAACAGTTGATGTTTTATACGCCTATGAATGATGATTGCAACTCCTCCACATGCCCCATCAAGTCGATCATTACGATAAACAAAAAAGTTAGGATCCCTTTGGAGTTTAGATCCAGGTTTCAAATACGTTTCAGTAATAACTGCTATATGCACGTTATTAGCTGTAAGAAAATTAAACAGCTCGTTCTCTTTACCATTCAGAGAACGAGCATTCCAATTTAAATTTTTAAATTATTATTTAGATACATTAGAAAAACGTAATCCAATAACAATTTTATTAGTAATTTTTACTCCTACTTGAACTGCTTCAGTCATAGTGGTGGCTTTGAACATTGCATCAATCATTAGATTCAATTGTTCAGTTAGAAAATTAAAATCAGAGGCAGACATATCACTTGAAGTGGGTACATTTGATGATTTCCCGTTAGAATTTTCGGTAGACGAAGAGGCGGAGTAGGTGTTACCTGTGGCGGTAAGGTTTGTTTTCTATTTGATTTGAAACAAGTAGAATGGGTACTCGTAGTACGAATAGGAGAGGAGTTCAAATTACCTGCTACGATATCGGCAAAGGATTTACCGTGGGATACATTCGAAATTGAAAGATTCGAACGGCTACCCGACGGATTAAAATTAGTTTGTGAATGAGCATGATTATGATCTTCCTGATGGGTATGATTCCTAATCAAGCGATCGTTAACTGAAAAATGAGTGTTGTTCGATACTCTACCAGGCAAATTCCGGAAACGACCGTTATCGCAACGGATATTATCTTTCATCTGCCTGGCACGAGCCTCAATGACTCTTTTGCGTGAAGGGCAATCCCAAAAATTTGACTTATGATTAGCCCCGCAATTAGAGCATATGAACTTGGTGGTATCTTCCTTCACTGGACAGACGTCCTTGGCGTGAGAAGAACGTCCGTAAATCATGCATTTAGCATCCATGCGACAATTTTTTGTACCATGACCCACTTTTGGCACCGACGGCACTGAGTGGGGTTCTGGTAATTTCCTCCAGGTTTCTGGAAATGTTCCCATGTCACACGGACATCGAACATAAGTTTTGCTTTTTCTAAAGCTTTAATATTATTTAGTTCTTTTTTGTTAAAGTGAACTAAATAATATTCTTAAGAAAGCCATTTCCGAACAATGCCAGATTGGGTTCTCTTTTTCATAATGATTACTTGCACTGGGGAAAATCCCCCAAATTCGGAACAACTGACCACGATAGGCGGCACTCTTTGCTTCCTCACTTGAATCAAAGAGCCTGGGCTAGAGCTTTCGCCAACGGGTCCAACGAAAAATCGAAGGCACGGGTCCAAACAAGGATCGTGAAGGGATCAATAGTAGAAAAAATAGTACTGAAAAGTACTGTTTTTAATTTTAGCACTGAAAAGTACTGATTTGTAGCACTTAAAAGTACTGTTTTATTGCTTCAGGAAATTTTTAAAAAACTTCCAAGAGCAGATAGAATTCGTGTACGCACAGCACGAAGGGACGATGCGCACTGATGTCAAAAATTTTTGTTTGCGGAAGGACGAAGCCTGCGTGTCATCTGTAGTCGATTGCAAAAAAGTTTGGATATTTTTTCTTCATACTTGCAAAAATGGAAGATATCTCCTAATGCTTCCAATACTCAACTAATAATTTTTTTTGTCGGTAGCGATAGGGGTAGTACTGGCACTCTTAATCTGCCCTAAGCTCCTTCCCAACATTTGCTTTTATAAGCCTCTATTGCGTTCATCACACAGACGTTCCTAAGAAATGTTGCTCAAATGGTCACTGTGTACCTTAGTAGCAATCAGCCCTTACCGCAGTTTTGCAGTCTAGTAGTTTAGACTACTATCAAACTATGATAAGGCCTGAAATGCTACTAGAGTGGTTAAAGTGAAGAACGAAATAGTTTTATTAAAAGGTCCTCATTCCCCATTTCATTTCATCACTCACTATCGTCACTTTTATTTTCAACACTATCACGTTTATCACCGATTATCACTCATCAACTTTCGTAATACACTTCATTTCCATTATATCACTTTTCATATCACACTATTTTCATATAAATTCATTGTTATTACCATTTACCATCTGTTAGCATTACTAAGTAATTAAAAGATATTCAATTTAAATGTTTCATTATTTTTGTTGCTGTAGTCATTACTATTCAAACTACAATTTAGCATTATCACCAATGTTACAGTAAAACAAAATCACTTCGATCCATTCTTCTGCACTCGCTGTCATTATTAACACTTTTATCATGCATGTTTGAAGAACTAGGCAATGATGTTTATATTCAGAGAAATGATTGCAAAATGTATTTTGGCCTTCATTAAATTAGTAGAGTTCACATCATTATACATCATCATTATTATATTTTTAACAAAACTATCAGAATCACTTCCAATTTCATTTTCAAATTATCATCATCATAGATTTTATTATAAAATCACTATTAGCACCCTCACAATCACTAAACTTAATAACAACCATTGTTACGCGCAGTTCCACCAAACACCCATTCTTATATTGCATTATAAAACGATTGATCACACGTTAGCTTCGAAACTTAACAACCATTACCATTACCATTTGATTAGTACAAAGGATGCTACAGCTCGTGCTAAACGAACTGAACCATCAACAACCAGCACTGGTTTATAAGTAACTAATGAGCCCTGGCGGTCCCTCCGTTCGAAGAGGACCTGAACATATTAACAGATTAACAGACATATTAACAGATCCTCCGCCTGAATGCAGCCGTTTCATGATAAATCATGAACCGTTAGAGGTGTGCCAAAGTATTGGGAAGGTGATATGTTTCACAGACGGGCATTATTATGGTGCACCTTCTACTTTGGCACCGTCAAACCCTGTGATCGTGGCCAGGGTCCAAAACTCAACTAATAATATTCTCACATAAACCCAAAGCTCTTTATTTGAAACCTTCAAGTAGACATGTTGTCACGATGAGAAGGGTTCCAATAAATTGGTCAGATGAAGTTAGGTATCTTGGGCTCATGCTAGATAAGAATTTAACTTTCAAAAATCACATTGAGGGCATTCAAGCCAAATGTAATAAATATGTAAAATGTCTATATCCCCTTATTAATAGAAAATCAAAACTTTGTCTTAAGAACAATCTTTTGATATTCAAACAAATTTTATGGCCAGCCATGTTGTATGCTGTACCAATATGGACTAGCTGTTGTAATACCAGGAAGAAAGCTATGCAGAGAATTAAAAATAAAATTTTGAAAATGATTCTGAAGCTTCCTCCCTGGGATTGTACCAATGAGTTACATAGAATATCCAATGTTGAAACATTGGAACAAATGTCAAATAAAATAATTAATAATTTCAGGCAAAAATCGTTGCAATCTTCTATTGCCACGATTAATGCGTTATATGTTTAGGTTAAGTTAGGTTAAGTCAATTAAAAATGTTATTTTTTTTCTCTTATAAGCAGGTGAAATCAACTCACCTGTAAAAAATCTGAACTGCTACGGCAAATGAAATGTAATATGTTGTTAACAAAATGTTAGAAAAAAATCTTAAATTTGTTTTACCAAATTAGGATGATAGTGTTGTCTAATAACACAGAACACGTAGATATAAGAAATGAATGTAATGTTTGGAATAATACTAATAAAAAATTTAAAAAAAAATGGACGAGTAGGATCAGATTTACCGGAAAGCTCACAAGACTAATAAGAGCAACGATGGACAATATGCAGAATTAGTGTTTTTCTAAGGATTTACTAGACAATGTGTTCTTCTCTGAATTCTATTTCACCTCACGGAGAATCAATAGTACGCCTTCCAAGTTTCAACGAAATTTAGTCTATCGCGTACAAAAAACCTTGTCAAAAGTTGCCAAATCAAGGCTTTCAGATTGTTTTAGGGAGTCATATATACATTGAAAATGTTTCATAAACTCTATACAACATCTTTTCTCTATATACATACCTTTTTAACATGTTTCGGTTCATCGACGGAAAATCTTCAAACTATCTTCGCATTTGAAAACGCACAGCCTCAAGAAAGATAAGCCAAGCAACATGGATTGGCCCAAAAATTCCCGCTCAGCGTTGTCGTTTTCTTCGTACACCACCTTCAACCCGGATGGAATCACCACTTTCGACTGTACGTTTTCCACGCTCTCTTCATTTGGACCAATTTGCCGTTCCATCAAAGATCGAACCACACCGTCTGCGGACACTCTTTCATTCCCAACGTAGATTCCGAACAGCCTGGCCGACGCGTACTGCTTGAAAAAGTACACATTGGGGACGATTTCGCTACTTTCCGGAACACGATTCGACAGCATCAGCATGATCATTGCAATCAGTTGGGACTTTTGGACGTTTATGTTCGTTTGGGTGGCACTTCCCATGGCCACTGCCTGGGCCACAGCCGGATTCTCCACAACGTACACATCCGCTTCCGGTATTAGTTGGTTGATTTGAGTTACATTGCGAATCAGTTCGCTCACGTGCAGTTTACGATCATTTATCTGGAAACTGTTCCATCCAGTCAAAACCGTAGGCTCATCTTTCGATAACTTGAACCTAGCCCAGGTAACGTAATCTAGTCCCACATAGAGCGAAACACAGCTCTGGATCTTCGGAATTATATTGACCGGGAAAATCGGGGTGGTGAATTTGACGTCCTTCTTGACGACTTTCTGAGCTGCCGCTTCGACATCTTCCGGATTTTTCACAATCGAATCGTAAAACTTGCGGAGAACCGTGATTCCAAAACCGTCCAATTCCAGAACTTGATCCAGGGACATGAAAGTGCCGAACTTTTTGCGCCAGCCTTCTATCTTCTTTAGGCGAAACTTAGATATGTTGTACCTGCAAATATGGAATCGATAAACTAAACCTATTCTACAGATTTACCTGCTCCTCACTTATAAAGCTGCTCCACATCCTCCTCGTTGAGCTTGTTCAGAATTTTTCGAGTTTCCTCCTCGGAATAGGCGCACGGAAATCCAAGCCTTGGGGTGCTTTTAACATTAAAATAACGCAACCCAGTAGCACCTAAACAATTTCTCGGTACATTGCTGCACCGGGCACCGAACAAGAGCATGGAACTCCGGAATTATTTTACTTTAATTGCAGAAAAAAATGTAGGACTCCGCGAAGAATCCGTCGATTACCAAACACCTTCGATATTGAAAAAACGTATCACAGCATGTCAAAAGCAAAGGAGTCAAAACAAAACCCGAAACAACCCCTGAAGCTGAAGAGCTAATAGGTCTGTGCCACATGCAAGGGAAAACCCTGAAGCAAGGTAACCAGAAGGGAGTTAGGTAGTTCAATTTATCAGATTCCTCATTCAGCCATTTTCACGCTCGTTCAAATCTACTCAAAAGAGAGTAACTTCCCGGATAAAAAATACAATACAAAAACAATATAACGTATTGTAACAGTACCATTCAATATATTGCAAATACAATACAGTACAATATATTGTTTTGAACAGTGCACTGTAAGTATCGTAACAATACAAGTATAGATATTAGGTCGTATGAATAAACTGAGCAAAAGCTTTTACTTTACTCAAATCCACCTGTCAAATCATTTTCTTGAGCATTTACTCAAGTTGGTATGATAAAACTGAGCATTTGAGCATTTATTTTTCGAACATCCAAATTCGTATGAATAAAGCGGTAAAAGCTGAGTAAATGCTCAGAAAATCCTGAGTCACCTACTGACCATGCTCAGTGGAGTACAAACGAACGCGAAAGTTGAAAGTACATCTTCCTCTTTTGGATTATGGTGATTTATTTCCAGATTCTGCAACTGGGGAAAGAGTGTTGATGTACCTGCAAGTAAATCAGGTACTTATTTATATGATTGGAAATGCCGGATCTTTGGACCTACATTCAAGCTATCAACCAGATGAGAATTTCGACAGCATTTAAAAATTTGACCGCAGCACGTTAGTTATCTTGGCAAGACTGTAGAATTTCCTTTTAAATAGCGCACAACTTCAGAAATACTTTCAAAAATTTATGACAAAAACGATTGTTTGTCTCTTTGATTATACCTGAAAATATATCGTCTTTTCACATTTTATGAATTTCTACATTCAAGGGATTTACTTGATACCTTAAAAAATTTCTGGAGTTATCTTCCGATGAGCTATTTAGAAAATTTTCAAGAAATTGTTGAAGTAATATATAAAAAACTCTGAAATACTTACAAATATAGCGCATTGCGCACATTATAAGTGCGGGATTGTGAATAAAAGTGCGGAATTACGTCGGATCGATCTGGTGTCTTCACTGAACTTAAATTATTAAAGGCGGATTCATGGGAATCATTGAACTTTTAGACTAGACATTACATTAACTATAATCAAAGTAGTTTTAGAGCTTTTTATCCTTTTTTCAAGAATTCATGGAAAGTACCTTCTGAGAAATTTCTTTTCAAATATTTGTAGAATGATCGTTCAAGAACCTTTGAGGGATTGTACTAGATATTTCCAACATTTTTCAAGAATACTCTCAGTAATCTCACCACAATTTCTTCCTTAGATTGGTTAGTGTTTACAATACGTTATATTGTACATTAATGGTTTATTCCATTCACTGAATGGTACGTTTTTATCCGGGTTTGACTCACTTTTGAAGTTTCAAGTTAGCTGTCAAAAGTGAGTAACTTTATTTTATCAAAGTGAGTAACTTTTTACTCAACCTTGAAAGAAAACGACCTTACTCACTTTTGAGTAATCACAAACATATTTGACTCACTTTGTAAACGTCAAAGACTTGTGAAAATTTCGCGCGCTCGAACTGACAAATCCCCCGTTGTGGTGAAGTTTCTTCCGTCGACGTGATGTTGGACTGTTTTCATAAACAGTCGAGACAAAAGCCGAGCCGGCAGAGCAATGACAGTTCGTTTACTTGAAACTTCGCTTCGGAAGTCCAATCGGCGAATTCCAGATTAGTGCTGCGAAGTCAACAACCCTGATATCAAGTGAAGTCAAGTCCTGGTTTTCGTGCCTATTCTGCGCGGCGTGTGAGGTGACACGAGTCGAATGAGGTGAGAATTGTCGACTCGCTCTCATTTGAATAACATTAGTCGTCTCACGTCACTCGCCGTGAGAGCGACTCGTTTCGACTCACACGCCGCGCAGAATAAGCACATTTGATCGCCTGTTTGCGGCAGCCATTATCGCTTTTAAAAACCTGTATTGGACTAATTATCAATTCCTTACAGTCTAACTGGCTCGGTCAAACTGCATCCTCCATCATGACTTTCATCAATCCCCTAGAGATATGGGTTCATTCATTTATTTCAAGCATAATTCTTCATTCCGACATATCTGCAAAAATAAACAAATCGAGATTTGCTTTGCATGGGCTTGACAAACGCATAATCTACATATTGAGTCCAAAAAGTAATCCTAAAACTTTTTTTTTAATTTTTGAAATAAATTTCAATTCTGCCCTATGTGCACTTTACTCAATGTTGTTAATTTGGCTACATACCCCCTACCATTGCAAAGCGACTCAACTGTCAATATTTTTCATGCTAGCACATACACCGTACATATGCTCATAGCAAAGCGACCTATATGCAGAATCAAAACATAAAATTTTAATCAACAGATACGTCATACTGTTTCCGAATTACTAAACATGTTGGAAATCGAGAGATTCGGATTTTCACAGCTGCAGTAAGCTAACGGGTCGGCAAACTGATGTGGAACATCATCGGTATTCGGTTTTAGACAATAATTCTCACCAAATTTCTCACAAGAACTGTTCTCCATCTACTTTTGTTACTCACGGCTCCATCCGATGCTCCTGTTAGTCGAGTTGAAATTGGAAACATTCAATATTCGTTGTAGTTGAACGTAGAAACTGACGAATAGAACAAACTTTATTATGTTTTATGAGAATCCGGTGTATGTGCAACTTCAAAACAATACTGGTGTATATTACGTGACGCATGTGATAAAGGGGCCCAGATAGCCGTAGCGGTAAACGCGCAGCTATTCAGCAAGACCAAGCTGAGAGTCGTGGGTTCGAATCCCACCGGTCGAGGATCTTTTCGGGTTGGAAATTTTCTCGACTTCCCAGGGCATAGAGTATCTTCGTACCTGCCACACGATATACACATGCAAAAATGGTCAATTGGCATAGAAAGCTCTCAGTTAATAACTGTGGAAGTGCTCATAAGAACACTAAGCTGAGAAGCAGGCTTTGTCCCAGTTGGGACGTAACGCCAGAAAGAAGAAGAAGATGTGATAAATGAACTGTCAAACCAACGCATCAAGCAAGGTGTATGTATCAAGCAAGGTATGATATCGACGAATCATCATGGTGTATGTGAGCAGTACAAAGCAAAAGGGTTTATTCGATAATTTCACCAGTTTTTCAATCTAATTCAAAACAAATCGGAATTGTTTAATAGTGGTCAGAAACGGTGTTCTTTTTTTCAACTTATAGAAGACACAGCAATAGAAAAAATGCAAAACATTTTAAACAGGATTTAAAATGCTTTACAATATATTGCATCGCATTTTTCTCGAATCCTTCTTAGTGTTAGATACGCCGATTTGAAAAATTATGCTTGAAATATTACATATACCCAACATAATGCAAAAAACTAAATTCCATTTCTGTGTAATTTCAGAATGATGTAATATAACATCGAACCGGTGTGATTGTGTATCTGGAAAACACGATTACATCGGAATTTTTTTACATCAACGGTATTACATCGAGCTAAATTACATTATTTTTTGCTGTGCAGTTGTGAATTTTCCACCCTTGCGTGTTACGTAAAAACAGTGTTGCCATTTGTATGGGAGACGGTTCACTATTTCACAAAAATATATTCCTAATTGGGGCCCAGATAGCCGTAGCGGTAAACGCGCAGCTATTCAGCATGACCATGCTGAGGGTCATGGGTTCGAATCCCGCTGGTCGAGGATCTTTTCGGGTTGGAAATTTTCTCGATTCCCAGGGCATAGAGTATCTTCGTACCTGCCACACGATATACACATGCAAAAATGGTCAATCGGCAAAGAAAGCTCTCAGTTAATAACTGTGGAAGTGCTCATAAGAACACTAATCTGAGAAGCAGGCTTTGTCCCAGTTGGGACGTAACGCCAGAAAGAAGAAGAAGAAGATATTCCTAATTATTATTTATTTCTTAATTGTATGGGGCTCTGCACTGTTTTGAATATGCATAGGATTTTGACGTTTACTGGCCTTGTTGTTTACTAATTTCATATCAGAGTGAAAGATTTTTGTGCAGAGCCCCATTGATTAGGTGAACCATAGTGGATTCTTCTTCTTGGCATTACGTCCTCACTGGGACAGAGCCTGCTTCTCAGCTTAGTGTTCAATGAGCACTTCCACAGTTATTAACTGAGAGCTTTTATTGCCAAAGTGGCCATTTTCGCATACGTATATCGTGTGGCAGGTGCGATAATACTTTATGCCCAGGGAAAGGAAATTTCCATTGCGAAAAGATCTTGGACCGACCGGGAATCGAACCCAGACACCTTCAACATGGCTTTGCTGTGTAGCCGCGGACACTAAAATTTGTTTTTTTTTTCAATTTGTTTTTCACTTCGAATAATTTCAATCGATTCAATTTTTCATATATTTACTTTAGAAGTATTTATAGGGCCTTCCTTAGCCAAGTGGTTAGAGTCCGCGGCTACAAAACAAAGCCATGCTGAAGGGTTCTGGGTTCGATTCCCGGTCGGTCCTGGATCTTTTCGTAATCGAAATTTTCTTGACTTTTCTGAGCATAGAGTATCATCTTATCTGCCACACGATATACGAATGCGAAAATGGCAACTTTGGCATAGAAAGCTCATAATTAATAACTGTGGAAGTGTGCGGTGAACACTAAGCTGAGAAGTAGGCTCTGTCCTAGTAAGGACGTAATGCCAAAATAAGAAGAAAAAGGCATATCTATCAAAGGCAAAAGATCTGTCACTTCGCCTTGTGCCATCTTCTCCTGGAAATGTTACTATTACTTGTAGTTTTGCAACATACAGTTTCAATTTTTTTATTCATTCCGATCTTATTTCGTTTCACTTTTTTGTTAGGTTTACATCTGAGACGAGACTCGCGAAGACGGTCTTCTTTTTCTGTGATTGCTGAGTTTTTTCTTATTCCACTTTGTGTTTATACCAATTATGCGCATGCTGTTCAAATCCTCACATGAACCTCTCAGCAAAAAATGATTTAGTTTGCATCACATCGAATCATAAATAGCCGTTTGAGTGAAATTTCATGCCAGCAAACGTAGCAGACATTAGAAATAATTAATCTTCTGCTTAGATTTATCAGCAACTTTGGAAAAAACTGCTCCGCCGACTGAGGTTTTTAATAACAGTTTACTTTGAACACAATACTTTTCACTTTTTCAGCCATAAAAACGGTGGGCTGCATTTGACGTTTCGTGAGAGGGGAATCTGGGCTGCATATGACGTTGATATTTTTCCTCTTCGCGAGTCTCTCTCAGGTTTACATCAGTCGGCTACGAACTTTTATGCATAACCGCAAAAAAATAACGACCCTAATCCGGCAACACGGGCAAAAACAAACGCATCCGATGGTAACTTTCCACACGCAGCTACACACTCGCAGACATCAAATTCAACCAATCAGCGACTGGATCACAAACTGGATTCAATTTTATTCCCATTTTTTATTATTGTCCTATCTTTATCTTAGATTCGAAACGTCTCATAAAATGGCTTATTGGCGAGTCGTCTGTCAAATTCTTCTAAACATACAGTACCGACCAAGTTCGGTCACAGGGCGCAGCATAACATCCCTCAAAACGCCAAAATGCGCACGTCTTTGCTTGTATGTGTGCGTATCTGTCCGCTTTCTGTGTCTCGCCCTCAGCTCAAGTCGTCCATTGTGTCAAAGGTGTAAAAAACGACGTCTTTTCAATTTCGCGTAGAATATTGGGTGCACAAAAATGTAACTTTTCCCGGTTTAAATCTATTTTTTAGTTGCTTTTCAAGCGGTAAGTACATAAATGGGTGCTTGCGGATTCTAATGGACTGGTTTGTTGGCTTCATAGGGCCGGGTTTTTGCAGAAAAAGTGAATTTTCTTAGCGCACCATATTTCTCTTTTGACTTCCATTCAGTCGTCACCACAGGAAAAGGAAAAAACGAAGAAAGTTCAACTCTCGAATTGCCTTTACTTTGGTGCCGATTTCCGAAATTGTAGATTTTAATCCATGCTGAGCAAATGGTCTGCTAGACTTAACAAGAAAAAGGCATAAGTTTTATCTAATAAGCAAACCCAAAGGCATACATTGATTGCTAGTTGTAACTGTTTCTCCTTTTCTATCCACTCCGCAGGAATCGCATCAAGAGTTTCCGGTTTACAAAATTAACATCCCGAATAGAAATATAGTGAACTATCTCAAATATTCCGGCAAAGTAACCTCCAGAGCTACCCATATTACATAAAATACCAGACGTCGTTTCGGATAAAAGAACTTTAAGAGACGAAGATTGCCAAACTGCGTAGTGCTGTTGAAAAAAACGGTAAATGTCTTAGAGAAGATTCCTTCGGATAGGAGAACCAGTAATCAGTTGATTGTTGTTGTTCGGATGAGTGCTAAGGGGGAAGCATCGGCCCAAACACGTTCCGTAGCCACCGTAGCCGTTTTGCTCGGCTCCTTCTACGCCTGCGATGACCGATGAGAGCTTGGCCAGTGAACATCTCCGGAACCGGCAGTGGCAGAAGGCGAAAGGTAAGCTTGAAACACTGTTTGTATCATAGAGATTTTCAGGGTGGATTATGAGTGATGTTTTGTCCGTTGTGTCACTCGTTCCTTCGAAAGGACTGCGTTTATTGACTAATATCGCTTCAGTTGCCGAAGCAGTTCAATTTTTTTTACAGATGAGTTGGTTTCACCTGCTTATACGAGAAAAAAAAAACGCTTCCAATTTACTAATCCTAAATAGTAAATATATAACGCATTAATCGTGGCAATAGAAGATTGCAACGATTTTTGTCTAAAATAATTAATTATTTTATTTGACATTTGTTCCAATGATTCAACGTTGGAAATTAAATGTAACTCAGGGGCGATCCATTAATTACGTAAGACAATTTTCGGGGTTATTAGTTATTATATTATATTATTAGTTGAGTTTTGAAAGCATTAGGAGAAATCTGATTCAATAAAAAAATCAGCAGAAAGATTGAAAACTAAATTAAACTTTTTCTCATCTGTTCAATATACATAAAACTCGATCATCCTCGTAAGACATTATGAGGTTTTTGATGGAGTTTCTGCGCGATAAAACATTTTTCAAACATCTTCAGTTTTCCATTAGCCCGGTCACTTTCGGTGTAAAGAAAAAAAAACTACACAAATTCTTCGAATTTTTGCTGTTTATTAATTTATTATCTGGGGAAGTTAGAAACGTCACTGATTGTAAACACAAACAGTTTGGCCTATTTTTTTATTGATTTATTATATTAAATAAAGTTGATTAAAAAACGATACAATTATAAAAGATATTCATATTTTTTTAATGAATAATAACAAAAGTTGATCCAATGAATAATGCGAAAGGCACGACAAGTATTAGGTTTCTTTTAAGATACTTTGTTTCTGTTTGATGCAAGTCTCTAAAAAATGTATTATTATTTGAAGGGTCTCTGAAGTATCTATTTTATCCAAAATTGAAGCAAAATTGTACGGGCTCCAAGAAACCTTCGGAGACTACAACGGGTTCAACAGGCTTTTCTAGAATTGCTTCTCAGATTCCCCGAAGAAAAGCTTCAGGAATTATTATTGGTGATTTTACTTAGTATACCTTTAGGGCTCTCTCCACAAATACTTCCAAAAATTCCTCTACCGATTCTCCCAGAAATCCTTCCAGCGATTTTTCAAAGGATGCTAAGAAGAATTTCTCTAGAATTTGATAAAGGAAATCCATTAAAACCAGTAATTTCCTCAGGTATTACTTTGATTTCGTTTTCCAAAACTCTTCTAGAATTTCGTCTAGACATTTTTCACTAATCCTTCAACCGAATTCGCCAGTTGTTACTCTAGGAGATCTTACAAAGATTACTACAGAATTTCTTTCGGAGAAATTCATAAAGATTCAGTCCAGAGTGTTTAAAAACAATAGCTCAAGGGATTTTTTAAGACTCCGCTTGTTCATGTAAATTCCTTCAAGAATTCATCCACGTTTTCTCTCAGAAATCTAGAATTCCTAAACGGTTTCGTAACACTTTGCCGTTTGTCAGAAGGATATCCAGCAAACACTGATTTTTTTACCGACACGTGGAAAAATCTTCCGCGAAATAACACCGACCGATGAAAACGATCTATCGAGCCAACAGAAATAGTAGTTTAGTAGGTTGTTCTTCAAACAACCAGTTTTACCAAGCATCTATTAAAAAGCTTCTCAAAACATTACCATGCAATTGTTAAAAGTTTGTTTCAGTTTTCCCACCAGTTTACATTACAGCAATTATTCCAGTTTTTCCTCCGATTATTCCTTCACAAATTTTCATAGATATTCTGTCCAATGTTTTTTGATTATCTTGGCAAATTATCAAGGAAATCTTTCGCAACTTCCTCAAGAGCCCAGGAGTTATATCAGAGAACCTTGTTCATTAAGGGTGACTTCGAAAATAACCCCTGTTTCACCAAAGGTTACTCTAGGATTTACTTTTAAAATACCACACGGATTTATTTTCCAGAAAAAAATCTTAGGCATTTCCCTGGAGACATTCCTGAAAAAAAAACTTTCTAGACTTAAGTTAGGTATGCTGTTTCGCTCATGAGAAGTAAAAAAAACTTTTTACTGAAAGGGCCAAGAAATTTCCTACAGAGAGGGTTATTTGAAATGAATTTCTCAAAGAATTACGGGAGGAATTTCTTTAGAAATCTTAGATGGAATCTATGGTGAATCTAAAGCTGAAGGTATCTTTAGAGAAATCCATTATTGAAATGTTATATAAATCCTGAAAAAAACAAATTTTAAAGGAAATTCCCTTGAAACTTATGGCAATGTTACTGATTGAATTTAAGAAGATGTTTTGACCGGCAATATTGGAGGATATCCCAGGGAAATCGATGAATAAAATTTTTCTTAACTTTATTGGAACATTTCTAAAAGAAATTTTGGAGGAATTCAGATGATTACCGAAATAATCTTTGAAGAATTTTCATTTTCTGCGGTTTTCCTTGGAAAACCCTATATTAAATCCTTGAGGTATCCCTTATAAAATTCTTGGAGAAATTCAGAAGAAATTCATTGGAAAATAATCACTAGATAAAATCCTTTAGAAATTTCCGGAGTAATATCTGAACACTTGGGCAAATACCTGAAAAAATTTCTGATGAAATTTCTTGCGAAAATCATGAGAAAACGTATACAGTAATACTCGCCGTAATGTCATTAGAAGTCTTAAAAAATATGTATTTAAACTTAGACATATGCTATGAAGGATCAAACTGGCCTGACTCCTATTAGTTTTTGTTTCAGAAAAAAAAGCTAGTCAGTCTTCTTAAAATTGTACTGCTTTTTTTGTTGAGCGAAAAAATCATCTGAAAATAGCGTTAAAACGCTTCGAAACAGAACCATTTTCTCAAAACCGACCAAAATATCACTTACACCCTTTGCGTTTGAGCCCCTCAAATATAGTAACTTTTATTTTCCTGTCCAGGGTAAATTTTTTCCTTTGCTTCAACTGTGCAAAAATATTTGTCAACATTTGTCCTACCAATGGTTGCGAACGTGGACGCGTCTTTGTGACCACAAACAAGGATTTTTGACATCCCTGAGGTAACTCAGGTAAGTCAGATGTGAAAACATTGTATAATACTGGTCCCAAAATGCTGCCTTAGGGAACACCAGGGAGTCTTTCAGAAGCTTCTGCAGGAGTTTTATCTGGTTTTAAAATTGTAACAACCTTAGCATTTTTCCATTTGTCAGGAAGATATGCTAATTGAATACATTTGTTAAATATATCAACTAAGAATGATAAGCTACTTTCTGGAAGTTTCTTGATGAGGATGTGGAAAATTCCATCATCGCCAGGAGCTTTCATATTTTTGAATTTTTTAATAACAGTTCTCACTTCCTCCAAATCAGTCTCCCAGAAATTTTCGAAAACGTTCTCTTGATTGAGAATATTTTCGAAGTCCTGAGTAACTTGATTTTCAATTGGACTAGTAAGTCCTAAATTAAAATTGTGCGCGCTTTCAAACTGCAGCAAGTTTTTGAGCTTTTTCGGAATTAGTTAGTAATAATTTGTTTTCCTCTTTCAATGCCGGTATTGGCTTCTGAGGTTTTTTCAAAATTTTAGATAATTTCCAAAAGGGCTTAGAGCCAGGGTTCAATTCAGAATTCTTATTTTCAAAATTTTTGTTTCTTAATTGTGCAAAACTTTTCTTGATTTCTTTCTACAAATCCTGCCATATAATTTTCATAGCAGGATCACGAGTGCGTTGAAATTGCCTTCTCCTCACGTTTTTAAGGCGGATCAAGAGTTTAAGATCATCGTCTATAATCACGGATTCAAATTTTAATTCACATTTTGGAATTGCAATGCTGCTGGCTTCAACAATGGAATTTGTTAAACATCAAATCCCGCAAATTCGGAACAACTGACCACGATAGGCGGCACTCTTTGTTTACTCACTTGAATCAAAAAGCCTGAGCTAGAAACTGCTTAGATTTGGTGTTCGGAAAATTTGTCTAGAGCAACGAACTGATTGCTCATTTCGATGCAATTATCAACATTATCCATTTCACCCTTGGAAGAAAGTTCGCATTCCGGAGAAACGTCCTTTCTTCCATTTTTGCTACGAATCATTATGACGATAGCTTCAGTCGAATTGCCGCGCACAACGACTCGACTGCAGAATCCTGAACAGCTTCGCTGATGTTGAATAGGAACGAAGATAGCAGCTTCCAAATGACTGCTGACTGTGGCGGATACTCGATATCATACGCCTTGTAGATCTTGATGCATATGTCCAAAGCTTTCAGGAAGCTTGGCAACTTATATGATACAATGTTGTTCCATACTGTGAAGCTTGAAGGATGTTTCCAGTCCTCTCCGTGAACTACAATAAACGGGGCAGAAGGATGCCTCTTTCTCGGGATCCTTTGAACAGTCGAGAAAGACTGGATCCAATGTCAGCTAGTTGCTTCACATGAATTACGACTCCGTCCTGCGCTTCACTGTATGAAGGTTTCCATCGTTGTTTACCGGGACATTTTTTTGGCCCGCCCTTGTCTAGGATATTGTATCAGACCTCCAATAATGTGTACGGCTTGTCACGCTTTGGCTAGACCCCTCCCTTCTTCGGAGCGTGACACAATTTGTGCATATCCCCTAGGATCAGTTCACTCAGGAACACGGATAGTCTCAAAATTATTAAATTTTAGTCATTTATGACTATTATCCATTTGCCTCTCTTTCACTCTGCAGGGATTTTTTATGCAGTTCGTCAATTCGCCTGAGTCAAAGCTCGCTAAGCTTGAACCCAGTCGAAATGACAGTTAGTGTAAACAATCATATCAGAATGAAAGAGAAGCAGATAGAAAATAGTCATCAATGCATAAACTTGATGATTATTTTTATTTCTGAGTGTTCACTGTAACTAATGTGGGGTAATTCGCTAATTGTTGAATGGCTTAAAATCTTGGCTATTGTTGACTGTTTATTTTTATGGCTTATTCAACAATCAGCAAACAGTTCAATATTGTAAGATATTGCGAGATACCCAGTGCCGGATTTGGGCTTCGGGGGGCCCGGGTCAGATCTCTTGACGGGGACCCTTGGTACAAAATCGGAGAACACCATGTATAGAAAAGTTTAGTTTCGTGGAAGTAAAATATCAGAAAATAAAAAAAATATTATATATATCAAATTTGACTATAACATCATTTCGTCAATGCTGAGTAAAATAAATCATCTGTATAAAATACTTGAACAGTCGTACATAATAGATGTTGAGATTTTACTTTGACTGTATCGTTCTCAATCAACTTAAAAATTTAAAATGTTGGAATCAAGACTATATGATTCATCGAATGGCAATAGCAAAGATTATCGATTGAATTTCGTGTATTAGTTCAAAGAGAAAATCGACGAAGAGAAATCGATCACTGCAGATAGGCCTGTATGTTACTAATTGCGAGATTTTTTTTTGGTTTTGTAGACATTTTTTGCTTAACGCTCGGTCAAATGACTTCTTCCAGAGTAAGCTATATGAGCCTTCCCCAAGGCTGATGTCTTAATCCCTTGCTTTATAATTTGAATGTTACAGATATTGCCAATAGTTTGTAAAAACTGCACGATTAGACAACTTGCAGATGATGTAACAATCTCGGTAAATAGTCCTCGAGTGAAAATCTAGCAAAGATCATAGCGAAATTACCTTGGTAATCTATCCTTTCGGCCTAAACATTTGAGGATAATGGAAAATATAATTGTTTTGAAATTCTGTAGACTTGAGTCAAAATTATGGTAAATTTCAAGCTCTTAATGAAAATGGCAATATTTAAACAAATTCTGTGGACTTGGTCCAAAATTACACTATATTCTATCGTCTAAGTAAAAATTGCCATATTCAAACAAAACCTTGTAAATATCAACAAAATTATTAAAAAAAAGACAATTTACACCGTCTTCAGCCATATGCTGCACAAATAGAAAAGAGTATAGTAGAATATGGAAATATCGAATCTTTGGAAGACGTTCAGAATTTGGTTGTTTGGTAGAATAATAGTTTCTGTACCCTAATAATAAAATTAAGAAAATGTATGAAATACCAAGTATCTTCGTCGTTTCAAGATCAATCCATAACAAAGTGACAGTATCATTCCAGAAAGTTTACTGTACTGTAAACTTTATCGATGTATAGTAACCCAAGAAGAGTTTCAAAGGTTTTGATATAACTTTGAACATTTTCATTAGCCCCTCCCCTTGGTTATGCGTCCTTGCCGCGATGGGAGGGCATAATCCATTAGCCCATATGATGGAAACCAAAGGCGTAACCTGTAGTGGTGGTATCACATTTTGGCATTTTTTGCTTAAAGCCGCGTCATCAATTATTGAATTATATGGCATAGACGCAATAATATCTCGGATGTGATCCAACGGACATTCTGCGTCATTGATAGAATTGATGCCCATTTCAAATAATTAATCTATTCGAAGTGGACATTTATACTATTGGTGACGTTTAGTTTGCCTTTTGCTAACCAGAATGATCCGTAGCCACTCTTACTATTAGCTAGCTAGATACATCGTTATCATATACGACGTAGGGAATACTTAGGAACTCTTAGGAAAATGACTAGTAGATTCACTGAGTAGGAATAAGTGGCGACAATCTTATTTTAATATGGTTTTTACATTGCCATAATAAGAAATACCTCTTTTGTAACAGCGGTATAAATAATCTAATTCCAGCTTCATTTTCGCAAAATTTACAAGTAGAAAGTAGGCGTTGTGAAGCATTGCATTTGCCACCGAAAAGTGAATCTTGTAGGAGACTGTAATAGAAGCCTAAGGTAACTTTACTCTTCAATATCTATATAAATAAAAATGGAATGGTGTTTGTATGACACGAAATGGCTTACAAACGGGTTAACGAGTTTGGATGATTCTTTCTCCATTTTGTTCGTCAAGTGTTCCGACGTGTTTGTGGGTATAAAAGTTCCAGGATATTCACCGGAAAAGTCGGAAAAACGAGAGTAAACGGAACTGTCATTTTCTATGGGACGATTCATAACGGCTTTCAATAGCCTACTTGATGGCAAGACGAAGTTTGCCGGGACCACTAGTTCACTATAAAAATGACTATGGAAAGTAAGACGCTGAGATCGATCATTAGGGTACACTTGCTAGTTTCGAAAAATTGTTGAACAGACAAGGAAAGCGACTTTTTTCTTTAAGGAATGTAATGAATGTAATGAACGTAATGACCAATAAATACTTTTAACAACAAAAAATGAAATTAACTAGAACTACTACTAAACAGCCTAATTTTGTTAAGACTTGACGACACTTGACATTTAAGACTCTAATCTTACGTAAAAGACATAGCACTTGAATGACAAATTATTCAAAACCATTTCGACTAGACAGTATTAGTAATGCACTACTATTTCAAACAAATTCTACACTACTATTTCAAACAAAATCTAATGGAGCTGCTGATTTTCATAATGCTTCCTTTTCTCAAAAACTTTTCAAAAACTACCACGTCACAATACTAATAAAAAACAGTGTTCATGTGGGCGCCATTGCCTAGTCCGTCTGAGTATTGGTCCTGGTAGAGGGGAAACTTGGGGGTTCAGCCTTGACAAGTTAAGCTGTCAGGCAGCTCTAACTGAATACCACACAAAAAAAAAAAAAACTCTGAACATTTTCATTAGCAAATAGAAGGATTTTCAACTGATAATAAAAACTGTATGGAGTTCACTTCTATTCATAGAAAAAAAAAACAAAATCTTAGGTCATGATATCTCCGTTAGAAATCGTATCGGATTTGTATTTCATATTTAGAATCATTGATGTAACAATTAATGAATATAATTGTGTTTCACTTTTTACACTCCTCGGGGGGGCCCTAAATCGGGGGGCCCGGGGCATTTGCCCCCTTGGCACCCCCCTAAATCCGGGCCTGGAGATACCTTACTTCGCAAGTAGGGCGCATTCGAGCGCATATAGATGCGAATCGAATGCACTATTTCCGAAGTTAGGTATTTCGCAGAAGTTCTGGAAAAATCCAACTTTGGCGAGCAACCATTTCTATTTTTTTTCTACCGCGCCGACAATAATAGGCGAATTACCCTACGTAGAATAAAAACGATACACGGGAAAAAATTGTGTGATAAAAAATACTATTTTAGCTGACTATTCCCATTCTTGAAACTACCATGGAATTTCAGACCAATTTACTACGTTTACGGTACATCCCACCACACTACTGGTACATTTGACAGCATAATTTACAACAATCTGATTTCGACTAAGGGCTTATTCACAAATTTCATAACGCTGAAGGGGGTGGGTGGGTGTCTTCATGATGTTACGACTCATACAAAATTTGTAATATTCATACAAAAAGCGTTACGAGGGGGTGGGTGGGTGTCAAAAATGCCCATTTTCGGCGTTATGAAATAAATGAATGAACCCT
The DNA here is from genome assembly GCF_002204515.2 of Aedes aegypti. Taxonomy (NCBI): domain Eukaryota; kingdom Metazoa; phylum Arthropoda; class Insecta; order Diptera; family Culicidae; genus Aedes; species Aedes aegypti. Next base: position 222,625,018 of record NC_035109.1, on the reverse strand, counting down.
AATGCTAGTTTTTACCGCACAATTTGTTTGCGTGTATGGAAACGAAATAGAGCTTAGTGACTGAACACACGAACACTTGCATACGCTCATAATACACAGTTTGTTTTTGTTTTCCTCAACGAAACTTACACTTTCCAGACTCATCAAAATGCATATGGAAATATTACTCAATTTGAAATATTTACACACTTAAACGGATTCGCCGAGAACCCAACAGCTGATATCTCGGTAAAAATTTGAAGATTCTCGGTAAAACTTTTACCGAGATCTCGGTAAATGTTTACCGAATCTCGATAACGTTCGCCGAATTGACGAAATCTCGGTAAAATAAGTACCGAGATTCGGAATTTAAAATTACCGCTGTTGTATTCTCGACGAAAGGTTTTACTGAGGTCGGTGAGATAACATAAGTGTGTACACCCAGGTTCTGGGTGTTCTCCGAAACAGAGTGCATGTTGTTTTCCTCTAAGGTTCACAAACACATCTACACTAGGCACCCATATCATTGACCGTGATAACCACTCAATGAGAATATATACTAAGGTGTGGAAGAAGAAGCGATGGCTATGTATTAGTAAGGAGAAAAAACGTAAACAAAAATAACTACGTCACTAATTTACACGGCTTCTTATGGGAGCTCGCTCGCTTGTAGTTGTGAAACATTTCGCACCGTACACGGATCTAACGCACACTGAATGTCTTCTTCCTCACCTCGGTATATATTCTCATTGATAACCACTATATATCGTTGCACGCCTGACCTAACTTCGAAACTTCATATAAAAAAATGTCAACAATTCCAGCAGTGAGTGTCAAAGAGCAGAACAGTCAATTGAGCGTGATGAAAGAGGGACAGGGAAGGAGAATTTTTCGTGACGTTACCATGCACTCTTCTATGGACCAATGCACGAGTTCACTAATTTCACGCTTGAGCGGTTCTGAATCCACTCGTTGTCATGACTACATAAATAACACGGCACCGCTCAAACACCAAATTAGTGAACTCGCGCAAAGGTCCATAGGTTTAAAAACTTATCTTCGGTAATATCAGCTGCATCCAAGCATGCCAAGAGTGATTTTCCTTTGACGTCAGACACTTCAACTTGCAAGATTTTTTGAATTGCATTAGCAAAATCAATCCACCGTTCGATTAGAATTTTGTCCTTGTCTGGGAATTTTTGAGCGAAATCGATTTGCATCACTTGATATCCTCGGTGATTTCTGAGTGTTGAGTATTCACGAAGTATAGATGGACACGTACGATCCTGTAATTTGGCCACTTCTAGAAGCCGCCAAGGGCTGGATCGTTTCCATTTTATCTTGAGCTCTTCCCATTCGTCTTGATCACGGTGTACTATATTGAGAAGGCGATATATTCCGAAAACTGACAGCTACTTGACGACGTCATTCTTACCCATCTGGAGCAAATTTGTAAAAAAAATTCACTAGATCATTGATATTTATATGGGGTAGGTGTACCAGTTATGGACATAGTAGTTCCCTATTTCGCCATACGTGATTAAAAAAAAAGACAATTTACACCGTCTTCAGCCAAAGGCTGCACAGACTGAACGATCACTAACATTAGGCAACGGACAACACATAACACCCAGTAGTCCAGCGATGAATTTTTCGTTTGACGAAAAGTTTCCACCGACCGGAGTGGGAATCGAACCCACACCCCGTGACACAATACGCCTAAACGACTGACGCCGCTAACCGCACGGCCACGAAGCCCACAACTTTAATGTCTTCAAATTTTTAAAACTTTGGTATGTTTTAGAAGTTAGATTTTAAATATATCTTGATGTCAAAATATTCAAAAAGATTTAAAATGTGAAAGTTATCAAAATTTCACATATGGCCAAATAGGGAACCACTATAGCCATAACTGGTACACTTTCCCTGGATAGATCCGGATGGTATATGGTACAATAGGAGTGACCTCACATGTTTAAATTAAATTCGATGTTTACACCAGTAAAGATCCTGCCTTGTTAATTTTTATGCCGTGGTCTTGATTATGAACCAGCGAAGCCTTACTCCACAGCTAAAAGATATGTTTGACTTTTGGTAGCCCCTAAAATAGTTTTATGTCAACAAAAATAAATAACGATTGAAAATGGTATTAGTACCTGCGCTGTTCTCCAGATGTCCAGTCCATGAATGAACTTGGTCCGCTCCGCAAGCGACGGGGGTCGAATGAATCAGCAGCTCGATTTCTTGCCGCTGAATCACTTTCAGCGTTTCAGTCGTGTAAGAATTGACTGCAATCACGAAAAATGGCTGATAGTAGGAGTCGATGCCGGTTATGGACCCTTTGCGTATTATGGACCCCCTACAGAAAAACATAAAATTAACACTCAAAGCAACCTTATTCCTAAAAAAAATCCACCGGGGGAACTTCGATTGCATTGTTAGTCAGCAGTTTCAGGCAACATGTTTGGTCTAAGGTGCATAAGTACAGAAATTTGAGCAGTTTTGTAAATGAAACCACGCAAGAGGGTTCATAATAGGCATTTCCAGGTGGGTCCATAATAGGCACGTCGGAAGCGAGCCGGATTACATGGGAATCATATGGAGGGTCCATAATAGGAAACGTCAAATTTGTAAACATTCCTATTATGGAACCCCGGGTCCAAAATAGGCATAAGGACAACCGTTTTCCAAATGAGTATTAAACGAGCTAAATCGAATGTTTTTTTTTGTGTTTTAAAAGCGCACTATGAACATGTAGCTTGTTGAAAGGCTGAACAAAACGTATATCCATCTAAGATATCATTGCAAAAAAGCGAGAATGAATCTCAGCTACTAGGGTCCATTACTACCACTGAAACCCTAATTGAAATTCTATAAAAGAGTGATTATAACTTACCAAGAAAGGCTTCAATAATAGTTTCAGTAATTGCAAAACGGGTAATTTTTTCCACATCGAGTTCTTCGATGAACTCCTTCGCGTCATACATTTTTTCTTACACTCCGTTTACAGCGCGAAATAAATTGGCGGGTTACACGCTGCCTTACACACTGAGTTAAATTTTCGTTCCAAATAACAATAAAAGTAACTGAAACAAATAACTCTATGATTTGAAATAAAGATTTCATTTTGTTGTTTCAACAAAAATCAAATTGAAAATGCTGTCAGCAAATCCAACATTTTTTTTGTTTTGATAATAGTCATTGCTTATTGAAAACAAGAAGAATAATTATTGTTTTAAATCGTTGTAAATTCTCTGCGTTAAATAGAGGCTTATAAAAGCATGGCAGGAGCTTAGGGAATATTAAAAGTCCCAGTACTACCTCTAAAGCAACTGACAAAAAAAGACACCAGCTTTATCAGCTGCTTATTGTTCTTGAGCTGTAGAATGACTTCCTTAGCTTCCGGGCTTTTTGGTTTCAATCATCGGTAGTACTGATGTAAATACAGTCGACTTTCCACAATTCGATATACTACATAACTCGACGGATTTTTCGGTCCCTTCATATTTTCATACATCGTGCTCTCCATGAGTCGATATTTCTATAACTCGATATCTCCACTAGTTAATGACACGTAAGAGGTAAATTACTCTCCATAACTCGAAATTTGTTTTAAAATCCGTGTTTTTCGGGCAAACTTGGGCTATTTATTGTTATTGGAGGTGAATAAATAAATACATGTAAGCTGTAATAAAAGTTGAAAAGCATAAAAATGAAAAAAAATCGCCATTAAAAATATTGCGACTTTTTGAATATTAAAAAAAAAAAAATCAAACAATGGTTCGTAATCTACTATCAGCAAAATAAAAATGCTTTCTAGAGAAATGATCATATATGTTTTGGAAATACAGGAATTTGTTCCTTCGATTTTGGGATTTTTTGTGTCGGTATAATCTATAACTCAATAATTCTATAAGTCAATGGTCCCTGGTATATCGAGTTATGGAGACTACACCAAAATGCTTCCATTCTCATCCCAGCAGATCATCACGAATAATTTAAGCATAACTAATTGTGTAATATTTATCTTCCTTTGCAGATATATACGATCAAATCTTGGAATCAAATGATTCAAAACTACCAAAAGAGCGCATTATTGCATGTCTTTACGGAAGAACAGAATGCTGCTTGGAACTTAAACAATATGACGCTGTCGCTGAGGATTGCCAACGTCTGCTGAAGCTGCTGAATGGTACAGATCGTGTAACCGACTCGGCCAGTCCAATCCCGTCGTCAGCTTCGTCGTCCTCATCGACTTCGTCAAGTTCTTCGACACAAAACAATGCAACCGGTACAACCGAGTCAAAAGTAAGAAAGCGGCTGATTCATTCCTTATTTAAGCAGAAGAAGTTTGTCGAAGCGGAAAACATTCTACAAGAATGGTCTGACAGCCAAAACTCTCACCAGGACATCTGTCGATATCTGGAACGCCTGAAATCCATACTGAAAATGGCTTCCGCCAATTCATCACCACCTACACCAACGTTAAGCGGAGCTGAACAAGCATCACAACCTGCTATGCAACCTACGACTGCAACAGACAGCTCATCTTCGCCGTCATCACCGGAATCTAACGCCGATTCCTCCACGACACCAACGTCAACCATTTCGTCGCTTTCATCCATCAACGACGAATATGAGCAGATTGAAACCAAACTGGAAACCCTCATAATCAACAATCTCCCTCCGGATCGATACACAAAACAGTTGAACCAAATCGAAAGCAACTTGCGTGCTACATCGGCAACCAACGGCGAAAGCAATGGAGATGACAGTAATGGCGATTCCGCTGGGTCTAGAGAGCAACATTCCAGTGGGAAGGAATCGGACTCAGGCGAAAGGATTGATACGACCGACGACAAGTCCACATCTAACGGGAATGATGAAAGCAGCAAGAGTGACAAAGACCCTGGATCGAATGAATCTGCGACCAGCGAAATTCCTACGTCAACGGAACAGGGAAATACCGCTGCGGCCAAGTCACCACCATCAAACTCCACCAATGTGAACAATTTCCAGAAGCAGCTGGATAAAATTACAAACATCAGTTGCGTCTACTGTACGCTCACCTTTGCGGACCGGTCGGAACTGCGGGCGCATTGTCAAACCGAAAGCCACCAGAACATCATAATGTCGGATGAAGGTAATGAAAATAGTCTTGCAGCAGGTCTTTTTGGGGACGTAGTGACGTAGCAATCCTCTACAGGTTTCCAACAAATTCTAACAGGAATTTGGCCCCCAGGCCTCAAATAATTTGAAAATTCAAGACTAACAATTCAAAAGGCCTCATCTCCAAAAAGTAAACAATGAGAAAAATGCAATCTTGTTTTGTCAAACAATAAATTAAATTTAAATTATGAATTTAAGCATTGTATGTTATTTTATCGTCCAGAAAGTCGATGGATAAACTAATTTATAGCTATGAATATTAATTTCTATCTTTTAAGCAAAAAATCCTGCTTAAAAAACGAGTCAAAGGAAATGAGGCTTTTATTTCACCAAAAGCTGTGCAGCCCTTTTCATTTGTGCCCATAGACGCCGGCCGACGCTGATGAGGCCTGTGAGTTGACGCCTTTGTTTACTCTAAAATGTGTTGAGGCCTTCTAGTTGTGGCTTGTTTTTTCATCATCTTCTGATGTGGCCTTTTGAAAATCATTTAAAATTGATGATGAAATAAGAAATTTGAAGTGTAGAAGAGTGTTAAGTGGTGAAGTAAAGTACATGGAGATCCCTACAGAAAGAGAAGATTCGTGCGGTCGATTAAATATATGATTGATTGAACCCTTCGTCATCCATGAACATTATGTATGTGCTACGCGAGTTTGTCGTCGAGAAAATGTATGGAAATATTGGTTCAATTGAAATAATATTGCAATTGAACGTTATTTTTCATGCAATTGAAACCAAATCGTGTTTTTGTTGATAATTTGTGAAGTACAGACAGACTGACACAGGTATTATTAGGTAGTATATACAAAATACATCAGTCTTCAGGAACCCGACGAAAAACTTGATAATCTTCGCCGTTTAGACAACCACTGTATAAAATAATACAAGGAGTAGTCGCTCCGTAGTATAATCTGCATCTACTTAGTGAATTTGAAACGTTTTTCGCAATCTACATTGCAATTTTGATGTTTGTTTAACAGGCCTCAACTCGGTTTCCGTCAGATATAGAAATGAGGCCTTTTTGAGAAAAGGCCGCATTTGCGATGAATATCCTGGTTAGCGGAAAATGAGATGGGGCCTTTTAGAAAAATGTTATTTTTTCAACTTTTATGTATATTTTTAAATGACTATTGTATGTTTTAGTAAGAATAGGCTCTTATACATTAAAATCAGCAGAAAACCGATTTGTTTACATGTTGGACTTGAGGTCTTTTCAATTGTTGGTCTTGAATTTTCCGAGATAAACAGCTTTTTTTTTAAGATGTTTCTATCAATCAGAACTGGTAGCATATCTGTTTTTAGAAGCTTGATCTCTAATTTAGTAAAAGTCTCTAGAAAGTATCTTTTTTTCCTCCTCTAAAGTCCCTATTGTAAGACACTCGATCGCTATCAGCCAGCCATCAATCTCGAACGTGTAAGATCCCTAATACATTTGACTTTCCTTTTCTAACAGGTCGCGACTGGAAATGGCGCCCGCCTCCACGTGGCTACACTGCGGAATCGTACACGTTATGTGAAAACTATCTGGAGAACCAAATTTGTCACTACGGTAATCAGTGCGTCGAAGCCCATGGAAACGACGAACTGAACGAGTGGAAGGAACGTTTCCAGTACCGTACGAAAAAGCTGGAACGTGCCCGAGATAAGGAACTGTATGGCAAGAGCTATACCGAGCAGTTGTTGGAGCGGTGGGTACAGGCGCCAAGTCCCGACAAAGTGATGAAAGAGAAAATCGAAGGTGTGGAGGAGTCCTGCTCGCAGGATCTAGTGACAACGGTGAGCTCCAAAGTGAGCAAACGAGAATGGACATTTGTGTTGAAGACAAGACGACTGTTGAAGGCGGTGGCCTTGCTGCAGGATGCTCATCGTAACCACTTTATCATAAAGCAAATCTTTCCTGGAGAACCAAGGAGTGGAAGCGTTGGTAAGAAGATGGGTCAAACGACAGCCGGCAACAGGGTGGTCGAAGCGGAATTGATGTCCGATCAAGAATGGGTTGCTTCGTCGGAAGTTAAACACAATGATCAAGTTAACGAAACAGGTCCCATGTTAGAGCATAGGGTGAAGGTTGTGTTTAACACTGACATCTATGGAACGTTCCGACAGGCGGTTGTTTTCGACCTAGGAAGCGAACCAGTCCTGGTGAAACATCTTTGCGTAGATGTTGTTCCAGTTACAGAGGTAGATAAGATACAGGAAATTCGCAAAGACATCGTGATGTCTACGTCGGAACGATGGGACGAAACAAATTCGGAGATGATTGAGTTCACGACCACCATCATCCCACACATGCATACTCCGGCCTATGCTGCAGATGCTGAACGCGAGAAGGATTTATTGGCGAGATATCCTCTGCCGAAAGCAACGTCCTTTGTACTGACGCAATCTACCATCACAGAAAAGAAGCTGACTAAGAACAACTATCGCAATCGTATCCACGAACTGTTGTACGTCGAAGAGATCGCACGTTACGAACAGATAGCTCGGTACAATCTGACGACAAGACTAACAATAGCCACTAACTATTTGCTGACACCAAGCGGAATGGCCACCAGCACAGCTAAGTATTCCCATTCGGGTGAACTATTTGCGTTAATGAAGCTAGGAAAAGATGTTTCGGAAGACACCTCGGCTGGGCGGTTAATCCTGAACAATTGCCAAGCGGTCCTAATTGCTTCGAAGGATCCCGTGCCATCTGGAGAAAAGCGTAAGGTTTACGAGGCCGTTATTGAGGACAAAGGAAAGAACATGATATACCTCAAAGTATCCGCAAAGGCTGTCGCTGGTCTTGGATTGAAAGCTGATACAGAATTCGTCTCAGACATACAATTCCAACCCAATCGCCTAACCTATTGTGAGTGGCATCATGCAATTGATAAGATTGCCGATTTCCGAATCATTTTCCCGGACATCTACCTTGAACCGAGCATTCCGTGGACACCGCAGCGTCAGTGGGACGCCTCACTGGATCCGAAACTGAACTCCAAACAAAAGGAAGCAGTTGTGGCCATAACGACCCCCATCAACGTGGCCTTGCCACCGATCCTCTTGATCGGCCCTTTCGGTACAGGCAAAACGTATACGCTGGCACAGGCTATCAAGCAGTTGCTGTTGCAACCGGAGTCGAAAATTCTTATCTGCACGCACTCCAACTCGGCGGCTGACCTGTATATTAAGGACTACCTGCATCCGTGGGTTGAGGAAGGCATGGAGGAGGCCAAACCGTTGCGCGTGTACTACCACAAGCGATGGGTAGCTACGGTCAACAGTATTGTGCAGAAGGTAAGTCTCTCCTTTCTTATTTTCCAACAATTTATAGTAAGCTACTACTACGTGATCGATCAAAACAACCGATGGTTTGGTTTGACTTTATTAACGAGATTTTTAGCCCTGGGCTAGTTCATCTCGGGACCAACGGCTTTACTTCCCTTCCGAAGGAAGTCGTCACTATAACTTTTTACGTCATAAGTGACTATGTCGGGGATGGGATTCGATCCCAGGTCCTCGGCGTGAGAGGCGAGTGTTCTAACCACTACACCAGGTCCGTCCCCGAAAAACAACCGAAATTATATTATGATTTTCGATGCACTCATCTTCTTATACGTTCAAAAATGTCCGAGAGTTTAATAGTGAATTTCTTCTAGATAAATCCATCAAACATGATTCTAAAAAGTGTATTTTCAGTTTAAAGGGTGTCCACGATGAAATTGCCACATTATTAAATTGCTCTAACTTCTTAACCGTTGGGTAGAATGATGGATTTAATAAAAATTTGGGTGGATTTAGTTCATAGTGCATTATTTACATCCCAGATAGCCGTAGCGGTAAACGCGCAGCTATTCAGCGAGACCAAGCTGAGGGTCGTGGGTTCGAATCCCAGGATGTCGAGGATCTTTTCGGGTTGGAAATTTTCTCGACTTCCCTGGGCATAGAGTATCATCGTACCTGCCACACGATATACGCATGCAAAAATAGTCAATCGGCAATCAAAACTCGCGGAAATGGAGTCGAAAGAACAGCTCTTGCGTGATAAAATCTTGCGCATTCATCACGAGAACAAGGATCTCTCGCATCGTTCCATCGCTAAAACGTTGGGAATCGCGAATTCCAAGGTGTCGCGCGTGATTAAGCGGTTCGAGGAACGATTGACCACCGATCGGAAGCCCAGAAGTGAAGGAAAAAGTATTCCGTACATCCGTATCCAAAAATCACAATCGCGTAGTTGGGGCCTTCAATCGGAACCCGAACGCCTCCGTTCGGGATGTGGCTAAGAACCTGCACCCAAGCCGAAGTTTTGTCCAGAAAGCCAAAACTAAGGCTGGGCTTCGAACGTTCAAGGTACAAAAGGCCCCTAATCGCGACGAGAAGCAGAACAAGTCCGCCAAAACCCGTGCCAGGAAATTGTACTTCAACATGCTGACGAAAGTTGAATGCTGCATCATGGACGACGAAACATATGTTAAGGCAGACTTAAAAGAGATCCCCGGCAACCTATTTTTCACGGCCAAGGATAAGTTCAGCGTTCCGGAGCATGTCCGCACTCAGAAGATGTCCAAATTTGCGAAGAAATTCCTGGTTTGGCAAGCCATCTGCACGTGCGAAAAGCGAAGTGCACCTTTCGTGACCCAGGACACGATGAACGGACAGGTGTACATGAAAGAGTGCCTCCAGAAGCGGCTGCTTCCTCTCCTGAAGGCCCACAACACCCCAACAATCTTCTGGCCGGATTTGGCCTCATGTCACAACTCCAAGGACTTGCTGACAATACAGATAATGCATACCACGGACAATAAGGTCGATTTCCGCCCCATCGAGAAGTACTGGGCGATTATGAAGCAGCACCTTCTTCAACGACCTAAGGTAGTGAAGACAGTCGAGGAACTGAAGAAAGTATGGGTTTACATGCAAAAAACGGTTGATTCACAGGTTGTGCAGAATCTTATGACCGGGGTTAAGGCCAAGGTGCGGGCATTTGCGTATGGACTGTAAATAAAATACGAGTAAAATGGTAAAATGAAGTTTAATAGTTATTTTTCAATCCTTGAAAATTTGATGGCAATCGGATGAAAACTCAAATTTTGCGAATCAATTTTGTGTGTGGCAATTTCACCGTGGACACCCTTTACCAAACCGATACTTTTTTTGGATTCATATGATGAATCAATAGAAATATTAGTAGTAGAACGCTAGTGGCGTTGTTGTCACAAAACTGATTTTAATTATTATTACCTTAAATTATGGGTTTTCAATGTTTGTTCAATACCATGTTGTTGTTTTGGGTTTGAAAATTATTCTGACACTTTGAGTCCCGGTACCCATTAGCATTCTTAGGTTAAAGCTTCTATTGATGAATCATACCATGCAGCTGTTGTCTACCGTGTCTGAGAAGTCCTTCATAGCAGCCTTGTTAGCGTTAGCGTTGGCGTAGTTACGGTATACCTACTTCGTAAATTGGATACTAGCAAAGTTCATATTCGTTGTGTCTGATCAGACTGCTTCAGATTGTTCCTTGTGTCTCATCAGACTGCTTTTAAGAACAAGGCTGGGAGTGGGGAGTGAACCTTGATCCAATCTTAAACAAGAATACCAAAATAATTAACATTGCTATCCCTGGCTCTTTACCATAACATGGGATAGCTATGTATGTGTTGGTAACAATATAAAACAAAGAAAAAACACTCATGCATGTACAAAGTTCGAAATATTCTCATAATGTATGAGAGTAATGTATTCGTCTCTGTAAAATGTATGGGAGTAATGTAGTCGTCTCTTCTCTACATATCCAGCATTTTAAAAGCGCTAATGGCTGCCACAATTAGGCTCGCTTTCTGGTAGGGATTGGTTGATTTGACGTTTAGCTTGGGTCGTTTTGTATGCGCGGACCCAAACCAAACGTCAAATCGACCAATCCCTACCAGAAAGCGAGCCTACTTGTGGCAGCCATTAGCGCTCGAAAAGGCTGGATTATTTAGAGAGTTCTACAATTTTTTGAAATGTAGATTTATATTTAATGCCCACTGACTGAATGAAAAAAAAAAACGAAAACCACGTCGTTCACCTTCCCATTATTTCCCCTCTCGAATAAGACGAAACATTGATCCTGTTTTAAAATATATTACCTCGCTCGGCATCTTACAGAAATCATGTACAAGGTGAGTAGATCTTTGATACACTGGTCCCTTGTAACATTGTTTAAGTCGGCTAGGAGAAGCAATTTGCCTACACTCAAAATAATCCACACGTCAAGGCTACGTGAAAACATACGTAGTTTTTTTCCATCGCACTTTTCAGGTAGCACTTACGTGAATAACAGGTGGCAGCGAATGAACTGATGAACTTTTCTCGACCCACCGGAGTTTCACGTAGCAACTACGTGATGTGTGCGTAAACTTTACGGAGCGTTTTATTGGATTCGATACATTTTACCCATGAATTTTATGGGAACCTTGGATAGAACTGACGTTTGTTTTAAGGATTCTCTAAATATGTGTTTTGTTTTAATATATTGGAAAGATTTCTGAATGAAACAAATTAGTTTGAATGAAACACAAACATTTGTTAAAGTTTACCCACAAAACTTTTTTTTCATAAATGCGCGTTGACAAAGCTGGCGGACACAGTTTAGGGTTTATGATAGATACATTGCAGTTTCGATTGCAGGCGCCAATACAAAAAACCAAACCACGATTACCGTTGATCAAACTGCTCTCTACTGAAACATGTTGAAAAAAATAAATAAAATAAATTAAATTAGTTAAGATTAAATGTTCATGTTTAATTATACTTACTTACCATTATCATTTTAATGCTGCACAACTTGGTTTTTTCTTCGAATGCACCTCATCACAACATCAAATGAACTGTAAGTTGAACTGTCAAACTTTTGGTTCACGTACGTGCTTTTCACATAAGAGTGACGATCGCCAACAGTGAACATTATTATGGGTGCAGTTCGTTTTTATCTACGCCTTGGTAATTGTTACTGTTGTCAGGTGAACTGGGCGAATATTCATTTGTAGGGGATCTACGTGGTTTTTCTCGTAGACATGACGTTTGGATTATTTTGAGTGTAGTCTACTTCTGCTACATATGTTTTTTTTATTTAGTTCGTTTATTTAAAGGCTCACACGCCGTATCCAGCTTTACAGAGCCGATTTCTGATTTCTACTATGCGTAGAATGTTCAAAACCATTGTTACATTTATTTTCAAAAATAGCATTTTTTCCATCAGAAGATGTATTGATTTGCGCATGATCAGTGTTTGGGGAACACTGATCAGAACAAGTCTTTTTCGTTCCACTCTCTTTGTTGACCCGCCTCGATCGCCGTCGTTTGTTTGTCGTCCCATTGTGTTCTGTGGATGAGCTGGATGCTTTGTCATCGTCAGTCCACACGTCGTCGTTATTTTGATTCGTTTCTTCTGGCTCCTCTACGTTAACTGGAGAAGGAGATTGATGATCGATGTTTATCGGCGGGAAGTCGTCCTTAGTGAACAGCCCGACGGAAGATGTCGATGCTGTTGATTCTGGAAGTGTTTTGCCAGCAGGAGCGATGCTTGAATCTGGACATTTCTTGCCAGGATGGAGCGGTTGCGCGCATAGGCGGCAGGATTTAGGCTGGTTGAAATAAGACACCATTGTAATTTCATTTTCAATGGTAATGAATGAAGGTACGTGTCTAAGCAGATTCATCCTGAGAACTCGCACTCCATTGGATAGTCCCGGGAAATAATGCTTCCATTTCTCATTCCGAATGGAGATTACCTCTCCATATTTTAACATATGGTCGGCGACGGTGGCGTGACTCATCGCCGGGGGAAGATCGTGGACACGAACCGTCACTGCCTCACAATCCACGTACACGGGAATCCGAAATTTTGTGTTTCCACAAATCATTGATCGCTTCCAATTGTGTTCTGCTTGGTAGCGCGCAACGATTTCATGTGACTTCATTTCGATGAGCACACAGTTGCGTGAGTGATGCAACTGAATGCTCCTAATATCCTCATATTGGAGTTTTAATTCACTCTCCAAAAATTGATGCACTCTAGCCACTTCGGGGCGAACAGGTAGCACACTAAAATCAACCACTAGGGTGTTTTTTCGCGCACCGGACATTTTCCAAAAACTGCGAAACAAAGCGAGAGGTAAAGAATGACGTTCGACGCGTGCGATGTCTGGCTATCAACCAGCTACATATGTTAAGTGCTACATGCACTGAACGTAGAAATACCGTAAGCTGGTTCTGGGGAGATGAAAGTCTGAGGCTAAGCGTAATATCGGTGCACTCTGTACACCAATTGTGCAATTCAGCGAGAATGGCTCATGTACAGTGCATGGGTTGGTTTTAGTAGGTCGTCGTTGGTGCGGCATCCCCATACTCCCTGGGTTACCTCCGCAGGCGCCTGTTTGCAGACTTACCTTTTGTAAAAAAAAAACACTAACTTCTGTAACTAAAACATTGTACAGTAGGATAACGCTTAGTACCAGAAATACACGGATGTAAAACTACAGCTGACGCCGAAGTGATTTTCCCTAAAACTAAAACATTGTACAGTAGGATAACGCTTAGTACCAGAAATACACGGATGTAAAACTACAGCTGACGCCGAAGAGATTTTCCCTTTCTTTTTCTTGGCATTACCGTCCTCACGGGGACAGAGCCTGCTTCTCAGCTTAGTGTTCTTATGCGCACTTCCACAGTCATTAACTGAGAGCTTTCTTTGCCAAAGTTGCCATTTCGCATTCGTATATCGCGTGGCAGGTACGGTGCGATGATACTTTATGCCCAGGGAAGTCAAGGAAATTTCCATTACGAAAAGATCCTGGACCTGCTTTGTAGCCGCGGACTCTAACTACTCGGCTAAGGAAGGCCCCCAGATTTTCACTTTCTTGAATGCATTTTGAATAGTGATCAATTAGGGTAAAAGCACCGGTTTTGGCCAGCCTAAGAGAAAAAGTCAATAAAAATTAAATGAGGAGCCGTATTTATACTACAAATATGTCAAAAGCAAGCTTTTTACGTGTGTAAATATCAATACTGAGCTATAACCATACTTTTGCTTTGAAAATCCCGTTGTTCAATATAGGCCAACAGAACCAGTTGGCCAGAGATTTAACTTCGATTCCTAAATTGGCCAATCACATTGATTTCTCATGAGACTGGCCACATTAGGTGTATGGAAGTTAAAATTATAAGGAAAATGAATTGTTTTTCTTATGTCTTGAATCAATTTGGACGAGTAAATGAATGTAGCTCTATCATGTGAATGTGATCTACTGAACACAAAAGGTTTCATGCTGATTGGCTATGTAAAACGGTGTATCCTCTATGGCTACAATTGGCGTATGGCCAAAACCGGTGCTTCTACCCTACAGACAACTATTAAAAATGTCTGTTATAGTTTCATTGGGCAAGCAGTGTCCAATATGTATCTTCCCTTGTGAATAAATATACAAGCTATTTCAACCACAACCAATGTTTCGTCCAGGGTTGACCAGGCCCTACGTTGTTATTTACTTTGGTCCCGGAGGGGCAGACGAATAACGACAACTTGACTTCTACTAATTTATTGCCCACCACCGAGAGGCAGTGCTCCTGCTCGGTGGGGGATACTACTTGTAACGATCACAACTTACAAGTAGTATCCCCCACCGAGCAGGAGCACTGCCTCTCGGTGGTGGGCAATAAATTAGTAGAAGTCAAGTTGTTGTTATTCGTCTGCCCCTCCGGGACCAAAGTAAATCACAACGTAGGGCCTGGTCAACCCTGGACGAAAGATTGGTGCACTTGTTTTTGATCATTCACAAAGCAGCAACTTTAGAATATCAATGTTAGTGTTCAAACTAATTATCACTTATGATTTTTATCTCCTTTCAGTATTGTCTAATCGACTTGAACATCAATGTGCGCAACTTCCGTCGTCCGACGGTGGAGGATATTCTGAAACATCGCATCGTAGTCGTAACGCTGAACATTTCGATGGAACTGGCATCGCTCGACTTGCCAAAGGGACATTTTACCCACATCTTCCTCGATGAAGCCGCACAAGCGATGGAATGTGAAGCGATCATGCCGCTAGCGCTTGCCACCGAGAAAACCCGCATCGTTCTGGCCGGAGACCACATGCAGATGTCACCGGAGTTGTTCTCCAATTTCGCCAAGGAACGCAAGTTGCATATTTCTCTGCTGGAGCGTTTGTACGATCATTACCCGAACGATTTTCCTTGTAAAATCCTGCTGTGCGAGAACTATCGGGCACATGAGGCGATTATCAAGTTTACGTCGGAGCTGTTCTACGAGCAGAAACTGATTGCATCGGGTAAGCAACCGAGACATGAGAAATTTTACCCGCTAACATTTTTCACGACGAGAGGGGAGGACGTGCAGGATAAGAATTCGACGGCCTTTTATAACAACTCTGAGGTTTACGAAGTGGTCGAACGGGTTTGTGAGTTGCGTAAAAAGTGGCCAAGTTCGTGGGGGAAAATCAACGATCAAAGCATAGGTATAATGACACCGTATGCGGATCAGGTGTTTCGAATTCGTTCGGAATTGAGGAAGCGACGAATGGGCGGAATAAGTGTGGAACGTGTTTTGAACGTTCAGGGCAAGCAGTTTCGAGCGATATTTCTGTCGACGGTTAGGACGAGACGAACTTGCAACACTAATTCCAGTGAGAGCAGCAAAACATCCGAGGATGTTGATTATGGGTTCTTGAGCAATTCGAAGCTTCTGAATACAGCAATCACTCGAGCTCAAAGCTTGGTAGCTGTTGTTGGGGATCCAGTGGCGTTATGTTCGATCGGTCGTTGTAGGAAAGTTTGGGAACGGTTCATCGAGATATGCCACCAAAATAAGAGTTTGTTTGGAATTACGTGGAATTTGTTGCGATCGCAGTTGGATGGTGTTGAATTGAAGAAGACGTATGTGTTGAACCCTTTGGCGCCAGAGTTCATCCCTCGGGCATTACAAGCTGAAGCATATCTGCGCGAGCAGGCAGCTAATGTAACAGGGCAATTCCACCAGCAGCAAACCCATCATGCCCAACATCCTAACAATTATCACCAACCAATCAACCAGAACTTCCCGAGTGGGCATGGTGGAAGTGGCGGAGGGGGAGTTAATAGCGGTTCAAATAATAACATGATGCGACAGATTATTCCACAGCAGCCATTGCCTCAACAGCAACCTCCGTTTTTGGGGCACGGGCCAGCTCACAGTGGACATCCACCTATTCCACAGCAAACACAACAACCGTTTTCATATCAGAACCCAATGTTCTTTTATCAGCAACAACAGCAGCAGCAACAACAGCAATCGCAACAACCGCCACTGCGAGGACCACCACCCCATCCCAACGCCCTGGGACCTCCTGTACCGCCAAATATACCCCAAGGACCAGCTGCATTTCCCCCGAACAATCCGGCGAATCTGTGGAGCGCACCTGGAACCGGTGCACATTTTCCTATGGTACCTTCGCCCGGTGGTCGTAACACTCCACCAGGTTGGCGACTTCCACAGAAAAATGCTGCTCAACCGATTCGTCCTCAGTTGGCTCAACATCAGCATATGCAACTAACGGCCAGCGGCGGAAGACCGCTCATTCAACCACCCTTGAGGAGTCCTGTATCACAACAGCAACAGTTATCTACTGTTCCACAGATGCCTTACCTCCAACAGCCCCAAAATAAGAACTTGCAAAACTTTGCTCCATTCACTCACCACCAGGCACATCCTCCGACTCTTGGCCACCACCAGCAACAGCAGCAACCCCAACCCCAACAACAACAGCAGCAGCAACCTCACCAGCTACATCAGAATCACATCCGTCCCATCCTTGGCGGTCCAATCAGCCCCAGCTCCTATCAACAACAGCAACAGCAGCAGCAGCAACAACAATCCCATCAATCTTCGCTCTATTCTCAGCAAGATCCTTACCTAACCAATATATCGAACGATATAATGGCCACAATAACAGCAAGAGCTTCGCAACTGCAAATACCATCTGCACATCCTCCACAAAATTTGCTACATCAGCAAAATCAGAAAATCAATCCACTACGAATGGACGATCGTCTCGACAAAGATATCCAGTTCCTGCAAAACGTACATTTCCCGGATAAGTACGGTCAAGCGTCTCAACCTCTTCAACAACAACAGCCGCCACAGCAGCATCACCACCAACAGCAACATCAACCCCATTCTGGCGCCGCAGCAGCCTCCGCTTCCGATTTCAATCACTTGCTACCGCCCAACATGAGCTTCCTGGACGTGGCACTCCAGAGTAAGGAATACCAGTACATTTGGTTCATCAAGCTCACGGAAACCCACGGTCTCGATGCTGCCAACAAGTTCATTGAAATCCTTCGACAGGTTCCAAACCTGGCCACTGCTGCAGGCCACCACAATCAACAGCCACAGAAGAAGCATAACCCGTTGATACCTTCGCAAGCTGACCTGTTCCTGGATAACATATTGAACACCAACAAGGACGTCATGGCCCCGACAAACATTCAGCAGCCCACAATGCATCACCAGTCGCAGAACGCTTCCGTTTCGAATGGGAATGCTCTCCTGGCATGCCAAAGCGGAGGGAAGAGCCTGCTCGATAACGTTGATCTGTTTGGAAATTTGTCATCGTCGCTGCAGAACGACATCCCTCTAATCGGTTCCAATTCTTCTGCGTCGTCTTCGCAGCAATCGGTCCCACTGTATCGTCGACAAGCTGGCCAAAACTACCAGAACAGTACCACTTCTTCGTCCAATGCCCAGTCCATAGCGTCCTCAACACCGGACCTGTTGGACAACCACCTGCAGCAGTCGCTCTTCGACGCATTGGACAATAAACTACATCCGAACAGCAGCAGTATGATGTTTGGTGGTCAGAACCCATCCCAGTTCGGAGCTGGCGATCACTCGAACGGTTTCCAGGGATTCCCATCGATACACAATCTAGCGGCAGGACTAATGCAGCAGCAGCAACAACAACAACAGCACCAGCAACAGCACAATCTCAACAGTCGCGAGTTCTGGCATCAACTGCAACAGCAACAACATCAACATCAGCAGCAACATTTGCATGAGGGCCGTGGCAATTCCGCCACTAGCACCGTCGAAGAGCTGCTAAATCGTCAAAATCAAACCTATGCCAGTGTGCTGAGTCAGGCTGGCAGCAAGTCGGGCGCATCCAAGGATGGCAGCGGAGCGAACGATGGCAGCGGCGGTTCCGGAGGGGTCCCGTTCGCCGCCCTGCGCGATCTGGGCCGGAAAAGCAACGGGTTCTATAACTACTTTCAGTAGGCGCGAAGAGCGAACGGGGACGAGAGGTAAGTGATATTTTTTCGGCGAGATATATGAAGTTTATGGTTGCGCGCGATATGATCATTCTCTATTAAACTTTAATAACTATAGACGATGTAATATGAAGCAAACGGGGTGATAGACGCGCGAAGGAGTATATTGTAGGAATAGAAACAACAATGATTGTTGAAATGTAGGAGGTAATCATCAAAATCAAGACTGGAGCGAAAACCAGACAAGTCTGGTAGTATTGAATTACAAATTTCATTTAATTTTATCATTTTGAGTTAGGATTAAAATTATCGGGTAAGAGCAAATTAAATCTTGTATACTGATGAACCATTCTTGCAACCTTTTTTGATTGGGAAAGCAAAAAAAACACGTTCGAGACATCGAGTGGGAAAATTATTTTCGAATTTCTTCTTTACGGATTAGGAGCGTAGGGTCGAACATGGCTAATTTATTTGGCTTCTTGTTTATGATGATTTCCTCTCAAGTTCGAATTTTTACGGCGTGACTTTGAGAACAAGCTTTGAAAAGTGATGCGGTAATCATTGAAACGGTCAGAGGACAATTCGGGAAGTTAGGAAACGTAGAAATGCAAGTTCATAAAATAAAAGAAAAAAAAAACAAAAAAGTTACAAAAAAATCATAAAATAATACAAAAATCCAAAAAGTTTCGTCTACTTATATACAATTATATAACACATTACATTAAATAATTTATGAAATGAAAAAAATATGATAAAATCTAATGAACGTATAAAAAATTTCTATTTTACTTATCCAAACGTTTCGATATTTAGTCATACTTTAGATTGAAGTGTTTCGTTTGATTTTCTATTGACTTTCAATGAAATTTACTAATATATACGTTACGATTCCTATTTTTTAACGCTTTTGATTCTGTTCTCCGTGCATAACTACCTACTACACACTAAGCAAACATTGAATGCCGAGGGCTTCAGCAATAACGTGATAGCTATTCATTTGCAATATTCCCCCTGCTGCACATCAATCTCAAACGTTTAGCAGTACATTCACACACATATATATGCATACAGAAATGGGGGACAAAACAGGTTAATGGGGTATTTTTCTATTTTTGGCGAAGAACAATGCAAAGATGTCCAAAAATGAACTTAAAAACTAGAAGAGATCGTTCAGCAAATTGGCGTTGATGAGTTTGACACTCCTCAAATGAGAGTCAATATTTTTTATAGGATTTTACAGAGTTTACTAAGAAAACATATTAAAGATATTAGAAATTGTCCTTCTAGAAACTTCGGACAAATTACCAGAGGCGCTATTTCGAAAAACAAAAAAATCCACAGACAGTATCGCCATCTGTTGATTGCATGATGAAGCTTCAAATGCTCAGCCACAAATTGCACAAAGGTGACCAAGATTCAATTGGTTGTCCGACATTTCGCGGTGTACCTACCATTTCGCGGTTAGTACCATTTTGCGGTATGCCATTTCGCGGTCCATACCGTTTCGCGGTGTTGGTTTTCCTACGAGTGGAACTGAAATTTTTTGGCATTATCGCTAATAACATTTTCATCGGTGATTTACCCTTTTTTTGAATACAGGCTGTCCTTCGAATTGCACACCCGCGAAATGACATGCCGCCGGTACTAATTGCGAAATGTCGTATCGCGAAATGGCAAACAGCGAAATGGTACACCGCGAAGTGGATTACCGCAAAATGTTGTACAATCGATTCAATTATGATTGCACGTACACGGTAGTGATAACTGCAAATCGTAATTGTACAATGAAACTATGACGAAGACTTCCAGAATGCTTCGTATAAGAGGCTGCGCACTTGCTTTGCAGTAATTAGCTAAAGTTTAGTATGATCAGTGATTTTTTTTATTATTTTTTCAGCTAGTAACACAAAAAAAATGAAGTGGGTATAATGACAACAGCTACTGCCTGAAATTGCAGTTTAATTACCCTTATTTCAAATTGTTTTGGAGCGGGATAACAGAGATCTGGCGTATGTTTGATACAAGTAAAAAGATTTTACTTCAAATGCTGTGCTATTACAAAAAGCAATCCTGTTCTACAGGACAAAATGGCCTGTGCTTAACCAGATTGAATTTAGACGCGAAACTGCAAACTAATACAAAAGCTTCCAGTAAAAGCTCTGGAGTAATCAGCTGAATTCTAGGATAGCAAGTCTTTAATTTCTCCTGTTGTAAAACTAATTTTTGAAAAAACAAAATGGGAAAAATGATTGCAATTCCAATTTGCAGTTTTTCTACCCTTACTTCAAATCGCTGTGCTGCGTACAGCAGAGAACTGGCGTTTTGTTAATACTGAAAAATTGGTTTTACTACAAATGTGGTGGTGCCCCATATTACAAAAGCATTAAATAAATCTCCAGATAATTCAGTCAAAGCTTTGCTACATGATTCCCTGATCGACATTTTGAACGAATCCCTACTGTAATTCTTGGAAGAGTTCTTTTAAAAAATTCTGAAGGAGTTCTTTGAAGAATCTCTAAAGCAATCCCAAAAGAAATTTCAGGAGTATACTTCATAGAAGCTCACGGAGGAATCTCGAGAACAGTTTTCAATAGAATCCCTGACAAGGCACATGGAGCAATTCCTGAATCAACTTCTGGAAGAATTCTCAATAAAAATTTCGTGAAAAATCGCTGAAGAAAACTGGAGGGTTTCGAAGATTTTTTTTTGAGTTTCTTAGAAAAGGAATTCAGGGGCCCAGATAGCCGTAGCGGTAAACGCGCAGCTATTCAGCATGACCATGCTGAGGGTCGTGGGTTCGAATCCCGCTGGTCGAAGATCTTTTCGTAAAGGAAATTTTCTCGATTCCCAGGGCATAGAGTATCTTCGTACCTGCCACACAATATACACATGCAAAAATGGTCAATCGGCAAAGAAAGCTCTCAGTTAATAACTGTGGAAGTGCTCATAAGAACACTAATCTGAGAAGCAGGCTTTGTCCCAGTTGGGACGTAACGCCAGAAAGAAGAAGAAGAAGAAAAGGAATTCTGTTATCGAATACTGTGGAATCGATTCCATAATAAATTACCAGCATGATTTTCTAAGGAATTGCTGAAAGAAATCCTAAATCAATTCTTGTGAAAATCCCTGGCCGTGTTTTGGATAAATCTCCAACGAAATATTCGAAGAATTTTGTGAACGAATATCTGAGAAAAATCCTTGTAAGCTATTCTGGAGAATACGGAGAGTAATCTCCAAAAGTTACTTTAAACATTGTTTTTTTTGGGAAAATTACGTGAAAGATTCCTATAGAAATTTTCGGATGATTCCAGGGCTCTACCACAGAAGGCCGAAACACACAAAAAAAAAAACGAAACATACAAAAGGCCGAATCACGGAAGGCCGAAATTTTAAAATAAATTTTAGTGAAAGCCATTCAGCTCATTTTTCTACAATATTATGGACATTTTTACAGTAGGGAAGGCGGGATAAGATACACAAGTAACATTACTAGCTGAAATATGGTTAGTGTTTTTTGGGTGTGTCAGCTGGTCTTAGCTAACAAGCCCAAAAAAAATTCTATAATTGGATCTTAAGTAGTCGCGCAGATGTATTTTGTAGAACAAAAGTGTAAAAACATCGCGAAAACTGGAAGGGTATACAGTGCCTGTTCGATTTTGGCAACAAGCCGAAAAAAAACATGTTGCCTAAATTGAACCGTTCCAAAATTTAATGTTTTAATAAAAACAACTGTTCAGTTGTTTTTGTTAGAACTTTTATCGCCGTAATAATGACCTCGAATTAAATTTACTTATTTTGTATATGGTAAGCCTTAAGAAGGTCCACAGAAACATTAAGATTTTGCCTGATAAGCAAACTTCGTCAAAACTTATGTTATTTTTTTGTACTTTATTCCTAGTTAGTATAAACGACGGTATAAGTTTAAAACCAAAACAAACTCACCAGCTCTCACTTCTTATTTTAAAATGGCTGAATGAGGAATCTGACAGATTGAACAACCTCCCTTCTAAATACCTTGGTTAGTACTCTTCCATGATTTCCTGAATGAATTCGACGTAGGATTTCTTGTTTTGTTTCGGGATCAGTCAAAACAGTGAAAAACGTGATTTTGACAAACTTAACCAGAGCTAATCTTATTACTTCTTCACTACTCTACGGTTCACGGCAAAAGAGACCGAGTTATGCTCGGGCAACGCGCAGGTTGCTGTGATTGAAAATTTGGTTGCTAATGTCATTAGCCTAATGATTTCCATTCAAAATTCGAATTTAGCACGGTGTGCTACGATCGCATCTAACATTTCTGATGAAGTTCCTTCACAATTTTTTAAATAAGTTTCTCCAACATTTCGTCCAAGAACTACTCTTGCAGTTCTTCGAAACAATTTCTTATGTATTTTCCCCAGTAAAATTGAAAGCCATTGATTCTTCATAAGTTCATTTAAGGTTTCACACCTACCTATACTACAGTAATTATTCCAGTGATTGCTCCGATCATTCGTACAGAAATTGCTTCAAAAATTGTTGTCCGATTCTTTTCAAAAAACTCATGCAGGATGTATTGTATAGACAAAGACAAATTAAAGACCTTTGCAGTTGCCCAAAATTTTATGGCTCATAAGGTAATCTAGAATGCCGTGAAAAGTGTACTGCGATCTGTCATACTTGGGTACCTTTTGCACTACCGAGGGACCAAATGCAGTACTAGAAGTGGTACCTAATCTGAGCCCGAGTGGGACGGACCTGGTATAGATCTGACTGATTTTTCTAATTTTCTTAGCATTTCATCTTTGAAATCCTCGTGAGTCCAGAAGTTCTTTCAGGGAATCGTGTACGAGTTCGTCAGAACTTAATGAAGTTTCATCAGATGTTACTTTATAAATTCCTTTTGAAATACCTCCCGGATTATCAGATATTTCTCTAATAGCTGTTGCAAAAAAGTCCTGGACATTTTCCTCGAGACATTAATGAAGAATTCTTTGAAGACTTCCTTGGGGAATGCCCCAAAGGAATCTCTAGAGTATCGTTTTGATTCATATTCAAATCAAAAATCTGGACAGCTCATGAAAAGCATAATCAGAAAACTCAAGCAATTGATTAGGTCCAGCCGTTAGAGAGACGTCTAAGCTAGTTGGGCAGTCTAAATTTTAATTGCTTTTAAAACTCGCCTCCAAAGTGACTAGTTTTGAACTGCAAATTTTGAGAGCTTCCAAGTGAATCGATTCCCATATGAAGTAAAGTTTGTGGTTGAAATGTTAAAGGAATCCTGAACGACAGTCTTGTAGCAAATCCAAGATAAGAGAAAATACTAGTTGAATTCTTGAAGATAGGAATGTCTGATGAATTCTTTGAGGTAACTTTCGTGTTTATCCTTTACTCTTGGAGAAATTTCTTAGTAAGTTCGTAAAAATCATTAAATGAACTCCTGAAGAAATCTTCGGACTATTATCAGAAACAAACTTTAGGAAAATAAATTTATTTCTAGATAAAATAACGAAAAATACATACATACATACGAGCATTAATACTTGTCGTAATTTCATGACGAATTAAAAAATATATCTTAAAAATATTCTTAGAAATCCCTTTTTGGTTCCTGCGTGGTCTCTTTTGTGATGCAAAAGGTCTCTAAAGTTTTTATTTTCAAGACAATTAGTCACTACCAGTTCTGTCAGAGGAATCTCGCGTACAGTTATCAAAACCAGAGAAATTCATACATATAATTATTTAACATCCTGGTTGGTTCCCAAGAGAAATTTTTGATGATACTCTTAGAAAAGAAATTCCAAAATTCCACAAGAAATTTCCAACATGAATTTGATTGAGAATTTTCAAGGAATTGCTGAAAGAAGTCCTGGAGCAATTCTAAGGCAAATTGCTGACCGAATTCTTGGAGAAATCTCCAGCAATATTTCTAGAGAATTCTGTGTACTAATAGTTGGGAATAATTCTTAAGAGATATTCAGCGGAAATTCTAGAAGAAATCCCTACAAGATGCTGCGAACTTTCTTTTTTTTAGGAATACTTATAGAAATTTTCATATATATTTCAGTCCGTAAAAATCAATGAATTTCTTTTTAAGACACTTAGTCTTCATTTCAATGCAAGCCTCTTTTTTCAATCAAAATGGCTATTAAAGTTAAACACTCATCCAAGCAACTCTTCAAAACTTAATTTGGAGTTTTCTCAAATCCAACGCGATTTTTTATTGTAATTTCCGCAGGGATTACTCTGAAATGTATTCCAGCTATCAGTCCAGGATTGACGCCAGAGATTTTTCTACCGATTTCTCCAGTAGCTCCTTCCAGCAGAGCTTCCAAAGATTTCTACAGCTCTTCGAAGAATGTTCTTGAAAGCTTATTCCAGAATTATTCCGATTACCCTACGAGATTTATCCAAGGAGTTTCTTTGCAAATTTTTCACCTATTCTTTCTGAATTCCTACATCAATTAATCCACAATTTGTTTCCGGACTATCTTCAAGATTCATTCAGGAATTATTTCATTGAATCTATTGATAACTCTTCCTTAATACAGAAACCCTCATTAAATTCCTCCATTTTTTGTCAAGGATTTTATCCAACAATTTGTTCACGATTCTCGATTAATTTATCAATAAAAAACTCCATGGATTTTGTTCGATTTATCTGGAAAAAATCCTGCATAAATTATCCTTCGTAGAAAATTTCCCAAAGAATTTCTGTACGGCTGATGGAGTTCTAGGTCTCTGAAATAATTTCT
This sequence comes from Aedes aegypti, assembly GCF_002204515.2. Taxonomy (NCBI): domain Eukaryota; kingdom Metazoa; phylum Arthropoda; class Insecta; order Diptera; family Culicidae; genus Aedes; species Aedes aegypti. Next base: position 222,599,838 of record NC_035109.1, on the reverse strand, counting down.
GCAGGTTTCCTCAGAGAAATTCTGTGCTGAAATTCTGATCGACAATTTTGGAGGAAATCAGTAGAGGCATCGTCGGAGGTATTAGTTCTCGAATTCATGAAGGTGTCTAAAACGGAAACCTTTAAGGAAATCCTAGAAAAATCAATGCAAAAATCGCCACATGAACTCCTAAAAGACTTAGGATGTCTTGAGAAATGTGTGTAAGAACCTTTGGAGGATTTCCTGAAAACAATCATGGTGGAATTTCTTTGGCAATTTCTAGGATTATTCTTGAAAAGAATCCAGTTTGAATTTTGAAAGCCATCTTCAACGATTGATTAAGAATTCCGTTAAAGAATCAACGAATAAGTTTCTGACGAAATTTCTGGAGTAATACCTGGAGGAAACTTTGGGCAAATACCATGCTAAGCAAGTCACTGGGGTAAATAGTTTACCTGTTGGCTTAAAGAAATAAACAAATAAATTTGATTGCTTATGAAAAGTATCCTTGGATTCCATTTTGAAGGAGCCACTGCAAAAATCTCAAGAACTTCTTGTAGTAATCCCAGAAAATGTGTTATACAGAAGTCCTGAGATATATTCAAGCAAGAATTAATGGAGTTATCCCTGGAAACACTCTTAAGAACTTCTTTGAAATAATTTCTGAGGAAATGTCTGGAGAAATTCTGAGAAGTACCTATAAATCAATTCATGAATGAGCTACTGCAAAAAAATCACAATAGATAAATCTGAAGGGATCCTTGATAACATTCATGATTGATTCCTAGGAAAAGTTTTCAAAAGAAATACCTGAACAAACATTTGTTGGGGTTAAACCTAAGACAATTTTTCGGAATCATTTTACTAAACTTAACACTTTGAAGGGAGTTTTATCTCTTTTCGATCAACTAACAAACTAAAGGCTGAACAGTTTACCTGATTTCTCGTTAGTTGACGAGAATATATCGTAAGAAAACCGTTTTTTTTTTAAGGTTGCAAAACTCCTCCTTTGGGTCATCCGCAAACACTCGATTTTCAAATCGCTGTTTGACGCAATGTTGAGAAAAGATGTCGGCTTTTAAGCATTCGACTTTTTATCCTTTCGATCTTTTGTCCCTCAAAACACAAAATTAATTGTTCTTCATTACAATTTTTAAATTTTTTTTTTTCTGTTTTAATGAGATGCGATCAAATCTCAAAAGTTCTTCACTTTCGAGAGAAACGGTTCGAAAGAAAACTGTCCCGACAAACCGATTTGTCACATTCTGTATGCATATTTCAAAAGAAAAACAAAAAATTCAACTGGAACCTAATAAATTAAAAAAATACGACGATCAGATCGTCACAAAAAATACCCCATACATTTTTTTATTGCTAAGCCTTATTATCCAGTGTCGATTTTTTTAATCAATTATTATGATTACACTATTTTCCTTAGTTAGAAGTAAACGATTGTGAAAACTGCTCTCATTTTTATAACAAAATTAGGAACTATTATGGTAGTTATTGAAATATATAAAAATAAAAAAAACACAAAAAAAAAACAAAAAAGTTAAAAATAACAAAAAATTTAAATGTAACACATAAAAAACTATTGCTAGCCACGACGCTTGTTTTATTATTGTGTTATTTTGGATCATTTTCATGGCGCCACTATGACACAATAATGAAGTCAGCAACGATGGCAATAATACGTAGACCTTAACATGTATTAATATTCTATATTGTGAAAACACAAAAAAAAACACAGAAAAGAACAAAAAAATATATAAAAAGCAAAAAATCGAAAAAACTATTATTGATGAACCTAGTGATTAATGTATAACTGTATATGTATAATATAATTATATTAACTATTACACAAAAATTTGAAAGAAAAAAAGAATAGAAGCAAAGCATATATTTAAAAGAACTTACGTGGAAAAAATCTATTAATGTACTTTTTACTAGAACAAAAAAGAGAAAAAAAAAACATGAAAATAAACGAAACAATATGGTGGCACGTACACAACAAATTCATTTTACCGGATGGATGGAACGGGAATGACGCACCCAGAAACAGCAAAGAAGATTTTATTTCCTGAACGGACAGAGACGACCGTTAGTAAGTGAGTAAGGTCATATTTTAGAAGTCGAATCGATAGAAGTGTGTCGTCTGCAGTTACTGTCGAACGCTGTATGCATACATATTTTAGATGTTACCCGTCATCTTCAATCCAAGTAACGATAAATTCGACTGACATCATTACGTCGAGTGAAATGGGAACGGGCCATTTGGTATATCAATCATTTGGCATAATCACAATTATGCCCTTCTTTCAAAACATTTTCCATCATTTTTTTTTTTCAAATCAAATATATTTTCTGATTTATTGAATCTAGATATCCGCTTCAGCAATCCTTCTATTTATTAACTATCAAGAACAATATAGAATAAAAACTGTAATTTCCATATTGAAATTTGATGTAGCACTATCTCAGAAACGATTTTTTTTAATACAGAAGAAAAATGTTCCGAAAAGTGACGAAAAACCTTATATCTTCACAATTCAACGTAGATACTGTTGCTGATTTCCGTAAAATGAAATTGTTGTGTATTCAAGTCTCAGATAGGTTACCTGTGCGAAAAACGGATATCAAAATAATTGAAAAATCTTATAAATTTCAACAATGCGAAGTGTAATGCACTATACTGATGGGACTTTTTTGGTTACGACTGAAAACGTGTGCACTTTTCAATTGAAAACTAGAGACAAGTGAGAGCTCTTTTTCGTTCTTATATTTACTTATAAAAGTATTGTACGATGCATGAAACATTTCTGCACAGAGGGTCTTGGGAAACGCTTCTTGATCGACGCAGTTATTTCAAATCGTTTTGGTGTCTTCTACACGATCATTCCCTATTTAGAATAATTGCACATGAGACACCAAAGCCGATTTGAAGTAACTACGGACATGTTGATGATGCACCTCTTGTCCCTAAACCCTATAGTATACTTCTACTTTTGGCATCCCGCCTTATGGTTTTGCCGCCTTTCGAGCTTCATACTCATACTGGAATGTTCATATGCGTATGAATTTTCAAATGATCTGTACTGTAGATTAACAAAGTTTTTGTTTCTTATTTTCCTTGTTTGTGTGGTCCTAAATTCAATGAAAACTGACGTATGTTTTTTACTCGATTGATAACCGGCGGTTATAGCACTTTTTACAATTATTTAGTATGGAACGAGCTCACCATTTTACCATTCGACTTGAGCAGCCATATGTCATTATCGACTTTGTCGATATCGAAATAAAGCAGCTAATGTAACGTTGTCAGTCGTTCCGCAAAAAAGTCCATCATCTTCGCACCAGTTTTCTTTTAAAAAAGAACATTCAGTTGGATCAACCACCTTCAATAGTATCAATAAATGTTGACAAAATTGCGAAAACGTACCCGGTTCGAATAGTCAAATGGAGAGAAATCATAAAATAGACTTGTAAACGGTTTATCCAGCATGTCAATGGAAGAAAAAAAGTTATTCCATGTCACGTCACAGTTGTAAAAAAATATGTTTTCGGGGTTTTCGAACAAAAGACAGTAGAGTAGGTGAAATATGGTGGGACAACATTGCACATGCATTTTCAACGTGAAGTAAGATGCGTTTGTGATTCAATAATTTTTTAAAAGTGTCATTGAAAATCAAAAAACTGATATGAATTCTGTAATTTGAACACATTTACCCACATGTTACATCTCACTTCACTTACTCCACTGTACCTTATTTGTACGCCTACAACAGAAATTATTCTAATGATGTTTTGCCACATTTCGTTTAGTGCGATTAAAAAAAAACAAATTTCATAAGTTTTTGTGTAATTTTTATAACTACTGCTACTGTATTGGTAATTTATTTTATTACACGCTATGTGCATAACCACCCGCATGTGACACGGAACAGAAAAAAAATCCAGATTCACATTTAGATGAGAAAAAATAAAACTATCACAAATCATTGAAGAATATTTCTGGCTTGATTCTAGGAAGTTAATATCACCAGCCCTTGTCGCGTTGGAATGAAGTCGCAGCGGTTTTCAGTTCGTGCTCCCCGGAGCACTTGGTGCTCCACAACAATCAACATTAGATGTCATCCAACGCGATCATATAGGAGGAGGGAGGGTCTGGCCAAAACCATGGCCAAATGTCAAATTTTTTGTATGGACAAATACAATTATCAAAATTTATGTATGGACAAAAGACTACAAGACGGGAGGGGGATCTGAAAATCGAAAAAAAAAAACAAATTTCCGCGTGGTTCATGGACAGCCCACAGACAAACAGACGTAACACTTAGAACAAATCTCGATCCAAATCATAGTCGCGAGGACATGTACGCCCAATGCTAAAATTAGTGTGTTTGGCCGACGGGCCAACAGATGGCGGTAGTGTGTAAACGTCAAACGCGAACAAAAACGATGCGAGCGCTGCGGGTGGGGGATTGGCCACCTACCATATTTTTGAATCGACTGTTAAAAAGTTGGTCGATGGACAATGGTGAGAGTGTGATGTCTGTTTGTCTGTGGACAGCCCTTTATTTTACTGTTATTTTCCAATTTCTTCACCTTCTGTCTATAAATGTCGCGTTTAGTATTGTAACGGCGTATCAGCAGTAATCGGGTTTTATTTGGAATTCTACGCAAAATTCAGCCGATTTTCAGCTATGAGACTTGAATATCTCCTCAAAGAAGTTTGAAAAGCTTATCTTAAGAAATTTGCAGAGCTGCTCTTCGGAAGCTTGGAAAACTTCTTTTCGGAAGTTTGAAAGAGTTATCTTTGAAAGCTTGAAATATGTCTTTGAGGCAGCTTGGAAAGCAATTTTTTCTTAACAGATTATTCTCTGAAGTGTAGGAAGCTTCTTCTCATTCTCCTCAAAAACTTGAAAAGCACCTCATCAGAAGCTTCTCTTCGAAAGCTTGAAAAGTCTCTCTTCGGAAGCTTGAAAAGCTCTTCCTCAGAAACTTGAAAAGCTTCTCTTCGGAGGCTTAAAAAGCTTCTCTTCTAAAGCTTGAAAAGCTTCTCTTCAGAAGCTTGAAAAGCTTCTCTCCAGAAACTTGAAAAACTTCTCTCCAGAAGCTTAAAAAGCTTCTCTTCGGAAGCTTGAAAAATTTCTCTTCGAAAGTTTAAAAGGCTTCTCCCAAGAAGCTTGAAAAGCTTATCCTCATAAAATTGACAAGCTCAATATTCTTCTCCGAAGCAGCTGTTACAGGAAGTCTATCACATTTGGAGTTCGAATAATTATTAATTAATATGATTTAACAGGTAACGTTAAATCATTCCAAAAATGCATTGTATGATGGAAAATTCCGATTTTGACTTAATGCCAAACAATGTCGTATACTTTTTATATGTCTAGAAGATAAATATCAACCTTTTAGATATATTAGAAAGAATTCATTTCGTCTAACGTAAATAATGACTTTTTCAAAAAGTTTGCTGATTGAGGAAAGTAAGCTGATAGCTAAAGACAACGGCAGAATTTTTATCTTGTTTAAAAATTGGTACCGTAAAACGGGGTAACTTTGATAGTTTTTTTTTTTTCGAGGAAAACTTGAATATTTATGCATGCTGTTTCAAAGAATTACAGTTTATATTTTTGAAACACGTACTGGCATTCCAGCTACCGATTCCAGTTGATAGATTGCCAAAAGATTTATTTTGAATGGATATATAATTTTTCATATAATCGAATATCGGCTTTCTGTTCTGGGGTAACTTTGATAATCGAACAAAACGGAATGAATTACGTAACATTTATAGGGCATTACATACCTCTAGGCGTTTAACGTTACATAGGAATTTCTGACTTAGATTACAAAAATGGTCCCAGTTTGTGAAAATGATATTCGCTAAGAGATTTGAGACCAAATTCAAGTTCTATGATAATTAGGCTGTCAAAGATTAGTGACCAACTATTTAAAACTACATCACATAGTGATCGTAGAACAGATTGTTTGTAAGCGTTTCGAAAATGCTAAAAACTTTTCAATTTTAAAATTCGTATATAAAGCCTCAAATGGTCTCAATTTAAATGAAAACAGCTCTTACATGAAGTGTCATACTAATATTCTTTAGTTCTGCATTCGTTTAATTTAACCGATTAGCAGAAATTATTATATTTGGTTTAGTATTTGGTGGGTAACGCACTATCAAAGTTACCCGCATTATCAAAGATACCCCGTTTTACGGTACTTACCTTACCAGTCAGGCTAAGGCCTGGGAGGCCTCTGCTGTACGTAGGAGACGTCTCCATTCGACTCGGTCCATGGGTACCGTCGCCAGCCACGCAATCTGCAAAGGGTCCGCAGATCGTCCTCAACTTGATCGACCCATCTTGCTCGCTGCGCACCACGTCGTCTTGTGCCGGTCGGATTGTTTTCGAGAACCATTTTCACCGGGTTGGTGTCCGACATTCTGGTGATATGCCCGGCCCACCGCAGCCTCCCAATTTTTGCGAGGTGGACAATGGTTGGTTCTCCCAGCAGCTGGTGCAATTCATGGTTCATCCGCCTTCTCCACGTTCCGTCTTCCATCTGCACTTCGCCGTAGATAGTTCCGTTCGAAAACACCAAGGGCGCGTTGATCCTCTGCACGTAGGGTCCATATTTCGTGCCCATAGAGGAGTACCGGTGTAATCAGCGTCTTGTAGATGGTTGCGTACGCGCAGCATCTTGAGGCAGCGTTGCCGGATGAGGGCGAGCTCGATTGGGCCCCTCTTGAGGACTGCTGGAGGACAGTCAAAGCAGCCATTAACGACGCTGCCGAAAGCGTTGTCGGATATGTGGAACGGAGCTCAAGAAACGATTGGTTTGACGAGGAGTGCCAGGTGGTTTTAGAGGAGAAGAATGCAGCGCGGGCTGCAATGCTGCAGCATGGTACGCGGCAAAACGTGGAACGATACAGACTGAAGCGGAAACAGCAAACCCGCCTATTCCGGGACAAAAAGCGCCGCCTGGAAGAGGTGGAATGCCAAGAGATGGAGTTGCTGTACCGTTCTCAAGAAACGCGGAAGTTCTATCAGAAGCTCAACACATTCCGCAAAGGCTTCGTGCCGCGAGCTGAGATGTGCCGGGATAAGGATGGGAGCATCTTGACGGACAGACGCGAGGTGATCGAAAGGTGGAAGCAGCACTACGATGAACATCTGAATGGCGCAGAGAACACAGGCACAGAAGGTCAGGACAGCGAAGGCGATGGCTACGTCAGCACAGCGGACAGCGGAAATCAACCAGCTCCCACGATGGGGGAAGTTAAGGATGCCATTCAACAGCTCAAGAACAACAAAGCCGCTGGCAAGGATGGTATCGGAGCCGAACTCATCAAGATGGGCCCGGACAGGTTGGCCGCTTGTCTGCATCGGCTGATAGTCAGAATCTGGGAAACGGAACAGCTACCGGAGGAGTGGAAGCAAGGCCTTATATGCCCTATCTACAAAAAGGGCGACAAACTGGAGTGTGAAAATTATCGTGCAATCACCATCGTAAACGCCGCCTATAAAGTGCTATCCCAGATTCTCTTCCGTCGTCTATCACCTATAGCAAACGAGTTCGTGGGAAGTTATCAAGCAGGTTTCATCGACGGCCGCTCGACAACGGACCAGATCTTTTCCGTGCGGCAAATCCTCCAGAAATGCCGTGAGTACCAGGTCCCAACGCACCATTTGTTCATCGATTTCAAGGCGGCATACGATAGTATCGACCGCATAGAGCTATGGAAAATCATGGACGAGAACAGCTTTCCCGGGAAGCTCACAAGATTGATCAGAGCAATGATGGACGGTGTGCAAAACTGCGTGAAGATCTCGGGCGAACACTCCAGTTCGTTCGAGTCTCGGCGGGGACTACGACAGGGCGACGGACTTTCGTGCCTGCTGTTCAATATTGCGCTTGAAGGTGTCATGCGGAGAGCCGGACTTAACAGTCGAGGCACGATTTTCACGAGATCCGGACAATTTGTTTGCTTCGCGGACGACATGGATATTATTGGGAGAAAATTTGAAACGGTGGCAGATTTGTTCACCCGCCTGAAACGCGAAGCAACAAGAGTGGTGAATGCGTCAAAAACAAAGTACATGCTGGTTGGCGGAACTGAGCGCGAACTGAGGGCCCGCCTAGGAAGCAGTGTTACGATAGACGGGGATACGTTCGAGGTGGTGGACGAGTTCGTCTACCTCGGATCCTTGTTGACGGCTGACAACAATGTTAGTCGGGAAATACGAAGGCGCATCATCAGCGGAAGTCGTGCCTACTATGGGCTCCAGAAGAAACTGCGGTCAAGAAAGATTCACCCCCGCACCAAATGCACGATGTACAAAACGCTCATAAGACCGGTAGTCCTCTATGGGCATGAGGCGTGGACTATGCTCAAGGAGGACTTGCAAGCTCTTGGGGTTTTCGAACGCCGAGTGCTAAGGACGATCTTCGGCGGCGTGTGGCGGCGAAGGATGAACCACGAGCTCGCTCAACTCTATGGCGAACCCAGTATCGTGAAGGTAGCTAAAGCTGGAAGGATACGCTGGGCAGGGCATGTTGCAAGAATGCCGGACAACAACCCTGTAAAGATGGTGTTCGCCACGAATCCGGTCGGAACAAGAAGGCGCGGGGCGCAGCGAGCTAGGTGGATTGACCAGGTACACCAGGACCTGGAGAGCGTGGGTCACATTCGAGGATGTAGAGAAGCGGCCATGAACCGAGGGAATTGGCGAAATATTGTTGGCGAGGCTTTATCAAGATAATTGATGTAAAGCCAAATAAGTAAGTAAGTAGATGGTTAACTTCGTGCGATGGCGAACTTTGCTCGATCGGAGCGTTCTGCGGAGTCCAAAGTAGGCACGAGTTCCAGCAACGATGCGTCTCTGGTCCCTGCTGGTGTCGTTGTCGGCGGTCACCAGTGAGCCCAAGTACACGAATTCTTCGACAACCTCGATTTCATCACCGTCAATATGAAGGGACGGGCGTGCCGTGTCTTTGCCGTGTACTCTCCGTACACTTCATCAGCCTGTTGAGAATGACTCTTCCCAGAATTTGTCCGAGCGTATCCAGCAGGCAAATGGGCCTAAACGAGGCTGAATCTTCCAATGGCTTCCCTGGCTTTGGCGACAGTTCCAGCTTTTGGATCTTCCATATTCCTTAAAGGTTACATTCTAGAGCTACCATCTCTGAAGCTAACTACTAGTAGCTTTGTAGTAAATACTACCTTTATTCATACCAACGCGTCATTCGTAGTATGTTTGGATGGTGTATGTGAAGTAAAATGACGCAAACAAGTTCCACTCGTGTTCCACAAGTAGCATTTACTACCGAAAATGCAGTGAACTAAATTTTACTACTGTTGGGAACCGCTGAACCAACATAGCGATCAACCGATCGCTACCACCACTATCACTACTATGTTCACTGGTAGCAGCTAGACTGCTACCCGTAGATGCGCGAATAGTAAACAACAACAACTGTTCAGCCATTGTAATAGTCCGCGCGCTTCCCGCGATACATGTATGTACTTTTAGTCGTTTTCATAAAGTTTTAGCATGTTTGTTTTGAACGTTCGCGTCTAGTTTATGTGTAAATATGCACACGACCACCCCGCCGGCGCGTACGTAACAGTGGCGACGAGGAAAAAGGTGAATTTGAGAACATTTTCGCGCGAGTGAGTGAAAGTGTTTCGTTCACGGAAGAGGAGGAGAATTTCGGACGACGGGATGTTTTCGCCACCCGGGAGTGAACGGCCAGGATCAGTGCCACCGGCAAATGGACTGCAGCAGAATCCAGCAGCTCCAAATCACCACCCGGGAGTGAATTATCAACAGCAGCAGCCGCCGTCGATCCCGAATATAAATCCTCCACTTCTACAGCCCAGTGGTGTACAAGCTGCCTCCCACGTACCACAGGGACAGCAACAGCAGTCGCAGCAAAATTATTCGTCGGTCGATCCGATGATGCTGCACTTCTTCCAGCAGATGCAACAGCAAATAAATCTGCAATTTCAGCAGCAGCAAGCGCTCCTCAATCAGCAGGTGGACATGTTCCGGTCGGCATTGTCGGCGATCAACATCAACGTTCCGACAAATCCGGAGCAAATTCTCGATTCACTGGCGAGTAACATCCGAGAATTCCGGTACGAACCGGACCAAAACGTTACCTTTGGTGGATGGTACGTCCGTTACGAGGATCTGTTCGCCAAGGACGCCGTTCGACTCGACGATGAAGCCAAGGTGAGACTGCTGCTGCGGAAGTTAGGCCCGTCGGAACACGAGAGGTACACCAGTTACATCCTTCCGAAGAGTCCCAACGAAATCAAGTTCGACGACACGGTGAGTAAGCTCAAAAGCTTGTTCGGCATGCCAGAGTCTGTGATCAGCAGACGGTATCGGTGCTTGCAAGTCAAGAAGCAGGCCACCGAGGACTACAAGACGTTCGCCTGTCGAGTGAACAAGTTGTGTGTCGAGTTCGAGCTAGGGAAACTGTCGGAAGATCAGTTCAAGTGCCTCATGTTCGTCTGTGGGCTGAAGGCGGAAAGCGATGCGGAAATCAGAACGAGGTTGCTCAGTCGCATTGAAGAGCGGGACGACGTAACGCTGGAGCAAATTTCGGACGAATGTCAGCGGCTTCTCAACATCAAGCATGACACGGCGATGATAGAGACAGCGTCTTCGTCGGCAGCAGTGCAAGCAGTGAAGAAGCAGCACAGCAAGAAGAGTTTCCGTTCCGGAAGAGGTTCGCCAGAGTCAAGATCCAGCAGTCAGAAGGGTGCCAGTCCAGCAACTCCGTGTTGGAACTGCGGTGCCATGCACTATTCGAAGGATTGTCCATTCCAGAAGAATCGGTGCAGGGACTGTGGTGAAACGGGTCACAAGGACGGGTATTGCTCCAGTGCCAGGAAGATAAAATCTCCAAGCAAGCGGTACAGCAGAACAGCGAAGCAAGCAACGACGAGAAGCGTGCAGGTGAAGAACATCCGGAAGCGACGAAGGTTTGTCAAAGCGGACATCAACGGCAGGCAAATCAGTCTGCAGCTCGATACTGCGTCGGATATCAGCATCATTTCCGAGCAGACATGGCAGAAAATCGGGCAACCTGCATCAAGTCCTGCAACAGTGCAAGCCGCAACAGCGTCTGGCAAACCGCTGAAGCTGAAGTTCCAGTGTAGCTGCGAAGTAAGCCTCAATGGGGAGAAGCGTATAGGTCGATTCTTCGTAGTCAAGCAACAGCTCAACTTGCTTGGACTAGACCTCATCGACGCGTTCAATCTCGGGTCGGTGCCAATGGACCAGTTCTGCAACCAGGTTCGCAGTTCTTCCACGTCCATCAACTCCCTCAAAGCAGCTTTTCCGGAGGTTTTCAACGACGCACCGGGACTGTGTACGAAGGCGAAATTGAAGTTCACGCTGAAGGAAGCAAAAACACCAGTTTTCCGGCCAAAGCGACCGGTAGCGTATGCAATGTGCAGTATCGTCGACGCCGAATTGGATCGGCTTGAGAAGGCGAACATCATCACTCCAGTCGACTTCTCAGAGTGGGCAGCTCCCATTGTCGTCGTTCGCAAGGCAAGCGGCGCAGTTCGCATCTGTGGAGACTACTCCACTGGCCTCAATGATGCCCTTCAACCACATCAGTACCCGCTTCCGCTGCCGGAGGATATTTTCGCTAAGCTAGCGAACTGCAAGGTGTTCAGCCAGATCGACCTGTCAGATGCGTTCTTGCAGGTGGAAGTAGACGAAAGCTGCCGGGAGATGCTCACCATCAACACGCACAGAGGTCTCTATCGATACAATCGGCTCCCACCAGGAGTAAAGGCGGCACCTGGAGTATTCCAGCAGCTCGTAGACACGATGCTCGCTGGGCTTGAATGTACGTCGGGGTATCTCGATGACGTTCTAGTCGGTGGCGTAAACGAAGAAGATCATCAGCGCAATCTCGAAGCAGTTCTTCGTCGTATTCAGGAATTCGGATTCACCATCAAGGCCGAAAAGTGCTCGTTCGGCCAGCAGCAGATCAAGTACGTCGGACATCTCATCGACGAGCAAGGTCTGCGTCCGGATCCAGCTAAAGTTGAAGCCATCTGCAACATGCCCGCTCCTACCAACGTATCAGAAGTCCGCTCTTTCCTGGGAGCGATAAACTACTACGGAAAGTTCGTTCCGAGTATGCGCAAGCTTCGCTATCCACTCGATGAGCTTCTCAAAGCAGATAAGAAGTTCGCCTGGACAGCGGAGTGCGAAAAGTCCTTCACCACCTTCAAGCAGATCCTCCAGTCAGACTTGCTTTTGACGCATTACAATCCGCAGCTTGGAATAGTGGTTTCCGCGGATGCTTCATCGGTAGGCGTCGGAGCGACCATCGGCCACAAGGCATTCCAGTCTACACGGCGAATCGGCTACAGCGTTGGGCTCTTCAACTGCTGCTCTACGATTTCGACATCGTCTACGTGAATACCGAAAAGTTCGGGAACGCCGACATTCTGTCCCGGCTAATCAATCAGCACGTCAAGCCGGAAGAAGACTTCGTCGTAGCCAGCATCATCACCGAGAACGATGTAAGATCTGTAGCATTAGATGCAGTTGACGCACTTCCTCTCAATTTCAGGGCGATTCAGCATACCACCCGTTCCGACCCTGTTCTCAGCAAGGTCTATCGCTACATTCAGCAAGGCTGGCCACAATCAAAATCAGCCATTCCGGACCGTGATGTTCAGCGGTTCTTCGACCGTAGCGACTCGTTATCAACGGTTCAAGGGTGCGTGATGTTTGCTGAACGCCTTGTGATTCCGAGCAGTTTCCGAGCGCGTTGTTTGCACCATCTTCACCGGGGTCATCCGGGAATCCAGCGCATGAAGGCGATTGCGCGCAGTTACGTCTACTGGCCGTCGATCGATTCGGACATCACTGCGCACGTCAAGGGTTGCAGTAGTTGCGCAGCCGCAGCCAAGAGTCCGCCCAAATCAGCACCATTGTCGTGGCCCAAATCAACGCATCCATGGCAACGGGTTCACATCGATTACGCTGGGCCCATTGAAGGAGAGTACTTTTTGCTCAGCATCGATTCGCTTTCCAAGTGGGTTGAAATCGTCCGAACCAAATCGATCACTGCCTCAGCTACCATCGGAATCCTACGGAGTCTGTTCGCTCGTCTCGGCATGCCAGAAACGTTAGTAAGTGACAACGGCACGCAGTTCACCAGTAACGAGTTTGCGCAGTTCTGCCTGGAGAACGGTATCAATCACGTTACCACCGCACCGTTCCATCCACAGTCCAACGGTCAGGCAGAGCGTTTCGTGGACACATTCAAGCGAGCGATCAAGAAAATCCGAGAAGGGAGAGGAGCCATCCAAGAAGCACTGGACACTTTCTTGATAACCTATCGTTCGACACCAAATCCGTCAGCCCCAGAAGGCAAATCTCCGTCCGAAGTCATGTTCGGGCGCCGAGTACGGACCAGTTTGGATCTGCTTCGCCCTCCAACTGTTCAACCGTCGAGCGATCATCAAGGTGCACGGTCATTCAGGAAAGGTGATCTAGTGTACGCCAAGGTGCACTCGAGCAATTCCTGGAGATGGGCACTGGCAGTAGTTTTGGAGCAAATCGGAAACGTGATGTACAACGTGTGGGTAGAAGACAGGCGTATGCTTCGGTCGCACATCAACCAGCTGCGAAACCGAACCGTAGCCGGTAGTACACAAACTTCCGGTACGACTTCGTCCAAGGCAGTCAACCATCAGTTGCCTTTGGACATTCTGCTTCAAGCCTGCAACCTGCATCAGCCAAGTCAGCCTCAATCGTCACGTCCTTCTCCGCTACCAACACCAGCACCATCCGTTCCGGTGGCACAGCCGCCATCGTCGCTCGCAGCACCGCCAGAACATTCGACACCATTGCAAGCTAAACCAAACCTGGTCTGGGTGTCTCCAACAGTGACGGAACCTCCTGAACCGTCTTCTTCTGTATCGTCAACAACCCGATTCCCATCGTCCTCAGCAACAAGCTCTGTTCCATCAACGTCAGCAGAGTTCATGTCAGCCAACGAAGTAGAAACAGCTGGTCCGTTACCTCGACGCTCTTCTCGCCAACGAAGACCGCCGATAAGGTTCGATCCGTACCAGCTGTATTAATAGGGGAGATGTTGGGAACCACTGGACCAACATAGCGATCAACCGATCGCTACCACCACTATCACTACTATGCTCACTGGTAGCAGCTAGACTGCTACCCGTAGATGCGCGAATAGTAAACAACAACAACTGTTCAGCCATTGTAATAGTCCGCGCGCTTCCCGCGATACATGTATGTACTTTTAGTTAGTCGTTTTAATAAAGTTTTAGCATGTTTGTTTTGTACGTTCGCGTCTAGTTTATGTGTAAATATGCACACGATCACCCCGCCGGCGCGTACGTAACAACTACATTTTATTCATGCCGCCCAATGTCTTTTGATCTATAGTGAAGAACTTCCCAAAAGCTGAGTGGTTCTTCCTTAGCCAAGTGGTAAGAGTCCGCGGCTACAAAGCAAAGCCATGCTAAAGGTGTCTGAGTTCAATTCCCGGTCGGTCCAGGATCTTTTCGTAATGGAAATTTCCTTGACTTCCCTGGACATGGAGTTTCATCGTACTTGCCATACGATATACGAATGCAAAAATGGCAACTTTGGTAAAGAAAGCTCTCAGTTAATAACTGTGAAAATGCTCATAAGAACACTAAGCTGAGAAGCAGGCTCTGTCTCAATGAGGACGTTAACGCCAAGAAGGAGAAGAACTTCCCAAAAGCCATAGTATATTATAATTATAATCGATAGAGAAGATAAATCTCTCATTAGCGAGAATTGTCGAAAACGTTTTATCTTGATTGAACGTGCTTCAATCAACACTAAGCTGAGAAGCAGGCTCTGTCCCAATGAGGACGTTAACGCCAAGAAGGAGAAGAACTTCCCAAAAGCCATAGTATATTATAATTATAATCGATAGAGAAGATAAATCTCTCATTAGCGAGAATTGTCGAAAACGTTTTATCTTGATTGAACGTGCTTCTGAAATCTTGAGTAACTTGATTTTCAATTAGACTAGTAAGCCATAAATTAAAATTGTGCGCTTTTTCAAACTTCATAGCAAGTTTTTGAGCTTTTTCACAAATAGGTAATAATAATTTCTTCCAAACGAGAAATTCTATAAAAGGAAATACAAGCAGGGCTATCTAAGTGTTGGGTGTTTTTCTTAGTGTAATGCATATTTAGGCTTGCAGCGGTGAATCAGATATTTAATAAAAATATTTAAGAGCTAGTTTTTAATTACAAGTTTGTACAAAATGCTTTTAAGTTTTATTGAAAATATCACCATCTGTTCAATTGCTTCTTGTCAAGAATAAAATGTGCATAAAATATGTTAACAATTCATATAATCTATCACCGTTCCCTAATATAGTAAGTCTCGTTCATATATCCGTTCACATTTAACCGTTAGTTTATAGGTTTGACTTCATGAACGGTTTCAGATACAGATGGAATGATTTGTTGACTGGTTCCTGAAATTGAAATGGGATTTGTTAGTTTCATAAGTATAATGGTGGAGTTGTGGTTTTGTCAACTAACCTGATTGAGTGGACTCTTTTTAGCCTCTTCGAACAGACGCTCGTAAACGTTTCCATCATAGGCACCGAGGGCAGAACCCAACACCATATCCGGGATGTCGAACGAATCGACAATACCGACAGCATTCGGTCTAATGGCAGCTAGGGCGTCTTCCAATTTCTGCTGCAGCCGCGAAATATCGCTTTCACTGATGGTTGTGAACTAAGAATGAATTGTTGAGGTGAACATGAATCAATAGCTGCATTAATCCTGTAGAACTTACCCGCAACAGATCTCCGACAGCTTTCATAGCCTCGTCATATGCGTACAACTCGTAGATATCTCTCAGAGCACGTGCTAACTCTGGTGGAGCACTTGTACAAGATTTTTCAATCATCTCATAACCCGACTGCACCAGGAAAGCCCGACAATGAGCGTCGGCAGTCCGCGCCAATTCAATCGACGTTAGATTGACGGCTTCCTCAGGCGTTCGGCCAGCACGTTTGCGCTGCTCAATGTGTTCGTTTGCCAAACGAAGCTTTCTACAATGAAGGAAATTAGAATTTTGCAAATCTTTCCAAGCAAATAGTAATTTACCCAGCAGCAACAGTTTGAAGTGCGGCAATAATTCCAGGCACCGAATCGTCCCAAGTTTGGCGTTGATTGCTGGAGAGGAACTTTTTCAGATACTGTACGGTTGGGACAAGTTCCTGTCCTTTCTGAGCTTGAGTCCATACTTTCAATAAGTATCTGAAACGGAAGGTCAATTTTTAGTGATAAGTACGGAAATCGAACCCAGGCAACTTTAGCATGCGATTGCCGTTTAGACATGGATGTTCCCTAGGGTGATTCAAAATTTAAAAAAGTTTGAAAATCCAATCTCCCATATCTTTCTTTGGTAGGGATGGTATACCATAAAAATAGGGTTTTGTGAAATTTTTAGCTTTTTCTGAGGTGATTTAAATGTGGTCCAAAGACAATGTAGGTTTATATAGATATTACTAGGGAGAAATTTTGATAAATATTCCAAACACGTTAGTACTGGAAAGTAACTAGAAACTTATCATCCCATAGTGAATGTTGGCGTGGGAGTATTCGGAATTCCTTGAGCAGCAACACCGTTGTTCCGGGTGATGAAAGTGCTAAAGCTAAATATATTTTTTATTCATATTTGTTCGATATAATTAATTTGGGGATTACTTACAATTTGGTCCGTTCTCCTATCCTTGGCCAACAAACAATCAGGAATTCCCTGTTTAGCTCTAAATTACTATAAATGCAATTTTCATTTCAATAATTTCTTTATAAATTTCAAATTTTAGGTTACTTACAACTATAAACTTCTAAGCTGCTGAGTCATACAATACAGCCTTTTTGATGGACAGATTTGGACCCTAATCTAGATAATTAAATTCATTCGGAATTAGTTTTATATAATTCGTTTTAAGCAGAGTACTTACAATAAGGAAATTTTAGATTTAGATAAATATTAAATTGCTTGGCAAAATGCAAGATTCCGCAATTATTCGTGTAGTTCAAGGTTTGCTTTTGTTTTTTCTCACTAATCGAGAGTTTGACACTCGCTTCAAAGTGTCAGCAGCAGAAGTGTTGACAGGCGTGAAAGATCGAAGCGACGCGGTACTATCAATCCGAGAGTTATTCGAGGGACCGGCGCTATCCACCGTAACATCTCCCCGACCCGTAAGCTGCTCCGGCTTCTCCGGCGCCGCCTTACTCTCAGCTATGTCCAGGAGCGCCAACTTAGCAATCGGCCGTCGAACTAACCCTGTCGCGGTCTGCAGTACAGCTTGACGAATACGGCCATCACTTCCCTTTACCACTTGTACGACTCGTCCTCGGATCCATCCGTTGCGTACTTGGTCATCTACAATGATCACTAGATTTCCCGGTTGTATAGCGGGCACGTCCTCGAACCACTTGGTTCGACGCGTCAAGTCCGGCATGTATTCCCGTACCCATCTTCGCCAAAACTGGTCCACCATAGCTCGGTACAGGTTCCACTGGTTCCTGCAGGCTTCTCTGGAGTCCACCAATGTTTTTGGAGTTTGCACGACACCATTCGAACTCAACAACAGGAAGTGGTTTGGCGTAAGCGCCTCCTGCAGTTCTCGCTCGAGTGGGATGAAAGTCAGTGGTCTCGAGTTCACTATGCTCTCCGCTTCTGCAACCAACGTCGCCAAGGTCTCTTCGGTTGGAATTCTGGAAGTGTACATGGCCGCTAAAGCTGTCTTCACCGATCTCACTAGACGCTCCCATGATCCGCCCATGTGGGGAGCGGCCGGTGGATTGAAAATCCATTTGGTGTTCGCGTTCGTAAACGTTTCAGCAAGCTGTTGATCGATAGCTTTCTTCTCCCTCTCCAACTCGTTGCTACATCCCACAAAATTTGTTCCTCGATCACTATACACTTCTACTGGAGCTCCTCTGCGCGCAATAAATCTTCTAAAAGCCATCTTGCACGATTCGGTGGACAAAGAATGTACAATCTCCAAATGCACAGCCCGGATTGTCAGGCACGTAAACAACGCTATCCATCTCTTGGCATTGCTTCGATTCACACGTACAACGATCGGGCCAAAGTAATCGACTCCCACGTACGAAAATGGACGCTCGAAAGCCTTCAGTCTAGCAGCAGGCAGCGGAGCCATCCGAGGAATTGCTGGCGTCGCTAGTTCCAACTTGCATAATACACATTTCTTCTTTTCCTTGCGTACAACCGTGCGAAGGTTAGGTATGTGGAAACGTTGCCTTACCTCATTCACCACCGTTTCGTCGTTCCTATGGAGATATTTCTTGTGGTACCATTCGATTAGAAGCGCCGTTACGGCATGATCTTTCGGCAGAACGATGGGAAAGCGGGTATCGAATGAAGCGAAGGTAGCTGCGGCTATTCGACTTTCCATACGTATTACACCGTTTACGTCCATGTACGGCGACAGCTTTCGAAGTTTGCTAGTTGGCTCCAATTTGGCTTGTCGCACTGGTTGCTCACTCCGTTTTCCTGAAAGCGTAGCTACTTCGTCGGGAAACACCTCATTTTGAACCCAACGCCATATTGTTGTCTCTGCGGCAGCTAGTTCGGTCTGGGTCAACGGACCGACTTGCAACTCGTTCTGCTTCACTTTGCGTTTCAAGTTACCCACGTAGCGATGAACGTACGCTGTTGCGCGCCACAAACGCGTCCACTGCGAGAAACGTTTCCAGTCCATCCGATATGGAACTATCACTTCACGGTGTACCAAACACGACCGAAGTTCTTCATCCGTTTGGTGTGCTTCAGCTTCGATGCCTGCAGGCCAATTTTCCTTCGATAGACGAAGAAATTCGGGACCCCTGAACCAGCGACTATTTGGTGACATACAGGGTCCTTTTCCCCATTTTGTAGCGTCGTCTGCCACATTCTCCTTCGATGGTATCCATCGCCACTGGCACTCCCGTGTTTTTGACAGTATTTCTCCTATCCGACAAGCAACAAATTGACGGTAGTTGCGATGATCGGAGTGTATCCAGGCTAACACCGTCTTAGAATCACTCCACAAGACGACTTGGTCGATGTGCAAAGAATGTCCTTCGATAATAGTGCTCTGTAGACGCGCTCCAATCACAGCCGCCATCAGTTCCAGCCTTGGAATGGATAAAGCTTTAAGGGGAGCCACCTTGGATTTCGCAGCTACTACTGCTACGTCGATTTCATTCGCAAACTCGGCCCGCAAGTATGCCATACAAGCAAACGCATCCTCACTCGCATCTACGAAGACATGGAGTTGCAGTGATAAAATATCCTTGACAGAATGACTTGGAAAATAGCAGCGTGAAATGCTGATCTTGTCCAGGTGCTTAAAATGCTCCATCCAATCAGTCCATTGCTTACGCAGCGTCTCCGGTATAAGCTCGTCCCACTTGATCTTCGCTCGCCACATCTTCTGAATCAAGATTTTCCCGTGGATTAAGAAGAAAGAGAGGAATCCTAACGGATCGAACGGACTCATAACGATGCTCAAAGCTTGGCGTTTCGTCGGCAGTTCTACATGCGTAACGAGATCCGTAGAGAAAGTGAAGTCATCATTTCCGGGCCTCCAAAATAATCCCAGAACGCGTTCCGTGGAGCTTCCTCTGTCTAGCTGGAGGCTTTTCTCGGTTACAGAGTCACTCTCCCCGACCCGTGCAAGAACGGCTTTGGAGTTGGATAGCCAGTTCCGCAAATGGAAACCTCCAAGTGAATGCACGTGTCGCACCTCTTCGGCAATATGTATCGCCTCTTTTTCGCTGTCTGCACTATCCAAATAATCATCTACATAATGCTTCCGTTGAATGGCTTCCGCTGCAAGAGGATATTCCTTAGCGTGCTCTGCGGCATTCACGTTTTTAACAAATTGCGCGGAGCACGGCGAGCACGTAGCCCCGAATGTAGATACATCCATCAAGTAGATCTCCGGAGCTTGAGTTGGGTCATCTCTCCAGAGTAGTCTTTGCGCATGACGATCATCTTTACGTATTCCTATTTGATGGAACATTTCTTTCACGTCAGCGCAAAGTGCGACCCGCTTTTCCCGAAAGCCACAGAGAACTCCAAACAGCGAGCTTAG
This sequence comes from Aedes aegypti, assembly GCF_002204515.2. Taxonomy (NCBI): domain Eukaryota; kingdom Metazoa; phylum Arthropoda; class Insecta; order Diptera; family Culicidae; genus Aedes; species Aedes aegypti. The sequence goes on along the minus strand of NC_035109.1, from coordinate 222,579,662 downwards.
CAGATCCGGTCCTTTCAAGAGCATCGTATTTAGTGAGATTCCGTCCACTTTGGCTGCAGCGTCGCAAAAAATGCGAACCTTTGATGGTTTCTTCGGGTTCAGAACCACTCCGAGTGGCAAGTACCATACACGCCGCGGGTCGGCCTCCTGTAGTTCCTCCTTCGTTGCCTTATGTATATAGCCTTTTGTCTGGTACTCCTGGATTTGCCGATGTACATTGTCGCCTATCACAGGATCGCTTCTCATGCGTCGTTCCAAGCACTGCAGACGCTTGACTGCCATAGGGTAACTATCCGGAAACTCCACATGGTCGAACTTCCAGAGGAGCCCTGTTTCGTACCGCTTGCCAACTCGCTTAGTGGTTGCTTTGAGAATTTCGTTGGCTCGTTGCACTTCATCAGACTCCGGGCATGCAATGGCTGTAATTCCCACGGATTCGACGCTGAAGAACTGAGTCACCAAGTCGTGTAGTGTGTCCTCATTCCGACATTCACAGATGTGGAAAGAGTGTGCCTGTTGTTCCGATTGCTTAAGGTTCGTTCCATAGACGGTCCATCCCAATCGGGTTTTTGCTGCAATGGGCTCACCGGGCTTCCCTTCGCGCAGTTTGAGTGTGGATGTAACATGAGCGTTGTCATTACCTATCAAGATGCGAGGTAACGCCTCCTCGTAATCTTGGATAGGCAACCCATGCAAGTACGGGTATGCTTCCGCCAGCTTTGCATGGTGTAATGATTGTCGTGGTAAATTCAACTTTTTGACCGTTCGAACGTCCGACAGTGCATGTTTCATTCCGTTGACCCCAGAGATTTGCAACGCAATTCGCTGCGACTCGTTTTCCGTTCGTTTCACCTCAGCTGTCCATTGCAGACATAGTGGAAGATGTTCACCGGTTACTCCCAGCTTATCCACGATTTCTTGCTCCACCAGAGTTCGCTCTGACCCATCATCAAGAAAAGCATACACAGAAACGGATTGATTGTTTCCGAAAAGCGTCACCGGAATGACGCGGAAGAGAGTTGTCTTTCCCGCATAATGGTGATTGGCTACTGCCTTGGACTCCGGCATCGGGTCCTCCTTATGATCTCGCTTTACTCCTTGCTTGTATTGCTTAGAATGCAGTAGGGGGTGGTGTTTTAGTTGACATCCATCGACTTCACACCGCTTGTATATCTTGCACGGTCGCCGCCCGTGAGAACCTAGGCAATTCCTACACAACCCGAAATTCAGGATGACCTTCCAGCGCTCATCCACACTTTTATTAGAAAACTCTGTGCACTCCTTTACTCGATGCTTTGGATCGTGGTAGATGAGGCACGCTGGAGTATGTTTTGTACTTTGATCCATTACATCATCTTTCCCCGACTTTTTTAGCTTCGAAGGACCTTCTGAGTGTGCTGCGCAGAAATTTTTGTCACGGCTGCCTTTTTCTGGTCTTGTTTCCCGCTGTTGCGGCGGCGTTGGCCTTGGGCCGTAATGCAATGTCACGTCCGTTGCTGCACGCACCAAAGTGGACATGTACTGTGCGAATTCTCGAAGGCTCACCTCTCCGCAACGCTGTTTATACAATGACCAGTCCAACTTCATATTGGCTGGCAGTTTTTCCACTAGCTCAAAAAGAAGCATTGGATTCTTTAGATGGGCTTCTTGACCACCAGCTTCCAAATGGTCACAAAGGTTCTGCACTGCCATTCCAAAACCAATCAGCGTGTCTAATCTGTCGTGTTTCGGCGCTGGAACTCCTCGGACTTTCTGCAGCAGGGTGTGAATCAACAGCTCCGGTCTCCCATATAGCGTTTCCAGTGTAGCGATGACGTACGGTACACCTTGCGGCAGCAATAGACGGCTTCGCACTGACTCCAACGCATGTCCTTTAAGGCATCGCTGTAGCCTGGCAAGATTCTCCGCTTCCGAGTAACCACATGCCTGGGTTGTATTGTTGTAGGAGCTGATGAACAAGGGCCAATCCTCTGGGTTGCCCGAGAAGACTGGTAGCTCCTTCGACATCACATGTCTTGCTGCCAACTGCTGAGGTGTCGGTCCCCAAGTTTGAGCTGGGGTGGCGGCGACAGAGTACTGCCGTTCTGACCCTCGCTGTACATCCGGAATCGAGCCCAATGGGAGTGTCGGTAATACAGAATGTTGTGGTCCCAGTCTCTCCCGATTCTCTGAATCCACTCGGTATGTTGCTCCCGTCTGAGAACGCCGCGAATGTACCGACTCATAGGCCGGTTTGTCTGCAGGACTTCGGTGTTGATGAGATAATTCACTATTCACTGTAACTGATTTAACCCGTTGGCCAATATTTGCTGGGTTTACTCCACCACTGGGAATCACTACCGTGTTACTGTTCGACGTAACTGCTTGATTTCGACTGAACGAGGGAGGTATGATATGGGAAGGTTTCGCGGGTAACGTCGCTTTGTCAGACGAAAAAGGGAGTTGCGTTAAAGAGGATTGGTTTTTAGGTATTTGAAGGGTATGGCTTTCAGTGGTTAGTGGTTGGTGATATGGGGGGTAGCGCACAGTGCTGTAGCGAACACCGCTCGGAATATCATTGCGAGTATTGGGATCTATCTCAACTATGCTCCCTAACATACTAGCTGTTCTATCTATGAAACCTCCTAACGCTGGCTCAACTGAAGTCTGGTTCAATAACATACCTTGTGCTGTTGCATCTATAATGTTACCTTCCGCCCCGATAGTGAGAGCTACTTCTGTTTGCACCACCTCGTTGACACCCGCTAGCTGTTCGGTCATCGTTGAGGATCGCGGATAGTTTTGTGCTTGCTGCCATTCACGCACCTTACTAACACTGCTCTGGGCGGATGAAATGCTGCCTCTATCGCTCTCTTGGTCCAACAGTTCCTCTTCTCGGCACCGGAATGATTCCTCGATGATGTTTTCCTCCATTTGCAGCCGTATTTGGTCCAGTTCAGCTTCCTGCATCTGCTTCTCCTGCTCATGCCTAATCAGCTGCTCTCGACGTGCTTGCTCTATACGTTTATCCATTAGAGCTTTTTGTGCCTCGAGCTTTTCCAACTGAAGGCGAGCTCTCCTAGCTCTCATGCTGGGAGTGGATGAAACAGCAGACCTGGCTCCGGACAAGTTGGAGGGGCATCGATGACTGGTTTCAGATGTGGCGTGTTGCAGATTCGGGACGGTCGGTGCAGGTCTTTGACATTGCGGACAGATGAATGTGCGATCTGGTGCGGCTATGCTTTCATCAACATTCACACACTCGTAGTGCCACCAAGTTTCACATTGGCAACATGCTACCATTCGCATCGTATCAGGCCCGTTGCAAGCCAGACAGCGCGGCCTACGTCCTGGAGCACTGCGTGTAGCCATCGGCATGACGGCAAATTCTTTAGTTTTGTTGGCGTGGGAGTATTCGGAATTCCTTGAGCAGCAACACCGTTGTTCCGGGTGATGAAAGTGCTAAAGCTAAATATATTTTTTATTCATATTTGTTCGATATAATTAATTTGGGGATTACTTACAATTTGGTCCGTTCTCCTATCCTTGGCCAACAAACAATCAGGAATTCCCTGTTTAGCTCTAAATTACTATAAATGCAATTTTCATTTCAATAATTTCTTTATAAATTTCAAATTTTAGGTTACTTACAACTATAAACTTCTAAGCTGCTGAGTCATACAATACAGCCTTTTTGATGGACAGATTTGGACCCTAATCTAGATAATTAAATTCATTCGGAATTAGTTTTATATAATTCGTTTTAAGCAGAGTACTTACAATAAGGAAATTTTAGATTTAGATAAATATTAAATTGCTTGGCAAAATGCAAGATTCCGCAATTATTCGTGTAGTTCAAGGTTTGCTTTTGTTTTTTCTCACTAATCGAGAGTTTGACACTCACTTCAAAGTGTCAGCAGCAGAAGTGTTGACAGGCGTGAAAGATCGAAGCGACGCGGTACTATCAATCCGAGAGTTATTCGAGGGACCGGCGCTATCCACCGTAACAGTGAAACTCATTTTTCAAACCACAATAAAGAGATTTGGTGAAGAGAGCAATTCAATCCGACAGGTAGGAGAAGAAATATTCATGAGTTTGTTTGCTATTATTTATTCATATGGGATCTTCCAAACAAAATTGGTTCAAAAGGGATTTGTTTTTTCAGCAACATCCTTCATTAAGGTTTAAAGAATGATCACTTTGTATCAACATCCCTAAGGTGTCAGAAAAATCTTGTAGGTCAAAAATAAGTGCTTTTCTCCCAGGAGTTCTATTATAGCGAATGAATGCTTTCAGAAACCTGCGAATAAAGTGCACTGTGATTATGCACTCTGGTATCAACATTACAGTGATACAACTGATCAAGTGTAGATATGATAAGGTTTGGTCAACTCATACTCCCCCACTAAGCCTGTTCCGAATTATCTAAATTAACTCACCTCGCTGTTTGCAATAGCAGAACGGTGTTTTCGCCTTCATACGTACACGCAGCAGTAACCATGCCATAGGTACCAAATAAGTTGGAACACGTCATATATCCGTGACCTCCGCAGGCCAATCGACACGTCTCGACGGCCTGCGCTGCATCAGCCGTACAAACAGCCTTCAGGCAACAGGCAATCGCATGCAACTCCGGTAGCCGTTCCAGGTCTCCCTTGTCCAGTTCGGAGGTCACCTGGTTGTACATGTCCCACAAATTATCCGAAGTCAGTTTGAAAATAATACTTTTCGCGATAGCTGGAAATAGCTTGTATTGTTGAGTAAGATGGTCGATGACTTGCACCTCGGGTTGACTGTTGGATAGATAAGATAAATTGAAAGATTTATTAGATTATTATAAAACAGAAAACAACAGAATACACGTACTCTGGATTGATAACACTCTGTCTGCGAACGCAAGAATAGCGGGTGGCAATTGTTACCGCCTTCGACAAATAATTGGCCATATCCCTTACAATGACCACTCGAACAAACATCATCGTTCCGTACGTCAATACGGATGAGGGAGGCTTCACAAACGTTCCATCCTCAAGCAGCTTGGCGTTCTTCATCAGCATGTTCGCGCGAGGAATGCGAACGTTCTTGAATCCCAGAAATCCGTTGTTGACTCCATTCATACCAAGCTTGTTTCCAATTTCGCCAATGGTAATTCCAGGCATTGGCATGTGCGTTTCTTCATCACGCAGTTGAACTATAAATGGATGGATTCCATGGCACTTACCCTGAGAATACAGTTGGGCAATCACTACACAGTAGTTTGCCGTGTGACCAACTACCAGAAAAGATTGGAACCCCATTAGATTACATTTAAAATTTGAAATCGTAATACAACAACAAACTTACGTCCTCCAGGCCACCATTTGTAGGACGACAACGAAGGACTGTTCAACACAATTTCCTTCGTCCGCTCATCGTAGGTCGCCGTCGTCTCCAATCCTCTGATGAAAGTGCCATGACCTAGTTCAGTTTGTGCATACGTTCCAATAATCTCACAGTTCCATGCTCGCCCGATCCACTCAGCCTGTTGCTCCGGAGTGCCATGACCCATTAGAGCAGGGAGAAACATCACAAAATGCACGGCAAGTGGGTTTCCTTCCTTCAGGATACCTGATCCCAGCAGACCTCCCAACAGAGCCCTAGAAAATAAATGTGTACATTAGGAAACTACCTTTTCAACAGAAATGAAGAAAGCTGAAAACTAACATGTAATTATCGACCCCATCCTTGCCTTGCTCTTGCATCTGTTTCACTTTGCGGAAAATAACGGTGGCTTTGCGGACCGATTCCTCGTAGACCTCCTTGTGCGACACAAAGTGCAGAGGAACTTTGTCGAAAAACTCCGGCTCTGATAGGAAAAACTTTTCTGTGAATAGAAAAAAAAATACATATTTGATAATTAAAACTGATTTGTAATTAGTTTAACGAAAAAAAAAAAATTAAAATGGCATACATATTTTTTGCATTAAGGAGAAGATGAACCGAAACCAAACCTCAAATTTTCAAGAGCACAAATCTGAAGAACCATACAACTGATAACGTTGAAAATATGATCGATTGATCATCACCAGCCTATGACCAGATATCTGGATCTCCAGATTTATGCTTTTGCAATTTTGAGGTGTGGCTCCGATTTATCTGCACCTTAAACTTGAAAGCGCTTAAAAATGGTTACTTCTAAAGAAGTAATCATGATAATCATTATGGTTTGGAGTAATTGTAAGATTCTTATTGTATCGCCAATTTATTTTGACAAAAACCCCAAATTTTGAAAATCCGCCAAAAGTTATTCTTAGAAAAACTTGTTTATTAAAAATTTCTCCATGAAGCTTTGTCCCAAACATCTGTTTGCTATCAAGATTCTATGGTATATTTTTTTCTTGTAGTCCAAACGGTTTACTACAACTTTTCCATAATACTTTTTTCTCTAAAATCAACAGTTTCAGAACTACAATTTTTCACACAAATTGAATGCAAAAAAATCATAGGCCATTTTTCAAAGTTATTCTTGCGCTAAATGATCGATTTATCTACAGAAAACACTTATTCCATAGGCTGACCATACGTACCGTATTTAACGGGACAGTACCGTTTTCATCCCCTCGACGGGCTGTCCCGTCGTTTTATGGAAAATGCTCAAATTGTCCCGTATTTTAGAAAATGGAGAATTGACACATAACTTTCTACACCAGTAAAACAATAACATTAAAAACATAACAAACAATTTTTAGGAATATTTCAGAGTATATTGTCTTACTCATCTACTTTCCAAGCAATTATTAGATTCTCAAACAGAGTTAAACTTGATCCGTACATGCTTCTGCTTAACCTTTTGAGTTTCTTTATATGAGTAAATATGCTAAATTTTGGAGGATTTCCAAAATACGGATCTTCATAAGATAATTATTCTATAATACCTAAAATTATAAAGAACAACTATGTGCTTACTTCTGATACGCAATTGATTGAATTAACTGTTTAAAAATTAGATATTTCAAAATGTAATGAAATATTAGAAAAAAATACGTTTGAATTGGAAAAATTGAAAAGTGTAACGATTTGTTTTTTGGGAAATACTTAAAAAACGCTGCTTCTCGGAAATCAAAGATTGCGCTTCAAGGTTCTTAAGTGATTTTTATGGAATCATACAGGCATGTAGCTTGGGATTGCATAATCTGGTTCTGCTACTTTCCCTCGAATGGCAGTTCCCCGAATGTCGTTCTCCCGCAAGTTCTCAGAATGTTAGTTCCCCGAAAACCCCGTTTCCCCGAACAGCTCAGTTCTCCGAAAAGTGATAACACTCATAATTGTGAAAACCTTTCGCATTTCAAGGTGGTGAACAATATGTATTTTTGGCAATATGTATTTAGTCGAGAATGATCAAATATCTCCTTCTTTGGTAGCTTATTGATCTTTCTAACTCAACACTATCTCACTACCCGAGCAGAAGCAAAGTTATTAAATCGAGATATTGATTTGATAGACATAAGAGATAAAAGATCTGAAGATAATATCAAAATGTTATTCCTAGAACTTCTGAGCCATAGCTAAATTTGATGTTGGAAGATCTAAGAAAAAGCTCGCTGATATTGGTGAGATCTTATAAAAGCTAAATATGATATGCTAATAGTATCCAGGAGTAAATTTTAGATATTATTTTCGGACCTTTTATCTCTTATATCTTTCAAGTTAATATCACTTTTGTATGTCCATATCAAAATTTGCTATTACTTAGCTTTTTCGCCTGCTCGGGTAAAGACTATTATTGCACTTTTTTGAGCCGCATTGCTTTACAAGGGAACGGGCCATTCGGGGAAATGGCTTAAGAGAAACGGGCCGTTCGGGGAAAAGTAGCACAATCGCATAATCTATGTCTTTTAAAATTGTCCCGTTTTTGTTTTTTATTTGTCCCGTTTTGATCTGGTTGGATTATGGTCAGCCTACTTATTCCATCATACCGAAAAAATACGTAAAATTTACTGCAAATCGACGATGGTCGAGTTCTGTGACTGACGACCGGTTTAACATGGAATTCGTCCCTTGTAAAACTCCAAGCTCTAACGTTTTGCGTCCCTTGTAAAACTCCAAGCTCTAACGTTTTGCTAGCTTTCACCAAAACAATGTGTATGGACAAACCGCCGCCGTCTCCCAAATATCTATTAAATTGCTTTAACACTCTTGAAGAAATTCGCCAGCCGTGAGCAATTGAACAGTATTTCCTCAGATCTATCTGCATCTTTTCACACAAAATTCTCGAGATTTAGATTTCTCTAAAATCAGTTCGATGTTGCTCCCTGCATTCCTTCAAAAATTTCTTGAAAATAATAATAATAAATTTCTTCAAAAATGCCTACCTAAGGTAATTAAAAAATACAGCATTCCTATAATGTTTCTAGCGGAATACGTTAAACTCTTCCGCGAATATACTTAAAAATTTCAGTTCAAACAATATCAGTACCTTATTGATCTCTATCAGTTTGTGTAAACGATGTTTAATGAAATTATATTTGATATTTCATAAATTTAATTTCAATATCAAAAATTTTAAATGACACGCTGGGGCGAAATTGATCATCATATAACAAAGCAGATCTCTATCTACTAAATTTGGGTCTCCTGAATCTATGAATGACGTCAAGAATCTTACAACTCGTGTATTCGATGGAATTTCTTTTATTTCAAAATTAAACTTTATAAATCTGCATATTACGCCTGAACGTAGGCAAGTTCCCTTGAAATAAGCACGTTATTCGAGAATACACGGTTTCATGAGCAAACAACTATGCTTGTAATGATGTACAATTTCAAAAATGAGTTCAGTAGTTCACACTCAACATTTTTAGCACTCATATGTGGTTAGTACCAGCGGATTGTTTAGTACCGTCATTTTTAACAGTATTGCTTACACCTTCGAGAACTGTAAATAATTCTATGAAAAACTGACCTTTGGGATGGTACACAAATTATGTCACGCTAAATTTCCACTTTTTCGACCCCCTCCCCCCTCCTTTTGTCACACTTTTTGTATGAGTTCTCCGAAAATTTTGTAAGGCTTGTCACGCTTGGCTCGAAAACCTCCCCCCCCCCTTGGAGCGTGACGTAATTTGTGCATGACCCCTTAATAAAAATGAAATATTTTAAAATCAGCATTAGACATTTATAAACTAGAAAACATGGAATGTCTGTGAAGTCCACGTAATGCTTTCTAGCTTCCTTGGAAGGAAATGCTATTTGGTACCGGACTGATCAAATTCACACCAGTGATCAAATTGCCCCCAGACTACGGTTTATTGTCTATGGCTTGGGATAGTGATCCTTTATAGAGAGATAAGCGGAAGTAAAATGGAATGATTTGGCAACAGACCAGCAGTGCTGATTTTGCTCGCCGTCGAGAATAATATTGTAACACGGACATGATTTCCTCATTGCTAAAAAGTGTATTTTGTTTCGTTATAGATCTTTGAGCTACATATCCAAACTAATAATCAGCCGAAAAAATCAACAACTAATACTCGCATTGACAAAAATTTGAAAAAGAAAAATATTTCATTTTTTTGCTTCATGCAAAATTACTTTTAGGGGAAATGTACCAATTTTCGACCCTGTACTAATTTTCGACCCATTCATACGATTTTGGCCTACTTTGTATGAGAATCCGAAAATTGGCACAGAATTCTTGTAGGTCGAAAATTAGTGCTTTTCCCCTACCGAAATAATTTCAAGCGGATTACATTACTCTTTAAGAAAAGTTCAAAACAAACATAACGCATGTCCATTTGGCTCACACTTTGACAGCTCTCGCTGCTCGATTGGCTCACACTTTGACAGAAATGTCAGCTTCCGCGAATCTCTCTTATAAAGGATTACTAACTTGGGATCGTATTGACCTCAAATTCAAAACGCTATATCTTCTCAAAATTGAAACGGATTTTAGATTTTTTTTCTGCAGTTTTAAAAAGAAATTTAACATAGTACACATTGGTTAGTTGGGAATTTCTCCGCATGATGGCGCTAGCTTAGAAAATGTTACTATATAGAGCTCATATATTCGTTATGACGTTCTATATCTCAAGATACTGAGGATTTGGAAGAATGATTACTTCAGCAAAGTTGCTCATTGAATCAAGGCCTATACGCTGCATGTCTATTTAACTCAACAAGGAGGCGCTGGTGAGCATCAAACAGTTCAAACTTATATATCTCAAGTTTGAGTTATTATAGAAGACTAGTGTCTTTTGGCAAAGTTGTTCATTTGTTGCTGACAACGCAGCGGTTTTCAATATAGGGTTTTGTTCTTCTTCGTCGTAAGTGCTATTATTCGTCGTATCAAACTCTAAATGTTCCACTACGGCGGATATTACCTGCAACATAGATTCATTATCCAAGTGTAATTTTGTGAAAGCTGTTATGGTTCGTACAATTGTACACCAAAAATGCAATAAAACCACACCCGATTCTGTTTTTGCACGGGGGATGCGTACCGTGCAAAAAAAGTTTTCAGTTCAAAATTTCAAAAACCGTGCAAAAAAGGTAACATCATTTCTCGACGTTTCATGCAAAAATGAGATTTTGGCGGGAAAAAATGTATGGACACTTTTTTTGCACGGCCGTGTAAAAAAAATCCGTGCAAAAACAGAATCGGGTGTACTGTATTTCGGTAAATAACTTCAGTTCAATTATCCACTTTGCACTTTTTCACCGAAATCGCATGGACGAACACGATTTGAGAGAAATGCTTAGCGATCGACTGAGCCACACCAATTTTCAACACAAGTTTCTTACCGTTTGGATCAAATCCATCTTAGTACATTCGATAAGTTTTGAGAAAATTTGGTGAATAACTTGAAATAAACATTGCTGTAATGGAACTCCGATAGATGTTGTTGAGACGTACACTCTAGATTTATGTGTAAAAATTCAGAGAAATTTTGAGGAATTTCGCCGGGATTCGAATGGAAGAACGAAAACTAATGGCTGTGTTGAAAACATCGTTAATTAACACGAATTTGTAGCTTTTAAATAAGTACCAGTTGAATAATGAACGACCCCTAAAAAAACAAACCCCATCTATGACAAACTAACGGATCACGAACATTTTAGTGATAAATTATGTTCCACTGGTGGGGCGTGAAGAATATGCCAAACTTCTAGGTGGGTCGCGTGCCCAAAAAGTTTGGGAACCTATGATGTAGTGTATAGCCAATGATCAACTTTGCCGGATATCAATATTTTAAATCAACAGAATTTGAAACTATTCTAAAATCTAGTTCCAGAACGTCATAGTAGCTCAGGGGAATCAGAACCTTTTTTTTTAATTATTTCTACCCGCGATGAACCATTCTCTTTTTGATTTTTTTTTATTATCTCAAAAAAGTTTGCTTTCCAAAACTGCAGAAAAATCTGTTTAAATTTGGCTAACATATCGCGATTTGAATTTGGGATCAATATGACGAAACATAGACAACGTAACTTTTCTTCGCACAGACAGAAGGTTAAGGCGTAGGAGCGCTAAAATTTCAATTTTTTTTATCAGTCTAGTGGGGGAAGAGCACCCATCTTCGACCTAGCACTAATTTTCAACCCATTCATACAGTTTTGGCTTACAGTGTACGAAAATCCGAAAATTGGCACGGAATTTTTGTAGGTCAAAAATTAGTGCTCCCCTAGTCAGTATTGGAAAAATATATGCAATATAATGATTTGTATTGCAATTCGTCGCACACAACCGGGTCTAGTATTCTGTTTTACGCCTGTGGTCCATAGAAGCCATGCATTGCATTGCATTACATCATATCGCAGAAGCATAAAACGTGAATGCTCCGCAAATATGTGTGTCAACTGCAATGCATTCATGGCTTTCATTCCATCGACAGCTATCTATAGCGCACTTACAAATTTTGACTAGTTACCTCCCACCCCTAAGTTGACCTCTCAAAGCAAAGATCCACAAAGAACAGCCTGATAAGTTGTTATTTGCGCAATGTGCGTAGTCTGCCTATCAACTTTTTTCCAGCTTTTTAACGCAAGTAATGAGTGACATCACCACTACCATGCGACATCAACTCGCATATCGCTCGTCATTAATGTATGTCCCGGTAATAATAATATAATAAAGATATAGGTAGGTAGGTAGGACCTATAGTGTATGAACTCTAGAAAAAACTGCTTTCTCATGTGAACTTACCTCGCGAACGTTTTTCTTTCAGTTTGGCCTCGCCACCGATCCACCACAGGGTGAAATCTTCGTTTTTGAAAGAGCACTTTTCGCGCTCATTATGCAGATCCTGGTTGACCTTCGTGCTCGGCATCTTTTAAAGCTTTTTTTTTTGAGTAATCACCAAACCGCACTTCGAACCGGAGATACCTATCTCAGTGTAATACTTCTAGAATGAAATGATTTCTTTCTTCAAAGCCCCACACGCGTATAATAATTGCACTTGATGATAGATCTCCCAAGACTTGAGGTTGTTCTGGATACTTTCGAACAACTTAACAAACTGAGGCGCGATAACGCTGCGCTCTTGAACTGCTCTGGTGCTGATTATTGCTCAGGATGATTATCGCGGCAGAGAATTAACCTTTGGATCGTAGCGAAACTCGCAGCTCACGTATTTCGCGGCGACCGTGCTGTAGATTGTATTTAGGTTTGAGTGCAGAGAGTTGCGAGCTGCGCTACACGTAGACATCCATCTAGCTAGAGGTTCGCGACTGTATATTATGGAGTGAGAGCTATACTTTATGCAATGTACGTTTCTGATAACTTTCAAATTCAGCTTTCGCAGAACCAATCAGTATCAACTGGTGATAAGACAAAATGCTGTATTGAATGCCACCCGTGAATAAGATTACGACCAAGTCTAACACTGATGTCCAAAGCAATAAATCACACACAAAGATGAATAGCGCCTTGTTCGACCCTGAGGAATTAGTTCAAGAAGCTGCAGTTATGGGGACACTACTATTACGCATATTGATTGAATAACATAACAATCTCGTATTATTCATCAACTCTCGTACAGCTATCACTGCGTTTGCTTTTACCAATCACGAAAGCGCAAATCTATACAAATTGTCACAAAAATGGATCGACTGACGACGTCCTAGCTATGCTGATTTCTCCTCTCAACACAACACCCCAAAGCACAAAACATTACTGAACACTGAGCTAGTGACGACACTGGAGCGATTCATTCACATTGAAACATATCCATTCATAAACAAGTTACTATAAAAGTTTGGAGCGCCATGCACGCGAGTAAAATTCTACTCAGACGATAATATCAATCAAAGTACCAGGTACAGGTACAGGGTGTCCGCAAATTATCCGAACAGCAAAATATTGGAAAGATGATCTCGCATTGAGTACAATGAAAAATCAATGTCCATGTACCATTTATAATACATCTATATGTTAACACAAAATACAACTTTAAAAAATTTCGAAATAATTGCTTGTTACTGAGATAGGCAAATTTAAATTTTTCGGAGACGTTTTTCCTGAGGGCCGCTAATCATACTGGTGATGTGTTATCCCTAAAACCTAAAAGAGAAGAATTCAAATGTCCTATTATTATTTAAAGTAATCTACAGGTTAGTGACTTCAAGTAAAACTGGGAATAGAAAATTGTGCGGTTCAAATCCAGTGATAGAACTCACTTTCTTTTTCCGTCATAAAGCTCGGAAAACAGCTCCTTTTAAGACACCTCAACACATTTGGGTTGGTTTTGCGATTATTTGAAATCTGAAATGTATCAAACTTACTTCTTAAGAATATAATAAGTCAATGTTTAAAACCATGCATGAATATTGAATTTATTATGCTTGATTGAACAGAGCCATGTCTTCAAAGTTTGTACGGATAATTTGCGGACACCCTGTATGTTACGTTTTTGCAAACGTGGTCCACAATTTTCAGTTGACAAAAACGGACATCGGAACGAATTGGGCTGATACAAATTTGACTATGATTTTTTGTGAGGGGCCTTCAAAATTGTCAGGCAACATTATATGTTGTCTTACAAACTCTTTAGAATTGATTTATAAGGATCAGGTTCGGTAACCATCAGTTTCGTCACTGATTGATGACGAAAATCGAACAAAAATATCAGCGCGTAAAAGATCATCATTTTCTTTGTCTTCGGGCTTATTCACAAATTTCATAACGCTAAAGGGGGTGGGTAAGTGTCCTAAAGATGTTACGATTCATACAAAAATTGTAGAATATTCATACAAAAAGCGTTACGAGGGGGTGGGTGGGTGTCAAAAATGGCCATTTTTGGAATTATGAAATATGTGAATGTGCGCAATTAATGTACATGTGAATGTTGTAACGGGAAGTAACGAAAAAAAATATTTCATCGCTGTAATCCACGGCATGTCAGTGAAAAATAATACCTCCACTATTGGTACACTGTTCCTTTAGTTGCGGTATATTTTTAATTCATGTTCCTATAGTTGCGGTATCCGTTGTTTTCTTAGGGCTCATTCATTTATTTCATAACGCTGAAATTGGCCTTTTTGGACACCCACCCACCCCCTTGTAACGCTTTTTGTATGAATATTATTCAATTTTCGTATGGGCCGTAACATCGTTGGGACACCCACCCACCCCCTCTAGCGTTATGAAATTTGTGAATGGGCCCTTATGAGATCCTCCACTATAGGAACACTTTACCGCAACTATTGGTACAAGCAAGAAAAATTTTAGCAATTTTAGTGATATTTCATCAGTTTTAAAGCAATTTGAACGATCAGTTGAAATTCCGTGTATCAACAAGACAGTACGTCGATAGGAAGTGTCAGTTCTGTGGCTAATATAATAAAATCAGTGAAAACGACACTACCGCAACTATAGGAACACCCACAACTAAAGGAACACTTACCCTATAATTGTTAGACGCAGTTGATTCAAAATTTTGCCACCGTGCAGCGCTAGTTAGCATGAAACTTTTGTTTTTCCGTTATCCCAGGAGTCTGACCATTTAATAAGATAGCGTATTTGACCTCGCTTCGGGTGCAAACCACAACATTTTGTAATGTATACGCTCCGTCTGGAACTGCTCTACGGGCTGAGCGAGAGCGGTTCTTCACAAACACTCTTGCTTACTATCTCCGCCATTACACAGAACATACTTTAACTGTGTTCTGCGGCAGTGTGATGCGATGGGACATAAACCCAGCCACGCTCTTCTAACAGCTGATTTACATCGCGAATGCCAACGGCTGTACGTGGAACTTCGATCAGCATACGATGGCTACTATCGGAATCCGGCGATGTTATCAACGATAAATCGAGTCAAAGCGCACCATATTGAAACGACTCAAGTAACACCAAGCATAAAAATACAATACAAAAACAATATAACGTATTGGAACAGTACTATTCAATATATTGGAAATACAATACAGTATATTGTGAAATTACAATACAATTACAGTACAATATATTGTTTTGAACAGTTCACTGTATGGTATATGAGATTTTTGAAATATAATGTATGGGTGGTTAAGTATCGTAACAATACAAATCTAGATATTTTCTTATACACACATTTTGAAAATACAATACGATATATTGTTCATGTATTGTCTTGATTAGCAATTCGTGTATTGTTGTACAATACAAAAACAATAGGGTCCTAAAGCCCTGTCCCAATTTTAGTGCCAAACGCTTAAGTTTTGGCAAAAAACACATGTTTACTCAACTTTTTAATGTTTTTCGTTTGTTTAAGTCCAAACAACATTTTTTTATGTTTTTTAAGATTTTGTTACACCCCTTGGCATTAACTCAAATTTTGGGTGTATTTTGTTTTGCGTGTCCCTTCCGAAAATCAGGTAGGAACAACCCCAGTGTTAAAACTAAAAGCCCTGTGGTGTTTTTGTCGATTAAGCAAACGTCAAACATGATCAAAAGTGTCAAGGTTCATTCATGAACCCATTTTTGAAATTAAAGTTTACATATGATATAGCCGTTATTTGAGCGGGAAAAATTGCTGAAGTAGTTGCAGTAACATGCTCTTTCGAATTATTAAATAAAAACAAGATTTTATTAAACATTTAAGGACCCTATTCAACGAACTGTTTTTCAACTAGTGGTGAAAAGTATAGAATAGGGTCCTAAAATTGTTAATAAAATCTTGTTTTTATTTAACAACCCGAAAGAGCATGTTACTTCAACTACTTTAGCATTTTTTCCCACTCAAATAACGGCTATATCATATGTAAACATTAATTTAAAAATTGGGTCCATGAATGAACCTTGACACTTGAGATCATGTTTGACGTTCGCTTAGTCGACAAAAACACCACAGGGGTTTTAGTTTCAACACTGGGGTTGTTCCTATCTGACATTTCGGAAGGGACACGGAAAGCAAAATACACCCAAAATTTTAGTTTAAGCCAAGGGGTGTGACAAAATATAAAAAAAATGTTTTTTCGACTTAAACCAACGGAAAACATTAGAAAATTGAGTAAACATATGTTTTTGGCTCAAACTTAAGCGCTTGGCGCTAAAATCGGGACAGGGCTTTAGGAGCCTATTTGTATTTTGTATGGATTGTCCCCCAACTTACCGGATATTCGTGCCAAAAGTAGCAACATTATTTTAACTTTATAGAAGTAAAGATATTTATCACAGACAAACAGACGACGCACTCTAATCAATGTCCATCGACAACCTTTTTAACGGTCGATTCATAAATATGGTAGGTGGCCAATTCGCCACCCGCAGCGCTCGCATCGTTTTGTTCGCGTTTGACGTTTACACACTACCGCCATCTGTTGGCCCGTCGGCCAAGCACACTAATTTTAGCATTGGGCGTACATGTCCTCAAAACTATGATTTTGATCAAGATTTGTTCTAAGTGTTACGTCTGTTTGTCTGTGTATTTATCATGGTTGCATTCGTCGTTACAGCTAATGTCAAGTGACTTCTAAAAAACTACTTATTTTTACGTTTTGAATGTTTTCACCCAACATTTCTTGCTTTCTGAACTTGTTTTGTTTACTTCTTTCAGCAAAGCTACATAGAAAAAAACAAGAGTTGTTTTACGCGAAAATAGGAATTTGGCCAAAATTGTAAGGTATAAAACCAATTAAAAACAATACAGTGTTCTGTTACAATATATTATATTGTTTTTGAATTGTATATCCAAACAAGAATAATGTTGCTTCGACATTCAATTACAATACGCTGTATTGTATCCAATACGTTATATTTTACATTAATGGTTTATTCCATTCACCGAATGATACGTTTTTATCCGGGATTATAACATTGCACGTATTCTACTGCATATTAGCAATACTGATGCAACATTGCTTTTATTCGACAAATTTCAAGAGCTGCAGGTAAAAGAGCAATAACGCTACATTACAAATGTATCAATGAACTAATATTAGGGGCCGTTCAAATATTACGTAACGCAACAGGGGAAGGGAGGGGGTCTTACATAGTGTTACGGTCCATACAAAAAATTAAAGAGGGGGTCTAGGATTGACAAATTTTGCGTTACGTAATATTTGAATGAACCCTTACTTTATGAATTGTTTGGGGAGCTTCGAAACATTTCGTGTGAGACGGTCCTACAATTTATAGGCTTTTTCATGTGACAGATCCGTCTATGCATTTATTTACATCGGTGGAGGACCGGTGCTAACACGGGCCTGTCATTTTCATAGAAGAACTGTCAAAGTTCTTCCCGATCAGCTGATTTGAGACGTCATGTGAATGGGCCTATTGTCCGGGATTCGAAGCTGTCCGTGATATGAATCAAAACGGTAAATCCAACTCAGACTCTGAATAAAAAATTTGTGTAGTGTTCTCGTTGCTATAAAAAGCTATGAAAGCTCTTTCTCCTGAGGATGGTGCGACTGTCAAAAACCCAAAACAGAACGATTGCGACGATGAGAAGAGCATGTGAAATTGGTTGATGTTCCTGTTTTAAATTTAATATTTTCGTCTATTCCATCAATCAATGCTCCTTTACCTACCATAAGTGAATTCATAACTTTTGTTTCATCGTTCACAAGTCGAAGAGTGCAAAATGTTGGCGAAAACAGTTTTTAATAGAGGTAAGAATTGCATCGTAAATCCGTGGCCGGCATTACATCACTAACAAATTTTGTCATTCTTTAGCTTCGCTCCGGTGTCTATCAACATTGGCTGTACCGGAACCGACTGCAGCAATATCCGATAAAGGTATGTCTTTGTGCTAAGCTACAATGCAAATTTATAAAGTACGGTTGATGAATCAGACTTCACTTCTAGAACTTCCAAACTTATTCCTAAAGCTGTTTATTATTTTAGCCAATGATATCCTCAAGCATCCGGATTACTTCGGGGTACACCGATTGTTCACAGTGGAAGACCTTTTCAAGGCAAAAATTCACTTGGGCCACAAAGAGGGCACACTACACAACAATATGAAGGGATATCTGTTCGGTAGTCGGCTAGGACACTGCATCATTGACCTGGACAAAACGGCGGAATATCTGCGGCTGGCCTTGAACGTCACTGCTCATGTTGCGTATCGAGGCGGAGTAATACTGTTCTTCAATCGCAGTGCCCAGAATGGTCACATTGTGGAGAAAACCGCCATGGAGTGTGGGGAATATTCTCACACCCGGTTCTGGCGAGGCGGCGTATTCACCAATGCCAACGTACAATTTGGCGCCGTAACGCGACTTCCCGATTTGTGCATTTTCCTCAACACCCAAAATAACATTCTAGAGATGCACACGGCAGTGAAAGATTCTGCCAAAATGTCTATACCGACCATCGGAATCGTTGACAGCAACTGCAATCCGAATCTTATCACGTATCCTGTGCCCGGAAACGACGACACACCGTCGGCCATCGAATTGTACTGTAAGTTGTTCAAAAGTGCTGTTTTACTGGGCAAAGCTAAAATGAAGGAGGATGCCCAGCACAACTAATTGCAATTCATACGTTAATAAGAATATGATTTCGAAGCTGTTCGGATTGAAAACTCGAGTTGTTCATTCGAAAGAAATATTGCCAACATTTATCACATGTTTAAACATCTTCTGCAACATTACCTTCCCACTCCATGGTTTGATACCTGACGCCCCCACTTGGCTCTTCATATGCAAAAATGCAAACTTTATTCACCACCACAGATAGTCGGCAGCATCGGATAAGGTATTTGGCATCAAGACGTTGAGAAGCATCGGTCAGGACGTGAACTACGTGGGAAGCATGGTAGTAGAGCGGATCTCCTGGATAGAGGAGGAAATCACAGCCAAACGAGTCACCTCCGGTTATGAACACCGGGCGAGTTTTCCAGATATCCCTGAATACTTTGTATTTGAGAAGCTCGTTCTTGGGCAGCTGATAGTTGACGTAAGTACATTCTGTAAGTAGATGTTAGATTACGTTAAGGTTCTCTTATGGTTGACTAAGGGGAAACTTACCAGTTTTGAGGGGGTATTCTTGCGGGATTTGAACTAATTTGTCGATTTCCATCGTTTCCAGTTTGTGTTTTTCTTCCTTTATGAGTTGCTCCTCATTGATTGTTATGTCTAAAAATAGTTATTTTCAAGTCACACTATCGATAAAGTAACATTGTCCTCTATGGACTCCTACAGTTTCTACTTTTATTCAGCTCAAGATTCAAAATTCCAGTAATTTTGACGATATTTGGTATGGTTCCGTATCCACCCAGCAAATAGAAAAAAAAAATCAAATTACAGCAATTTTTGACGGAATGTCTTATAGTTTTAGTTTGAATGGAATCGTCTGGATGTGTAATTTTTCAATCATCATTGGAATATTCGAAAATGTCCACCGGTTCGGAGTTATTCCGGTGGGTCACTGGGTCAAGCCGAGTAAAAATGATCTCACCTTCCTTTTGAATCAACTTTCACCCAACTTATCAGTATAAATCTGACTCCAACTCATCTTTTTATAATTTCGGCTACGGACGAATTGTGAGAACTAAATTAGTAAATGAGACCCCTGAGACCAAATTTGGCATTGAGTATTTTTTTGGTTATTTATCGGACCTCCTTTGAATCGGCCGAAGATAGGTCATTTTTTTCTTAACCGTTGAAATTTGAATGTTAAACTTGAGTGAGGTATGGGTTCGATTCCCGCTTCAGGCATTGAAACTTTTCGTCAGGAATGTTTCTCGGCTGTGCCACTGGAGCATGTTTGTCCGTTGTCTAGTGTTAAGTTACAGTCTGTGCAGCTAAATGGCTGAAGACGGTGTCCATGTCCTTTTATAATTTGCAAAAGTTAACTCAAATATTGTAGACATGTCCAGTGACTCAGTTGTGAAACAGGATCTTTACCAAATGGAAACATTTCGAGCTTAGGGAATATTGGCAACTATTTTTCTGTTTATACAAGAAACGTGGGTATGTTACGAACTAGATTCTGTCTATTGATTTTCTTGAACATACTCTACTGTCCATACTCGCATAAAAGTCCCATAGGAAATCCCATAGACTATGGGACTTTTATGCGAGTATGGGCAGTCTAATAATTATTTCAATTATTTCCTGCCTTGTCTTTATTTTTGTCAAATGAGATAGTCATTGTTACTCGACAAATAGTAGAGGCCAGCCGACTTTCACCTACTATGCCTCGAAACGACTAATGCAAATCACTAACATCGTTTTATATTAATAAAGTTATCATTTTATTGAAATCTGTTTTCCGATTAATTCTCGATGAAGATAGCCACCTAATCGACATTTGCTGGGTGATATGTAAACTCAGATGCTAAAATTTAATTTCATGGACGTTTGTTCCTGATTCAAAAGATCAAACATTTACAATCAAAACTTTATTCACAAAATCGTACGGTTAAATGTCCTTAAATGCTTTACTTTGACTAAAAAGTAGAAGCTAACTTCGAATGTAGACTTCGCAGCCACTTGGAATGGTTCGAAATGAACTTGTTTTGACATTCGAACACAACGTTAAAACCGCTAAGCATACTTACCTTCTATAAACTTCTTTTGACCTTGAATGATTTAGAAAGTTGTCTGCCAAACATAAACTAACAGTTTTGTTTGTTGAGATCGTTGAGATACCAATAGGGGCCGTCCATTAATTACATAAGGGGTTGTAGGGGAGAGGTTCTGAGATTTCGTTCGCACCATTCGAATTATCAAAAAATCTTACTATGAGGTGGTTCCTTTTAGTCGATGATGGCTTCTATCGTCCTTTCCTTATATCCGTTGAGCCTTGCCATCTCGTAGATATATTCCAGTTCCTTGCAAAAACGATACTTTTCTATCCCTATCTTCTTCGTGGGTGAACTTGATATCCTTGTGTACGCTGTTGATTGTATACAAAATTCTAGCCAGATCGTTCCGCTTGATAACGCTGAAAATTTCGTCGACGTATCTCCACCATTTATCCGGTAAACAAGGAATTTCTTTAAATTTTCGTCAAAATTCGGTAGTTTTCCATTCCTTTCCTCCGGATCCACTTGTCACCAGGGAAGAAAGTTCATCGTTTAACTTCGAAATCTATAGGAAGCCTACTGTTACATCCTGGAGTTTCGGATGGCCGAGACACATATCAGTGTATTGAAACTCATAGGTGTAAACGAAAATAACAAATTAAAAGTAACTTTATTAACATACAAAACTACATGATAAGACGCGACACGTAGACGGCACGACGGTTACAATACTTATATCTATCATCTGCTTTTGTGCATCTATCGAAAGCAGATACAACTGCTATCGATGAGCGAGCAGAGTGGAGATAGAATGGGAAGATGTCCAGTGGTTCTCAACACCTACAAACACCCAGCGAGTTATCCCCTACACATCGAATACTTCGTTCCAGCATAAGATGGCAGCGTTTCACCACATGATCCACAGAAAGCAGAAAGACCAAGGAACTGGAATATATCTATGAGACGTCAAGGATCAACGGATACAAGGAAAGGACGATAAAACCCATCATCGACAAAAAGGAAAGACAATATTCGGACACTCACCCCTATCACAGAACCCAAGAAGAGAGTCCATCCCATACGACAGACACATTAGCAAACAGTTTCGCCCAAAGCTAAGGAATTACGGTTGGTGTTTTCCAGAGAGACAACCAACTTAAGACTTCGTTAGGCTCTACCAAGGATCCGGTAAACACACTGAACAAGGCTGGTGTTTACAAAATCAGTTGTCCTCACTGCAGCAAGATTTACGTTGGTCGAACAAAGCGGTCTCTAGATGTTAGATTCACAACACTTATAAGCGGTTTCTTCACCACTGCTTAGGCCTTAAACCTGGTTTAATCGTATGGGTAAACGTGGTTTACGGCTTTAGCGAAGGTGAAGGAATCGTCCCTTAGAGGAAATAGGAAATGGCGCGGTAAATGGCTGGGCATGGTGTACCATTGGTACCTCGCGTACCTGCAGGAATAAAATAGACCCCTTTGTGCGGTCCTTAGCCTCTTGCCCAGCAACTCCTATCCCTACCTCCTCGTGGTACTGGCCGGGGTACGAGTAACCTTGGGGAAGATCGGGTAACCAACCCCCGGTGTTGTTACCACCACATCGTTAAAACTCATTTTAGAACTTATTAGACTTAACAACCTTAATAAACCTTTGATAAAACTCCGTTAAACCCGAAGAGGCCCACACTACAGGAGGTTGTTAAGACTAAACCTTAAAACCGCTTCTAACCATTTTGGTTTTGCATCGTATGCATACATCTAGTCTTGTAGTGTACCGTAATCCGGGGTAACATTGATCATTTTTCTGAATGTTTCTTTAATATTTCGTTTGAAAATGCAAATGTTGCAAATTTTATATTTTTTAAACAAGTACTGCCACCCATAGCTCGAGACTATATACTGTATTTTGTTTATTGAAAGATTTAAGCATGTTAAAAAAATTGTTTTAGGCGATTTTTTGATTCAGCTGATATGGGGTAACATTGATCAGCCATGTAAACAACGTTCAGTAATACTGAAAATGTCGTTACTTACTTAAATCATGGCCCCTGACGCCGAATATGAAGGCTAAACGCTTACAAGTCATTTACTTTTTGAGTTATTTTAAAATTAAAAACACCTCGAACCACGGAATACGCCTAAAGATAGGCAATTGCCTAAGGGAATTTTACATTCTTGACAGTAATTCGGTAATGTTGCTCAATTGAGCAAACTTATAAAAGATTTGACAACGGAATCGTTTTTGGTGATGCCATATTTAGTAAGAATCACATTTTCCTTGCTTATAACTTTTGCAGAACTTGTGTGAGACATGAATCTTCGGTAGTGTCATCCTTAGCAATTAAAATCATTATTTCAAAAAGTTGGTAAATTTACGCATAAGGTAAACTCAATTTTCGCAAAAATATTACCTTTTATTAGCTCATGAATATAAGAAAGAGAAGCACCATTCATGATTTGGAAATGTTTCATCAATAAATGATAATACGTACTTTTAATGAGATGAGTCATTCCGGTCAATGTTACCCCGCTGATCAATGATACCCCGGATTACGGTACTATAAAACATGCATAAGAGCTATTGTATAGCCTTATTGAGCTCAACTTGCGGTATTAGATCTTTTGCGATATCCTAAAATACGGAATAAAACCAACGTTAAGAGCTTATGATTGAACAAACATCAGCCAACAAGTTGTTTATTAGTCATAACCTTTGTTTATAATATTGAAATCATCATCATGTCTGCCAAATCATAATAATAAATTAAAATCATCATTTTTTGTGTGCCAGTAAATTTCCTTTCCATTGCGTGAAATTCATGCCAAAGAAAATTTACTGGTGGAACGACACAAAAATTTTCGATTTACAGCAACGCGCTACAATTGCGACATCATAATTGACTATCTTATATTATATTTCATTCCATTTTCGGAATGATGGCGTGCTCATCACAATCACAAATTGGAATTTCCCACGCGTGAACCCGAAACGGCGATAGTAAAAATGGATTCCACCCATTTAAATCTTGTTGGTTTTGTCTGGGATGGTTTAAGATCAATTGGTGATTATTCCGTACAATATAATCATTCATGAGAGCTTTTGATCTTATGAATCCTTTCGCAAAACCCTCCACTGGCTAAAATATTCCTAAATCACTTTGTTTGTTCTGCGCTAAGACATATACGTTTTTTGGGACTCTTTGGCTTAAACTTAATGCGCTCAGGAAAGCTAGTGCTGTCAAAAAGGTAAACAAATCGGAGGATATAATTTTGTGATGTGATTTAATGAACATAATTTGCTTTTTTACGTATCTAATTATGGTTTCACTTTAATGAATTGTTGTGATAAGACGTGTGGTTCATCGGTTGTACTGATGCAGAAAATGGTAAGTTACAGGTGCCTGAAAAGTGAAAGTTTGTTCGTGTAGCTCAGCTGTTGTGTGCGGTATCGTTGTTGCACGGGAAGTTCAGGCAAGCATGGGAAAAATATGCTACATAGGGTCGGTGTTCCCTTAGTGGACGGTCCCCTATAGTCGCACTAGTAGCTCTCTTGCACCTATAGTTAACCTATTGTTCCTATAGTAGCACTACTAAGAGAAACTATTTTGTTATTAAACAAAATAGTTGATAAATTAGGAACTTTTTTACATCAATCGAACGCTTTTGATCCACACTTCAAAGGAAAAATATAAAAGTTTTGTAAAAATACGGTTTTGATTTGTGTTTTGCCTATTCCGTGAGGCTAGTGCTACTATCCAGCTTTTTAAGAGCGCTAATGGCTGCCGCAAATAGGCTCTCTTTCTGGTAGGGATCAGTCAATATGACGTTTGGCTTGGGTCAGCTCAATGTAAAACGACCCAAGCCAAACGTCAAATCGACTTATCCCTACCAGAAAGCGAGGCCGTTTGCGGCAGCCATTAGCGCTTTTAAAAAGCTGGATAGGAACAGAAATTAGGAATAGTGCTACTATAGGCACATGTGTTCCTATAGTGGCACAAGCGATAATAAATACAAAAACATGAGTTTTCGTATGTGTCATAATTTTTCCACAAAGCCAAGATGAAAAGCTTTCAGATGATGTAAAAATAATTCCGCAGGCTTCATTTTTCGATTTTATACAAATATTTGTTCTTAGCTATGCGGCTATTGGTACATCGACCCTACGGTAATCAGACAATTGTATGAAATGAATATTTGCCAGTTCTATTTTCGTGTTCTGATTAACTCATATTCCATGTAGAGAATTATCATTATCGACATAATGATATTGGTAATCACACGCAGAATGCATTCCGATAACATCAGACAGTTGAGATTTAAGAAGGTTTTAACATGACTTAGGGCCGATTTCTTCACCTTCGCTTATGTCGTAAACCACGTTTACCCATACGATTAAACCAGGTTTAAGGTCTAAGCGGTGGTGAAGAAACCGCTTATTAGTGCAGTTTTTATCGATGTTTTTGATAGACAAATATGATGAGGTTTTAAGCATAGGTTTTAATAGACACTACACAGCTCCTTCAAAATACAATTTATTATGAACAAGTTTAGCCGACAAATTAGTTTTAACGGAAGCACTTATATGTGTCTACAGAACATTTTAAAGTGTTTTTTGCTGAAAAGACCGTTTAGCACTTTTCAATGCTGTATAAAATCTGTCAGGATTTAATGCATCTCTAATAAAACCTCCATAAATAACATCTAAGATCAAAAAGCATTGGGTAAGCTAAACTGCGCACTATGGCCCTCCGAACATTTAGGGAGAATGGAAATCTAGGGGGTTGGTGTCAGGCCCTGCAAGCCAACCGTAAAAACACATCAGCACAGGAACGTCAACGAGAGAATACGGACCGGAACAATCGACAAAGACCACAGCGACGAAAAAGGACTAGCGATTGGAAACTCGGTACGTGGAACTGCAAATCTCTTAACTTCATTGGAAGTACTCGCATACTCTCCGATGTACTGAAGACGTGGTTTCGACATCGTAGCGCTGCAGGAGGTGTGCTGGACAGGAGCATTGGTGCGTACGTTTAGAGGTAATCATACCATCTACCAGAGCTGCAGCAACACACGCGAGCTGGGAACAGCTTTCATAGTGATGGGTGATATGCAAAGGCGCGTGATCGGGTGGTGGCCGATCATAGAACGAATGTGAAAGTTAAGAATCAAAGGCCGATTCTTTAACTTCAGCATAATCAACGTGCATAGCCCACACTCCGGAAGCACTGATGATGACAAGGACACATTTTACGCGCAGCTCGAACGCGAGTACGACCGCTGCCCAAGCCACGACGTCAAGATCATCATAGGAGATTTGAATGCTCAGGTTGGCCAGGAGGAGGAGTTCAGACCGACGATTAGAAAGTTCAGCGCCCACCGGCTGACGAACGAGTACGGCCTACGACTGATAGATTTTGCCGACTCTAAGAATATGGCCATTCGTAGCACCTATTTCCAGCACAGCCTCCCGTATCGGTACACCTGGAGATCACCTCAGCAAACAGAATCGCAAATCGACCACGTTTTGATCGATGGACGGTACTTCTCCGACATAACCGACGTCAGAACCTATCGTGGCGCTAACATTGACTCCGACCACTACCTGGTGATGGTGAAACTGCGCCCAAAACTATCCGTCATCAATGATGTACGGTACCGACGCCCGCCCCGGTACAATCTCGAGCGACTGAAACAACCGGATGTCGCAAATGCGTACGCGCAGCATCTTGAGGCAGCGTTGCGGGATGAGGGCGAGCTCGATAGGGCCCCTCTTGAGGACTGCTGGAAGACAGTCAAAGCAGCCATTAACGACGCTGCCGAAAGCATTGTCGGATATGTGGAACGGAGCTCAAGAAACGATTGGTTCGACGAGGAGTGCCAGGAGGTTTTAGAGGAGAAGAATGCAGCGCGGGCTGCAATGCTGCAGCATGGTACGCGGCAAAACGTGGAACGATACAGACTGAAGCGGAAACAGCAAACCCGCCTATTCCGGGACAAAAAGCGCCGCCTGGAAGAGGTGGAATGCCAAGAGATGGAGTTGCTGTACCGTTCTCAAGAAACGCGGAAGTTCTATCAGAAGCCGAGATGTGCCGGGATAAGGATGGGAGCATCTTGACGGACCGACGCGAGGTGATCGAAAGGTGGAAGCAGCACTACGATGAACACCTGAATGGTGCAGAGAACACAGGCACAGAAGGTCAGGACAACGAAGTCGATGGCTACGTCAGCACAGCGGACAGCGGAAACCAACCAGCTCCCACGATGCCATTAAACAGCTCAAGAACAACATGTTAATGCTGTAACGGGAAGTAACGACCATTGACTTAATGGGAAAAATGATTTCATCGCAGTAATCCACGGCATGTCAGTAAAAAATAATACCTCCACTATTGATACACTGTTCCTTTAGTTGCGTTACATTTTTAATTTGTGTTCCTATAGTTGCGGTATCCGTTGTTTTCTTATGGGATCCTCCACTATAGGAACACTTTACCGCAACTGTTGGTACAAGTAAAAAAAAGTTTTAGCAATTTTAATGATATTTCTTCAGTTTTGAAGCAGTTTGAACGGTCTTCTCAACTATTTCGTGTATCAACAAGCAAATACGTCGCAGTGTCGGTTCTGTGGCTAAATAATAAAATCAGTGAAAACGGCAATACCGCAACTATAGGAACATCCACACCTAAGGGAACACTTACCCTAAGGGGTGCTCGAAAATGGACGGACGGATGGAAATTTTGCTGTTGTCAATTGATTCATTTCGGTTGTTTTTCCACCAAAATTACTCTTTTATTTTCTTTGTAAGTTCAACCGCCCGGTGCAGTACAGAACAAAAATTAATAATATTTAAGTTAGTGTCGATTTACTCAGATGGTTGCCACCTGGGAGGGAGAAACCAATACGAAATTTATGTACGTCAAGGTGAGCCGAGATTTTGCTGTCACGAACTGTCACTGTGAGCCCAGATCTAAAACAATGCACAAACATGATAAAAGCACGTAATTGATTAAAACTAATTTTTGCATTTTATCAAATGTGACAAAAAATCGATTGAAAATCTATTCATGCTTATTCAAAAGTAATGTCACAATAGCACCTTTTATCCTGATTGAATATAAAGTGTTCAAATACGCATTATTTTACTTTTTCCAATAAAAACAACAATTAAATGCACAGAAAACTTTGGCCCTTTTTCCATGTTTGTCCAGAACGATCGAAGGAACACAACAAAAGAAAACTAGCGATTTTCATCAAGTCTGCCCGGATTGTCGTTGGCAAGCTGGAGTTTTCTTGCAATTCAAAATAACTTTATGTCATATTTCGTGTGTAATATCGGTGCCTCCCTCCTAGGTTGCCACCAGGTGTTGAGCGTAAAGTGACGGATGTTTGATCGGAGAAAAGTGAATCGAATGATGAAGTCAGAGAACAACAGATTTGTATGTGGTCTCACGTTCCGAAGCGTACTAGAAGCAGACATTGTCCAAAATCGTATTGGGAGATTTGGTGAGTTTGTTCTGATTAGTACGCTTTTTATTTCCAATCGGTGCGTTTTTTTATGTTTGTTCTTCGTTTTTTTTTTTTTATTAATTTTTGTTCTTCGTTCTTTTTTTTTCGTTGGTCCCGATGACCCTGGAGGGATCGGTTTTGCTCTTTGTTTGTTGATGAGTGGAAAACCTTACCAAAAACATTTTTATTGTTTACTGAGTTGTAGATAAACATTACGCGAAACACTAATGAGAATGAAACATAAATAAAATAAATCTTCCATCTCTTGATTGCCAACATTCAAAAGATTAAATTTCAAAACATTTAAACAACAATGCTTTGAGTCCATAGCTTGCTGTTCAGGCGAATCCTATGATCTCATACCCCTCCCAATCTCCACCTCCGTAGCACTTATGAGGGTGTCGCTGAGTCGCTGAGTGATTAGAGTTACTGTGCACGTGCTGTAGCCTTAGGCGCAGGAGCCTCATTGCTTGTAAGCGCACGGGAGCGCTGTACTGCCCATAACTGCATAACAGTCACATTCGACATTTTTGACAAAATGGAGTTAATACCATGTAGAGTCATCAAATGATACATACTTTCGATCAACTTACTGAAATCTGTGAGATTGTTCTAGAAAATTCGAAAAAAATACCAAGTTGTTTTGTCACATTGGTAATTATAACCGCATAACAGTCACATTGAGATTATAAATGAGCCTCGTAATGTAAAAACAATGAAATTTCTATCAGAATTATTTTCTGACAATGCACCTAGTATGCGATATGAGTTGTACTAAATATCACCCTTAAATAAGCACTGTTGAGTTCCTGGTAATTTTTAGAAATTTAAGTTTCCTTCCATACTGCCATAAAATGCACGCTTGGTACTCCATTTACTCAATGCCTACTTTTGTCGAATGTTACAAATATGCAGTTATGGGCAGTGTACATCGTGAGACCTTTTTTGGTGCGCCTCATTTTTCTTGAGATGTATCTCACTGCGGTCTCATGCGCTGCGTCACATGTGCTGTTTAAAATTCAGCGCAATAATTGAAGTGATTACAAAAGTTTTCAACGAGGATCGAAATTGTAACTTTTGAATTGCGAGTCTTCGATCATATCATGTAGGCCATCTAGACACCTGCATAATGAGGCGAAAATAGCTGTAGAGGCTCTTCGTTACAAAGCAGTTGTTTCACAACTTGGATACCGATGGCGAGCCATAGCGCCGAGCAGCGCATGTGACGAGTCTCCCCGAGAGCATATCACCTAGCGCGCTTTTAGAATTTTCGTGAGCCTCCATCTAGCGCAGCACACTAGGATTCCGATGTGCTGAGAGCAGGCTTGATAGAAACTCCTCTGCGAGGCAAAGAGGAGGCGATTTTGCCGTTTTTCTGAGGAGAAAAAAATAAACTCAAAATTTTCAACACAGATCCTCAAGCGATTCGAGTGAGAGTGCAGAAAAATGCGAGGATTTTTTCAGACACTCTCTCTCTCGTTGCGATGCTCACCATCACTCACACTTCAAACGAACTCTCGAGTCTGCCGCCCGAACAGACAGTCCTCGGGGAGTTGTGAGAGCACCCTTTTTTGATGGAATTTAACTCGTTTTTTTTTGTGCTGCATCTTCCTCGCTCATTTTTCGTAGCCTCGCTGCTTAGCATTTTTTGGCTCCCTCGCAAAGAGGCACTGGCAGCACGCTGCTCTAGAGTGTGTCACCGAACTCTGATGATGTTGAGGAGAATTATCAAGCCTGGCTGAGAGACGGTTTGGTTGGAAACTCGTCAGTACATTTATGTGCTCCTGAGAAATATGTAACTCTAACCGTGATGCCATATTTCACGCACACTCCCTAATTTCGCTGACTGTCCTTTTATAGTTATTATTGATACATATTGGATTATGTAATTGCATGTTATGTAACCATGTTTGAAGCAGAAATACTAGCCAATTATTAACATCTTATTCAATTATGTAAACAGTTTCGATTATATCTGCAATTCGACCCACGTTTTGTGCAAGTGTTCATGTGCTGTTTTACAAGCGCATATTCTCTAGTATTATACTGATAGTTTAATGATTTCTGAAAAGTGTCCTTGTTGTAATTTTTTGACCATTTTATGAACAACAAAAAATTATGAAAGAATTTTTAAGGAATCCATGGAGTAATTCCTGGAGGTATTCATAGAGAACTTCTTGGTTAAGGCGAAGTAGGACGTCATCGATGATTATTGTTGCTTATTCGTCTCACGATTTCAAAGTAATGATTTTCATTGACATAGCTGAAAAAATATCAGCATACTTTCTGCATGTAAGCGTATATTGTTATACTTTCCTGAAGCAATGTTTATCATGAGGACTGAGTTTCAATACTTCGAAACAGTACGCTGCAAAGTCAGCATGGCCGAAAAAACGAATGATGGACTACTTTAAATTGATTGAAGCCTGAATCGAAATTTTGAGAGAAAACCGTGGAGACACTCTGGATATATGAAGAAATCTCAGGGAAAATTCCAGAAAAAAAACAATACAGAAATTTCTGATAGAAAATCTGATAAAATTATGGAGGGGTCATTATCAACATCATCAACTTTATGTAGTTCATGTAGATATCCTTGAAGAAGCTACAGGTTGAATTCTTTAAAAAGTGTCAGACTAAAATCAGGGGCCTATTTTAAAGTCGTGTTTATTACTCAATTTTTTCAACCCTTGTCACACAATGTGACTGGAATACTATGGGAGACAACAGTGCTCGAAAGTGCCTACAAAAGAAATAGACAAATCGGCTTTATTTGCAAAAGAGACTCATAAACCTACATACACCTACTTTCTATGGATTGAAGAATCGTTCCTGTATAAATTTATTGAGAAATACTATTGAAGGAATCTCAGGAATCATTTCTGAAGGTTTTTTTAGAGGAACTCCTAGTTGAATGTTTGAGAGAATACTGTTCAAAATGTTGGGAAACTCGTGAGTAATTTCTGGAAATATCTCCAGAAAAAAATCCTGCTTGAAATATTATAGGTATTCTGATCTAAAACTTTGGAGGTATTTCTAGGAAAATCCCTGACAGAATTACTGAATGAATTCCTGAAGAGATTACTAAATAGTATTATGGCCGTAACAGTTAGTGCTCAAGTAGTTCCAAGCCCTATTAACATACCTTCCTCTTTAACTCCACTTTTGAGCAACTTTTTACGCTTTCCCGCGAGGATCTTCGGCAAATGGTACTCAAACTCCTTCAGCCTCTTCTCGATGACGGGTTGCTTCTGTTCGTGGATTTGCTGCTGGCTCAAACGGGCAAACTGCTGTTTGGCCTCCTCGCTGGGACTTCGAGTCAGCTGTGCATTCTTGTCGATCAGCACAATAAGCCCCTCCTCGAGGGCTAATCGAACTTCTAGCGGAGTCAGAACTGCCGGAAGACCAAAGCTACTGGCGCTTCGCGGTTTCGAAACGGGTGTTCCGAACAAATTCCCAACGATGCGATGCGTAAACCGGAGTTTCATATAATCTGTTGTAATTGTTTTAAATGTTTAGTTTTTGTAATTAACTTGGATTTGGATAAACTTGGATTTTACCTTCTACATCGTAGATAAACCCACGATTGTGTTGAAATGTGACCGGAATCTTTCCCTCCATTTCAGCGATCAATTAAGTATGAATGCACTATTTTCAGCAGCTAGGTAATTACATTATTCATTTTTGGCTCGAGCAAAAGTTTGTTTTAACTAAATGGTGACCGTTATCTATTCAAACAAATTTATTACAATCAGTAAGCTCTACAATGGAACTTCGGATAACAACAGACTTTATGTTGTTGGGTCGGTGGGTGGTATGTTTTGATTTCAACTAACCGGCCGGCAAAAATGCGCTCGTTCGGTCGTTACACACGGAGAAATCAGATTACCCAAAAAATAAGTTCTTTATACTCAAAAATGGGTAAACTGCATTTAGTTTTTACCCACGGTTGGGTTGTTTTGCTCGCAACAGCAATGTTGTCAAAAACAGAGAGAGATGCACCGACCCACACGCACACAATTTTCAACGTTGATCACTACGAAGTACCCGGTCAACCAGTCAGTGATTTCGATAGCGATCGATATAGATTCGTTTTGAACCGTTAGCGATCGCCATCATTGGTCAAAGATCTATAAAGAATTATGAAGACTGGTTGGTCGGGTAGGTATAGTTTCCGTTTGACGACAGCAAAACAAACAACTCAGTGCAAAAAAAAAATACCCAGCGTTAGCTTTTGAAGTAAGTAGAAGCTTTCGAAGTGTCCGTAGTGGGTAAAAACAACTTAACGTTAGGTAAACTCGAACGAACCCAAATTTGGCTTATTCCATAGAGGTCCCCAAGCAAACTGTCACGAACACCAACGCACAATCAATCACACACAAGTCGATTTCCTCAGAATGAAAACGTATCGATGTTTGTTTGACGCTATGGACCGATGCACGAGTTCACTATCTGACGTTTGAGCGGTGCCGTGTTATTTACGTGACCATGGCAACAAGTGAATTCGGCACCGCTCAAACGTCAAATTCGTGAACTCGTGTACAGGTCCATGGATCAATGCACGAGTTCACTAATTTGACGTTTGAGCGGTGCCAAATTCACTCGTTCCCATGGTCACGTAAATAACACGGCACCGCTCAAACGTCAAATAATGAACAAGTGCATCGGTCCATTGAGCTTTCGGTCAACGGCAGGCCAACAAGGAAGTGGTTGTTTTGCAGCAATAGGGTCCTAAAATGTTTAACGAAATCTTGTTTTCATTTAATAACACGAAAGAGCATGTTACTGTAACTACTTTAGCATTTTTTCCCGCTCAAATAACGGATTTATTATATTAAAACTTTAATTTAAAAATTGGATCCATAAATGAACCTTGACACTTGAGATCATGTTTGACGTTGGCTTAGTCGACAAAAATACCACAGGGGTTCAACTTTTTAACACCGGGGTTGTTCCTTTCTGACATTTCGGAAGGGAAACGAAAAACAAAATACAGTTTAAACCAAGGGGTGTGACAAAATTAAAAAAAAAATTAAAAAATGTTTTTTGGACTTAAACTATCGGAAAACATTAGAAAATTGAGTAAACATATGTTTTTGACCTAAACTTAAGCATTTGGCACTAAAATTGGGACAGGGCTTTAGGACCCTATTAAATGGTATAGTACTAAATTCGGTTTTTCATCTCATAAAAATTTCAAGTATTACGCACTATCGATCAAAATACTGCTTCTTTTAAGGGCAACTTCACCGGAAGTCTAATTTTTGGGCCCAAATTTATACCAAAACTCGAGCAGCACGAATCGACTGTTATATTTGGACTTATTTTACGAGTAGCGTGAGGTGAAAATTGTCGATTTTGTTAAATTAACTCGCCATGTAAATCAAGAAAATATTATTTTTTTTCATAATTTACTTGGGTTTACACAGGCCCATGGCACGGGACGACTTCTAGCGTAGTCAACATCTCCATGTGTTTACCCATTTTCGGGTAAATTGAATCGAGAGTGCAATCAGGATGCGAAGTTTTGTTTAATGTTTATGATCCGTCATCGAGCAAGTGTCGCAATAAAATAACTGATTGCTTACTTGGAGGCTTGCAGGATGCCTTTCAATGTTTTCTCTCCTTCCAAAACCATCGAAATGTTGAATGTGCTTCAACTTTTTGGCACATTATCAGCTGATTTAACAATATCAAAAATTGATAATCAAACCATAACAAACAATTAAACAAAACAATGGTCTTTATTTTCACAGTTCTTACAACTGACAGTGGGCGATATTCACTTATCGCCCGGGACATCCTGGCTACGAAGAACACTGTGTATCGATATATGGTTGTCAGGGGCCTGGGTTTACATCAACATACTACACGGAGAAATATTTTTACCTAATTTTTGAGTTTACTTTACCCAAAATTAAGTATATCGATTATAGTTTCAACCCAAAATTTCTCAGTTTTCTCTTTCTCCCACACGAATGTTGTCAAAAATAGAGAGAGCTGCATCTACCCAATGGGGGTACTTTGGCCCAATAAGCCAAATTTGGGTAAATGCAACTTTTCTTATGTTTGGGTCGAAAGAACTCAATTTTGCGTTAAATCAACCCAAAATTGAGTATATTTTTCTAATGGAATTAAAGCCAAACTACCAAGTGGGGACCTTGGAAATTTAGCCAAAATTGAGTTATTGGGCTCAACTACGGAATTGCGTTGAAACAACCCAAAATTGAGTTGAATTCCGTCTACGTGTAGGGTAGATGTATAAATAGTGGAGGTACTAAGCAGTGCTAGCACAATTGAATTTCATTTAACCGCCTAAATTCAAGAAGCGAAATTAATGTACATGTTTATGTTGTAACGGGAAGTAAAGACCATTGACCAAGGGGTGAGTCGCTTAGAACAGTGTGCCGAGAACCACGCGAAACACACTAGTGGCACACTGTGGCACAATGTTGACAACTAAATTTTCTGTTTCATGCAGCTTGCGCTCGCATCGATGCAAAGGTTTGTTGTTGCTATTTCAAAAATATCTTTGTTTTAGAACTCCTATAAAAAAAACTGTATTATTACGAATAAGTGGTCGAAGTGGATACAAACATAGATGAAGTGAGTATAGCAATAATGTTATATAGTAATTTGTTACCTAACATCACCAATTTCAATTTATTGAAGGCATATTCCTGGGCCAAGCTGGAGGCAATGTTCTGGCACCTACTATTTGCAACGTTCTAAAGCAAATCTTC
Source organism: Aedes aegypti (assembly GCF_002204515.2). NCBI lineage: Eukaryota > Metazoa > Arthropoda > Insecta > Diptera > Culicidae > Aedes > Aedes aegypti. Next base: position 222,544,495 of record NC_035109.1, on the reverse strand, counting down.
AGCTCAATTTATCGACGGGATAATTTTGTAAATGAGCCTATGCATGCTATAAAACGTTTGACTTTTACTGTGCGCCCTGTTTTCAAGATGCCCGTGAGAGAGAGCGAGACAGCACCAACACACGGCGCACAGTAAAAGTCAAAAGAACAAAAGAATTTATGGCACGTACAGAGGCTCATAGCAGACGTAGGAGTTATGGCAGATAGCTTACATAATCAGGCTGCAGTTGTTGAGCATCCGTGTAATTAAATATGTGACAAAATGTATTTTGTCATTCATTTATTTCATAACGCTAATTGTTGAATAACGTGTAAATCCATTGGTTTGCTCAATAACAACAAGCTACACACTCGGTTACCAATGGCTTTTATGGCGAGATCACAAGTTATGCGAGAAATTGTCTATTTTGGACACCCACCCACCCCCTTGTAACGCTTTTTGTATGAATATTATTCTGTTTTTATATGGGCCGTAACATCTTTTGGACACCCACCCACCCCCTCCTGCGTTATGAAATTTGTGAATGGGCCCAGGGTACTCAGACGTCAAAGTTAGTTTGACATTTTCTGGTGACATTTGAGTGCTTTTTAGGGCTTGTTCACATATTTCATAACACTCAAGGGGCTGGGTGGGTATCTACAAAATGTTACAGCTCATACAAAATCTTCAAACATTCATACAAAGAGAGTTACGAGGGGGTGGTGGATATCAAAAATGGCCGCTTTCGGCGTTATGAAATTTGTGAACAAATCCTTAGTTGGAATATTTCCCAACCAGTGAACATCCAACAATCGAGTCATTCCTAGTAGCGGACCCCCAACGAGCGAATCCTCACTGTAGTTGATACTCTTCATTAGTTATTATCCTCACTTCAATCACCATCCTGAACTTCCATCCCGTAAAACAACAGCGGCAGCCTTCAAAATTCATTGAATCTGTCGAACAAGCTGGTCACAGCTTCATGAAATACTTTTGCTCCATTAAACAACACATTAATACTTAATTAATACAACGTTGCAGGCCATGGCCACCAGAGCAATGGATATTCAAGGGATCTGATCTGGAACTTTATTAAGAACCCATCTGTTCCTGTTCGAACTTGATAATGCCGCCGGCACCGATGCTGAAGAATGACCTGGTGAGAGTACTGGATATCACCAGCCAGGGAGTGATCGAGTGAGACGAAATGGTACGTGACCGTGGCGTGCCGCTGCTGATGCTCCTCAGCGGAGGTGATTTCTGGAGCTAAGCGTGGATCATTGTGGACACGATTATCAATTTGCATGCCAAATACTTGCTACAGCAAGCATGGTAATGGAGCAGTGGCTTGCCTTAAACATTCTATATGTGTATCCTTCAATTTATCGTTGACATTTTTTATTGTTTTAGGTACCTGACAAAAAATCTGTTATTATACATACAATATGACTTTTACTAAAGATTTATTCGCGAATTTTATTACGCTGAATATGGCCAATTTGGACAGCCACTCACCCACCTCCTCGTAAACACATTTTGTATAAATATTTTAAAAATTCTGTATGAACTGTAACATCAAGGATACCGACCAACTCCCTTTAGCGTTAAGAAATTTGGGTATGGGCCCTAAATACTTGAAAGCAAGATTGGATTCATTAGCATTCATATATTTAAATCATTTTCAACGACCAGAAATTCATCGATTCACATTCATACAATTTTTCAGTCCAGTGGCTGAAAAAAAAAAGCAAAAATGATGGTAAATTTCAATCCCCACCAGAACAACGGGTATCCTGAGTATACAGTGTACCCCCGTTAATTTGAACGGTACCTCATGCAAACCATCGGGGTTCATTTTTAATTTGAACATCTAATCACCCTGGAAATGTGTTTCTGGCTACCTCTTTCTCTGTTTTGTTTTGATTCTGTGTTCCGTTCCACAGCGTTCCATCTCACTTCACTCCGTTCCATGAGCTAAATGACATTTGAACCATTTTTAATCTGAACGATGTGCAAATTAGCGGGGTACATATTAAAAAGTGTTCAGATTAAATGTGGTCAAACCAACGGGGGTACCCGGTACTACAGATTTGATAGATGACGGTGGAGTGCGTAAAATGGTTATTCACATCTGTACATTCAGAAACACGGGTAGTCACAGAATGATTAAATTTTAGTTATTTATGACTATTTTCTATCTGCCTCTCTTTCATCCTGCAGGGAATTTTATTCCTGCTTGTCATTTCGTCTGGGTTGAAGCTTAGCAATGCTTCAACCCAGGCAATTTGATAAATGGAAATAAAATTCCCTGCAGGATGAAAGGGAGGCAAATATAAAATAGTTATAAATAGGGTCCTAAAGCCATGTCCCAATTTTAGAGCCAAACGCTTAAGTTTAGGCCAAGAACACATATTTACTCAATTTTCTAATGTTTTCCGGTAGTTTTAAATCCAAAAAACATTTTTTATGTTTATTTTAGATTTTGTCACACCCCTTCACTTAAACTCAAATTTTGGGTGTATTTTGTTTTCCGTGTCCCTTCCGAAATGTCAGATAGGAACAACCCCAGTGTTAAAACTAAAAGCCCTGTGGTGTTTTGGGCAACTAAGCGAACGTCAAATATGATCTCAAGTGTCAAGGTTCATTTTTGGACCCAATTTTTAAATAAAAGTTTAAATATGATATAGCCGTTATTTGAGCGGGGAAAATTGCTAAAGTAGTTGCAGTAACATTCTCTTTCGTGTTATTGAATAAAAACAAGATTTCATTAAACATTTTAGGACCCTATCGATCATTAAAATAACCAAAACGGCCGCTATGGAGAGCATAGATAGCGCCACCGTAGCCTTGTGTGTTTGACAGAACAGCAATGCTGTCACAATGTTAAATCTCATACACAGTGGCTCCTTTGTTTTGATGCGGTGAGCACTGACAAAAACTACCTTCAATGATCCATTTCTAAAATTTCGTTATTCTGTGACTATCCGTGTTTCTCAGTGTAAATATTTACTTCACAGCACCAATCTAGAGTTCGCCGGTTGGACTTCCGAAGCGAAGTTTTGAACGAATTAACTGTCATTGCTCTGCCGGCTCGGCTTTTATCTCGACTGTTTTTGAAAATAGTCCAACATCACGTCGACGAAAGAAGTTGCACCACAACGGAGGATTTGCGCGCCAAAATCTATCCAATTGAAAATGTGTTAGCGGTGCTTAAGGTGCAACTGTTTGCTATCCATAAATGATGATCAATTTTGTAGTTTTGGGGATGTAATATCGGTTCTACCGGACAGAGATGAACTGAATGTGTATCAACATGCCTGTTGTTAGCAAGCATATGATCCGGTAGACAACCGAATGACCGATATGATATAAAACAGAAATATTTTCTTTGGATGCCACGATGAGTCTACACGGGAAAAAATTCTGTGGTAAAAATAACTATTTTAGCTGACTACGCCCATTCTTAAAACTACCATGAAAATTCAGACCAATTTACTATGTTTACGGTACAACCCACCGCATTACTGGTACATTTGACAGAAATAATTTACAACAATCTGATTCCAACTACAGACATGGTAAAATCAAGCGCATTTCTGGTCTGCTGAAAATTGCCGGTGCGAGCGCTTAAGTTAACCGAGTTAACCCCCTAAAATGGTAGTTTTTACCGCACAATTTTTTTGCGTGTATCGTGTGTTACCTTAAGTTCGTTGATAAAGAAGATGAAATTAAGCGAAGTTCTCTTTCTGAATTTTATCGGGATGCACAATATTATGTATCCGGTAGAAATCAAGACCAACATTTATTTAAAATTATTGTTTTCTCGGGCCCCGAGCGTCGCAGCTAATATGTGAATAGTGCGCTGTGTTCATAAAAATCGTAAGAATGCAGCGCCACACCGTAACTGATTTCAATATGCGGCGAGTTGAGGCGCGTCGCGAGTCTCACTAGCGCGATGCGGTTTGGTGGCGGTGCGACAATATTTAAATACGAATTAAAATTCTGCTTGAGATGCCCTAAAATTGCAATGCATCTCATATTTGACTAGTTTTGCAGATTAGTGTAGTTCTGACATTAGCCAACTCAACTTGCCGCCCTGCGCATTTCATTTACTTCAAAATATTTACAAACGTGTTTTGTGGCCACATGCGCTTCGTTAGTGTTTCTCGCCAATCTCTTCAGAATTTTGATTAAATTTCGTTCCAAGAGTGATCAATTAAAAATTAGCTGAAATCCGCTAGTCATGGGTTTCGCCGAGGAAGATGTGAAACCGTCCGGGGATGGGAAAAACGCCTTCCACCATAGAGACAACGACGACCACAAGGGCTTCAGCAAGAACGCGATCCGCAAACGAAGTCGCGAATTTGCCCACCACCAGAATCGCATCATTGTTCGGAATGTTTCCTACAAAATAACCGATAAACTGCTGCGGTCCGAGTTCGAGAAGTACGGGACCCTGGAGGAGGTCAATATCCTGAAACGGCCCGATGGCCGACTGGTTGGTTGTGTGTTCCTGCAGTATACGAAGCGCGATGAATCCGATCGGGCCATTCAGGAAATGGACGGAAACATCTTCATGGGTAGAAAGCTGCAGGTTCGTATGCACAGTGTTTTAGGTTGTCGATTTGGTGCGCTTTTTTGAATAGCGCAAGGAAAGTTGATTTTAGCGATACGGTTTGAAGAAGATTCTTGATTAGCGGAAAACTGAACAAGATTAGCTCCTTTGACCCGATGTAAAGTTCAACTAACAAGTTATCGTTTATAATAAAGTTTAAATTACAAATTACAAAAAAAGGTTCATGTTTTAGTGTTTTTCACACTTCAATAGACGCGATATAAGAGTGGTGCAAGAACTTTGCTTATCGTACACAGGTGGTTCTGACGGTAACAAACCGCGGGACGACTGAAATGTTAATATAGTTGAATGATAGATTAAAAATCCTTCTATCATGCAAATGTATAAAAATGAAGATTTGTTTAAAATTTACCTGCAAAATTCCTGCACCAAAAATAGGAACAGTGTTCATTTAGTGGAGGTATGTTCTAAGCATGGTTCCTTTAATGGCGCAATCTATTGATTTCTTATAAGACCCTCCACTATGGGTACTGATATTCCGAAAACGCACGAAATCGACAAAATAAAACACCGGTATGGTGTTAAATATATGGAAAGTACGCGCTTTTTAATGTAAAATTTATTCCATCAGGTTTGCTACGCTCAGCACAAGGGCACGTACAAAAAGGCGAAGGTGAAAACCGAGGAAATCAAAGAAGAACAGGTAGATGACGATGTCCAAGAAACCGAAATCAAGGAAGAAAGTGAGGAAGAAGAAGATGACGATGATGAAGAAGAAGATGGTGATGATGATGATGAAGAAGAAGAGGACGATGATGATGAAGACGAAGAAGATGATGATGAAGATGAAGACGAGAAAGAAGACATCAAGGATGTTAAACCGGAGATCACCCATAGGGAGAAGAATCATCACGAGATAGAGGAAGGGAGGACGGTATTCATCAAAAACGTCCCATATGACGCAGACGAATCAACCATAAAGGACGTCATGTCGCAATTTGGTACTGTGGAAAAAGTCCTCATCAACAAGGAACGGGTATCTGGACACTCGAAAGGAACTGCCTTCGTTATCTTCAAGCTCATGGATTCAGCCGAAATGAGCAGAAAGCAAAGCTTTAAGATTCAGATTAATAATCAGTTTATCGAAATCCTAGAAGCACTGAAGAAGAAGCAAATTCGAGAGAAAGAGAGCAAGGACAAAGTACCTAAAGACTCTAGAAATCTGTATCTTCTGAAGGAAGGTGTCATAATGGCCGGTTCACCAAGTGCCAAGGAAGTTTCCAAATCTGATATGGCTCAACGTCTACAACTGGAGCAGCGTTGCGCACAGATGCTGAAAAGTCTTAACCGTTTCGTCTCGAGGGAACGACTAACAATCCACAATCTGCCGGCAAACTATACGAACAACGATCTACGACAGATGGTTCAAAAGCATGCCGGTAAAAATCCGCACGAATGTCGAGTCATGCGTGAAAACAAACCATCTTTCGGTAACCCCTCGGGTCAATCGCGAGGATACGGATTTCTGTCCTTCAAAACCCACGCCATTGCACTGGAAGTTCTCAGAAAACTGAACAACAATCCGTCAGTTTTCGGCAAAAATCGCAGACCTATCGTTTCGTTCAGCATTGAAGACCGAAAGGTGCACAACATCAAACAGCAAAGGCTGTTGAAGTCACGACTCAACAACCCCACATACCAGCAAAAGTTGGAGAAAATACGTGCCAAGAAAATAGAGAAGTTAATTCGCAAGAAGGAACAACAAATGAACGCCAAGGAGCAGATGGCCATAGTGCCGAGCACTCAATTTGCCGCCAAGCATGCCAAAGCAGGTAATCCCAAACCCGTGGCGAAAGAACGTAAACGAAACATCCTCGAAAGCACCGAAGAGTTCAGTGGAGAAATTTCGCGCCAAGGCAAGAAGGGCGTGCGATCGAACCGGAAGATTAACACTCAAGCGGAAGCTCACATGCTCCGGCTGAAGGCCGAAAAGAAGGAAGCACGGAAGAAGCGGGTCAAAAAGGAGCACGAACGGAACCGTAACCTCAAGGCGTCGCGACGAGCCCAACAGAAGCAACCCGGTTTCCTGCAGTTGAACAAGGAAGATCAATACTTCCAGCAAACCGTTGGAAAGTACAAGGAAATGATTAGTCAAGCAACTAGTGTAAGCAAGCGCAATAAGTGGTACAGTGAATGAGATGTGAATAAAGGCGAATTTGTTAATCGTGAGATTGTATTGTTTTGGATCCTTGATCTACTAGGGTAAAGAATTACTTGGGCACTTTCATGATTGACTTTGGCATGGGGGGTGTGTCTTGACCGAATTGTCTGAAACTCCGCAATTTGAAGCTTTTCAATACGTCACAAAATTGTGGCCAAATATTGCTCAGTTTCTTAAAAAGAAACTCTACGCGAACGCAAAAATACTCAGGTAACAGATATCTTTTTAGTGACTTGGTCTCTATTTTAATGCAAGTTTAAACAGTTTCCATTTTAGTGGAAGCCTAGTCTCGTTTAAACGAAACTAGTATCTAATTTCTTTTTCCTTGCAGTGAATTCTAATTCAAAATATCTAACCAGGAATTTCCATATTAAGTTTCAGAACGCGTAATCCTCTCTAGAATGGAACGGCATATAGAGGCAACCCATGTGGTTCCAGATGAACAATTTGGATTTAAGCGTGGACATTCAACGAACCATCAGCTCGTGCGGTTGGTGAGTCAAGTTAAATCCGGGTTTTCCAACAAACAATCGTCAGTAATGATTCTATTGGATATTGAGAAAGCGTACGGAGTGCTTCATGAGGCCCAAGCAGGACAGTTCGGTTTTGCGTCGTCCGATATATTTTGCTCACGATTTCGCGCGTTTTCGTCGCCGGAGATTTTTTTTTTCCCTGTTTTGAAGCGTCTTGCTGGGTAGTGCTTCGTGAGGCCCAAGCAGGACAGTTCGGTTTTGCGTCATCCGATAGATTTCGCTCACGGTTCCGCGCGTGTGAATTTTTTTTTGTTTTTTTTTTTCCCTGTTTTGGAGCGTCTTGCTGGGTAGGTATTTGGGAAGGCCCAAGCAAAACGGTTTGTTTTCGGAACGCCAAGAAGTTTTGCTGTCAGTATCAGTTTTGTGTTCAGTCGAGAATGGATTACCAACTGGTGAGTTCGTTTCATGCTTATGATAACACATTTTTTCTTGAAAGCGTAACTTTTATGTAACATTAAAACAAACTTTGTATGGTTCGTCACTATAAGTGTCGGCATTATGCTATTTTCTTATACAATTTCAATATACATATATTTTTCTCTTTTTGACATTATTGAAAATTATCTTTTGAATTGTTTGACATTGTGAATGTTGACGTATTTTTTAAAACTTCTACCATATCGAGACAAAATGCACAGTAATACTCATATGTCAATTTCAAACAAACTATGTATGGTTCGTCACTACAAGTGTCGGCATTATTCCTGTTTCATATAATTTAAAATAAATACATGTAATTTTCAGTTTTCGTCATTAATAAAAACGTCTTTTGAATTGTTCGACATTATAGATGTTGACGTATTTTTTAAAATTTCCAAAAACCAAAAACTTCTCGAGACAAAAATACAAAACTAGCTTTAAATATAAGTCGTATATTTCACCCTTGTCCATGGATCGCATCACCGACCAGAGGTGACTCCCAGATCTTTTCCTCCCTCACTAATAAACACCCTTCCCGTGGTGATTGTGGAGATGCAGAGGTATTCTCGGTCTCTAGAAGCAACAATCATTACACCCTAACATTCCTTCCCCATCCCAACTGACTGTAAGGACTTGGCCGGCGCCGTTATTGATCAATAATATTAGATCTGCTAAAATTGCACTTCGAGAGTAAGCGGAAACTCCCATCCCTTATTCATTTGGATCGTAGTGCAATTCTTACCAGTTCCGATCAATCACGGAGTAGCAACCATTGACATGTACAGTCAGTCTATGCTATGCTATGCTATGCTATTGGATATTGAGAAAGCGTACGATTCTGTGTGGCAGGATGCCGTTCTCCACAAAATGTTAGCTGCTGGTTTTCCAATGTACCTAATAAAAATCGTCCAATCGTTCATCAAAAATCGCTGTTTCGAAGTTAATGTCAACGGTGCGGCGTCGGATCGTAGAAACATTCCCTACGGAGTTCCGCAGGGCTCTGTTCTCAGCCCAATCCTATACAACATCTTCACCGTTGATGTTGTTATAGTCGATGGATTACTCTATTTCATCTTCGCCGATGACACTGCATTCGTCGCAACTGATTCAGATCCTACAATAGTAATCACAAAGTTGCAAGCCGCACAAAACGCCATTGAAGGACACCAACGCAAATGGAAAATGAAGATCAACCCAATCAAAACTCAAGCAATCTTCTTCTCTAACCGTCGCAGTCCGAGACACTTACCGCAACGTAAAATTATTGCGGGGGGGCTCGAAGTAGAATGGTCAACAGAAGTAAAATATCTGGGGTTGAACCTAGATCAGAAGCTGAAATTTGGTATTCATACCCAGAAGTCGCTCCGAAAGTGCGACAAACTTGTTAAATGTTTATACTCGCTAATCTGTCGTCGCTCTCGCCTGAATACATCCAACAAACTGCTGCTCTACAAAGCCATCATCCGTCCAACGATTACCTACGGTTTTCCAGCTTGGTGCAATTGTGCGAGAACCCATCGCAGGAAACTACAAACCAAACAAAATCGACTGCTGAAAATGATACTAGATCTGGACCCATACTACCACACAGAAGCCTTGCATAGGCTAGCCGGAATCAACACAATCGATGACTGGATCAACGGCCTGCTACCCAAATTCTGGAATAGCTGCAATCTTTCCGCAAATCCATTGCTACAAACTATTCGGCGCCCTCTGTGATATTAGTACATTAAGAAAAATTTTCCTTTAACTATCCCATTTTCTTTATGCAATTACAAAGGTTTTTTTTGTTATAGTTTTCCTTTAAAGTTGAATCCATATTTATAGACCCTAAACTAAATGAACTACTTTACTGTTGAAAGGATCTCCAAATCTCAGTGTATGAATAATGTATGAAACTATCTAAAGAAACAATCAATAAAATGAAATGAAATGAAATATTAAGTTTCAAAATGTTATTCCTGGATTTGATTTAAAGATCATTCCGACAATTTCAGTTTTCTACCAATTTCTCAGATTAATCAGATCTTACAAATATTCTTAAAGGAGTTCTTCCAAGAAAATCAAGGGAGTTATTGAAGAAATTCGTTAAAGGTTTATGCACGAACCCCTACAGAATCTCTTCAAGAAATTCCTACGATTTTGTTTAGTTTTATTCAACCCTTTTCATATATATTCCTTTGTGAATTCATCTACGGTTTTTCTAAAAAAACTTCAAAATTCCAGAGATAATTCTAAGAAATCTATTAAGATTCTTCTTTATTGAGAAACTCAATATATTCAACCAATGTTTCCAGAAATTATCTCCAGTTCCTACAGAAATTTCTCCAACATTTCATCCACGAATTACTTCTGCTGTTCTCCCAAAAAAAAAATAGTTCATTTAAGGTTGGTTTCACACCAGCAAATACTATTGTATACAACAATTATTTCAACCATTTTACACAAGATTCTTCAGGCATTCTATATAGTGTTTTTCAAAGAATGCCTACAGAAAACTCTGCGGGGCTTTATCCAGGGATTGAATTGATTATTTGTTTCAATAATTACTATCAGTGCACCAGTATTCGCTTATGCCCCTATTTCCGCTCACTAGTGCAAAAAATGATTTTTAGTGTCAAAAACCAACATTTTTCGCACGGATATATTCTAGCAATATTAACAACTTTCGAATGAAGTTGTTTGACATTATTTTCATTTGATAAAATAATTCTGTATATTGAAAACACAATACCTCGTAAGCGGTTATTGGGTCACTAGGATTTGTCGTGTGTTCCAATAACAGCTCATGCCCAAAATTAAACAAAATTTTGAAGAAACGTCGATTTTAGTATACAGCCTTCTTTATTGCAGTAGTAGCTATGGTCTGACCATAAAACATATCAGAATAAATAACGAAATTCGAGATAATGCATTTTTTAGTAAGTTCGTCACGAAATCTGTTTACTGTGAACGGAAATAGGGACACTTAGATGCAGTAACAAATGCAATTTTTTTTTCTATGAAAGTTTTTCAAATTATTTTTATTTTGCCGCTGATTTTCTATACTTGAAGCTACATTGTTACAAAATAGTATTGATTGACACAATAGTTATTTTGAAATGTTCATTTGCACACATAACTTCCCTAAAATGAGCGGAATCTGGTGCATTGATGGTATCTCACAAACTCATTTAGAAAAACCTCTCAGACTTCCTCAGAAGTTAAAGAGTTTTTCAGAGATCCTCGTGCGAGTTTATCAGCAATTTCTGCATAAGTACCATCACGAACTGCTATAGAATTTGTTATAGCGATACTTTCAGGATTTTCTCAGGGGTTTCAACAATTCTCTGAAAAAAATCCTGAATAATTTCTTTGAGAACTTCCATAGGAAATTCTTCCAAAAAATTCTGCTGGACTTTTTGAAGAAATCATTAGAGGATTCTCTAGAGTAATTTCTACTGGTGTCGTCATAGAAATTCTTGGTTGAAATATTTGAAAAACTGAACAACTTCTGAAGGATATTCTAAGAAATTAGTGGGGATATCTCTGGAGAACTTCTAGCGAAACCGCTTGAAGAATCACTGCGGCCCTTCCTTAGCCGAGTGGATCTTTTCGTAATGGAAATTTTCTTGAATTCTCTGGGCATAGAATATCATCGTACCTGCCACAGGATATACGAATGCAGAAATGGCAGCTTTGGCAAAGAAAGCTCTCAGTTAATAACTGTGGAATTGCTAATTAAACACTAAACTGGGAAGCAGGTTCTGTCCCAGTGAGGACGTAATGCCAAGAAGAAGAAGAAGAAGAAGAATCATGAACACCAGGGTTTTCATGGAAAATTTGTGAAATAATTGGGTTTACCTTGAAATAAATTCCAAATTGAATACATGAAGGCATCTTGACCTTGTGTGCTTCGTGGCCGTGCGGTTAGTACAGTGGGATTCCGTTTTTGGCAACTAAGTCGAAACCAGTTTTTAAATGGCAAATGGTACTGACCGCAAATTGACGCCAAATGGTACTTAAAACTGTGTAAGAATACAAAAATATGAAATGCATTACCGTGTTCTTACATAGACGTGCTTACAAAACAAAAGCGCTGGGTATTACTAAACCGCAAGAGTTTTTTTCTTCAATTTATGAACATTAAAAATCAGTTTAATTACTAGGCTCTAACGTAAAATTTATTCCGTAAAGTTAGGATTAATATATGATTCTGATAAATCATCTCATAACGAATAATTGACTGCGAACAAAAACGGATCGTTATTTTGTAGAATACACAATCAAACTTCTAATATATTTTGTTCCAAATGGTTGTGATTGAGCTTGATATAGGTATGTTATAATCCTACGTTATAGAATCAGTGAAAATTTACAGGATCCTGCAATGAAACCAAAAAAATCTGATAGGAATCTTCGAGTGAATCTACACTGAAATTAGTTCAATCGTAAAATGAACGACCACCGAGTAGTAAAATGAACGATTGTCAAAAGGTGTCGAAATTACTATAAAATCGGTTAAAATTATTATCATTTCATAATTTTAAAAATCTCTCAGTTCATTATATTATGGTAAATTTAACAACAAAAAGTAGGGTGACCATCTACTGAAGACTCAAAATTATGACATTTTAAAATTTTCACAGCTTAGGGTGCTTTCGCATTGGGGGTTTTTCTTGGCCGATTTGTCTGAAACTTTGTAAAAAGCAGCATTTAAATACAATGCATGTTGTGGCCAAATATGAGGTCAGTAGCTTTCAAAAACCCCTTCTGCCAAAGTGAATCCAAAGTGCCAAAAATAGGATCCGGCCCTACCTGTGCAAGTTCTGTTTTAGCTCAATTTCCAAATATAACTCATATTCCCAATTCCCAATTTTCAAAGTTTTTGCCTCAATTTGTCATGTAAAATCACGAGACACTTCTGATTAGCAGGTATGAGCATATGTACGAATGCTTAAATATAACTAGGAAGTCTTTCGTTAAAACAACAAGAATCCTTTAGGAATCTGCCGAGGGTCTAAGAATATTAATTTAGATATCCCACGAAATCCTGCAGATTATTGCAGTAATTGACCGATTATTTTCCAAAAAATAAATGTTTATTGTCTGATCAAGATTTCGCTAGTTAATAACTAAGAATTTCAAAAACAGCCAAGTATATAACCGTGGTTATACAGAGTAATGGAACATCTACTCATGGAGGTTTAACTGTATTACGGTCTTCAAAACAAGATGCCATCAACGATTGAGACAGGATTTTTTGTGATATTATAGTAATGTAACTGAAAAACAATTTTAAAATATTAATTGCCGAATTTTATTGCAATACTCAAACTACGCAATGAAACAGAATGAAGACATTTTCGAGTTGCTCGCAACAAGTTTTAACGTTCTAACGCAATGAATAAGCGTTTGCTCACATCAAAAATGGCATATATAGTAGAAGAAGAACGTAGTACAAACAAACAACTTTCGTGATTGTGTTGGCAAAGGAACAGTTTGAAAACGTGCTGACAAGCAGAAGTTAAAAATAATTGAGATAAGACCATCGATCTTTTGTGTGTAACGGTGCTTAAATTTTAAAATGAGGGAATAGTTTTCACTTCTGTCTGGTAATAGATTTGCTGATTTTGGTTATTTAGGCTTAACATTGTTCTATTATGTTCATAAGCTTATATGCTTTCTTATAGCTTAAATATTCCATTTTCAAAAAATACATTTACGTTCTGGTTTGTTGATGGATTAGAAAACTTCACGAAAAGGACAAATATGTTTGTAGTTTACTCTTAGCATCTGTATTGACATATAAGATGTAGTGAAATAAATTCAATTATTATACATTTACAGTGTTTGACTGACATAAACTTTCTTACTTGTACAGTTCCTTGAGTTATTAAACAAATCACGTTCATTTCGAGTTTTTTTTTCTCTTTTAACTAATCCTGAAATAGCTCTGCTTGCTCGGTTCTATAACTTGTTGTTTGTTCGATTTGATTTAGCTTCTAAAATTGTTTCATTGAATCGATCTTCATCGCCAAACTTTTTGTCCTATACATATTCAAGAACGAATACAAAAACCCATTTTCATCGAATTATGCTTATTTCTACTAACGCAAACAGATTACGCACGCACACATCGCAATTTATACAAAGTACACATTCTTTTTCTCTCTTTCAAGACTTCTCTTTGATATTTCAGGCATAAGAAAGCCAACTATGTGGCTGAATAGGCAGTATTTGTTACAGTCACATCATAACCAAATGCCCATGATATTTAGAATAAAGGTCAGTTGATCGATCGTTTCCTTTGGGTAGCTACGGAAAGAGACTTTCTTCTGGTTGTAATAGTGGATGTTTTGTTGGCACTGCTGCTGCCGCTATTACCACTGCTGTTGCTGCTCCTGGTGGCATTACCAATGCTGCTGTTGTTAGCACTGGTAGACGATCGTTTATTGGAGTGTGGTGAAGCATAAGAAGACGTTTGAGATGGATTGGGGTGAGCAGATGAATGATGTGTGTCTTTGTTGGCAGTGTTGTTGGCTAATGATGAATTGGAATGAAGGGCAGCACTTGCACTTCGACGACGGGATTGTGAAATGGCTGTAATATGTTACATGAATTGTAGACACATAAAAACATCCAGATGAAGAACTGGAGATGATCATATGAACATGAAGCGTTACCGTAGTGGGGCGAAATGCGGCACACACGACATCGGTTCTCAACTAAGTGAACACTTACCGTTTTTGTCAATCGTCGAAATGGAACTGCTGGAGGCAGCGTTCGCGACAATCGAGAAGTTATTTTTGGCAGGTGTCATTGTTGGTTTGACCCTCTTATCGCTTCCGGATCCTGCCGAGCCAGCTTTATGGGAAGGAGTGGACGGAGTTCCGCTTGCGCCTGCGCCAGCTCTATCCGTTGCCTTCTCTATCTTTGGTTGGGCCTGCTTGTGTACGGTTACAGTGTTCCAGTATTCCATCTGATCTTTTCGAGAGGTGGCTACCTGCTTCTGGAGATCCGGATTTTCAAACAACAAATTCTAGGGAAAGCAAACAAGATAAAACATTTTTCAAACGTGTTCTGTTAGATTCTATTTCGATGGAGTTGATGTGGTGCCTAACCCAAATAACTGAGAGCGTGAAACGAATGCTTAAATCCGTGTTAGAAATGGTCCTATAATCTGAATGAATACAAAAATCTTAAGCGGCATTGCAAATAAAGTGTGTTTTAAAAAAGCTGCAATTCATCTATCTTTATACTATAGCCACTATCTAACGATGTAACATTCAATCGTTTATCATTTTTTTACAATCATTTGAAATATCATTGAAGCTTCCAGTGTCAGTGGAGGAGGCCTTTGTGCCTCTGAATAAGGATAAGCCTGTCGACCATTCATCCTATCAAAACGAAATACATGGTTGCAATTAGAGATAGAGGTAGGTCTAGCGGTGTTGGATATCATGGAAGCTTCTAGTGTCAGTGGAGAAGACCTTCGTGCCTCAGAAGCGGGAGAGTATAGGCCCGACCATTATATCTACCAGAACGAAGTATATGGTTGCAGGTAGAGACATAGATAGGCCTAGTTATGTTGGTTCTGAGGTAATGTTTGAAGTAGTTGAACCATTTGTTTAACTTTAAACACTTGTGACATGTGACCATAACGTTTCCCGCGAATTGAAAACACGTGTTGGGACTGCGATTAGAACCTTTTATGGATTTCTTAGCCAGTTTTTAAGTCTCGGAACTTGCAAACGGAAACAAAATTTGCTCTATAGAAAATATTGATACTTCCGAGAACAAAGCTTGAAATAGGCAGCTCGGAAATCATTCGCGCGTAAAGTGTTGCGGACAATACTGATGGCAGCTCCACGTCATTCAGCATCGCGCGCCAACCGAGTGTAGAAGGAGCTGACTAAATAAAGCTCAACAGTGAATGGAAAGAAAGAAATGAATAAAGCTCACTCAAGTGTTTTGTCTCGATCTGTAAAGACGTGTTTTACTGTACTATCTGCTATTTTACCCTTCCAATAAATACTTAATGGTAAACTATTAAAATGGTTTATGGCGCCGATGCATGCATGAATCACGAGTAATATCAAATATATATAGAAGCGAATAATCTTAATAAGCGCATAAAATACTACAGGCTACAGTAGGCTGGTCACTTAGTGAAAAAAAAAATTAGAAGGGAAAAGATAATGGAAAACGTTCGTGGTAACTGGAGACTATAGATGGGAACCAAGACCGAAGAAGAAAGAGCTATACCAAATACCCGGCGATGTGTGACGTTACGCTGTTGCCTTCAAAATATCAAGGTATCTTACTGTCGTGTTTCATAAAGTTTGACCGAGTGAATCATGGAGGTGCCTAATTAATTGTTGACCCTATCCCTATAATTGCATTTCTCCACATGGTTCTTCCCATTCGAACTAAAACGAATACAATTCGTCAAGAATAGCCGAAATGGTACCAATTTGAACATTTTTTTTCCATTTGCTGGGCGGATACGGGTAATTGTTAACCATAAATGTACAGTTGCCACGATACATAAGTGTGTTATCTCAAGTATGAAACGAGCTCACCAGTTGGTAATCCATCCTTGACTGAATAGTCACAATCTCAGCATCAACACACAAAAGCTGGGGTAAAGAACTCTTTCACCAATTATTATTTGAACAAGTAAACAGCATCAAATAGTAGTTATTGAGTTTCCATCAAATTGTAAAGGAATCAATTACTTTGAATATTCAAAAAGGCAGCAAAACAACGAGGCTGACGAAAAGTTTTTGGCAAGCATAAAGCACTCCATAGCTATATTATGAAAATCTTTGATCTTTATGTCCAAATATGTTTCTTTGATTAATATCCAACTAATTTGAAAAGTCTAGTAAATCGATGTTGCGCATGGAAATGACGAATACTCAGAACAATTGAAATTATAAACATTTCCCAAACATGACAAAATTTCATCGAGATGTGTACTTTAAGATTGTTACAATTTAAAAGCTATGTTTGCTTTCGTTTTATTACTACAAATGAGAGGTCCTCTACACGCTTACTCATTCTAAAACGACAATTAATATTCTCCTAGGTGTTAAAATGGCAAATGATAAATAACTATAGATGATTATGACAGTTATTGTCTTAACTTTGATTTTGGTATGCTTAAATCGATGGAAAAAAAAATCATATCACAAAATAATCTTCACCTGTAGTTTCCTTATGGCATTTTGCATCACTTCGGGCGACACCAGTCCGAAATCGAACATGGAGCACACGTGGAGTATGAAGTTGCGATACAGATTCTTCCGCAGCAAGTCCCTGCCTCGGCAATCGATGAACATGTCCAGTGCGACCGGGATCTGGCAGTCACCGACGTAGCCATACTTCATCACGTGTAGGTTCCACATTTTCATCAGCTCTTTCTCGCCCTCGTTCACGTCGGTGAACTCATCTATCATTTGCATGGTTTTGTGCTGCAACCACAGCGGATCGCTTTCCCCCTCTGAATCGATGTCCAACTCTTTGGGATGAACCGGCAGGCACGTCATTGTGTGGTGGTACATTCTGAATGAGGAAAGAAATAGTGTTACTTTTATTGATTAAAATTTATTATATATTGTAAAGCATCCATAAATTAATGCATGTAAAAATATGTATCAATTTCAAATATCCGCTAGGGCAGCGTTTGATGTAAGAAGTGCCGTCAGCATTCAGAAACTCCCATAGCATAGGTGATACAATTCAAATTTTATAGCATAGTAATTGCTCGTTCGCTTAGATTCAGTATGAATTCATCGTTGGAAAACTTTTTTTTATTCTTCTTCTTTTTTTTCTTGGCATTGACGTCCTTACTGGGACAGAGCCTGCTTCTCAGCGTAGTGTTCTTATGAGCACTTCCACAGTTATTAACTGAATGTTAGCAGTTCCAACTAGTGATGTATGATATGGACCAGGAACTGAAGGTTTGCCACAATTATGGATCACATCCACACAAAGTAGGTTTCTGCCAGTTTAAGCATTGGATTTGAAATTTTTAGGCAATAGCACCTAGAATGTATATAAAAACAACTAAATTAGCTTTAAAAGCATGTAGGAAGATTGATTTTTTTTTTAGTAAAAAGAGAAAAAAATTGGAGAAAACTACTTTTAACTACGACTAGTTTTGATATTAGACAAATTTGATGTTCTACAAACTTTTTTTAAATTTAATTTTCAAGAGAATGATGCTAAAAGCTTCAAAATTTGTTGGTAAATAAAAAAGTTATGAAGACTTCACTGAAGGTCATAATTTCATAACCCGAAAATTCACCTTCAAGTCGCTTGCGCTACCTCTAAATTGAATTGAATTCAAAAGAGCTCACGAATTTTTGGTTTTGAAACATTTTGGAAAATAAGCCGCACCCTACTGTACATGTCAATGATTGCTACTCCGTGATTGATCGGAACTTCTAAGAATTGCACTTCGATTCAAATGAATAAGGGATGGGAACTTCCGCTTATTCTCGAAGTGCACATTTTAGCAGATCTCATATTACTTATAAATAACGGCGCCGGTCGAGTCCTTACAGTCAGTTGGGATAGGGAAGGAATGATAGCGTGTAATGATATTTGCTACTAGAGACCGAGAATACCTCTGCATTCCACAATCACCAAGAGAAGGGTGTTTATTAGTGAAGGAGAAAAAAGATCTGGAAATCACCTTTGGTCGGTGATGCGATCCATGTTTAAGGATGAAAAATACGATTCTTATCTAACCTTCTGTCTGTGCGAAAAAAAAAGTTACGTTGTCTGTCTTTTGGGGTCATAATGACCCCAATTTCAAATAGCGATAACTTCGCCAAATTTGAACGGATTTCCGATTTTTGGGTCCATTCTAACCTGATGATCTGAAACATTGAGGTCTTCGGCAAAGTTACTCATTAGTCTAGAGGCTATACACTACATGTTAGCTTAGTTCAACATTCTACAACTAGAAGGCGCTAGTGATCTACAAATATTTCAAACTTACATATCTCATTAGAGTGGTTCAAAAAATCGTTTTTGCTCCACACCGCTCATTCGATTCAATATCAAATTCTGAGTGTCCTCCCAAAATTTGAGCTCATTCGGATGAGAATGGATCATTAAAAAAACAAAACGACCGCTATGGAAATCATAGATAGCGCCACCGTAGCTTTGTGTGTTTGACAGAACAGCAATGCTGTCACAATGTTAAATCCCATATACAGTGGCGCCTTTGTTTTGATGCGGTGAGCACTGGCAAAAACTACCTTCAATGATCCATTGAGACTGCACAAGCCCTTTCTAAGTTTATATGGAAATTACTATGGGAAAAGCAAGCAAATCATTCAATCGGTCATAGCGTTTGCCCATGTGCTCTTGGGGACTAGAGCTGCATTGATAATGTAAGCTTCATTTATCAGCTACAACTTTGCCGAAATCAAATCGGACGTCTCAGTTATTAATTATTGATTTATATAAATTAGCAAGTTCTTCTACAGTGTGTGTTGTATCGCTTCAATCGGTTGTTGATTTCAATAACGTTCTTCGGATTTGCCTAATTTGGTGTTTAAATTGTCACCTAAAACCTTCCAAAGACTCTGAGTAAGTGCGGATCTTGTGAGACTACATATTCGAAACCGAGAATCTTGCAAATAAATCACCGTTCGCGAAATTTAAGAGGAAATGTACAGCCTAATCTAGCTCGCCATGGATTGCAAAAAGTGTCGCCTTCCAGTGAGAACAAAAGGCCAACCGTATATTTACTGCAATGGTCTATGTGCTGAAATATACCATGCTACTTGCGTTGGAATGAATGAACTTGAGCTGGCTGCCGTATCGCCTCCAAAAAAGAACAGTTTTTGGCTGTGCGACGAATGTTTGGCCGAGTTCGTTCGATGGAGGAAAGAACGATGCGAGAAGGAATTAGAACCAATCGCCCCAGTTAACTTAGAGCCTAAATGCGTCCTGCAACGTGATGTTGATGAACTGAAAAACAAAGTCGAATCCATCCTCTCGGTGCTAGCTTCGTGTACAAATTGCCGTGCGGACTCCCTGATTCGACACTCGACTCCTAATTCATCGCGGCAAATTGGTTGTGAATTGAAAGAAACAAATCTCAGCAGTGAAGCATCTTTCGTAACTAATGCAGCAAATCGGTTACCGGACTCAATAGACGAAGACGATCGTTTCAGTTTACTTCTAACCAATATCGATGGAACAGTTTCAGAGGATGATGTTCAACGAATGGTATGTCGATGTTTAGGTGTACGTGAAAATGAGTGTAAAAACGTAAGAAAATTGGTTCCACGATGGGTCGACTGCAGTACTCTGGACTTCGTCTCTTTCAAAATCGTCTTACACTGCAAGTGGAAGTCTGCCGCAATGATGTCATCTACATGGCCGAAGAATATCAAGTTCCGAGAATTCAAAAAACGACTGTGTACGTGGAAGCCCGATAATGTGTAAATTGTTCCAAACTATATATTGTATGATTATTTGTTTATATTGTGTTATTTTGTTTATTAAAGTTTATAATATTGTATTAGCGTAATTGTCAGATGTTATCCGTTGCTGTGTGTTGTAAGGAACTAGCGCATATAATGTATGTTTTGAAATGTGTTAAGAACATTCAATTAGACAAAAAAGTCCGTTGAATTAAACACCAATAAAGAACAATAAAGAATACAGTGCTCATTTATCTTCTGAACAGGCAACATTGCTGCATCTGGCGTGAAAGATAGCACACGTGAATCATGGCTACTATGTTTTACTGCATATATCCAGTGATGCCTGAAATGCAGCCCAATGATTATAGCCAAAGTTTTACAATTCATACAAAAATCAATATCTAATTACTGAGGCGTCCGATTTGAAAACGGTCTTCGGCAAAGTTGTTGCTGATGAATGCATCTCACAGTGTCAACGTAGCTCTAATCTCCAAGAGCACATGGGCAAACACTATGACCGATTGAATGATTTGCTTGCTCTTCCCACAGTAATTCCCATAGAAACTTAGAAGGGCTTGTGCAGTCTCAATTCTCATCCGAATGAGCTCAAATGTTGGGAGGACACTCGGAATTTGATATGGAATCGAATGACAACTAATATCTCATAATGGAGAACAGCTAGAAAGTTGGTGTTTTCGGCTAAGTTGTTTGTTTGTTTAGGACTGTGTGATGCATGCTTGGTTAGTTCGGTATTCTATAACTAGGAGGCGCTAGTAATCTTAAAAAAAATTAATATTGGGCAATGTAGTTTTGATATGAGGCTGTTGTTTTGGGTAAAGTTGTACGTTAGATCAACGGCTATACATTACATGTCTAAAATGTTAAACATTCTACCGCTAGGAGGCGCTAGCGAGCATAAAATTGTTTTCAAATCATATCTCACAATGCAAAACAGCTTAGGTCAATGTTTACAGCAAAATTGTTCATTAGTTTCAGGATTATGTGTTACGATATTGTGCCACATAGTCCAGAACCTTAGAAAAATTGTTTGATAGGCCGCCCTTGCGGTACATGCCTAATAAGTTCGATTTTTGGCAACTGAGGGAAACTAGTGAGCTGAATGTAGTCGACTCTCCACAACTCGATGGATTTTTCGGTCCCTTCAAATTTTCATACATCGTTCTCTCCATAAGTCGATATTTCTTTATTTCTATGGTTGTAGGACATTTCCCAGAAAGTCAAACCCCAGAACGACATTCTTCAGAATGACGTTCCCCAGAAACGCATTCCTCAGAATTGAACATTTCCCAGAAATCCATTCCCCAGAATCGTTTTTATACGTTTGTAAAGAGTGGAAAAATATTGGTAGTTTAGTTTTTTGTCGTTAAAAAATGTACCTACTGAATTGATTCGAATTCCGGACACAGACGTCAATTCACCCAAAATATTATTTTGTCAAATCCATTATTATGAATCTCAAGCGAATGGAATCGGAATTGAGTTAAAAAAGAACCTTTTAAACGGCGAGTGTTTGCTTCCTTTTTCTCATCTATGCGGCCGTCCATAAACCACTTGGTCATCTATGGGGGGTCATGGTTTGGCCAAAGACCGCGGCCCAAATTTCAAAACGTTTGTACGGGCAAAAAATCACGAGGTGGTTTTGTGGCTACGTGGTTCATCGGCAGACCCGATCAAAATCTTAGGAGGAAAATGCTGTTTAAAAACTTTACATCTACTTAACACAATTGGGCTACTGTCGTTTCCCTGAATGCCACCTCTCCAAATGACCCGTTTCCCCGAGAAGTGATGCAGTTCAAACAGGTGCAAGAATAGTCCTTAATGACTGGGTACTGAACTAGAATGAATGATAAGCAATTAAAAGAAGAAGATAATATAGATTTTTGCGTCATCCTCGACTAAATATATCTTGCCAAAAAGGCCAATGATGGTGAAACTCGAAAAAACCGCCAATCAAGTGAAGAAGAGTGCATATTAGATGACCGGTTCGTTACCACCTTGAAACACAAAAAGTTATGACAATTATAAGAGCTAAAAAAAATGCCAGGCATTCTGGGAACTGGCATTCGGGGAAACGACATTTGGGAAACCGACATTCGAGGAAAAGTAGCACACCCGTTTAAGATAAGCTGTACCTAGATATGCCATACTATGTTTTATGATCAAACTTGACCCAAGCTATTTGTTTTTTTTTTTTTGTTTTCATAGTTCTGTTCGGAACATAAACCACTGCGACCAATATTTGATCTATTGTAGTATGTTTTCATAGTTATTCTTCCTTCTTTTAAAATTGGCTGTTCTTTCTAATTTTACTTTCAAATGGAGATTTGTGTAGTGTAATATTTCTTATATGTACAAATTAAATTATTGGAATTTGTTTTTTTTGGCTTTCATGGCATATTCTCCCTTCTTTTGAACATTCAGCATATGTTCTTCCTAAGTTTATTGTCTACGTAACTGTTGGGAGGACAACCCTATCCCAATAACGGACGCACCGAAACAACCACCAAGGCTCTTACGCTGATAGCCGTCAGCTTGTGACAGATGTCATGGGAAGTTTCGGCATTCGTCATTCCATTGTTGGCCACCATCATCATCTATTACAATTGCGATCGGCGGCTCGCGTGCATACACGTTTTTAATTCGATATACTTTTTAGTAATAAAGTTATATTTTAAACCGTAGTTACGAGTCGCGTCCCTAGCCATATCACGTATCGCAACAGTGGCGACGAGGCGGTAGTAAATTCGTGCTAAATTCGCGCGTTCATCCCGAGAAAAGGCGTTCTTCGTGGATCGGTAGTGGGAGACAAAATTGTGCGATGGCGACTAACAACGCCAATAGTGCAGCAGGTTCTGGAGGCCAACAACAGTCGGGCAACATCACGGACACCATTGTTCAGATCCTCCGTAACCAACAAGCGCTTATGGGGCAAATGTCACAACAGCTGGCAGCAACCCAATCCGCCATCAAGAGTTTGTCCCGCGATGAAGTTGTGCTCGATTCCCTCTCAAGCAATATGGTGGAATTCGTGTACAACAAGGAAAGCGGTAACACATTCGACGCCTGGTTCTCTCGCTATAGTGATCTTTTTGATCGAGACGCGTCCAAGTTGGATGACGCCGCGAAAGTGCGTTTACTCCTACGCAAGCTCAGCCCACCGGATCACGAGCGTTATAACAGTTTTATCTTGCCGAAAACTACTCGGGAATTCACTTTCGCCGAGACTGTTGAAAAGCTAAAGGCGCTCTTCGGTGCCACCATTTCCATCTTTCGCCGGCGCTATAACTGTCTACAAACAACCAAAGAAGACGGTGAAGATTATCTCGCCTATTCATGCAAGGTGAATAAATCATGCGTCGATTTCAAGTTGTCGGAGTTGACCGAAGAACAATTCAAGTGTTTGACGTTTGTTTGTGGACTCAAATCGAAGCAAGATGCGGAGATCCGAATGCGGCTTATCAACAAACTGAATGAAGCAGAGGATCTCACTCTCCAGCAAGTGGTTGAACAGTGCAACAGCCTGGTGAACCTCAAACAGGACACCGTGCTTGTGGAGAATCCGTCGACAGTGAATTTTGTAGCCCACAACAAGCGAAACAAGCCATATCGGTCTAACAGCAACAGCCCTTCTCGAGATCAACCTAGAACACCCTGCTGGTCCTGTGGCGGGATGCATTTCAGCAAGGATTGTCGTTTCCGCGATCACAAGTGTCGTGACTGCGGGAAACAGGGCCACAAAGAAGGGTACTGCTCTTGTTTCTCATCGAAGTACTCATCCAGCGCACCTAGTTCGAAAAAGCCAAGTACGAAGAACAAGAAAAATCAGCGGAAGCAGTCGACGAAAACAGTGACAGTCCGAAACATAAGCCAGGGGCGGAAGTTCATCAACGTCAAGCTTAATGGTGTTCCTCTCCGGCTGCAACTGGACACGGGATCCGATGTGTCGATCATTTCGCACCGTTCGTGGATAAAGCTTGGTCGACCGCAAACGAAAACTGCAACGTGTCAAGCAAGAACAGCGTCCGGAGAGCCTCTGGATCTTGTCTCGGAGTTGCAGTGTGGCATCACCCTAAACAACGTCACGAAACAGGGTAAGTGTTACGTTGCCGCTCCTAACGTCCAGCTTGACATTTTGGGAATTGATCTCATGGATATGTTTGGATTGTGGAACCAATCAATCACGTCGTTCTGCAACCAAGTGACCATTGAGGAAACCCAAGAAGTTGCCGATCTTCGTGCTCAGTTTCCAAACGTGTTCACCACAAAATTGGGGCTTTACAACAAAACTCCTGTCCAGTTGGTGTTGAAGGAAACTCCAAAACCGGTGTTTCGACCCAAACGACCAGTTGCGTACAGCATGGAGGGCGTGGTGGAGGAGGAACTTCATCGGTTGGAGAGTTTGGGAATCCTGAAAAAGGTCAACTTTTCCGACTGGGCGGCCCCAATAGTTGTCGTCCGTAAACCGAACGGGGCGGTTCGGATATGCGCCGATTTCTCAACAGGCCTGAATTCTGCGTTAGAACCAAACTGCTACCCTCTTCCATTACCCGAGGATATTTTCACGAAGATGGCCAATTGTCGGTATTTCAGCCACATTGATTTATCCGACGCTTATCTTCAGGTTCCTGTCGACGAGACAAGTCAGCAGCTTCTAACCATTAACACCCACAAAGGCCTATATCAGTTCACCAGACTATCACCCGGTGTGAAATCGGCCCCGGGGGCCTTTCAACAAATAATGGACACAATGCTCGCTGGACTCAAGTTCACTGTTGGTTATTTAGATGACGTTCTGGTCGGAGGACGCACCAAAGCAGAACATCAACAAAATCTCCAAAAAGTTCTCGCTCGCTTACAGGAATTTGGCTTCACAGTGCGCATTGAAAAATGTACCTTCAGTATGCGTCAAGTGAAGTACCTGGGCCAAGTTTTGGATGGAGAGGGCATCAAACCTGATCCAGATAAGGTGGCAGCAATAGTCAACATGCCGCCCCCACATGACGTGCCCACTCTTCGGTCGTATTTGGGTGCAATTAATTACTATGGGAAGTATGTTAAGGAGATGCGCACTCTTCGACAACCGATGGACGAGCTCTTGAAGGTGGACACCAAATTCGATTGGTCGCCCGCCTGCCAGAAGTCATTCGACCGTTTCCGAGAGCTACTTCAATCGCCATTACTGCTCACCCATTACAACCCATCAGTGGACATCATTGTTTCAGCAGATGCTTCATCCGTCGGGCTGGGAGCCCGCATTGCGCATAGATTCCCTGACGGATCTGTGAAAGCCATCTACCATGTGTCCCGTAGCTTGACTGCTGCTGAAACAAATTACAGCCAAGTAGAGAAAGAAGGCCTGGCACTAGTTTTCGCCGTGACTCGGTTCCACCGGATGTTGTTCGGTAGAAAATTTACCCTGGAAACCGATCACAAGCCGTTATTACAAATTTTCGGCTCGAAAAAGGGCATTCCCACCTACACAGCCAACAGGCTCCAGCGGTGGGCCCTTACGCTTCTTCTCTACGACTTCGAACTTTGCTATATCTCCACCGACAGCTTTGGTCACGCGGACATTCTATCAAGACTAATCAATAGCCACGTGCGGCCCGAAGAAGAATATGTTATTGCCTCTTTAGAGTTGGAACACAGCGTTCGAGCCACCATCAATGAATCGATGCAAGCTTTCCCACTCTCGTTCAAGGTCATTCAAGGGGCAACCAAAAGAGACGACTGCTTACTTCGAACCATACGTTACGTCAATGAAGGTTGGCCATCGAATAAAAAGAATATAGCTGATTCAGCTATCGAGCAATTTTATTTACGTCGTGAATGTCTTTCCATTGTTGCTGGATGCCTCATGTATGGTGAAAGATTAGTCATCCCATCAGTCTGTCGCAAGAAAGTGCTCGATCAACTGCACAAGGGGCACCCTGGCGTCGAACGTATGCGGTCCGTATCTCGTCAGTATGTTTATTGGCCGAATATAGACGACGACGTGTCCAAGTTTGTCCGTTCCTGCAACGAGTGCGCAAGCGTAGCCAAGACGGATCGAAAAACGAACCTGGAGTCCTGGCCCAAACCAGCAAAGCCATGGCAGCGTCTGCATTTGGATTTCGCCGGCCCTTTAGATGGGAGCTACTTTTTGATTCTGGTCGATTCTTTCACAAAGTGGCCAGAAGTAGTTCGAACGAAAGACATCACTACAGCAACAACCTTGCGGATTCTCCGTGGAGTCTTCGCAAGATACGGACAACCGGAAACGTTAGTTACCGATAACGGAACTCAGCTAACCAGCGACAAGTTCGAAGCATACTGCGCAGCAAATGGAATCATCCACCTCAAAACCGCTCCATATCACCCGCAGTCCAATGGACTTGCAGAGCGGTTTGTCGATACATTTAAAAGGACCCTCAAAAAAATCATCGCCGGGGGGGAAGCCCTCGACGAAGCCATCGATAGTTTTCTGCTTTGCTACAGATCAACTCCTTGTCGTAGTGCTCCGGATGGAAAATCTCCTGGTGAATTAATGTACGGAAGGCCGATACGAACATCTTTGGAAATGCTCCGGCCACCAACACCGTACAATGAGTCAACAGATGAACAAGAGAAGCAGTTCAATCGGAAGCATGGAACGAAAGCTCGCGAGTACCATCCTCACGATCTCGTCTGGGCTAAAGTCTACTCAGCAAACACGTGGACCTGGCAGCCTGGAAAAGTGATCGAGCGTATCGGTAGCGTCATGTACAATGTTTGGCTATCATCGAAGCAGAATCTAATACGATCCCACTGCAATCAAATGCGGTCGCGCTATGAGTCTGAAGGCAGCGCGCGAAACATCAGTGCACCAGCAAACACCCAAGTTCCGCTCTCAATACTCCTGGACAGTTGGGGTCTTCGAAGTACCATAACGGACACCGAAGATGAAAGTAGTCAGCCTACACCACTGCCGGCTGCGCTACTTGATGATCTGCAACCGATTCAACGTCGTCAACAAACTCCCCAAAGCAACACACAGCAACCACCGATTCCTACTCGACAGTCTTCAAGAATCCGAAGGCTGCCTGTGAGGTACGAACCGTACAGCCTTTATTAACAGCGGGAGGTGTTGGGAGGACAACCCTATCCCAATAACGGACGCACCGAAACAACCACCAAGGCTCTTACGCTGATAGCCGTCAGCTTGTGACAGATGTCATGGGAAGTTTCGGCATTCGTCATTCCATTGTTGGCCACCATCATCATCTATTACAATTGCGATCGGCGGCTCGCGTGCATACACGTTTTTAATTCGATATACTTTTTAGTAATAAAGTTATATTTTAAACCGTAGTTACGAGTCGCGTCCCTAGCCATATCACGTATCGCAACAGTAACCATGTATATTAATGGAACACCATAACAGTACAAAATTTCTCTTGTCTTAATTCACACTATTCTATTACCTAATCTATTGGATCTGATGCTACGTTGTCTCTTTGCGTTCTCTATGTACATTTCGCCGGTAGATCGAAGAGCACGTAGTGATCCTTCTCAGTCCAAGAGAAGTTCATTGTTCATTCCCATTTTTGTCGATTGCCGTGTTATCCGAGTGCCGTTGAGCGTTCGCTCAGAAGAGGGTCAGATGTATAGGCTCATGTTGTTCTTGATGGAACTGATGAAGTTTTTTGTTTTTTGTTTTTTTTTTTTTTTGAGGAGGCCATAACCATCCGCTTATAAAGCGAACGTGTAGCAAACCACGTTGAACCCCCCCCATTACATGAAATTTCAGGAAAAAAAGCGGAATATCATGCTTTGTTCTTAAACAACCTGGCAATTTATTAGCTGAAACTCGGTTAAAACTGAAGAACCGAGATTCGCACAGCCGAGCTCGTGAAAAAAACTAAGTTTGAAATTGTGAAGAATCCATTGGGATTTTACTTGAGAAATTACTCGAGAAATGATTGGATTAACTGCAACATAGAATAAAAGTTAGAGAAATTCCTAGAGAAAACGGTGGAAACCCCTTAACAAATTTCTTCAAAAAATCTGGAAAATTTGTGTATTTTCTTGGTAAAATTCCTGTAGGAATGGAAAATATTTGAAGAAAATTGTCAGACTTCGAGACAATTTTTAGAGTATCGCTGGCGAAATTTCTGGAACTAGTAGTGTTGGAGGACTCAAGGATTCTCTTGAGTAAATTCAGGAGAAATTGTATTGACCGTCTCTTCAAAAGTCACTGGAAAAATTATGATAAATTTGATAGAGGATTCTCTTTAGGAATTTCTGAAGAAGATCCTGAAATTATTTCAAAAGAAATTTCTGCAGAAATCGCTACAAGAATTCGTAAAGCTTTTCCTTGACGAATATGAGAAGAAATTTCTGCAGAACCTGAAGTCGCGTAAAAGTCTCTGGAGCCTCTAGGATCTAGCAATGGATTCATAGCAATCATAATAAAGAAATAGGTATAATTTTTTAGAAACCTGCCGTTAAAAATGGAGACTTGCATTAAAATTGTGGCCAAGTCTCTGAAAATAGTTGTTTCCAGGGCTGATACAGCCAGCGTAATGGCAAGTTTATATGGCAAGTTTATAGCTAGTGAGTAACAATATCTCTGCAACTTACCTGCTATGTCCGGTGATGAACGGCCGTTGACTGTCGAACTCATTTTCGTCGCACTCGATGAACTCGGTCAGGCTGTGCTTCTGCCTCCGTGGTCTGCACACAAGCAGATTGGTAACGACCGTCCTGCGCATTGGGCCCCGCCGGGAGAAGGCATTCGCGGTACCGAGCAAGTCGTGCGGCGATCCGTTATAAGACCCATCGTACAGTTCGTTGATCGACACGTCTATGCGTGCTCCGTTCGGTGGTATCGGAATGTACGTAAAGATGAACCTTGCGTGACACAGTTTTAGATGTTTTAGCAACGGGTACAGTGTGCCACAGTTAAGACTGCACCAAGGACAATGGAAATCTGACTTTGTTTCCGTCTGCTGGCGGGAGTTGTTGTTGTACACAAATTGGTAGATGATGTGATCGATTTTCGGTTCATCGGCGTATAGTTTAAGTTCGGTTGAACCAGGGGTTGGATAAGACGCTCCCATCGGAACGAGTGCCCCAGTGTTGGCATCCAACGGAGTAGGGACATTGGAATTCCCGGTGGCAGCTGCAGGTGTTAGGATGCTATTGTTATTGATGTTGATGCTGAGATTTCTTTTGAAAGTGGACGACATAACATCAGGTTTATGGTTTTCTTTATCGTTGCTACTGTTCAAAACGATTGACAAGGGTTGTGGTCTGTCTACTAGAACAGGTAATGCTTCTTTTGTCCACTGTAGGCGAAACTTGAGGCTGGGTGATTTCCTGAACATTAGGATCGGGTTCTGGTCATCGATCCCATTTTGTTTGTAGATATCTATTATGTCCATATCGTGACGATCGCCGTTCAATGGCTGAATGGTCTCCCATGTGGCATTCTTTTTCGGTGAATTGTACTTCTGCATTTGTTGCTGATGTGGTAGAATTTCCTGAACTGTAAGCTCGTAGTCCCCCTCTTTCAGTAAGCATCGACCGTATTTATCATAAATTATCAACTCAGTACCGAACAATTTGTTCGTTCCGCTTAATTTTTGCCTTTTGCTTGATGGTTCATCGTCACTTCCTCCATTCTCAAAGCCATCGGTTCCATTTGAAATAGCACAATAGTTGCTTTCTGTACTACAGTGCATATGTACCCTAAACAGCAACAGGAAGGACAATTGTGGCCCGGCCACCTGATTTATTCCAACCGAGCTAAACGATTCTGTGGCAATGCTTATCGTTGGGACCTTATCTTCCGCAACCTTTTCTACTGGATTGACCATCACTTCCGATTTGCCAACAGCCACTTGCATCAACGCTGACGATATATCTTTGCGCTTGTTGTGAGAAATCTTCAAAAGCACTGTTTCCACCTGCACAGTCTTGCCACTATTCTCGCTCATGTCTCCCATTTTTTGATCGTCTGACATACTGTCATCTTGGAGCTGGTCGAAAAAGCCCAGAAACAATAGTGTCAGGTATTCCCCAGTCAACGACAGTCCGTTCGCTTTGTCGTTACGCATTTTGTTCATCTTCTGTGCTAGCATTGAATCGATTTTGAAGACATTACGTGTTTTGTGGGATCGAGACATTCTGTGGCGCATGTATGATAAGTTGCGATTCAAAAATATAGGCTGTCAAGGGGGCATAGATGGATTATATAAAAACTTTAAAATAATATTTTATGCCACTTACCGATATCATGTTTCTTGTTCGTAAATAACGATAAATTTGTGTTGGTTCTGTAAACGAAACAAACATATACATTATTAATAAAGAAATATATGTCAATAAAAAACTTTAGTTGGTCCAATCCCTCTTCTTCTTAGATTTACAACCCTACTGGACCACTTAGACTAAAATTCTCACATATAGAGCTTATTTCATCATTTAACCTGATTGGAAGGAAAGGGAAAGGAAATGGATGGAAATAGGGGTAGGAAAAGGAAACTAGGAAAATCTCACATGCTAAATCTGGATAAACATAGGAGAAGGGCTCAAGAGGTCTTTAGTAGTTTTCAGGTGTCCTGGGGGTAGTGGCCAATTAGAAACATGTCCGACACCATATCAATATAGGTATCAAACTTCAAGATTGTTTAAGGGTATGTTTCCGGAAGCTTTTCTAGAAAACCTGGTGTTTCTACCTTGACCACTCTATAGTAGGGTCAATATGGTTCCCCATAAAGGACTATGACTCCCTGCTTGCATAGATGGGGACCAACCATGGCATCACAAAAGCGACTATTACAGCGGAGATGAATAGCGACTCTTAGGGGGACCCATAAGAGATAATCCATCAAAACAAACAACTAGCGGAATGTGAAGGACAGGCTTCCGGACCCATCAGTAACCGGCTAGCAAAAATTAACGGCGTGTTCTATTGTAGCTGTAACGCGCCCCAAAGTGGTCGATTGTGGAATTTTCCCACATGGTCGACAGGATGATAGCCGAACTAGCTTATCGGCAGCCAGTAGTGATAGCTGGTAACTTTAAGGGGCAGGATCTGTCACCAATTTTAGAATTTTTGAAAGCAATTTTTTTGTTCAATATCATGAAAGTTTAAATGAAAATGGGTTCACTGTAATCTAATCTCCAACCGAAACACAGTGAACACATTTTCGTCGAATGAATAATTTCAGTTTTGTACAGCAAAACTGCTGTTGAAATTTCGATGATGACGATGACGGGTCCTTTTTTTTGTCAGTAGCGATAGGGGTAGGGCAAGTGTACCATTAGTGGTGCACTTAAGGGAAAACAGCTAAAACATGGTGATAAAACCATGAAATATATGATTTTAATGTATCATTCGATAGATCTCAAATCCTTCTATTACTCAAATGTATAAAAATCACGATTCATTTTAAATTTCCCTGCAAAAAGCCTTGCACCAATAATAGGAACACTGTTCCTTTAGTGGAGGTATGTTTTAAGAATGGTTCCTTTAGTGGCGCAAACCATTGATTTCTTATGGGACCCTCCACTATGGGTACTGATGCACCACTATAGGTGCAAAGGAGCAAACAAATTAAGCAAAATAACTGTTTTAAATAGTTTTACGGTTAGAATTCATGAATATTATTCGATTACTTGTAGCATTTTCGCATTGTGCATCATAGAAAAATACCACATAATCATTTATTAGTACGAAACATGCCAAAACACACTACCTCCACTATTGGAGCTACCTCCATTAAGGGAGCGTTTGCCCTAGTACTGGCACTTTTATTCTGCACTAAGCTTCTTCCCAGCATTTGCTTTTATAAGCCTCTAAGGACTGTTCATTTTATAAAGTGGACACTTTGTTTATGCTATATCTTTTTTATTTATTGATAAAATCGTAATCGGTTTTCTGTGTATCGTTGACCTATTATTCTAAAATGCTATAAAAATATAAAATCTTTGAAAATGCTTTTGGTTGAAGAGCTAAATAGTTTTTCCAAAAACTCTTAAAAAAAGCTGTCCGTCAAAGTTTAACATTATTTTTCGCAAAACAAAAATCCTTATTTTTATGAAAGATCGAAGCGTGCCGTGCTTCAAAACGGACGCGAAAATATTTTTGCAGCCGTCAAAGTGAAAAATAAAATTTATACCCGTTTTTAATGTCTAGTAATATAAGATAAAATTTAATGTTCATAAATGTAATAGTAAAAAGTAAAAAATGAAAAAGTGATTTGGTTGACTGTGAAACAGTTGATTTTTGGCCGCCCCAAGCTCAACGAAGCATCCGGAAATTACAGGCAACACATGATTTGAGTGAATCAATCCGGTGAGTTTGTTCCAGTATGATACTTTTCCTTATCCCTCTGGACCGTATTTTTTTTCGCGTCGTGGAACTTCTGGTCGTTTCTTGGACGTTTTACTTTTCGGAGGTTTATGATTTTAAATATTTATGTTCAGATTGCACGTTCTGTCCGGTCGGGTGTTTCGCAGTTAACAATCGGTTGGGGGTGCTTTTTAACCGTTCGATGACTCTGGAGGGATCGATTCTGCTTTTCGTAGAATTCTGAGCAGAAAAACAGACTGTGTTATCCTCGGGTATTTAGCGCGTTCACTTTATTTTTTTTTTCGACTGTCCGAAAATACCGTACCGCCGGGCATCTTCCAATTTTTTTTTGTTTGTTTAACGGACGGTTTTAAATGTTTGTGTTTTATAATCCGATGACCCTGGAGGGATCGGTTTTGCTTTTTACTGGCTATTGAGCAAAAAATATTACTGCACAATCGACAAGCATTACACGAAATACTATTTATACAATAAATAAACTAATGTTTCTCTTTTGATTGCCGGTATTCAAAAGATTAAATTGAAAACACTTAAACAACAAATGCCCACGGTCTATCGCCAGCTTTCTAGGCGAATCCTGACCATATACCTCTCCCAACCTCCAACTCCGTAGCACTTATGAGGGTGTCGCTGAGTCGGTGGCCTCTCATTAAGTAAGTGCTACATCAACATTTCCTTCCCCTATTCCAAGTTACGGTAAAGATGGGCGTGGCCGGGAATAGCGATATTCATACTTTTAGTATTCTTGTTTATGATAAGAACAAGGTATACTCCCCTGCCTTGTTCCTGAAAGCAATCAGAATGAGATTATTAAAAAGAAACATGAGTATTGCTAGTATCCAATCTACGAAGTATACCGTAACTACGCTAACGCTAACAGAAATCCTTATTTTTATGAACAAATTTTATGTTTGTATCCTTTACTATTCTACTAAAGGTAAAGCTTTAAAAATATCAATTATATTCCACCATTCTATGACATTAGGTAACTTTAGTGATTTACCCATTTATGGCCAAATTTGCTGATGCACCATCCTTCCACTCCCAGCAAAAGAGAAAAGTAAAAAGCGTGTTCAAAACTAGTTTGGATTACTAAAGAAACTATATTAGTAGCTATAAGCTAAATCAAGACTAACAATTCAAAAGGCCTCATCTCCAAAAAGTAAACAATGAGAAAAATACAATCTTGTTTTGTCAGACAATAAATCAAATTTAAATTATAAATTTAAGCATTGTATGTTATTTTATCGTCCAGAAAGTCGATGGATAAACTGATTTATAGCTTTGAATATTCATTACTATCATTTTAGCAAAAAATCCTGCTAAAAAAACGAGTCAAAGGAAATGAGGCTTTTATTTCTCCAAAAGCTGTGCAGCCCTTTTCATTTGTGCCCATAGACGCCGGCCGACGCTGATGAGGCCTGTGAGTTGACACCTTTGTTTACTCTAAAATGTGTTGAGGCCTTCTAGTTGTGGCTTGTTTTTTCATCATCTTCTGATGTGGCCTTTTGAAAATCATTCAAAATTGATGATGAAATAAGAAATTTGAAGTGTAGAAGAGTGTTAAGTGGTGAAGTAAAGTACATGGAGATCCCTACAGCAAGAGAAGATTCGTGCGGTCGTATAAATGTGTGATTGATTGAACCCTTCGTCATCCATGAACATTATGTATGTGGTACGCGAGTTTGTCGTCGAGAAAATATATGGAAATATTGGTTCAATTGAAATAATATTGCAATTGAACGTTATCTTTCATGCAATTGAAACCAAATCGTGTTTTTGTTGATAAGTTGTGAAGTACAGACAGGCTGACACATGAATTATTTGGTAGTATGATACAAAATACATCAGTCTACCGGAACCCGACGGAAAACTTGATAATGTTCGCCGTTTAGACAACCACTGTGTAAAATAATACAAGGAGCAGTCGTTCCGTAGTATAACCTGCATCTACTTAGTGAATTTGGAACGTTTTTCGCAATCTACATTGCAATTTTGATGTTTGTTTAACAGGCCTCAACTCGGTTTCCGTCAGATATAGAAATGAGGCCTTTTTGAGAAAAGGCCGCATTTGCGATGAATACCCTGGTTACCGGAAAATGAGATGGGGCCTTTTAGAAAAATGTTATTTTTTCACCTTTTTTGCATATTTTTACATGACTATTGTATGTTTTAGTAAGAATAGGCTCTTATACACTGAAATCAGCAGAAAACCGATTTGTTTACATGTTGGACTTGAGGCCTTTTTAATTGTTGGTCTTGAAATCGTGAGATTAAACTACAGTCTTAAGTATAAATTTTACTGTTTATGGTAGTTTTACTTAAAAGTCTCATACTTTTAAAATCATGTACGCATATTTATCGATCTACAGCAAATTGTAAACAGTTTTCTCCGAATTTTTCAATTGGTAATCTCAGAATAACATATTATGAAAATAATATGTGGAAAATAAAATCGATTTTATTACAGCAGTGTTGCCAATTTTGATGATTGTCAATGTACTTTGATAGGTCTTCTAAGAATACAACAATTTGTGTTTCTGTTGTGCTTTGAATGTGACGTGGGGACTTACTAAGTAACTCTATGAAGGCGTAAGTTATTTTTCATATTAATACTATATTAGGACTTCCGTCAGGACGTACTTTTACACAAAAAATTCTACTCATATCAATTCCCATCAAATTTAAAAAAAAATCTTTAAAAATATACGGGAAAATTGAATTTATTATATCTGTAAAATTGTTGCTCCAAAAATAACTTGATTTTTTCCATCAGGCTTCTGATTGATGATGCTTTCGAAGAACAAGCCTTTTTTGAAAATAGAAAATATAAATTATCGAATTTTCCAGCCAATTTCTTACAATCATTGATTTTGATAACCTCAAAAAATCGACCGATCTAATCGTTGTTCCATATTCGTGTGAAATTTAATTATTTTGGAGAATTTTTATTATCACAACATTGTACAATACTAGTCGAACGATGTGCAAAAAACCGATTGAAATTTCATTGATTAATAAGAAAGATACAGCATGCACAAGGTGTCCACTTTATAAAATGAACAGTCCTTATTACGTTCAACACACAGACGTTCCTAAGCAATGGTCACTGTGTACCCTAGAAGCAATCAGCCCTTATCGTAGTTTTGCAGTCTAGTAGTTCAGTAGACTACTATCAAACTATGATAAGGCCTGAAATGCTACTAGAGTGGTTAAAGTGAAGAACGAAATAGTTTTATTAAAAGGTCCTCATTCCTCATTTCATGTTATCACTCACTTTCGACACTATCACGTATACCACCGATTATCACTCATCAACTTTCGTAAAACACTTCAGATTAGTGTACTTTTCTTTATTTCACTTTTCACTATCACAGCTACAAATTTTCATCAAAATTACATTATACCATTTTCAGGGGACGGACCTGGTGTAGTGGTTAGAACACACGCCTCTCACGCCGAGGACCTGGGATCGAATCCCATCCCCGAGATAGTCACTAAAAATTTCAGTGACAACTTCCTTCGGAAGGGAAGTAAAGCCGTTGGTCCCGAGACGAACCAGCCCAGGGTTAAAAATCTCGTTAATAAAGACTGAAAAAAATACCATTTTCATATAAATTCATTGTTATTACCAGTTACCATCTATTATCATTACTAAGTAATAAAAAAAAATCAATTTAAATTTTTCATTATTTTTGTTGCTATGAGTCATTACTATTCAAACTACGATTTAGCACTATGATCAAGAAAGTTGTGTGTGTGTGTGTGTGTGTTTGTACAATCCACCTCCCACTGACCGGCAGTGCTTTTATGGAAGAAATTTGTTTGCAGCTTTTTATTGACACATACATTTATGTCTTTATAGATGCAGACAATTTTAGCCCTGGAGATGAAAGGTGATAGCTCTACTGCAATTCCAACGACCCATTTCAAGAATGGCTGTTCATACACACACATTCTGAGGTTATTTTCATCACAGCAAGCCCCGCATGAAAACACCCAGATATCAAATGGATATCTAAAATGAGTTCACACTTCCCGAATCGAAAATTAGATTTTCGACCCTGGCATGTATCTAGTGGTTTCAAAAGTTGTATAGTTCAGAACGATCTCACCAGTTTTTATTGTAGTTAATTCCATCGCCATTTTATGTTCACCTCACTATTAACACGATTAACAGCTGACTTTTTTGCTCGCCCTGTAGGAGCGAGGAACACACTTCCTGACAATCGATCGTGACACGCTGACAAACGTAATATATTCTAAGGCTTATATGTTTTGACTATATCCACTATCATCACTTCACAAAGCTGTTTCTCTTTTCACATTTTTCGATAGGTGGCATAGCACCCCCATCCGTTTCCATATTTCACCAGCCGAATCTTAAATCGCGAAAACGAAACAAAACGTGACAGCGAATTCAAAACGCAGCCGCCCGCGCGCACAGCTTGCTGCGATCTCTTTATAGCAGGATCTGATAGTGCACTTTAAAGCAAAAATAAAGTAAGCATATTTAGTTTCGTGTTTTTTTGGGAAGGTAGTCCAATCTACTTTTTTGTTTTTTGTTTTTTCAGCACTATGATCAAGAAAGTTACAGCAAAAAATCGATCCATTCTTCTGCACTCGCTGTCATTATAAGCACTTTTATCATGCATAGCATGTGTGAAGAGCTAGGCAATAGTGTTTATCTTCAGAGAAATGATTGCAAAATGTATTATGGCCATTATTAAACTAGTAGGGTTCATATATTTATTATTTGTATATTTAAAAAAACTATCACAATCACTTCCAATGCTATTTTCATATTTGCATCACCATACTTTTTTCAAACATCATTATTAGCATTTTCACAATCACTAATTTTATACGACGAGTGTAACACAGAGTTTCACCAAACACACATTCTTATGTTGCATTATAAAACGATTGAACACACGTTGGCTTTGAAACCTAACCACCATTACTGATTAGTACAAAGAATTGTACAGCTCGTGTAAACGAA
Organism: Aedes aegypti; assembly: GCF_002204515.2. Classification (NCBI taxonomy): domain Eukaryota; kingdom Metazoa; phylum Arthropoda; class Insecta; order Diptera; family Culicidae; genus Aedes; species Aedes aegypti. The sequence continues at coordinate 222,506,969 of NC_035109.1, read as the reverse complement.
ATGAACCATCAACAACCAGTACTAGTTTATAAGTAACTACTGAGCCCTGGCGGTCCCTCCGTTCGAAAAGGACCTGATAATATGCCGAAGCATATAAACAGATCCTCCGCCTGATAAATTATGAACCGTTAAAGGTGTGCCAAAGTATTGGGAAGGTATTATTATGGTGCACCTTTTACTTTGGCACCGTCAAACCCTGTGTTCTTGGCCAGGGGACGATGACGGATCCTTGAACGTTAATGTAAAGGCAGTGGAGTGGGATAGCCGCTGCACCAACCAAAGAGGCCCACTGTTGTTTGAATCCCTGACCTCATTAAACGTAGAGCTGGCAAATGTGGGTACAGTGAGTACATTCCGCAGAAATGGTGCAGAATCGATTATCGACGTGACGTTTTGTAGTCATATACTTTTAGGTACCATGAGTTGTCGCGTTGATGATGGTTATACTCATAGCGATCATAAATCGGTTCGCTAATAGTATAGTATCAGGCGGGCGGAGGGCAGTGCTAAGATAAGATCGGACACCTGGCTTCTTTAAGTTGTTCTTTTTTTCCATCCATGAGCCCAGTTGTAAATTTTCCACCCTTGCGTAATACGTTAAACAGTGTTGCCATTTTTATGGAAGACGGTACACCTTTTCACAAAAAAAATTATTATTATTTATTTTTTAATTGTGGTGATTATGTGAAGTATAGTGTATCTCTTCTTCTTGGTATTACGTCCTCACTGGGACAGAGCCTGCTTCGCAGCTTAGTGGTCAATGAGCACTTCCACAGTTATTAACGAGAGCTTTTATTGCCAAAGTGGCCATTTTCGGATTTGGATTAAGATTCCCTTTAAGTCCTTTAAAAATCACTCAAGGCAAGTACAAAACAAACTAATTGAAGCCCAATACGACCAATCTAACAATGCACAATCTGCATCCGGCTGTCAGCTTAAAAAAACGGTATGTCCTTCTCATTTTTCACGCAAATCTTAATCCACTCGTTACGCACTTTCGGGTCCTTCGGAAACCGATAAAAATGGTGATCCGGATGAGATTTCCTGCTCCGTATACAGTTAAAGGCTTTGCACTTAATTTCAATCTGATTTCGTTTCACTTTTTTGTTAGGTTTACATCGGTCGGCTACGAACTTTTATGCACAACCGCAAAAAAATTACGGCCCAACATAGTAATCCGGCAACACGGGCAAAACCAAAACGAACGCATCCGATGGTAACTTTTCACACGCAGCCACACAGTCGCAGACATCAAATTCAACCAATCAGCGACTGGATCACAAACTGGATTCAATTTTATTCCCAGTTGTCCTATCTTTATCTTAGGGGCAGTGCGATGTAACTCGACCCAAGCCCGATGTTGGAAAACAGCACGCTTCGATGGCGAAGTATTCACTGAAGCCCTGAGGCGCGAAGGGAACACTCAGGATCTAAACGGTGAAGAGCTAGTTGATGTGATATTACGTGCGTGTGCCAAAAAAAGCACCTATCAGAGAGGACAGGCCACCGGTGTACTGATGGTGCGAATCAACTGCAAATCTTCGAGCAATCTGCCTTCGGGCTAGACGAAGATTGCAACGCGCACCCACAGAAGTACAAAGAGAAGAACGCAACGCAGCTTTTAGAGAGGCAAAGTAAGTTTTTGAAAAGGAATTCAAGAATCGGAAACGGGCATGCTTTGATAGTCTCTGCCTGAGTGCCAACTCGAGTCCGTGAAGTGACGTCTACAGAGTGGTAATGGCTAAGACCAAAAGCGCCATAGCGCCCCAAGAGAAATCGCCCGAATCTGTTTTACCTGGCAGATGGTTAAAAATTCGGAGTTGGTCAGTCCCGAGACTACGCTTGAAGCCAGAATAACAATCATGAGTATTAACTCAACAAGAACTGTTGAGTACTGGTAAATCAAGGACTCACTTGAATTCTGATTACTAAACACATTTTCTAGATTTATTCGATTTTGCTGCTAGTACAAAATCCCTTTTTTCTAGTATTTTTCTGGGATTAAACTGAAAGCGAAACAAGGATGGGACAAGAGTTCCGTTGCATGGTCAAATATCAGTAGTATTAGTAATAGATTTGGTTCCTCAAAAATGTAATCGATTAAATCGATTATCGATTTTTCCCTCTAGGGATTTCTTGGTATCCAGAACCAATTGTGAGCCCTCTAGACGGTTAGAATCAATCTGGAAATATGTTTGACCAATTTAAGATTAGCCAGAAAATCAAATAAAACAAATGTATCACATAACAGGCTTGTAGAGATGCAGGAGAATCGTTCATCACTTGCAAAGTTTCCAGGACTTCCAGAATTTCTGGACGGCCAAGATATGTCTATTTTGAAAAAATAAATAAAGCATTACTAGCTCAGAATAATTTCCCTCTGGAAAACTATGATCTTTTAGTGTAGTCATGTTCATATAATCAAGGTTAGGTGCATCATATCAATTCGGCTGATGCAATCGCAAATTGGCCGCAATCGTTTTAAATTTTTAGAATTGTACTCTGTGACAGTGAAAAAAAAACTGGAAATCTTTCGGCATGAAATTGTTGCTCTTTCGCGTTTTATGTGTTGTTCAGTTTCACGTTGAAAATAATCGAGTGCATTTAGTTTCTGAACCAGTGAAAAATTACGTTACAACTTGGATCAAGAGTGGTGGACGTTGACCAGCGCCGCGGCGGGGGATTAAGCAACGTTTTTTCCGGAGGCTGCAAGTATTTGGTGAGTCCGTTCCTTTTAAACAGAATACCCGAATTTGTTTTCGACGTAACGGTTTCGTGATCAAATTTTCGCAATTCGGAGTGCGACATGGACTCGGGTGTATTTTTTTTCTCGCTTATTTTAAGTGCGGCAATTTACCCGTTTCAACCCTTCGCTTATCGAAGAGTTTGCTATGCATAGGCCAGGAGAAGTTGATGAACTTGTCATTCATTTTCCTGTCAATTTTCATACAAAATCTACTTTTTCACTGACATAAATTCACTCTGGGTGAACCACTTCCCCTGGCCTATTGTGAGTGCTTTTTGGTCGGTCGTATTTCAAATGACAGTTCCATGTAAATCATCAAAACCTTTTTTTTGTTTAGATGACCCTGGAGGGATCTATTCTGCTTTTTACTAGGTAAAATGCGGGTCGTTATTACCGTTGAACGCGTAATCGACTATTTTGACGCGAAACAACATTATTTATACTGTAAATCAAACATTTTACCTCTTTTGATTGCCGGCAGTCGATTTCGTTCCATTTTGAATATCTATTTGGCCTAGAATGTGTTATATTTCTACATATCACTGTTTGTTGAGTACATGAACAAACCTTATAAATTTCTTTTGAATTCAAGTTGAAAATTTGCCTAAAAATGCACAAAAATCGTAACGAGACTGTTATGCGATTATATACAATATAATATACCAAATATATTGCCAGTCCCATTATGCTCATCTGCTCGTTCGACAGCCACTAAAACACTAACTGTTTTTAATGCACTGGTTGTTTTAGTTGCTATATATGTTCTTTGGCCGTAAAAAAATAGTTATTATAGTACAGTCAACTCTCCGTAAGGCGAATATTGAGTTAGGGAAATATCATGTTAAAGAACACAAAATCAGGGTAACTTTGGTTAAAGGGACCATCAAGGTATCCATGAAAACCCACATTTACTACACATTCTATAACTCGATATCGAGATGCGGAATAGCGAGTTACGGATAGTATACTGTATGTACATGTATAATGCACCTGGACCTTCGCAGTACTCAACTCCTACAACAGGAGTAGAACCAATGTGCTAGCCGGGAGAGAGATTACTGACACTCGATCATCTCTAGGCCAGTCTCGATACATCTCTAATTTTCTGTCACCGGAACGCAATCTTGCCACCTGCCCTGAGGAAGCCCCTATCCTACTCACCGCAGTCGAGCCCCTCCTGCCAGCGACCATCAGCCGTTCCGGTCCTGCGTGTGAGTCTGGTGAAGGGGTCTTCCAAACTCCCAGTAATGGCAAGTATAAACATAAAATGAATTTTGCATCGCCTGAAAGCATTTTGGTTTCCAGTCAGCCTTCAAATACATCACCTTTGTTTCGAGTCGCAACGTTTCCAACCAGTTCATCCCCGGGACGCACAATTACCGCCAGCCTCGAGGAAGCCCCATATCCTCCCAACACAGTCGAGCATTTCCTGCCAGCGGTCTGCAGTCGTCCCGGTCCTGTGTTTGGGGAAGGAGACGGGGTCTTCCAGATCCCAGCAACCGGCAAGTATATTCAGCTAACAACGTTTACGCCGCCTAAAAGCATTTTGGTTTGCAGTCATTGCGTTCCACATCGTTCAACTCCAACGCCACCTTTCTCCATTTCATCACCGACGCACACTTGCCGCAATCTCTGAGGAAACCCCTGATCCTCCCAACACAGTCGAGCCATTCCTGCCAGCGACCTGCAGTCGTCCCGGTCCTGTGCTTGGTGTGGGAAACGGGGTCTTCCGAACTCCTAATATCGGCAAGTATCAAATAAAGAATTCTGCATCGCCTGATAGCTTTTCGGTTTCCAGCCAACCTGAACGCTCTTTTCCATGGAATGGAGTTACTTCTTTCACGCAACAGTCGCTTCACCGTTCCGTTCAACTGCTTTCCTCTAATGGAGATACTTCATCACCGGGACGCAAAATCACCGTCGGCACTAAGGAAGCCCCTGATCCTCCCAACACAGTCGAGCCTCTCCAGCCAGCGACCTGCAGCCGTCCCTGTCCTGTGCTTGGGGTGGGTGACGGGGTCTTCCGAAGTCCGAATGTCGGCAAGTACCATCCGCAATCTAATGCTTCCGCACCTGATAGTAATCCCATTTCCAGTGCTGCCGCTGCTCAACAAACTGCATCCGACGTCATAATTTACTATCAAAATGTTGGAGGAACGAACGGTCTGATAGACGACTATCATTTAGCCTTTTTGGACCACGGCTATGATGTCATAGTCTTGACCGAAACGTGGCTTGATTCTCGAACAGTTTCGAGCTACATTTTTGGAGAAGGATACGAGGTATTCCGCTGCGATAGAAATACGAATAACAGCTGCAAAACGGTTGGAGGTGGCGTGCTTGTGGGAGTCCATACCCGGCTTAAAGCAAGTCTAATCGAAAACGATTCCTGGATTTCTGTGGAACAAGTTTGGGTGGCTATTCAGCTTAGCGACCGCAAACTCTATCTATGCGTGGTATACATCCCTCCGGACCGGATTCGTGATATGGATTACATCAACACGCACTGTCAATCAATCGCCGTCGTCTCGGAATATGCCACCCCTAGTGACGAAATGATCGTTCTTGGTGATTTTAACTTCACGGAAAAAAATCTGTTCACGTTATCATGAATAAAAAATCATGAAAAGAAAAACAAAATATCTCATGAAACCATGAATCAAATTCATGTTATCATGACGAAAATACAAAATATCATGAACAAAAACGAACGTTTCCATGAATAATAATCATAAACTCTCTGGGCGTTACGCGCATCTGTCAGTTTTGTCAGTTAGAACCGGTTTGAAAATTTTCTGCGTCAGTGGCGATATTCGTATTGTTCGTAAGAATTAAAAAATGTGAAATTTCATTTACTATCCACAGAAAAAAAGTTTGAATTACATTATTCAGGTTAGCTATACATAACAATGAAGTTGGCTATTGATTTTTCTGCATCCACTTACCCCACGGTGGTTTATCTCAAAAACAGACGTGATATTTTTGAAAACGGCAACCCTAAATTAGCGGTATTTTAGTGCTTGAAACGAAAATAAAAAATGTTCCGCAGTGTTATACGAACAAAGACTTAAATGTCAAATACTGTTAATTGTCCATCTTTTCCAGGGATCGACTACATCGACTAAACAACACCAGCAAGTCGACACTATGTTCCACACAGTACAAATACATTACCGCAATGTCCCAGGTCATCGCTGCTGGCACCGGTAATCTGATGGATCTTTCCCAACTCGTCATCCATGGCTTCAAGCTGTGCGATTCACTCCCGAATATTGGTCTCCTCTTCGGAACTAATGTCCTCGTACACCAACCATCCTTCCTCTTCATCGTCGTCGCTTTCGATTTCCCCCTCTTCATGTTCATCGTCAATGGCATCGCTGTTGGTGACCTCCAGGGTATTCAGCGACGTCGTTTGGACCGATGCCGTATCTTCTGTTCCGGGAGGTGGTGGTTCCTCATCCGGTGCACTACTGCCAACACTTGCCACGGACTTTGACGGATGTGTTTTCTGATGCACCACCCGCCACTGTATTTGATGGAGGTGACTCTCTGGATTCTCCGTTTTCCGTCACCACACCGCTTTTCCGCCGAAAACACCACTGCGCCTGAAGAGGGAAACGGGAATCTTGCTCGGGGCACTACGAATAAACGACAATGACGACATCTGAGTTTTGACACTCGCGCAAACTGACAGCTGGAACAATCCATCCAGATTCATGAATAAGTTACCGATTTACATGATTTTTATTCATGGTCTACAAAAAAGCCACCCGTATTCATGAATAATAATTTTGTTTTCCGGAATTCAGTTCATGATTCCAAGTTCGGTTATTCATGATTTTAGGAATCAGAGTCATGATTTGCTGTCAACGGAAAAATCGTAACGCACGGTACGTGTTACAAAGATGTAATTCATGATTTCGTGAATATTATTCATGGTGTATTTTCACAACATAAAAACACACTTTATTCCCAAAATCATGACTCAGATTTCAGATTTTGAGAATGGATTTGTTCCCGTGTTGCCAGACATCATAATTTACATCGCATGGACTCCAACTCACAGTGGTTTTCTGTGTCCCGATTATCAACGCACTTCGCTTCACGTTGGTGCTGTCAATCTTCTTGATTGTTACAGTACTGCTACTCTGGCTCAGATCAACCACGTGATGAACGAAAATGGCCGCTACCTGGATCTCTGTTTCGTGAGTGGTCGTGATACTGCTCCTTTCATATCGACGGCCCCTGCACCTTTGGTCAAGGTTGTTTCTCATCATCCGCCGCTAGTAGTCGCCATCGAAACCAATGTTGTTCGTGATTTCATCTCTAGTCCATTGGTTGTTGCATATGACTTTCGCAAAGCTGATTTCCATAGTATAGCTGAATTGTTGTCCGAGACAGATTGGGATTGCATTCTAGATATAACGGATGTCAATAATGCAGCACTAACCTTCTCTCACGTCCTGGCATATGTCATTGAGAGGCACGTTCCTAAGAAAGTCATTCGGACCGATTCACGTGTTTCGTGGATGACCAACGATCTTCTTTTGCTGAAGAGGAAAAAGAAAGCAGCGCTCAGACGGTTTACCAAATTTCGCACATGGTCATCGAAATGCTACTACGTTAGACTCAACTATGAATACAAGCGTTTGAGTCGTTTCTGTTTTCATCGTCATCAGAGTAAAATACAACGCCGACTAAAATTGCATCCCAAATCCTTCTGGAATTATGTGAACGAACAGCGGAAGGAAGTTGGTTTGCCATCATCCATGACATTCAACGGCACTACTGGGTCTAACCTAGAGGAAATCTGCAATCTGTTCTCAAACAAGTTTGCAAGTGTGTTTGTAAACGAACAACTTTCCGTCGATTCCATCAATTACGCGGCCAACAATGTGCCTTTGGCTAATCAAACGCTTAGCAGCATACACCTTACTCAAGAAACGATCTCGAAAGCGGCATCACAGCTCAAAACTTCGTTCAAGCCGGGGCCAGACGGTGTTCCAGCTGCTTTTGTGAAAGAATGATCGGCAGCTTGTTGGAACCGCTTCTCAAGGTATTTCAGCTTTCGCTAACCAGCGGTACATTTCCGACTTGTTGGAAAACAGCCGAAATGTTTCCCGTGTATAAGAAAGGAAGCAAGCGTGACGTTAACAACTATCGTGGGATTACATCGTTGAATGCTGTAGCTAAGCTGTTCGAGCTGGTGGTCATGGATTCGCTAAGCGCACACTGCAGACAGTATTTGAGTGCTGATCAACATGGATTCACTATCGGCCGTTCTACTACTACCAACCTGCTATGCCTTACGTCGTACATCACTGAGAGTATGAATGTTCGGGCCCAGACGGACGTGATTTACACCGATCTATCTGCGGCATTCGATAAGCTGAACCACGAAATTGCAATCGCCAAACTCGATAGGCTTAGAGTTGGAGGTAGCCTTTTGAGATGGTTCCGCTCTTACCTCACCGATCGTCAATTAGTGGTAGCTTTAGGAGAATATCGATCACCCTGCTTTTACGCGTCATCAGGCATACCACAAGGCAGTCATCTGGGTCCGTTGATTTTCCTTTTGTATTTTAACGACGTACACTTTGTTGTGGAAGGGCGTCGACTGACGTTCGCAGACGACCTAAAAATTTTTCTGCGTATATGCTCAATTGAAGATTGCCGTTATCTCCAGGACCAGATAAACGTCTTCGCTGGATGGTGTGATCTCAACCAACTAGTCGTCAATCCAGCAAAGTGCTCCTTAATCACTTTTTCACGGAAGAAACAGCCGATAATCTTCGAGTATAGCATTTTTGATACGCCAATCGAACGAGTGCAGTGCGTTAAGGATTTGGGTGTTCTGTTGGATTCGCAACTGACATTCTCCCATCATATCGCTTATATTGTCGATAAAGCATCAAGAACGCTTGGATTCGTCTTTAGAACTGCAAAGAACTTTACCGACATCTATTGCCTGAAAGCGTTATACTGTTCCCTCGTTCGAGCAACATTGGAATATGGGTCTGCGGTCTGGAGTCCGAACTACAACAACGGATGCGAGCGAATCGAATCAGTTTAACGGAGATTTCTCGAAAACTTATTCATACAGACTCAAGTCAAAAAAGTATACAAACTTACTTTATCGATCCTACGTGTTAAGCAGGCGGAATTCTACACGTACCGCTCTGTACCAACTCAACTTTTCACTTTTAGAACGTTTAATTTCCGGATTTACAAAACGACGAAAGTAAGATTTTCAACTTTCGCAACCTAACCACTACTTTCGCCGACCCGCTGTATGGAGAGACAAAGTGACTTAACCACGAATCAAAACAAAACACTACTTGAGCCGATTTTACACTGATAGAAAAACGTCGAAAGTAACTTGATGAAACGGCTTATCATTTTGTATAATTATTTGTTTTGGGAAATAATAGAAACTACGTAGTTGTTGAACGCGAGCTGATTGTATGCAAAATTTAAGTGGTGTACACTGCGAAAAAATGTTAAAAAGGTGATTCATTTTAAAACAGTTTTAGAAGACAGGTTATGATTCTTCTGAAATAATTTTCTCAAAACCGTATGAAAGTTACTTTCGTCGATTTGAAAAAGTAATCGAGATTTCTTCGTTTTACACTTCGGAGGCTACCTTGAAGAGACCCTTTACGCCTTCGGAGTTACGAGAGCCGCTTCCAACTGATCGACTTGCAACCTTTGCGAATTCGAAGAGACGTTTGTAGAGCTTTAACCGTCGTCGATACTCTAAACGGAAGAATCGATTGCGAAGCTATCCTGCAACAAATGCATCTGAACGTGAAACCTCGTCCACTGCGGAATAGTTCGATGATGAGGCTTCCATTTCGTCGCACCAATTATGGATTGAGCAATGCTGTTCATGGTCTGCAACGTGTTTTTAACCGTGTGGCGTCTATCTTCGATTTCCATCTGACACGAAATATGCTTCGCCGTAAATTTTCTAGTTTTTTCGCTGGCCGGAGGGACTGAAGACATATTTTAAGTTTGAAATGTTTTACGATCTTGACTTTTTTATATTCAATGTTTTGTCATGTTTGTTTTGTTATATAATATGTATTTTTGTTTTTATTTTTAATATCATTGGGACTATACATAGTCTGTTGATGTAAACCTAAATAAATAAATAAATAAATAAAAAATAAAAAATAAATGGAATCCGATGGAAATGATTCGAGATGTTCCATAACAACCTGATTTAGGACGAATCTAGCTAATCTGTTATATGGGAGATCCAGAATTACGAAACAAAATTTTCAGGCAACTTCTGTAAGCCTTTACCGTAGATCTAAAATACAGTGGCTCGTGGGATGTGCCGAGCCCAAGTATCTCTGTATTTTTCCAATAAGCAGATGAAGAAGACGATAATTGCTGATGGTTTTTATATGGAAATCATGCTTCCACGTTGAAAAGTTTTTATTTTGCACGCTTCCAAGCAAGTACTCCTTAAGGCAATTTTACCAATTATCGAAAAACGCAAAAATAATTTTTAGTTCAATATTCCTGACCACCAGCAAAGAATCATTACAAAATTTGAATAAAAAAATAGAAGAATGAACCTTATTTTACTTTTATTTTTTGTTCCTCATTTATTTTTATTCCCCTCGTACCACCCAAATGGTTACGGACATAAAAGAAGATTAATATTTGTATAAGCCTTATATAAAATGAAAATCTATTATGTATCATAATAAAAAAAAAGACAATTTACACCGTCTTCAGCCATAGGCTGCACAGACTGAACATAACTAACATTAGACAACGGACACACGGAACGACCAGTGGACCAGTGAAGAATTTTTCGTTAAACGAAAAGTTTTCTTCGGCTGGGGCGGGAATCGAACCCACACTCCGTAGCACAATACGCCTAAACGACTGACGCCGCTAACCGCAAGGCTACGAAGCCCACGAAAATACATAATTATGTGTGATATCCACAAATTTAAAAATATTTTCGAAACAACGTGAATACATGACATTTACAATACCGTAAGCAAGTGTGTATTAAATACAGTCAAACCTCCATGAGTCGATACCTGAAGGGACCATAGACTCATGGAAACATCGAGTCATGGAACAGCAATGCTTTGAACAACTGTTTGAGCGAATCATCATAGTTACCATGAAATTTTGTTTCTAATAAGATTCCATGAGTCGATATTAAGACATAGAACATCGTCCAATGCATGTTTCACTGTATAATTGATGTCCCTCTACTTCGCTACACATTAGTGAATAAATAATAGTACCGAGAGACCGAATGTAGTACTAGAAGTGGTACCTATTCTGAGCCCGACCACTATGTCTTTATACGGACTTTGATATGACTGTTATGCGAATATTTTCAAAATTGGGACAATACAAGTGGAGTTTGTTTTTATACAAATTAGGAACAAAGACTACTTTTATCGAGCATCTGACGATGTTGAGTTGATTTATGCAAAAAACGCAAATCGGTCGGAAGTCGACATGGGACTGTTATGCGAATATGGGCAGTAATACCCCAACTCCGTAGCACTTATGAGGGTGCCGCTGAGTATGAGGCCTCTTGTTAAGTAAGTGCTACATTAACATTTCCTTCCCCAATCCCAAGTTACGGTAAAGATGGGCGTGACCGGGATTAGCAATATTCATGATTTTGTTATTCTTATTTAAGATTGGGTCAAGGCTTATCCACTAGCATTGTTCCTGAAGGCATTCTAGATGAGATTATCAAAAGAATAAACATTAATATTGCTAGTATCCAATCTACGAAGTATACCGTAACTACGCTAACGCTAAGTCATGTTCATATAATCAAGGTTAGTTGAAATTATGCCTTATCTCACACGTGCATACGCCCCCCAAAAAAAGGGGGAGGGTCAAGAAGAATTCCGGGCATACCATCTTTTTGCAGCACTTTTTCCTTTGAAGTAACTTCAAAAAGTTTGTAATTCGGTTGGTTAGTTTCTGAGAATGAGCCATTTGAAGCACACCAGTCTCGTCTCGGGCTTTTGAGAGTTAAGGTGAAATATTTTCAAGAGCACAAATCCAGTGAACCAGACAGCGGTTGGAACTGAAAACCTTATCGATTGGTTACACGCTGGTAGTGACCAATCGATCAAGTCTTTAGCTTGAACTACTGTTTAGTTCTCCAGATTTGTGGTTTGGCTTCGATGCATCTTCACCTTAAGAAAGGAACTTTATATAGTAACTGACTTAAAAAAGCGACGAAGTCACTAAAAAGCGTTTCGCTCCCAGCCCTGATTCCCATCAAAACAATGTAAGAAAATGGGAATCAAAGGGGTTAAATCGAAGCCAATAGTTAATTAAACCACTATTACTGATTTAATACCCTATCATAGCTGAGTGGTACACCACCCACAACCGCCCTTCTCCAATCAAAAAAACAACACACAAAATTTAATAACCTTGTCCATTCGAACGCCATACGAAACAAAACGGAGAAAAGACCAACACAAAAACAATCGAAAGAAACACACTCACTCTCAAAGGCTTGCATAAAAAGCTCATGGTCCGTCTGCATCGAGTCCATTTTCGGCTGCTTGGTCACTTCCGCGTCTTTCTCCCTCTTCTTCGAAACCATCTTCCGGTTCTTGGAATTGGTCCCACCTCCACCAGCAACAGTAGGACAGTTCCCCGCTCCACTCGCAACGGAACCGCTGCAGGATTTTTGATCTTTTGCTTCCAGCTTGATGGCGGTCGGCGCTTCTTCTGTTACTAATTTACACCCGATTATGGTTTGTTGACCAAGTAGGCGGCGAGGTGGAAGAGGGTGAGCGCGGTTTTCTTTCTTTCTTTTCGATGCAACTGATCAGCAAATTCCTGAGCGTAGAAAAATGATAGTCTCCTATTTTCCCCCACTAATTATCTCACAAGAAAACCACAATCAGGCACTGAATCACCGAAATCAAACGATATTTTCTGCATTTAGCCACTGCGAGGTCACAACAAAACAGATTCTCGATTCCCACAAACTATGCGCAGCTTCGTTTTTGCAAGACGATCGAAAAATAAAACCCGCTCAAAAATTGGAAAATTTGACATGACGCTCACCGACCGCTGGCAGCGGTGAGTTCTGACAGGGAATCGAGTTTGAAAAAGGGCGTACCCGTAGATGGAAAAACTGCGACAGATGGCGCCAAAACACACGTGCTATAAAAATTTCGACTTTTTGAGGCTGTGGACCATTTTACCGTACACTGAGCCAGAACCCGGTCAACCAGTCAGTGATTTTCGATAGCGATCGATATAGATTCGTTTTGAACCGTTAGCGATCGCCATCGTTGGTCAAAGATCTATAAAGAATTATGAAGACTGGTTGGTCGGGAAATGGCGTACGAATTTCATAAGAGAACGCTTGTGAATTGATTTCTTGACTGGTTTTCTCTCTTTCATAAGAGTCTTATGAAATACAAAACGTCCGATATTCACAAGAAATTCTTGTCGTTATCATTAGAGATCTTATGAATATCTTTATTTTCCTAAATTCAAAGAGCGATTCTCTAAATACATAATGGTCGAAAAGAATTCCATAATTGATATCTATGATTCTTCATAAGAGTATCTTATGATATTATACCCATCTATATTATGAACGCAATGATCGATGGAAGTTCACAAGTTTTTCTTATGAGTCTCATTAGATACTTCTTATGTCTTTATTCCATAAGAAATTCGTATGAAATTCTTACGTGTTTTTCGATAGGATGTCGACTGTCTTTCACAAGTGTTAATAATAATTGTCATACGCGCGCTTATGAATCTCTATCGTGAATATTATGTTATTACCATCGCTCCACGTAATCCATAAGATTTTCGTATGGAATTATTAAGAAAATCGTACTCCATTAGATTGTCTTATAAAAGCCAATGATCAATGCGTATGATAACCAAAAAAAGTTTCTTATGAAATTATCTGTCTATGTAATGAGTATTGTTTCATAAGTCTGCAATGGAATTTCATAAGATTCTCGAATAAAAAACAAAATACTTCTTATGTCGTTATTTCATAAGAAAATCTTATGTACCTCATACTTTCCGTTTCCTCAGTGTACATGCTATAAAATTTTTGAGTTCTGGAACAAATCGCCAGAAGAGTTTCTGGAGGAAATGAGCCTTTTTAAGTGCCATAAACCCTTTTGTTCTTTTGACTTTTACTGTGCGCCGTGTGTTGGTGCTGTCTCGCTCTCTTTCACGGGCATCTTGAAAACAGGGCGCACAGTAAAAGTCAAACGTTTTATAGCATGCATAGGCTCATGAGCCTCTGTACGTCTCATATACGGTCGTTTGCGAATACCCTTTAATGGGTAAAAAATCACCCATTTCCGCTAGAAGTGCCTCTCCACATTTAATGAGTAAACACGGTTTACTCTTTAAAGAGTAAAAGCGGTTTATGTCAATGGATGGGTATTTTTTTACCCATTATACAAAACGCCACCGCACCGGAAAATGGGTGAAAAAATCAAGGGGGTGGCATGATCCAATAGAGGCCTTTTCATGTGACAGGTCCGTCTATGCATTTGTTTACATCCCAGGAAACATTGGTAGCTGAATAACAGCTTATTCAGTTTAAAAGAGGCTGAATAAACAGCATTTTAGCTGAATAAGCCGTTATTCACCCATCAATGTTACTTGGGATCGGTGGAGGACCGGTGCATACACGAGGCTGTCATTTTCATAGAAGAGCTGTCAAACAGCTTCCCGATCAGCTGTTTTGGAACGTCATGTGAATAGGCCTATTTACCAACCCAACATCAATTCAACATGGCGTCCAGTGTTCTTGTTTTGATTGTTTTGGGAGGGACAAAACATATGTTTTTATGGGTAGGAGACATCAATAATATCTCGCTGATGCGTAAAACATTAAACAAAATGATGAACAAATGAAAAACGCATCAAATACGACGATTCAATGCGATATGTTTAATTGGGTCCTAAAATGTTTAATGAAATCTTGTTTTTATTCAAGAACACAAAAGAGCATCTCACTGCAACTACTTTAGCTATTTTTCCCGCTCAAATAACGGCTTTATCATGTTTAAACTTTAATTTAAAAATTGGGTCCATAAATGAACCTTGACACTTAAGATCATGTTTGACGTTCGCTTAGTCGACAAAAACACCACAGGGGTTTTAGTTTTAACACTGGGGTTGTTCCTATCTGACATTTCGAAAGGGACACGGAAAACAAAATGCACCCAAAATTTGAGTTTAAGCCAAGGGGTGTGACAAAATCTAAAAAATATGTTTTTTGGACTCAAATCAACGGAAAACATTAGAAAATTGAGTAAACGTGTGTTATTGGCCTAAACTTAAGCGTTTGGCACTAAAATTGGGACAGGGCTTTAGGACCCTATTGTCGCGTAATCGATTAGATTCCATGCATTTTCTTCATATGCATGATTGTATTAATTTTAGGCGTCACTCTGAATAGATTGTTCTTTACGTGCAGCATCACTCTGCACTCTGAATGGAAATTTCTTAACGTCGCAGCTTCAGTCACTGCTCATGTTCGAAAGTAGTAAGTACACGGAGAAAACGGAAAATACTATTTACCATATTATTTATGACATTCTAGACATTAGCCCACTTTAATCGATGCAACTGATAACAAATATGCTTGGCTTTAATATTTTTATACTTTATCAATCATATTGATGAGTTATAATCAGCTGTGCATAAAGCAAAGCAGATATTATTCTGGCGACTTTGTAAAATTTGCTAGTAATTTTCTCTACCTAGTACGGAACGGAAGCCATTGCAAAAATTGCCAATTTTCACCTGTGTTTTCATAAGCTCAATTTCAAGATAAATTACATTCAAATAATCATGTACTATTCACGGTAAGTTTTTCAGCAAGCGTTCCATGTATTCGAAAATTACGACATTACTTTTCCCCCAGAAAACAAGCTCGTTCTGTTTGGCCTCGGCTTAGAGCGCATCGCGGAAGCCTCCATTTTTCGATCTGGAAACGGTATTCCAGGATCTTTGCTGGCACCCTATCAACACCAAGCAACTAGAATCAATGGTAATTTAATAGTGAGAAACTGTTCCGCAAAGAATCAGACGATTGTGTTGTGTCCCGCTACTCCGAATCGGATCCGTACGATGTGCGACGTTGTTCTTGGTTCGGCATGGATAAACTGTTGGACATGATTGAGTTTGCACGGATTCTACGGGAATATCGCCAAAATAGAATAGAAGTTTCACTTTAGTAACAGATGTAGTATATTGTTTTTTTTAAATTGTAATTCATCACATATTTGCGTTTCA
Source organism: Aedes aegypti (assembly GCF_002204515.2). Classification (NCBI taxonomy): domain Eukaryota; kingdom Metazoa; phylum Arthropoda; class Insecta; order Diptera; family Culicidae; genus Aedes; species Aedes aegypti. The sequence goes on along the minus strand of NC_035109.1, from coordinate 222,490,921 downwards.
TTTATTATTAATAAAAATAAATAAATAATATAAACACAAAACTTTTAAATGGAAATGATGAATAATACCGTTTTATGCATGACGTTAATAATTACATAATAAGCATGCTCATACATAATTGTCATTTATACTAGCAAATCATAATGTTGAAATATGCATGTCCAGGAGTGAATAGACCAAATATGGTTTTAGTATGATCTTTACGCTGCTTAGCATATATTTTTTTAACCGTGTACTACATGTTCGAAAAGTTTTTTATTCATACCAAAAGTGTAGTAAACTTTGTGGATTTTGTTTTTGAGTAGATGCTACATGTAGTAAAGTTCAAAGTTTTTTATTCATATCACCCATTATCTTGACGTTTCAATCAGTTATTAATATAGATTAATATAGAACTTCACTCAAGAAAATAGCTTTTTTGAATTCATGAGGATTTGCACATACCTAGCTAAAATTTCCAAAATCATTAGTTTTATTTGTGCCACATACTCACTATGATAGTATTAAATACCATCTATTTGCAGCACATATAATTCATTTGAAACATTTTCAAAGTATGTGCATGTAATACATTTTTCTGAAGCACATTGTGCATCCAAATATGGCATCTATTAAAAGTTTCGCGGTAGTGATATTGATAAACTGCATTTTTATGTTGCATCTGAAGGTAATTTTGCAAAACAAAATCCATACTATGATATTGTTTTGACTTATATTTACTTCTATACAGATGGAGATACCGGATTTCATCAGATTAACAATACAGTAATGGATAATTACCGATCGATGAACCGTCCACATCGCTGCCCACAGAGATGCAATACAGACCAATATTGCCCAAAAAAGATGGTGATGTTTGGATCATTTGCTTCTACTGCTTTTTCTAATTCATTGTTTTATCCTTCCGTCAAATAAATATTGAGTTATGTATAAATCCATCTGTAAAACAAACTTTTCTTTATTTTCATTCATTATTGGATTTGAAATCAAGGAAATCCAAAAAGTTCATTAAAATGATTTGTTAGATCAATATATACCATTGAAGCCTCCTATGTAAAGTATGTGTCTGGTTTATGGAATGGATATGAAGTAATCATACATTCAATGGAAATAAAGATTGGCGACAGTCTATTGATTTCGCACATACTTTCCATTTGCAAACCCACATTGCAAAAATCCATATGGGTTGGCACATGAATCAAATGAGGACATAAGCTTGAGTGTTTGTTTTGAATTTCAGGATTCTAATGTTTTGTTCAAGCTGAAGAAAACAATTTAAAAAAACATTTGGTTGCTTGATATGCTACGTATTTTCCAAGGGGGGGTATCAGCATTTGTGACTAAATGCTACGAGGGGGGAGGGGGATGTAAAAAATCAGTGAAAAAATGCTACGTCATTTATGGACGGCCCCATAGATTTTCATGTTGAATTCAGTCATTGCATCTTCCGGAGCTGAGCTCAAAGCAACCAAGAGTTTCCTGGAATCTGGAAATAGTTTCAAATAATCTAAATAAGATTTCATTTACACCTATGCTAGTATCACTTACCACTTATTATTAATGTTCCGAGCATCACTCAATTATCAAACATAAAAATCTACACGCAAAAAAATTCTACGGTAAAAACTACCATTTTAGGGGGTTAACTTAAGCGCTCGCACCGGCAATTTTCAGCAGACCAGAAATGCACTTGATTCTACCATGTCTGTTGTCGAAATCAGATTGTTGTAAATTATTCCTATCAAACGTACCAGTAATGTGGTGCGAAGTACCGTAAACATAGTAAATTGGTCTGAAATTCCATGGTAGTTTCAAGAATGGGCGTAGTCAGCTACAATAGTAATTTTTACCACAGAATTTTTTCCCGTGTAGTGGTTTAATCAAAACGACTTATGAATAGAATCCTAAAGCCCTGTCCCAATTTTAGTGCCAAACGCTTTAGTTTAGGCCAAAAACACATGTTTACTCAATTGGCTTGTTTAGGGGTATCCGTTTTCTTACATATTCTGAATCTACGCTAAAAATTGAACTAGAATCCAAAGTTTCAGAATTTTTCGTGACCTGGAACCATATTTAAATCACGTTCGAAATTAGTATGGAAATCAGTTTTGAATCACCCCTCGGCAAATTTTACTCCGGGACGAGCTGTCATTATGTAAATTGAAATGTCATTGAGTCCACGGATTGAAATCTTTTTTAATCATTTATAATATCAAAATTAAGTTATTGAAGCGCAATAAAATCGTGTTTTACTTAGAAAAATGTGCTCTTTCGATCAAGCTACAAAGAACCGGAAATTTTTAATCTCTAAACAACCCAATTTTTCAATGTTTTAAGTCCAAAAAAACATTTTTTTATGTTGTTCTAGAATTTGTCACACCCCTTGCCTTAAACTCAAATTTTGGGTGTATTTTGTTTTCCGTGTCCCTTCCGAAATGTCAGATAGGAACAACCCCAGTTTAAAACTAAAAGCCCTGTGGTGTTTTTGTCGACTAAGCGAACGTCAAACATGATCAAAAGTGTCAAGGTTCATTTATGGACCAAAATTTTAATTTAATGTTAAAAATGTGATATAACTTATATTTGAGCGGGAAAAATAGCTAAAGTAGTTGCAGTAACATGCTCTTTCGTGTTATTAAATATAAACAAGACTTCATTAAACATTTTAGGACCCTATTGCCTGAAATGAAGTTAACTATTTATAACTGTTTTTTTTCACCCATTTATGGGTTCACAAATAGTTTTCAACAATGGGTGTTTTTTTACTCTTTTTGAGTTTTTAAATTCCCCCATTTTTTGACAGATCGGTACGCTATTCAACAATGCTCGAGAATTTATTCTAACAGACTCAAGTCAAAAAAGTATACAAACTTACTTTATCGATTCTACGTGTTTCGCAGACGAAATTCTACACGTTGCGCTCTGAACCAACTCGATTTTTCACTTTTAAAACGTTTAATTTCCGGATTTACAAAACGACGAAAGTAAGATTCTCAACTTTCGCAACCTAACCACTACTTTCGCCACCCCGCTGTATGGAGAGACAAAGTGACTTAACCACGGATCAAAACAAAACACTACTTAAGCCGATTTTACACTGGTAGAAAAACGTCGAAAGTAACTGAATAAATCGGCTTATCATTTTGTAATATTTTTTTTGTGAGAAATAACAGGAACTCCCTAGTTTTTGAACGCGAGCTTAATGTATGAAAAATTTTAAAAAGTTGATTAATTTTAAAACAGTTTTAAAAGACAGGTTGTGATTCTTCTGAATTAATTTTCTCAAAACCATATGAAAGTTACTTACGTCGATTTGAAAAAGTAATCGAGAATGGGTATTTTTTTACCCATTAAAGGGTATTCGCAAACCACCGTGTAGGCTCATTGGAAACACACAATTTTGTGTGATTTCGTTCTACCGTGTATGTATTTGTTGTTGTTGATGACAATCATATATATTTACGTCAGAGATTTTTGTTCAGTGTGGTTGTTTTAAAAGAAAATATTTTCGTTTGTTTTTCTTACAAAGTCTCTCTTGTCTCTATCCAATGAAAATTTAATAAAAAATATACATTTTTGTAAGGTTGTAATTGAAAACATTGTTAAGAATAGTGTACAGTTAAGAAAGGAACACAAAATCTAAGAAGGTCAACTCTTATCAAGAGCAAAATGGAATCAAGTTTAAGTAAAATATTGAACATGAACAGACAGCAGCTTAGTGGTCAATTGTATAAGTACACCAACGTAGTTAAAGGTAATGGTTTTGGGCAATCAGAACTTCCCAAAAACCGCTCATAAAACGTTTCATTTTTTGCAGGATGGCAATATCGATGGTTCACAGTGGATGCCCAGGCCGGTTTGCTCAGCTACTATTTGTGTGAACCGTCGAATGATGACTCAAACCCACATATCATAGGGAATTCCCCTCGAGGACAGGTCCACTTGGCCGGCGCAGTAATCTGTCCGAGTGACGAGGATTCCAAAACGTTCACCGTAAACTGTGCATCCGGAGATATGTTGAAGCTCAGGGCGGGAGATGCCCGGGCCAGACAGGAATGGGTTGACGGATTGCGGGCCATTGTCGAGAGTCACTCGAATGCGGCCGCTTCGTTACCACCGAGGGATCAATTAGCTGCCCACGATGCTTTTGGGGCCGCTCGGCAACAGCTGCAGCAAACCGAACTGAGCAATGCTGCCCTGGCCAGGGCAATCGAGAACGTATCCAGCCCGTTGGCCCATACGGATCCGGATTTGCTGATGCTGAAGGCGGTCTCGGCGGCCAGTACCCACAGTTTGCTGCAGTGTTTGGGATTGCTCCAGAGGCACCACGAACTCGCCGATGCCAGAGGGGAACCAACGTTTTAAAACCGACGAAATGCATTTCAAAATTTACGGAAGTATACCTCAGTTTAGTATTAATTTTTATCACAGACACAGGGTAGGATGTCTATTAAAACTTGACCGATATTTAAATGTAGGTCTCTCTATTTTCATTTGAAGGTCTCTAAGTCTTTTTACTAACCAGGATGATCGCAATCCATTTTCTTTTTTGCTTGCAGTAAATCCTGGGGCAAAATTTTAGAGGCTTCTGAAAAATCTTCAGATACTATAACGCGACTATTTCTTTCTGGTTATTCTGGAATTCGGGAATTGCCTCGAGGAAAAGCTTCAGGAATTCTAAACATTTTTCCTGATATACTAACAAGGACTGCTTCAGAAATTTTACTAGAGATTTTTCGAGGGATTCTAAGGGCAGAGCTGATGTCTTTTTTTAAAGACATGATCACTCTTTTCATGCAAGTTTAAATGTATCTAGTAAGCTCTCTAAAGTATCTTGTTTTTTACCACTCGACTATCAAACCGGGTATAAAATTTTAGAGCCTCTATTGGTTCTTCATAAATTTATTCTCATATTTTTGATGAAAAGCTTCATTCATTCTGGCAATTTCCTAGTGATTTCTCCAGAGATTTTCAATGGAATACTTTCAGGGACTCTAGGAATCCCTCAAAAAAATCCCTAGACATTCCATTATCAGTTCTCCCAGAAAATCGTTAGAAATTCCTTCAACGATTCTTAGAGGAGTCCAAAGAAAGCTTACAAAAACTGCAAGAGGACGCAGATTTCTCCAGCAATTCTTTGAACCATTTATTTTCAAGAAATCATCCATGGTTTCTCCCTGGAAATACTTCAAAAAATCCTCCAAGGATTGTTCCAGGAAATCTTTTAAGAATTCATCGAGGTAAACCAGCCACGGGTTGGAAGCCTCGTTAAAAAAAAAAAACAATAATAATTAATATTAAAAATTAATTCAGGAATTCCTCCAAAAATTATCCAGGGGAGAACCATTTATGGATAGCTCCTCCAGTCCTTTAAAATATTTCTCGAGCAAAACCTCTATGAATGCTCAAAATTTCATTCAAAGTTCTACGCCGTATTCAAGAATTAATTCAGTATGTAGCTCCTACGATCTTTCCAGACAAATTTCTTTTAAATTGCTTCCAAAACTCCGTACGGTACGAACGGCTGCACGGTACGACTTAGAGCGGCTTAAGCAACTGGATGTCTTCAGGGTAGCACAAGCTATCGTAGCTAGCAGGCTTCTTTACGGTCTCGAGATCACCTGTTTGAGTCAACAAAATCTCCTAGAAATCCTTTCACCGATTTTCAACTGATGCGTCCTCACTATCTCCGGTTTAATTCCATCAACCCCCGCCGACGCAGCCTATGCAGAAGCTGGTATCCTCCCGTTCCGCCATCGAGTGCACGCAGCCATCTGCCACAAAGCGACTACTTCACACACTACGCTTCAAAAACAGCTGGAAACGACAGGATCGCTCTCTTTGATCAAGCAGATCGTATTCTCCGTGAGGTTGCCAATTCCAGTCTTCCTCCTGTGGCTAGAGTACATGGCATGGGCGAGTAGTTGGCAGCTTCCCCCTCCAAACATAGACGACTAGATAAAAAAGACCTTCCGTAGTGGCGATGACTCTACGGTGCTTAGAACGTCCGTACTGGAACTTCTGCGGACTAAATACCCGGCACATATACACCGTTACACAGACGGCTCTCTTCCCCAGCGTGGAGTAGGTATTGGCATCACCGGCGCCGATCTGACACTCTGTCAAAGCCTTCCAACGGAGTGCTCGGTTTTCTCTGCCGGCCATCTTTTATGCAGCCATCTCACCTGCAAGTGCTCCAATCCTCATCCTCACCGATTCCGCAAGCGTTCTATCAGCCTTACAGCCCGAACGGCCGTCCCACCCGTGGATACTGGGTATACGAGCCCATACTCCAGAGACAGTCATCTTTACCTGGGTTCCTGGGCATTGCGGTATTCAAGGAAATGTGGCTGATACGGGACACCAAATGCCTCGCTTTAACCTTCCCGTTCCACCCCCAGACGTAAAAGACAATTTTACACCGTCTTCAGCACTTAAGCTGCACAGACTGAACGATCACTAACATTAGGCAACGGACAACACGAAACACCCAGTAGCCGAGCGATGAATTTTTCGTTTGACAAAATGTTTCCACCGACTGGAGCGGGAATCGAACCCACACCCCGTGGCACAATACGCCTAGACGACTGACGCCGCTAACCGCAAGGCCACGAAGCCTGGGTTGTTAAATCCGTCAGAGACTACTGGGCTCAAGAGTGACATCAAAAAACTTCGGCTCAGCTTCGGAAGGTAAAGGGAGATACTATTAGTTGGGAAAAGCTCTCCTCACTCCGCGACCAAAAAATAATTTCGCGCCTAAGGATCGGACATACCCGTTTTGCCTACAATTTTGATGGCAGATCCTTCCGTAAAGAGTGTGAACAATGCGGTGTACACAACTCAGCAGAACATGTAATATGTTACTGCCCTCTGTACGAACACCACAAAAGTACTAATAACATTCCCGCAAGCATCCGCGTGAAAATCTTCACGCCGACACGACCGGTGGGCTCCTCGAAAGAGTTCGGGGGTAAGACCCATCCAACAACAAAGTCATTACTCTTATCCACGTTAACGATACTTTCCCTTTTTCTCCGCTTTTTATAAGTTGTGTCTATCGTCCTACGTTAAAAAACCACAATGGTGAGACCCCATGGTTGGGCTCAATGGCTGACCTCTCCGACCTTCTTTACTCAATTTTCGTGGGATGTCCATCTGGCATTCCCAATCAGGTGAAGAACTAGCCATATGTCAATGTGTTAAAATTCACCTTAATATAGAAACAAGAAACGGATGTCTGCATACGCGCAGCACCTCAAGGTTGCATCACTAGAAGAGGGTGAGCTGGATGAAGCCCCTCTTGAGGACTGCTTAAGAACAGTGAAAGCATCAGCCATCAACGATGCGAAGGGACGAATGAACTTCGGGTTAAAGTCCCTCTCAAACAACAACAACATCAACGATGCAGCTGAGAGCAACGTCGGGTACTTGGGACGGAGTCGACGGAACGATTGGTTCGACAAGGAATATAGGCAGATTCTGGAGGAGAAGAATGCAGCGTGGGCGGTCATGCTGCAGTAAAGGACCCGACATAACGTGCAACGTTATAGACGGAAACGGCAACTGCAGACCCGCCTCTTTCGGGATAAAAAACATCGCCTGGAGACGGAGTGCGAGGAGATGGATCAGCTGTGCCGGTCTCAAGAAACAAACAAGTTCGCGCGTCTTTAGAAACACATAAGAGCGTAAGGTGATCGATATGTGGATGCAGCACTTCGACGAACACCTGGAAGGCGTAAGAGCACAGAAAATGAAGGTCGGGACAACGGAAGAAATGCCTTCGCCAGTACTGCGGACGATGGAAACCAACCAGCCCCCACTTTGAGGAAGGTTAAGGATGCCATTCACCAGCTCAATAGCAATAAAGACAAGTTAGATAATGTAGGGACGGATCTGGTGTAGTGGTTACAACTCACACCTCTCACGCCGAGGACATGGGGTCGAATCCCATCCCCGACACAGTCACTCATGACAAAAATGTAATAGTGACAACTTCCTTCGGAAGGGAAGTAAAGCTGTTGGTCCCGAGATAAACTAGCCCAAGGCTAAAAGTCTCGTTAATAGAGATAGAAAAAAAGTTAGATTATAAGTACTTTCGAGCGATCACCATTCTTAATGCGACTTACAAAGTAGTATTGTCGCACCGCCACCAAACCGGATCGCGCCAGTGAGACTCGCGACGCGCCTCAACTCGCGCGATTTTGAAATCAGTTTTTTAGGCGTGGCGCTGCATTCTTACGATTTTTATGAACACAGCGCACTATTCACATATTAGCTGCGACGCACGGGGCCCGAGAAAACAATAATTATAAATAAATGTTGGTCTCGATTTCTACCGGATACATAATATCCCAGATCATCCTCCGTCGTATGTCACCTGTAGTAAACGAGTTCGTGGTAAGTTATCAAGCCGGCTTCGTTGACGGCCGATCGACAACGGGCCAGATCTTAACTGTACGGCAAATCCTCCTAAAATGTCGTGAATACCAGGTCCCGACGTATTACCTATTCATCGATTTCTTGGTGGCATACGACAATACCGACCGCGTAGAGCTATGGAAAATCATGGACGAGAACAGCTTTCCCGGGAAGCTCACGATACTGATAAGAGTGGCGATAGACGGTGTTCAAATTGTGTATAGGTTTCAGGCCTGAAATGTTCGTTTGGATCCCGCCGGGGACATCGACAAGGTGATGAACTTTCGTGCCTGTTGTTGAAAAGGAAAATAACCATCATCGTTTTACAAATTTTCAAAACCAGTTTTTTGCTCAAGTCGAAACAATATTCATGAAAATCTATCATCGTATTGTACCTCCTATCTATAATGAAATGATAGATTTTCATGAGGATTTCTTTGAATTTGAACGACAAAAACTGATTTTTCATTTTTGATGATTGCTGATGATTGAAATTGAATAATGGATTCTTGAGTCTTAATATTGCGCTAGAAGATGCTATGCGGAGAGCCGGTAATGCAGCCTTAACAACCTGGGTACGATTTTTACGAGATCCAGCCAATTTGTTTGCTTCGCGAATGATATGGACATTGTCGGCCGAACATTTGAAAAGATTGCAGACCTGTACACCCGCCTGAAACGCAAGGCAGCAAAAGTTAGACTGGTGGTGATTGCGTCAAAAACAAAGTACATGAGCCGACTGGAATATATATGAAACATATATTGACTCTAATGCGGGGGTGACAACAAAACTTGATATTGATAATGCTCTTGAAACTTTAACAAATTCCATTGTTGAAGCCAGGAGCATTGCAATTCCAAAATGTGAAGTAAAATTTGAATCCGTGATTATAGACGATGATCTTAAACTCTTGATCCGTCTTAAAAACGTGAGGAGAAGGCAATTACAACGCACTCGCGATCCTGCTATGAAAATTATATGGCAGGATTTGCAGAAAGAAATCAAAAAACGTTTTTCACAATGAAGAAACAAAAATTTTGAAAATAAAATTTCTCAATTGGACCCTGGCTCTAAGCCCTTTCGAAAATTATCTAAAATTTTGAAAAAAACCTCAGCAGCCAATACCGGCATTGAAAGAGGAAAACAAATTATTACTAACAAATTGTGAAAAAGCTCAAAAACTTGCTATGGAATTTGAAAGCGCGTACGATTTTAATTTAGGACTTACTTGTCCAATTGAAAATCAAGTTACTCAGGACTTTGAAAATATTCTCAATCAAGAGAACATTTTCGAAAATTACAGGGAGACTGATTTGGAAGAAGTGAGAACTATTATTAAAAAAAATTAAAAATATAAAAGCTCCTGGCGATGATGGAATTTTCTACATCCTCATCAAGAAACTTCCAGAAAGTAGCTTATCATTCTTACTTGTTTTTAATTATGAATCGTGGTTTACGGCCAACCAGCCGAGTGGAAGTTTAACAACTACCGAAAAGCTAAACATTACATATAATTTGCAATTGGATTAGATGGACAAATTGATGTGAAGATTTGCGAAAAAGTTACACGTCTTCTCAGTGAGAATCGAACTCACGACCTCCCGATCTCTAGTTGGGGCGCGTTACCACTACGCCATGAGAGGACTCATGAACGCAGAAGTTAACCTGAATTCGATTTCAGCTCAATAATCACGTGGTCCTTTTTCGCAAAGTGCACCTCTTTCGGAAGAATTAGATGCCCATCCAAACACAACGCTTTCTATATATATCCAATGCCTAGCCCGAGAGCGCATTGTTTTTTAGGTATAGGAATAGCACACTACACTAGCCAGCAACTGCGCTGGCTGAGGTTTCTATTGTGTGGGCTTCCAATGGGTCGCGACGTTCTCAAACGGCAGCATTTTGGGACCAATATTATACAATATTTTCACATCTGACTTACCTGAGTTACCTCAGGGATGTCAAAAATCCTTGTTTGCGGATGACACAGGCCTCTCCGCCAAAGGACGTGTGTCATCTGTAGTCGATTGCAAAAAAGTTTGGATATTTTTGCAAAAATGGAAGATTTCTCCTAATGCTTCCAAAACTCGACTAATAATATTCCCACATAAACCAAAAGCTCTTTATTTGAAACTTTCAAGTAGACATGTTGTCACGATGAGAGAGGTTCCAATAAATTGGTCAGATGAAGTTAAGTATCTAGGGCTCATGCTAGATAAGAATTTAACTTTCAAAAATCACATCGAGGGCATTCAAGCCAAATGTAATAAATATGTAAAATTTCTCTATCCCCTTATTAATAGAAAATCAAAACTTTGTCTTAAGAACAAGCTTTTGATATTCAAACAAATTTTCAGGCCAGCCATGTTGTATGCTGTACCAATATGGACTAGCTTGGAAATGATTATGAAGCTTCCTCCTTGGTATAGTACCAATGAATTACATAGAATATCCAATGTTGAAACATTGGAACAAATGTCAAATAAAATAATTAATAATTTCAGGCAAAAATCGTTACAATCTACTATTACCACGTTTAATGCGTTATATATTTAGGTTAAGTTAGGTTAAGTACCGTTTTGTCTCAAATTCAGAACAGACTCATATTCTGAACACTCGGTTTTTGTATGGCGATATGGTTGAAATATTTCGCTGAAATATGTCATAAAATTAAAAGGAAATGACAGTCAATTGCAATTCATTTTTAACGTCTCCCAATCTATGTGATACCTCGGGAGTAGTGATGATTCTCTTGTTCCACACCAGTGGAATTTATCTGCGATTTAAATTTATTTGCGAAATAACTCTTTTAAATACGATTAATTCGTGCTGTTCAAGATGTTCGGAATATGAGACAGAATAAACAGAGTGCTTGGCATTTGAATCAAAATGGAATTCCATACTCTAACTTTAAAACTATACTCAAAACAAATAATTAACATTATTATCGGCACAGCTAACAGTAAGACTTTGCGAAAAAAATCCGATTTTCAAAAATATCAGCTAATTTATGCCTTTAGGATGCATTTAAAATCACTGTTGGCCTTAAGTGTTCGGAATATTTCATTTTCATTTTGCAGCGTTTGGTGGGGCAATGAGAGCGCAAGTCAGTCCAAAGCCGGGGGAAGGGATAGGTAATGGCCGTAATAGTCTATGCGGACCACTTGAACACCATCGGAAAGGATAAGAAGGGTTGGGGTAAGGTATAGGGAATTGGAGAAGACTTGACACAGTAATGCGATTAATGCTGCAAAATGTAAATGTGCTGAAAGCAATTTAATTTGAGTTTTGAAGTTTGATTTGACTTATTAAAATTCCAGATAGATCGGCCATTGTACAAGTAAGAAAGAGTATGCTGATCGCTTTCTAAAAATTTAATAAACAACAAAATAATAACAATATGAGAGTGATGCTAAGGGCTGCTGATGGCACGATGCGACGCTTTAGGAGATTTTCATACTGATTGAACATTACTATAAAGAGCGCAATTCAATCGATGGTGATAACTTTACAAACTTTATCTGTTTTTGCACTGATTGACGATGCTGATTTATAAAAAAATATTTGATATTATTAGTTCATTTGTATGTGTGATCTATTAGTTAATAATGGAAAAATTTTACATACCCTTGATGATAATACTTCCCTGACCAGAAATATTCTATTTTGAGCATCCTTTTCGAAGCTATTCTATCCAGGTGTCCATGTACTGCTTTCAATTCTGAAATTATTCTTATTGTGCATGCTCATGCATTATATTAGTGATGCTCATAATCATGCAACAGATAAGAAGGAGAGAAAAAGAGAATATAGAAACAGTGATTAGTAATGAGTTAATTATGTAGTTTTGTTAGAATTATAAACAATCAAACAGTAGTAATGAATAGCTTACAAGAACTTTGCAGCATAGCTGAGCCTTTCGGATCGTAAGACCGATGTATAAAAATAATTTGTTTCGAAATTGTCCGCGTGGTCTTCTAGTGCCCCTATTAGATAAGAATCAGTCATAGACATACATACCGAATGCTCACCATGACCCTATGACCAACATTTGTATATGTATAGCCTTAGCTGATGTGGCTTTTCTAATAGGTAGTTCTTTCACTCATTGATTGTCTTCAAAACCTTGTCAAGTATAGAAAATTGATTTTATTTCATTTATTACTACATTGAAGCTACATTGTACTTATTAAATATTAGGTATTATTTTTTGTTTTTATCACTATTGATATTATCAAGGCCAGAATTCCCAGTGAGTGATTGAATTTTATAGTACTAGAACACCATAGAAGATCGCTATACATTACCTAATCATGGAACGGCTTTTTGCTCTATTATTTTAAGTAGATGCTATTGATCTCCCTTTGCTCCTATCCGCAACCCGGTGCACTCGCCATGTTGGTTTTCGAAAACCTCGTAGAAGATTACAAACCGTCAATGGCATTCCCAATTATTGCCCCACATTGCACATTCAAGGGTCTGACTGTGCTCCTAACCCACCCTCAGTTTGTAATCTTCTCGCCAGTTTGAAATTATATTTTCCCGAAGTGAAAGTAATTTTGATGAGTGATAGCGTAGTGCAGCCCAACTGCATAAAACAGTAGTTTAACCAGAATCGTTAGGTCAGAAGATAAAATCTAAATTTTGTAATAAAGAGGTTGCCATTGCTATTCACCAGCGATCAATTATCAAAATTCATCGCTCCCTGGAAAATATAATTCCAAGCCCAGGGAACATCACTGTTGGCCTTAAGTGTTCGGAATATGAGACAAAATGGTAAATTGAAATTATTATTTTTTCTTGTAAGCAGGTGGAATCAACTCACCTGTAAAAAATCTGAACTGCTACGGCAAATGAAATGTAATTGTTGTTAACAAAATGCTAATAAAATCTTAAGTTTGTTTTACCAAATTAGGATGATGGTGATTGTGTATTTCTTTCACTAATGGACTGTGATGTGTGGCTTCATAAGTGCGAAAATGCGAAAAAAAAGCAAAGTACATGCTGATAGGCGGAACCGAGCGCGACAGAGCACGCCTAGGAAGCAGTGCTACGATAGAAGAGGATACTTTTGAGGTGGTTGATGAGATCGTCTACCTCGGATCCTTCTTAACGGCTGATAACAACGTTAGCCGTGAAAAACGGAGACGCATCATCAGTGGAAGTCGTGCCTACTTTGGGCTCCAGAAGAAGCTGCGGTCGAGAAAGATTCACCCCCGCACCAAATGTACCATGTACAAAACGCTAATGGAAGCATGGACCATGCTGGAAGATGACCTGCAGGCACTTGGAGTGTTCGAACGAAGGGTGCTTAGGACCATCTTTGGTGGTGTGCAGGAGAACGGTGTTTGGCGGCGGAGAATGAACCACGAGCTCGCTACGCTCTACGTCGAACCCAGTATCCAGAAGATAGCGAAAGCCAGAAGGGTGCGCTGGGCAGGGCATGTTGCAAGACTACCGGACAACAATCCTGCAAAGATGGTGTTCGCGGCGAATCCGGTTGGCACAAGAAGGCGGGGAGCACAGCGAGCGAGGTGGCTTGATCAGGTGCAACAAGATCTGGAGAGCGTGGGCCAAAATCGAAGTTGGAGGGACACAGCCATGGACCGAGTAAATTGGCGTAACATCGTTAACGAGGTTTTATCAAATTAATTGATGTAACACCAACTAAAATATAAATAGTGACTGTAGCATATTTTGGCCTACACTGAAATCATACAAAATTCGTTATTTGGATTTCCACGATTACATGGTAATGATCTCTGTATGCCATGTACTGCATTCAGGACATCTCATCAAAACTGATGATAAACAACAAAAAATGAATCCAAAAGATCGAATATCTTACTGTTTCTATGTAGGACAATGTAGCTTTATTGCATGTGAGCAGTTCATGGTGATATTCTCACAACGGCCATTCAGAATGGTTCGACGGATGTAGATAAAAGATCATTATGATAGAATTAACACGTCGGCATGTTAGTAAGCTCAGAAGGACTAGTGTATTTGCAACTGTTAATTTAGAAAGTTAAGCTCAGGGTCGATTATTGTGGAGAAGTATAAGTAAAGCGAGAACGTGAAGTAATGACCTTTCATCCCATCTTCAAGTGCTCATCACAAGCACATCACTTCATTCTGGAACTTTAGAACATCCATGTTGAAACTTGTTCACACAAGAAATCTGCTTCCTCGACCGAGTTGGCAGAACGCGCCCATACCCCTTTCTGAATCGACAGGCAGTGTAACAAACCTGTATTATTGTGTTTAGAATTCATATTTTTTTCTCGGGTATTTCCCGTATTTTTTACTGTCATTAGGAATGCATGGATGAATGAACACCCTGTGCTTGACAAATTAGCTAACTAAATGTCCAAAATTAAGTAGATATTGAATCTCCCTAAAACCGCGTTAAATTGAAAATCGTGCGAATCGCAAAATCAGCGCCAGCACTGATAGCTCTAAAACTATCAACTGTGTCATTGATTTCTCAACTATGTACATAAGTACAATACTCAATCCTAAACGTATAATTCAAACTTTTAATTTCCTCCAAAAATCTATCGATATTTACACGAACATTTTACGTTACCTTCTATCCTTATGCTTATGTTTCTTTTTCTCCTTCTTGTGCTTTTTCGCCTTTTTGTGCTCCTTATCTTTCTTCTTTTTGCTTTTCCTCGACGAAGACTTATCCTTTTCGACCCACTCTTCAACGGCGTGCTTAGACGATCCTGTCTTGCGCACGATTTCCAGTAATTTGGCATCCAACTGATCGAGCTGTGGAGGCTTCGTCGTTGATGAGCAAGGAACAACTGCACTGGAAGTTGGCAGTTTTGGTCCATAATATGCGTCTTCTTCCTCCGGCTCACCTTCGGAACTCGAGGACGAACCGTCCGAAACTGCAATCGTTAGGGAAGTGGCCGCTTCATTTTCCGGTCGCTTGATGTCGAAGATGCTTTTGAAGATTCCTCGAGGAGGCGAATTATTGCGTAGAACGTTCATTTGACTTGCGGGCTTGATTGCCACCAGGCTTTCGACTAACTTCAGTTTGTCGGCCTCATTCATCGAGGAGGTTGGCAATTGGTCGGTATCTGGAGGTTTTTTATTCTCATCTTCTTCATCGCTGCTACAGAAGATGGATTTGAAGAGATCCTTCTTTTCTTCCGGTTTCTTGTTAACACTATCCAGCACTTTCTGCTCCAAGTCGGATCGCTTAACCGGTTTAGTTACGGTAGCAGAATGTGTTTGCGGCTTGGAAGTTTCTCCCAAGGAACTTCGCTGTTCGTAACTGGTTGAAGGGGTTTCGGTGCCCGCGAAAAAATCTTTCGCAGACACCCTGATGGGCACGGATTCAGGACGCTTTTCTTGTTTCTCAACTCGCTTTGGTATAACCACGGGTGTCACGAAATCCGATTTCCGATTTACCGGTGCTTCCAGGTAGTCGAACACGGAGAACTTCGTTTTGGGCTTCGATTTCTCCTCTTCCATCATTCCTCCGAAGGGTTCTTCCACATTGAACCGCTTGCAGAGATCTTTATGGGGCTTCCACATTGTACGAACGCGCTTCATTTGAATGTCAGCCTGCTTTTTTGGATCCACAACTTCCTTTTCTGCAATTATACTGGATTCGGTTACGAATCGATCCGACATTAAACCATCCAGTGGTCTGTACATGCGCTGAGCCTGTTCGAATTCCTTGAGTTCCCTCTCGCGATCCCATGAGGACATCCCAAGAGGCTGAAGCGTATTTAGCAGCTCTTCTCTGGTTTTCAGTTTATCGGTAGGCTTGAAGGACAGGAACTTCTCATACCTCTCCTGCTTTTCCGGTTCCGCTATGAATGGTTTGAAACCTTCCTTAGTGGAACCAAGATTTTCCGTATGAGATTTGATGTCAAACTGTAAGGATTTTGTCTCAATTTTTGGTTCTGATACAGTTTGAGTTTTTTCAGCGTTCAGCACATTTCCTCCCACAAAAGAGTCGCAACGTTTATTGATCAAACCAAGTAATGCGGTGCCCTTCGACTCTTGAGGCTTTTCCAACGGTTTTTCTCCTAAAGTTTTGGCTCGTTTTTCGGGATTCAGATCGTGTCGTCCCAAACCTTGAATTTTGTACTTGTTGGCTTCCAAAAGCTGTTGTTCCTTCGCTTCATCCATAGGTTCAAATCTTGTTCGACGTTGCATCCAGTTTCGAGGTGTGAAGCCTTCCGGAATCTTAACGCGAAACACCTTCTTAACACCTTTCACAGATTTCTTTGAAGGACAGAACCCTTCCAAGCAATCGTTCAAATGTGCGGACGATTTGATAGCTGCTGGCTTCTTGGATTTATCTTCCAAAGAGAAGTCATACCGCGACATGTCGTCCTTCGAATAGACGTCCTCATCGTCGTCGTCTTCCAAGGCTCCCACACCGAAAGCTTGACCTCGGATCGATAGCTTCTTGTTGTTCCGGTCAACTATTTCCAATGTATCGAACAGATTAAACCTTTGGGCACCAGCTGAAGGTCGTTCAAGTCCTGAATAGCCCAACCCAAAGCAATTATCCTTAAAAGCAGCTAACAAAGGATCGAAATCATCCGGTGCAAAAGTGATCTCATAGTCCGACGAATCGTCACTCCCACTGTCGGAATCGTCTGCATTTCTTCCTCTTCCTTCAGACCCCGGCAATTCACATCCATACATCTTCATCACATACAGTTCCTTATCGTTCCGATCCTTGGCCTTTTGCTTTTCCCCTCTGGTCTGCCTCTCTCCAATGCCTTGCCCCTCGCGCCAACCCATTCTTTTCAACATGCGGACAGCGGTCTTCTCTCTAGCTGGTTCCAACAACGATTTCAACACCGGAACTCCCGGAATCGGACCATTCCAGTTTCTCGTATCCAACGGTCGCTTACCACCGCATTTGCTCGAATGGGCAAAATCCGCCTTGGGTTGGACCCGCTGAGGTGCGATACCAAACTCGCCCAAATCTTCATCGTCCATAAAGTCCATCGGGTTCTGTGCCCTAGCCGAAGCCTTCTCCTTGCGGGAACTCTTGAACTCCGTTGGTTTCCAGCCTTCCTCGGAGCCCACAGTGTTCCAATAACCGGCGGAAAATCCTCCCGTGAATGCGCCATGAAAGCGACGCTTACCATTCACGTCCAGCACGATTTGGTCCTCCACAGATACGGGTTTCTTCGACGGAATCTCGTCTGGAATAAAAGATTAATTCAGTTCCGTCATAAACTTTGGTAATCCGTACATTACCTTCTTCATATGCCGGCAAGGGAGTTCCGAATTTACAGTAAGTGTCATAGTCTTCATCCATGTTGGAGTGTTTGATTCAATTAAACTTTATGCATGTTGTTAATATTACGATATTTTCATGAAAATTACTTAAATTTTCGATAATGAATCAAAAAATTCGTATCACGACGCAACTGTTTTGTTTTGATTCGCACGCAAGTCTTGAGTTGACGTTTGGCTTTGATGTTTTGTTTAGGGGAGACTGGGGCACCATAAAATATTTCAAGCGTGTTACAGAATAAAGGGGCAAGTGACATGAGCCTCTGTTCTTTTGACTTTTTTTTTTGCTGTCTCGCTCCCTCTCACGGGCATCTTGAAAACAGGGCGCACAGTGAAAGTCAAACGTTTCATAGCATGCATAGTGGATTCTGCGTTCGTGTACATACACGTTACATGTCACCAACACTACTTAAAGATTGCTGGTTGAAAATATAAACAAAGATCAGCTGTTCCCAGCAAAATCAAACGGCAGTATTTTCAACCAGCAAATTTGCGCACGTGTTCGTGACACCGCTCGGCGAGAGCTCAATGAGCCTCTGTACGTGCCATAAATTCTTTTGTTCTCATGACTTTTACTGTGCGCCGTGTGTTGGTGCTGTCTCACTCTCTCTCACGAGCAACTTGAAAACAGGGCGCACAGTAAAAGTCAAACGTTTTATAGCATGCATAGGCTCATAGGCTCATTGGCCGTTGGTGCTATAAAACATTTCAATTCTCGCATAACTTGTGATCTCGCCCTAAAAGCCATTAGGTCGTATGGGTCGTATGAATAAACTGAGCAAAAGCTTTTACTTTACTCAAATCCATCTGTCAAACCAATTTCTTGAGCATTTACTCAAGTTGGTATTATAAAACTGAGCATTTGAGCATTTACTTTTCGAACATCCAAATTCGTATGAATAAAGAAGTAAAACCTGAGTAGATGCTCAGAAAATTCTGAGTCACCTACTGACCATGCTCAGTTGAAATTTTAAAGTATGAAAATCAAATTGAAAATTGTAAGAAAGTGCATGTAATCGGCGGTTGTTGCGGACGTGGATAGAATTCAGTTAGTCGGATTTCATAAAGCTAGGCACTACGACAGATAACTGTGCAGCTACAAAATGTGAATCGATCTGTGTTAAATCTTTGGCTCCGGTGCTATTTACCATGCCAGCATTTGACCGTTGACCAAAATTCGTACTGGCTAGAACAGTCTGCTTCACGCTTTGTGAATTGCATAGCTGGTACCAACAGAACTTATGATCAGCTTAGGGACTGTACATTCATTACGTAAGACAATTTTGGAGGAATGTTGACGTTCCTTTACCCATGGTTATATTTTTTGTATGAAATTTAAAAATTATTCTTATGGTCTGTAAGAAATCTCAAACTTTCCTTCCCTCAATCCTCCCGTATTTAATGGACTGCACCATAGGAACTTAAATAGTGTTGATTGGCGCAGTAAATTCTGCAAGCCGGTTATGTACGAATGAACCCGAAAGAAAATCATCGTTTATATGATTAGAAATACCCATTTGCATTTCGACAAACTCGGCATTTATAATCAACGCAAGACTTGTAATCGACGCTGAGACAACACTGACCACATTACGTTTATTTCGCGAGAAAGTAACACTTCTTATACTAATAAAATCAAAATTTCTTCAGAGATTCTTTTAAGTATTTCTCTAAAAAGTTCAATAAAATCTTTGTGTTTCTTTTAGAAATTATTTCGAGTTTACTTTTAGATACTTTTATGGGAATTAATCCACAGTTTTCATTTTTTCGTTCCAAGAACCAATCCAATCCAAGCCAAGCAATCCGCCAAGAATTCCTTTATTCTTTATTAGTATCTCTAAAAAAATGTACAGGATCCCCATGCTTCATCATTTTCTCTGAAAATTCCTGGAAAGTTTCATTAGAAGTTTTTTTTTAGAAATCCATCTACAATCACTCCAGCCACTTTCCTAAAATTCTTCTATGAATATCCCCACGAAATGTCATGGAATTACAACATTTCTTGGAATTCTAGGGATTCCTACTACAATTCTTGCAGATATCTTTCGATGAATAATTCAGAAAATCTAGAAGGAATTATTTAAGTTACATATGTCATAGGCCAAGGCCCCAAACTTTTTGTATCCACGACTCTCTCAGTCATCAACAGTATTCTTCGCGATCCATCTATGTAAAATTGTAAAAACTAAGAGTTTTGTATTTCGTGGTCTTTCATTAGGGTTCATTCACAAATTTCATAGCGTTGAAAGGATGGGTATCATATGATGTTACAGCTCCTACAAAATTTGTAGAATATTCATACAAAAAGCGTTACGAGTGTGATTCAAGATGTGATTATTCCGCTACCCACTAAAGACTGGCCCAGGACCTCCGGGGGTCGCGACCCACAGTTTGGGAAGCTTTGCCATGGGTAATTATTAGAAGATTTTCACTAAGCATCTTTAGAAGACTCCCCAACAATTTCTAAAGTAGATCCTGAAAATATTCATAGAGAAATTAGACAAATATCTATATGAAAAAAATCGAAATTCTTAAAAAAATATTTGGAGAATTTTTTTATCTTTTGTAGACGTAGTTTGTATAAAATTATTTGAAAGAATTCTTGTAACAACATTTGAAACAGTTTTAGGGAATGTATTTTTCAGAATGCTTGTTGTACCTTCTAACTTTTCTGTAAACTCTAGAAGCATATACATGAATAAATCTTCGGAAGAAATTGTGCAAATTCTTGTAGAAGTGTTAGGAATCTCTAGAGGGATCTTTGAAAGGTTCTCGGACTAATTTTTCGGAGAATGCCCTAGTAAATTTATTTTGAGATAGTTAGTAGTAGAGTTCGCAGGCTCTTGATATTTTCGACAGTCGAACTTTGGAAATTCTTCGATAACTTCCCCTCGCTACCAACATGGCTATTTGGGGAAGTTTTCAAAAAATAGGCATTCGACTAAGTAGCATAGTTTATTTATTTTGTCCTTGACAGAGGCGAGGGGGAATGCGTGCTCTCTTTGTCCACCCTGCTTGAGACCATGTTTCAGAGGGTGGCCGTAGGTTTTCACACCAACAGCATATCCGTTTGAACAATGATTTGTCCTATGGCTTCTCCTCTACTGGTTGCTAATCCGGTCGTATGTGGCGTGTTGATCTCAGTTTATTCTGTTTTTCCTTTGTGGCTTGGTGACTTGAGCTCGAATTAATTTTGCAGAACGAAATCTAGCGTCTTTGTTTTAAAGTTGAGGTGGTAGCTGTTGAAGTTGTTGGCGGATTGGATTCTGATGCCGTCCGACCCCGTAGCGGACTCAGATCGAGGTTTTCATTTGGTGAAACTCAGGTTTGTACTTGTGCACCTGAGGGATAAAAATAATCAAATTTTTACCGTTGCGGTCGGCACAGAATTATTTCAGAGTCTTTCACTTACTCACCTATTTCCGGCAGACGTGATGCTAGTTGAGTTTCACCCTTGTGTGTCCCTCCATCAGCAAGCGGCAACAGACTACAAAAACGGGTAAAATCCGATATGGGACTTCTATTTGCGGTTTCCACCGTTGGACCCGAGACGCTGGACTACTTTTAACAACTTGCAAAAATAGGATAACCAAAACAAAAACAACATTTTGACAGAGTAAATGCTATGTTCGAATTTCGAACTTACTCTGAGTAAAGTATCGTTTTATTCATACGGTTTCGAGTAAATGCTCAGAGACTTTACTTTGCTCGAATCAGCTTGAGCATGAGCAAATGCTCGGTTTTATTCATATCACCTATTGGTAACTGAGTGTGTAGCACCTTGTTTCTAAGCAAATTAATGGATCAGGATGAAAACTATCACCACTGGGAGATAGAGGATGCATCGCAGCAATATTGAATAACGTGTAAATCCATTCGTTTGCTCGGTAACAACAAGCTACACACTCGGTTACCAATGGCTTTTAAGGCGAGATCACAGGTTATGCGAGAATTCGTCATCTAACGCAAAGCTAAAATGCTAAGGTGGCGCTGATTATGATGATTGGCACACGGAAAAATGGCATAAGTTTGAAACAATCAATAGGGGTTCATTTTTAATTTGAACATCTAGTCACCCTAGACACGTGTTTCTGGTTACCTCTTTCACTGTTTTGTTTTGATTCTGCGTTCCGTTCCACAGCGTTCCATTCCTCTTTACTCCGTTCCATGAGCTAAATGACGTATGAACCATTTTTAATCTGAACGATGTGCAAATTAGCGGGGTACAAATTAAAAAGTGTTCAGATTAAATGCGGTCAAACCAACGGGGGTACCCGGTATTGGCCTCAGACCCTTATCTTTTCTGAACCTCCTTACGGTATTTATTCGGGGAGGGACCAGTGCATATAGCACTTAACATATGTAGCAGAAGTAGCCTAGGCAAACTGCTTCTTCTAGCCGACTTAAACAATGTTACAAGGGCTGAGCAGCGAGGCAACGAAAAATGAGCGAGGAAGATGCAGCACAAAAAAAAACCGAGTTAAATTCCATCAAAAAAGGGTGCTCTCACAACTCCCCGAGGACTGTCTGTTCGGGCGGCAGACTCGAGAGTTCGTTTGAAGTGTGAGTGATGGTGAGCATCGCAACGAGAGAGAGAGAGAGAGAGAGAGAGAGAGAGAGAGAGAGAGAGAGTGTCTGAAAAAAATCCTCGCATTTTTCTGCACTCTCACTCGAATCGCTTGAGGATCTGTGTTGAAAATTTTGAGTTTATTTTTTTCTCCTCAGAAAAACGGCAAAATTGCCTCCTCTTTGCATCGCAGAGGAGTTTCTATCAAGCCTGGAAAAAAGTAAAGCTATGAATGTCAAAGGAACTAAACAGATACGCTGAACTGAATTTTACGCACGATTAATTATGCTCTTCACATAAAAAGTAAATTACTTACTTGTTGGCATCCTCCAAACTTAGCAGCTCTTCATTTGCACATTCAGAAGCACGTGTTAATGTGTGGCAGCGTTGTTTTCGATTTTGACAGATGCGCTTTGCCGAAATTCGGAGAAATCAATCATTTGCTGATTATTATGGCGAATTTAATTACCGAATTCCGGTTTTATATGTGATTTGCCGTAGTTCGTTAATTTTAGTTATAAAGTTTTTAAATTCAACGAGATTTCAGTAAAAATAAGCTTTACCGAGTGAATTCGTCATTTCATTTTACCGATATGAAATTCTGAGATTAAGTGTGCACGCGAAAATCCTTTGGAGTTTGACATTTCATTATTGATAATTATTATTCCTTCCCACGCAACTTTCACTTCGCTTCGCAATTCGCGTCTACCTTGGCCGCGCCCTTATATTGTCGGGGGACGTGTCTCCTCCGCATGTAGTGAGCATGCGATCTCTCACAACAATGAAACGCGGGCAATCGAACACGACATGCTCCACTGTTTCCTCCACACCAGCACAATTGGGGCACGCAGGAGATTCTGAGTGCCCGAACCGATGCAGATACTGCCTGTAGCAACCATGTCCTGAGATAAACTACGTCACTTCCCCATGATTTCTTTTATACCAATCTGACCCATGGCCGATGACTCCTCTGGCACCTCTTTGATTGAAGCATTGGACATCTTCCTTGATGATGAGCCAGATGGGCGTCATCCTGCCCGGATAAAAACGTATCATTCAGTGAATGGAATAAACCATTAATGTACAATATAACGTATTGGATACAATACAGCGTATTGTAATTGATTGTCGAAGCAATATAATTCTTGTTTGGATATAGAATTCAAAAACAATATAATATATTGTAACAGAACACTGTATTGTTTTTAATTGGTTTTATACCTTACAATTTTAGTCAAATTCCTATTTTCGCGTAAAACAACTGTTGCTTTTCTCTATGTAGCTTTGCTGAAAGAAATAAACAAAACAAGTTCAAAAAGCAAGAAAAGTTGGGTGGAAAATATTCAAAAAGTAAAAATAAGTAGTTTTTTAGAAGTCACTTGACATTAGCTGTAACGACGAATGCAACCATGATACAGTTTGTTGAATTGTTTTTGTAATGTACAACAATTCACGAATTGCTTATCAAGACAATACATGAACAATATATCGTATTGTATTTTCAAAATGTTTGTATGAGAAAATATCTATATTTTTATTGTTACGATAGCAGCGAGAGCTGTCAAAGTGTGAGCCAAACGAACATGCGTTATGTTTGCTTTGAACTTTTCTTGATCATACATTATATTGCAAAAATCTCATATACCATACAGTGAACTGTTCAAAACAATATATTGTACTGTAATTGTATTGTCATTTTACAATATACTGTATTGTATTTCCAATATATTGAATGGTACTGTTTCAATACGTTATATTGTTTTTGTATTGTATTTTTTATCCGGGTGGCACACGGAAAAAATGGCATAAGTTTGAAACAACCAATTTTGTTGGTTGAAATTTAAAATAGAAATATTAGTAGTAGAACGCTAATGGCGTTGTTGTCACAAAATTGATTTTAATTATTATTACCTTAAATTATGGATTTCCATTGTTTGTTCAATACCATGTCGTTGTTTTGGTTTCTAAAATTAATTTGACACTTTGAGGCCCGGTACTCAAGCTGTCAGTTCGTGGCAAACTAGATGTTGGTAACACGAATAGCAGCGACATTAGCATTCTTAGGTTAATGCTTCTACTAAATTTAAGGTCGAAATTTGGTTGTACAGTGCACCCCCGCTAAGTTGAACGGTACCTCATGCAAACCATCGGGGTTCATTTTTAATTTGAACATCTAGTCACCCTAGAAACGTGTTTCTGGTTACCTCTTTCACTGTTTTGTTTTGATTCTGCGTTCCGTTCCACAGCATTCTGTTTCACCTTACTCCGTTCCTTGAGCGTTTTAACCCTCTTTTAATCTGAACGATGTGCAAATTAGCGGGGTACAAATTAAAAAGTGTTCAGATTGAATGTGGTTAAACCAACGGGGGTACCCGGTACACGGGAATAAATTCTGTGGTAAAAATTACTATTTTAGCTGACTACGCCCATTCTTGAAACTACCATGGAATTTCAGACCAATTTACTATGTTTACGGTACATCCCACCATATTACTGATACATTTGACAGAAATAATTTACAACAATCTGATTTCGACTACAGCGTATTTCTGGTGTGCTGAAAATTGCCGGTGCGAGCGCTTAAGTTAACCCCCGTATGGGAAATATCCCCGGGGTGTACACACGAGCCTATCGATCGCAAGGCCCTTGGTTCGATTCCAGGTTGCCGCGATAACTATTTTTGTTTTCAAATTTCGGTTTCATAAGGCAAATTTATGAATTTCAACCCGATTCCTTGTGCCGAATTTTCATAAGGGGTTCCTATGTTTATCGATAGTCCATTTGCCTGAGTGTAGGACAAGTAATGGCCAAGAAATACTTCAGCTATCCAAATTACTTGAGCTGTATTTATTTACCGAATAACACGTCGCGCACGCAGTAGCGAACTTTTACTTACGAGCTTTTATACTGCTTTGCGACTAAAAACGGATGAACCAACACACTCAATCTGTTCGGTAAAAATAACTGGGTTTTGGAACTACCGAAAAAGTCAGTAAACTAAAAAAAAATGTCAGAAATCGAAAAACAGAGATTTTTTTCTGACATTTCGTAGAGAGCTTTCTTTTTATATCATATATTGATAAAAAATAAAACATGTTGAAATTTGCTTTTCAATTACGCGTGGCGACAGTTTTCATTTTACTGACTTTTTCGGTAGTTCCAAAACCCAGTAAAATTTTACCGCGCCAGTAATTTAATCTGTACACACCAAATTTTTATTGCTGTAAATCAGCAAATTTTTGCTGATTTTTTTTGTGCTGTAAATTCAGCAATCGATCCAGCAAAATAAAATTTGCTGATCTGATCAGCAATGCAAATTCTCATTCAAATGACAGCTGGGTTACTGACCATTCAGCAAAACGAATTTTGATTTGCTGATTAATCAGCACTAGGTTATTTGTTATTCTCGTGGGATTTCTTGCTGATTTCCAGCAATTTCAGATTTCCAGCACCCGGTTGATGAAAAATTTTAGGTAACATTTGTAAAAGTTGTCATAGAAAACAATAGAAAATGCGAATGCGTTGTATCATAAACATTTATTTATACAAAAAAAAAACACAATTTTCTGCGCTCTTGGGGGAAAATCGACACCGTCTACCGTAACGGTAATGTTGCCACCTAGAAATAAACATTTTGATGTTGATTGAACCATCAATATCATAGCGAATGTTTAGTATTTACCAAATACGATATAAAAATAAACATAAATATATAAGTGTTCGGGTAAACATTTCTTAAGCTCCATGCTGATATTGTGAGTCAAACGAGTGGGAGAAATTTTTTCTTGTTTTAAATTTATCGGGTGACAGATAAAACAGTTTGCTGATACGAGTTCAGTAATAATGTTTGCTGGTTTACAGCAAAATTTCAAATGGATTGCTGGTTATCAATCATGTGTCATATAAATTACTGAAAATCAGCAAAACTGATGATGATGACAAGTATCCAGCAAGTTAGAATGCTGAACTCCAGTAAACAATTTCAGAAATGCTGTATAGCAGTAAAATAGTGCACACCAAATTTTCGATCAATCTTCCAGCAATTTCGTTTGCTGAAACCAATCCAGCAATACACTATTTTACTGATATACAGCATTTCTGAAATTGTTTACTGGAGTTCAGCAATCTATGCATATATGCATGCCATAAAACGTTTGACTTTCACTGTGCGCTCTGTTTCCAAGTTGCCCGTGAGAGAGAGCAAGACAGCACCAACACTCGGCGCATAGTAAAAGTCAAAAGAACAAAAGAATATATGGCACGTCTTCTTCTTCTTCTTTCTGGCGTACGTCCCAACTGGGACAAAGCCTGCTTCTCAGATTAGTGTTCTTATGAGCACTTCCACAGTTATTAACTGAGAGCTTTCTTTGCCGATTGACCATTTTTGCATGTGTATATCGTGTGGCAGGTACGAAGATACTATATGGCACGTACAGAGGCTTATTGTACCTTCCCACAATGGACTTATCCACGGTCTTCTTTTATTGTCGATTTTCTTTTTCTTTTCCGCTTTAAATGCGGGCCGTGTTTACATAAAATGACATCCGGACTAACATCCAGTGAAGGAATGTTCACCAAATGAACATGAAGTGAATGAATGTGCAGCGAAATCATTCATTTTCTGTAAACATGGCCCGCAGTAAAGGTTTTCTTCCCGCTGGAAGTTGCAGCGTGACGTCATCGTAGATTAGTTCATACGCAGGTGAGAAGAACTGTCATTTAAAATTGAGTTCTCTGAAATTTCTTAACCCATTCAGTCAAGGAATTTATTTACTATTCTTGAGCGAAACAGCATACTTAGCTTATCACCAAGGCGGGTTCACTTCACTACACTACTGGTGACAGAATACAATTCACACACCTTGCTTATTACTGAAAAGGAGCCATCTATAGGCCTATTCACATGACGTCTCAAATAAGCTGATCGGGAAGCACTTTGACAGTTCTTCTATGAAAATGACAGGCCCGTGTTAACACCGGTCCTCCACCGATGTTAACAAATGCATAGACGGATCTGTCACATGAAAAGGCCTATTACGTTTTCAGTTTTTAGATCGCTGTCCAGTTAAGGATTCGAGTTCTAAAAGGGATCCACTTCTTCGAGGAGATATTTTGACATTTCTTTATTTACTTTTTGGCTGATGCACAACTCGGCGCATGGGATACCGGCACGCAACTTCCCAATCAAACAGGCAGTGACTGTCGATAGGGATCGATATCGATTCGTTTTGAATCGGTGGCCATCGCCACCGCTAGACAAAGCTCTATAAAGAAATTGTTACACTGGTTGATCGAGTTAAACTACGTTTGAACCATTTTTAATTTGAACATTGTGGCAATTGGCGGTATGTTAACTAAAACGTATTCAGAATAAAAGCGGTCTTATTAACGGGATGCCCGATATAGTTTACTTATTTTTCGGATCATCTAATAACTCAAGCCTCCAACAAATTAAGTAATATATTATAAGCGTATATTTCTTGAACATTCTACTATTTTAATTGGAAATTTTTAACAGGACAAGATCTTTGATCTTTTCATACTCAAAGTATCGTGGAAAGTTCAATGGTATCTGCATAAGCTTCCACCTGGTAATACCAAACCTGTTATTTCTTCTATAGAAAACCCTCAGGAAATGCTCGTAACTCGGAGCCACCGAATCCATGTCTTCAACGGTGAAAACATAACGTTTTTCAAGCGCGATGTATACTCCTTTGAGCTTAGGTAGTTCCAGTAGCAAGTTTTCCAGCGTCATTACGAAGGCCTCCGTAATGTCATCGTCATAGATAACTGAAATAATAGTAATAGCATATTAACTACTTTATCCAAAAACTATTAATAATTATAAGTAATCATGCATGGCTTAGTTTGATAGTACACTTGGATCTATCGCTAGAAGTGAAAGTAGACTTAAAATAAGTATATGATACTTTTTTTTTGTTTTTCGTTATTTTTGCATCATTTTTCATGTTATCAAAAAAAAAATTGCTAGTTTAAGAATCTTTTCCGATCTTAATCATTATTCATCTGGTTACTAAGTTATTTCGAAATTCCTAGTGAGACTTTATTCTGCCGGTAGCAACATAGATAGAATCAACAAATAGAGAGAACCCAAAGGACTGTCAGATTGTGATGCTTCCGTAGCCAGCATCAAAACTATGCGCAACACTGCATTGAGGTTGGCTGTCAGCTTGGGCCTTTGGCTTGAGGGGCTTGAGCAGCCTCGTAATGCTGGCGACGGGAACATTTTGTTGGTTGGTATAGTGCTGCCAGTCCCTTGAGAGAACCATAGTGAAAGTTTGTTTTCATTGATATCTCGATGGTCCCTTGGATCGCAGTTGCACTGGATTAGGCCTGTTCACAAATTACATAACGCTGAAGGGGGTAAGTGGGTGTTCTCAAAATGTTGCAGCGCATAAAAAATTCATAGAATACTCATACGAAAACTCGTAACAAGGGCCATTTTCAGCGTTATAAAATTTGCGAATGACTCCTTTTGTGTTATGTAACTCAATACCTCCCAAACCGGAATCATCGACAAGCGGAAACCATGTTTTCTCTAAATCTATACGTTGAACCTAACGTCGGGCATAGTGCGCTGAACAGTGGATTTGGTGTGCTACACAGCGCACCTTGCCCGACGTAGCTCCGAAGAGAAATTTGATGGAACTAGTATGTAAATCATGTTTAGGATGTGGATTCGAGACTTCGAAAATCTCTTTCAAATGGACCTGTGGAAAGGCTTAAAAAGCAAGTTAAATTTACTTACCATCAGCTGCTATGACATACTCTACATCTTGAAGTTGTGCTTTAAGTGTATCTGGATAATTTTCATACTGAACTTTGAAATTAAGTTCTGTAACAATCACATTGCAGTTTGGATTTTTTAAACTGGAATTTCTAACTATATTAGCCTGGATCAACTGTAAAAGTCCACCGACATCAATATCTAGAACAGCAAGAAGACAATTAAAAATACAAAACGGAAATCAAATAAATAATATCTTACCGGTACAGATTACTTCGCATGCATAAAAACTAGATACGATACTAGTCAACCCAACTCCGGATCCTAACTCCAGTATCTTTTTATTTTTAAATTTCTTCTCGTTATGCAAAATATAATCTGCTAGTAATAAAGCACCCCTCCAGATTTGGAGACCCACAAGATCGAGTTTCGTTGATTTGAGATGTTCTAAAAATAACATTAGTCATACAAGCATTCCCCAATAAATCAAAGCACGTTACCTATCTCAATAACGCCTTTTCTTTTACGCTCTATAATTAAGTCCCCATCTTTGTCGGTTTCAATAGATGGTTTATCCTGCAATTCAGCTAATATTACACTTTTTTCACTAGAAAGCTTATGTGCGTCTTTTTGATGACCGTTGCTATGATTGTGTGCTACATTCAAGCCGTATCCATTAAAATCTAGATTATTGCCTTCTTCCTCTGTGGAGCACCCATTCTGTCCTTTCGTTTTTTCATTTTCTTTCGGATAGACAAATGTAAATTTAGATATGCTGTCTGCGAAAAAAAAAGTTATGTTACTCGCAAAATTTTGGCAAAATCTTCCAAAAATAGCTCTTACTTCCATTTGTTGCGTTCGTCGTAGAAAAATCCGTTTCAGCATATAGCTCAGAACACACCTCGAAAGTTGCCATAGGATCGTCACAAACTAGGAACTATTGCCAAAGATACCAAATCAATCACAATAATATTAACAGTTTGATTATTGTCTATTGATCTATTGTCTCAAACATTGACTGAACTGCACTAATCGTAGATTGAAAATGTATCCGGAAAAGAATACTGCGAATTGGCAAGATGAGGACAGCTGATGTATTCGCTACCGCATCCACAACAAGACTGAGATTACGCTTTTGAGAGAATGAATAAAACAAAAGAGCAAAGCAAATTTGTTTATAAATAAATTTATCTTATTCACACACACCACGAGCAATCCGGTGTAACATAATAAGTGTTGGTTGAACTGTAGGTTGATTAACCCATAGCATTAATACTAAATAACCAAGCTTCACATGTGCCCATGTCTACGATAGGTCAGTTTTACTTGTACGATAAGAAATTTTTGATCAACTGTGCAATTTCATAAACTGATTACACTATCGTGATCGTCAGTACACATTTTGGAAATACAAAACTAGTTTTAGCCGTTAATTAGACAAAGCCTATAAACAAGATATCTTGTACCGTTTACGAGATTGTCGTTATTTTGTCAAAATTACCCGTAAACTAAATATGACACAGACGTACATATAGTCGTTTTGATTGCATCATTTTTAATCAACAATCAATTTTAATTGATATAAGTTACAACAAAACCATTAACAATCCAAACAACACATCATTCCTTTGCCACGCAAACTATTACACTGTTTCAGACAGTCGCGTCGGAAAACATCAGACGACCAGACACTCAAATTTAGGATTGACTATAAATAACTAGCGTCAGAAAACAGCTGATACACTTTCACTTTTCACTGTCAGCACGTGACACACGATTGAACTATAAATATAAACTTATTTCCTCGATATGTGATAGTTTTGCACACTCTACATAATTACAGGATGCTGGAAGTAGGCACACACTGTCTGTGCAATAGTGATTTAACCATTGGCGATGGCAGCGACTTAGTAACTTTATTCCGATGATATAGTTATGGGACTGTCATTCTTTGCAGTCAGCATGGAAATCAACTTTTCTAGTCGCTCTACTGATAAATCTCATAAGAACTATTTCGCGTGAATATAGATCACCGTCAGTTCGGCGCTGATAGCGCTGATAGTTATTAGTACTTTCGATGTAAACAAAACAGGCGCGTCTCGTAATATAGACATGTATACATATATGCTCACAGCTGCCATTGACATTCAATACATGCATGCAGCGAAGTAATGTCAATTTTAGCGTAACGGATTTTTGATAGTATTGGTAGCTACGAAAATAGAGTCACTGTTCCTATTCTGTACCCGAATTTGATAAACCCAGTTCTCGCATAACTTCTGATCTCGCCCTAAAAGCCATTGGTAACCATGTGTGTAGAACGTTGTTTCTGAGCATTAGAATGGATTTTCATGTCATTTTACAACGCTATGGGGAAGAAAAGATCATTATCTACCTGCCCGTGATGTTGGTTTGGATGCTTATTCTTTCATTTGCTCAGAAACAACGAGCTACGCACGTGGTTACCAATGGCTTTTAGGGCGTTATCTCAGAGTATGCGAGAGTTGATGATGATTGGTACCCGAAAGCAAATCGAACTATAGAAAAATCATATATTCCACTGTACCAACACTGTTAGGTGTCGGCCAGGGTAGACGCGTCACGCGAAGCAACGCGAAAATCCTTTGGAGTTTGACATTTCATTATTATAATTGTTATTCCTTCCTATGCAATTTTCGCTTCGCTTCGCAATTCGCGTCTACCCTGGCCGCGCCCTTAAACACAGCAACGAGGGACACAAATCGTTTAGCAAGACAATGAAAATGCACAGTTGTTTATTATGCTGTAAAACTTTCATTTTATGTGCAGCCAGTCATAATCTCATAATACGTTAAATTTGAGATTTAATATATTGTCGGCGCGGTAAAAAGTTAGAAATGATTCACTCGCTGGGCGTTTGTAGGCTTCCTGTAGATTTCGAAGTTGTAAGTTGAACTTTCTTCCCTGGTGACAAGTAGATCCAAAAATGATAGTTTTCCATCCTTCTCTTCCTCGTGGGTGTACTTGATATCCTTGTGTACGCTGTTGATTGTATCCAAAATTTTAGCCAGATCGTTCCGCTTGATAACGCTGAAAATGTCGTCGACATATCTCCACAATTTATCCGGTAATACTCCCTGTTTCTTTAAATTTTCCTAAAAATTCGCCATGAATAGTTCGCACAAAAACGGGGAGAGAGGGTTTCCCATGGGGGCTCCTTTCGTCTGTTTGTAGAAATTTCCTCGAAATTGAAACTAGTTTTTGTCCATGCACAATCTTGCCAACCTCATGTATGTCCTGACCTTTCCTTTCCATGCTGCATCCTTCCTTTGGGGTAATAACCAGTCTTCGAGAAGATTTAGGGAATCCTTTACTGGAACGCTGGGGAAAAGAGCCGCTACGTCGAAAGAAACCATCATCTCGTCATCCTCGATGTGCCCTGACTCTAATAGTTTCTGGGAGAACTCCTGGGTGTTTTTAACTGACCTAGTGGGAAATGGATTCGGCATACTCTGGAATTCCTTGACTAACCATTTCGCCAGTTTATGAGTGGGGGATCCGTCGGCCGAGATGATTTCTCGCATTTCCTTTCCTGGTTTGTGAATCTTCGGTAGTCCTTTAATCCGTGTTTGAGAAATGTTTCTTCTCCTTGGAAACTGGATGTGGCGGAGAGTCTAGAAATTTGCAAACAGGTACCTACGACGCTACTCAACAGAGACAACGGCAACGGAAATACATGGCTATTCAACTTGGTACCTACCTGGGAGGGAGGCACCGATACTACACACGAAATATAGAACAAAGTTTGTTTGAACTGCAAGATAACTCCAGCTTGCCAACAACAATCAAGGCAGGCTTGGGAAAAATCGCTAGTTTTCTTTTGTTGTGTACTTTTTTTCTTTCCTGACAAACATGGAAAAAGGGCCACAGTTTTCTATACACCAAATATTAGTTTTCATTGGAAAAAGTAAAACCATGCGTTTTTCAATACTTTATATTCAATCAGTTGAAAGGTGCTCACGTGACATTACTTGCATTATGTGCATGAATTGATTTTCATTCAATTTTTGTCACTTTTGATGTAATGCGAAAATGTGTTTTAATCAGTTACGCGCTTTTTCCATGTTAGTCCAATGTTTGAGATCTGGGCTCACAGTGACAGTTCGTGACAGCGGAATCCCGGCTCACTATGACGTACGTAAATTGTGTATTGGTTTCTCCCTCCCAGGTACCTACTAATCGTTCCCGTGATGTACCTTTCAGCATTTAAAGTTTCAACAAAAGAGGGATGGAATGTACCTAAAAGCTCATAAATTTTAAGTTAAAAAAAAAATAATGGGTAGGGAAATACGTTTATACCTAGTGTTAATATATAATGTGTGCATACGATGGTTTTCTTCCAGTCGAGTCTAGTACACGACACTGAAGACGACCTTACAGTTGAGTTCGAAATACGCGTATCTGGAAAGGATACAAACTCTAGTGGAATTAAATGGTATAGTACTAAATTCGGTTTTTTCATCTACTTAAATATTTTTTGTTTCATCAAGACGGACGTCACTATTGTCCATCGACCACCTTTTTAACGGTCGATACAAAAATATGGTAGGTGGCCAACCCGCAGCGCTCGCATCGTTTTTGTTCGCGTTTGACGTTTACACACTACCGCCATCTGTTGGCCCGTCGGCCAAACACACTTATTTTAGTATTGGGCGTTAGTGTTACGTCTGTTCGTCTGTGATCAATCCATACTCTAACTTTCGTACATAAGCTAGGTATGCTGTTCCGCTCAAGAAAAGTAAAAATTTCTGCTCAAGAAATGGTCAAGAAAATTCCTAAAGTGAGCTCCATTTGAAATGACATTTCTTTTCAACTGCGTACTGCGATCGAAGAAAAATGCTTTTCTTGAGCATTTCTTGTAAGAAATTTCCCACGCATCGAGATAGGCGATTACTTTTCTGTTGAAGTACATACTTCGCTATAGACGCAAAAGTGGTATCTTTTATCGTTTAGGCGACAGAACTGAAAAACCGATGACTACTCGCACGCTTCCCATAGGAAATTGGGTTCTATTGTGGGCCTCATAACCGTGTGCTAACGGCGGCAGTAATTTACACGCATTGTAAGTGTAATGTAGTGAACCATCCTTCCCTTTCCAGTCATAAGAAGCTTTTCGTCAATCAGAACACTCTTCATTGGTCTGTTTGGTGTTTTGTATGTCATTTATTCGTAACCTCAGTCCTCCTTAGCCTAGTCTCTATAGTAAGACTAACAGTATTTTATTGAAAACGATGCTAACATTAAATAATATTAGTAATGGTATAGGTAATAGGTACTGACCCTCAGCATCAAGTAGTTGTCAAGCAAAAAAGATGCTTGAGCATTAGACCTGTTCAGTTTTTGACAAAAGTTCTCCGACTCTCTGTGCCACATCAAATTCCGAACCTATTTATCAAAACAAGTTATCTGTCAAAAAATGAGCCAATTCGGTAAAGTTTTAGAGGTGTATCAAATCGATTTTGTGCTTTTCTGGACCTTTTTACCGATAAATGTCCCTAAAAACAAAAAATATAATTGAAAATGATTCGAAAATATCACTATCCTTTTGCTACCACAATGGTCTATCACTTTGTCGAAGATACTAGGGTGTTTTGATCGCTGCTTCATTATGCTTTCAACGTAATTAGTCAAAAAATCTTGAAAAAAGCTATATGTTTTTCCAGTTTGACATATATATTCCGATAAAAATTTGATTATATGTTGTATCCAATTTAACTATATGTTTCACCTGAGTGCTACGTAGATATCGTTCATACATCATTTTCACGTGCGAATTGATTTTCACTGCGAAATAATTGAAATTATATTACTCTATACCCTAAAATTTCATAGGGTTGCCAACACGAAAGCACTTTGTGAAAACCACAGCTACCCATGATTTAGACGTCATATCTTTGAAGCCTGCCGTCCATCACCATCGGTTCAAAGTAGAGTTGATGGTAAGCTTTGGGCCTGATGATCAGAAAATCCACGGTTCAAGTACAACAATTTTTTTTTTGCATAATCAACGCAAAAAGCATTATATAAACCAAATATTTTGTTAAAAAAAAAAAACAAGGAAATCATGTACGATTTCTGTGTATTAATTGGTCGATGTTCTGATGCTATTTTGATACAGATGTATCACCAAATAGATAAGCCCCATTACTACGGTAAAGAATGCGAATATTTAAAATACGGTAAATGATGCGTTTATTTTTTTTTATTTAACAATTATAAATTATGGAAAACTTAACCACTAAACAGTAATGTAACTGAATCTAACAAAATCTTAACATTATTCGCACTTAAGACATTTGTTCTATAACGTTCTTCTTTGTCAAAGATGGAATTTTTTTGCGGTTGTTGAACACATTAACGATTATAGCTTGCTTATCCTTTTCTTTCATTGTACCAAAATTGTTATATTTTTCCCCCAACGCCACAGCTCGTTCAGCAGAATCATTCACCACGCTTAGTGATTCGCATAGTATCTTAGCGCTTCTAAACGATTCGTACTTTTCCCATTTTGAAGCATCCTGTTCATCGAAAAAGTCAGTTTCGATATTGAGAATTTTGAAAAACAATTTTGACGAAGGAGAAACAAAGTCTGAAAGTTGTTTTCGATTGCATGTCTTAATTTTTTTAGCAGTTGGTTCTGTCTTATCTTGCATAATGTCAATTATTTTCTTCTTGACTTCTTCACTGACTTTCTCGTCAAAAAGGGCGAGACAAATATTAGTTGTACTTAAATAATCCAAATGTCTGGACAACTTATTTTCTGCAACCATTTTGATTCCAGAATCGCCATAGGATTTTAGTTTTTGGATTAATTGTAGATCATGTCTTGGGGCAGATTGAGCGGACGGGGCAGCAAACCAAGCATCCAAATATATCAGTATAATAAACCGATTGATTCGTCGCAATGCTTGTAGCTCCATTTTAGTGAGCTTGAACTGCTCTCGGAAAAGATATATTTTCAATGAATACAGTGCTCGTGACATCCAGCGAGCTCTGTGCATGGCACCTGTAAATATTCAAAATTGAATAACAGTTATTGAAATAATTATTTACTATTTAATTTTTACCGGGTGACTTGATATTGATTTGAACACCATTCAATGTGGTAACTCCAAGAAGTAACGCAGCTAACTCTACTAACTCTTTGTAGTCAGCACGAATCTGATCCATTTTAAAAAGATCTTGAATTGTTTGTAATCGTCCGGACAACGTTTTCGATGGAATCATGTTTGCCGCACTTTTATACGAACCTAAGAAAATGTAATTTGTTAGAAAACTTAAAATGTTGCTAAGTTAGTAGAAGTAATTACTCTTATTGATATTAGGCCAAGCTTTCTGAAACCGTTTGAAAATTGCTATTTCAGGGCCATTGGATTTTTCTTTCAAAACATTCGTGAAAACAGCTTCAAGAATTAACTCGAGAATGTGGTGTCTACATGGTAGATGAAGCAAGCTCCTTCCTAATTCCTTTTCCAATATAGCAACAGATCCATTTCGGATGCCAGAGTTAGCCGCTGTGGTGTCATAGCAGATACATTTAACGCTGTTTTTAATACCTTTCTCCTCGAGTAGTTTCAGTACCGCTTCTGCAATGTCTTTGCCCGTACCTGAAGAGATCACTGGTACTCCTACTATCTGCTCTATTCCATATCCCGAAACAGTAACTGCTAACCTTTCCTCTGTTTCTTGTCCTACGTTCTTTTTCATCCGTTTCGTGTCGATATGAATTACAATTGCTTCCGATACTGAAAAGTTATTCTGAGCATTGTTCATTTGTTCAACTCTCGCCTGTTAATAATAAAAATATCTTTATGTGTGTATAAAAATAATTTAAATTAAGTTACTTTTCCTCTAAGGCGGTAAACACTTGATCTGCTGCTAGCCACCAGGTCGGTATCAAGGCCCAATCCAATAGCTGTAGCGGTTAATATCGCTGAAGCCGCCGTGTCAGTTACCATCGCTCGATCTAATAACGTAAGAGTTTCGTTGTTCCAAGGTTTAATTTTTTGCTTTTTCGTTAATGGTTCACTGCAATCGGAGGCGGTGTCATCCCATTCGGAGTTTCCGTCTGACAGATCGCTTTCAAGAACAAAATCTAGGCGATACAAATAGGCAAAATTTATGAAATTTATTTTTGGTAACATACATTTTCAAACGCGTACCTGGTGTGCATGCCATTGGTGACTCAGATGGTCTGGACGTTTTGCGTGATTTACTGGAGACATCAAACGTAAATCTTGAACTATCACGCCACTTTTTCCGGCTTAATTTATAACAATCTTGACTTTTCTTGCGATTAGCCAGAAGTTTTCGCCAGGATGAAAATAGATTTTGGATTTTCTTGCTGATGTACCATACCCTCTGTGGCTGGCGTTTTTTGTCTTCCCATATTCGATGAACGGCTTTTGCGGTAAGCTTGCAACTTGTCGGCACAGTCAATTTTTGTTTTCTATGGTGGTAGAAAAAAACTTGCAGTACGGAGCGCGTTGATGGAATTTTATTATTTGGGAAAGACTCCCGATAACAACCAACATTCCAAATTCGACTATTCATCTTGAATCAGAAACTGAAAATGACCCTATGTCATACATCGATTCAAAGATTACTTTGTTTTCAATCGGAAGCTTTTGTTATTGCATAAATAATGTAACCGAATAGGTCTTCAACTAATAATATATACAATAAATTTAAAGAATGCCAATAACTTTTACAATTAAGAAAACAACAAAAATATTTGATCAGCTGTACTTGAACCTAGGAGCTTCTGATCAACAAGCCCAAACCTTACCATCAACTATATTTTGAACCGTTCATGATGCCACTGTAAAGTTCATAGATATGACATCTAAATCATAGGTGACTGTGTTTTTCCTAGAGAGAATCCATGTTGGCAACCCTATACGTTTTTAGGGTATAGAGTGATACTTATTCAATTATTTCTTTGTGAAAATCAATTTCTGTACAAAAATGATGTATAGACGAACTGCTCGTAATACCCGGATTTAATAGATTATTGAAGTGGATACAAAAACTAATAAGGTTTTTATTATAATTTCTAAGGAAAACTGGAGAAAGATATAGCTTTTTCTGAGATTTTTCGACTGTTAACGTTAAAAACATAATGAAGAAGCAGTCAAAACACCTTAGTGTATTTGGCATTAAGATTGATCATTATCTTAGCAAAAGGCTGGTGGTATTTTCGAAGCATTTTTGAAGTTATTTCGATTTTTCAGCAAGGAATTTTGGCTGAAAGGTCAAAAAAATCACATAATCGATTTGATACACCTTTAAAACTTTAACAAATTACAGTGAGAGGCAAAATAAAGTGCCCACCTTACCAGTTTTCGAATTTCTCTCATTGATTTGGTTAAAATTAAAGTTAACACACCTAAATCTTTTGTGATATTTTATTTTTGATGTTCTTTTAAAGTTGCACTTACGAAATTTTGATAAAAAAAAGAATTTTACTTAAAGAAAAAGAAAATCAATTTGTATTGAAAAAAAAGTAGTGACAAAAATAAGTGCCCACTTCCTTCTTGGCCCCAGAAAAGATGATTTAAGAAAAATAAAAAGCAATTTAATAGTTAATGTGTCCTCCTTTGGCCTTAAGGACTTGCTGGAGGCTCTTCGGCATGCTTTTCACCAGGTTTTGTAGGTGTTGTGGATCTAGTTCTTCCCAGGCGCGCTCCAAGGCTTCAAAATAATTATTTTTGTTGGTAACACCAGTTTTTTCAACCCTGGCATCGAGAATCGCCCACAAATTCTCGATGGGGTTGAGGTCTGGGCTTTGTGGAGGCCATTCCAGCGGTTTAATCCGACAAGACCGGAAAAAAGACTTGGTCTTCTTTCCAGTATGCTTCGGGTCGTTGTTCTAGAGAAATATGAATTTCTCTTCAAGGCCCGTCTGGATCAGCGAAACCTCCAGATTTTCCAGCAAGATGTTAATGTAGGAATCTGCCATCATTATTCCGTCGATTTTCACGAGGTTTTCTACTCCACTCCATGAAAAACACCCCCAGACCATCACATTTCCTCCTCCATGCTTCACCGTTCCTTGGATGTGGTGCTCTGCATCACACACGAGCCCGCCGCTCTCGGTTAGACAGCTCGAGCTTCAGGAGCGCCACATCCAAGGAACGGTGACGCATGGAAGTGTGATGTGATGAAATGTGAT
Organism: Aedes aegypti; assembly: GCF_002204515.2. Lineage (NCBI taxonomy): Eukaryota > Metazoa > Arthropoda > Insecta > Diptera > Culicidae > Aedes > Aedes aegypti. The sequence goes on along the minus strand of NC_035109.1, from coordinate 222,451,692 downwards.
GGTCTGGGGGTGTTTTTCATGGAGTGGAGTAGGAAGCGTCGTGAAAATCGACGGAATAATGACGGCAGATTCCTACATTAACATCTTGCTGGAAAATCTGGAGGTTTCGCTGATCCAGACGGGCCTTGAAGAGAAATTCATATTTCTCTAGAACAACGACCCGAAGCATACTGGAAAGAAGACCAAGTCTTTCTTCCGGTCTTGTCGGATTAAACCGCTGGAATGGCCTCCACAAAGCCCAGACCTCAACCCCATCGAGAATTTGTGGGCGATTCTCGATGCTAGGGTTGAAAAAACTGGTGTTACCAACAAAAATAATTATTTTGAAGCCTTGGAGCGCGCCTGGGAAGAACTAGATCCACAACACCTACAAAACCTGGTGAAAAGCATGCCGAAGAGCCTCCAGCAAGTCCTTAAGGCCAAAGGAGGACACATTAACTATTAAATTGCTTTTTATTTTTCTTAAATCATCTTTTCTGGGGCCAAGAAGGAAGTGGGCACTTATTTTTGTCACTACTTTTTTTTCAATACAAATTGATTTTCTTTTTCTTTAAGTAAAATTCTTTTTTTAATCAAAATTTCGTAAGTGCAACTTTAAAAGAACATCAAAAATAAAATATCACAAAAGATTTAGGTGTGTTAACTTTAATTTGAACCAAATCAATGAGAGAAATTCGAAAACTGGTAAGGTGGGCACTTTATTTTGCCTCTCACTGTATCTCATTTTTGGACATAATACTTATTTTGTCAAATAAGTACAGAATACGATGTGGCAAAGGTACCTTAAAAAAAGTGAACAGGTCTATTGAGCATACATAAAGTGTTATTTGTAATTTACATGCTTTTTCCATTTTGATCAATTTATCAAATGATTAGATAATGAACTAAAAGTGCAAGCATAGATTTTCAGTTTTGTTTTGCGTTGCGTTGCTTGGTAACGAAGTATTTCGTAGATTGCATACTGAAAATTGTCATGTTAGAAACTTTACAACACTTATTCCAATCGCTCATGGAAAACTATTTTGGATCAAATAGTTATCCAATCGGAAGTCAGAGATGCAAAGACAGGATAATTTCCATTGCCGGCCACGCCTTTCTTCTCCGTTACGAGGAAAGGAAAGGAAAATGATGATAAGACACCTACTTGAAGAGAGGCCAGCGACTCACCGACGCCCTCATAGATGTCAAGGAGTTGGATGATGGGAAGGAAAATGGTCTAGGATTCACTATAAGCGAGTGATGCGACCGGATTGAAATTTAGTGTATGTGTAGTTTAGTATACTTTTTGTAATTGAGTGTAAGTGTGAATGAAATGTTTACATCATCGTTGGGAGTGACGTTGCTAAGAAAGTTAAAGTCACTCCATGCGTGTTCGTCTTCCCGGGATGAGACACAGGTATTTCCACCTTGTGCCTTAGCAAAAAGAAGCTTTGGTTTGAGCGCCATTACTCGCTCTCTGAAACGAGAAGAATAAATGACCCAACCCCATGCTACAGAAATTAGCCCAGAATTAGAAATAGCGGTTAAATCGGAACAAACTCACCAAATCCGTCCATTTATCGAAACGCCGAGTGTTTACACGTTTCCTCAAAAACTTCAATATTAATCTGTTGGGAATTTTAATCGACATCCTCTGAATGGTTTCATATCTGAATTTAGTTTGAACTAATTTCTGCGTAGCACAATAATCATCATCGAAGGCGGCTTTCATACTTACGGGGGCAGGATCCGTCATTGATTTCGGAACTTTCAAAAGCAGTTTTTTGTTCAAAATTGAGAAAATTTACTGGAAACTGTGTTCACTGTATTCCATATTCCAACCGAAACACAGTGAACACATTTTCATCGAATCATTTTTAGTTTTGAACAGAAAAACTGCTTTTAAAGTTTCGATGATGACGGTGGATACGATGACGGAGCGTTGAACGTTAACACAGGTTTTCAAAACTTATTATCAGAAAGTATAAAATTAAAAATGATGAAAATCTCACAACCGGATGCTTTTTTATCTTATTTTGTCAAAGTCAAACTTATTCCAAACGAAAAAAACACTAACCGGGTGGCGTAACACTAACGGAATCATGCAAAAGTCTAGCACGCCACAAGCCATCTTTGAAATCTTCGCAAATAAAAAATAACACTTAGGGTTTTGTTCTACTTCGTCGTAAGCGCTATTATTCGTCGTATCAAACTTTGAATGTACCACTACGGCGGATATTCAAACATACCTGCAACATAGATTCATTATCCAAGTGTAATTTTGTAAAAGTTGTTATGGTTCATACAATTGTACACCAAAATGCAATAAAACTACTGTATTTCGGTAAATAACTTCAGTTCAATTATCCACTTTGCACTTTTTCACCGAAATCGCATGGACGAACACGATTTGAGAGAAATGCTTAGCGATCGACTTAGCCACACCACTTTCCAACACAAGTTTCTTCCCGCCCCCGTGGGTGACTTACTGCGCCGGGTACTTATTTTCACTGTGGAAAATCTTCGTATTTCTTCACTGAAGGATTTCATTCCAATCACACGCCGTAAAACTTCAATATATCACCAAATTTTAGAAACAAAGTTTAATTCGTCGTACTGAGAAAAAAAGCTTGTGTGCATCAATGTGTGCGCGACGCTCGACGTAAAAATATGGTTCCTTTGATTGTGTTGTTTTCGCTGTACTGTGAGCAAATGCCATAATAAAAGAAATTGTGTTAATATGTTTGGGCTGAATTTTGAAGACGAATAATTAATTTTAAAAGAAATTAGTATATTCCATCATGCTGAAGGAATGGAGGGAGATGCCCGAAGATCTATATATTCTATTAAAACATTTTATTATAGCGTTGATATGTTGTGTTTTAACCACTCAATGCATCACAGTGAGCCGTAAGTTGTGAGACGAATCTGGAAACTGATTGCGACGGAGTTGAAAACGATACGACGGATTGAGAATACGGCAAGATGCATTTTCTTTGCATTATTTCCAAAAAGAGATCAAGATTTTTCAAAATTTTACTGTACAATGCTAAAGCTGTTTTGAGAAAGAATTGTTTGGCATCGGTTTGTATCAGCATCATTCACTCTATTGCTACTGGGAAAATTGCATTTCTTTCTGATCAATGCTTAATACGATGGATACTAGCACATCACCCTAAATCACTGCACCATCAGCCAGTTTTATTGCAGCTGTTTATCACTGTACAAAGCACTACAACCCGGATTTTGTTGTACCTGCTAATATCGGCGGATTCGGGAACAACGAGAGCACACAAAATTTTGAAAGTGGCATAGCGCCATCAGCCGAATCTATATTTCACCGTCCGAAACGCGGAACCGAAGTAATCGTGACAGAAAATTCGAAACGCAGCCGCCCGCGTGCACGGCTTGCTGCGATCATAGATTTTCAGTTTTGTTTTCTATACAAAGTGATATGTTTAATATGAATTCTGATTGTAGCTTGGAAGAATATATCTCTAGTATCTCTCACCGAGCAGGAACATTGCCTCTCGATGATGGACAATAAAACAATAAAGTAGAACAGTATTCGAACGTGTTGTTTCTTCGTCGCCCGGAGTCCCGTCGCGTCGGTTAATCATAAAGCACAACGTAGAGCCTAGATAGCCGTAGCGGTAAACACGCAGCTATTCAGCAAGACCAAGCTGAGGGTTGTGGGTTCGAATTCCACCGGTCGAGGATCTTTTCGGGTTGGAAATTTTCTCGACTTCCCAGGGCATCAAGTATCTTCGTACCTGCCACGCGATATACGCATGCAAAAATGGTCATTGGCATAGTAAGCTTTCAGTTAATAACTGTGGAAGTGCTCATTAGAACACTAAGCTGAGAAGCAGGCTCTGTCCCAGTGGGGACGTAACGCCAGAAAGAAGAAGAACGTAGAGCCGTCGCATCCTGGATGAAACATTGGTATTTGGGTTTATTCACAAATTTCATAACGCCAAAAATGGTCATTTTCGACACCCACCCACCCCCTCGTAACACTTTTCGTATGAATATTCTATAAATTTTGTATGAGTCGTAACATCACGAGGACACCCACCCACCCCCTTCAGCGTTATGAAATTTGTGAATGGGCCCTTTGCATGTATATAATATCAGCCAACTGTATAATACTCAGGAACGCTATCTATAGCTGCTGTGGAATATTCCACTGCCAGTCAACGTGCAGCCTCTACAGTCTCTCCGCCAAAGGACGAAATCTGCGTTTCATCTGTAGTAGATTGCAAAAAAGTTGGATATTTTTTCTTCGTACTTGCAAAAATGGAAGATTTCTCCTAATGCTTCCAAAACTCAACAAATTTCTAGGCCAGCCATGTTGTATGCTGTACCAATATGGACTAGCGGTTGTAATATCAGCAAGAAAGCACTGCAGAGAATTCAAAATAAGCTTTTGAAAATAATTCTGAAGCTTTCTCCCTGGTATAGTACCAATGAGTTATATAGAATATCCAATGTTGAAACATTGGAACAAATGTCAAATAAAATAATTAATAATTTCAGGCAAAAATCGTTACAATCTTCTATTGCCACGATTAATGTGTTATATATTTAGGTTAAGTTAGGTTAAGTAAATTGAAAACGTGTATTTTTTTTTTTCTTATATAAGCAGGTGAAATCAAGTCACCTGTAAAAAATCTGAACTGCTACGGCAAATTAAATGTAATATGTTGTTAACAAAATGTTAATAAAATCTTAGATTTGTTCTACCAAATTAGTATGATAGTGTTGTCTAATAACACAGAACACCTAAATATAATAAATTAATGTAGTGTTTGGAATGATACTAATAAAGAATAATAAAAAAATCTCAGACCGACGGAAAACTTTTTTATGCTCTCAAATAAAAAAATGAAGTGTATTCCTGTGATTTTGTTTAATGGTTTACTCGAAGGGATTTCGTTTTATATCTTTATACGTATCATTAGTATCGTATTAGAAATCAAGCGTAATATGAATACATAACTTTTTGTGTTTAGTTCATCTTCCATTGTGCTTTCTTTGCTTCAGAATTTCGTTTTTACTACCACTGAAAAAGAGTCATCTATTGCCTTTTCAGTTTTGAATATTGCCCTATTCCTATTTGAAGAAAACAGCTAAAGCGTACACAATGCTTTAGCAGTGTAGTAAAGTTCAACGCTTTTTATTCATACCGCCCATTCTCTTTTGTGTAGAATTGAATGAGCGTGGTGTTCGTAACGCGGCGTGAGCTCCAAAATGGCAGGAAAGGGTTTTGCTCAAACGTCAAATTTTGTTTTCATTTTTGGTGTTCAAAAAACTCGGCTCGGCAGTTGATGGCCAACAAAACCGTGGAAAGCGTGAAAAGTAAACGATTTCGTATGCATCGACGTGCGCCAGAATTTCTAGTGTGATTAGTTTATGTGAACAGCCGAAATGGGTGATAAACATGTACCGACGTTAGACATCGAGATAAAGCTAGATGTTAACACCGAAGAATCCAGCTCGAAAGCGTTGCAAACAATCATACAGGTGCTGTTGTTCCAGCGGAGCCAAATCCCATTTTGCTACGAAGTGTTCCAAACCATAGTGAAAAAATTGAAGAAAGAATTGGCCGAAATTGATTCATCCAAATGGAAAAACTATCAATTAACAAAACAGCGCGAAATTGCCTTCAATTTGCTGTGTGATATACAAACCCTTTTCAGAGTAAGTAAGTCCATCCAATGTGCATACAGTCAGCGACAAAAGTTAGTAACCAAATCAGCTGTTTTTTTTTCATACAAAATGCCCAAGTTTGAGGCCCTGTGCCTCGACTTCTGGTAGTCCAAATTGGCTGAACTTCTTCAAAAAGTTTACTGATAGAGGAAGGAAAAACTGATTCCAAATTAGACTCGTGAGTCCTAAATTAAAATTGGGCACGCTTTCAAACTGCATAGCGCTATTAGTTAGAGATCATACGGTTATTAACTTTTGTCACTGAATGTATATCTCGACCTAACTAACTAACTAACGCATCTTAACTTCTTTCAGGAAGTAACGGAAATTGCAAAACGTAGTGATCACGATATTCGCGCCATGGTCTTGTTCGGATCGACTCTCTACACGGCAAAGGAAGCATTCATCATCAAAATTCCCAAGGCGAACCGGAAACACTATCCCCAGCATCACCGCCAGCGATTGGAATCCGCCTTGAAACTCCTAACGAGGCAACTGATACTGTCGGAAGAACTACGTCCTTCGGGGCGTTTCGTGGGGCCCACCAACACATTCATGCTGCTGGGAATGTCTTCCACGTGTGACCCAGAGAAAATCTCGCGGACCGTCGAGTACAGATCAATAAATGGCTACCAGTTGCCGATTAGCTGCCAGAAGTATGTGATTAACATAACCATCCAGGGGGCCAGTGAGGATGAATTGGCCTGCTGTAGGCAAATGGATGTGTTCAGCGATGCACTGCAAGTGCTAACGATCGACGATGACGCTAAGGAAGTCCCTACGAAACCCCTTGGTCGTCGCAACGAATTGGTCAAAAACGATATTATGTGGTACCAAGTGGGAAGGAGTTTGAAAGGATTTAATGATGTGCTCATTAAAGGGAAATCTATCTGGGATGGAGAGTTGTGAAGTGTTGCGTCCGTAGGGCGCTAATGAACTGACAGTGTTGTTGAGGGCGGCAACAAAAAATAGAATCTAAAAATGCGCTTTAAGAAAATAAATTCAAATTATGCTTCTAATGTAACATTCAATAGTGTTTTATTAAAAGAAATTGCATGTCACCTTATGGAGCCCTCTTGCTTTTTTTCTGAGATTGTTTTCTTGCAGTTGTAGAGTCCTAAATAATTTTCGAAGAAATTCATTTGCGGACGTTTCGTATAATTCTACGAGTTTCTTTAAAATTTATTCTCGGGATCCTGCTGTAATGTTTCCAGAGATTAGTTCAGTACTTATTTCAAACATATTTCCACGGTTTTCCGACGGAACTGTAACGCTGATCTTCTGCTGAATTCTCACAAGACGTGTTGTATAAAGTCGGTTAAGAATTTGTTAAGGAATCCCGTCAAACTGCTAAGAACCCCTACTGGAATTTTATAGAGGATCTCTACAAAAATATATACCATCAATATGAACTACATTCTAATGAAGTCGTCTGACATTATTTCCTTTGAAAACATATTTCTTTATATACGCTACCTCGTGAGCGGTTATTGGAACGCTATGTATTTTTGAGTGTTCCAATAACCGCTCATGCCAAAATATAAACAAAATTTTAAATAAATTTCGATTTTAGTATACAACTTTCTTTATTGCAGTAGGGTGCAGAGCTACTTGGGCACTTCTATGATTCACTTTGGCATGGGAGGTTCTTCTCGACCGAATTGTCTGAAACTTTGCAAAAAGAAGCGTTTCAATACGACGCATATTGTGGCCAAATATGAGTTTTGCAGCTTTCAAAAAACCCCACTGCCAAAGCATAGCATAGACTGACTGTACATGTCAATGGTTGCTACTCCGTGATTGATCGGAACTGGTAAGAATTGCACTACGATCCAAATGAATAAGGGATGGGAGTTTCCGCTTCCTCTCGAAGTGCAATTTTAGCAGATCTAATATTATTGATCAATAACGGCGCCGGCCAAGTCCATACAGTCAGTTGGGATGGGGAAGGAATGTTAGGGTGTAATGATTGTTGCTTCTAGAGACCGAGAATACCTCTGCATCTCCACAACTACCACGGGAAGGGTGTTTATAAGTGAGGGAGGAAAAGATCTGGGAGTCACCTCTGGTCGGTGATGCGATCCATGGACAAGGGGGAAATATACGACTTGTATTTAAAGCTAGTTTTGTATTTTTGTCTCGAGAAGTTTTTGGAAAAAATACTTCAACATCTATAATGTCGAACAATTCAAAAGCCGTTTTTATTAATGACGAAAACTGAAAATTGCATGTATATATTTTAACTTAAATGAAACAGGAATAATGCCAACACTTGTAGTGACGAACCATACATAGTTTGTTTGAAAATTACATATGAGTATTACTGTGCATTTTGTCTCGATATGGTAGACGTTTTAGAAAATACGTCAACATTCACAATGTCGAACAATTCAAGAGATAATTTTTAATAATGTCAAAAAGAGAAAAATATGTATATTGAAGTTGTATAAGAAAAGAGCATAATGCCGACACTTATAGTGACGAACCATACAAAGTTTGTTTTAATGTTACATAAAAGTTACGCTTTCAAGAAAAAATATGTTATCATAACTCCGGCGACGAAAATACGCGCGAATCCGTCAGCAAAATCAATCGGACGACGCAAAACCGAACTGTCCTGCTTGGGCTTCAAAAAAAAAAAAAAAAAAACCCCACTGCCAAAGTGAATCAAAAGTGCCAAGAATAGGATCCGGCCCCCTAGTAGCTATGGTTCGACCATAAAAAAAATATCAGTACAAATAAAGAAAATCGAAATAATGCATTTTCAGTAAGTTCGTCACGAAATCAGTTTACCGTGAGCGGAAATAGGAACACTTAGATGCAGTAACAAATGCATTTAAATATTTGTTTATAAGAGTTTTTCAGATTTTTTTTTATTTTGCCGCTGATTACCTTTACTTGGAGCCGCATAGTGGCCTAAAAATAGTATTGATCGACACAATGGTTATTTTATAATAAACATTTGAACTCGTAACTTCCCTTAAATGAGCGGAATCTGGTGCACTGATGGCACCAAGCGTGATTATTGTGAAAAAATGACATTAAACACCTTATTCGTATTTAGCATATTTTTTAGCAGTATTGGACAGAACATTTGCAACTTTTTTGATTTTCCATTCAAAATGACCAACTTTGGTGACCTAGATCTCAGTTATTTATTAACCGATTCAAATGAAATTTTCACAGAACATCAGATATAACTTGAATTTTAACATATATTTTTGAATAATTTTTCAAATCACGAGCTTATAAGTAATAACGGTTTAACTAAAGTGTAATTTTCGACGAAAAATTCAAAACTTTTTATCTCAAAATCTGATAGCGCTACACAAAAACTATCTTTAGCAAACTTGTTCATCTCGTTAAAATCTACAACTTTGCTGAAGATACCATGGTACCATTCCTTCAATATGTTTAGTTATGTCTTTTATAAAAAATCGTCAAAAAATTCACTTTGGTCAAACCGTTACTGCTTTTGAACCTGTCTGATGTTCTGCCAAAATTTCATTAGAATCGGTCCATAAATAACTGAGATATAGCTTACCAAAGTTGGTCATTTTGTATGGAAAATCGAAAAAGTTGCAAATGTTTTGTCCAATACTGTAGATTCCCTTTAAGATTCTTTGTTTAAACCTCCCAACCATTTCTTGTTGGAAGTCCTGGAAAATCCAATCATGCGCATGACGGCGAGGATAGAATTGTACAGAAAATCTTTAAAACGCTATTTCAAGGAGTTAGTCCATAAGTTTCTCCAGGAATTCAAGAATCAGATAATAATCAAAAAATTTAAAATATATCCCTGGATTTCTTGAGGAACTTCTAAAAAAGAAGCGATTTGTAGTTAACCTCGATCCTTTTGAAATTTCGCTAAGAATATTTTCTAGGACTGATTTTTTTTCAGGGTTCATCTTCTACATAAAAAATATTTTTCGATTTCTTCATGGAACTATGGAATTCCATGGATTAATTTCGGGGAGTTCTACTAACAGATGTTCTGCATGACATTTTGGAGTATACTTTAGCTATCCTTGGAGGAAATCCTAGAGATTTTTTTTTTTAAATAATCTCTGAAGATGGTTCTCCTCTGGGATCTTCTTGAGAAATTATTAGAAAAATTTGGAATCATTGAAAAACTTATAGATGATGCCTTAAAAGAATTTCTGATGAATTCTTTTGTTAAATTAAAAAAATGTAGAGTAAAAGCTGTCCCTTTTGAATTAAATAAATTAAACAAGATGAGTCCATCAGAATTCATCAAGCTGGTAATGTAAAAATACTACAATAACAATAATTTTATTTCTCCTATTAAACCGCAAGAAAATATTCACGGAATTCACATTCTTTAATTCATTCAATAGCTGCTTTCAGTAAGGAATACCTCTTACAAATATGGTGTTACCGTTATGAGATGTCTTTTAATTAGTAGGAATGATAAATTTACGAGTTCTTGCACTCTTAAAGCGATTTGAAACTCCTGGAATCACATCTTGACGAATTTTAAGAGGAACTTCTTGAGGGTTTTCTGCAGGAATACTTGAATAATTCCTAAACGCAGAAATTCTATCTGTAATTCCAAAGGAAATCCGAGAATCTTGGATGTCACAATTATCACATAAAGTTCAGTATTACTTTATAAATACCTGGATTCCCACAGACATCCAAGGATTCCTAAGAAACGACATAATTATCGAAATGCCAAAATTCACGCGAAAATTCAAAATTCCTACGGTAATTTTACCGTAATCTCAAAACTATTTTTGAAATCTCAGATTTTCTACGGATATCTCAAAATATCTTTCGAAATATCAAAGCTGACATTATTTTTCCGGAGGGGGATCTGTAGCCTTGAGGTTACGCTTTCGCTTCATAAGCCAAAGGTCATGGGTTCGATTCCCAGCCCCTCCACAAAAAAACCGTCCAGCCACCAGAAGACGCCTCACGGAGGACCGTGCTTTGGGGAGCACATCCATCCTCCGTCAGTATCAGATGGTGACTGAGACAAACTGACCCTCTTCGCAGGCAGCTAGCCTCACTACTAGCAGAGCTCTCTCCTACCTGCTCGGTGTGAGAGTAAAAGAGTAGGAGAGAGTGAAACTAGATGTAAATATAGATAAGTTAAAAATAGATCTGTATCGATAAAGAAGCTACAGATCAACTGAGTCCGGCACAGTAGTGGCCACAAGCACGGAGTGCCTATTAAAAAAAATATTTTTCCATGATTTTTACTCAAATTTTAATTATTCCACCCAAGTAACATTTTCAGCTGTGTATAACAGTTTATTCAGCTAAAGTATACACATTTTAGCTGACTAAGCTGTTACTCAGCTACTTCTGTTAGTTGGGTATTCTATTCAACAATCTCAAAGCATGAGTAGCAAACTCTGAAGCTAACTACCAGTAGAGTTGTAGTAAATGCTACTTTTATCCATATCAACGCGTTGTTTGTATAGTATGTTCGAAAGGTATAGTGAAGCAAAATGACACAAACATCCTCCACTCGTGTTCAACATGTAGCATTTACTACCGAGATTGTAGTAAACTCAACTTTTCTTCATTTTATTCATACCGCCAAATATTACAAGGGACCAGCCTCGTCAGGGCTAATCCTCTGCAGCCAACTATTGGTCGGCGCTGCAATTCTAACATAACGTGAGTGATCATCGAAAACAAAAAGTTGAATCATGTGAAGATCAACGGTTAGGGTGTTTTATGTATTTTGGACAGTGCGTTACGCGTATATAATTTGACCACTTCCATTTGATTTTGCCGTAAATGACCAAATTATATACGCGTAACGGTCTGTCCAAAATACTTTGATCACCCTATATCCTACTGGAACTATAAAGTATATCTCATTTTGTTTCCACTATTGCCATAATTGGTATATCTATCCCACAACAGAAAAAAACCTATAATAGGGATCGAATCCTTTTCTTGGCAGTTTTGATTTTAGATAATTCGAGATTAACAAAAACCATGCCAAAATGAGTCATGGAAGTGCCCAAGTAGATCTTTACACTATTAATCATGTGATAAGATAATTACCAACCTACAGTCTCGTCTCTACAGTAGGTAAAGTAATGCAAGAAGATTTAAAAAAAATGGCTGTCATCGCAATAATTTCGGGTGGATACGTATATCAGCACAAGTAGCTATTTATTACTTACAATTTGGGATCCTTTTCGTTAGCGTGCGACTTTTTCCGATGGATTTTCATCGACGATGAATCCTTACACAGTAGCCCACAATCTGGCACATCACATATAAGGTGTTGACTGTCTCCATGAGTCGAAATGTGTTTCGTGGCAAGAGCTCTGAAATGAAATAAGTATTGATACCTTACTGATCTGAACAGGAAAAAGGCATAATTACATACTTCGATTTGAACGTTTTCCCACATTCACTACAGCCAAAGGAAGCTTCCTTCTGCCGATGGGTGTATTGTCTCTTCTTCACCGACAACGAAGATTCATAGTCATAATGCACCTGTCGATGTTTCAGACACTCTTCGATATCTCGGAAGCTGTTTACATCGCACTGGGGACATTCGAATGAACCGTTTCGAAGCGTTTCGAGTGCTTCTGAGTGTTTGCTTTTCAGATGTTCTAATAGTGCATTGGGGGCGTTGAACACTTCAGAACAAACCGTACAATTCAACTGGAGCTTGATTTTTGCTTTGTATTTCGCGTGTAGCAGTTGATGGCGAACGAGATTTCGGTTACGCTTGAAGTCGGCTCCACATTGCGTGCACACGAACGGTCTTTCCAAAGTGTGAACCCGATAGTGATCGTTCAGTATGGTTTTGGAGGGGAACTTTTTCTGGCACGTTCCACACGTGTATTTCCTCTCCAAATGTTGCATCGTTTTGTGCTGCCGAAGTTCGTTCTGGCTGTAATACTCTTTATCACAATGAGGACATCTGAAGGTCTTTCCGGTATGGCGCCCCTCGTGAATTCTGAGCGAACTTCGGTCAGTGAAGGTCCTCGGACAATACGAACATTGATTGTCTTTGATATTAAGATGGATTCGTAGATGCTTCTTCAGGGTGTTGCGACCACGGTAGGTATTTTTACAATATATGCACTCAACTATAGGAATTGACCGAGTTCCTCGTTTGATGAATCCAGACGATTGAACTTGCATAGCTGCGTCTAGCATTTGCTGTTGCTCGGCGGTTATACTGTAAGACGTGTTTTCAATAGGACTGGTTCTATCTTCTTCCGAGTTATATCGTACACCTTCCTCTTGTACATCAATATGCTCTTCAGCTACAGACACTGGCTCATCTTCCAATCGTTCAACCAGCACTTCGTCTTCGTCCATAATACAGTCCTCTTCTGTATCTTGAGAAGCCTTTTCTATGAGATATTCTTCCACAGCTTCAGGTTCCATGCACTCTACAGGTGCGGATTCAGCTTTAATTGGGCTTTCTGTAACACAATATAAATTAATGGTATTATTATGGCCGTGTAGGTAGTAGGGCATGCATCTTTTGAAAGAAGGGATATCTGCTCGTGCCCCTATTTCCGCTCACTAGTGTAAAAATTGATTTTTCGTGTCAAAAACCAACATTTTTCGCACGGATATATTCTAGCAATATCAACAACTTTCAAATGAAATTGTCTGACATTATTTTTATTTGATATAATTGTAATATGTGGAAATCCGGGTTTAAAGACTTTCGGTATTAACTGGTAAAGACGTGTGTTTCAGTTCGCAGTAAAATAACAACTGTTTTTTCTTCTGATCATTTCCTCACAAGACCCTACTTTACACTCAGTGTACTCAGCTTAAGGCTGAGAACCCTTCCAGCGGGTTCAGCGATTTTACCGCATGGCTCATGCCATTACAGCTCCTTTCTCCTTAAAGTTGAAACATGCTACAGTCTTATAAACGCATAATCAAATTCATTTTCAACTTTACTTGCTATTTTAAAACTTTCAGAATGCAAGATCAAATTCACAAATTGAAATTTAACGCTCAAAATGTCAACAAATGATTTTTAAAAATTAATGCTTAATCAATCGAAAACTGAATGAACTCAGTAATAAACAAAATCTTGTAATCTTCGCTTCTTGTTCTTTTTCTTACTATGCCTATTCACTGTAGCACTTGAAGTGGGTCGAACATCCTCAGGGAAAGCTTCGATAGCCTGCTGATTAGAGGTCGTTGCAGGGTCCAACGATTCAACATTCTGATAGGATTGCCGATCCAACCGGGAAAACTCCTCGAATAAAAAGGAGTCGGCAGCGAAGCCGTAAAAGTCTGAATCGGAATCCTCAGACAAGTCTTCCTCATCTCTTTTTCGTTTGTTGTTGTTGCGTGACTCAATGTTGTTGCTTGGCTCTGTTGAGGGCTGTGTCGGACTCTCTCCATTCAAAACAAAACGACGGGCATGTGGGCGGCGAGAGTCTTGAGGGATCTTTAGCTGGCGTTTATGCGCCGAAACGATCCGGCCGCTCAGTAAAATTTTTAATTTCTTCGACTGCTTCGTCCCTCGCATCAACATCCGTCATGGCATTCACGCGTCTATTTGGCACCACCGGTTGAGAAAAGGTGTCTCTCCATCCACTGTAGAAGATATCCAACCAGCTGCGACCCATTAGCGGCACAAAGTCCTTGTCTCCCTGCAGCACAATCAGATAAAGCTCCTCCGTGATACCGTTAAGCCGTACCGAGACCCTCGCTTTTCCCAGAATACTGAGTCTGTTACCATCGATAACGTATAGTCTCTGGCGACTATTCTCGATGGAACATTTCATGAAATTTCGCAAGAAAAGAGTCTCGGATATCACGCTTTCAGCGGATCCATAGAATCTCCATCATGAATCTCATTTCTCCTACTACCGCTCCTGCTTCGGTTATAAAAAGAACGGTTTCTGTCAAAACTCTTACTCCTGCTACGGAAGGATTGCCTGGAAGGACCACGATCCAAACGCCTACCCAACCTGGCTACAACACTGACCCTCTTATAATCATCGCGGTTCACGAAACGAGTTCTGTCAGTAGACAGTCCTTGAGTAACGATCAATTTTTCCGCCTTGGCAGCAGTTAGATCGTCCTCGTCAAACAACCGCTTCTGTAACTGCCGATCATAAGTGCCTATTACAAGTGCATCACGGATGGCACGATCCTTAAAATCCCCGAAGTCACATAATTCAGCTAATTGCTTTACGGAGAGCACTAATTAGTTTCCCCGAAATGTCTTCGTCGATCAAAAATCACTTTAGCATTCACAGAAAAAATGAACGATAATAAAAACGAACAAAATAACATACCTGCTATGGCCGCAATGCAAAAACGGCAAAACACTGCAATAAAAACGGCCCGAAAACAACAGCCCAGCAACAACAGCAAACTCTTCAATGACACACGGGTCAAAAGCCAAACAGCAACAGCAGCAACTTCAAAAAGGCTCGGGTCAAAAGCCAACAGCAACAACAGCTCCTCAAAATGATTCCTCCAATACGCCAATGGTAGGTCATCAACCGGCCAAGAGGTCGATGAACTCTTCCTGCACCTCACGTCCACCAGAAAATGCACCAACAGCAGCAACCACAGGGTCAACGTCCAGCAGCAACAACAAAAAAATATGCAGTTTTGATGCAGTTTTCTCGCACCGACTTCACTCGCACACAAATCTGAAAACAATCTGACGTTTTTCGGCTTTTTCCTCTTCGTTGACTGACAGACAATTTTACCGCCGCACTGCCACAGTTGACCAGTACACTGATTGCAAACGGCGTTCTTTTATTGTGGTTCAATCGACACGCGATAGGTGGTACTTTTGTAGCTGCTTCTTTCTTCCTCCGAATGCCTGTACGCTTCCGATTCGAAGAGATGTCTTAATGATTTGTTCCGACCACGCTGGATTAGCAGGTTTGCAGATGGCGGTTTCGCGGATGCGATCTGGAGGGACTCGAAGCACTACGAAAAGTGATCGATGTTCGTAGCGATTTGCTTTGTTAGGCAAATTGCCGCTCTTGCTGTTCCAGTAACGAGAGAGTGTGAGGGTGATGACTATAATATCATCTTTTGTTCAGCCCGATGTTTCGCTCTAATGTGGCTGAAGCGTTCGTTTTATGCTAGGCTGCAGTGTGTCCAGAAGTAATCATTATTCCTTCTTAGCATTGTGGCGAACAATATTTATTCAACTCAGCTCTACAGTGTAACACAACACTAAGTCAACGACAACGAAATTTTTGTGAATGGGCATGGCAGTGGACATTCACAAAAATTTCGTGAAAATTTGTTTCAGTTCTGATAGTGAATGAGACAATAAGTTACTACTAAACGTTATAAGAGCTGATAATGGAGGACAATAAAAAGCCTCTTAATAACTTTCGTGTATCTCTTCGAAACAGTTCGATACTTTGGTTTTTCGACCCTCCAGGATAGTATGCAGCAATGAATCGTATGGGGCTCTGCATTGTTTTGATTTTGCATGCGATTTTGAAGTTTACTGGCCTTGTTGTTTACTAATTTCGTGTAGGAGTAAAAGAGAGGGACGGATTTTTGTGCAGAGCCCTATGGACCTATGCACGGGTTCACTATTTGACGTTTTAGCGGTGCCGTGTTATTTATGTGACCATGGAAACCAGTGAATTCGGCACCGCTCAAACGTCAAATTAGTGAACTCGTGCATTGGTCCATGGACCTATGCACGAGTTCACTATTTTGACGTTTAGGCGGTGCCAAATTCACTCGTTGCCATGGTCACGTAAATAACATGGCACCGCTCAAACGTCAGATAGTGAACTCGTGCATTGGTCCATAGAAGTATGGACCAATGCACGAGCTCATCATTTGACGTTTGAGCGGAGCCGTGTTATTTATGTGACCATGGAAACCAGTGAATTCGGCACCGCTCAAACGTCAAACTAGTGAACTCGTGCATTAATCCATGGACCGATGCACGAGTACACTAATTTGACGTTTCAGCGGTGCCAAATTCACTGGTTTCCATGGCCACATAAATAACACGGCACCGCTAAAACGTCAAATGGATCAATGCACGCGTTCACTCGTTGACGTTTTAGCGGTGCCGTGTTATTTATGTGACTATGGAAACTAGTGAATTCGGCACCGCTCAAACGTCAAATTACTGAACTCGTGCATCGGTTCATAGTGAACCCGTGCATATGTCCATGGACCTTTGCACGGGTTCACTAATTTGACATTTGAACGGTGCCGTATTCATTAGCTACCATGGTAACGTAAATAATATGGCACCGCTCAAACGTCAACGACTGAACTCGTGCATTGGTCCATTAGCGATGTTGATAATTACTCCTACTGTTTCTATGCACTTTGTATCTAAGTTGTCAATACGCTTGTATGAGATTCCCTTTAGAATCATAACACAGCGTAACAAAAATGACATTTTTGCGTGTCTCAAGAATCAAATTATGTGTCTCTTGTATATTTAGGGTTTCTGAATCTAATGCCTTTCTCAGAAATATTCCAGCACGTCACAATTTTTAGCTACAGGTTGCCAAAGTTGTACAAAACATTGGTTTCATTGATGTTTACATAAAATTTAAACAATGATTTATCAAAAAATAATATGATCGAATCTACCAAGCATGCAACATATGCCTTAAGCTTTCATTTCAGATATAATTTGATCGAAATTTTACGATTAAATTGAGGTTAAATCGATTTTTTCAACATGCTTGCAGTCTCCATACGAAATTCTTCGTTTCTCTTATATGGCAAAATACAATACTTTTCTAAACCAACAAAAAATAAGTTTTGAGCATCGGAAGTGTTATGAACATTGATGATAAGTATTGTTATACACATGAAGTTTGAGTTCTGAGGCAAATTAAGCAAATAATTTGCCATACAAGCTGGAAAACTTGCATGCAAGTTGGCTGAAATAGTCAAATTTAGCATTTTCAACAGCCAATATCTCAAAAACTAGACGTGCTCTCATATTTCTGTAAATGGCAATGGACTCAGCAACCCTTAATTAAGTCAATAGCGGTATTTTGGTGCTTGAGACAAAATCGTGTCCCGCAGTGTAATCATTACACCTCCTTCACGTTGTGCTAAGCTTGGGTCTCTATCCAATCTTATGCAGGAAAAAGAACCGTGTGTAAACGAGTTACTCGATTGCAGCCAAGTTTCTGTTATTATTGCCACGTCGATTTGGTGCGATATCATGAAGTCGAATAATTCAAGAGCTTTATTACGTAAAGATCTCCCGTTCCATTAGACGTTTAATGATGCTAGATTATCCATTGCAAGCATACTTCGCCATTAGCTCCGAAAGAGCGAGAAACTGCATACCCTTTGTAGTATAAGCTGACAGTCTGGTGGAAAGTTCACGTGCCGTAGGCTCAGGAATTCGGACATAGTGAACAGATTCGAGTTTTGGGCTCCAACTTCTCCCCTAACTGCTTGCGAAAAAGACACTCCCGGTTGCACAGGAGCTGTCGGTGAACGCCCAATATGAGTGGACGTAGCTCGACGGTTACGAGCTTGATTTTTCTTCTCTTCCAACCGTTTCAAGTAAGCTAGTCTAGTGGGGCATCCTCTGCGTGATTTCGACTGCAGTTTGCAAATTTTAACATTGTACTATCATCGTTACTTTGCCCTGAAGTTTTCTTCGCTTTTTTCGGAATCGTGCAGTTTGTCAAGTGTAGATCCTCGCATTTTACACATTTCGACTGAAGATAACAGCACAGACAAACAGACGTAACACTTAGAACAAATCTCGATCAAAATCATAGTCACGAGGACATGTACGCCCAATGCTAAAATTAGTATGTTTGGCCGACGGGCCAACAGATGGCGGTAGTGTGTAAACGTCAAACGCGAACAAAAACGATGCGAGCGCTGCGGGTGGCGGATTGGCCACCTACCATAATTTTATATCGACCGTTAAAAAGGTGGTCGATGGACAATGGTGAGAGTGTGACGTCTGTTTGTCTGTGATAACAGTGACTGATGCCGTGTCCGAACTGCTGACAGCGGTAGCACTGTACGACATCGGTGAGTTTTTCGAGTAAGGATGCCAGTCAACGACTACACTGAATAAGCATCGAACTTTGCAACCACGAACAGAGCACTATCGCCAGACGACGACGCACTTAACATCTCAACATTCAGTGGATGTTTTCAATTCTGCAGCCCTTCTTCAATGCTGAACACTGACAAACCAGATAGAACGAATCTGTTAGGGGTTTCGTCGGGGAGACTGTGTGTGTAGAAACGAATTTTGTTATCTCTTCAGTGTGAAACGATTTTTTTTGAAAATGTTTTGACTTTTCGCTGTGATCTGTATCGCTCCTCGGCCAATTGCCCATTGCACGGTAACGTCATCAGAAAATCGCTCTCTTTCCCTCCTTCCTGAAAACAACGGTGCACGTACCTGTCAAAGTTGACAGATACTGGTATCATTGTTTTCAAGTTTTGTTGAAGAGTGAAAGAGAGAGAATTTCGCCGTGAAATGACTAATGCGTTGAATGTAGTCGCCTTTGCTAATTGTTAATGAGGTAGCAATCGCATTGATTTCGTTGTACACGTAGATGGGTGGACAGCGCACTTTTTTGACGTTGGATAACGTCCTTCGGCAACATATGGGGGTACAATTTCAAAAAAACGAAAAATTGAGCATGTAACGAAAAATGGTCAGGTTTTGACCGCTAATAACTCAGCCATTTGTCGATAGATTTTCAATATTTATACATCAATCGATCGGAAATTTATCTACGCGTCGATTCAAATGGAGGACACTATTGATTATTAGCAACAAACTATTGAAAAATCGTAAAATGTTGACCCCTTTCTTATCTAACCAATCACGTTCAAGCACATTTTTGGGTTCCGCTTCCCACTATAAAAGCGCACCGGTCCTGCTTCTTCCCTCAGTCTTCTTTTTGCGGTCGAACTGTTCACACGGTCGGGCGAGTCATTTTCGCTTTGCGTTTGCTCCCGCCGTCACAGTTCAATTTGTATCATCGGAAGAGGAAGACGCAAGGTTGATTTGCGGCGGCGATGACGATGGCTTGGGCGCTTCTCCGAGCAGCGAACTACTGCCGCTCGGAAAAGCGTCCAAGCCGTCGTCATCGCCGCCGCAAATTTATCCGCGCTTGCAGATTTCGACTTTGAATTCAGCATCGGTGGTCAAGACAAGAAGCAAGCCCGCTAGGAACGAAATATCACAGGCCCTCTGAGTTGCTGATCCGGGGAGCTGCTTCTAATCGAGCGTCGGACTTGTGAAATCGCTCAAGATTTTAAGAGTGAGCATCGTTTGCAGATTTCGACTTATTCCCGGTAATCCACAACCCGCTGCTCTTGTGCGCCATCCACGTCACGTCATTTAGATGGTTCGTCGTATAAGCAAATCGGCGCTTTTTAGGGCCATCAAATGTGTTGAAAAGAGTTGAAAGAATAATATTTTAGACCTTATTACATCTTATATTTCTCAATCAATCTCACAGCTTCATACAAAATTTAATTTGTCATGAATAATTGATGGCACGACAAATTGATACTGTATTCGCGGACGCTGCTGCAGTGCCGTCACAACATTTAACAACGATTGTAAAATAGAGTGGCATGTCCAACAGCTTCTTAGACTTGCCATATTTTATGAGAACATATGTAAAAAAATTGCGACATATTTAGAATGCTTCTGAAAAGAAGTTCTCATTGAACAATTATCATCATTTTGGCACCCATGGATTAGAAATTTTCCTTCATACAAAAGAAAACTATTGATTATCAATAGCTAACCATTGCATATTGGAAATCTTTCTACGAATCTACTCCAATAATTAAAACTATTGATTTTCATGAATAAACTATTGAAAAATCGATAAATATCAAGGCATGTCTTATTTATTATTAGCACATTTTTCTTCTGTATTCCTAGCACAGACATCATTGCTCGATATCTTAGCCACTTTCGTCATGCAAAGGGAAACGCCCCTTTCGGTCTTCTTCTTACTCCTCTTTATTCTATCGTGTTCAGTCGAAGTCAACTTAGCTTCAATGAGCCCCGCGCACATCAGTCAATCGTCGACCAGCAATTGGAGAAGGACTCCTATCGGAATAAATTTTACACATTCGTCGCTGCCGCTGCTTCTGCTCTTGTTTATTCCCAACCCAAGCTAAATGCTGCAGGTTCCGTGAAATCGCTCATCATGGCCATGGGCATCCAGCTAGACCATCAAATTCGTGGAGAACTCGTCTAGAAACCTTGAAAATTGCCGTCGGAGGAGTGAGCAAACCAACGAAAACAAGGAAGCACAAAATTACCGACTGCATTTCGATTTAATCGTCTTCGGTAATCTTTTGGTGTGTTTCTGTCTAACAATGGATTGACAACCCAGTTCGATCGACGGTGACTAGCCCCAACCGTCCTTTTCAGGACGACCATTTCATTTTGAAAGAGTTGTGAGAATTTTCCACCGTGAAGAGCGACATTACTGGTGATTGGATGTGATTGATTCAGATTTTGGTCAGTAATTTGCATGCAATCATTTATCACGGCTAAATAATGCTTCTCGAGAATCACAGTGTCAAGAAATAAAATTCCCATTGTGCGCGCGGTCAGGTAAATTGCGAACGGCACTTGAATTAAGAATCCATCACGGTTTGCCTCGCAATTAGTGATGATTGAATGATGCCGTTGTCGTCGTCGCATGCTAGAGCGATCAGTATCAACTTGGCGAACAAAGAGCCAAAACTTATCAGCAACAGCTTTGTTGACGTTTTGATTTGGTAATCATCATCATAAAAAAAAAATATCATCAAAACTTTGCAGAAGCAAATCTCTAGTTTTAGTGAACCGATTAAACTGAAAATTTAATGGGTTGTGCACTACATATATATAATGCTAGTGATACATTTTTCGCATCGATATATTGAGTGGTACTTGAGATTAATTTTTCAAATGGAGAGGGTGATTAAAACACCGTCCCGTGACCTTAATCAAGAAGTCCTGATCGATTTCACCGCCAGCAACAACGATTGCTGTGGCGCACAAGATTCGCAAACTCTGCACCTGTTATGATGTGGAGCTGGGCTTGTCAGATGATTATGGTGATATTTGCGCTGCCGAGATCACTATAATGAATTGTCGGCCACTACTGGTTTGCCTCTACATTTCTCCGGATACCACAATGAAGCAGAAGAAGTTCTTTATGGCGTGGAACTTCTTGGAGTATTAAAAGGAGACCATGCCAATCATCGTGACAGGTAACTTCAACATCGATTTGAGCAAAGAGGAGTACACAGAGTTAGCGGACTTCATGGACAAGAGCCTCAACCTAAAACTGGCTTCGGAATCCACTAAAGCAACCAATCTTAGTGGATAATAAATGGACCTAACGTTCAACCGGTATATTTGGTTGGAGAGCAAAAGTTACCGCTCATGCTTCATCTTCCATCGACCGGTTCTATCGGTGTTGAAGTGCTAACCGAACCAACCAAATAATAACTCTCAATGTCCATAATAGATCAGAATTGACATGCAACAAATAATTTGAAAATTGATTAGATTTTTTGTCAGTACCTAGAAATCTTCCATAAGTTCGTGACGGTCCTAAATCAGGAAAAATAGAAGAAGCTAACGTTATCCAACGTCAACTTGGCGGTCGTATCTCGGAAACAACCTCTTACTTTTTACTGGACTTTGGGGTTTCGTTGTGAGCTTGAGCTAGATCCTCATGTTGGTCGTCATCAATCGCCAGCATATCAAACTTGTTGGGAGTAGCAATCCCATCAATCAGCGGTGTTTCCTTTGCAGCATCCATTCGAGCTGGACTATTCTTTACTCGACTTGGGGATGACGTTTGCTCATTATTCTCGAACATCGTGGTTAGACTTTTGGTGGAGTCGAATTTTGGATTTCTCATAATTCCTCCTAATCACTATGTTTGAGGGACCACTTGAACCCGCAGCATCCTTTTGGGAAGAGACCGGTGGTCTGGTGGTAGTTTAGCCAGTTTCGAAGAGTTTAGCTAACCGAATAACGACTTTTGGTAAAGACTTATATTGCGAACGATGTTCACACGTCGGCAACTTGCAAAGAACTGGTTAGGGGAAATCAGGGTAAAACCGACACTGTGGGTAACCTCGACACCCTTTGATTTTTCATGTTTTGAGCAGATTTTCATGCAGTTTCCACCACGCTCTATCTTAACTTGTGAAATGTTGTGTTTCGAATGACATTACAACTGACTGCCAAAATAAACAACAAAATCATATTGGATAACATAGAATCAACAGCAGTTGCAATATTTCGTTGTTATTCTTTAACTATTTAACATGTGAAATTTTTAAAATATCATTATTTGTTCTGCGTCTACATCATCATTTACTATTATTACGTTAATACAACATGAAGGAGAAATTAATTTTTGGTTTTTCGACAGCTGAAAACGCTATTGAAAAATAAATGTCCACTCGGGGTAAGATCGACACTTTCATTTGGGGTAAAACCGACACCTTTCTTTGCTTCATAATCTAACTTCAGGGAATCTTTCTAATCGGAAGACTATCTCTGTAGTTTACGTGAGTCTTTATTTTCGAAGTTCACGGATGGCGAACTTGTTAACATGTAAAATATGACACTATATGACTTGCCACAGACTATCATTAAGTTAAAAAAATATATTTCTATGTTATCACGTTTTAACTTATTTGATGAAGAAAATTTTCTCATTTAAAATTGAAGAATTAATTGAATTTTATGCAATCAAAAAAAAAAAAATATTTTCATATAAATCAATCTTATTGTTTATTTGCAAACCATGAGGTCGACAGTTTTTATTATCTTAAAATAATTACACTTCATTGTTTTGTTAAAATAAAACAGTATTTGTTTGCACAACCAAACATTCGCTACCACTTCATCTTCGTAAGCATTCTATGAACACGAATTAATAATGCCCATGTGTATTCACCCCAACTTTATAATCTTAGCATGGGACATTTGAAATTTTCACATATATTTAGTGGATCTTTGGCCTCTCCTCAATAATTTACGTAATATGTGAATAATCCTTTGGAGGAAGGGGTCATAAATGTCGAAAGTCATGTTAAAAGCATTCTTTTGAATATGCATTGTGATGGCGATGTTCACAACGTATGAATTCTACTCAAAGTGGATGTGTCGGTTTTACCCCAACAGAGTGTCGATCTTACCCGCACTCTCAATTGTCTCAGCTAAAAATGATGAAATAACAATTTGATTTAAATCAATATATAATCTTTATATATCATCCAGCGATTGCAAGGATTGATAGATTTATAACCAATATGTGATTCTACAACAATTTTAGAGTCGTTTAACAAGCGAAAGTACACAAATTTTATCAATAAGCTTAGGGTGTCGGTTTTACCCCGAATTCCCCTAAATACTTAAAGGTAAAACGAAATTCTTGGAGCAGTCTTCCTCAGGATCTCCATACAAAATCACTCAAGGCGGCATCCACAAATTACGTAACGCTCTAGGGGGAGGGGGGGGGGTAGGGTCAAGCGTTACGACTCATACAAAAAATATAAATTTTTCATACAAAAAGCGTTACGGAGGGGGGAGGGGGTCGAAAATTTCCAATTTTAGCGTTACGTAATTAATGGACGCTGCCCAATGAACTCCTGAAGAAATCCTCGGAACAATATCCGAAGAAAATTTTGCACAAGTATGCACCTGAATTGATTTCTGGTGAAATTGCTGAAGAATAAAATATGAAGCAACACATACAGTAGCGGACTTTGGGGCAAGTGTGCTACCCCTGCTTCTTATAAAAACTACAATATATATTTTCTCTTTGAGCTTAACAATATGTTCCCTTATAGTTCACAATACAATGATCAAAATATGATGAAAATTGCTCTATTGTTCACGTATTTACATCGACTTGAGCAAAGAAAACCAAATTTGAGTGGATTTTTATAAGATTTCGTTGTTTCTAAATAGCATGGTAAAAGATAAATTATTAACAGATTTCTATAACGTACTGTACATCATGAAACTATTCAAATGTGTAACTTATTGTGGCATTTGAACGAAAAAAGTATTTAGTAACAATTTGCGTAAGGTGGCACACTTGCCCCAAATTCTGCTAGGTAACACTTGTCTTATTGTCATGTGAAAAGTCTAAAACAGATTATATGAGAAATCAATATTTTTTTCTGGTTCCTGTTTGCTCTCTTGTTTTCAGACAAGAATTTCAAAACATTCAGTCGCTACCAGCCCTGTTACGGAAGAACTATGTAAGTCACTTACCAACCCGCTCCGGACTTGGCAAATCCAGAATCCTACCCAGAGTATCGTAAGACTTTTCGCATGTCGCTTCGAACTGGACAAACTGCGCCACGCAATAGACACACTTTGCGCATATATTGTTCGGGAAACCGTCTTCATCGTCGATTTTGGCTAACAGAATGTCCAGCAAGCTGGCCAGTTGATCGTTCAGTTGAAGGTCTTCGGTGAAAATCGGTATGCAGCCATCTTCCGACAGGCAGAACCGGCAAAGTTGTTCGAATCTATCACGCAACCGATACAAATCCATTGTCATTTTTTGAAGCACGCGTGATTAAACACCGAATTCAAAGTTAAACTGTAATGAGTAATTCACTTTTTATGATAAATTTAAATTATTAAAGCGAATATAAACTATTTTACGAGCAAAGTTGTTGCCAAACTTGCCAAAACGGCGAGAAGTAAACAAACAATAACGTTTCATTTTCATTGTGTTCCTTCTGGTGATTAGGGGTGCAATTTTTTTTATGGGGAAACTCGTCGAAAAAAATGACACACACAACTGTGAGATCAAAGTACTCTTTAATGGGTAAAAGAGTACCCTCTTTGCTATGCTGAAGCTGTCTGGGTTCGATTCCCGGTCGGTCCAAGATCTTTTCATAATGGAAATTTCCTTCACTCAGAAACACGGGTTGTCACAGAATTACTAAATTTTAGTAATTTATGACTATTTTCTATCTGTCTCTCTTTCATTCTGCAGGGAATTTTATTCCTGTTCGTCGATTCGCCTGGGTTGCAGCATCGCTAAGCTTCAACCCAATCGAAATGACAGTTATGGTGGTAAGCTCCATCGAAGTTGATACGCCAATCGCGTATTATCCTCGATTTTACTATAGTAAAATCGACGATAATACGCGATTGGCGTATTAACTTCGATTGAGCTTACCATCATTAAAGTGTAAAAAATTACAGCAGAATGAGAGAAAGGCAGATAGAAAATAGTCACACGGGAAAAAAAAAATCTGTGGTAAAAATACTACCGGGTACCCCCGTTGGTTTGACCACATTGAGTTAATTCACAAATTTCATAACGCTGAAAATTACCATTTTTGACACCCACTCACCCCCTCATAACGCATTTGGTATGAATATCATACAAATTTTGTATGAGCTGTAACATTCCAAGAGCACCCACCCACCCCCTCCAGTGAAATTTGTGAATGGGCTGCAGGCTGTAAAATTATTTCCATCTAGTTTTTCACCCTTATATGGGTTTCAAAATACCCATTTTTAATCGGCAGTAGCTTGATTATAATGGGTATTTATATACCCGTTTTGTATTTCCAAATTTACCAGTTTTATGACAGATCTCTGTGCTTTTAAAAAAAGAGTAAATTTTTACCCATAAAAGGGTATTTGCAAACCACCGTGTAAACCGTGTTTACTTATTAAATGTGGAGAGGCACTTCTACACGGAGAAAACGGAAAACCCATATTTGAGTATTTTTTAACTTATTTTTGAGTTATTTTTCTCTCCCTATTTCATTCGCTCCTTCTATTGTTGTCAGAGAGCGAAGAGCAAAACAACCCAAAAACCGAACCTTTGTGCGTTACCTCAAATTTGAGTAAGTGGCACAGTACTGGAAGTTGAGTTGTTTGATCTGCCGGTTGAGTGAAAAGAACTTAGCTAGTAGGTATTTTTTCGCATGGCTGCAAATGAAAACAACTTCTACCCCATCAACTCAAAATTAGGTTAACGCACGAACCCCCCGAATTGAGTGGAATGAACTCACTTTTGAGTACTTCATTTTCTCCGTGTAGCGGAAATGGGTGAATTTTTAGCCATTAAAGGGTATTCGCATACTACCGTGTAGGGAATTTAGCCGATTTAGGGATATGAGCCTCTGTACGTGCCATAAATTCCTTTGTTCTTCTGACTTTTACTGTGCGCCGTGTTTTGGTGTTGTCTCGCTCTTGCTCACGGGCAACTTGATAACAGGGCTCACATAGAAATCCTTTATAAGAGAGATTCGCGGAAGCTGACATTTCTGTCAAAGTGTGAGCCAATCGAGCAGCGAGACCTGTCAAAGTGTGAGCCAAACGAACATGCGTTATGTTTGTTTTGAACTGTTCTTGAAGAGTAATGTAATCCGCTTGAAATTATTTCGGTAAAAGTAATTTTGCATGAAGCAAAGAAATGAAATATTTTACTTTTTAAATTTTTGTCAATGCGATTTTTAGTTTTTGATTTTTTCGGCTGTTTATTAGTTTTGATATGTAGCTCAAAGATCTATAATGAAACAAAATACACTTCATAGCAATGAGAAAGTCATGTCCGTGTTACAATATTATTCTCGACGCCGAGCAACATCAGCACTGCTGGTCTGTTGCCAAATTATTCCATTTTACTTCCGCTTATCTCTCTATAAAGGATCACTAGGCGCACAGTAAAAGTCAAACTTTTTATAGCATGCATAGGCTTATGAGCCTATGCATGCTATAAAATGTTTGACTTTTACTGTGCGCTCTGTTTTCAAGTTGCCCATGAGAGAGAGCGAGACAGCACCAACACACGGCGCACAGTAAAAGTCATGAGAACAAAAGAATTTATGGCACGTACAGAGGCTCATTGCGTAACTACGGTTTTACGTTGAAACAACCCAAAATTGAGTAGAATGTGTTTCCAGCCGGAATAATCGAAACTTTCTGTTTAAAAATATTGTTGACACCCCTAGTGTAAATCACAAACGCAGCTGAGCTGACTGACAGCGGCGGATCTGAGCAAAACAAACAAACCGTGGATTAGTGTTTCTTGTGCTTTATTCAAAATCTCTATTCATAAAATTTCCTCGTTTGTTTCAATTATTGCAAAAGTCTTAACATACCATCAATTGATGCAACATTGTGGAAACCCGAACCATGGACCCTGCCGCCCTGCACGAAAAGAAAATGAAAATTTCTGCCAAACTTTTGGGCCTATGTCGAACCTGTTTGACCGCGGAAAACGAATCGGAAGCGGATCTGTACCCGATAAGCGACATCTTCCTGGAGGAAGATGAGCTGACCAGCCAAGTGCAGTCGTTCGAGGAAGTCTTGTGTCTGTTCGTCGACAATGAGGTAAGGATGGAATTTGTCTCCTTGGGAATGGATCCTGATGAAAAATTCTAGAGGCTTCATAGTGCATGTCTTCAGGGAGTTCAGATATTTTCAGCAGGACTGGTAGCGAGTCAGTTTTTAATTAGTTACTATTTTCGACCTGGTCACTATTTGAAACAAAAAGACACTAGAGTCGCTTACTAAAGAAGGTCACTATTTTCGTGATATGATCATAAAGAAACTAAAGATTGGGTCAGATTCTCAAACTCAAACCATATGTTGATGTGAACCCAAATAAGACTTATTTAAGGTGAAACAGATTTGAATCAACTTCTAAGATTGCACTAAAACTTCAAAGGCACAAATCTCGCAAAGAAAGCATCCAACAACCGTGCACTTTTTATTTTGGCTTTGTGCACTAGCAGAAAGCTTAAAATAAGAAGATCAGAAACGTTTGCCAACTATTTCTCCAGTTTTGTGCCTTTGAAATCGTGAGTAGGGGCACAAGTCGGCCATTGTGCCGGCCATCTTTGGATTCTGAGATGTTTCACCTTAATAAGTTAATGAAGAAAGTATTCTACAGAATCTAAGAACAAGATTTGTGTAGGGATGATCGGACTAATTGCTGTAATATCTGCTGGTGCGAAATCTTGAACGAAATTTAGAAGAATTCATGAAGATTTTACTTGAGAACATATGTGGGGATTTCTTGAAAAAAATGTCATTGGCGATTGAATGAGGATTTCCTAAAATAATCCATTTTAGAAGCAATTGCTGACACAAATCGTGGCTGTAGGAATAACTGGAAAAATAGGCAAGGGAACATCTTGAGCAACTCTTGTAGGGTGTCCTGCAAAATCCCTTAGTTTAGAGATACCGGGAGGGATTGCTTCAGGAATCCCTCCAAGAACTTATCCAGGGATTTCTCAAAAACTTCTTTAGGAAAGGAGTTCCTGGAGGAATCTCTAAAAAATAGCGGAATTAACTCTGTAGGAATTCCTATTCTTTATCCTATATCCTGACGAAATTCTGGAGAAACCACTGGAGAAGTAACTGAAGTTATCCTTGAAAAAATTAAAAATCTCCAAAAATTCCCTGAGAAATCCCAATAAGAAAGAATCTATGGAGGAATTACTGGAGGCATTCCGGCAGAAACTCCTGGCAAAATTGCTAGACCCAGAAGAATCCCTGCAAACATTCCTGGAATAATCCTTGAAGGATTCCCTGAAAGAATTCTTGACAAAATTCCTGAACGGATGGCTGAAGGTACTTCTGGAGCCCTTTCGGAACCTGTCTAGAAAATCTGGTAGCAAACAAAAGTTCTTCCTGGAGGAATCTCTGACAAAACTGCTAGTGGAATCCCTGGACACAGGGTGGCCACCGAACCGGGAAAAACGGGAAAAGCGGGAAAAAGACGGGAATTTGAATCCACCGGGAAAAAGACGGGAAAAACCGGGAATTTGAGAAGATCACCGGGAAAATCGTTTTGAATGAACATTTTCAAGCTGTAGTGGGAGATCCCCCAGTGTCGGACAGCACCCAATCAAGATGGTGTATTAGTAGAAAAAAAAGCTATTATGTAGACTAATGATTGCGTAGAATAACACATCCTTGAAATATGCATGCCTTTTTAAAAAAGTAGAAAAGTTTGAAAATTTTTTAAAAATTGACGTATCCACTTAACTTTGAGCCAATTTAGTAAATATTTTGAATATGAAAAAATACTTTGGATCCCGCAAGCATGATCGAACATAATCCTAATTTGATAGTATAAATGTATTTTGTACCTTAATTGAACTAAATATGGACAAATTACGATTTTGGTTAAGCACCTCCTGTCCCTCAGTTTCGGACAGCTTGATTTGTTATATGATATCTTTGTAATTATTGCATCAGTGTCTCAGAATACTTTCATTTTTCATGGGTTCCGTCGATCATGGTATCAAATATGCAATAAAATTAAGAATAAGGAACATTCAGAACAACATCGTAAAATGTGCTATTTTTCATCATATATGAAAGAGGTTTTTGATACATACTTAATTCAGAATGCCGAGTCTCGGCTAATTTTAACCGAGATCCGCACAGCCGAGTAGTCGGCAAACAAATTTCCTGGGATCTCAGCAAATAAAAGCCGAGTATCAGTAAATCGTGCTTCGTTGCTAAGCAACCAGACAATTTGTTAGCTGAGTCTCGGTTAAAATCAGGAAACCGAGATTCGCACAGCCGAGCTCGTGAAAAAAATCTAAGTGTGTAGGCATCTTG
The DNA here is from genome assembly GCF_002204515.2 of Aedes aegypti. Classification (NCBI taxonomy): domain Eukaryota; kingdom Metazoa; phylum Arthropoda; class Insecta; order Diptera; family Culicidae; genus Aedes; species Aedes aegypti. The sequence continues at coordinate 222,421,418 of NC_035109.1, read as the reverse complement.
CAAACTAAGAAAAACTCAAATTATTCTTGTAAATGTAGCAAATGCATTGAATTGGTAATTATAAACTATTCCTATAGTGTACACATTCGATGATGTTCAAATTTACAGAATTCGAGGCATTTCCAGATCTTGTCCGGTACTGGGTGCCACCTTTCGAGATCGATCAATTTGATACTAAAACTCATCATCAAAATGCAATATCAAAATTCATATTTATATTTTCAAATTTATTTTTGTACACTATAAAAATGATAATATTTATCATAAATGGGTAACACGAGCCCATAAAATCAATATTTTTCGAATTATGAATTTAGTGGCATAAGTGTCCGGTACTGGGGGATCTCCCCCTAATCTGCAAACCAACCTCCAAAATAAGTTATAGAATGTAGTTATGTTTAATGACATTTCCATGAGACAGCAGCAATTTTGAACAAATATCTTTCAAACACCAATGAATTAATTTCTACTATGGTACACCATATTTCTTAAAAATGTTTCACTATTTTCTTAGCAATGTTTCGAAATATTTTTTGTGGATTTTTGTTCTCGAACTACCAGGGCTAAAACTTTTTCAACTTTTCTCTAACTTGTTTTACTAGACGTTTTAAACCAAGGTTTAATTACTTATTGTGGATTGGCTTAGCTCTCTTCTGTAATTGCTGAATACCACAACTAATCTTGAAAACAAGTCTCTATTTATGAAAGCTTTTAATATGTCACTAGTTATCTAATCGACGAAGTTTTAAATATTGGCTTATTTACGATCTTAATAACGATCAAACCATTACAGCTCATATAAAATTTGTAAAATATCCATACAAAAGGCATGACGAGAGGGTGGGTGGATGTCAAAAATGATAATTTTTGGTGTTATTAAAGTTGTGAGTACTTACTTAGCTTCTACGTGTTTGGCCTTGTTTCATTCATATCTTGAACTAATTTGCTTTATGGAATAAAATTCAAAGGATTAATAGGGTGATCAAAGTATTTTGGACAGACCGTTACGCGTATATAATTTTGCCATTTACGGCAAAATCAAATGGAGGTGGCCAAATTATATACGCGTAACGCTCTGTCGAAAATACATAAAACACCCTACTTCAAATAATTTCAATTACGGCAAAGAACTACTTGGGCATCTTGATTATTTACTTAGGCACCTAGGGCTTTTGTTGGCCAAATTATCTCAAATTCAGCATTAAGATGCATTATAAGATGATTATAAACCTAAGCCAAAACTCGAAATTCCAAGAGCATGAGTCTAGAGAGGCAAACAGAGCTTTGAGCTAAAAATTTTGATCGTTTTATCATCATCAGAATGCAACCAACCCATCAAATTTTTAAAGCGAACGGCTGTCAGGTTCTCTAGATCTTAAAACTTGAACTTGAAATTTCGAAGTTTGGCTTAAAGAACATATTGTTGGTAATTATGGTTCAGATAGCATTCAAATTAAACTCCTGACGTGTCAAGAGTAGGATCTGTTTTATTAGCACAATTAACCATATCTTTCCCATGATAGATAGCTCCAGAGCTCCATTGATTCTCGATGAACACGAGACAAATCGATTCAGCTACTATACTAAGCCATAGTTTTCAGAATAAAATTCTATATAGATTAGAACACTCTAATAGTCAACATATTTCTCCAATAGTGAAACTATTGATAAACAATCAAATTACTATGGAAAAACAACTAAAAAAAATTAAACCGATTTAAAACAAATGTTGCGGTGCTTTCCATAGAAAAGGTCAATTAAAGTCGTTGGAAAGAATGGATTAAAAACCGGGAAAATTATGTATAATATACCGGGAAAACCGGGAAAAAAAGCGGGAATTTCAAAACCGAAATTTGGTGGTCACCCTGTGGACAAATCGCTGTATCTTGGAGGATTTTTTGGTAAAAGGAGGAACCTACGAAAGAATGTCTGAAGAAATCTCTGGAAGAGTCTCTGGAGATATTTCGAGAGGAGTCCTTGAAGGAATTTCTGAAGGTTTTCCTGGAGTTTTATTTAAATTGATCACAAATTTTCGATTTCTATTAAACGTTTCAATTCGGCTGCGATCTAATATATTTTTACTTATACAAAAAAATATGACTTGCCGAATGATGCCGATTACTTATATTATCATCTTTTTATTATAATTTGGCCCTAATAGAAATGGTTTTCGTATATCATAATTTTATGTTTGGGAGTTCCATATAATCGTGGAGGTAAACGCGCAACTTTTCAGAAAGACCAAGCTGAGGGGAATGGGTCTAAATTCCACCGGTCGAGGATCTTTTTGGATTGGAAATGTTCTCGACTTACCAGAGCATAGAGTATCTTCGAACCTGAAGTTCTCATAGGAGTTCATAAATTCTCAATATGCTGAGAATGGCGGCTGTTTTTTTTTTCATTTAATTTGAAACAATTAGAATGGGTACTCGTAGTATGAAAAGGGGAGGTGTTCAAATTACCTGCTACGATATCGGCAAAGGATTTTCCTTGGGTAGATACATTCGAAATTGAAAGATTCGAACGGCCACCCGACGGATTAAAATTAGTTTGTGAATGAGCATGATTATGATCTTCCTGATGGGTATGATTCTTGATCAAGCGATCGTTAACTGAAAATTGAGCATTGTTCGATACTCTACCAGGAAAATTCCGGAAACGACCGTTATCAGAATCCGTTCATCTGCCTGATACGAGCCTCGACGACTCGCCTACGCGAAGGGCAAGCCCAAAAATTTGACTTATGATTGCCCCCGCAATTGGTGCATATGAACTTATCGGTATTTTCCTTCACTGGACAGACGTCCTTAGCGTGAGAAGAATCTCCGCAAATCATGCATTTAGCATCCATGCGGCATTTTTTTGTACCATGACCCCACTTTTGGCACCGACGACACTGAGTGGGGTTCTGGTAATATCCTCCAGGTTTCTGGAAATGTTCCCATGTCACACGGATATCGAACAAAAGTTTTGCTTTTTTTAAAGCTTTAATATTGTTTAGTTCTTTTTTTTTTTTAAGTGAACTAAATAATATTCTTGAGAAAGCCCTTTCCGAACAATGCCAGATTGGGTTCTCTTTTTCATAATGATTACTTGGACTGCGGAAAATCCAAGTAAATCATTTATTCCATTTTTGTCCATAGTCACATGAGAGACCTTTCAAGACGACTTTGAACAAACGTTCAGTTTGTCGTCATAAGTACAAAAATTGGTGCTTCTTTCTTTAAGATGTGTGAGAAGAAGTTTGGGGCCCAGATAGTCGTAGCGGTAAACGCGCAAAACCAAGCTGAGGGTCGTGGGTTCGAATCCCACCGGTCGAGGATCTTTTCGGGTTGGAAATTTTCTCGACTTCCCAGGGCATAGAGTATCTTCGTACCTGCCACACGATATACGCATGCAAAAATGGTCATTGGCATAGTAAGCTCTCAGTTAATAACTGTGGAAGTGCTCATAAGAACACTAAGCTGAGAAGCAGGCTCTGTCCCAGTAGGGACGTAACGCCAGAAAGAAGAAGAAGAAGAAGAGAAGAAGTTTGCTATCTTTAAGGTGAAGATGAATCGAAGCCAAACCTCAAATTTTCAAGAGCACAAATCTGGGGAACCGAACACCCGTTTAGGCTGAAAACTTAATCGATTGGTTAGCGACCAATCGATTAAGTTTTCAGCTTAAACGGGTGTTCGGTTCCGCAGATTTGTGCTCTGAAGAATTACCACCGCTAACGGGTCCAACGAAAAATCGAAGGCACGGGTCCAAACAAGGATCGTAAAGGGATCAATAGTAGAAAAAATAGTACTGAAAAGTATTATTTTAGTAGCACTGAAAAGTACCGTTTTTTAATTTTAGCATTGAAAACTACTGTTTTATTGCTTTAGGTAGTCTTTAAAAAACTTCCAAGAGTAGAGAACTACTCTACAATCGATTACTTTGGGGTAATCAAATTCAGTTCGCCTTCGAGCGTCGGTGTCTCTCAAGGGGTTCCGCAGCTTGTAGGTTGAAGCACTCATCTAGCGAATAGGGAGTCGTGGGTTCGATACCCACCGGAGCACATGGTTTCTTTTCGCAGTTTCAATTTCAATTTGTACATTTGACACGTGTTTCGTCGTGTACATGTAAACTTCAAAACGTTAAAACCTTATAACAATGATTTATAGCAAACCGTTGTAAAAAGCAACTAGTGCGACTATAGGAGACTGTCTATTAAGAGAGCAACCCTATCTATGGTATTTTTCAGAAAATCTGTGGAAATTTCTGTAGGCAGTTGCGTAGATTTCCTGGAGCTAATTCTAGAGAAATTTCTGGACGAATTCCTAAAAAAATGCGAGAAAATTCTGGAGGGAGTCTGAAGATATTCTAGAAAAAATCTCTGGAGGAACCACTAGAAGAATTTCTGGTGCTTTTCCTCAAGGAATCTGAATAGGATTTCCTGGAAAATAATCGTGCAAAAATATCTGAAGGATTCTTCTTCTGGTGTTCCGTCCCAATTGGGACAATGCCAGCTTCTCAGCTAATGTTCATATGAGCACTTCTACAATTATTAACTGAGAGCTTTCATTGCCCATTGTGTATTGATCATTGATCATGATGGTATACCCTCCGTTCTGGTGAAGAAATCCATCGAGAACCTGGTCACTCCTCTTCAGCATATATTCCAGCTCTCTTTAAATACCGGTACTTTCCCATCGCTATGGAAAAATGCATACATGTTTCCTGTACACAAGAAGGGCGACAAGAGCAACGTCGACAACTACCGTGGCATTTCTGCCCTCTGCGCTGTTTGGAAGCTGTTCGAATTGGTGATACTTGAACCTGTTTTCTTTGAATGCAAGCAGTTCATCTCCAACGATCAACACGGATTCATGCCGAAGCGGTCAACAACAACAAATCTGCTCTGTTTTACTACTTACTACGTAATCGATGGAATGGCACACGGATTGCAGACGGACGCTATTTTTACGGACTTATCCTCCGCGTTTGACAAAATCAACCATGATATCGCTATCGCCAAATTGTCGAGATTGGGTTTCAACGGAGCCGTTCTAAACTGGTTTCGCTCTTATTTGACCGGCCGTCTACTCAACGTAAAGATCTGAGACCATCTCTCGGACAGCTTTGCTGCATCGTCTGGAGTTCCCCAAGGAAGCCATTTGGGACCGTTACTATTCATCCTCTATCTGAACGATGTAAATAAGCTTTTGGAAGGACCTCGCCTATCATACGCAGACGACTTCAAAATTTTCTTGAAAATTGCCAAACCAAACGATGCGAGTTTTTTACAAAAGCAGTTACTCATATTTGCAAATTGGTGTGATCTGAATAGGATGGTTTTGAATGCTAAGAAATGCGCTGTAGTTTCCTTCTCTAGAAGTCAGAACCCAGTTTTCTACGATTACAGTTTGTCTGGCGAAAGGTTAAGCAGAGAAAGCAGTATGAAAGACCTTGGTGTGATACTGGACTCCAAAATGACTTTCAGGCAACATGTTTCCTACATAACTGAGAAGGCGTCAAGGAATCTTGGACTCATCTTTCGGATAGGGAAGGAATTTAGAGACGTGTATTGCCTGAAATCCCTGTATTGTGCCCTAGTCCGTTCAGTGCTAGAATACGGATCAGCTGTTTGGAACCCTTGCTATCTGAATGGATCTGATAGGATTGAAAGAGTTCAACGCAGATTTATTTGTTGGGCTTTGCGGAATCTACCGTGGCAAAACCGTTTTGAACTCCCACCCTACGAAGATCGTTGCCAGTTAATTGGATTGGACACTTTAAGCTGCCGAAGAAGCGTTACGTGTGCTCTGTGTGTTTCTGATGTATTGTCAGCGCGTATAGATTGTCCTGCTATTCTGAGATACCTACCGTTTCAAGCGAGAATCCGAAATTTGCGAAACAATTCACTTTTTAGGATTCAGTTTCGCCGCACAAACTACAGTTTAAATTGTGGAATCACCGGTCTGCTGAGAATTTTCAACCGCGTAGCTTTCGATTTCCACTATTCTAGAGCTACTTTAAAGCAATTATTTGTCACGACGTTTAAACGATTTATGTAAACCTAGATTAAGTTTTATCATTGGGACTACCATAAGGTCTGTTGATAATAAATAAATAAAATAAAAAAATTATGCATGTGTATATCGTGTGACAGGTACGAAGATACGTTATGCCCTGGGAAGTCGACAAAATTTCCTTCATGAAAAGATCCTCGACCTGTGGGATTCGAACTCACGACCCTCAGCTTGGACTTGCAGAATGGCTGTGCATTTACCGCTACGGCTATCTTGACCGCTTGTCTAAAGGTTTCTTTGAAGCCTTGAAAAGAAAAGTAGGAAAATAGTAGTGATCCATTTTGGTAAAAGTAAAAACTTTAGTGAGTTTTCAGGGACTTTCATCAAAATAGTAGCCTGAAAAAAAACCTGCTACCAGTACTGAATACCCGAGTGAAACTGTAAAAATCATAAAAAATCTTGAAAAAGTCCTTGAAATAATGTTAGTTAGGATTTTCCGAGTAATCGTGATGTGAACTTTTATATCTTGGTTAATGTTTAGTTTCCGTTTGTTTTGTTGGTTCCTTATGGATTATTTTTGGTCTCCTTTAAGGCATGAAGTCTCTAAAGTTTGTGGGCTTCGTGGCCGTGCGGTTAGTGTTACCAAGCATTTAGCCGCCTCAAGTCAAGGGGTGTGGGTTCGATTCCCGCTTCAGTCCGGAAAACTTTTCGTCAGGAACTTATTTCGACTGTGCGACTGGGCGTTGCATGCTAGTCCGTTGTCTAGTGTGGTGCTTCCTTCAAATGACAAATCGTCCACTGGAAGCATTAACGTGTAGGTGTCTTTAAAGTTCTCATTAAGATCATTAAGACAGGTAATTAACATTATAAATTGTTTTCAGGTTGGCCATCAAAAGGATCGGCTCCCGAAAATTATGTGCTTGACATGCATCGAGAAGGCGCGATCTGCATTTCAATTTATCGAAATGTGCCGCCAGACGGACACTCTGCTGCTAGAGCTTCTAAACGACCATAAAGAGGAACAGGATACAAAACCAATCATAAATGACGAACGGTTAGCAGACAATGAAGACAACGAACAAAAACCGGAAATCATTATTCCTGAAACAACACAGCAAGTATATGAGCAATTAGTAATTGAAGAAACTCCAATGGAAGTTCCAGTACAAGCCGAAGAACATTTGGAATCAGAAGTTGTTTCATTGGAAAATCAACCTCAATTAACTACGAAACAAAAGCAAAGGCATATTTGTGATGTGTGTCAAAAATCTTTCACACAGTCGCAAACTTTGAACCGCCATAAGAAAATCCACTCCAGGGATAGTGAACCCGGGAAGGTATGTGGATACTGTGCCAGAATGTTCTTGCGTTCGGACGATTTACGTCGTCATATCCGAACGCATACCAATGAGCGTCCGTATGCATGTGATCACTGCAATAAGGCCTATAAGCAATCGTTCGAGCTGAAAGAACACAAGGCATTGGCACATCCGGAATCGGGCGTTCGGAAGTATCTGTCTTGTACAATATGCAATAAACAACTGACCACCCGGAACGGTTTGTACGTCCACATGAAAGCACACCGAGGGGAGAAGAACCACGCATGCATATACTGCGAAAAACGGTTCATCACAACGGGGGAGCTTTCTTCCCATATGAAGCACATTCATCCGAGTGAAGTAAATGCAGAGCAGTTTCCCTGTGGCGTTGGGGAGTGTATGAGGAAGTTCGTCACGAAGGCCGCTCTGCGACATCATCGTAATACCAAGCACGGGATGAAAGACGAAACGAAATGTGAGCGAACTGACGAATCTGATTAATAGTTGGGCCATCGGGTAAGTTACTGTAAGCTTGATTGTAAGGTATAAATCATTTGAAAGTATTGTTTTACACAGTTTTACTCTAGAGAAATTTCCTTTTAAAATCGGTGTCGACAGTTTACCGTTAAGGCCTTCCTCAGCCTTGTGATAATATCTGCGGCTAACGTAAAGTGCCCTAATTTGGCGCATTGGCACTAAAATTTCATGAATATGTATTATGAAAACATCGACATTGGTCCTTTTTGCTACCACCTATATGATGATAATACTATACAGTATTACCAAACATAATTGTTATAAATGGTAATTTATATGAAAATATGAATAAAACTGTTTTATAACTTAAACAACTAAAATAGTTATAAGACTTCTTCTTATGAAACATGAATGAAACAACAACCGATACGATTAGACTCCGTCACATGCCACGGCTCAAGCTAGACTGAGCTAGCTCTTTATTATTCAGCTCTCAGTCGCTTGCCAAATCGATACGCACTTGATCCGCCCACCTAGCTCGCTACGCTCCACGTCTTCTTGTACCAACCGGATCCAAAGCGAACACCATTTTGCAGGGTTGCTGTCCGGCATTCTTGCAACATGCCCTGCCCATCGTATCTTTCCAGCTTTGGCCACCTTCTGGATACTGGGTAAGTCGTAGAGTTAGGCAAGCTCGTGGTTCGTCCTTCGCCGCCACACATCGTTTTCCTGCAAACCGCCAAAGATTGTCCTAAGCACCCGACGTTCGAAAACTCCAAGTGCTTGCATGTCCTCCTCGAGCATCGTCCATGTTTCATGCCCGTAGAGGACTACCGGCCTTATGAGCATTTTGTACATGATACATTAAGTGCGGGTGTGAATCTTTTTTGACCGCAGCTTCTTGTGGAGACCATAGTAAGCCCGACTTCCACTGAAGATGCGCCCTCGTATTTCATGGCTAACGTTTTTGTCAACCGTCAGCAAGGATCCAAGGTAAACGAACTTGTCGACCACCTCGAACGTATCCCCGTCTATGGTAACACTGCTACCTAGGCGAGCCCTGCCGCGCTCTGCCCCACCAGCTAGCATGTAGTTTGTCTTGGTCGCATCACCACCAGTCCAAATTTTGCTGCCTCGTGTTTCAGGCGGGTGTACAGGTCTGCCACCTTTTCAAATGTTCGGCCGACAATGTCCATATCATCCGCGAAGCAAACAAATTGGCTGGATCTCGTAAAAATCGTAGCCCGGCTGTTGAGCTCGACTCTCCGCATAACACCTTCTAGTGCAATATTGAACAGGCACGAAAGTCCATCACCTTGTCGTAGTTCTCGGCGGGATCCAAATGAACTGGAATGTTCGCCTGAAACCTTCACATAATTATGCACACCTTCCATCGTCGCTCTTATCAGTCTCGTAAGCTTCCCGGGAAAACTGTTCTCGTCCATGATTTTCCATAGCTCTACGCGGTCGATACTATCGTATGCCGCCTTGAAATCTATGAAAAGGTGATGCGTTGGGACCTGATATTCACGACATTTTTGAAGGATTTGCCGTACAGTAAAGACCTGGTCCGTTGTCGATCGGCCGTCAACAAAGCCGGCTAGATAATCTCCCACGAACTCGTTTACTACTGGTGACAGACGACGGAAGATGATCTGGGTCAATACTTTGTAGGCCGCATTTAGAATGGTAATCGCTCGAAAATTCTCACAATCTAGCTTGTAGATTGGGCATATTACGCCTTCCTTCTACTCCTCCGGTAGCTGTTCTGTTTCCCAGATTGTGTCTATCAGCCGGTGCAGACAAATGGCCAGCCTCACCTCACCGGGCTCATCTTTATGGGTTCAGCTCCGATACCGTCCTTACCAGCAGCTTTATTGTTCTTGAGCTGGTAATTGGCATCCTAATACTCCCTCAAAGTGGGGGCTGCATTCTTCGTCGAACTAATCGTTCCGTCGACTCCGTCTCACGTACCCGACGTTGCTCTCAGCTGCATTCTTGATGGCTGCTTTCACTGTTCTCCAGCAATCCTCAAGAGGGTCTTCATCCAGCTCACCCTCTTCCGGTAATGCTGCCTAGAGGTGCTGCGGGTATGCAGCTGCGACATCCGGTTGCTCTAGGTCATACCGGGCGGCCGCCGGTACTGTACGTTGTTAACGACGGAGAGTTTTGGGTGCAGTTTAACCATCACTGGATAGTGGTCAGAGTAGATGTTAGCGCCACGGTCCTGACGTCAATAATGTCAGAGAAGTGCCGTCCTTCAATCAAAACGTGATCGATTTGTGAATCGGTTTGCTGTGGTGAACTCCAGGTGTATCGATATGGAAGACTGTGCCGGAAGTAGGTGCTACGAATGGCCATATTCTTGGAGGCTGCGAAATCAAAGTCGTAGGCCGTTTTCGTTCGTCAGCCGGTGGGCGCTTAACTTTCCAATAGTCAGTCTGAATTCCTCCTGGCCAACCTGAGCGTTTAGATTCTTCTATGACGATTTTGACGTCGTGGCTTGGACAGCTCGCGTTCGAGCTGCGCGTAAAATGCGTCTTTATCATCATCAGTGCTTCCGGAGTGAGGGCTGTACACGTTTATTATGCTGAAGTTGAAGAACTGGCTTTTGAGCCTCAAATTGCACATTGCTTGATCACTAGACTGATGCAAATTTTGAAGTTTTTGTTCCCCTATGCTTAAACGATGTCAATTATGATTAAAATGATCCTCCCAAAATTTGAAGTGATTCGGAAGAAATTTGGTTGTGCACACGCTATTTGAAGTTTATATGGAGATTACTATGGAAAACGCCAATCTTTTGTGTTCAGCCCTCTAACACGTCATCATAATATTTTAGGTAAAAGTGAACACACTCATATTATGTGAAAACTTCCCAGCTACAACTTTGCCGAAGACCATATTTCGATGGGACGTAAGGATTATTTGTTATTATTGATAACAAAGTCCAAATCGTGCTGAGATGATCATTCAATTACTTTCAGAGCAACACTGCTCTTTTGCTGTAGAACATAGTAGCCTGGATTACTTTGATCTATGCTTCCTGCCAGGAGCACCGCTGTTGCCTGCCGAACAGTTGGTGAAGCATGCTACATGCAAACCAACTTTATGATGAAGAATAACAATTTATCGTGAGGTCCAATCAAAAAGTGGTCTTTGACAAAGTTGTAGCTGGGAAGTTTTCACATAAGATGAGTGTGTTCACTTTTACCTAAAATATTATGATGACGTGTTAGAGGGCTGAACACAAAAGATTGGCGTTTTCCATAGTAATCTCCATATAAACTTCAAATGGCGTGTGCACAGTCAAATTTCTTCCGGATCACTTTAAACTTTGGGAGGATGCTATTTACCATAATTAAAATCGTTTAAGCATAGGGGAGCAAGCATTTCAAAATTTGCATCACTCTAATGATCACCCATCACTATAAAAGCTGTTCTCAGCTCGTGTGTGTTGTCGCAGCTCTGGTAGATGGTATGGTTACCTCTAAACGTTCGCGCTACTGATCCCTTCTAACACACTTCCTGCAACGCTACGATGCCAAATCCACGGTCCTTCAGCACATCGGCGAGTATGCGTGTGCTCCCAATGAAGTTGAGAGATTTACAGTTCCACGTAACGACAATGATCAAAACATAGAGAGTAACATCAATTTTCAGTAGTATTAATTTTCAACTAGTGGTCCCGGCAAACTTCGTCTTGTCAAGTATGCTGTTGAAAAATGTCATGAAAGCTCTCATACAAAATGACATATTAGTACTCCCCCGTTTTACCAAATTTTCCGACAACTTCCCTAAACTATTTCGTCACACGAACATGTCGGAACCCTTTAAGAATACAACAGCCAAAGAATTGTGCAAAACGGGTGTCCCGTTCTCAAGTTATTTCGTGTCATACAAACACTACTCCATTTTTATTTATATAGACTTTTTTTTTATCCACTACACTTTACCCTCGTGAACAGCTAAATGTTCGTTCAAATTCTTCGAACGCTTGAAAGTCCTATCACACAAACTGCAGGCGTAAGGTCGCACATCCGAGTGAGTTTTCTCATGCTCCTTCAAATGGTACCTAGAAGAAAAATGGTTCAAGTTAATTAGGTATTCATATTCTTCCTAAACAAATTCCGTACTTCATGGCGAACATCTTTCCACATTCCTCGCACTTGAACTTGCGTTGCTCGTGGTTCAAACTGTTGTGCTGCTGCAGGCCCGTTGATGTGTAGTATGACTTGTTACAAATGGAACAGGTGAAGTTTTTGGTGTCCTGATGTTTGGTTACATTGTGATACCGAAGTGAGCTGGGATCCGTAAAGGACTCCTGGCAATGTTGGCATTGATACCTCTTTAGTTTAAGGTGAACCGAATTGATGTGCTTCCTGAGGGTTGTGTCGTGTGCAAACTGCTTATTACAAAAGGAACAAGCATGTCGTTTTACGTCTGAATGCATGGGCAGATGTTTGCTAAGCTGAGAAACAAATTTTCCACATATGGGGCAGTTCTTGCCCTTCTTTCTGGTTTGCGCCTTCATGACTGACTGCTCTTCAGTACAAGGTGACTCGATAAGATTGTTCTCAGTCAGATATAATGTATCTTCTGAATGTTGTGAAGCTGTTGACTCCTCAATAATAGCAGATTCGATAAGTTTCTCCGCATTAATGTATGTGTCTTCCGGAGGTTCATCGTTGTCAGCTATCGTATCCAAGCCCTGGATCGATTTTGTATCTTCTACAATTGCATTTTCAATTGATATTTCTTCGCAGTTTTGAGAGTTAATTGCTTGATCTGAAACTTGTTGTAGAACTTCATACACCTCTTGGCAACGCGCCTCAAGCTCGGCAAATTCTATCACGCAAGTAAGGCATTTTCGACAAATTTTATTCGGAAGACCATCGCTTTCGTCGACCTTAAATTTAACATATAAATTGATGCGTACGAATTAAAATATGTGCAAATTGTGATTAAATACAAAATATAGATGGGTACACAAAGGGAAATTCATAAATTAATCTTTATTTTACGTGAAAAACTGTATTTTAGTAAGTCCTTCTTTCTAGTGTTATGTCCCAATTGGAACAAGACCTGCCTTAGTGTTCTATAACAATATCTACAGTTAGTAACTGATAGCTTTCGTTGCCAATTGACCATAGCTAGCAATAGCTGTGGCGCTACTGTTATTTAGGCTTCTGAATTGAGTTACTCCCACTGATATATCTGCATGTCTAACGCGATACCGTAATCTCGGGTGAAATTGATCACTTTTTACAATCTGTATCTGTTTTCTCTTATGTTACCAACGTCTCAAAACTGAATGCAGGAAAACAAGTACAATGATGAACCTTATTGATCCATTGTTTTGAAGTTTTCTACCAAAAATAATTTTAATGCTAAAAATTATCTCTCACATTGGCATGGGGGGTTTTTCTTGGCCGAATTGTCTAAAACTTTGCAATAAAGAGCACTTCAGTACGACGCATATTGTAGCCAAAAATGAGCTCTTCAAAAAAAAAAACCACTGCCGAAGTGAAACAAAAGTGCCAATAATAGAATCCGGCTCCCTACCTAATATTATCTTGTATAGCACAAATCGCCTTATTTTCTCAATATGGGCGTATTAGCCCCAGTTCCCCTAGCATTGAATTTGAATGGAACCGCAACTTACCTTGGAAACAATGAAATCGATGGCCTTTTCCAAGCATTCGTTGACCATTCCATTTCTAATAATGTCCTCGCAATTGTCCTCCGATAAACAAAATCGGCAAACGCTGTAGAAGTGTTCTAGCACATACTTGCTGTCGTATTCTATCATTGTTTTAAATATTTTCAATTCGTTCACGAAATATTTATCATTTTTAAATCCGGCAACAAAATTACGTTTTTTTTTTGTTTATAATCAATGCTCAAAACTAGAGATGTCGCAAAATAATATTTTCGATTAATTTTGGAATCACACGCTCATTCCAGTTCACTCAGATTTAAATTAAAGTGACCCAAAATCATAAAACCTGGATCTTGTCAAAATTGAGTTGAATTATCGTTTCCTATTGCCCATTGCACGGTGACGTCATCAGAAAATCGCTCTCTTTTCCTCCTTTGGAATATCTAAAAACAACGGTGCCAGTACCTGTCAAAGTTAATAGGTACTGGCACCATTGTTTTCAAGTTTTGTTGAAGAGCGAAAGAGAGATAATTTCGCCATGAAGTGCCTAATATGAGTTACCCGAGCATTTATGAACATTTTTACACACAGTGCACCAGATTCCGCTCATTTAAGTGAAGTTATCAGTTCAAATGTTTATTATAAAATAACTATTGAGTCGATCAATACTATTTTTCTGTCACAATGTATTTAGCTCCAAGTATAGATAATTGGGTCCTAAAATTTTTAATGAAATCTTGTTTTTATTTAATAACACGAAAAAGCATGTTACTGTAACTACTTTAGCAATTTTTCCCGCTCAAATAATGGCTATAACATGTTTAAACTTTAATTTAAAAATTTGGTCCATAAATGAACCTTGACACTTTTGATCATGTTTGACGTTCGATTAGTCGACAAAAACACCACAGGGGTTTTAGTTCGACCACTGGGGTTGTTTCTATCTGACATTTCGTAAGGGACACGGAAAACAAAATACACCCAAAATTTGAGTTTAAGCCAAAGGATGTGACAAAATCTAAAAAAATGTTTTTTGGGCTTAAACCAACGGAAAACATTAGAAAATTGAGTAAACATGTGTTTTTGGCTTAAACTTAAACGTTTGGCACTAAAATTGGGACAGGGCTTTAGGACCCTATTGTCGGGAAAATAAAATGATTTTGAAGATTTTTTTAAATATTTAATAGGGTCCTAAAGCCCTGTCCCAATTTTAGTGCCAAACGTTTAAGTTTAAGCCAAAAACACATGTTTACTCAATTTTCTAATGTTTTCCGTTGGTTTAAGCCCAAAAAACATTTTTTTAGATTTTGTCACATCCTTTGGCTTAAACTCAAATTTTGGGTGTATTTTGTTTTCCGTGTCCCTTACGAAATGTCAGATAGAAACAACCCCAGTGGTCGAACTAAAACCCCTGTGGTGTTTTTGTCGACTAATCGAACGTCAAACATGATCAAAAGTGTCAAGGTTCATTTATGGACCAAATTTTTAAATTAAAGTTTAAACATGTTATAGCCATTATTTGAGCGGGAAAAATTGCTAAAGTAGTTACAGTAACATGCTTTTTCGTGTTATTAAATAAAAACAAGATTTCATTAAAAATTTTAGGACCCAATTGCATTTGTTTCTGATGCATCTAAAGGCGCAAACGCAATGATAGCGGAACGACAACGGAAAGCGGAACTGGTTCGCCAGCTTAAATTATAGGGGTTCATTCAAATATTACGTAACGCAAAATTGGTCAATTTTAGACCCCCTCCCACCCCCACGTAACAGTTTTTCATCATTTTCCATATGTTTTGACAGCTCTCGACTACCATTCTTCCATGCGCTTGTGTTGGAAGTTTGAGAAATTTGAGAAACCAGCGTAGCGCGATCAGTGAGTGGAATACAATCATCAGTGTCACTGCTCGGCGGCCAATGAGAGAAACTGAATGTTCGAAAGGTTGTTGTCAGAGTCTACAGTGACTCAATTTCATTTTCGTACGGGGCACTGTTTCCATATCAAGTTGATATAAAACTATTAAATGATCTATGGATAGGAACAATTATCAAAACATTGCGTAATTTTTATTATTATTGTACATTTTACTACCAAACAAGATTGAAGAGATTTATAGAATAAATATTATTGCCGTAACCGCAACACATACGTGTTTTGAAATGATGAAAATAACAGGATATATTCTAGTAAAAAGTATATCAATGCTCTCTGCTCATTCCAGTTATTTCATATTTTTCTCATAAAGTCAATAAACTGCAAAATAGAATCCTATTTTGAGTATAATTTGAATATGAATTCAACGATAATTGAATATTGCGATAACATTGATTACGTGGAGGTATGTACAGCGTAGTGTAGGGTACTTTGTTGTAAAACGAAGATCGTACTTCAAATTCTTTTTACAGACAAATTCAAAATTAACCTTTACCTGTTGTTTAGAATGAAAATTTGGTTTACATTGATTGAAAATATCATTTTAAAAGAGTTTTGAAGTTACGACACAACAATTTTCTGAATTCAAAAGGGTTAAATAGGGTCCTAAAGCCCTGTCCCAATTTTAGTGCTTTTTCGTGTTATTAAATAAAAACAAGATTTCATTAAAAATTTTAGGACCCAATTCTGTTTATGATTTTTTTCAGAGCTCACGAATATAATTAATAGATTGGATCCAATAACAAAAATGAATGTTATTGTTCGAATTATAGGATTTTATAGCAAATCATTGAAAAACTGGCATTTCTCATAATTTTACCTAAATTTCAAATATGTCCGCCAATAAATTATCCAAATGTAATTTACTGCATCTGAACATCACTTAAGCACTTAAGCAATCAAATAGAGCATTAAAATTTAGTTTTGAATGCTGTACGGTTATTTTTTTATAGGTGTACGAATATGGAATTTGATGAATTTCAGACATAAATTCAATACTTTTCCAATAATCCGAAGATGAATGTTAATGGAAAAAAAATGTGATTGCCAAATAATAGATGACACCTATTACCTTCGATGCTCGAGGAGGACTTGCAAGCACTTGGAGTCTTCGAACGTCGGGTGCTTAGGACGATCTTCGGTGGTGTGCAGGAGAACGGTGTGTGGCGGCGAAGGATGAACCACGAACTCGCCCAACTCTACGACGAACCCAGTATCCAGAAGGTGGCCAAAGCTGGAAGGATACGATGGGCAGGGCATGTTGCAAGAATGCCGGACAGCAACCCTGCAAAGATGGTATTCGCTTCGGATCCGGTTGGTACAAGAAGGCGTGGAGCGCAGCGAGCTAGGTGGGCGGATCAAGTGCGTATCGATTTGGCGAGCGTGGGGCAGAACCGAGGATGGAGAGATGAGGCCATGAACCGAGTATTGTGGCGTGAAATTGTTGATTCAGTGTTATCTGTGTAGATGTTAACTAAATAAATGAATGAACCTATTACCTTCAATATGGATAAAGTATTTTGAACTCAATACATCATTTAATAGTTTTGCACTAACTTGATGTGAAAACAGTGTCCTGTACGAATATGAAATTGGGTCCTAAAATTTTTAATGAAATCTTGTTTTTATTTAATAACACGAAAAAGCATGTTACTGTAACTACTTTAGCAATTTTTCCCGCTCAAATAATGGCTATAACATGTTTAAACTTTAATTTAAAAATTTGGTCCATAAATGAACCTTGACACTTTTGATCATGTTTGACGTTCGCTTAGTCGACAAAAACACCACAGGGGTTTTAGTTCGACCACTGGGGTTGTTCCTATCTGACATTTCGTAAGGGACACGGAAAACAAAATACACCCAAAATGTGAGTTTAAGCCAAAGGATGTGACAAAATCTAAAAAATGTTTTTTGGGCTTAAACCAACGGAAAACATTAGAAAATTGAGTAAACATGTGTTTTTGGCTTAAACTTAAACGTTTGGCACTAAAATTGGGACAGGGCTTTAGGACCCTATTGGGCCACTGTATAGGGTTCATTCAAATATTACGTAACGCAAAATTCGCCAATTTTTGGACCCCCTCCCTCCCCCACGTAACAGCTTTTGTATGGAATTTTTTAAATTTTTGTATGAACCGTAACACTGTGTCAGACCCCCTCCCTCCCCCTGTTGCGTTACGTAATATTTGAACAATCCCATATACAGAGAGTTGCGCGAAGAGAGAGACTTCTTTGAATGGTTGTTCTTCTTCGTCTTCGAAAATAGCTTCTATCCGTTATGTCAGTTATGTCGGGAACGAGTCACACGTTGCGTGTCCCACACGCGCGTTCCGATTTGGTGGGCGCGCGACAATGGGCGGTATGAATAAAAATCTCGCATAACTTCTGATCTCGCCCTAAAAGTCATTGGTAACCATGTGTGTAGCTCGTTGTTTCTGAGCATTTGAATGGATTTTCATGTTATTTAACAACGCTATGGGAAAGAAAAGATCATTATCTACCTGCCTGTGATGTTGGTTTGTATGCTTATTGTTTCTTGTGCTCAGAAACAACGAGCTACATACGTGGCTACCAATGGCTCTTAGGGCGTTATCTCAGAGTATGCAAGAAATGTAGTCAAGTTGAGTTTACTACATTATCGGTAGTAAACGCTATATATGGAACACGAGTGGAACATGTTTGTGTCATTTCTTTTTCTACACCTTTCGAACATACTACAAACAACGCGTTGCTATGAATAAAGGTAGCATTTACTCCAAAGCTACTGGTAGTTAGCTTCAGAGGTTGCTACTCATGCTTTGAGATTGTTGAAATGAATGGAATAATTATAATTTGAGTAAACATCATGGGTAAACGATGTCAGCTCTGATATTTCGAAAGGCATTTTGAGATTTCTGTAGAAATTTTGACGTTTCGAAAATAATTTTGAGATACCGGTAAGGAATTTTGAATTTATTTGAGAGATCTGGTATTCTTTCTGGCGTTAGAGAGCCTAATTCTCAACTTAGTGTTCTTATGAGTACTTACACAGTTTTTCTTTTAGAATTGCTCAAGCGGTGAACAGTGCATCGACGGGTGATATAAATAAAAAACTTTGAACTTTACTACATGTAGCATCTACTCAAAAACAAAATCCACAAAGTTTACTACACTTTTGGTATGAATAAAAAACTTTTCGAACATGTAGTACTTACTACTTTCGAACATGAGCAGTGACTGAAGCTGCACGTTAAGAAATTTCCATTCAGAGTACAGAATGTTTCTGCACGTAAAGAATAATCTATTCAGAGTGACGGCTAAAATTAATACAATCATGCATATGACGGAAATGCATGGAATCTAATCGATTACGCGACAATTTGCACAAAATCATGAAGGTGCTGTAATTTGACAAGATTTGTAGTGTAATTTTGCGATTAGTCTGGTACTCTCTTTATGTCTATGATTTTATGATGATGGTACATCAAAGAATTTTCTGAATGGTTTTCGGTCTTCGCCAACGCCAGTGATTGATGATTTTTTCTAAATATTAGCTTAACATCTATGAAGAGATCTTGAGACTACAGCTATCAAATTAGGAATCACATATTTTCTAGCACCAGTACTGGGGTTTCTGATAGTATCCTTGGAATTTCTAGACCTTAGAATGTAGAGATTTTTATGGGAATTGTAGTGATTCAATAGGGTTCTAAAGCCCTGTCCCAATTTTAGTGCCAAACGCTTATGTTTAGGCCAATAACACATGTTTACTCAATTTTCTAATGTTTTCCTTTAGTTTGAGTTCAAAAAACATTGTTTTATGTTATTTTTGAATTTTGTCACACCCCTTGCCTTAAACTCAAATTATGGGTGTATTTTGTTTTCCGTGTCCCTTTCGAAATGTCAGATAGGAACAACCCCATTCGAGTGTACGAAGGTACGGTGCTGACACCTGGGAAAAGTTTGCTCGATGCGTGAAGCGTCGAAAATTTTACCCGGCGAGGTATAGGAAGCGAAATTTTAAATGCTCATATAAAATTAACTACAATAGTTTTTTTTTAAATCTTTTCAGTATATGTTGATATACTTTTGATGGGCTACACTATAAGCATATAAATTTGTGTTTTATATTTTTTCTCAATATGCTGCTGATTCTATAGTTGATCAATAGTCTAACCCCGTACACTTTACAGAATTTAATTAAAAAGTGTTTTGAATTGTTTAGAAGCATTTGAAAATTGACTTCCTATGCTTTGTCATGTAAAATAATCGGAGCTTCACGCATAGGGTCAACTGTGGTAATTACCTTCGTAGACGCGAATGGGTTGCAGTGTTAAAACGAAAATCCCTGTGGTGTTTTTGTCGACGTCAAACATGATCAAAAGTGTCAAGGTTCATTTATGGACCCAATTTTTAAATTAAAGTTTAAATATAATATAGCCGTTATTTGAGCGGGAAAAATTGCTAAAGTAATTGGGTCCTAAAATTTTTAATAAAATCTTGTTTTTATTTAACAATACGAAAGATCATGTTACTTCAACTACTTTAGCATTTTTTCCCGCTCAAATAACGGCTATATCATGTTTAAACTTTAATTTATAAATTGGGTACATAAATGAACCTTGACACTTGAGATCATGTTTGACGTTCGCTTAGTTGACAAAAACACCACAGGGGTTTTAGTTTTAACACTGGGGTTGTTCTTATCTGACATTTCGGAAGGGACACGGAAAACAAAATACACCTAAAATTTGAGTTTAAGCCAAGGGGTGTGACAAAATCTAAAAAAACATAAAAACAAATTGTTGGACTTAAACCAACGGAAAACATTATAAAATTGAGTAAACATGTATTTTTGGCCTAAACTTAAGCGTTTGGCACTAAAATCGGGACAGGGCTTTAGGACCCTATTGCAATAACTTGCTCTTTCGTGTTATTGAACAAAAACAAGATTTCATTTAACATTTTAGGACCCAATTGGTAGTCGTTAGAATTCAATGAGGATCTCTCCTAAAACTCCCGGGTTCTCTTTAAAATTATTAAAATTCTTATCGATTTCCCAAAAAATCCCATTGAAATCTATAAAATATGTACCGACATTCAAAAGGTTTATGTTCTTACAGAAATACCGTCTCAAAGATACCCACAGAATTCCAAGAGATTAATATTCGGAATCCCATTCCCACCCCAATTCTAGAGTTTTAACCAGATTCCTAATATTCCCGCAATATTCCTAGAATGGTATTTAAACCTCAAGAATTATCATAAAAAATCCGACATCCCTATCGGAATCTCAAAGTTCGTACAGGAATTCCGGAATTCAAAAGGAAATCTGAGATGTCAGAATTTACACGTAAAATTCAGAATTACATTATCTGAATTCCTACCGACATCCTAAAATTCCTAGAAAATAACATAATTATCGTAATGGCAGAATTCACACGGATATTACAAATTTGCCACTGCCGGTAATCTTACCGGAATCTCAGCATTGGCGGGGCGAATGTTTTCGTAACCTCAGAATTCCTAAGCAAAACTCAAAATACCTTCCGAAATATCAAAACTCATATCGTTTTCCCATGATTTGTACTCAAAATTAAATTATTCCATTCAATTCCGCAATCTCAAAGCATGTGTAGCAACCTCTGAAGCTAACTACCAGTAGCTTTGTAGTAAATGCTACCTTTATTCATAGCAATGCGTTGTTTGTAGTATGTTCGAAAGGTGTAGAAAGGAAAATGACACAAACATGTTCCACTCGTGTTCCACATATAGCGTTTACTACCGAGAATGTAACTCAACTTTACTACATTTTATTCATACGGCCCATTACCCTTGGTCTCAGACCCTTATCTCCCGGAACCACCTTACGGTATTTCTTCGGGGAGGGGCCTGTGCATATAGCACAACACCTGTAGCAGAAGTAGCCTAGGCAAACTGCTTCTCCTAGCCGACTTAAACGATGTTACAAGGGACCAGCCCCGGCAGGGCTAATCCTCTGCAGCCAACTCTTGGTCGGCACGCCATGTGAGTGATAGCCGTAGTTACTGCATTCCAGCACTCGGCATCCGCACACATTCTCTCTATTATATTGTCGGGGGACGTGTCCCCTCAGCATATAGTGAGCATGCGACCTCTCACAACTATGAAACGGGGGCAATCGAACACCACATGCTCCGCTGTTTCTTCCACACCAGCACAATTGGGGCACGCAGGAGTGCCCGAACATATGCAGGTACTGTCTATAACAACCATGTCCTGACAGAAACTGCGTCAGGTTTCTACCATGCCAATCTGACACATTTGGTATTAGCCGATGGATTCATCTACCCTTAGTGGAGTTATCCCATCACTTCATCATAATCACCTGGAGTACAAGTGCCTAAGACTGCAAATATCGAAATATTTTCGAATAATTCGAGAAACTTTGCCAAACAAACCATGGACGCCATCTCGGTTTGCTGCTCCTGTGCTCTGGAGATGAGTGAAGCAGATGAAATTATCTGTAATGGTTTCTGTCGATCCACTTTCCATTTGAAATGCGTGAAGATTTCTGACGCTACCCGTGATGTGATTAAAACCTGTGCCCAGGTATTTTGGATGTGTAACGCGTGCACCAAAATGATGAAAAACGCGAATTTTCGTCAAGCTATTTCATCCACCAACAGTGCAATTGAAGCTAACAAAGATGATCACAACAAAGCCCTCACGGAGTTGAGAAAAGATATCAACGAAAACACAATCAAAATAAATACAATCCTGAATCATCTGCCCACCGCCTTACCTGCTCGACTCACAACACCACGCAGAAATAATCCTGTGGACATCTGTAGGAAACGTCCTCGAGTCGACGACGAATCCTGTGCTGAACTGTCTACTGGCACCAAAGAAATCGACCCATCCGTGATAGTACCACTAGCAGTCCGTCAGGAGAAAGTTGATTTGTTTTGGATGTACCTGTCTGGCTTCGACCCCAAAGCGACTGAGGAAAATATTCGCGAACTGGTGAAGAGCAATCTAAACAGCAGTGAGACCGTCGACGTCCGAAAGTTAGTTCCCAAAGGTAAAAATCTTGACGAACTCACTTTTGTGTCGTTCAATGTCGGTATTGCTAAAAAACACCGCACTATCCACTGAAACATGGCAAAAAGGAATTATTTTCTGTGAATTCGATTCTCACTCACGAAACACATTTCAATTTGGACGATGAAGAAAACCGACTATCTGAGCACACGTTACCAGACTCGCCCGCACTCGATGTAAACCCGCACACAACTGACGACAGAATATACATTAGCCCATCGCCGATCACCGTTTCTCCCGTCACGATTTCTGATTGCAAGCCTGACCGATCTTCCGTACACCACCCACTCACTCTGTATTATCAGAATGTGCGTGGACTCCGCATAAAAACAAACGAACTGCACATGGCTCTCTCTTCATGCGACTACGACATCGTTGTTTTTACCGAAACCTGGTTACACGACAATGTGATGGATTTAAAGGCACTTGTACGGGAATTAGAGCGCCAATTCAACTCTCTGAACCCAGCATGCTTCAGGTCTTACGTGCTCCGCGTCGAAAACGATGTCAAGGAGAACCCACAGCATCTTTGGAAACACATTCGCCAGCGAACAACAAATGACGGAATTCCTCTCAACATGTTCTATGAGAATGCTACGTCATCGTCATCAGCCGAGTCCGCAAACTTATTCTCGTGTTTCTTTCAAGGCGTGTCAAGTAATAACTCACCACCTTTGAATGAACAATACTTGAATAGTTTGCCGATGTTTGATCTCAACATGCATTTGTTTTCGTTCGCCGAGGCAGAAGTGACTAGGAAACTGCTTCACATCGACGATTCGAAAGGTCCAGGTCCGGATAAGCTGCAACCTTGCTTCATCAAGGCGTGCTGCTCATCGCTGGCCCTCCCCTGTACGCTTCTCTTCAACCGCTCGCTGATGGAAGGATGTTTTCCCGTAATATGGAAAACGGCAGCAATTACTCCAATCCACAAAACTGGTGACATCCACAACGTGCAGAATTACAGAGGGATATCTATCCTCAATTGCCTACCAAAGATTTTTGAGAGTATGTTGCTGGACGTCGTATATCCGTCGGTGCGCCATATAATCGCTGATGAACAACACGGGTTTGTAAAGAAGAGATCCACTACTACCAACATCATGAGTTATGTATCCCTTCTCATCGACAAAATTGAAAAACGGCAGCAAGTCGACGCTATCTACGTCGACTTTTCGAAAGCTTTTGACCGTGTCCCCCACGCTCTCGCAGTTGAGAAACTGAAACGATATGGGTTTCCAACTTGGTTCACCGATTGGATTTACTCGTATCTAACGGGTCGAAATGCATATGTGAAGAATGTGAAGAATTGGTTCGTCAAACTCGGCTCTTTTCACAGTTGCTTCTGGTGTCCCCCAAGGCAGCCATCTAGGGCCGCTCCTTTTTGTGCTCTTTGCTCTCGATCTATCGATCGCAATCAAATCCCCGAAGATGATGTATGCAGACGATTTAAAATTCTTCCGTGTGGTGACGTCACTTGTTGATTGCTGCGCACTTCAAATGGATGTAGACGCACTGTTGAAGTGGTGCAGTGAAAATGGAATGGAAGTCAATATTAAGAAGTGCAACTCAATTACATTCTCCCGGTTGCAATCAACAACTACTTTTGAATACACCATGGGCACGTAATTCAAAGGGTCACAGCCGTTAAAGATCTGGGAGTTATTCTCGACGTGAAGCTAAAATTCTCGCAGCATATTTCTTCTGTAACCGCAAAGGCATTTGCAGT
The DNA here is from genome assembly GCF_002204515.2 of Aedes aegypti. NCBI lineage: Eukaryota > Metazoa > Arthropoda > Insecta > Diptera > Culicidae > Aedes > Aedes aegypti. The sequence continues at coordinate 222,397,234 of NC_035109.1, read as the reverse complement.
TTTGGGCATAATAAGACGTAATACCCAAGCGTTTCGTGATGTATATTGCTTGAAATCATTATACGTTTCGCTTGTACGCAGTATATTAGAATACGGCGTCACCGTCTGGGCCCCATATCATTCCGTCCAAATCGCTCGCCTAGAACGTGTGCAGAAATGTTTTCTGCGATTTGCTCTTCGTCATCTTCCGTGGCGTGATGGTCAGCATCTCCCTCCATACGAACAACGATGTGCACTTATAAAATTGCCAACTCTACAAATAAGACGGGAACTTCTACAACGACTATTGATCTTCGACCTCCTGAACAATAATATTGATTGCTCTGAGCTCTTAGGAAGGCTGCGCATAAACGCTCCGGGACGATCGATTAGAAGATTCGATTTCTTCCGACAGGCCATGCATCGGACTCAATATGACCAGCATAATCCTCTAGATGTTTGTTGTCAGCGTTTCAATGATGTGTACCACTTGCAAGGCTGGTAGCGAGTCACTTTTAAGTGACTTGGTCACTTTTTTAAGGCCAGTCACTTTAAAGGCTCTTTTTTGAAGCCATTTCAACTAAAGTCACTTTTTTCGTCAAAAAGTCACTTTTTTCAACTATTTTGAGCTAATTTTTCGGGAGAAAATTTTGAATCGGCCTTCTTAATTTAGGATAAGTTTTAAGTTAGCAGGGTGTCTACTACCTGAAAAATCCTGGAAAACCTGGAATTATCAGGGAATTTTATTCAACATGGAAAAAACCTAAATATAATCAGAAGATTTCGGCTATACGCAGGAAAAAAAAACCTCGAACCAGTAATTATTATGCCAGAATATGTCCTTTTTGTAACACAACATTTCTTCAATAAAAAAAAATTCGACTGCGCCGCTGTTACAACTTGAGGTATTCAGTCAATTCACTTCAAATTATTTTCAATATTCCGAATAACTTGTTTAAATAAGGAAGTAGGACTTAGAATTGCTAAAATGGGAAAGGCAAATACGATTCCCAGTACTAGTTGGGTATCTTTCATAAGCATATGAAATAAAAAAATATTTGTAGGAAAAGATTAAAGCTAGTAAAAATAGTATATTTTCAGGTAAGCAGATCTTTTTTAAAGGCTTGGATACTATTTCAATGCATATCTCTAAAAAGTGTTTATTTTTAGTTAAGGTCTCTAAAGACATTATAATCAATATGGTATCTAAAGTCAGTTTTTGCCATAACCCTCTCTTTCCCATGGTAGCTCCAGAGCTCAATTATTTTTGACGAACTTGAGGCAAACCGAACCAGAGGAATACTATGCATTAGTTTCTACAGTCAACTCTCCATAACTCGATATTGAAGGGGCCATAGAGTAAGGGAGGTATCGAATTATGGAACACAAAACCAGTGCAAATGCGATCCAAGGGACCATCGCAGTAACCATGAAAACCAACTTTTACTGTGGTTCTCTAACTCGATATCGAGATACGAAATATCGAGTAAGGGAGAGTTAACAGTAGATTATGATTCTATACTTATCAGATTAATCCAAAAGTCAACTAACTTTTTAAATAGTAAAACAATTGGTAAGCAATCAGTTTACTATTGTAAAACAACCAACAAATTTTAAACTGATTTTGAAAAAAATAGACCTTTGAAATATTGTTTTTTGAATTACTTCTTATAAAAACGCTTTTTCATAAAGAAACTATCGATTGAAGTAGTCGGAAATAGATGGTTAATCTGCTTGCAATGAATTCTGGTGCAACATTCTAGAGGCTCCAGAAAAACCTTCAGAGACTATTACGTAACTATTTATCCAGAGATTCCTTCTGGAATGTTTTCAAGAACTCCACCAGGAATGCCACCAGCAATTTTTCAATAGAAGCTCAGAGGAATTTCTTCTCAATTTTATACTAAAAAATTTAGAGCATTCCTACGCTACTAACTCCAGTAATTTTCATAGAGATTACTCTGAAGAAAAAATCTCAGTATTTCCTCCAGATCACTGATTCTTTCACAGATTTCTTCAATCGCTACTTCTAGGATTCTTCCCGCATGCCCTACAGAAGTTTTTTCCCAAAGGTTTATTATAGAGTATTCGAAAAAAAATCGACATTTTTACAAGAAACCCTACAATAATTCCTACGCCTTTTTCATTTAATCCAGGCATTTTTATAAGGATTCTTTCAAAAATTCATCCATAATTACTCTCCGGAATTTCTCAAAACCTACTTAAGGTATTATTGAATAAAATCTTTTCCAAGAATTGCTCGATGAATTGCATCTGGGATTCCTCATTAGATTCCTCAAGAAATTTCTCCAGCATTTTTTCAAAATATTATTACTGCGGCTCAAACACATCACTGATATTTTTTCAAATACAGTTTCCAGACCTGCATAGATTCTTTAAAATTTCATTCAAGGTTCAACACTAGTTAATACTACAGCAATTATTACAGTTACTGCTCCGACCATTGATGGATTAATATGCTTTTATTATCATAGCAATTTATCAAGAAATATATTCATCAAGAATTCGAGAGATCTTTCAGTGATTCTCGTAGGTATTCATCATTATAACTTACCCAAGTTTCATCAGAAATTACACTAGGATTTTTTTTAGAAATTTTCAAAATTTTTCACAAAAAACATGAAATTGTTTTAAGTTTAAGTTTTTTTCGTTCGTGATTTTTCTTATAAAAATGTAACAGATTGAATACATGAAGATATATAAACGATTCTTAGAAAAATTACATAAAAAGTTCGTAAAAATCACAAAACAAACTCCTGAAGAGGTCTTCGAAGTAATAATAAATTTACGGCAAAACGAAAAGTTACTTGTCGTAATTGCATGAGGAAGTCTTAGAATGGAATACCTTCCATTAAACTTACTGATGGAAAATTTTTCCTTAGTCGGCGTTTAAAGGACGCGGTTTAAGCAGTATTCCAATCAAATTCGATCTTCTGTCATCATTTTTTATTTGAAATATCTTCCTTGATGATGATCCCGATGGGCGTCATCCCGACTATGATGCAAACGGTCTCTTTAGATACCGTCCGGTATGCACTTTCTACTCTTAAGCACATTATCCTGTATGTGCTTTCCAACCGCTTTAGGTTTCTGCTCGTTCTAAGCGCTTTTGGCAAAATTGGTCCTCCATACCCTAGTATGGATAGCGCCACGCTTGCCAGTAGCTTGCGTTTGCTGGCAATTACAGCAGAGCTGTTAGACATCATCCTCGAAAGCGCCGCTATAACCGTAGATGCCCTTTTACAGGCATATTCAACGTGGCTAGCGAAGCTGAGTTTGTCATCGATCATTACCCCAAGATGCCTAAGGGATCGCTTGGACTCTATGGTGCAATCACCTACTGAGATAAGCGCCCGTTGCTCGGACTTGCGGTTGTTGACCACCACCACCTCAGTCCTGTGACGGGCCAGTCCTAGTTTCCTAGGCTTCATCCATTCCTCAACTATGGAAATAGAGTGCGCTGATTTACCATAGACCACTAGGATGATATCGTCGTCGAAGCCAACAATCTGAACACCCGTCGGAAGGGGCAGCCTCAGCACGTCATCGTACATCGCATTCCATAACAGCGGGCCCAGGATTGAGCCTTGAGGTACTCCCGCGGTAATTCGAACGCTTTTCTGCCCCTCCTCTGTGTCATACAGTAGAATCCTACCATCAAAATAGCTTTCTAGAAGCTTACACAACTGCACCGGTACCTTGAGGCGGTGAAGCGCGTGTGCTATTGCTTCCCAGCTTGCGCTGTTGAACGCATTCTTCACATCCAGAGTGACAACCGCGCAGTAACGGATGCCGCTCCTTTTATGCTCGATTGCCACCTCAGCTGTCTGAACGACCGACTGGATGGCGTCCAGAGTAGATTTACCTTTTCTGAATCCAAACTGGTTGTTGGACAGGCCGTCCGCACTCTCCGTATACGGTACTAGCCTGTTGAGAATCAACCCCTCCAATAACTTGCCCGTCGTATCTTAAAGACAGATAGGTCTATACGCCGACGGGTCACCTGGTGGTTTCTCCGCTTTTGGTAGTATCACCAATTTCTGTCGCTTCCATACATCCGGGAAGATTCCTTGATCAATGCAGCGTTTCATCGTGGTTCTGAACATGTCCGGATCCGCGTTCAATCCCTGTGGAAATTACTAATGGTGGCAGTGCTCGCGTGCTCAATGATTTCCTAGAGAAAATTCCGGTTTAAAAGCTAGTAACCAGAGTCGATGTTACCGCCAAGATAGGTTTTAACGTCAATAATTTCGGAGAAGCACCGTCCATCAACCAGAACCTAGTGATTCAACCTGCTTTGTTGATCTCTTTGTGTTCAGATACGGAAGGCTGTGTTGGAAGCAAGTGCTTCGAATGGCAATATGTTCTCTTGGAGATCACGAAAATAATAAGTCGTAAGTCGTTCTCATTTGTAAGTCGTTGGGCGCCAAACTTACCTATAATCAGTCTGAACTCTTTCTCCTAGTCAACCTGAGAGTTTAAATCTTCTATAATGATTTGATCGTTCATGAGTTTATTTGTATGTAGTAATCGCTGATTTTATCTTAGGATTGGTATCAATAGCATGTCTTATGGAAGTCATGTATGGGCCACGATTACGATGGGATAGGACATTTAGGATCGACGGAAATGAAACATTATTTTTTCTAAATACATTTATTTTCTAAATTAAATATTCACTTGAATTATTCGCCGTTCACTAAGAGAAATACAAAGGAATTAGTGTTTCACCATTGCGTTACTGCCAAAACTGTTTACCCAGCATACATTATTTGTAAAATTTGTCAGTTTGAATGTCGGGTTCATCCTATGCATACATATTAACCTTGAATCTTATTAGGTATGTGTGGGTGTTTGTTTGTTTGTTTGTGTGCGCGATCTATGTTCCAGATTTGCCAATTTAGCACAGTAAACGATTCTACTGTAAAATGAGTAGTCGTTTACGCATTCAATAAGTAAATACCCACTGACTGCTAGTGCTTCGCATCACTCTTCACTGATATCCTCACATTTTTCGTTGGCTAATTGTTTGTAAATTTTAGTAACTCTAGCTTCGTACGTGACTTGTGTTTCGTGTGTGATTGCTAATTATGAATATATAGGGTACAGAGAGAAAAATCGCGAAATATTATTGTGAAGTTTATAACCAACTAATCATTCTAATTCCTTTTCCTTGTCTTACTGTTATTAGCTTTACATTTTTGTTTCTAATTATATCAGAGCAGTTTGCGGCCGAGAATCGAGCCCACCTTAAAATTATCGTTTCAAGTTTAAATGGTTCCATTATTTGAAATGTACAAAAGAATGGATTGTTTTCCTTTAACTTTATATCAGTTGAATGATAACCAGATGAAAGAGTTTGTATATCTTCGCTAAACAATACGACTATTTAAATCCCTACAATTGCTAGTGCTTTGCTCGTAGCGTTTAGTGTTCAGAAAGGTTGACGAGTTTGGGTGAAATTTGGAAGGTTGATTTATAGGTTTTTGGGGGAATGATGAACGATGAGTTTAGATAGTATTTGAATGTAAGGAACAGAGATCCAGGACACAGAATTAAAATGTTAATTTACAAATAAATCACAAAATAAAATCAATTAATATTTTGTTTCATCTGAAGCTATATGTGGCAATGAAACATGTACAAAAACAAATTCAAAGAGACTAGATTATGAAGTTAAATACACAACAGAGCAATATAATAATCTTTTGCTTGTCCTCATATCGAAAGAGGGTCCAAAGCAATTCGCTTTATTTTTCTCCAAAAAAATAGCTAACAAAACATTTGAATACTGAAAATGCCGTTAAGTAGAGCCGATTAAAATTTTGTGCAAAAGAAACAAATGTACAATCTCTACCATATTTTCCAGCAAGCTTACTTTTCACATGGGAAATGTAAGTCCCAGTTTGTCGTTTGTAACAAATATCTAATTGTATCAACTAAGCTCATTCTAAAGTTCAATCGATCGAGAACAAGTAGAACCATTCATGTCAAATTAAGATGTGTACAAATTATTTACAGAGTAACTTTACGTAAAAGACTACGGGGTTTGTAACTAATCTAGAGTAGCATCGATGAAAAATGCATCCATTGAGCCACCAACCATCCATATTATGTAACTGAGCGTTCTACATTCTCTCGTGTTCGAAATTTGACTCATTTTAGACTTGTTTGTGTGTGTGTGATGTGCGTTGGGTTTTCTTCTTGTAACTTTTCTTTTGTTTGTTAATATCACCTGACGCCTATGCTTTCCCGCTGGGGTATTCGAGGGGAAGCAACGTTTTAAAAGCCTAACAAGTAAGAGGCACGAATCACGTTTGCTGGCCAGCCTTTAGTAGGTAGATGCGTTTACATATTGTAGGCAACATATATGGGGTCCAGTTGGTCGGCCAGGAAGCCATCTCGCAGATGCATACGCTGCTTTTCGCCTCTGCTGTTGATCGGGACGACACCTGTGGGTGAAAATATTACAACATCAGTTATTGAGACTCGTGTTCTCATTTGAAATAGGGGGAGATCCACCAGTGCCGGACAGCACCCAATATCGGACAAAGTCGAAACATTGAGAAATCATGGTCCAATCAAGATGGTGTATTAGTAGAAAAGAAAGCTATTATGTAAACTAATGTTTGCGTAGAATAACACATCCTTGAAATATGCATCCCTTTTTAAAAAAGTAGAAAAGTTTGAAAATCTTTAAAAAAAATGACGTATCTTCTTAATTTTTAGCCTATTTAGTAATTATTTTGAATACGAAAAAATACTTTGGATCCCGCAAGCATGATCGAACACAATCCTAATTTGATAGTATGAATGTATTTTGTACCATAATTGAAGTAAATATGGACAAATTACAATTTTGGTTAAGCACCTCCTGTCCCTCAGTTTCGGACAGCTTGATTTGTTATATGATATCTTTGTAATTATTGCATCAGTGTCTCAAAATACTTTCATTTTTCATGGGTTCCGTCGACCATGGTATCAAACATGCAATAAAATTAAGAAGAATGAACATTCATAACAACATCGTAAAATGTGCTATTTTTCATCATATATGAAAGAGGTTTTTGATAGGCATCTTGCAAACCAAGAAAAACTCAAATTATGTTTGTAAATGTTGCAAATGCATTGAATTGAAACTATTTCTATAGTGTAGACATTCAATGATGTTCAAATTTACAGAATTCGAGGCATTTCCAGATCGTGTCCGGTATTGGGTGCCACCTTTCAAGATCGATCAATTTGGTACTAAAATACATCATCAAAACTCAATGTCAAAATTCATATTTATATTTTCAAATTTATTTTTGTACACTATAAAAATGATAATATTGATCATGAATGGGTAACGCGAGCCCATCAAATCAATATTTTTCGAATTATGAATTTAGTGGCTTAAGTGTCCGGTACTGGGGGATCTCCCCCTATAATCTAACATTCTTATGAATAAAGGTGCCTGATGATGATTCATCTTCATGTACATACCTGGATCAACGACAACAACCACGCCAACAATCAGCTGATGTTCCTCCAGCACCGTATTGGTCACCAGTGGAACCAGGTCGAGCGCTTCCGACTCGTTGCCGTCGAGTTCGACAACCACCACCAGCAGATTGGTCCACGTGAATACCGCGCATTCGGCGATCTTCTTGTGACATCGCAGCACCGAATTTTCTATATCTATCGGATGGTAGTACATGCCGCGCAGTGTGATGACTTCGTCCAGAGCTCCCACGATGTAGACCGCGTCGTGCAGTTCCTGCTCGTTGCCACTTCCGGTGATGGTGGTGGTGGCTGCGTTTGAGCTTGTAGTCGAGTTCAGCGTATTGTGACCCTGGTGATAAAAAAATGAACATTGAGTTTTAAAAACAGTACGATACAACACGAATTGTAATGTCCGCAAATATGTCAATTAATGAACCTTCAGTTCTTCTTTACCTAATTCTTGTTCAGAAATACATTAGTTCACTGAAAACTATAGAGAGGACTCCCAGTGAATTTCAATGGAAGTGGAAATATTAGATGGCGAAGTAGCTATGGGCAACATTATTTCTTATACACCTTTAATTGGGTATTATAGTCAAATTTGGACATTTCCTAAATTTTGTGTTTTTGAATCGGGATTGATTTTGAATTTCTTGATGAAAGAAAAGCCTACATAAGAAATTACAAAATTAACCGCTTTGATTTATTCAGGAGTTCATATTTTGATTTTCATGAACTTCCCAAGGATACCGTTTTGGATGCCTTCAAAAATTCATCGTAGAATTTATCTAAGGATAACCAAAGAAGTTACCCTCAGAGATTCTTTCATGAATTCCTTCAAAGATTATTTCAGAAAATTTTCGATAAGATCATTAGTACTCCAGAAATGTATACAATGATTGTACTATCGTTTTTTAAACTTCCAGCAAGATTCCATTTTACAACATCTTCAAGATTCCTACTAGTAATTTCTCCAGGGATTTTGTAGAATTTTCCTACAAATTATAGTTCAGATTTCAACTAAAGACTTTCTTTAGAAATTACTCCAGATATTATTTCAGGAATTGGTCTAGAAGTTCTTACAAAAATTTTCCAAAGATGTTTTCAAAGAATTTCATTTTCCCAGGAATATCTCCAGAAAAAGATCAATGATTTTTTTCTGAAGTTATTGGTGAAATTTTTCATTTATCCGAGAGATATTTCAGAAGCAACATCTGGTGAAACTTGAATAAATTTGCAAGTAACCCTTGATGAACTCCTAAAAAGTTCTCTAGAAGAACTCCTGGACTCTTGAAGATGTCTTGAAGAATTTTGTAGACAAGTTGCTTAGATGATTGGAATTATTAGAATATTTAATTTAGTATTTGCTGATGTGGAACATTAGATGAACTTTTGAAGAAGCCATGAATGTTTCATATAAAAAAAAAATTGGTTGGGAGAAATGTTAAGAAAATTTCTGAAAGAGCTTCATTAGGAATCCCAGGTCAAATTTGAAGAGGAGTTCCTGGAAGAGTATTCAATATATTTCCTCGGTCAATCCCTAGAGGAATTTTTAGGACCAATTTCTAAGGTAAGTGTGGATGGATCCTTGAATTGAAAACATTTTTTGGGATGCTTGATGGTGGAATCAATACAGAAATTTCTGAAGGAGATCTCAGAACCACACGGCCACAAAGCCCACATAATTGAAATGAATATCGGCTTGTTTAAGAATATGGTATATAACCAAATAAGCTTCATGGGCCCCGCACATTTATGTAGATTCAGGGGACGGACCTGGTGTAGTGGTTAGAACACACGCCCCTCTCGCCGAGGACCTGGGATCGAATCCCATCCCCGACATAGTCACTTATGACGTAAAAAGTTATAGTGATGACTTCCTTCGGAAGGGAAGTAAAGCCGTTGGTCCCGAGATGAACTAGCCCAGGGCTAAAAATCTCGTTAATAAAGATAGAAAAAAAAAAAAATTATGTAGATTCGTCTGAATTTCCAAAATTAAACCGAGTTATCGATAATGAAGTTTAAATTGCTATTTATTGCCATTCATTGCCGATCAAGGTCACCTTCAAACTGAATTTAAATATGATAAAAGTAAGAAAAATAAATCTTTCCAAATTGATCCAAATAAGGCGAACGAACCATATTCAGAGAGTGTAACAGTTCATGAATCGTACCAGTTCGTGGCACATCGCATTCGGAGAGCCCTATGAATGTTGATATTCACTATCTCGAGAGAACGTACAAAACCATCGACCCTCATAGACGACAACAATATCGAGCCATTAGGGAGATTATTTTGCTTAGAATTGGTAACAACTCCCTTGTTTCCTGCTAATGCAGCCCTAAGCAACTTAATTATATTTAATTGGTTCGTATAGCAGTACTTTGATCACAAACATTGTATACAAAAAGGAACACATGACAAGAATGATCCTAGTCTTAAGGAAAGATGCCAAGCAAAAGGGTACAGCTTATAAGCAACTAGCACAAGAAGTATTTGACGAAGAGGTTGATGTGAGATCCCTAGCTTCAGAAACGACTTTTCAGTGTAAAAATCTGGATGAAATCACCGTTGTAGCGGAGGTCTTGGCTCTCAAAGAGCAGTTTTTCATCGACGTAGCCAGTAAGGCCATCCACCTTAGAAAGATCCAGCAGAACACGCAGGTGGCGGCGATTAAGCTGATGGTTACGGACGCCAACAAAGCGAAGAACTTGGGCATACTCGATGTAGGCTGGTCATTTTGCCGGCTGAGCATACAATAATCTCCTGTTGTTTGCTTCAAGTGCTTCGGGAAGGGCCATAAGTCGTGGAATTGCAATGGTCCCGACAGAAGTAAGCTGTGCGGAAAATGCGGCACCGAGGGGCAAGCGATTGTAAGCAAATCGCTGAATGCCTAATATGTGTCGACAGAGCAGACAACGGACACTCAACGGGTGGATCCAAATGTCCGGGCACAAGCGGAGTATCAAAGTAGCCAAAACGGAAGTAACACAGTTAAATTTAAACCACTGTGGTGCATCCCAGCAGCTGCTTTGGCAGTCAGTCTTGGAAACCAAGACTGAAGTGGTATTACTATCGGACCCATAACCGCACACCAGCCAACAATGGGAACTGAGTGGCAGATAGGTCTCAACAGCTAGCAGCTATAGGGACGACAGGACGATACCGAATCCAAGAAGTAGTCTCTAGCTCAAATGACGGTTTTGCGATAGGCAAAATCAACGGCGTGTTCTATTGCAGTTATGCGCCCAAAGGTGGTCGATTGAGGATTTTTTCCACAAGGTCGACAGTATGATAGCCGAACTAGCTAATCGGCAGCCAGTAGTGATAGCTGGTGACTTTAATGCATGAGCAGTGGAGTGGGGTAGCCGCTGCACCAATCAAAGAGGCCAGCTATTGCTGGAATCCCTGGCCGCATTAAATGTAGAGCAGGCAAATGTGGGTACAGTGAGTACCTTCCGCAAAAATGGTGCAGAATCGATTATCGACGTAGCGTTCTGTAGTCCTAACCTTTTTGGTGAAATAAACTGGCGCGTTGATGACGGTTATACTCATAGCGATCATCAATCGATTCGCTATAGTATAATACCAGGCGGGCGGAAGGCAGCGCGATATAACTCGACCCAAGCCCGAGGATGGAAAACAGCGCGCTTCGACGGCGAAGTATTCACTGAAGCCCTGAGGCGCGAACGGAACACTCTGGACCTAAACGGTGAAGAGCCAGTTGCTGTGATATCACGAGCGTGTGATGCTTCCATGCCGAGAAAAACCCCTCCTAGAGAGAACAGGTCGCCGGTGTACTGGTGGTGCGAATCAATTGCAAATCATCGAGCAATCTGCCTTCGGGCTAGACGAAGTGTGCAACGCGCACGCACAGAATCACAAAAAGAGGAACGCGGTGCAGCATTCAGAGAGGCAAAGTTGGCTCTCAAAAAGGAAATCAAGTGTCGAAAACGGGCATGCTTTGATAGTCTATGCGAGAGTGCCAATTCGAGTCTATGGGGTGACGCCTACAGAGTGGTAATGGCCACGGTGTACTATATTGAGAAGGTGATATATTCCGAAAACTGACAGCTACTTGACGACGTCATTCCTATCCATCTCGAACAAATTTGTGAAAAAAATAATCTAGTGGTCCGGATGGTGTATGGTACGATAGGAGTGACGTCACATGTTTTCAACCAAATTCAATGTTTACACCAGTAAAGAGCCTGCCTTGTTAATTTTTATGCCGTGGGTAATGGCTAAGACCAAAGGTGCCATAGCGCCCCAAGAGAAGTCGCCCGAGTTGCTGCGATCGATAACTGATGTACTCTTCCCGCAATGTTGTATTATATCACATGTGAGGAGGCAGGCTCTTTACGTGAGGAGATGCTTATGTGTAATACACAGCCGTTTGCATGTGTTAGTGCGTTGCTCATTTTTTTAACACAGCAATCCTTTGCAGCATGGGGGTGTGTGACGTTATACAGTTTGTTATCGAAAGTTGCGGGGCTTTCGTTGCCACGGTTGTTTTGCTTGCTGTTATTCAAACAAAAAACAAGAAAAAACTGTGCAGCACGGAAAGAGTACTTCAGATGATTCAATGATTTTTTACTTTAATTTAACTTTTACCTTATTCTAGGAATATATGGTGAAATGAGGAAGGTGGTATGGACCCGCACATGACCAGAAATTTTTAAATCAGCTGGAAAAACTTTAAAATTCATGGACGTCTCCCCACAGTTTCGCACAAACTGTTATATAAGTGTGTGACCTTATAGGATTTGTTGTATGAAAAGATGGTGATGAATCTGTCTTACATTTTCATTTCTAGGCTGCTGGAAGAGATATATCCTATTCTACTCTGGGTTATACCTATGACAAGGGAGAGTGTTGTACCCACTCAAGTGGGTAGCGAAAGCAGCATGAACCCTTATGACGTCACCCATGTTTATTTTGGTTTTGTACTACACTAACACTATCATACACTGACTTCCTCCTCACCTCTTATATATCACATTTCTCTTCCCGCACCATCCCATACGTTACTGCGCAGTTGTCACTTTCGATGTAAAGAAAGCGTTCAACAGCGCATGTTGGGAAGCGATAGCCCACGCACTTCATCGCCTCAAGGTACCGGTGCAGTTGTGTAAGCTTCTAGAAAGCTATTTTGATGGTAGGATTCTACTGTATGACACAGAGGAGGGGTAGAAAAGCATTCGAATTACCGCGGGAGTAACCCAAAGTTCAATCCTGGGCCCGATGTTATAGAATGTGATGTACGATGACGGGTGTTAAGATTGTTGCCTTCGCGAAGGTTTTACCCTAGTAGTTTATGGCGAATCGATGGAGAAAGTATATACAGCAGCGCACTCTATCTCCATAAATGAGGAATGGATGAGGTCTAGGAAACTAGGACTGGCGCTTCACAAGACTGATGTGGTGGTGGTCAATAACCGCAAGTCCGAGCAACGGCGCTTATCTCGGTAGGTGAGAGCCATAGAGTAGAAGCGATCCCTTAGGCGTCTTGGGGTAATTATTGATGACAAGCTCAGCCTCGCTAGCCACGTTGAATATGCCTGTAAAAGGGTATCTACGGCTATAGTGGCGCTTTCGAGGATGATGTCTAACAGCTTTGCTGTAATTGCCAGCAAACCGTAAGCTACTGGCAAGCGTGGCGCTATCCATACTAAGGTATGGAGGACCAATTTGGTCAAAAGCGCTTAGAACGAGCAGAAACCTAAAGCGGTTGGGAAGCACGTACAGGATAATGTGCTTAAGAGTAGCAAGTGCATACCGGACGGTATCTAAAGAGGCCGTGTGCATCATAGCCGGGATGACGCCCATCGGGCTCATCATCAAGGAAGATGTTCAATGCTTCAACCAAACAGGTACCAGAGGAGTCCGCGACACTTGTAAAGAGAAAACGCTCAGAGGTTGGCAGTAGGAATGTGATAACTCCACTAAAGGTAGTTGGACCCATCGGCTAATACCAAATATGCCAGATTATTATAAAAGAAACCATGGGGAAGTGAACTTGCACCTGACGCAGTTTCTGTCAAAACATGGTTGCTATAGGCCAGGCCTACCCAACCTTTTTGGCTCTTTTTTGATATAAATGGTTGCCGCGTTCGCAATAATAGTCCGAACTGAGATATTTGTACCTCAAATGAAAGCTTGGTATTATATCTGATTGATCCATGTATAAAAATTCCAATTTACATTAAAGTCTTTGCTAACGATGCAGACAAAGGCAAAACTCAATCCGGCCCGCGGGCCGCACCAATTTTTTAACTTAATTTTTTATACATGGAATAATCAGATATAGTACCAAGCTTTCATTTGAGGTACAAATTTTTCAGATCGCACTATGATTGAGAACGCGGCAACCATTTATGTCAAAAAAAGAGCCAAAAAGGTTGGGCAGGCCTGCTATAGGCAGTACCTGCATAGGTTTGGGCACTCAGAATCACCTGCGTGTCCCAATTGTGCTGGTGTGTAGGAAACAGAGGAACATGTCGTGTTCGATTGCCCCCGATTCATTGTTGTAAGAGATCGCATGCTCGCTACATACGGAGGGGACACGTCCCGGACAATATAATCCAGAGAATGTGAGCGTATGCCGAAGAGTGGAATGCATATTATGCGAATGGCTGTCACTCACATTATGCTAGAATTGCAGCGCCTATGGCGCGCCGACTAAGAGTTGGCTGCAGAGGAGTAGCCTTGCCGAGGCTGGTCCCCTGTAACATTATTTAAGCCGACTAGGAGAAGCAGTCTGCCTAGGCTACTTCTGCTACAAATGTTAAATGCTATATGCAGAGTCTATGAATGGAGAGTTGCGCGAAGAGTGAAACCAAATCTACCTATCGAACTGTCAAACCGTCTACCTATCGAGCAGACCAGCAAAACAGATAAGGGCTATTTTTGAAGACGAAGAAGAACAACCATTCAAAGAAGCCTCTTCGCGCAACTCTCCATTCATAGACTCTGGCAATATGCACTGGCGTCTCCCCGAGAAAATACCGTAAGGTGGTTCCGGGGAATTAGGGTCTGACGCCAAGGAGTAATTCAACAAGAATAGACAAACATTTGGAAAGGACACATCGACATTGGTAAACAATGGATATGTAAGGCACTGTTGAGCCCAATTCAGGTCGATTACGCTCACCAATAGCACTATCAGGAAGAGCTTACACTAACCTACCTGACAGTGGTGTTACTTTACAGGCTAAAACGGGCTCAACAGCAATGTTTCCAAAAAATGTCCATAACCTCTTGAGCCTTTCTCTAATGTTTGTCCAGAATTATCGAATTTTAAACGTAGCGTTGCACATAGGCGTAAACGAGACAAGAAATAATTGTGATCGTTTTTTCACGATTTTCTTCAACAGCTTCCGTGCGAAAGGATGTTGAGCAGCATTAGATTTTTGTTGAGTATGAATTTGGAAAATATCGTGGTTTAAAAAAATTAGGACGAGTAGATGAACGGCAGCGGCGAGAAATTTGACTGATACTCCGACGAAGAACATGTGCCGATATTGAAACTTATTACTTTACAAAAAGACAAACAAATGGTAAGTGTCGGCAGCACACTCTTTAATTTGTACGAGAAGGTACATACTTTTACACGTCATATAAATTACAATATACTAAAACCTTATTCTTAATTGTAGATTACCGAATATTTTTATTGGGAGTGCGCGTCAAGAAAACATGATAAAATTTGCGACTCTGTTTACAAAAGCCGTGTGATCACTCATCTTCAAAATGGTGCCCATGTTCTAATTGATTACAAGACAGCTCAACAAAATTAGGCTGAAACGAGCAGCACTTGCCTCAAGAGAAGTCCCATCGGAAATCACAAGAAAAGTTGTATCGCGGCATGTACCAGACTAGTTCAGACCAGAACATCGACTTGGGCACAGAAAATGATGATTGCAAGAAACAGAGAGCGAAAGACATATCCGACTGGAACAGCCGTGTCACTACATCACAAATGACTATCTGCCATATCCAAGAATTCAGAAAGCGAACAAATGCATTAAAGGCAACGAACCGCAAAAACTGGCTTTCCGCAGTATACGTAGATACGTAGATACCATCTCGCGATATGGTCGATCTACAATGCCGTGAGGGAGAAGCTGTCAATGAATGCCCTGGAAGCGTGGAACCGGCGGTGGACAAAAATTGTGGGGGACAATCTTTCGACCATCACTAACATAATAATCGATTTGCGTGAGGAGCAGAAAGAAATCGAAGGAAGAATTCAGCGTATTTAGCAAGGTAATGTTACACAAGCGTCGCAAAATTACATACATCGACAAAATTAAAGCAATATATTTGAACGATGATAATATCACCAACGAAGATTTTGTCAAACGCGTTGCTCTTCTGTTGTCAACAAAACAAAGCAGGGTGTGAATAAACACCACGAGTTTCGATTTGTATCACCATTGACTTTATAAGCTAAAATGTTTTTTTTTTGCAATATATTATTTGATTGATTAAAAGTACAATTAAACAATGTCAATGTAACAGAAAAAAAATCTTGGGTAGAAAGGCCTACTGTGAATATTTCCATGTAAAACCGACATACATCCCTTATTATTACCTAAATATAAGTGTATTCGTTACACAAATAAAGTGTGCATTGATGAATTCCTGAATTAATATTGCATTGATAGTTTTTTCCATCATATTTTTTTATTCTGCATTAGTTTCCACGTTTGTTTTAGAAATACATTATTTATAGAGCACTACAACAGATATTTAACAGAATATGTATTTGATAACATTCGGAAACTTTTGAAACACTACAACAGCATTTGATTGAAACTAGAACCTCACAACAGCATTTAGGCGAAGTGTTCTATGGAATATTTTCAGACAATACCATGCGTATGTCGATGTCGAATTATGTTAACAAAATGACCTCTACTTTTCAGCTTAGTGTTCTTAGAGTACTTTTTGCATATGAACAAAGGCAATATCAATCTTTGAAAAGTCATGCAAAGTCTTCCGCTCTTAAATTTTGTTGGGACGTGGGTATCCTAGAGACGTTCTGATATGTTCGATATATCGGAATATCTATAATTTGCTTTTGATATTGGATATTTCGGTATTGATAATTCCTATTCAATCGGTGATATCGATATCGATCCTTCCGATATATCGTGCACTGATACATGGAAAACAATTTTCGCAAATATTATTTATTTTGTTTGTACTTTCAACTCTCCTTTACTCGACATTTCTTATATCATACTTTTACATGTCATATAAATTAAAATATACTAAAACCTTATTCTTAATTGTAGGTTAACGAATATTTTTATATTACATCTTCAAAGTGGAGCCCATGTTCTAATTGATTACAAGACAGCTCAACAAAATTAGGCTGAAACGAGCAGCACTTGCCTCAAGAGAAGTCCCATCAGAAATCACAAGAAAAGTTGTATCGCGGCATGTACCAGACTAGTTCAGACCAGAACATCGACTTGGGCACAGAAAATGATGATTGCAAGAAACAGAGAGCGAAAGACATATCCGACTAGAACAGCCGTGTCACTAAAATATCAAATCACTATCTGCCATATCCAAGAATTCCGAAAGCGAACAAATGCATTAAAGGCAACGAACCGCAAAAACTGGCTTTCCGCAGTATACGTAGGTACCATCTCGCGATATGGTCGATCTACAATGCCGTGAGGGAGAAGCTGTCAATGAATGCCCTGGAAGCGTGGAACCGGCGGTGGACAAAAATTGTGGGGGACAATCTTTTGACCATCACTAACATGATAATCGATTTGCGCGAGGAGCAGAAAGAAATCGAAGGAAGAATTCAGCGTATTTAGCAAGGTAATGTTGCACAAGCGTCGCAAAATTACATACATTGACAAAATTAAAGCAATATATTTGAACGATGATAATATCACCAACGAAGATTTTGTCGAACGCGTTGCTCTGCTGTTGTCAACAGACCAAAGCAGGGTGTGAATAAACACCACGAGTTTCTATTTGTATCACCATTGACTTTATGAGCTGAACTGTTTTTTTATTGCAATATCTTATTTGATTGATTTAAAGTACAATGAAACAATGCCAATGTTACAGAAAAGATTTGTGGACAGAAAGACGTGTCATGAATATTTTCATGTAAAACCGACATATATCCCTTTTTATTAGCAAAATATAAGTGTATTCGTTACACAAATGTAGTTTGCATCGATGAATTCCTGAATTAATATTGCATTGATAGTTTTTTTTCCATTATATTTTTTTATTCTGCATTAGTTCCCACGTTTGTTTCAGAAATACATTATTTATAGAGCACTACAACAGATATTTAACAGAATATGTATTTGATAACATTCGGAAACTTTTGAAACACTACAACAGCATTTGAAGCTACAATTAATTAAAACTAGAACCTCACAACAGCATTTAGGCAAAGTGTTCTATGGAATATTTGAAAGCATAAATTTAGGCGATTTTCAGTCAATACCATGCGTATGTCGATGTCGAGTTATGTTAACAAAATGTTAACCTCTACTTTTCAGCTTAGTGTTCTTTGAGTACTTTTTGCATCTGAACAAAGGCAATAGGGCAAACGCTCCCTTAGTGGAGGTAGCTCCAATAGTGGAGGTAGTGTGTTTTGGCATGTTTCGCGCTAATAAATGATTATGTGATATTTTTGTATTATGTACGATGCGAAAATGATACAAGTAATCGAATAATATTCATGAAATTTAACCGTAAAACTATTTAAAACAATTATTTTGCTTAATTTTTTTGCTCCTTTGCACCTATAGTGGTGCATCAGTACCCATAGTGGAGGGTCCCGTAAGAAATCAATGGTTTGCGCCACTAAAGGAACCATCCTTAAAATATACCTCAACTAAAGGAACAGTGTTCCTATTATTGGTGCAAGGCTTTTTGCAGGGATATTTCAAATGAATCGTGATTTTTATACATTTGAATGATAGAAGGATTTGAGATCTATCGAATGATACGTTAAAATCATATATTTCATGATCTTAACACCGTGTTTTAGCAGTTTTCCTTTAGGTGCACCACTAATGGTACACTTGCCCTATCAATCTTTGAAAAGCCATGCAAAGTCTTCCGCTTTTAAATTTTGTTGGGACCTGGGTATCCTAGAGACGTTCGATATATCGGAATATATCGATATATCAATAATTTGCTTTTCGGTATCGATAATTCCTATTAAATCGGTGATATATCGATATTTCCTTCCGATATATCGTGCACTGATATATGGAAAACAATTTTGGCAAATATTATTTAAGTTGGTTTTATCAGTGTTTCTCAGTCCTGTTTTTCAACCATTTTTATTCCTGATAGTGGATAGTTCTCATAATCATTTAGTTTGCTGTTCTTGATAACTTTAGGAGTAGCACAGCTTCTACTCCTTCTGGCGAAACTTGTCAGCCTTTAGAGATACAGACATCACGTTATTTGGTGACCACTGACCTACATGTTTTGGTACATACATTTTCGATATATAATATTTCACTACCCAACCTTGCCATTTTATCATACCCCTGAAGATTCAGCTTGTCCCGGTGTGCATTATTTGTAATTCTTTTCACCAAAGGGAAGTTTATACATCAATAAAAAGCAGAGGAGAAAGTGAAAATAACTAAATAAGAAGGTTTATTTTCAAAAAAGGAGACCTTTGGTTTTGGCTTAGCTTTTGGTATTTCGTTGAAAACTACCTTCAGGATGAATTCAAGCACGAAAAAGTGTCTCGTGTAAAGATCCTTGCCAATCTTGCATCGGTGTAGACGTTTTTCGTCGCTGTTCTTTAAGACCGGAAAAATCTGTTTCACGATCAGCTCTGCAGAATAGAGCCATGAAGCCATAGAAGCACTTAGTTTGGCGTGCTGAGCGGAGGCTTCCGTTTGCGTTTGCAATTTGTTACAACCTGGAGGTTAGGGTGACCGAAACACTTTATTCTGTGAGTCTCACAGGTGTAAACAAAATAATAAATTAAAAGTAGACTTTACTTACTACAAAGGCTACAAAGACGCGACACGTAGACGGTACGGCGGTTACAAAACTTATATCTATTATCTGCTTTTGTGCACACGGTAAAAAATAAGCACCATGCTATCAATAGTTCTGCACTCAGATTTGCACAACTGTTAAATGGTTAAATCTTGACAAAAGCAAGGTAACAGCACTTGAATTCAACGTTGCATGTTTTGATTTGAAAAAAAAAAGTTAAAATACACATTTCCGCCTGATCCAGATATGAACCACCAATCTTCGGAGTGCAAATCTAGTATCTTACCTCGACACCAACTCTCATCTGTTGAAAGGGATTGAATTGATCTCAATCACTTTCTACAATGTCAATGATTGCTTTCATACAAAAGACATGATGTTCAAAATCAACGACTTTTCACTTCAGAGTCTAGTGCTAGCGACAGTAGAGCAAATCCAAAGTTAGAACTCTTCAAATCATGGTTATTGGTGTTTTGAATTCAATCAAGTGATCAATCCATTCAATCGAACGTGCTGATTTGCATGCCATCGATGAGCATGCAGGGTGAAGAGAGAATGTGAGCATGTCCAGTGGTTCTCAACACAATCCATAACAGAGATTCTCGTGGATTGTTGGCAATTGGCAACTAGTTGCTTATTGCAGCTACTTTTTTTTTACCGAGAATAGATCATTTGAAGGATTCCAAAAAAATGCACAAGGCGATTGGTGGATTAAGAATGATGACTATGGACAGATGTACGAGTTCACCGATTTCTTAGCCAAAGGCTTTGAAATCTTGTTATCAAAATCCATCGCTACTCTTTTTAAATCGTCTTTCTCGTCAGTAAGTATCGTCATTTTTTTCTATATTTTTATCTTGCTCTCTTATCTATTACTGCTTGTATTGTACTATTTCTATATCTATTTCTATAGCAGTCTCAAAGATATAATTCAGTTCCTTCGATTTTCCCGTTTCACCTAAAGGAAGGATTTTAATTATTTGTATCATATGATGAAAAGCCGCCAGTTTATGTTAATAAATGTGGTTGGAAGTACTCGGAATAACGCGCATAGTAACATTCTGATATGTCTCTTAGATTCATAGAAAGGTCATACATAGCTTTTCGCTTCCAAATTCTGTTGAAACGTGAATAGACACGTTGGGAAAGTCAGTTATACATATTTTACTAAAGGCCTTGTTCCCGCGGATACGAACCGGTAAGGAATAATTAATACGAGAGAGTTAAGTTCTAATTCACGATTTATTTCAGACTGATTTCCTATGGCTAATGGTTTCCTATT
Organism: Aedes aegypti; assembly: GCF_002204515.2. Classification (NCBI taxonomy): domain Eukaryota; kingdom Metazoa; phylum Arthropoda; class Insecta; order Diptera; family Culicidae; genus Aedes; species Aedes aegypti. Next base: position 222,376,451 of record NC_035109.1, on the reverse strand, counting down.
TATACTCCACTCTTCCCTATCGAATTAAAAGACACTGACACGTTAATGCTTCCAGTGGGCATTTATGCCCTTTGAAGGAAGCACCACACTAGACAACGGACTAGCATGCAACGCCCAGTGGCACAGTCGAAAAACATTCCTCACGAAAAGTTTACCGGCCTGAGGCGGGTATCGAATCCACACTCCTTAACACGATGCGGCTAAATGCCCTGGTGACACTAACCGCACGGCTACGAAGCCCACATTGCTTAGAATGATCTAGTGGTGTATTGTTGTATGCAATAATGTGTTGTGGCTTAACTGTTATACAACCTATTTGTACTGCAGAATCTTCTGGAACTGTCAGCGAATCATACAATGCGAAGGTAAACAATAACAATGATTTTCAATGTTGTGATCTGAAATGATCTTGATTGTAAGTACAAAGTTGATTAAATAATTATGCTATATCTAATAATGTCTGTTTGTTTTAGGTATGAATATAAATGCATGTATGAGGGATAAATTCAGGTGAGTAAAGTGTTGCCAGTATGGCTGATTTGTGGTATGTTTGTGGCCTCAACATTAGGCAAGTTCGTCCACTGGTGTGGTGCGACATGACGCACCCCGGTGGCTTGTTGTTGGCCACAATAATCCTTTTGTGATTCAATCTGCTGTAAAAGTCCCCGCATAGGATATTTCTCAGAACTTGATCGAATCTTAAAAATTCCTAAGAATTGTGTTCGATGTCTAAAGTTCATCGTTTATATAAAATCTTAGAGTTGTCTGTCTGTCAGTAACGCGCTGAAAGCTTTCACTGAAACGTTTCTTCCAGACTGTACAACATGAATTATAGAGCAATACAATAGATTATTTAAATATAAGAACATTACAACTGTCATTTTAAAAATGACAATGTATCAAATAACACTACACTGAACCAAGTGTTGAAGTAATGAGAACCATGAACAAGTTCTTAAATTTACTATTCCAATCACGATTGAGCTATCAAGAACGCTTTTTATTTGCGTTTTGGTCCCTCTCAATCCAACCGCATCGATAGCCGAGCGGTAAGCGTTCGCGCTTGACAATCGCAAGATCCTTGGTTCAATTCTGGCTTGCTGTATGTTTTTAACCATGATATAGTAATTTTTACTGTCGAAATGGTACCATGGTAAAATTGTGTGCACAAAATTTTTGAAATAAATACAAATTTAGTCTGCACAAATCAAGTGGCGTTGTGTATTTAATTTAACCCTCTAATATAGTAATTTCAACTGCAACGCTGTTCTCAGTGTACAACATCTATTAAACATAATATACACGAATTAAGTGCATACATTTAGGCGATTTTGCAGTCATTAATACTATGTGTATATCGATGTGAGATAACTAAACTATTATCCTCTACTTCTTGACTCTACATATCCACTAGGAAAGATTCTGCTCCTTAGCTTAGTGTTCTTGAAGCACTTCACAATTAATTAACAGAGAAATTTCTTCCTTCGAGTTGCACTTTTGCATTTGAATATAGACATTATCTATATTTGAAACACAGACAAACAGACGTCACACTCCCATCATAGTCCATCGACCACCTTTTTAACGGTCGATTCAAATATATTGTAGGTGGTCAATCGACCACCAGCAGCGCTCGCATCGCTTTTGTTCCTGTTTGACATTTACACACTACCGCCATCTGTTGGCCCATCGGCCAAACACACGGATTTTAGCATTGGGCGTACACGTCCCCGTGACTATGATTTTGATCGTAATTTGTTCTAAGTATGACGTCTGTTTGTCTGTGTTTGAAAGATCATACATCAGTTTTTCGCTTCCAAATTCCGTTTGGAACTTGGCAGTGTATTTTGTCGAGGGATGCCGAATTTTCGGTTACTTGGGTAAGTACCTTCATGAGAGCATATGTGAAGTATCAAATGTTAAACAATAACATCAAACTACATACCTGCGAATGGATTGATTCGTTATCCGAATCTCGACTGGCGATGCTAGGTGTCGTCTCATCCAGAATTGAGCCCGCCTGGGAACACTCGGTACGCCGTAGGAATCCCAAATATCCAGTCCGAGCCCATGTCTCGCTAGTACTGCACCCGGTCACCAATTTGGCATTGAAATGATCGTTATAATCTGTCTCGTCTCCGTAGATGGTGAAGTAACCGTTCGAGTTGTGCGGTGATTGTACCTGTTCAAGTTTGATTTGAATTAGATATGAAATGCCACTGAGTAGATCGAGTGTACAATACGAACCCATATCTCACCCAGGTGAGAATCGCCGCACTGGCCTTTACTGTCCGGGTTGGCAATGATGACTTTCACTCCTGGCAGTAATTTACCGGATTCCACCAAACATAGGGAATTCGGGGCACCTCGTTCGACCAGGGCTACCCTGTTGTTTCGCAGGGCACGGAGATCCACGTACACTTGAGCGCTTTCCGCCGAGCTCGCTCCCTGTACGCATATGGCCGGGTTTACGCGACATCCAAAAGAAGTCGACACGCAACGCATGTTCAGTCCCAGTGCTTGGAACAGCTTGCAGAATTGCTGCGTCAGTTGCACTCGGGGCCGTTCTTCGGCGACTACCACACACGTCCGGACACAACCGAGATTGATGTTGCGTTGTTTGAGCATCTGAATCGAATTACTGAGCGCTTTCGTGCACAGCTCTATCACGCCGTACGAACAGAAGGTATCCCGAACACGGTACTGCGATAGCGTACTCAACCATAAGCTGGGATTTGCTTCGACCTAAAAACGGTGAAATCGATGTTTTAAAGGAGTGATCGCTCAACGAATTTATTAACACTCACCTCGTACGGTGCTATCAGAATCGAATGGTGGCCACTGTAGACGCTGATCAGGGTCCACATGGAGAATCCCAATCCGCAGTACGGATCGAGACAGAGGGCCACGTGGCGACTAGGATACAATTCACAGGCTAATTTCAAACTGGCACATAAACTCGAAAGAGATCTGAAAATATTCAACCAGATTTTGGTTACATAACAAGCTAAAGTGAAATTGATCTTGGGGCGATCTAACATACCGATGCGTAATAATGACTCCACTGAGGCGTCCGCAAGTTGACACACTAAAGTCCAGATAGGCCGTCGAATCCAACGTACTGTTAGCAATAGCTGTAACGAAATAGAATAATATGTCAGATTCTCCTTCGTAAATATAGACTCTCATTGAGATACATACCGGCTAGCTTCCGTTTGGGGTTATCCTCGATGTCCAAAATAACGGGCCAGCTCTTGGGATCGATGGAGGTGGCAGCTTCACGAGATTTGAGCAGTTTGATGATGCTTTGGATGGACAGGATGATGCCACTTTTGGACACATCCACAATCATCCGCACGGTGGGTAGGGTTGTAATGAGGTTCTGTGGATGAGGAGGCCGTATCGTGACTGGAATCGCACCCAAATACAGGCACCCGTAGAAAGCACAAATCAGATCCAATCCGGGTGGAAAAATCAACGCCACGTGATCGCCCGGGTTGACTTTGCCGCGCTCCTGAAGCAATGCGGCGATCTTTTCGGCTCGCTTGTGCAGCTCGGAACAGGTGAGGGTTTTGGCAACGGCACCCTTGGAGTTCAGCAAGGTGTAAAGTACATGGTCGGGCGACGAGTTGGCTCGCCATCGGAGCACACCGGTAATCAATTGATGCTAGAGGATGGAAATTTAGAAAACGTGTTATTAGGGCAAGGTTCGTCACTGATGCGCGTTGAAGTCTTCTGCTTGTCTCTATCATATTCGCGGTTTGAGCAAGAAGATGGTAGAGATTTCTATGCATTATAAGCGAGTAACTCGTGCCATATACGTTTCTCGGAAATAAATTATCTTGCGATTTATAAATCAATTTAATTTGTTCGGATTCTGCAACGAATGTTTTCAGAAGATTTTCTGGTCAAATCCTTAGAGTTGTTTGCAGACGTCCGTATGCGAAACGTTCTTATGCGTAATGGGTCACCCCGATACTATCCTACAGACTTCTACAATAAGGAATATAGATTGATATCGTACACCATTAACAGAATCCGTTACTCAGCCAAATTGTATAGTGGGAATGGGGCAAGATGAGCAATATTAGAAAATGTACGTTTATATGCAATTAACATCATCTAGTATTTCTTAAATAAGCCGAGCTGAAATATCGAAAACATAAATTTGATCGGTCTGCAATGTGTAGTAGTCTATTTTTCATAAGTGATTGAGGGTTTCATAAAGTAGAATGAGCACCCCGATACGGAGCAAGTTCGCCACGCAACAACAATCTGCCGTAACCTCGAACAGCGTGTGCCAATATCTACAGTTTTTGTTTTGATTGTGGAATCCAAATATGGTTCGAAATTACAAACTTATTTCTGATCGGAAAAAGTGGGAAAAAAATCGTGCGGCAATCAAAGTCGTATTATCCGGTCAATGTTCCGTGATAGGAACGCTGGTTCATGCTGTTCCGAAACAAACCCTGGTACAATATTTAACCTTCGGGCTGTCGCGCTGAACTTTGTACAACAGTTGTGATTTATATGCAATGATTTTGTAACAAAGATATCTATCGACACCAAACCAAAATGTATTCCTCAAGAATATTTTTAAGAACAGTTTTTGTTTAAAGTATGGCTCTTAATAATGCGGTTAAATTAACAAATGTACATGGAAGTCACATAATAATTAGTAGACCACTATATCTCAAAATCCAGATAATTTCGAAACATGGGGTCTTCAGTAAAGTTGTTTTGGAGGTTGAGCGCTATCTGATGGTGCCTCATTTACTTCGGAATTTGACCGCTAGGTGGCACTAGTGGGCATGGAACTTTTACTATTGTTCTGCAGATATTTTAGGATCCTGAACATTTAGAAGGATAGCATCTTCGGCAAAGTTGTTCAGTAAGTTGAGGACTACCATTGTTTGAGCTAGTCGATTCAAAATTTTGCCACCAGGCTGCGCTAGCGAGCATGAAACTTTTGTTTTACTGATATTCCAGGATCCTGACCTTTAAGAAACATGGTATCTTCGACAAAGTTAAGGCGTAGATCAAAGTTGATCATTATTTTAGCTAATTTCGAACTTCAAGGACTAAATAAAGAAAGGATTTGAGCTACTGAACAACTTTGGCCGATATGCAACTGTATTCTCAGAACAACAGGAGCAAGACTTAATTAGCTTAGCTTAGACTGACTGCACATATCACATATGCTAATCCGTGATTGACCGAAGTCAGTGAAAATGCACAAAGAATCAACTAGAAATTTGGCTGGGATTGGCCATAATCTTCTTCAATGTGCATAATTCAGTGCCTCTATTTATACAGGGTCAATAACGGCGCCGGCCACGTCCTTGCAGTCAGGTGGGATTGGAGGAAGGAATGTTAGTGTGTAACCTTTGTTATTTGGAGACCGTGTTTGCCTCTGCATCTCCACAAAGGTTACTGGGAGGGATGTTTGTTAATGGGAAGGATCGTTGGGTCACAGGATTCACTTTGATAAGCGATTAGACCATGATAAATAATGATTTGTGAGATATATACATGCTTATTTGTAAATATAATATTTTCATTTGATATGAACAATTTCTATGTAGTGGAAAATTATGCCGACACTTGAGGTGACGAACCATTCAAAGTTTGTTCAACAAATACCAAAATGTAACATTCCTACAGCTGTCAGGACGAAAGCATGTGTTATTATATTATACTTATTTGAAAAGAAACAAAAAACTTGATTGGTTGGAACATCATAGAACACTCTTATTCTTATGCCGACACTTACAGTGGCGAACCATCCAAAGTTTGTTGAATAAAGTGAACTTTTCGCAAGTCTACACTTGTAGTGTCGAACCATTCAAAGTTTTTTTTTTTTAATTACAAAAATAAAGGTAAAAAGGGGTTCTGAAAAAAAATGTGAAACATAAATAATTCATGAGTCAGAGTTTGTGTCGACACTCACAGTGACGAACAATTCATAGTTTGTTGAAAATTCATATTTACGTCCCACAATTGTAACGATTAAATGTGCAGTCATACATATTTTATAGATTAGAAATAGTAGCATGAAACGAGCTCACTAATTGATCCTTTATCCTTCACTGTGCAGCCACAATCCACTCTCAGCCTCACTCGTTTGCTCGGCTATATAAAAGCACTCAGAAAAAAATAGGCGCGCGACCCGAAAAGGAAAAAAAAACTTGGCTTTCTTGACGTACGGCCCAGTAGCAAGCGTCAAGGTCAAAGGATCAAAAAGAACTCCAGAACAACAGGAGCAAGACTTAATTGCACATATTCTATACTTCGGAAAACGATTCTATGGCATGACTAAGGTGTCGGCCAGGGTAGACGCGTCACGCGAAGCGACGCGAAAATCCTTTGGAGTTTGACATTTCATTATTAACAATTGTTATTCCTTCCCAGGCAATTTTCGCGTCGCTTCGCGTGACGCGTCTACCCTGGCCGACACCTAAGTTAGAAGCCCGCACAGAAAAAAATCCGTGAATAGCAGACGTGAACTCGTCAACAAGCAAAAATACACCGTGAACTAGATCATGTTTATGTGTAAACATAATGATAGTTCATGGTGTATTTTTGACAGTTCACGTTTTCCAGAACTCTTTTTTGAGCGTGCGTCAATTGGCCTTTGATCTGACGAAGAAAAATAAAATCCCTCGTCGCTTTAACAAAGCGAAGCAACTTGCTTACAGGATTTTGATAACGTCATCCCGGAAATATCATTGAGATTACCAGAGGCTACTTCCGTCGCAAAAGCGCAAGGTTCCAACCGTGTCGCCGTTAGCGGCTTCGATGTGTTGGAAAATGCCATTGCAAACGGAAATTTTTCACCTTCTCGCATCTATAATGTGGACGAAACTTTTGTCGTAACGCTAGGTGAAAATTCAGAGTTTATATTTTGATAAAATATATCTATGATTGATGTTTATCTCTAACAGGTTCAAACAAAAAAAAAGCACCAACACCACATTTTTTGAAGGCTGAAGAGTCTTTTTTGGAGAACAACCCAGGAAAAACAATGAAGTTAGCTCACTCTTCAGAAAAGCTTTCATCGCTTTAGATACACCGTCTACCGCTATCAACGGTTTCATCCAAACTGGAATTGCGCCGCTTAAGGGGCAGGATCCGTCATTGATTTCGGAATTTTCAAAAGCAGTTTTTTCGTTCAAAATCAGGAAAATGTGTTCACTGTATTCTGTTCTCCAACCGACACACAGTGAACACATTTTCATGAAATATTTTTTTTATTTTTAAACAGAAAAACTGCTTTTGTAGTTTCGATGATGACGATGACGGAGCGTTGATCGTTAATAGATGCGTCTTTGGAGAGGATGTATCTGATGTTCCTCTGATCAACAAAGGTGAGCCATCTAGTGTGTACGGTGACGGTGAATTTCCAATCATTGAACCAGGTCCGTCGCACTCGGGCTCAGATTGGGTACCACTTCTAGTACTGCATTCGGTCCCTCGGTAGTGCAAAAGGTACCCAAGTTTGACACATCGCAGTACACTTTTCACGGCATTCTAGATTACCTTATGAGCCATAACATTTTGGGCATTTGCAAGGGACATGAAGGTCTTTAATTTGTCTTTGATTGAAATCTTCGTTCGCCAGATTACCTAGTAACGGATATCAATCGGCTCTCATCGCGAAAAATAATTCAACTGTTGTCGAAGGCCCATTGATCGAGGAAGGTGGATATTCTGATATATATATACTATAACGGTGATCAAGGATGATCATTCATTCTTTGGATTTGATGAATCCGAGATTGGCAAGTCGCCCAAGGAACAGCAACCCGCCAAAAATCTAATCCTGGACAAGGATGGAAATCTAGTGATCATGACAAAATTCACGATGCATCGCGGTTGTTCTTGATCGAGGATGCATGGCAACAGCGGCAAACCTTTTGTCGTCAAATCATCACATTGTTAGATCTTTACTTTACTTTACTTTAAGCTTATTTGTGAACTACTGAACTCATTTTTGTAATCATATAGCATTACATACATAGTTTTTGTTCAGATCACTAAGATATTTGATTATTTATCGACCTAAATATCACATTGAGAATCACATAAAATTGTAACGAAAACAACGAAAAACATACACAAAAATCTAAAACACATCGTTTCTCCAAATCGATGATTGCGCGTTTTGCCCCCTATGGACATATTCCTCCCAGTTCTCCTAAAAACTAGAAAATAAATCCTGAATTGATTCCTGAAAAATCTTCAACAGCATCCATGACGAAACCCCTAGAATAATTCTGGGTTAAATTCCTGAAGGAATTTCAGACGGAATATCTGATGGAATTTGTTTAAAAATTCATGAAGGTGTTATTAGTGAAATCTTTAGACAGTGGAACGCTTGGAAAAATCCTTGAAGTAGTTTATGGAGAAATCTTTGTTAAGCTTGGTGAATTTCATGAGTAATTTCGGGAGAATTTCGGGAGCTGTATTTTGAGGAATTTCAGATCAAAATACTTAGATTTAGGTATATATTGAAGAATTTTTGGAAGAACCTGTACAGAAAACCCGAAATATTTTTTTTAAGAACTTCTGTCAGATTTTTTTAAGAACTTCTGCAGATTGATCTCAAATCTCTTACAGGCCAGTTAATGAGAATCGTCAGACTTTTCCCATTTGGAAATGATCCAAACAAATAACTGGATTCGTCAATGAGCCGAGAATTTGCAATAAGTTGTGTTTTAAATTGTCAACATCCCTGATCTATCAAAGGTCGAAGATGAAAACCAAATAAGCAAATACATCAATATCTAAGTCAGCAAAAAAAAAAGTGGCGAACTCGCCAACGGCGAAAAGCCACTATTAATAAAGACAATAATATTGATAATAATCAGCAAATAATCAAAACTCACCTTTCGTTCGTTATCGTCGGCCAGTCCGATGTCGCGTCCCTGTGCCGAAGCCAACCGGTTGCCCTGGACCAAATTACCGACCATCACCGAAGCCGGCCCGACGGAGGCGTCTGTTCCGGCGGTGTTGATCGACGTGGACGACGACGGTGTGGTGCCGGAAATTTGAAGTTGTTGGATAGAACCTGAATTTAGTTTTTCGGTTCGTTTCACACGATTCACGGGCGGATGTTGTTAGAGGGTGGTTATTTTTTTAGAGGTTTTTGAGATGCGTGATGTTGATTTGGCGTGTGGTCAATTTTTGTTTGAAGGAGGTCATGTGGTGTTTTGTGTGGTAGGTTTGAAAAGATACACGTGGCAGTGTGTTAGGGTCATTTAGGTTTTATCGATGTGCGTGTGGATGTGCGAAGAGGTATGCGTGAATTTATGTTTAATGGTGGTTTAAAATGAATTAAATTATAACGATGGTTGGGTACGATTTAAATTTGATGGTTATTTACAGGGTTGAAAGGTTTTAGTAATCGACAATTCCATAACCATACAAAAGTTTGATTTGTAGTTCGTAGGCGATGAAGGTTTTAGGGATGTTGGTGAGAGTGTTATTTCAGCCAATTCGGTGACGAAGAGATGATGGAGGTGATGATGATGATCATAATGTAGACGGAACCATTTGTTATCGATTATTTTACGTTATTGCGTCAAAACACACGTGTCGATTTTGCAGATTTTGATTTTTTTAGTATTTGTGAGGAGCAGAGCAGCATTTAAAAAGAAAATTAAGAGAGAAAAACAATGATATTAATTTTGAGAAAATGAAATATTACGAAATTAATGAAAACAAATCATATGATAAGAAGTACAGCCAATTGGATAAAGGCAAAATACGATTAGTAAGGTGGTTGCCAAACAAACTAAAAAGTAGCCAAAACACACGCATTATTTGTAGTTGTTGTTGCTAAAGCGGATTCATTACAAGTGATATCAATCTTTGTCGATGTAGGCAATAATGAGAAAAGCAAGGAAACAACCAAAAGTAACGACATAGAAGGGTAATACGACGATACGATATCACGTCTTGTAAAGAATCGCTTTGTTTGGTGGATTATTAGTTTAGTGCCGATGATAACCAAAGAAAGTTGTGCTCTACTCTACGAACGGAAAGGTATAAGGCAATAACAGATTATTGGTTCGATAAACAGAAGCGACAAAATGGAACACAGTGGGGTGCATCATAAATGTTACAATCGTTCTGGGCGTCTACATACCGTGGTGCAGTTCTCTTGGTTTGGGCAGATTCGTGACGCAAGTATGTGGACACATCAGCACATTGGCCGGATGCAGCGATCCTTCCAAGAACCTTCGGCGAGCTTCGGTCAGATGAATTCCTCCGAGCGGTGTTTTTGGCAAATGATTCGGGGGAACGAGTGCGAGACAGTATATTCCCACTTGATGGATGGAGTCGACCGCCTGCAGAACGCGCGACATCCACTGGAATGACTCTTCCTCCGAGCAGTCCGGACGTTGTTCCGCAATGACACAGACCCGTTCGTCTCGTAGAACTTTTATGCTGAAGACGGCGATTCGGCCGCGATAGATGAACCGCATTGGTTCAACGGCCAAAACGGTGGCAATAATGTCATCGGCGTTGTGCTTCCGTCCAGTTACGGTCATAAGGCCGTCTCTGGAACCACACACGAACACCAGACCACCGGGACCAAGGAAGCCCAGCAATCCACTTCTTACGTACAACTCGTCGCTGATCGGCTTTCCTGGCGCTTGGACTTCACCTTCCTTAGCCGGAGGGGGTTCCGTGAGGGCCTGAACCTGTAAATAATTAAGATATTTTTTGTTATTAATTAGATGTTTAAGGTATAGTTATGAGCAGGCTTCCGAATTCTCACTCACTCTCACGATAATGGATTTATCCCTCACAGCAATTTTCAGCGATCTTAGCCTTGCGATTTTATCCGTCCACAAAACAAAGCGAAAATAGATAATTGCACATTTCCGCAGCTGTGAGAAGTTTGTTTTCTCTTTCTCCGATCCATGGAGAATTTTTCCTGTATCCATCGCCACGAGCAGCAGTTGCTTTTATGCACCAAATTAACCACTTAACTGTGGTAGCATGGTTAACGTGCACACATCGCGGTTGTTTTTAGCAATGTTCTAGGTTCGAATCCCGTCGCCGGCACTAGTTTTTGTTTATCCACATAGTGATAATTCTCGGGAGCAGTTGGTGAGCGAAAATATGATGGAGTGAAAAACAAATTATCCACAGAGTGGAGTGATTGTCGGTTATCCGCCACCGTAGCTCCAGGGAAAATTAGTGTGAGCGATAAAAGATGTTCACGCGAGGAAGGGAAAAAAGCATTCTCCTTACGTGCGAAAAATCGTGTTTTCCGAGGCAGTCATCACTTTGTCTAAGTACCTCATATATTATAGCGGCGGCGACAGAGCAGCACGCGAAGTTAGCTTCATACTGATCGGGAAGCAGTTGTTCAATTTCAGTATAATCAACATGTATGCGCCAACGAACGTTAAGCCCGATGTCATGAAGGATAAATTCTTGGAGAGCCCAGAATAGGCCTATGGAGAATGCCCGAAACCCCCCTGCTTCCATTCCTTTACGAACGATAATGTCCTACTGTTTGCGAAGTTCGCTGCGCTACTGCAAAGATTTAGCATTCAGTAGCGTTCACTTTGAATGTAAGAATATCCGGCGAAACACCTTGCGCATGTCGCAGTGGCGAAGCTTGCTCCCAAATAGACCAACTTCAGGTTGATAGACAATATTATTCATTAGTCATTGATCCACTCGTATCACTACCTCGTTGCAGCTAAAACTCGGGCGCGGTTATCCTGCGTCACCAGTTTCAGGAATGATGCCAGAACGACGCGACTGAATATCCAACTCTAGTTATTGAAACTCCAGGTCTCTCGTATGCAGACGACCTTAAGTTTTTCCTGCGAATCCAGTCTGTAAATTATTATCATTTCCTACAACGGAAAAAATAAAATAACAGTTTTTCAATTTTGTTAAAACTGAAAAGCCAATTTAACATGAGTGCTTCGTGAAGCCCAAGCAGGACAGTTCGGTTTTGCGTCGTCCGATTGATTTTTCTGACGGATTCGCGCGTATTTCCGTTGCCGGAGAATTTTTTTTTCCCCTGTTTTGGAGCGTCTTGCTGGGTAGTGCTTTGTGAAGCCCAAGCAGGACAGTTCGGTTTTGCGTCGTCCGATTGATTTTTTTGACGGATTCGCGCGTATTTTCGTTGCCGGAAAATTTTTTTCCCCTGTTTTGGAGCGCCTTGCTGGGTAGTGCTTTGTGAAGCCCAAGTAGGACAGTTCGGTTTTGCGTCGTCCGATTGATTTTTCTGACGGATTCGCGCGTATTTTCGTTGCCGGAGAATTTTTTCCCCTGTTTTGCAGTAGTGTGTGATCCTTTGACTGCGACGCTTGCTCCTGCGGGGCGGGTGATGCGGTCAGGATCGAACGTGTTACGCGTGGAGTGCAGTGAAAAAGTGTATAGTATTTTACGGAAACCCCAGTGCGGCGACGGAGAAAAACTGCTTCACATCCTGGTAAAATCGTTCTTTATTATTGTTTACTTTACTCACTTATTACCAATTCAAACTAAATACGTGCCTGGGTCGAAAATATGATTTTCGATTCGGGAAGTGTAAAAACATTGCATATATTTATTTGAAATCTGGATGTTTTTATGCGGGGCTTACTGTAAATAAAAATGACCTCAGAATGTGTGTGTATTTACTGCCATTCTTGAAATGGGTCGTTGGAATTTCAGTAGAGCTATCACCTTTCATCTCCTGGGCTAAAATTGTCTGCAGATATAAAGATATCGAAGGGTATCATTAAATACATGCATACAATTTTCTTCCATAAAAGCACTGCCGGCCAGTGGGAGGTGGATTGTATCACACACACACACACACACACACACAACTGAAAAGCCAATTTAACATCAACAAAGAACAACAGTCGAACTACCAACAATATTTCCTACAACGGAAACTCGGAATATTTGAGAACTGGTGAGGATAACTTGATTCGCAGTTGAACTACATAAACACATGTCATACACCATAGATAAAGCATCTAGGGCTTTAGGCTTCAGTTATAGTATGTCAAAACATTTTTCCGATGTCCATTGCCTGAAATCTCTTCATGGATTGCTGGTGCGCTCGATTTTGGAATATTGTTCTCCCGTTTGAAATCCGTATTACAACAACGGCATTGAAAGTGTTGAATCGGTCCAACGCCGGTTTCTTCGATTCGCCTTGCGCAAACTGACTTGGAGTGATCAATTCCGTCTGCCTATTCACGAGGACCATTGTGCGCTGATTGGTTCGGAGCAGCTTCGAGTTCGCAGGGAAACGTCAATAGCTCTCCTGGCTGCTGACATCTTTTAAGGCCGTACCTGCAGGAATAAAAAAGACCCCTTTGTGTGGTCCTTAGCCTCCTGCCCAGTAACTCCTATCCCTACCTCCTCGTGGTACTGGCCGGGGTACCAGTAACCAACTCCGGTGGGAACTCTGGTCGTATGCTGACAGGGAAGGGGGGGGGGTTTGCTTTTGCTTTTGCTTCTGCAAACCTGGAGCGTCTGTACTCCATGTTAGGAGCGGCTCACAACAGCGTCTGTTCCCCATGCCAGGGGCGGCTGATCGTCGTCCGAGTGCCAGAGAAGGACTCTAAGCAAGCTAAACTGTGCACTATGGCCCTCCGAACAACGGCAAGCCAGTTGTAAAAAATGAAGCAACGAAAAATCAACGAGAGAATACGAACCGGGACAATCGGCGAAGACCACAGCGACGTAAAGGGACTAGCGATTGGAAACTCAGTACGTGCAACTCTAAAACTCTCAACTTCATCAGGAGCACACGCATAATCACCGACGTGCTGAAGGACCGCGGATTCAGCATCGTAGCGTTGCAGGAAGTAAGGGATCAATGCTGCGAACGTTTAGAGGTAACCATACCAGGGACGAAAATACTCAATCTACCCTCGCCTACATTGATACTTGCTGGGTAGAATCTTCGTTGATTTTTATTTGTTTTTATCCTCGCCTTGACAACACAACAAAGATTGGCAAAGCGCTTGCCGCAAGATTGTCAGTTTCCTTTTACCCTGCTGATACTCAACCGCTTTATGATCATCGGAAGCAAAAAATGATATTCATTCTGGACAGCTTGACTTTTATACATTCCGCTTCGGGAAGTTGTAATTTTTGCACAAAGCACAGTAAAGACGCGTCAACATCATCGATTCCGTGCATCGGATCGTTCATTACCCGTAAAACAGCATATTTTTTAATTAGTATGAACCTCAATGATAATCAATTTTTTAAAACTGACACTCTTCTGCTTCTGATAATCAAAAACACCAGCGACGTACGGGCATCGTTGTTTGTTTTTTCATCTACTTTTGTGCCATCTTCATTGGTGCAATCATATTGGTGGTGGTGCGGTTACTTTGATGGTGGAATAAATGTCAGTGAATTGAGTATAGTGAGCATGATTTTTTTCGTCCCTGAACCATACTATCTAACATAGCTGCGGCAACACACACGAGCTGGGAACAGCTTTTATAGTGATGGATGATATGCATTGGCGCGTGATCGGGTGGTGGCCGATCAATGAGAGAATGGGCAAAATGAGGCTCAAAGGCCGGTTCTTTAACTTCAGCATAATAAACGTACACAGCCCTCACTCCGGAAGCACTGATGATGATAAAGACGCTTTTTACGCGCAGCTCGAACGCGTCAAAATCTTCATAGGAGATCTAAATGCTCAGGTTGGCCAGGAGTTGGAATTCAGACCGACGATTGGAAAGTTTACCGCGCACCAGCTGACGAACGAGAAACGGCCTACGACTAATTGATTTCGACGCCTCCAAGAATATGGCCATTCGTAGAGTGTGAGAACTTTCGAGCGATCACCATTCTGAATGTGGCCTACAAAGTATTATCTTAGATCATTTTCCGTCGTCTGTCACCTGTATTTAGTAGACGAGTTCGTGGGAATTTATCAAGCCGGCTTCTTTGGCGGCCGATCGACAACGGACCAGATCTTTACTGTACGACAAATCCTCCAAAAATGTCGTGAATACCAGGTCCCAACGCATCACCTTTTCATCGATTTCAAGGCGGAAAATCATGGGCGAGAACAGCTTTCCCGGGAAGCTCACGAGACTGATAAGAGCAAGGAAGGTGTGCAAAATTTTGTGAAAGTTTCAGGCGAGCATTCCAGTTTGTTTGAATCTCGCCGGGGACTTCGACAAGGTAATGGACTCTCATGCCTGTTGTTCAATATAGCGCTAGAATGTGTTATGTGAAAAGCCGAGCTTAACAGCCGGGGTACGATTTTAACGAGGTCCAGTCAATTTGTTTGCTTCGCGGATGATATGGACATTGTTAGCCGAACATTTGAAAAGGTGGCAGACTTGTACACCCGCCTGAAACGCGAGGCAGCAAAGGTTGGACTGGTGGTGAATGCCGGCAAGACAAAGTACATGTTAGCTGGTGGGGCAGAGCGCGACAGAGCTCGCCTAGGTAGCAGTGTTACGATAGACGGGGATACGTTCGAAGTGGTCGACGAGCTCGTCAACCTTGGACCCTTGCTGAAGGCTGACAATAACGTTGGCCGTGAAATATGGAGGCGCATCATCAGTGGGAGTTTGGCCTACTATGGCCTCCAGAAGAAGCTGCGGTCAAAACAGATTTACACCCGCACCAAATGTACCATGTACAAACGCTCATAAGGCCGTTAGTCCTCTACAGGCATGAAACGTGGACGATGCTCGAGGAGAACTTGCAAGCACTTGTCTCCGAACGTCGGTGCTTAGGACGATATTTTACGGTGTGCAGGAAAACGGTGTGTGGCGGCGAAGGATGAACCACGAGCTCGTCCAACTCTACGGCGAATCTAGCATCCTGAAGGTAAAGAAAAAGCTGGAAGAATGCGTTGGGCAGGGCACGTTGTTTCCCGTGAAGAGAAAAGAAGCGTTGCGACGACAGATAGGGCATTTAACTGACCACATTGTTAGCTTAGGTCCCACCACTTTCAAAATAGAGACCAAATGAAATCGAATAGAAGCATCTTGCCTCAATTTGATTAAATTGTTTTCAATTGTAATTTATCCAAAGTTCCACTATTGTAGAAGCTTTAAGATATGTTTACTAAAAACTTGTATTTTTTTGTGTATATTCGAGCGTGAGGTTCGCTGCTTATTTTCCCCCCATAGTTGAAGTCACCAGCATGTACTGCATGAACATGAAGCCTAAGTTTAATCAAATAAAGTAATGAAATCGCTTACCTTAAACGTTGCATTTGTCATGCCGTCCAATCCATAGTAAGTAGTTCCAGTAGATCCTGACGTTACGCAAATCTCTCCAACCTGATCTGTCTTGCATAGCACCGGAGGGCCTTCTGCATTGACCACAACCATAGTAGCTGAAACGTAAACGATTATCTTGTAAGAAAGCTCTACTTATAAGTGTCTTAAAATACACTCACCGCTCGGCATCACCTGACCACAGTCTTGCAGGGTGAGCGAAGTTAGAGAGTCCTCGCTGTCAACGCGAACCACTCCATGCGAAAGGGCAGCCATCGACAAAACGCCTCGTCCGGTAGCTGATTGGCTATATCCACCAGCGGATCTACCCGGTCGTCGTAGGGAAACGGTAAACACCTCCGAACTGCTGGCACAGGGACAGATTGCATCCGGTCGGAGACCTTTCGATTGGAATACGCTCAGGAATTGATCACAGCTTGAAAGAGACCACGGATTGGCACCGTCTGCAACGAGCAGCATGCGAAGTGATGAGAGTGAGATATCTTTGTGATCCTTGGTTGCCAGCAGACCCCAGTGCAAATCACGACTCTTCACTAGACAGCACGAGGCTCGATATTTGGTGATGAGCTGCATCCATGACGAAGGTTTCAGCTTCATGAGCGCGTAGGGTATGAACAGCACGTGCATTCCATTTAGCACCGAAGTTAGAATACTGTGCCACAGTCCAACTTCCCGTTTGAAATCGAGCACACAGACAATGGTTTCGCCTTCCGTGTAGTGGCATGCCATCGTCAATGCTCGACAGTGGTTGATCATGGATTGGCGTGAGACTGTAACTCCCATGACACTGCCCTCCTTATCGGTAGTGTACTCGATGTAAGCGATTGAATCCTCACTTATGCGATTGTTGTTCGTATTGAAGTCTTTCGGGACTTTGGGAAGATGTTCCGTGACGAACCAGTGCAATCGTGGCCAACCTTTGAGCTTGGCCACCTCACCGGTCGACGACTTTGGCAATCCCTTCAAACACGCTTCCGAAGTCAGGGCCACCTGCACGCCACAAGAACTCAACAGAAAACCAACCTGCTGCGGTGGCGAGTCGGAACTCGACAGAGGTAGCTCAATGGGCAACGGAACCAGTCCCCGGAACATGCAACCGTACCACGCAGTTATGAAGCTGTCGAAATAGAAGATGTTTAATTAGGCAGAACATTTACAAAAAAAAGGGAAACTGACCTGAGTGGATCACTGTTGGGATAAACCAGAGCGACCCGGTCGCCTGGCTTGAGAGATATCTGCTCGGGACCTTTGCTGAATACTTTGGTGGACAGAGCGTAGGCGATTTTCTGCGCTCGAGACAGTAGCTTACCGTAGGTCAGAGTTGTGGTCATTTTTCCATTGGGGTCCAAAACGGTTGCCATCGGTGCCTTGAACGAGCTGGTGCCGTACCGTTGGAGGGCGGCTTCTAGCGTTCGAGGTAGTCCCGACGGGACAATCAACTGTTCACCTTGGACCGGACTCATTACGTTACCTTCCGGTTTTGGTGCGTTGGGATCTTTCGGGTTGGCTGCGATCTCCAGCTCGATGTCATTGTCTTCGTAGAATTCCGGCAGCGGTCGACGTTTCGGTCGTTTCAATGTGTTCAGAAGTTGTTGTATTTTGGCCGAGACTTTCCATCGTCCGGCGGTGCCTGTGTCACCGGGTTCTTGGTTAGAGAGGTTCACATATCGCGTTACGCGATCTGCCCCTCGTCTTGTATTGGCACTGAACTGAGTGATATCCGGCGCAGCGTAGGCTCGAGGCTGGTACTCAGAAATGTCGGTAATATCGTAGCTGTTTTTCTGGTTGTAGTAGGTTCGATGCATAGCCGGTGGGGATCCGGCACTGGAGGTATCCGACAGGGTGGCATGTTGGGTGTTTTGTGTGGGTATGCTCTGCGGAGGTCGTCGCTCGATCGGCGCCGGTTGCGTTTGCTGTTTCTGCTGACTCGAATGATGATGATCGCGTGTTGAGGGAAGCTTCATGGGCTCTCGACCGAGAATGTGATCCCGTGGAAGGTTGTAGTTGTCACGGTCCGGTGTGGATATCCGACCACCGATGACGCCCTCCTCCGGGATCGATTCGTCATCTGTGCTGGAATCTGGGGTAAAAAGATGGATGTTACTCTAAGGCTCGTAATGGAACGTTACTAAGTCGTATTGGGACATGATCATGATCGATCGAAAACATAAAAACATGGACAAAAAGCGTATTTTTTTGGTTTTTGGAAACAGAACCAGTCTGATCGAATTGTATTCGAATGAGTTTTGTTTTGTCAGTTGATGGCGTTTTAGAATGGCGAGAATTACCTGAGTCATCACGATCGCGCTCGGGACTACGATTAAGCACGGAGCTTCGTTTGGATGGCATTGGTAAGCTAGGTTTGGGGCGATTTTTTAATGCGGCTAATGCTTGCTGTACAGCTTCCTGACGTACTTCTGTGGTGAGTAGGTTAGGTGATTTCGTTTGATATCGCAGTGATTTGATTTGATTTGCGTGTGTGTGATGGGTGCCAGCAGAACACGATGAGTGGGGATGATGGATCATGACCGATGGTTGATGCGATAGACACACAAACAGAGTACACACACACAATGGGACACAATGGTGCGCGTGTGTCGAATAGAAAGCAAAAGAAGAGAATTAAGATAACAAAATCAGAACGGTGATTTCAATGGAAATGGGTAACAAAATTATAGGTTTTGGTTTGTGTTAAGGAGTATGAATTAGTCTAGTCTCAGCTGTTTTCTATATGATCTACACACACTACTATTCATTTGAGAGCAATAAAATACTTATTCTACTATCGAAACAAGGATAGGTGATACTTAGGTTCTACCCAGTAAACACACCATCGTATATGATGAGATATAAGAGTACAAATGTGGAGGCGATATACGTACATCTTGCGTTCAGCCTTATGGCGCATGTACATATATCGCCTCCACATTTGTATTCTTATGCGCTATCGTATACGAGTTTGTGTTTACTGGGTAGTGTTCATGTGTTCCGATAGTTATCGTTTGCATACCCTTAGATTTCATATTCCTGCAATAGACACGTTATCAATTACGATCATCTTAATACTTATCAAGAATGATCATTTGGATCAAAAGCCAAAGGAAGGGTATTCCAGGATCTATATGTACTGATCATTTACTGATCGTTGCTTTAATTTCCAGTGGACTACTTTAGCATTCATCTATTGATTTAGTCTACCTCTATACGAAGCATACGGAATATGGAAACGATCTTTGCGTAAGGAACGCCTTCCATAGACTTTTTTTGTATCACAGATCTGTAGAAAGCCTCCCAATCCGTAGTGGGATGAGGAATGCACGGAGCTCCATCACCAGAAATTACCGACTTTAAATTGAAGATGAATCGAAGTAACGCCTCAAATTTTCGAAACCCCAGATCAAGAAAACCAAACAGCCGTTCAAGCTAAGAACGCTTAAGGAGACCAATAGATCACACTTCAGGCTTTTAGCACTGTTTGACTTCAGTCTTGTACTGCTCTTAAAAAACTAGGGTTTGTCTGTGATTCATCTTCATTTTGAAGATGATCGTTTCGCGCAGTTATACCTACTTCTCATACTTTGTGAGGCTTTTCATAACCCAAACTCGTCTCATGAGTATGTACCATTGGTACATGCCGCTCCTTGAGGCTATCAGCAATGCGATCACTTCCCAAACTTCGATGGTCTCTGTAGTTTTTGATTAGGCCATAATGCAAGATATTCATTGGAAATTAGATCATTTGCATTAACAGTTTATTTGATGTTTTCATGTTTAGTTGCAAATTATGGCATCACAGAGAGGGCAGACAGTTTGTTACTGATGGGTCAAAAATAAATAATTTCTCTAATTTAGGTGTTTTCTAATGAATTTCTGCATGGAATACGTTAAGCATTAGTGCTTGAAGTGAATTGAAAGCATTCTCATTGCTCCATTCCGAGAAATAAGAGAGCGGACTCTCTTGCTAAGGGAGGCAGCAATGAAGGCGATGTTCAATCGTCAAATTGTCTTCGATAGATATTTTGCACGAATGAATTTTACTGAATATTTTGACAGATATACAATAAGCATCTCACCAAGATCCTGTACATGGCTAAAATATTTTCAGTATTCGGTATTACAGTTGGTCATAAATCTAGCGAAGAGTTCGATAGGGTACAAGAAATTTTCTGAGATTGTGGGGATAAATGCATTGTGTATTTTTTAAGTAATGTACACATCCCGTCATAAATACGGACTCGCTTGAAAAAGTATTTCAACACTCAGTTAAATATTGAATACTCAGCAAAGTTTAGCATCATCTCAAAACAGAAACATTCATGAGGCTATATCTTGCAATGTTGATTATCTGAAACGGTCAAACTTGATCAGCAGATCAAGGACATCCGGAAGGCACACAGTTTGGTTCGAAATTTTGCCGCTAGGTGGTTCTCGTGAGCATGTAAAATTGAGCATTCTGAACTAGTTCTATCTTGTGAACAACATGAGATAGAAAGTTCGACTCTTCGGCAAAGTTGTTCAGAATGTCAAGAACTTTCGGAAGGCAAACAATTTGATTCTGAATTTTCAGGTAAATCTTCTGATTTATAAAAGATAGAAAGTTCGATTTTTTGGCTTATAAAATGAGGAACAACCGGAAGAATTCGCTGTCACGTTTATCTCGGTTTCGCGTTATTTTTGATTCGGCTGATGAAAGAGCAAAATGGCTGATGGTGTTATGCCACTCGACACAAATTCAGGAAAAAAAGTGCTGCTTTGTGAAGTGATAACAGTGTGATCAGTGTGAAGATGATCAATCAGTTTTTAGTGATCGGTAGTGTCTTGTGTTGGTGTAAGAATAATTTTCAAGTTATAATTTTGTGATTGCGGTAGGTGGTTTAGATGGTACTACGTCACCCGGATCCGAACATGTTCCACAGTGTTTAATGCTTTGAGACAAATTGTGTATTACGATTGATGTTTGTCTCGTTGTTTTCCGAGAAATCGTTGCACAGTAATACCGTTTGGACGTGTGGTTTAGTGATGACCGAGTGGCTGTATACTACGTGGAAAGGTGGAGAAGATGCTTCGAATGGTTGGATAGACAGCGTCGTAATCATCTTGGATAAATTTGGTGAGATTGTTCCGATCTTTATTTTTACCTCAATAAACTAAATACGTGCCAGTTCCAAAGAGCATATCTTTGGATTTGGAAGTGTGTTTGTATTATCAGTATCCATTTGATAACGGTAATGCACACATGCGGGGCATATTGTTAGTGAAAGTGACTTCTGAATGGAATGTCTCTCCAGTCATTCTGAAATGGGTAACTGGATCTGCAATAACGCTATTACCTTCTAACTCCTGGACTAAAGCTTTCTGCAAGAGCATTTAAAAGCATTGCAGAAAGATTTCTTCCATAATATCACTGCTGGACAATAAGTGTTAGTTGCATTACACACACACATAAAATGAAGAACAACCTGAAGGCAAACAGTTTGGTTCGAGATTTTGCCGCTGGGTGGCGTTAGTCAGCATGTAAAATAGAGCATTTTAGGCAGGTTACAAAGTTGTTTAGAATGTCAAGGCAATTCGGAAGGCAAACACTTTGGTTCTAATTGAAAGAAGAAGAAAGAGATTCGACTGATGTGCTCTTTATAGCTACTGGATTCGACACTACAGTCTTGGGAGGAATCAAAACGATGATTTTAGATTTTTCCCGACGTTTCGACTCAGAATCGAATCCCCAGAAGAAGACTCGATTCTGAGTCGAAACGTCGGGAAAAATTTAAAAACATCGTTTTGATTCCTCCCAAGACTGCAGTGCCGAATCCAGTAGCTATTTGATTCTAATTTTTGCTGCTGGTTGACGCTAGGGCAGCATCTATTTATTACGTAACGCTAAAATTTGAAATTTTTGACACCCTCCCCCCCTTAGTAACGCTTTTTGTATGAAAAATTTAAAATTTTTGTATGAGTCGTAACGCTTCAGCCTACTCCCCCCTCCCCCTAGAGCGTTACGTAATTTGTGGATGCCACCTAGTCGGCAAATAAAATTGAGTATTTAAAACTAGTTCTGTTAAAACTAGTTGTGATCAACATGGGATAAAAAGTTTGAGCCTTTGGCGGAGTTGTTCAGCAGGTCAATGGCATCCGGAGGGAAGACAGTTTCATTTGTAATTTTGCCGCAGAGTGGTGCTAATAATCATATTTGAATGAATTATTTAAACTAGTTCTATGCCATATTGTTGATAAGGTAATGTTCAAATTTTTA
This sequence comes from Aedes aegypti, assembly GCF_002204515.2. Classification (NCBI taxonomy): domain Eukaryota; kingdom Metazoa; phylum Arthropoda; class Insecta; order Diptera; family Culicidae; genus Aedes; species Aedes aegypti. The sequence goes on along the minus strand of NC_035109.1, from coordinate 222,353,945 downwards.
GCAAAGTTGTTCAGAAGTGATTAGGATTTGATTCATATTCTAGTGATTTAGGTATGATTTCCTTCATGTGGTTTAGGATTGAATAACAGGTTTGATTCTTTTCACATTAAACTGATTCAGGTTTGATTAGCTTCATATCCAAAAGATTCATGTCAGATTCACTTAATGTTCAACTGATTCACTTCATATTCGAGTGATACGTATCAGATTCACAAATGATTCAAGTATGTATGAATGTGATTTATCATAATAAATTGTTTCATGTCTGATTCACTTCATATTCAAGTGATTCAGAACTAAATCATGTGATTCAGAACTGAATCACGTGATTCAGGACTGAATCATCAAAATGATTCAGTCCAGATTAACTCCATATTCCAGTAATTCATGTTTAATTCGTTCCATATTCAAGTGAATTACAGTCAGGTCTCCTATTAGACACATGGTTGGGGGGCGTAATAGGAATCTACGTTATAGGAGACCCAGGGCTTATGGGATTTCATCACTTTGGGGGTGTCGTTGAATATCTCGTATGCCAGAAGAGATAGTACAGTACTGTCTTCGGCGAAGTTTCAGTACTAAGTACGATCTACCTTTAGGAGTTGAGGATCATCCTTTTAGTTGAGAACTTGGCCGGTAGGGGCGCTTTTTCTGATTTCACTATATGAACCATGAGGGATAAGAATGCAAAATTTTGTAACATATGGTATCTCTGAATCCTGATGTTTTGGAAGGTTGGTGTCTTCGGAAGAGTTGTTCAGTAGCTCAAGGGCTGACATGTGGTGGTCATTCTGATACGGAATTACGCCACCAGGCGGCGCTAGTGGGCATGGAATTTTTGTTTTGCGCATAGCTCAGTTGCCTGACCACTTAGAAAGATGGCGCCTTCGGCAAAGTTGCTCAGTATCACAAGGGCTAACATTATTTGAGCCGAAAGTTTCGAAATTTTGCCACTAGGCGGCGCTTGTGAGCAAAGAATTTTTGTTTTGCGCATAGCTCAGTAGCCCGACCACTTAGAAAGATGGCGTCTTCGGCAAAGTTACTCAGTATCACAAGGGCTAACATTATTTGAGCCGAAAGTTTCGAAATTTTGCCACTAGGCGGCGCTAGTGAGCAAGAAATTTTTATTTCGTGGATAGCTCAGTAGTCTGACCACCTAGAAAGTTGGCGTCTTCGGCAAAGTTGCTCAGTATCACAAGGGCTAACATTATGTGAGCCGAAAGTTTCGAAATTTTGCCACTAGGCGGCGCTAGTGAGCAAAGAATTTTTGTTTTGCGCATAGCTCAGTAGCCCGACCACTTAGAAAGATGGCGTCTTCGGCAAAGTTACTCAGTATCACAAGGGCTAACATTATTTGAGCCGAAAGTTTCGAAATTTTGCCACTAGGCGGCGCTAGTGAGCAAGAAATTTTTATTTCGTGGATAGCTCAGTAGTCTGACCACCTAGAAAGTTGGCGTCTTCGGCAAAGTTGCTCAGTATCACAAGGGCTAACATTATTTGAGCCGAAAGTTTCGAAATTTTGCCACTAGGCGGCGCTAGTGAGCGAAGAATTTTTGTTTTGCGGATAGCTCAGTAGCCTGATCAAAGTTGTTCAATATGACACTAGGCTATCGATTATCCTCGCATTGTCACGTTTAAGTAAAAGTGCCTGGAGAAAAATATATACATTATTTTTACAATCGGATAAAAGTATGGCTAGTATCCTAGTATTTTCAACGGATTGGGAGAATTTTTGATCAATAATTTGATATGAGAATGAGTGAGGATCCGTTAACTACTCAAATATGTGATCGTTAGCTTTTCATATGAACCAGAGAAAAAAATATGTATGTTTATTTTTATTTCGTCATTGCACGAACTTCATTTCTTGAACATTTTCCAAGGTATAGATTGGAAAGAAATGAAGTTAGGTTGGAATGTCAGTCATTACTAATAAAGTGGGAAATCCATTCGCTAAAAATCTTAATGAGATAACTATGACTAGCTTTATCTCTTTGGTTACACGACACTCTTGTTTGAATATTTTTAAAATATAAACCTTCTTTTTCATAACGATAATTCAATCTCATAAAAAAAACTTTTTCTCCCGATTTCTACGTATATATAAAATCTCGAAACTTTCGGCTCAAATAATGTTAGCCCTTGTGATACTGAGCAACTTTGCCGAAGACGCCATCTTTCTAAGTGGTCAGACTACTGAGCTATCCGCAAAACAAAAATTCCATGCTCACTAGCACCGCCTAGTGGCAAAATTTCGAAACTTTCGGCTCAAATAATGTTAGCCCTTGTGATACTGAGCAACTTTGTCGAAGACGCCATCTTTCTAAGTGGTCAGGCTACTGAGCTATGCGCAAAACAAAAATTACTTGCTCAATAACGCCGCCTAGTGGCAAAATTTTGAAACTTTCGGCTCAAATAATGTTAGCCCTTGTGATACTGAGCAACTTTGTCGAAGACGCCATCTTTCTAAGTGGTCAGGCTACTGAGCTATCCACGAAACAAAAATTGTTTGCTCTCTAGCGGCGCCTAGTGGCAAAATTTCGAAACTTTCGGCTCAAATAATGTTAGCCCTTGTGATACTGAGCAACTTTGCCGAAGACGCCATCTTTCTAAGTGGTCAGGCTACTGAGCTATGCGCAAAACAAAAATTCTTTGCTCACAAGCGCCGCCTAGTGGCAAAATTTCGAAATTTTCGGCTCAAATAATGTTAGACCTTGTGATACTGAGCAACTTTGCCGAAGACGCAATCTTTCTAAGTGGTCAGGCTATTGAGCTATGCGCAAAACAAAAATTCTTAGCTCACTAGCGCCGCCTAGTGGCAAAATTTCGAAACTTTCGGCTCAAATAATGTTAGCCCTTGTGATACTGAGCAACTTTGCCGAAGACGCCATCTTTCTAAGTGGTCAGGCAACTGAGTTATGCGCAAAACAAAAATTCCATGCCCACTAGCGCCGCCTGGTGGCGTAATTCCGTATTAAAATGACCACCACATGTCAGCCCTTGAGCTACTGAACAACTCTTCCGAAGACACCAACCTTCCAAAACATCAGGATTCAGAGATATCATATGTTACAAAATTTTGCATTCTTATCCCTCATGGTTCATATAGTGAAATCAGAAAAAGCGCCCCTACCGGCCAAGTTCTCAACTAAAAGGATGATCCTCAACTCCTAAAGGTAGATCGTACTTAGTACTGAAACTTCGCCAAAGACAGTACTTTACGATCTCTTTTGGCATACGAGATATTCAACGACACCCCCAAAGTGATGAAATCCCATAAGCCCTGGGTCTCCTATAACGTCCTGGTGTATCTTATAGGAGTGAGCGTAATAGGAGTGCACGTTATAGGAATGCGTTTAATAGGAGACCCGACTGTATAGTGATTTAGTTCTTACTTACTTTATATTCACGTGATTCAGATCTGAATTACTTCACATTCAAGTGGTTCAAGTTTGATTCAACATTTTCCGGTGATTCAGATCTTGTTCACTTCATGGTAAAACAGTTTAGGACTGATTCAATTTATTTTCAAATTAATGTCTGACTCATTTTATATTGAAGTTTCAAGTATAATTTACTTCATTTTTCGGGGATTTAAGGAAGTCCCGACAGATTTACTTTATGTTGAAGGAATTCAGATCTTATTTGCATTATTTTAAATTAATTCAGTTATGTTTTAATTTATGTATCAGGTTTAATGATTTTATTTTTCAAATGATTCAGGTTGCTTCTTCATATTCGAGATGGTTCTCCGTCATTACCCGGAATGCAATTTCCCGGAAGACCATTTACCGGAAAACCATTTACCGGAATGAAACATTTGCTGGAAAACCATTACCCGGAAAGACCATTTACCGGAAAATTATCTCTCTGTAATGTCGACTTTTTTCATTAACGTCTTTTTCACAGTTCTACTGTCATTCGGGTCAGTATGTTGACTTAAAAATATTTGAAATGATCACCAAAAATAATGGACAGGGGAGGTTCTTCCTTCGAAATACATATGCATCGAAGAGGAGTCTAAGGTAACCTCATACTTGATCATGTCAATTCCTTTTCATAGAATGACCCATTTCGGGTCATCTGATATTCACCCTTTTTTATTTGGTTGGCGGTTCTTTCGAGTTCCACCGATCTCGGCATTTACTTTCTAGTTTATGGACATCACAATGGCGAATTGTGTCCCAACACTCGATCACCAAGGCATTGAATTAAACTAATTGAAATTGGAGTCTAAACTGTTTTAACCTAAAGGAATAAGAAAACCATCATAACTCCAAAAAAATTTAAATGCTGGGATGTTCCATTTACTCAAATGCACCCTTACTTTTTTGATAGGCGATTTTTTCGATTTATATTTATTGACTTGGTTTTTATTTAACATCAAATATATACAACAACAAAAAATATTTTTTTTAGAGATCAAGCTGAGGTGATTTATAGAATTGAATACCACCGGATCTAAATAACCTATGGTTTGACGACTTCTCAGAGCTAGAGTACTTACTACTCAAACTGTAAAAGAATGCAAAAATGGTCAGTTGACATAGGCTCTTAGCTATCAACTGAAGAAATGCTCCTACGACAGCTGAGATGCAGGCTTTGTCCCAGTTGGGTCGTAATCAGAACTACCAGATAATTTGATAGAAAATCTGTATCTACCAGGTTGGAAAATCTGTGTTCCATACAAACAAATCTATGTTCATACAAAAATTGTTGAAAGAAAATCTGTGTTTTATACAAATATGAATCTGTGTCAGAATCAAAAAAATGAGTGTAATACAGGTAAATCAACGCTCAGTGTGGTAGCCCTGGTCGTAACGCCGTCAAGAAGATGGGGATATCTTTTGAAAAAGTGTTTATGGAAACCAAGGAATTCGAGAATGTCCATGGTAAGCGTGACATAATTTGAACTCAGCATCAATGAAAGAGAATAAAAACTGTATACAAATGTACTGATAGAGGTCGTCGAAAATGGAAGATTTGTTTTCCGGGTAATGGTACATTCCGGTAAATGGGTTTTCTAGGTAATGGTACATTCCGGTAAGTGGTCTTCCGGTAAATTGCAGGTCGTCATAATTTTTGTAAGGCTTGCTACGCTGTGCCTGACCCTCAATCCCTTCTTGGAGCATACATTTGTACATGACTCCTAATACAGGTGGTACGCGGTAAACCATTTCGCGGTTTGTATTATTTTGCGATTTCCCGTTTTGCAGTTAGTGCCATTTCGCGGTATGCCGTTTTGCGATATGATTTTTCTCACGAGTAGCACTGAAAATTCTTGGCATTATCACTAATAATATTTTAATCGGTGATTCACCCTTCTTTTGAACACAGGCAGTCTATCAAATTGCACTGCTAAGATAGATGAAGCATGTCGGTCCAAACCGCCAAATGGTACTAACGCGAAATGTCATACTCCAAAATGACAAACCGCGAAATGGTACACCGCCAAGTGGATTACCGCAAAATGTTATACAATCCTACTGTTTTCAAATCTGTTAAATATCTCAAATGAGATTCTATTCAAATCATGTTCCGATCCGCCAAAGATCATGCCAGGAGGTACCATGGTACTAACATCAAAGTAACTCGTCAGAACGTGGCATGTTGAAGCCGAAAGCGGAAGGACCAGATCCGCCTGTTTCGGGAGAAAAAAATACCGCCAAGAGAGAGCGGATGATGAAGAAGATGTTGTGTCAGATGGAGTTGAGGAGATCGAAAGATTTAAGTAACACTACGACGAATATGTGAATGTAACTGAGGGCAGAACTGCGATGCAAAGCTGCATAGATCAAGGAGTCTTCCCAGATGTAGCGACATAAATTGGTGTTACTACCAAAGGCGGGGAAACAACCAGGTGACCCGTCGGCGTATAGACCTATCTGTCTACTAGATACGACGGGCAAGTTATTGGAGAGGTTGATCCTCAACAGGCTAGTACCGTATACGGAAGGTGCGGACGGCCAGTCCAACAACCAGTTTGGATTCAGGAAAAGGTAAATCTACTCTGGACGCCATCCAGTCGGTCGTTCAGACAGCTGAGGTTGCAATCGAGAATAAAAGGAGCGGCATCCGTTACTGCGTGGTTATGACTCTAGATGTGAAGGAAGAATGCATTTAACAGCGCAAGCTGGGAAGCAATAGCACACGCGATTCATCGCCTCAAGGTTCCTGTGCAGTTGTGTAAGCTTCTAGAAAGCTTTAGATGGTAGAATTCTACTGTATGGCACAAAGGAGAGGCAGAAAAGCGTTCGAATTACCGCGGGAGTACCTCAAGGTTCAATCCTGGGCCCGATGTTATGGAATGCGGTGTACGATGACGTACTGAGGCTGCCCCTTCCAACAGGTGTTTTGATTGATGGAATCACCTAGTGACGATATCACCTAGTAGTCTATGGTGAATCTATGGAGGAAGTAGAGTTGATAGCAGGGCATTCTATTTCCATAGTTGAGGGTTGGATGAAGTCTAGGAAACCCGTCACAAGACTGAGGTGGTGATGGTCAACAAGCGTAAGTTCAAGCAACGGGCACTTATCTCGATAGGTGATTGCACCATAGAGTCCAAGCGATACCTTGGGCATCTTGGGGTAATGGGCGATGACAAGCTCAGCTTCGCTAGCCACGTTGAATATGCCTGTAAAAAGGCATCTACGGCTATAGCGGCACTTTCGAGAATTATGTCTAACAGCTCTGCTGTAATTGCCAGCAAACGTGAGCTCCTGGCAAGCGTGGTGCTACCATACTAAGGTATGGAGGACTAATCTGGTCAAAAGCGCTTAGAATGAGCAGAAACCTAAAGCGGTTGGAAAGCACGTACAAAATAATGTGCTTAAGAGCAGTGCTGTTAAATGTCAAAATTTTTGAAAATTTGAAATGCTTATAGCAGCCTCTCAAACGAAATATCGCATCAGTTAATATTACAACCGATAGTAATTCGGAAAAAGTCACCGGGAAAAACATTTTTCGATGACTTTTTTCACGAGGAAGAATGATATTAGCAATACAGGTATGTTCCGTTTTTGTCACGTTCCGATTTTATCACGCTCCGTTTTTGTCACGTTCCGATTTCGTCAACAAACTGTTCCGTTTTTATCAACACAAAACTATTGAAAATTATTATTTTTTCGAATGCTTAGAATATAGTCTAAAAACTTATTTTGAAGCTAATCAAATGTTTTTTGAATGTCTCAGAGTTGGATTTTCGACATTATGTTAGTGTTGTGCACATGAGCAAGTCCTATACTATTCAATGAGGGTTGCCTCCTTCTCAGCTTCCTTTTGTTTAAACAGAGTGTTCAAGCTTGACTAGGGCTACTAGACAACATTAACACATCCTTCAACAGTCGATAGTTGCTACGGCCACGTCCTAGCAACAGTTGAAGATTGTAGGGGTCGTCCATAAGCCACGTGGTCATTTTTTTTATTTTCGGACCTCTCTCCCTCTTGTGGTGTTTTGTCCATACAACAATTTTAAAATTAGTATGGACTGTGGTCATTGGCCAGACACCCCCTTCCTCCTCCAATAAATGACCACGTTGTTTATGGACGATCTCTTAGTTGAATTAAGTACGTATTCAAAATAAATTAAGTACCTTTAGAGCTACAGATATCCTTATTTGTTTTATTACACATGGCATCATAGGGTATTCGATGTAAATGTTATTGCCATATTCGATCAGACAATGTTCAATTCCTTGTTAAAAGAGATGAACTAGGAAATAAATTTAAAATATTCTGTCATAGAAGTAGAGGCGATTACATTCAGACCAGAGACGAAATAAAGACGCTGTAATGAAGCTCAAAGTGGTACCCGGTCTAGTATTAAATTCGTTACCCAAATTTGACAGATTACTGTACACTTTTCTAAGCACTTTGCTTTTGCTCAAGTACCATAAATATTTGGGCAACGACACACGGTACAAGATCGAGTTTATTTCGTATTTGATAAGACTAGTTATAAACCCGTTATATTTTGGATAAAGAAACTTTAATCATTTTTTATTTGTTTTGACTCAAACATGATAGAATTTCACAGATTCTAATTCAAGAGGGAGAGGACAAGAATCAGTAGAACATAGCAATCTAAAGAAAATTTCTGAATCTCCATTATATAAGTTTACATCAAGGAAGGAGAAATAGGGCTGAAATTATTGAAAATTTAAGAAGCTGTCTATCTGCCGTTACCACACTATGCACCTTCTTATTGAAAATTTGTTGGGATCCTGATCTTCAAGTAGACACTCATCTCTTCTCCACTTAGAAATAAATACATTTATGAAGAGTCTTATACAAACTGGCATTAGCCTATAATGCATCTAATTTATTGAAACAATTAACAAAACATTTTCCAACCAAAAAGCTTCAATGCTTTGACAAGGATGCTTGTTGTTGAGTATGTATACTTCTATGTTTTTGATGAACCTGTTCAACATAAGTTCTACTGAATAGACAACAAGAACTTTAGTTAAGTTTTCAGTTCAAAAATACATGTTACATTGCGAAACAAAAATAACCTTTTCGGGTGTCTTTTATGTATCTGCATTTAATTTTAGAATGTTGAATCTTATACCGCTTGTAATGTTCCGTGAAACAGGTTTATTATGAATCAGTAAACAATAAAGAATGACATATCTTTTACCAACATGCTAGTTTGGCCTACTAGATAAATACTAAGTACATCAGCCTACTACATCTCTCCTTTTCTCTAAATAGATAATAATGTCCTTTGTGTAGAACGTGACAAGTCTGATCGTTTTTGTTTCTTTGAATGTATCAATTGACTTAACTACTATTTTGGTACATTGTATGGTTTGCTTACTGTAATCGACCTCCTATATTATTTGTAAACTGATTAAAATCGTCATCCGTCTATTGAGCGATGGGCGGTTCCAGGTAATCGATGGGCCATGAAGAACAGTTTATAACATTAGCACTCTTTTCTTTCACTTCAAGGAGTAATGCCACACTGTCCATGTTGGATTTTTGATATCTAAATATGGAGGAAATGATTTATTAAAAGATGTTACATGCATCGTTCACGATATTTTAACTAGAGAGTATACTTAGCATCATTCAGTTATCTTTTTCTTCTGTTTCCATTGTTGAGTACGTAACTTACTTTTAATTTCTAAAATCAATCATCGAATTGTAAGGGCAATATCCAAACAGTTCAAACCTACAGAAAACTATGAAACTATTTATTTAATATTGAGATGAAATAAAACCAAATCAGTATTTAAATTTGTTAACTGTTTTGTCCCTTTACCACTAGATGAATATATCAAAAAAAGCAGTTACTGAAATTTTGAATATGCTTGAGCTTTATTCATCTTGTGGTAGACTGGACTAGCAAATGAACATGATCCTTTACCATAGATGGACTGAAGACATACTTCCTGCATCTCATGGTAGACTGAACTGCCAGAAAGACTGAGTTCGATGTCCTACATCTGGTCTTTTCTATTGCAGACTGAAACACTTTTGTTTCCTTTGCATATCCCTTTACTATAGATGGACCGAAGACTTTCTCCCTACATCTCATAGTAGACTGGATTGCCAGAAGGACTGAGAAGAATCTCCTACATCTGGTCTTTTCTGTTGCAGACTGGAACATTATTGCTCCCTTTGCATATCTCTTTATCACTTTTTCAGATGGCCTAAAGCTAATTCTGCTTCCTTCATCTTGTGATAGACTAGATATTATGCCAAATGAACTGAGTCGTACTCCTTCATTTTGGTCTTCAACGGACTGGAGTCTTCTAAGACACCCTTCGTTTAAAAGAATGGACTAGGATTCGTAATCCCCTTCATTCCTCTTTCATCACACTCCAAATAGACTAGGATAACTATATCCCCTTTATTTGGATACAGAAACGGACTAGAACAGTCGCAATGTTCCCTACGTTTCTTACTAGGAATTAGACTGAAGTTCTATGAACTTCCTATAATTCCGTGGAGTTGTATAGCGTTTATAACTCTATTTGCTTCGCTTCGTAGTTACCTACATTTGTTCCATATCAAATAGCCTTAGAAACTATTTGCCCTCAATATTTAAATGGACTGATTTTTTTTTAAACCTCTGCATAATTCTCTCAAGGCGGAATAGGCCGTCATTGAATTTCGTACGCGTCTATGATGATTGTTATTACATCTTGTCACAATTGAAGAATTAAAGAGGATCAGTTGGTATTGCAGTGATGTAGCTGAAATAGTATCAGTATTCTTTCTGTATGTAAGCACATATAGCGCTATTTTTCCGTAAGAGTATTCATTACATGGACTGAGTTTTATTACTTTGAAATAACGAGCTTCAATATCAACATTGGTACCAAAACGAATGACGGGTTACTTAGCCTTAATCACTCTCATCAAACACACATATCATATCTGATTTGCTTTGTATCGTACTGTAGACTGTTCACGTTGAACCTGAATTTTGGTCTATGGCAACAAACCTGTTCAACAATTTGTGATTTATGTAACACTTTGATTTTTAAATTATCATATTATGTATCATATATAATGTCTATGTTTAAACTCTATCTTGAGTTTCAATAAATGTATAAACATCTTTTTCTTGTCATTACGTCCCTACTAGTACAGAGCCTGCTACTCAGTTTATTGTTTGATGAGAACCGCCACGGTTATTTACTGAGAGCTTTTCTTTATCATTAATTTGAAACTGAAACTTTATACTGTTCAAATAAAGTTTTGTTTAATTTGTATTGAGTATTCATTTACTGTATTATATTATTGGTGTATTTAGTTTGTCAAACTGTCATGCAACAATTACGTTTCCAATTGATAACAGTTTGAGGAAATAACATAATAATAGTTATTTATAATATTATATTGAAGTGACAAATTCTTAAATTTCGTTGCATTATTTCATAATATTGAATTATATGACATGAAACATTATGGATTGTAATAGAGGCAACTTCTTAAACTTCTTAAATGATTATCTTCTTAGGTAATGAACTGAGTTACATCTGTCGTTAAAATACTATATTTTACTTCAGATACAGACATCAATCCAGCTCTATTGAAATACCTGCTTGTTGAACTCATGAGCAACAGTATCGTTATAGTTCATTTCCTAATACTGGGTCAACGTGATAAGCATTCAAGTTTTTCATTTGAAATTAAACATTAAAACAACGTAAAATAGCAAATCAATTTGTGTTGGTAGCATTTGTTGTAAACCGAAACGTTTATTGTCGTTGACATTTTGACATTCCATATTTTCAAGCCTCAAGAAACATTTCCTCCGTACGTACACGAGCTAAGCTTACCGCTGGAGGAATTGGCGTTAGCGTTCGTTCATAAGAACATTAACGTTATTAGCATTTTTTTAACATAAACTATACAATACACTGATTCCAACGAATAGTAGTAGTTACCACATCTTTTTTTTCTTTGAATTAATTTACATTTCCCCACCGAGTTTATACATACTAGAAACAAATCAACCTCACCGATATTTTCCTTTGTCAGTTTTCCATAGATCCACTGCATGTTTTTTTTTTTATATATTCCAATTCACAGTCACTGCTTGGTTACTTTTGTTATTTGTGTTCTAATTATTCTTTGCTTAGCCACACACACGAAGTTTTATGAAATTATAATACTGAATCTTTGGGTACGTTGCAAACTCGTCGCCAATGTAATGTTCCGTGAAACAGGTTTATTATGAATCAGTAAACAATAAAGAATGACATATCTTTTACCAACATGCTAGTTTGGCCTACTAGATAAATACTAAGTACATCAGCCTACTACACCGCTCACAGAAATTTACAAGCACATCACAATTTTTTACTGAAGGTTGTCAAAATTATAAAAAATCCTTGTTTTATTGATGTTTCAATGAAATTTCAACTAGGGTTTTTAATCGTTTGGCAATTATTCACAGCGAGCTTGCCAAATAGGATCTTAACTTTAGTGTTAGACATGATTTGATCGAAATTACTGGAATATCAATTTGATCGAATTTTCGATCATGCTTGCATGCCAGTTACAAAGTTTTCTAAATAATCCATCTCTTGTATTAACGAAAGTAATACACACTTCATTGATTCGTAATAATTAGTGTCCAAAAACTCATATATGCTGTAAATTTTTGCACATAAATTTACATACAAGCCGGTTAACTTGATTGCTAGTTGGATGAAATCGATAAGTAATGCATTTTCAAAAGTGTTTGTATTGAACCAAGCCAGCTAGGACGTTTTTGAAATCGGCAATAGATTCAGTGATATCAAATAAAGTGAAAAGTTGTACCACAGACTGTGGTTGTACTTTGAGAAATAAACGTTCCGCTGTGTTATCGGTTAAGGTATTTCTCGTTGAATGTTTTCAGGTTAGAAGTTTTCTCGACAAGTGTAAATATGGCAAAAAAAGCTCTAAGTCAATTTGTTAAGTGTTTACAAGAACAACCTTCCCAGTTGTGATGCAATGATATAAAGAAGAAGAGAAAAGATCAGACAAAAAAAGAAATTGTTATTTTTTTTTTACAAAAAATAATGATCAGCTTGACACACTTTTGCGTTCGTCATTCGTACAAATAAGACTAATCTCAAAGTGCATAGTACATTTATGTGATTATCGTTTTAATATTCCATAACGCATATATTGACATTCTGACCAAAAGTAAGACTATAACTATTAAGGATTTATTGCAAAATCATACTTATTGATTGGAGACTGCAATCAAATTCCATTACGAACCTACACGAATGAACAATTGAAAGGATCCTTACAGCCCCTTAACATCAATTCTATGCATATATTCAACGAAAATGTGTACTTTCCGGTTAAAAGTGCTATTTTCTATACAGATTTGTAAAATATTTTGTCTAAGAAAATTATTCCGTTTTTGTCACGGTTCCGTTTTTGTCAACTGAAAATCGCCGTTAGTGTTGATAAAAACGGAACATACCTGTATTCAATTGTCAAAGTCACGTGATATTCATGACATTTAACAGCTCTGCTTACGAGTTGTTCAACCAAAGGAGTCCGCGACACGTGTAAATAGGAAACGCTCTGAAGCTGGCAGCAGGAATGTGATAACTCCTTTAAGGGTAGATGGACCCATCGGATAATACCAAATGTGTCAGATTGGTATAGGGAAAGTGTACCAGTTATGGCAATAGTGGTTCCCTATTTGACCATATGCAAAATTTGTATAACTTTTACATTTTTAATCTTTTTGAATGTTTTAACATCGAGATTTATCCTTTATTTTACTGCTAAAACACAACAGATTTTTTTTTAAAGTGAAGGCGTTCAAGATATCACGTATGGCGAAATAGGGAACCACTATGGCCATAACTGGTACACCTACCCTAGTAGAAACCATGGGGAAGTGAACTTCCACTTGACGCAGTTTCTGTCAGGACATGGTTGCTATAGACAGTACCTGCATAGGTTCGGGCACTCAGAATCTCCTGCGTGCCCCAATTGTGCTGGTGTGGAGGAAACAGCGGAGCATGTCGTGCTTGATTGCTCCGGTTTCATTGTCGTGAGAGGTCGCATGCTCATTACATGCAGAGGGGACACGTACCCCGAAAATATAATAGAGAGAATGTGTACGGATGCCGAGTGCTGGAATGCAGTAACTACGGCTGTCACTCACATTATGTTAGAATTATAGCGCCTATGGCGCGCCGACCACGAGTTGGCTGCAGAGGATTAGCCCTGCCGAGGCTGGTCCCTTGTAACATTATTTAAAACGGCTAGGAGAAGCAGTTTGCCTAGGCTACTTCTGCTACACGTGGTCTGCTAAATGCACTGGCCCCTCCCCGAAAAAATACCGTAAGGTAGTTCCGGGGAGATAAGGGTCTGAGGCCAAGGGTAATGTCGATGCACTGTACACCACTTGAGCAATTCTAAAACAATTGCTCAAGTACAGTGCATATGCTGGTTTTAGTGGGTCGTCGTTGGTGCGGCACCCCACACTCTCTAAGTTACCTTCTCAGGCGTCTGTTTGCAGATTTCCTTCTGTGACTGAGGGCACAGGTATGGAGGTTCTGAACAGCGGAAAAATGGCTACATCGGAAGGTTGGACAACAACATACTTTGAGGAAAGCTAAGGTGAAACAGATCGGAATCAAACTTCCAATATTGCACCAACATTTCGAAGGCACTAAAAGCGGCGTCGGTGGTTTACTGGTAAGCGTGTTAGTCTCTCACCCCAGTCGGTCGGGTATCAATTCCCGTCGACGCCATCGGGATTTACTGAGACATAAAATCTCTGATCACGTATTCCTTCGGTAGAAAAGTAAAGCCGTTGGTCCCGGCCATGTGTTGATGGGTTCAATAAGTAGGGTCCCGGGATTGTGTGTGGTTGTCTTTTTGGGCGTCCGCGTTTAGCCTTAGTACCAGAAATAGGCGGACGTAAAACTACAACTAATTCCAAAGTGTCAGTTGGACAGAAATAAATAGAAGAAGAAGGCACTAATTTCGCGAACAAAACAAGTGAGCTCAAAAGAAAAAGATCATGCATTTTGTCTTTGTAAACGCGAGTAGGGGCAAAAGCCGGCCATCTTTGAATTACGAAATGTTTTACCTTAAAAATATCGTTCAACAGCTAAAGAATAAAAAGACAGCTGTAAAAGATGGCATCGAAGCGGAACTCATCAATATGACTGCGGTAATTACTTGGACGCATCGGCTGACATTCAGAATCAGGGAAATATAGCAGCTACCGGTGGAGGGAAAGTAAGGAATGTCAGGACTGTTAAGTGTTAATTATCTCGACTTTCATTACGAAAGCTTCTTGACTCAAATGAATGGTAGTGTGGTCGATGCGAGTTTATCGTGGGTCTAAACTTTTGTGGGTGATCGTGTCATGTCATTTCATATGTATCTTTTTGCTGCAGATCATTGCCCTAACGTAGGCCGGGGCATACGGTTCGTTTCCACTTCGATTTATTTTCAATCGATCAATTAACGGGATTTCGTAAATCGATCCCTTCGCCTAAACAACGTATTACTTTTGATTTCTGCCTATTGGATCAGAAGTATAATTGGACGAGTGAACGTTGTTGGTAATTTATTCAACATTCGAACCGAAACAATTAGCATGCAGTGAATTATTACCCGAATAATAGAATTGCAAATTTAAACCAAACATGAACACACATTTTTTTTTCGAAACAAACGGCAACGCTACATGCAAAACGGAAAACTAAGAAAGGCAAATTGAAAGTAATGGGTAGGTACAATATAGGTAGTTTGTAGCGTTCTGTACCACAACACTGTTCGACTAGGACAAAGTTTTGTTAGTAGAGGAATAGTAGAAGAAGAGGATTTGGATATCGAAATGGTTCACCACGGAAAACGAGATAGGGGAAGAATCGTTCCGCAGGTTCAGATTTAGACGATAGAGGCAAGTAGAGATCAAAAGTAAGAATGTTCATCATTACCACTGGTGTAACGACTCTCGTGTCGTCCAATTCTTCTATTATTTCTACTATTATTGCCAGACGTTTGATTATTACTTGTTCGATCGAAATGGGTTTCTAGTGGAGGCGGCGGCGGCTGTTGGACAGAGCTAGCCGCCGTTGCCGCCTGCTGCGGCGGCTGAGACCGTAAATACTGATGGTGTTTCTGCCGCATAATGACTTGGTTTTCCGCCAGAGATGACCCATGGTTATCGGATGGAGGCGCCACGGAAGTCGATGGTGATTTGGTTAGCGCTGCTGCAGCCGCCACTATCGCTGGCGAATGCAGTGCTAGATTACTGAAGTTAGCGCTTAGCGATGGCACGTCTTTCCTCAGCTGTTCGGTTGCGTTTGGCGCGTCCAGGGCGGCAAATTGTGACCGGATGTACTGTTCAAAAGGCCGGAGCGGGTCAAAACTCGGTTTGTCCGGCTGTGGAAGTTCTGATCGTCCCGCTGCTACCGGATAGTGCGGTCGGCGGTCGCAATTGTGTTTGCGAGTGGCGTTCGACAGTTTAAGCGTGATTTGTTGGACGTGCACGTGTGAATGGGTGATGTGAGGAACAAGTCCAAATGGTGGTGCAGTGAGTTGCATCGTTAAGTAGTTTGTAATTGGTGATGGGCCCCGTGTATGAAACAAAACATAACAACAAATCGCACAGCACATGCAAAAGAAAGAAAAGAAAAAAAAAGTAAAATAAATATAAAGGTGAACAGAAAATTAACCGCTATGAGTTTAATGACACAAAATAGAACCCGAACCGAAAACCAAATTTCAAATAATGAATCACTACTATAGATATTTCACATGGATGAGTTAGGTAATAATTTCATGAAAGTTATTGCTGTTGAATGAGGCAATTCTAGACGAGATCGCAAATCTCCGATAGTCTGGTTCTAGTTCCCACGCAGAACAAGCGATTGCAAACTCGTATTACTCGTAAACACAATTTAATTGCATTCGTTACATTTGTGTTAATTGCATTCTTGCCTAAGCAGACTTCTAACGTCTGCTAGCTAGTCTAGTTCGTTGATATTTATTTGGACTTTTGTCGTGTAAGCACATAGCAGATTGGAGAATTGCAACTCAATGATTACTGAATGATTCACTTGTCTAGCGAATATGATGAGCTCGATTCGATCAGTTGAGAAGTTTAACTTACACACTTTCATTGAGATCTGTGAAAAAATTCTGGAATTCAATATTTTCTTACATCTTAGGTATTAAAAACCTAAAAATCCACACTGGTTGTTTTCATTGAAGTTGCTATAAAAATATGAACGTCATTGATAAAGACAGTGATCAACGAGTTTGAAGCTTGTATGGGAGATCTGGATTAGATAGTGGAACTATTGGAGAATGAATTTAGACCGCCCACTGGAAGGTTCCCCAAGCAATTAATAGTTCGGATTATACTTAAGCAGTGAACTCAAAAGTTCACTTCTCTAGTAGATCTTTTGTTCCAAAAGAAACTACAGTCGCTCCTGCACATCTCGATATCAAAGGGACCATCGAGATAGGGAGAGATCAAGACAAAGAACAAATTTTTATGGAATACTAGATTGAAAAACACTCCGTTACCAAGAAAATAAAAAACAATCAGACGTCATTGTGTGTTCCTTATCTATTTTGAGCCCCAAAAATTTCGTCTAGTAACCTTCGATATTGGTCATATCGACATACAGTGAGAAAATTGGAAAGAAAAATCAACAGGAATACATCGAGATAAGGAGGATATCGAGATGTGGAGATAGAAATTGTATGCAGAATGAAGGGACCTAAGAAATCATCGACATAGGGAGAGATATGTGCAGGGATGAAATGAAAGCCTTTTGGCGAACGGGCGTGATCAAGACTGGGACTAGTAATACAGTCGACTCTCCACATCTCGATGATCTACATCTCGATATCTCTCGATGATTTCATAAGTCCCTTCACTGCCCATAACTGCATAACAGTCACATTCGACATTTTTGACATATTGGAGTTAATACCATGGAGAGTCAACAAATGATAAATACTTTCGATCAACTTAATGAGATCTGTGAGATTGTTCTAGAAAATTTGAAAAAAATACCAAGTTGTTTTGTCACATTGGTAATTATAACCGCATAACAGTCACATTGAGATTATTAATGAGCCTCGTAATGTAATAGCAATGAAATTTCTATCAGAATTATTTTCTAACTATTCACCTAGTATGCGATATGAGTTGTACAAAAGATCAGCCTCAAATAAGCATTTTTGAGTTCCTGGTAATTTTTTGAAATTGTAGTTTCCTCCCATACTGCAATAAAATGCACACTTGGTATTCCATTAACTCAATGCCTACTTTTGTCGAATATTACAGATAAGCAGTTATGGGCAGTTCAGTCTTCATAAATTTCCTCTCTTCTTATCTCGATATCCCCCTTATCTTGATATCTCCATATCTCGATGTGTTTTTGTTGATTGTTTGTTCCCAGTTTTCTCTCCGTATGTCGATATGACCAATTTCGAAGGTTACTAGACCATTGTTTTAGGATTTAAAACAAATTAGGAGCGCAAACTGGCATCTGTTTGTTTATTACTTTCTTGGCAACGGAGTGTTTTTGAATCTAGTATTCATCAAAAATTTGTTCTTTGTATCGATCTCTCCCTATCTCGATGGTCCCTTCGATATCGAGATGTGGAGAGGCGACTGTAGTAGGTAGTAGGCTTGAATCATCAAGATGAGTTCGAAAACATTAGCCGCCTGCATGCACCGGTTGATAATCAGAATCAGGGAGGCGAAACAGTTAAGGAAGGAGTGTAAGAAAGGAGTTGCATGCCCTATCTACGAGACTACTAGAAACTGAATTGTGAGAACTATCGTGCACTCGCTATCCCAAACTTACTGGACTGAGCAGTACTGGACGAGCACAGTTTTCCCGGAAAGCTAACAAGATTGATTAGACCAATGGTAGATCGTGTGCAAACTGCGTGAAGATTTCAATCCAGTTCTTTTAAATCTAGCCGTCAACTCTACGGTGAACCTAGTATCCTGAAGATTACTTGAGCCCCAGACTTGAGCTAGAAGGGTACGCTGGGCGAGGCATGTTGGGCAGGTCAGGCAGGCAGATTGTCTAATAATAATCTTGTAAAAACGGTGTTCGTGTAAAATCTGGTCGGTACAAGATGCGTGAGGTCCTATCCCGTTAAGCCGAATGCCGATAGGCAAAAAGGGTCATTAGGCCGGAAATTACCGATCGTTCTAATCGGAGGGGTGCGGTCTCGAACATTTTGGTCATTCAAATTGAACACAATTATTTCCACCAGTGCTTGTATCGCAGGAAACCATTTTCACGGTACACACTTAAAATGCTTCACACTAAGCTTCTGCAATTATATGAGATCAAAAAGTCCAATGAATCAGCTGAAACAGATAGTTTCTGACGGTATGTTAGTATAATTATATTACACAAAAGTTCTAAAAATATTACGCATCAATAATACCAAGTAAAACGTATCTTCAACAGTTGATTGTTTCTGTGTCTGTATTTCTGTGTTCTGTGTTCTGTCTTAGAAGCCCACAATATCCGCTGTGATATATAACTAGGGAGAACCTGGGGGGTGCGAACTGGATATAAACAAGCAACCAGGCTGTTGTCAATCTATGACAAGACATGTCAGCTCCAAGTACAAAAACGAAGCCAATTTCCTGTCAAAAAAGACCACTTCTCAATGGTCGTTTTGCAAAGGCCTACTTTCACATCATTGCGTTGGATTGTAACAGGGCACTTTGTTGCTAGTCCGGCCGTGTGGCTAGTTCATAAATTAGAGTTTTTATCAAAAATTTAGGATTTTTTCATGAAATCTTTTTGTTACAAATCAATTTATATTGGCATGTGCTCTTATAATGTTAAAAAAAATATAAAATACATAATTAAGAGCACTATAATGGAAATTGTGTCCATTTTCTCTAAAAATATTGTCGGTTTTGAGTATTAACCTGATTTAAAAAAAAACTAGCATCATTTATTGCAGTAAACAATCAAATTATGAGCTTTGATATTTGAATTTGTTCATAAGATTTGCTTAAAAAGGATACTACAGTTATCTCTATCTTACTCGATATTGAAGGGGCCATCGAGTTAGGTAGGTATCGAGTTATAGAACACAAAACCAGTGTAACTACGATCCAAGGGACCATCGAGGTAGCCATGAATACCAACTTTTACTATGGTTCTCTAACTCGATATCGAGATACGGAATATCGAGTAAGGAAGAGTTGTATCGTCAAGGTTATCGACTGAAAACAACGGGTTAGTCTTAGTTGAGTTGTCACGTCCTGTTCTGGCTGTCAAACAAAAATTTTCATAAAAATGATCCGAGTATGCCTAGGAGTTTTCGGTCATTACTAAGTCACGCTAAACAATGTTAGACATTTTATGAGATACAAAAACAGCAAGTTTTGAAGAAACGTTATACTTGGTCTTGTTTATGCATTAGTTTTTCGAAACTTTTGTAAGATATATTTATTACAACGCACGGTCAGAAACAATCTGATTAAACTCATTTATTGACATATTGCCTGCATCAAACTGCAGAAGTTTTGTGTAAAGTATTTTATGTGTGCACCTTGATATTGGTTTCCTGCGAAACAAGCAAACAAACAACGGTTAGCACTGGTGGAAAATATTGTGTTCGAATTAAATGACCAAAATGTTCGAGTCCGCACCCCTCAGGCTTTGATTAAAAGAAAAAAAAACACTGATGAATGTGTTAGCCGTTTGAAATAGTAGTAGTCAAATGTTATTTCGGTCTCACGACTCTCTCGGCCTAATGGCCTTCGAACTAACAGCATTCGGCCTAACGATCTGCTCCAGATGCGTGAGACACAGCGAGGTGGGTGGGTTGACCAGGCGAAACAGGAAATGAAGTGCGTCGATTGCAGCTGACTCGACTAGATGTCTCTATCAGATTATGAGCGCAGTAAACGTTTCAGTTTAAAAAGGTGTCGTTGATGGTACTTGTCGTGCAGTGGATCACCGAGGAAATGGTCAAGTGGATGCGGATTTGTCAGACAGAGTATTGGCAGCCATCTGCCTCTGTATTGAACCGTTCAACTGCAGTCAATGTTAATGATCCAAACAGAGTAAAAAACCTGAAATAACTTAAAAACTGCGTCTAATAGCTTTCATTTGTTTTACTGATGGAATCAAATTCGAACCAGAAGAGGGATAAGTCCTGCGGAAAATGCTTCAAATGTAACAAACTTATGCGTCCGAATGGTCTGCAAAGCCGAATCTTCAAAAGAAATTCCATTGAAAATACATGGAATTGTTGGGGTGTAACAAATCGCTAGAGAGAAGTTTCTGTTTCAGACATCGGCAAGGTCAAACTGCCGGTATTGAAGGTATATGCATCACTCTAGATATCGCTGATGTTCTACTTGTTCCAGACCTGTCGTTGAACTAGCTTCCGATGAGCTGCACATATGAGCAGGACAAGGAACTGGTTGATTCAGATCTATGTGGAGCAATGCAGAAGACATCGTTAGAAGGAAGTAAATGCTTCCAAACGTTCATAGATGATGCTCGTCAACTAACAGCTAGTTGAAGAGCACTTAAGAATAAGTTGATGTTTAAATGGAAGACCAATGCAGATGATTCCACTTGGTGACACTAGGCTCAATTAGTGATAGAAAGATATTCAAAGGTCCAAGGCTTGGACTACGATGCGCTACAATCTGCTGTGGTACTGACCTCAGGCAACTGTTATATTCAGCCTATGGACATGCCCTATATCAACTGCAGCGATTTGCAGTAGACAGGATATCTCGGGCATGGTCCATCTGACAAGCCAATCGAGCCCTCTGTCACCATAGAAGATGGTGTCTCCATCGATGTCGATAGCCTGGTTGTAATATTTGGGACACTGCTTTTCTGGCCGACTGAATATTGGACGTCTTCTGGAAGACCCCCAAGAAAAGAGATTTGACTAGGTGCAACAAATGACGATGTATCAATTTTCAATCCATTGTTCTCAAAGTTCTGTGTAAATTTATCCTGAACCAGATATAGAAGAACAACTAATGAATAATCACTGAGGCGTCCGATTTGAAACATCTGTCTTCCATGACATTTCTATACACATTTGGCCAATATATTTCATATAGAGCCGATTAGTACTACAGCTTAAAACTCGTTGAGCACCGATTTAAAGTTATGGATGTCACGCTTTTAGTATGAGTTCTTCGAAAACTTTGTAAGGCTTGTCACGATTGGTCTGAAGTCCCCGCTCGGAGCGTGATATAATTTGTGCATGACCCCTTAACAGTAGTTTTCTGCGGTTCAAATCCTACAAAATTTCTATATCACCCATAAAACGATAATAATTATCTTAAACGAAATTAGAGTACAACGTTCATCCAACAATACTGCAAAAAACGATAGCAAAGCCAACAACAGAACACAGGTCAAACGGGAAGAAGCGATTGAACGACTCAAAATAGTTGAGATTGTCATTTGATACATAATCAGATCTTCTGAAAAAGTATTGAAGATTGCAGTTGCGAATAGCGTCCTTCTTTCCTAAAATATATGTTCTGTAGGCTCAAGTTAAAACGATGACATGAATGAAACGTAACATGATCGTGCAGCGTGATATGATTTACGATTGGTTCAACCGAATTCTCTTCCTAACGCTAACCTGAGTGATATCGCTTCTCGTTGTGCGTAACCCTCCGCTGGGTGCTGCGTCTCGTTCTGTTCTGGATCTGTTGCTGCTGCGAGTGGTGATGTCCGCCACTTGAGCGGTCATTGCGTTCTCGACTGCCACCACCACCTCCTCCTCCCCCACCACCACTTCCGGAGGAGGCGAAGATGTTCTGCTTTTGCTGGGATGAAGGATGATGCAGGTGCGACTGGATGTCATTTACATAGCCTGGGTTATTTCCACCACCACCACCGCCATTTCCACCTCCGCCACCTGACGGGCACAAATTAGTGTCAACAAGCAAGAAATTAACCATGTGGGATTACACAACAACAGAAAGCTACTGCTACAGACAGGTAAGGCTACGTGTACAGAAATGATCTATCAATACGCTCTCGGATATGGCTATTTTTCTTAATTGTAGTTGAACGCCTCCCAGTCAGATGGGCGATTTACGCTGATGCACAGTGGTCGAAAATGTGGTAATTTTGGGTAACAAAAAATCAACGAAATGCAGATACGTATTGTTTAGTTTAGTTTAATTTTTCAATCTGAAATTTTCAAATCGTTCCATAGATTTAAAAAATGGAAGCGAATTTTGAAACACGTTTATTTTTATCTCGAATCATATTGGACGGATTCGATTTAATGAAAAGTATAGATAATATTAATATATTTTATTATATGGATGAATTTTTAGAATAAATATTCCTATTTTTGACCCAAATAAGGTTCATATCAGATGACCGGTCCGGTACCAAAAACTTTTTGAGGAATTTGTCTCTAATATTTGTAAAAATGCAAGTTGAGCCTACAATTAGTGGCGTAGCTAGGGTTATTGAGGCCCGGTGCGGAGGGCTCCAAAATAGAGATGTTTGATTTAGGTCATTAGGATTTTGAGTTCATATAGTCATTTAGTGGGTAAAATGGTCATCGATAAAGGGATATGCCCATAAGGGCCGATACGCCACCGTCCGGAGAAGTAAATGATTATGTAATGGCAAATTATTTGAATGATAAATGGATTCTTAATAATTTTATTTGTCGAGTACAACAAGCCTAACGAAGACTTAATTTATTTAAAAAAAAAAAAGAGTTGCAATCACTGAGAATAATAACTAAAATTTGCTCCTGGAATAACATCGCAAATAACTTTAGCTATCAAATAACAATTACTTCAGCTTAAACATTCTTGAGAGTGATTTATTTGGCTCCTATTGTGTAAAAATGTTCCTTGAGATGACGTCTAGTTTAGTTATTTTAATGGCGAACCAATAAATCTGAGTTATTGATTTTTCATTTTATAAATAAGTTCGATATTGTCATGTTATTCCATCAGCAAAGTAAAGTTATTGTAAGTAGTATTTTTTTCACTTCCAACAAAATAATAATAAATTAAACTATTCAGCTGTTCATATCCCCAGGAATGGTCATGCAAATCTTTTTTTATTAGTTCAAGCAATGTTTAGGCCACAGATTTACATTATGTAATATTGGTCCTACCATATAAACCATTGCAGTTAAATTAATTGAAGATTCGGATAAATTCCCCAATGTATTCATTGAAGTTGATTTCTTTTAAAGCATCCCTCGAAAACAATAATTCATATATAAATTAAATAAAGCATTTACGGGCAATTGCAAAATAGGAACTTGTGATCATTTATTCATTGTCGGGCGTCGATAAAATTGTTAATGGTCTAGCTTTTGATATACGTAAGAACGTAAATTTCCGTAAATATGCTGGATTTCTCGTAGCATAGCGAAGCGTTTTTTATAGTTCAGTAATAACAACTATCATTTAATGAGAAAATCTAAGTATAAACTTGATGTCCTGGGAACGTTTTTCTGCCAATGAAATTTCAACGTCAAATGTTGGAAACTAACACATCGGAGTCGTGAACATATGCAACAGTTGAAAATTTTTTGCTTAATGTTTTCAAAAACACTAAACTTAAGTAAGGTACCGCGGGGCAAGTGGGAACGAAAAAAACGATAGTTCAAACAAATCGTTCAATAAAATTTTTAAATGTCAATATTTTTCAAATCCAACAACACAATTAAGTTTTGGCAACATATTTGCTGGTGTGTGCATGAAACTAATCGAATATTTTCGAAATTGTGAAAACCTTGGAAGAAAGTTTTAGAATGAGCCAATGGACGCAGTTACCTCGCTAAGCGGGGCAAGTGGGACACATCCAGTTTCATGCGTCAATCCACATCAATAAGTCAACCATTACAATAATAGGATTGATAAGTCATAGATTTTTAATTTTAAGTACAGTCGAAGCTCGTTATAACGACAACTTTTATAACGACAAAAGCTCTCTATAGCGACATTTTTCGGTCCCATGAAAAACATTCTGATGTCATAACTATAGGGGGAGATCCCCCAGTACCGGACACTTAAGCCACTAAATTCATAATTCGAAAACTATTGATTTTATGGGCTCGTGTTACCCATTTATGATAAATATTATCATTTTTATAGTGTACAAAAATAAATTTAAAAATATAAATATGAATTTTGACAATGCATTTTGATGATGTATTTTAGTACCAAATTGATCGATCTTGAAAGGCGGCACCCAATACCGGACACGATCTGGAAATGCCTCGAATTCTGCCAATTTGAACATCATTGAATGTGTACACTATGGGAATAGTTTATAATTACCAATATTATGCATTTGCAACATTTACAAGAATAATTTGAGTCTTTCTTAGTTTGCAAGATGCCTATCAAAAACCTCTTCCATATATGATGGAAAATAGCACATTTTACGATGTTGTTCTGAATGTTCATTCTTCTTAATTTTATTGCATGTTTGATACCATGATCGACGGAACCCATGAAAAATGAAAGTATTTTGAGACACTGACGCAATAATTACAAAGATATCATATAACAAATCAAGCTGTCCGAAACTGAGGGACAGGAGGTGCTTAACGAAAATTGTAATTTGCCAATATTTAGTTCAATTATGGTACAAAATACATTCATACTATCAAATTAGGATTATGTTCGATCATGCTTGCGGGATCCAAAGTATTTTTTCATATTCAAAATAATTACTAAAAAGGCTCAAAATTAAGAGAATACGTCAATTTTTTAAAGATTTTTAAACTTTTCTACTTTTTTGAAAAGGCATGCATATTTCAAGGATGTGTTATTCTACGCAAACATTAGTCTACATAATAGCTTTCTTTTCTACTAATACACCATCTTGATTGGACCATGATTTCTCAATGTTTCGACTTTGTCCGGTATTGGGTGCTGTCCGGCACTGGGGGATCTCCCCCTACTCTATAACGACTTTTCTCTATTGCGACGGTCCCTTGCGATGTCGTTATAACGCGCTTCGACTGTACATATTTGTTGTACATAAGGGATCAACCATAAAATACGTTACGTTTAAGGAAGAAACCCTTTATTTAATAGTATGTCACCTCACATTTAATATTAACTAAAAGTTCCTCAATAAAAACGTAAAGAAGAATTAAACATGTTCAAAATATATCATTTATTAGTTGTTAATTAAAATGTAGCACATAAACAATCAATAATTGACGAAATTATAAATATGTTTTGTTATTATTTATATGCATGGCAGAAAACCACCTTATAGAATGGAATTGTTTTCCATCACTGCTTAATTTGGTAGATGTAACAAATAAAGTTCAAATAACATAGGAAAGTAATCGTTCTCATGATGCATTTCAAATTTCAGCTGTGTGTTTGTTCAATTTTGAAGTCGTATTTCAAAAATAAAAAATTAATTAAAAAATAAGGAACAATAACTCTTTTCTTCTCCTTCTTATGCAATTACGTAATTTGAGGTTGATCTTTTTTTGATAAAAATCATTTGTTTGAATGTTTTAGTGCTACTCTCTAGCAAAATGTATGAAACGTGTACGAAAAGTTTTGATTCTGGTTTTTGTTTTGATAGGTCCCACTTACCCCAGGTACAAATATATTTTGGGGTAAGATAGACCATCGAAAATGTCATATGAAATGAAAACAAAATTCTGGTTTATCGTTAGCAGCTTGTAATAATACTAAAAATTATAGCTTACTGATGGGAATTCGATTTAAAACACATTTATTTTTTGCGAGTCAATGCAAGACGTGAAACGTGTCACAATTTGTCATGAAAGTTGAAAATGGCGCTGAAATGCCAACTGTTACATGAACCACATGGTAATAAAAATAACAATATGTTTAGTACTACATACATTCCTTGTCATTGTATCTTCAACTTTCTAGAAGAATACCCCCATGAAAAACTTTTCCTAGTTGAACTATGACGAAACGCCCCACTTACCCCGGATTCTCACTTGCCTCGGGGTACCTTATGAGTTAAAACATGGATCACAGAAACTGATTTTCTTTTAGCTATTTAAATGATAATCCTTTTGAGAAATCTTTAAATAAGTATTCTGACTATACACAAGAAGATCTAAAACAATTTTTTTTTTTAAGATGGAGTGTTAAATTTGTTTTAACATCACAGAACTTTATTGAATTGAATATTTCGTCGAACCTTCAGCTTGTTCGTGGCACTTTCAGATAATTTTGTCAAAACTTATTAGAGAAGTTCTCAAGAAATATTCACATATGTTTCAATCTTTGTTGCAACCTGGGAAAGAGACACCGATACTACACACGAAATATGAAACAAACTTCAAGATAATTTCAGATCGCCAACGACAATAAAGGCAGACTTCGCTCACCTTGACGTACCGTAATTTCGGGTGAAATTGATCATTTTTCACTGTTTTTCTTGTATGATTTCTATAAAGTTGACAATGTCAAACAACTGAATGCAGGAAAACAAGTATGAAGTTGAGCCTCATTGATTCAAGTACCGAAATTTCCTAACAAATGTAATTTTAGTGCTAAAAAATATCTCTAAAATAAAAAATCGGGAGATCTCATTTCGGGGTGAAATTGACCACTTATCAATGCGATTATTGTTCGTTTCCAAAACAACTCTACATAATAAATTTGAGCTTCCTGAATCCAAATATGCTTGCCAAATTCTTACCAATACAATATTTATTGAAATAATGAATAGGGTCGGTGTTCCCTTAGTGGACAGTCCCCTATAGTCGCACTAGTGGCTTTTTACGGCCGTTTTGCTATAAACCTTTTCAAAACACTTTTTGACATGAAGGTCAGGAGCTATTTATCTAAGTACCATTGATACACAGCTTGATTTTGTTCAAAAAATGATCTAAATATAAAAGTTTTGTAAACATACGGTTTTGATAAGTATTTTGCCAACGCCGGGATGCTAGTGCTACTATAGGAACAGAAATTAGAAATAGTGCTACTATAGGCACACGTATTCCTATAGTGGCACACGCGATAATAAATGCAAATATTTGGGTTTTCGTAGTTTTCATATTTTTCCCACAAAACGAAGATAAAAAGCTTTCAGATGATGAAAAAATAATTACGATAGCGTCATTTTTCGATTTTATACGAATTTTTGTTCTTAGCTATGCGGCTATTGGTACATCGACCCTATTTAAATTTCAAGAATAATGCAGAAAACGCCTGAATGTATGCAATTTCCTAAGGAATTTCCTGATATCTGACAGAAATTAATTTATTTCAACCAAATCAGCAAATTGACGCGAGTTTCAGTAACGAAATCTAGTTTGGGGATAATTCTTAAGTATCCTCACAAACTTTCAGGATAATACCATGTCCAAATCCTTGTCTAGAACTAGAAGTTTATTGATGTTTGTTAATACTGCACCGTATATGATTTGAAAATTTTACATAATTTTCATAGAAATGAACATTTTTGAAATCAAAAAACTTCACAACACACAATTTGGACATACTTACGACAAACAACGTTCATTCACTGCAGGTTACATTGATATTTGTACTTCATTAGGAAGAAGTAAAATCGAATGACACAGTGATCAATTTCATCCGAATTTACGGTACACAAATATCGTTCGGTTTCTACCTTCCAGATTGCACCCATCGCAAATGCTAGAAGCAAACAAATTAATATTGGACTTTCATTCGAATATTCAGGTATAATTACTTGGATACCAGAATAACGTATTTAACTATGCACCCCAACAATGATTTTCCAAGGCAACGTGATCCAAACAGGACTGTTAAGTATCATGACGCCCAAGCGACACTGAGGAAACAAGTATTTTCACTGTCACGAGAAGAAACTACCTATCATGAGCTCATTCTTTCATGTCGTAACGACGAAGCTCTCACGATAGTAATTTTTGAGTTGAGTTGTTTTGTGGATTTTCAGGGAATAATAGTGTTTAATAGGTAAAGTGGATATTTTTTCATGATTCCTACGGCACAAACAACAATTATATAAGATAATGAATTAAAAATTGAATTCATAAGATAATGAATTAAAAATTGGATCCAAAACACTGTTAACAGACTTATATCACATATACTATTTGATCAAGGGCCCCTTTAAATTATCAATTTTGGCCTCTTTTAAATCGGGTTTTGCCTGCATAGTTTACATGTTGGATTAGTTGGCCGTTTGACATAATGATTGACTTGGAATTAATTTCGGCATTTTTAAGCTTTTACCGAGATCAACACTACCGAGCCCATACCAAAAATTTTTGGTAGGTTCTGAACAAGCGTGGTGTTTGTTCAGAGAGTTTCCAAACTATGAATGTCAAAAATTGTTGTGACATTAGAGCGCATTACTAAATAAAACTCGTGAGGGGTCTGGTGGAAGATCTTTTCGGAATAATAATTTTCTCTACATCCCAGAACATAGAGTATCTTTGAGTTTGTTGCTATATACATATTTGAAAATAGTAAATTGGCAAAGAAAGTTCGCAGTTATTGATAAAGCGAACGCTCATAGAATATTTCGCTGCAGATCAAGCTGTGTTCCAGTTTGGACATAACACTTGATGAAAATTAATTGATAAAAGAAGGGAAAATTTATTTGCAAAATATTAAAAGCTTCAATCCAAAGATCTATTACTGCAGCATAATGCAAAAATAGCCTATATAAGAGAACAGATTAATTTTCGTTTAAAATGTGTAAGGCTCAAACGCAAAAAATCTTCTCACAACAAAATTTAAATGAACAACACATTTTTAAAAGAAAATAATCGTGAATGATCTGGGGATCATTCTGATCAACATTTTGGCGAGTTTTCGTCATCTGATGACCCTGGAGCATACCACTTTGCCGCACTTCCTGTGTCACCAGGTAAGTTTTTCAGTGGTATATGTCCCGCCGAAGCAGGGGAAGATACTACTCAAAACCTGAATCGAGTATTAAACTTGCAGTCTACCGAACATCCTATCGCGTATATCAACCCATATGGTGAGCACCATATCCATCCGTTTGCCAAATCGGCTGATGTCTCAACAGCATACCACTTTGCTGCACTTCCTGTGTCATCAGGTGAGTTATACAGTGGTATATGTCCCGCCGAAGCAGGGAAGGATGCTGCACAAAATATGATGAGATATCCAAATTTCCAGCAACACCACGAAACTGCAACCTGCATTGATCAAACGGACAGGGCGGTCTGTGAATCATCATCCAACGATCACAACATCATATTACCAACCATCAATGCTCGGAACGGTTTTAACGATAAGAAGTGTAGTCTGCTTGTCTATTACCAAAACGTCGGTGGAATCAACACTCGCGTTTGTGATTATCGCCTCGCGTGTTCGGACTCTAGCTACGACGCGTACGCTTTCACTGAAACATGGTTGAATAGTGATACGATATCCAGTCAGATTTTCAGCGATACTTACAGCGTTTTTCGTTTGGATCGCAATCCTCAAAATAGTTTGAAAAACTCAGGTGGAGGAGTATTATTAGCAGTAAAAGCCAGCTTTAAACCTAGGCAGTTATCAGTTCCGAATTCAGAAGCTATCGAACAATTATGGGTTGCTATCAGCTTTCAAACTAACACGTTGTTCATTTGTGTCCTTTACATTCCTCCAGACCGCTCTCACGATATGAATGTAATTGATCAACATGTTAGCGCGTTTAATTGGATCACTGATAAGATGAAAATTAAGGACAGCTTACTGATACTTGGGGACTTCAACATACCCGGCATTCGTTGGAAATTCAGCACATCGAATTATCTCTATCCGGATGTTACTAGCTCTTCAATTAGATCATCAGATGCTACGCTCATTGATAGTTTAAACATGGCACGGGTTTCTCAGTTGAATTACGTTGTAAACCACAACAACCGAATACTGGATTTATGCTTTGGGAGCATTGATGGAGACGTGCGTTTCTCATTGATCGAGGCCCCTTCTGTCTTGTTAAACCAACAACGCATCACCCGTCCCTGCTGATCGAAGTAATAGGTGCAACGCCCTGTATTTTCGTAGAACCAGTCGAATCGCTTTACAACGATTTTAAACATGGTGATTATTCTGGTATGAACACCTTTTTCTCCAATATTAACTGGCTGGATGTTATTAATCAGGATCTCGAATTATCAGTCGCAACATTCTCCAACATAGTTCTTTATGCTATAGACCAATTTGTTCCTAAGCGTATCCATAGACCTCCTACAAATCCACCTTGGAGTAATTACCGTTTGAAGCAGTTGAAAAGGTTGAAACGGTCTACCTTACGCAAGTATTCGAAGTTTAAAACCCTGAGCTGTAAGCTAGAGTGTCATGCCGCCAATGTTCGGCTCAAACGACTTAATGAGAAACTGTATCTTTCGCATCAACGGAAAATTCAGCAGAAACTGCGACATAATCCCAAGGCATTTTGGAACCACGTCAACGAACAGCGGAAGGAATCTGGTCTCCCAACGGCCATGTTCAAAGACAGCGTTGAGGAATCGTCTACAGAAGGCATCTGCAATCTCTTTCTTAGTCAGTTTTCGAGCGTCTTTACATCGGAGTATCTGGACGAACAACAGGTTTTCTTAGCAGCGAACAATGTTCCCGTTTATCCTCCAGTTGGTGATCACCCATTCGTTAATTCAGAATTTGTCTGCAAGAATTGCTCTGCTTTGAAGGCGTCAACTAGCTGTGGTCCGGATGGTATTCCTGCAATAGTTTTGAAGAATTGCTCAAGCATTCTATCCGTGCCCCTATCACAACTGTTCAACCTATCTCTACAAGCAGGATCATTCCCGGAGTGTTGGAAAAAATCGTTCGTCTTTCCGGTGTTCAAAAAAGGCAACAAACGTGATGTCAAAAATTATCGCGGTATATCTGCTCTTTGCGCTGTGTCTAAGTTGTTCGAAAAAGTGGTTCACAACTTTTTGCTGCACAATTGCCTTCATTTCATATCGGAACACCAACATGGTTTCATGCCGAAGCGTTCAACGAATACGTAGCGTATACATCATTCATTGCAAAAGAGCTTCAAAAAGGTCATCAAGTAGATTCCATCTATACGGATTTCTCAGCAGCTTTTGATAAAATCAATCATCAGATAATTGTTGCCAAGTTTAGTCGCCTCGGTTTCTCCGGATCTTTTATTGATTGGCTGAAATCCTACTTGACTGGTAGGAAAATGGCCATCAAAATTGGAGATTGCACTTCGCCATACTTTCTTGTTACCTCTGGAGTACCACAAGGCAGTCATTTAGGGCCATTGATTTTTTTAGTGTACCTCAATGATGTGCATTCGCTGCTTAAGTCGTTCAAGCTTTCATTTGCCGATGATTTTAAGCTGTATTGTATCGTCGACGATGTAAACAACGCTTGTTTCCTTCAATCCCAGCTTGACGCGTTTACAGTTTGGTGTAAAACGAACCGCATGGAGCTAAATGCAGACAAATGCTCAGTAATATCATTTTCCCGCAAACGCTCTACGTTTAATTTTGACTACAAGATTGGAAGTACTGTCCTTAGGAGAGAATCGGTGGTTGAAGATCTGGGTGTGTTATTGGACTCTAAGTTGTCCTTCAAAGAACACATTGCTTTCGTAGCCACCAAAGCATCTAAAACACTCGGTTTCATATTTCGTGTTGCAAAGCAGTTTAAAAACATTCAATGTTTAAAGTCTTTGTTTTGTTCGCTAGTGAGGTCAATATTAGAATACTCGTCAGTAGTCTGGGCGCCCTATTATCAAAACAGTATTTCTCGCATAGAGGCAATTCAGCGCAGATTTGTACGCTTTGCCTTGCGCCATCTGCCATGGAACAACCCAACTAACTTACCCATTTACGAAGACCGTTGTAAATTGATTGGTTTGGAGTTGTTAAGCGTCCGCCGTGAAATTTCAAAATCTTTGTTTGTATCAGATCTTCTGCAATTGAAAATTGATTCTCCACATTTGCTGTCGCTTCTCAATTTCAACGTACCTCATCGTCCTCTTCGTTCTAGTACTTTCATATTTCTCCATGGTGCTCGTACTAATTACGGATATAACGAACCGTTTTCCGCTATGTGTCGTTCCTTTAATCGTTGCTCACATGAATTCGATTTTCATATCCCCCGTACTACGCTCCGAACGAAATTCTCTCAGATTATTTCAGAGTCTTAACAAAATTCTCGTTGAACTCTTTTTAAGGCTAGCAAATTAAATCGTTTTTATGTTACTATTAAGAAAATAAGTGTATAGTATTAAGTTAAATTGTATCATTTGGATTGTATGTTTTTCTGTTGATACTAAAAGATGAGGAGGTTTTGCGCCCATTTGAGATAGAGCTGTGGTGCTCAACTCAAACGGGCTTTTCCCTGCTCCAAATAAAGAATAAAGAAAAAACTTTCCAACAATTCAATATAAATTTTAATTTTAAAAGTGTACATTAAAAACACCGTTCATTATCGAAAGAAGGGAAAATTTGTGATTAAGATAATATTTGTTTTCAGCATATCTCGAAAGG
Source organism: Aedes aegypti (assembly GCF_002204515.2). Lineage (NCBI taxonomy): Eukaryota > Metazoa > Arthropoda > Insecta > Diptera > Culicidae > Aedes > Aedes aegypti. Next base: position 222,320,966 of record NC_035109.1, on the reverse strand, counting down.
AGATCAAGTCTTTGTAAAGAAAATATGTTGAATATGAATCTATGACAAAAGCTCGAAAGACAAAACGTCGAAAGGACAGAAGGTCGAAGAACAAAAATGAAGGGACAAAAGGTCGAAAATCTTTTTTCAAAAAAGGAAAAATTACCCACCATGCAAATCATTTTCGACCTTTTGTCCTTTTGACCTTTTGTCTTTCGACCTTTTGTCCATAAACCTTTTAATATTGGCAGGTTCTAAAATAATCATCATTATAAAATATTTGTGTGAAGTTTGAAAATAGGGTTACATAAAACGTCACGTTTTTTCATCCAACAATAGTTAATTCTTCTTCTTTCTGGCGTTACGTCCCAACTGGGACAAAGCCTGCTTCTCAGATTAGTGTTCTTATGAGCACTTCCACAGTTATTAACAGAGAGCTCTCTTTGCCGATTGACCATTTTTGCATATGTATATCGTGTGGCAGGTACGAAGATACTCTATGCCCTGGGAAGTCGAGAAAATTTTCCAACCCGAAAAGATCCTCGACCGGTTGGATGCAAACCCACGACCCTCAGCTTGGTCTTGCTGAATAGCTGCGCGTTTACCGCTACGGCTATCTGGGCCCCGACATAACTTGCTATGCAGTTTGAAAGCGTGCAAAATTGTAATTTAGGCCTCACTAGTCCAATTGAAAATCAAGTTACTCAGGATTTTGAAATCATTCTCAATCATAAGAACGTTTCCGAAAATTCCTTGGAGACTAATTTGGAAGACGTAAGAAATATTATTAAAAAAAAAAAACAAACTTAAATATGAAAGCCCCTGGGGATGATAACATTTTTTACATCCTCACCAAGAAACTTTAAGAAAGTAGCTTATCATTCTTGGTTGATATATTTAACAAATGTTTTCAGTTTGCATATTTTTCTGACAAATGGGAAAATGCCAAGGTTGTATAAATTATAAGACCGGACAAAAATCCTGCAAAAGCTTCTAGCTATCGTCAAACCAGCAGGATTTCCTCCATCAGTAAAAGTTTTGAAAAGGTCATTTTGAACAGAATGATGGCGCATCAAAGCAAATTCAATTTTTGCCAATGAACAGTTCGGATTCCGATATGGACATTCGACCACTCATCAATTACACAGCGTAACAAAAATGACATTTTTGCGTGTCTCAAGGATCAAATTATGTGTCTCTAGTAGATTTTGGGTCGCTGAATGCCGTTTTCAGAAATGTTCTAGCACGTCACAATTTTTAGCTACAGGTCGCCAAAGTTGTACAAAACACAGGTTTTATCAGGCGTTGCAGAATTCGCTCTCATTTGAGAATGAAGCACGATCAAAGCAAGCAAAGAAAAACATCCCATCTGTTGCGGTCCACGATCGTCATTGTATCGCAAGGTGTAACAAGTCTGATAAATGGAAGCAGCGAGCGAGAGCCCCAACGAGAGAGCGATGATAAAATCCCTTTTTCTCGCTTGTTTACCGTTGGGGATAGGTGTTTTTCTTTACTGGCACGATAAACAATCCACGAACTTCCAATAACATCAGTGTCCCCCAGGCTTGGAGCATGTTTAGAGGGGTTTTATCATGCACTACTATCCCCCCAATCTGATCAAACTTGTAGCAGTATACGATAAACAGTCTCTCATAATGTGCAGCATGTTATGATAGTTACAGAGAGCGATACGTGAGAGATTCTCTCAATTTTCTCAGGATTCAATCCCTGGGTTTTATCAATGTTTACATGCTTGATCATCAAATGATTATCAAACTTTTTTTGTGATTTAATCCATCAATCATGCAAAATAGAACTTGAACTTTCAGTTTAGATATAATTTGATTGTAAATTTTGCCATTAAATTCAGTTTAAATCGTTTTTTTAACATACTTGCAGTCTCCATATAAAATTCTTCGTTTCTTTTATATGGCATAAGACAATACTTTTCAGAACCACCAAAAAATAACATTTTACCAGCGGAAGAATTATGAACTTCGTTGAAAAGTATTGTTTAACACATGAAGTTTGAATTTTGTGACAAATTAAGCAAATAAATTGCTATACAAGTTGGAAAACTTGTATGCAAGTTGGCTGAAATCGTAAAATTTAGCATTTTCAACAGTCAATATCTCAAAAACTAGACGTGCTTTGATATTTTTGAAAATGGCAATGGATTCAGCAGCCCTTAATTGAGTAAATAGTGGTATTTTGGTGCTTGAGACAAAAACGTGTTCCGCAGTGTTATTGTGTGTAACAAATTTGATTCGTTCCAACAAATCTGAACGTTATTCTACTGGTCTTGTTCTTCTCGACAAAGAAAAAGCATTGGACAGTGTTGATAGAAATTTAACCTTCAAAAATCACATTGAGGGCATTCAAACCAAATGTAACAAATTTATAAAATGTCTGTATCCATTTATTAACAGAATATTGAAACTTCGTCTAAAGAACAAGCTTTTGATCTTTAAAGAAATTTTCGGGTCAGGCATGTTGTATGATGTACCAATGTAGACTAGCTGTTGTAATACCAGAAATAAAGCTCTGCAGACGATTCAAAACAAAATTTTGAAAATGATTCTGAAGCGTCCTCCCTGGTATAGTACTAATAAGTTACATATCCGTTGTTGAAACATTGGAACAAATGTCGAATAAAATCGAAAATCATTGCAATCCTTTATTGCCACATTTAATGTGTGCTTAAGTTATGTTAATAAAAGCGATTCTTTTTGACTTATAAGCAGGTGAAACCAACTCTCCTGTAAAACATCTGAACTGCTACTTCAAATGAAATGTAATAAGTTGTTAACAAAATGTTTATAAAAGTTTAATTTAGTTTTTAACAAATTAAGATGATAGTTTTGCCTAACACAGAACATCTGGATATAAGAAACGAAGGTTATGTGAAATAATACTAAAAAAAAATAAAAACAAGAAAATAACTAATTTATTGAACGATTTACTGTTGACCTATGATGAAATGTAAGGTTACCTAAAATAAACTTTTGAGTACATTCCAGAAGTTCAAACTATGCATTTCATTGTGCCAGAGTTGCAGTTCGGTGGTATGTCTATTGTTGTACCGAATGATATTTCAATAAACCAAGCACAAAAAGCTATCGATCAAATTGCCGCTCGGCCAAAAATCGTTCGACGAAATGTTTGAAGATTTTAGACCAAATGCTCATGCGACCCAATATCCCTTCGATCAAATGTACTTTCGACCAAATGTCATCCGACCAACTGTCCTAAATCTCATAAGTCTTGGTCCCATCACTGCACATTTTCGACCACTGTGCAACCCACGTGCAACATCGGAAAAAGGGAAAACCTGACGCATTTTCTTCCGCGTGTGCGCGCAACCGCGTAAATGCGCACTGCTTCGACAAAATCTATTCGTCCATCTCGGTACACAGAGATACAGATCTTGTAAGTACCTACACATCTAATGGTGCACGGACTTTTCTCTGTGGAATGAATGGAGTTAATTGACGGGCAAACGATAATAATGTTGATGCAATTTTCCACTTTCTTGTTAATTATCGCCTCCCCCCGGCCAGTGGTACAGCCACATTTGTCTTCGCACTCAAATGAACACTAGGGCGGTTCAAAATCAGACATATTCTAGTCGATAATGCTCGTCTCCCCGAGGTAACACTGCCATCTTATTTTTTATTAGACACGACTGATTGAAGATTGAACAAGATAAGATTGAAAAAATGTGAAAATTGATTACCTGGCAACTATATAGTGTTTTTTACTGTATATTGTTTGTTTAGTTCTTGATAAGCCTAACTTTGCATGGATCAATTAATTCTTCGTCGAAATCCAGGATTACTTAAGGTGAAACATCTCGGAATCCAAAGATGGCCGGCACAATGGCCGACTTGTGACCCTACTCACGTTTTCAAAGGCACTAGGCACGAATTGTAGAGAAGATATGGGAGATGGAATTTTGAACCTTTTATGTAATTTGAATCGCCCTAATGCACATGAACAAGCGATCCCACCAGTCCCACAATCCCCAATGGGAGAAGAAAACGGGGAATGATACCATTGACCAAGGACCGCTCGGTGGCGGTGCAATAAACTGTCATAAAGAGGCGCTCTCGGAGATGTATCATTTGTGTTCATTCATTCGTTCTCGTTCACGGTTTTGAAAAGATCTGTCCATGGATTGTAAGTAGCGATCGCCATACGCCTCCTCGAAGTGAGTGACACATTCTTTGCAGTTTTCAGTCACTTGCAGAAAAGGGTTGCGCTTTCTTCATCCACCACACGCTGCGCTCGGCATTCATCGACAGAGATGAGAGATGGATTGCGATTTTCGCTCGAGAGCTCTCCAGCTAAATTGTGACAAATGGGTAGGCACTTTGCTTTGGCGTGACAAATTGTCGCCTTTTGCCCGAGATAATTAAGTAATTGACGATTGTGGCGTGAAATAGGTGGAATGGGTGAAATTTGCGAGACGACAAATTTATTTAGATTAATGATGACACTAACTTTACACGATAATGGAATTTAGCTTTAGCATTATCATTAAGCATTTCGCTTAAATTCGTAGGTGGTACAGTCCTAGACCGTTGGATGAGGATTGCCTCCTTCCCGTCCGTTACCTTAGTCAGAGATTTTGGACTAACTTCTGACTCTTAGACAAGATTGACGCCTCCTCCAAAAGTCGAGAGATGTTCTGGCCACGTCCTTGCGAAAGCTAGGGAATGGGAAGGAATGAATAAATGAACACCTACTTAAGAAAGATGCAGAGAACTCTACGACCTCTCATAGGTGTTACGGGACGTTGTGGAATGTTGATGAAAAAGGTAATGCCATAGGATACGTTTGGTAAACGTTCTGGCCAGTGAATGGTTGATATTAACGTATCGTATAACTTTACACGATAAAATTAAATAAACACGGTACAGTTAAATGCAGTTAAAATCTTCTGCAGCGTTATATGGAAAGCAGAGATCTTCCAGAAGGTTACTACTGAAATTCTCTTCATGAGTTTTTTTTTGTAAAACTTAAATAGAACTTTCTCTAGCGGTTCAACACAGCGAAAAAAATGTTGTAAATTAAAATGCATTTTCATGTACATACATCGAGCATAAAAATAAACACAAATTTCAACGACCAAGAAATCTTGTCCAATATCAAATTTACTTCAATTTTACACGATCGTGCAAAATTCAAGCATTTCTATTTGAACATTCAATGTAAATTCATATAAATCCTCATGTTGCTGTTACAATACATTAATCTGGTTTATTTTTACAGTAATCTTCAGTTTACGCTACATTGACATTTATTTTTTGTGAAGCATGATATATATGATGATTTCATGAGCTCTATTCGATTACACAGCGTAACAAAAATGACACTTTTGCGTGTCTCAAGGATCAAATTATGTGCTTCTAGTTGATTTTGGGTCGCTGAATCTGATGCCGTTCACAGAAATGTTCCAGCACGTCACAATTTTTGGCTATAGGTCACCAAAGTTGTAGAAAACACTGGTTTCATTGATGTTTATATAAAATTTAAAGTATGATTTATCAAGCTTTTTTGTGATATAATCTACCAAACATAATAAATAGGACTTGAACTTTCAATTTTGATACAAACCAGTTGAAAATTCACGATAAAATTTAGTTTAAATCGATTTTTTCCAACATGCTTGCAGTCTTCATATAAACTTCTTCGTTTTTCTTATATGGCATAATACAATACTTTTCTAATCCACCAAAAAATAACATTTTACCATCGAAAATATTATGAACTTTGTTGATAATTATTGTTTTATACATGAAATTTGAATACTGTGACAAATTGAGCAAATATATTGCCGTACAAGTTGACAAACTTGCATGCAAGTTGGCTGAAACAGTCAAATTTAGCATTTTCAACAGTCAATATCTCAAAAACTAGACGTGCCACAATATTTCTGAAAACGGCAATGGACTCAGCAACCCTTAATTTAGTAAATAGTGGTATTTTGGTGCTTGAGACAAAACCGTGTTCCGCAGTGTTATTGCTCCTCCTGTGATTCTGCCAGAAGTTGTATCAGTTTTTCTTTCAAAAATTGCTTGAGGATTTTGTTTGAAAAATCCTCTAGTAATTCCTCCAAGAACTTTGACAGCATTTTTTTTTCAATGAATTTCTCTGTGATACCATGAGGAAATCCTGTGGGGAGTCCACCAGGATTTTATGCATGGATTTTATGAACAACATTCATTCAGCAATTATTTTAGGGGAATTGTGGGTAAAATGAACAGGTTTGAGTTTCACTGTGATGAATCTACCAGATATCTTTCAAATCTTCCAAAGGTTTTGCTATGAGTCTGCTACGAATTCTACAAAAAATAAGTCATGCGGTCAACTTCTTTAACTTGATATTGAAAGCACCATCGAATTAGGAAGATATAGAGTAATAGATTAAGGTCCAAGGGAACCATCCCAACGATGAAGACTGAATTTGACTATGGTTCTATAACGAGGTACGGAGTATCGAATTATGAAAAATTGGCTTTTAAATTAAAAGGTTTTTGCCAATGATCTCGACAGTAAAACTGAAAATATTTCGAAATTATTGAATGCCTCGCAAAATTTATCTTATTGACGTTGGATAACGTCTTACGGCAACATATGGGGGTACAATTCAGAAAAACGAAAAATTGAGCATGTAACGAAAAATGGTCAGGTTTTGACCGCTAATAACTCAGTCATTTATCGATAGATTTTCAATATTTATCCATGAATCGATTGGAAATTTATCTACGCGTCGATCCAAATGGAGGACACTATTGATTATTAGCAACAAACTATTGAAATATCGTAAAACGTTGACCCCTTTCTTATCTAACCAATCACGTTCAAGCACATTTTTCGGTTCCGCTTCCCACTATAAAAGCGCACCGCACCCTGCTTCTTCCCTCATTCTTCTTTTTGCCGTCTGACTGTGAACACGGTCGGCGAGCAAATTTCGAGAGTCATTCGCGTCCTCAGTTCAGTTTTCAATAGGACGCGAATACAACACGCATTAGAACCGAAGAACCACGCATTTCGGAGCCGCAGCAACTGAAGCCGCTCATTTGAGTGCACCAGCCAGCATAATCGTTTTCGGCCAGAAATCGTCGCTACCAGCCAGTGCTCCGCTGTCATTGCCATGCGGGAGGCTAGCGCGGTCATTCTGGTTCATTAGATCGAGCGGCACAGCCGTCACCGTCCGTGTAATATTCCCTAATTTGTACGAGATGGCTGAAGAAAATCGACCAAAGCCGCTTGTTGAAGCGCACATCGTCATCCGCACCGCAAATCTCATCGGGCGAAGCAGATTGAAACCAGTGCGCCGTCAAAATGTGTCCGTGTTACGCAAATTCAACAACTCAATCGGCACTTTTCAGAGCCAACAAATGTGTTTTAAAGAGTTATTTGTATAATATTCCCTAATGTGTTTACCACATACTTGCTATAATCTCTTAATTCATCTCATAGCATCATACAATAATTGATTTATTACGAATAATTGACAATACGGCAATTTGAAGCTGTTTCCGAGGACGCAGCGTAGTTAACGTCATGCAATCGGGTCTTGTACACAGCCCCTCTGATTTTTGTATAGAAATAAAAATAAATTAAAATATAAATTGTATGGCGCGTGACAAATCTGAAACCCCCTCCCCCCATGAACCTTTATGTAATAAATGGATGGCCCCTAAGGATATTATTTCCATCTATTAAATGTAAGGACTAAAGAATATGATTATCTCTGGGATTATTCATAAGGAACGGTCGCATTTCCCAAGTGATCCATTTCATTCATAATTTCCTTGTCAATTATCGCAGTCATGATCATTGATTAGTTGCGAGTTTGGTGATGGTTTGGTGATTCCCTATTACGGACATCATTTTCATACTACAAACAGATCACCCAAAACTCTTTCTCTGTTTATTTGGAGAGCAAAAGTTACCGCCCATGCTTCTTCTTCCATCGACCGGTTCTATCGGTGTTGAAGTGTTAACCGAACCAACCAAATAATAACACTTAATATCCATAATAGATCAGAATTGACATGCAACAAATAGTTTGAAAATTGATTAGATTTTTAGATTTCTAGGTAAATCTTTCATAAGTTCGTGACGGTCCTAAATCAGAAAATAGAAGAAGCTAACGTTATCCAACGTCAACTTGGCGGTCGTATCTCGGAAACAACCTCTTACTTTTTTTAAATATTTTCAGTCAATATTTCCTCAAGATAAGGTAAAGAACCACTTGGGCACCTGCATTACTTACAATGACATGCGAGTTTTTTTTTCTCGGATGAATAGTCTTCAACCTTGTAATGAAATTTTCTTGACATTGCAAACAATTTTTTTCCTTTATTAACGAGATTTCGGCCAATGGCCTCCCTCATCTAGGAGGGATTGCAAAGAAAGATCTAAGGTAATAACTGTAAAGTGCTCTTAAAAATACTCACCTTTAGGACTTAACTCCAAAAAAACAAGATTGCGCAGATTACTTTGCAATCAGGAACAATCAAATTATTTATCCAGAGATACGTCAGGTAGAATTCTTTCAGAATTTCCACCAGAACTTCTTTTTTTTTCTCTGGTGTTCTCCCAAGAATTCTCTAAGGACAACTCTTCAATTGGTCAAATACGAAAACAGAAAATCTTATATATTCCAGAAATTCTTGTAGAAATTTCAACGGAAATTCTTACCAAGATTTTTGACGAAGTTGTACAAATATCATTCGAAAAATGTTCTAAAACATAGAATGGTAATTTCACTTACGATATTTCCAAGCATTGCTCTTGACAAAGATCAAAAAGTATTTTTAGTTGAGTATTTTCCAGTTATTGCTCTAAGAATTTCTCTACGATTTCTTTTTTTCAGATTTTTCCTCGTAGCTGTAGATATTTCGGATAATTTCAATTTCATTAGGAATTTCTTCGACTTTTTCCTAGCAAACGTTGCTTAAGGCCAGCAGTGACTGGCCTTATCTGATAGACATAATTTAGCAATATTTGTGAAAATTCCGAAAATCACGAATAAATCGTATTTAACATTTTTTTTTTGCAAAACAAGCGTGCAATTGAATTGCAATTGACTGCCATTCCCTGTCAATTTTGTGACGTATTTCAACCAAATCGCCGTACAAATACAGAGTGCAAGTGTTATAATTTGAGACAAAACGGTATATTCATTTCCTTAAGGAATCATACCAAAGTTTGTCCAAAAAATTTTGCCTAAATAGTTCAATCAATTCACGATTTACCGAGATATTCATCTATTTTTTTCGTGATTTTTCTAAGAGTTCATTCCGAGATATATTAGGAATTGTTTCATATGAATTATTACTACAAGTATTTATCTAAGAATACCTCTAAAAACACCCCAGAAGAACTCTTCTGCAGAATCGTTAAATTTTCCCCGAGAAATACCGTTCACCCCCGCTAATTTGAACGATACCTCATCATGCAAACCATCGGGATTCATTTTCAATTTGAACTTCTAGTCACCCTAGAACAGTGTTTTTGGTTACCTCTTTCAATGTTTTGTTTTGATTCTGCGTTCCGTTCCACCGTATTACATTTCACATTACTCCGTTCCATGAGCTAAATGACGTTAGAACAATTTTTAGTCTGAACGATGAGCAAATTAGCGGGGTACAAACTAAAAAGTGTTCAGATTAATTGTGGCCAAACCAACGGAGGTACCCGGTACTGCAATGATGCGTAATAATCAAAAATGAATCATCGAAGCATAACTAAAAGCCAGTTCTGGAAGAATTTTCTAGAGAATTCCTCATCAAATATTTTGAGGAATTGTTGGGACATGTTCCTAGAAAACCTATACATTTTTTTGTAGGGATTCAAACCATATCGGTGGTGCTTCAAGAATAAACATCTGAATAAACTTTAGAGAGAATTATTGAGACATTGTTTGACTCATTACTGTGTTGTTTTTTTCATAAGGGCTTATCTGCATTCATCGATTTCTCTTCATCGATGCTCTCTTTGCGCTATTGCAGAGAACTGATTCTCTTTTCATACCATATTTTTGTGCTGTAGGATGAAGAATCACTTTGTATTGCTTCATTGACAAGAAATATTTCAAATTCATCTAGCGAAAGAGAGGATCGATGAAGAGAAATCGCTCATGTCAGATAGGCCCAATTGAAATAACAGCACATATTTATGTAAAAATATCTGGAAAAAAATGCAGATATTCCAGGAATGAAACTTGACTCTTTGATACTCAAATATTAATTTTCAATCTAAATAATTCTTTTTTGCTATTTAAGTACATTTTGACCAATGATTTATTCTCATTCTTGAATTCATTAATTTCGGTTATTGATTTATCGAATTTTACTTCTTGAACATCCTTTTTTTTATTTATTTTTTTGTTACTGGTAGCCTCTTCTGGCTTCCGATAGTTGACAATAATAAAAATTTAAGCTTTGACGGTACTTCAAACATTATGAAAATTATATTTTTTCTGAAATAGATTTTATTTTCGGTGTAGCTAACGGAAAAAAAAGTTCTGGCTCTTCTTCCGTGATTAGTTGATTGGGAAAAATATAAAATGTACGAATTTTTCGATTACACATTAAATGAGACCCATGCAATTTTTTATATTCACAAAAATGGTTCAAAAGTCATAAAAAACTTTCCCGTTATGCGTATTGTGGTCCAAGGCAAGGTCCAAGCTTCAAGTCAAAAATAAAATCTTTTTGATTTCCGAGCTACGAAAATATACACACAGTAATCTGTTAACTTGTAGCGAACCATTTGGAGTACAAAAAATGTACACTGATATAAATATATTTTTTTTTCATGGAAAATAAAACTTAAATTTTAAATTACACAAAATCCCCGTTTTTAATATTTTTTAAAATTTTCCCATAGAATCTTGATAGGAAAAAGATGTTTGGGACAAAGTTTCATTATGGAGAATTTTATGATGAAGAAGAATCGCGAAAAACTAGTGAAAATGGCCTATTTTATTATTTAAATAATCATTTATTGCATTAAACTTGATATAATTCAAAAATGGCTACTTTTTGCGAGGTGATCATGATAATCATTATAGTTTAGAATGATTTAAAGATTAATATTGTATCATCAGAACGTATTTATTTTGACAAAAATTCAAAATTTTAAAAATTGACCAAAAGTTGTTCTTAGAAAAACATTTTTATTAGAAATTTCTCCATCATGAAACATTGTCTTAAACATCTGTTTCCTATCAAAATTCTATGGTGAAAATAAAAAAGAATATTAAAAATGGGGTTTTTGTGTAATTTAAAATTTAAATTTTATTTTGAATGAAAAATTAAACATTTTTTCAGTTTGTATTATTTTTTTTTTGTAGTCCAAATGGTTCGCTACAACTTCTTCATAGAACATTTTTCTCTAAAATCAACAGTTTCGGAGTCAGAATTTTTCAAATAAATTGCATGCATAAACTTATAGGCCATTTTCAAAAGTTATTCTTGAGTCAAAATTTTCTGGGACTGACCGATTTGATATGGAATTCTCTAAAGATACGTCTAAGGCAGTTGGTTATTTTTTTTTCTAGATATCTATGGAAAATACTTATAGAAATGAGCCTCGAATGTTAGAACTTAGGCAAAAATTGGCACATATCATGTGAAATGTTATCCATACAGAGTGTCCGAAATTTGAAGCTGTCCGTAATATAAATCAAAACGGTAAACACAAATTTAAATATCTCATATGGCAGCATTTTTTATTCCCTTCAGTATTACTGAATATTCAAGTTTGCTATCTTTTTTAGCTTTATTTAAATCTAGTGAAATTGTGTTACCAGTTGACAAGAGAAGATTCTCCACAACTTAACTGTACATTAGGGTGTGGCTTATTTTTCGAATGTTCTCAAATCCAAAAATTCGTGTGCTCTACTGAATTCCAATCACATAAAAAGAGAAACCTCAAATTTTGAGCCAAGAAGTAATTAAGATTTAGAGGTGGCGCAAGCGTTTTGAAGGCGATTTTGATACTTTTGGAACCATTATTTACAAAATTAAATTTATGAAAAGCTTGTGGAACAAGAAATCTAAATTAGTCTTAGTTAAAAGCAGATTTCTCCAAATTTTTCCTCATTCTACTAAGAAAAGTCATCTTTGTTTGACCATAACTTCATGAATACTGTTCTGGCATCACTGGACGGTGCCTATGCCATCTCACGATGGCCGATGAGACGTGAGAAGGGATGTGAGTGTTAGTTGGCGGGAGCAGAAGTGTCAAGAGAGAAGGAGAGAGAAGATTGTGAAAAGCGATATAAATAAAAACATAAACATGGAAGAAAAGTAGATTGATAGAAGATTAAAGTGCGGAAAGTTGGTTGTATCTTTATAAAAAGTTAGTGTTTGAGATATCGTTGTTTGTAATAATTCTATTCTTGCAGAGATACAGGTCAGTTGATCACACATATCAAGTTTCGACGATTATAAATGTAAATATTAAAATCAACCACAGATACGAGGCACGTAGGACGGTGCATGGTTCAACTGCATAGTGGAACAGAATTCAATCATCGTTTGTAAGTTTTTTTTAGGTTTGATGTTGAGCAACAACAAAATTATTGAATTTAATTATGAAAAAGGGAATTATTATATATTGTGGAAGGCATTAGGAGGATAGCTAAAAAGGAGGAATTGGAAACTAAAAATGTGAGTAGAGTATTTGAACAAATATGTTAATATTGAAAATCATTTCAACCGTATAATTTATATTACAGTTTGATCTGTCTAAAACAAAACGGACTGATTTGAAATTTTTTTTTAGCCGACTTAGGGTAGATGTACCAATAGTGGAGGTACTAAGCACGATTGAACTTCATTTAATAAATGTGCATGTTAATGTTGTAACGGGAAGTAACGGCCATTGACTTAATGAGAAAAATGATTTCATCGTAGTAATCCACTGCATGTCAGTGAAAAGTTATACCTCCACTATTGGTACACTGTTCCTTTAGTTGAGGTATATTTTTAATTTGTGTTCCTATAGTTGCGGTATCCGTTGTTTCCTTATGGGATCCTCCACTATAGAAACACTTTACCACAACTATTGGTGCAAGTTAGAAAAAGTTTATCAATTTTAGAGTGATATTCATCAGTTTTACAGCAATTTGAACGCTCTTTTCAACTATTCCGTGTATCAACAAATCAATACGTCGATTGGCAGTGTCGGTTCTGTGGCTAATGTAATAATATCAGTGGAAACGGCACTACCGCAACTATAGGAACACCCACAACTAAGGGAACACTTACCCTAGTGTTTTAACAAAAACTGCACAAAAACATGTTTTTTTAACGAAAAATACCATTTATTTTAGTTTTTCGCCAATTAAACGTTATTACTAAAGCTGAAACTGGTTTTTCTTATTTGTTTAACATTTGAAAATGTCTTTGCAATAATTTTGAATAATGTAACCTCAAAAATATTTTTGTATGAAATAAAATATCACTTCAACTCGTATTTATGATAAGATGACTTATGATCTTTAGTTGAATAGTGAAAAGGTAATGTATGGCAAAAAAAAACTTAAATATTAAAAAAAAGTTTTTTTTATTGAAAAAATATGATTTTGGGTAGTTTTTGTTAAATAACTAAGTCAAAACCACTTATTAGATAAAATTTTTTTTTACACAGTTTGAAAACAACTAAATTAACTTCAAAAGCATATAAAAAGATTTAGAATCGGCTAGGTATGCATAAAGTTATGGTCAAACAAAGATTTTTTATAGCAAAATTTGAAATTTTTTTTGAGAAAATCTACTCTTAACCGAGTATGGGAAAATTCACTCACTCACCATCGATAAAAAATAGCTAAAAATCTAGTGCTACCGAACATTCAGTGATAGCTGAACCGTACCGGGTGGAGTGTCGGATGAAAGCGTCGAAAACGATTGTGTAAAAGCGAGAATCGGAAAGAACACGAAGAGAAGTGAATACCAATACACCTGTATCTGTGAGAGTCGAGTGAACGCATTTAGCATCCATTCGCCGAACGCATTGAACTGACTGAGCGGATTCCCACTCACTGGTGTTGATTGCCAGTCAGTGAACGCTCATCAGCCCTCAAACCCGAATGCCACTCGAACGGAATCAGAATGTAAACAATCATTCGGTAGCTTTCGGTTTTCAGAATCGATAGCGGCTCAATCAGTTGCTGTTTTTTGTTTCGCTTAGTGCGCGCCGAAGAAGCAAAATGGGCACTGGAAACGTTTGACTTGGTTAAAGAAACGGATTTCTCGCTCCCGACTGTGCGTGGAAGCAAGTGAGGGAAACGCAATAACTGAGTGAGTGTTTTCCATGCTTGCTCCTAACTAAAACTAGTTTTGATTTTAAACAAATTTGATGTAATTTGTGAAGTGTCGACTGTATGTGCTAATCTTAATTTTCCGGCAACACATTCTTTATTAAGATAAAACGAGGTGCTTATTTGCCCGACGTTTCGACACGGGTATTGTGTCTTCCTCAGGGGGTAAATATAGTTTTCGTTCTTTGTCCTATGTTTTGTCGAACTATAACTGTCTGGTGTAGGTTTTTTTGGTACACAGCTACGAAAATCAATGTCTTTTTTGTGCACAACTTATACTGGCAATGGCGCAATTTTTCTTTAAGATATTCAGTCAAATACACTTTTAGACGCTTGAAAACTACCACGCTGCCGTCTGGATCAGCAGTTTTTTATTAATTAAATAAAGTGCTCTTGGCGGGTTTCAGCGAGAACTAATCATGGGCAGAAATATAATTCTGAGAAAATTGAGAATATCTCCACTCATCGCTCTCTATAACAATCATGATCCGCATGCTGTCAGTAAAATCAAACACCTAAGGCAAATAAGCGAAAAAAACGGGTTTTATCATCGCTCTCTCTTTGGGGCTCTCCTTCGCTGGCAGTGATGCATTTGAACGCGTTCAGTTCGCGTTCCAGTTCATTTTGTTGAACGCAGCGATCAAGTAGGCTTAAACATTGAGCAGTTCAAAAATATGAACCCGTGCGAGCCGAAAAATGAACGCAAGCAGTTTTGACTGATTTACGACAAAATCCAGGTCAAAGTTATGTTTTTGATGTGCATAATATCAAGGGCTGTATGATTTCTACATGCATGATACATTACGACGATTTATACATTCATTTCTCAAGTGGGAGCTCCAATCATTATTGTGAACTGAACGGGCCGTTCTTGAGCAACGGCAAGCTCTTGCTCGTAAGTTCATTGACTACTACGTTCAAGTGCAAATTTGGCTCGGGCTCGGTTCACTTTTGGCTCGCGTTCAGTTCAAAATGCACCACTGTTCGCTGCTGTTATTTATCAAGCTTACAACATGCGAAACGTTGCCGATGAGCTATTTGCTTCTTCGCTTGTTTTGATCGTGATTTAAAACCAAATAAGAACGAATTCTGCAATGCAGACACATGGGGTAACGTGTCATTCTTATAATATAACCCACTGCATTCATTTGATATGCAATCTTAATGCTAGAGGGAGCTTGCGCCATTCAATCAAGCATTTCCATAAGCATGGTGCATACCTTGCTCAAAAATTTCAATTTATTTGATGGGATTAAAATCATCCTATGGAAGGTTGCTTCTAGCCTTCTCCCCCTTATTTACACCAATGGGTAAAGTTATAGAATTCGAATTGAAGCATACATTTCTGAATGAAACAAAACTTGCCAAGTTCCACCTCAATCTACGATACTAAAGTAAGTTCCGTTGAACCGTTAAGAAGTCGCCATTTATCATCGAATGCCTTACGGTCGTTTATTGTTGTTTGTTGCCGAAAAAGGCGAGAACGAGTGAATGAACATCAAATGTGGCGAAGCTCGCGGCGCACCGGTATTACCGTCATATCCCCCTTCTTCCCTTTCCGACGAGCAAGAAAAAGACCTGTAAGATTAATTTCCAACAAAAGGCTGGAATGTTTATGCCGTTACCGTCAATTGATTGCAACTTTCGGCGCTTGCAGACGACTGACCTGCCTCTCTGTTGGACGATTTTACAAATGACCTACATGTGGAGTTTGACTTACGTACTACATACAAGTTATACCTAAAGTTGTCAAGATTATCTCGACAGGGCAGGATGCATTACCTTGTTGTGAATTTTTTGCAAGATATGGCTGCAGCAGTCTCGTTCGCTTCTTCTCGTATCCTTTCTGAGTGATGTCACCTGGAAGAAAATAAAAAAAGAAAAGAAATTAGTTCAGCCATCAGTTTCTCATTCCGGGAACTTTGCGAACTCGTGTCGCAAACAGTATGGGCGTAGGAACAGGGGGCCAAAGCCCCCTAGAAACGTTTCATGAGAATTGAAAAAAATCTTAAGGAATCTAAAAAAAAAACGTTCATGTACAAAAATCTAGGGACCTCCCTTAGTCGAGTGGTTAGAGTCCGCAGCTAAAAAACAAAGCCATGCTGAAGGTGTCTGGATTCGATTCCCGGTCGATCCCGGATCTTTTCGTAATGGACGTTGACTTCCCTGGGCATAGAGTAAGCTCTGTGCCTGTGAGCTACGGCTATCTGGGCCCGCAGAGTTCTGCAGAGATCTTTGAAGCACAAATAGATAAATCTCTCAAGGTAATTTTTGAGTACTGCAACGAGACAATATAACTGAATTGGATGTTACACCACCATCTCCAGAATACGCTGGACCCCCTCCAAAATTAAAATTTCTTGTTACCCCAGTGGTAACCAGGCGTAGGAAGCCAACACCTTTCGTCCGTCGTTGGACATAGAGGTTCAAGGCCACCGTTTCCCATTTCGTAATTCAGCTCCGGTCCCAACCGCGGTTTCGATAACATCTCTCTAGGGGGAAACTAGCCGGCAAGCTATAGCGAAAGCGTAGGAGTGAACCCGTTTCAGGTAACATAATACGAATCACCGGCTGTTGTGTCGCCAACGATTTGTACCACACGCTGCTGTCAGGAAATCAAAGCGTAAACCATTTAACTTAATAGCACCAGATAATGATGTGATTACAGCCAGTAAACCAAAGTCATTTTACGTTAGCGTTAGCGTTAGCGTTAGCGTTAGCGTTAGCGTTAGCGTAGTTACGGTATACTTCGTAGATTGGATACTAGCAACATTCATGTTTCTTTTTAATAATCTCATCCTGACTACTTTCAAAAACAAGGCAGGGGAGTATACCTTGTTCAAATCATAAACAAGAATACTAAAAGCATGAATATCGCTATTCCCGGCCACGCCCATCTTTACCGTAACTTGGGATAGGGGAAGGAAATGTTGATGTAGCACTTACTTAATGAGAGGCCACCGACTCAGCGACACCCTCATAAGTGCTACGGAGTTGGAGGTTGGGGAAGGTATATTGTCAGGATTCGCCTAGAAAGCTGGCGATAGACCATAAATAGTTGTTGTTTAAGCGTTTTCAAATTAATCTTTTGAATGCCGGCAATCAAAAGAGAAAACAATAGCTTATTTATAGTATAAATAGTATTTCGCGAAATGCTTGTCGATTGTGCAGTAATATTTTTGCTCAATAACCAATAAAAAGCAAAACCGATCCCTCCAGGGTCATCGGATTGTATAAAATAACGATACGCGTAAAAAAAAAAAATCACGCCTATTGAAAAACTGTACTGGGTGGTACTGTATTTTTAGATAATCGAAAAACGAAAGGAAGCGCGTTCGAACTAAACACCCTGGGATAACACAGTCGGTTTTTCTGCTCAAAATTATATGAAAAGCAGAATCGATCCCTCCAGGGTCATCGAACGGTTAAAAAGCATCCACAACCGATTGTTAGTTGCGTAACACCCGCCCGGACAGAATGCGCAATCTGAACATAATTATCAAACTCCGAAAATAACATTTTCCGTTCAAGAAACGATCAGAAGTTCCACGACGCGGACAAAAACGATCCGGAAGGCTCACAAAAGAAAAAGTATCACACTGGAACAAACTCACCGGATTGATTCTCTAAATTTATGTGCTGCCTGTCACTTCCGGATGGTTCGGTGAACTTAGGGCTGCCAAAAACCAACAGTACTGAGGACACAAATCAAACAAATCACTTTTTGATTTTTCACTTTTCACTATTCCATTTCTGAATGTAAAAACTGTCCTGCTTGGGCTTCACGAAGCACTACCCAGCAAGACGCTCCAAAACAGGAAAAAACAAAACAAAAATCTCCGGCGACGAAAACATGCGCGAAATTGTGAGCAAAATCTATCGGACGACGCAAAACCGAACTCCCAGTAAACCAAAGTCATTTTACGACCAATAAGCAATACAAGGAGATGCCACATCGCGGCGGACATTTGATAGAAGGAGAAATAAACCTTTGCGAACGCGAGACGTTGATTGCATAAATAACGAGATCCACTCGATTTGCGGTTTGCTCTACCAATTGGTGACAAAAGTTGGCAGGTGGATGAGAATTGGACTTGTCATTGCCGCTATGGGCACTCCTGATTCGCGGAGGTGGGATTCAATTCAAACGATATGTTAAAAATTCTATTCATACGAAGAAATGTTTTGAGGTTTGGCACACTAGCACTCACCAGATCAAGACAAAACCTTATGAATCATCAAATTTTAGAGCATAAGGGCTTGGCTGATCTCCATTCCTTGGAGTGCATTTCACTTTCAAATCCAGTTCAAATTTATTCTTTGTTCTAATTCACTAGAGAACAACCACACATGTCAACGCTTTTTAGTTGTCGTCGTCGTCGTCGCAGCTGGGATCAGTCTGGGAGGTGGATTAGTAGATTTATTGGCGGATTATACGGATGCACACACGACACAGATCGGAGCTGATTGGAATATAAATCGCGGTTCGATTGGCGCCCGTGGGTGGAACGCTTTGTGGTCGAGCGTGGAATGCCTCTACCGCTGCTGGGTAGGGTCGTATAAGTGATCATAATTAGGTAAATTTATGGATCGATATTGGATATTTCAATGTGTTTGATATCGTATATAATTTGTATAATAGTGCAGCCCTTTTGAAGATTATTTTAATGACCCATGGACCCATGGGCCTTCCTTAGTCGAGTGGTTAGAGTTCGCGGCTACAATGCAAAGCCATGCTGAAGGTGTCTGAGTTCAATTCCAGGTCGGTCCAGTATCTTTTCGAAATGGAAACATCGTTGACTTCAGTGGGCATAGAGGCATCGTACTTGCCACATGATATATGAATGCAAAAATGGCCACTTTGTCAAAGCCAGCTCCCGAATGTCTCCTGAGTGTTGAGTATGACCATGAGCGTGATTGACTACCAGTAATTGCTAGTACGTTATTGCAAGAACAAATATACTTGCACAAGGCACCAACGGACACTACTTGGTTGCACCCTCAATGTGCGAGTATTGGAGTTCCAATTCTTTGTACTAAACATTTCTGGCGCCGGCTTCGTCCAAATGCAGGTCAATTTGGGATGGGAGGGAAATGTTGACGTGTTTCTCGCTTTATGGAAGACGTTGAGTCCTCTGCACTTCGACGAGAAAACACTGGGAGCTTGGAAAATAGGAAAGGGTTGAATTACATGATTCGTCTTGGTGAACGACACGCTTAATTGTAAGAGCCCTATGGGTCATCGAAAAATAGCGCATCATTGTACTGGTTACACAGTCACTAATGAAAATAAAGGTCATAGTGACACAGTGCGCATCGTACCTTCGTGCTGTGCATACATGAAATTCAGTACTATTTTTTCTACTATTGATCCCTTTGCGGTCCTTGTTTGGACCCGTGCCTTCGATTTTTCGTTGGACCCGTTGGCGAAAGCTAGCGGTGGTAATCCTTCTTGGACACCGTCTTGGGAAAAAACCTCTCGAAGGTCATGTCTCATTTCGTTTATTAATTAAACATGGTATCAACAACAAACAAAAGGAAGGGTGAATCTCTGAATTCACAACTTCCTTCCAAAAAAGTGGCATTTAAAACTGTCACTACACGTGGAAAGAATGTGGGTGAAATGTATAATGTTAGTAATTGCATCGAAATGAGCAATCAGTTCGATGCTCTAGACAAATTTTTCGAACACCAAATCGAAGCAGCCTCTAGCCCAGGCTCTTTGATTCAAGTGAGGAAGCAAAGAGTGCCGACTATCGTGGTCAGTTGTTCCGAATTTGGGGGATTTAAACAGGAGATCTTGAACTCCATTAGGGGAATCAAGGTTTCCTTCCAAATCACAAAGAAAGGAGACTGTCGCCTTTTGCCGGAAACTCTTAAAGATCGCGAACTTCTTCTCAAACATCTTGAAGAGAAGAAGCACAATTTTTTTTTACTTATGACGACAAAACTGAACGTTTGTTCAAAGTTGTCTTGAAAGGTCTCTCAAGTGACTATGGGTCACCTGAAGAGATCAAAAATGGAATCAATGATTTACTTGGATTTTCCCCAGTCCAAGTAATTATTATGAAAAAGAGAACCCAATCTGGCATTGTTCGGAAAGGGCTTTCTCAAGAATATTATTTAGTTCACTTTAACAAAAAAGATCTAAATAATATTAAAGCTTTGGAAAAAGCTAGACTTATGTTCGATGTCCGTGTGACATGGGAACATTTCCAGAAACCTGGAGGAAATTACCAGCACCCCACTCAGTGACGTTGGTGCCAAAAGTGGGTTCATGGAAAAAAAATTGCCGCATGGATGCTAAATGCATGATTTGCGGAGGTTCTTCTCACGCTAAGGTCGTCAATTATTAGGGGCAGTTAGGGGCAATTATAAGTCAAATTTTTGGGCTTGCCCTTCGCGTAGGCGAATCGTCGAGGCTCTTGCAGGCAGATGAAAGATAATATCCGTTACGATAACGGTCGTTTCCGGAATTCCCCTGGTAGAGTATCGAATATAATGTTCATTTTTCAGTTAACGACCGCTTGAATAGGAATCATACCCATCAGGTGGATTATAATCATGCTCATTTACAAACTAATGTTATTCCGTCGGGTAGCCGTTCGAATCTTTTAATTTCGAATGTATCTACCCAAGGAAAATCCTTTGCCGATATCGCAGCAGGTAATTTGAACTCCTCGCCTATTCATACTATGAGTACCCATTCTAATTGTTTCAAATCAAACGGAAAAAAACCCTGCCGCCACAGAAAACTTCTACTCCGCCTCTTCGTCTACCGAAAATTCTAACGGAAAATCATCAGAAAATGTATCCACTTCAAGTAATATGTCTGCCTCTGATTATAATTTTCTAACTGAACAATTGAATCTAATGATTGATGCAACAGTTGAATTTAATGATTGATGCACTGTTCAAAGCCACCACTATGACTGAAGCAGTCCAAGTTGGTGTAAAATTTACTAATCAAATTGTTATTGGATTACGTTTTTCTAATGGATCCAAATAATAATTTAAATATTTTAAATTTAAATGCTCGTTCCTTGAACGGTAAAGAGGACGAGCTGTTTAATTTTCTTACAGCTAATAACGTGCATATACCAGTTATTACCGAAACGTATTCAAAACCTGGATCTAAACTCAAAAGAGATACTATTTTTTTTGTTTATCGTAATGATCGACTTGATGGGGCATGTGGGGGGTTGAAATCATCATGCATAGGCATATAAAACATCAACTGTTTTCGTCATTTGAAACGAAAGTTTTTGAAACTTTAGGTGTTTCTGTTGAAACACAGCTTGGTAAATATACTTTCATAGTTGCCTATTTGCCTTTTCAATGCTCTTGACAGCAAGTTAATTTGCTCCAAACTGACTTGCGAAAATTGACTCGCAATAAGTCAAAAAATTTTGTCATTGGTGACTTTAATGCCATGATTTGCGGAGGTTCTTCTCACGCTAAGGTCGTCAATTATTAGGGGCAATTAGGGGCAATTATAAGTCAAATTTTTGGGCTTGCCCTTCGCGTAGGCGAATCGTCGGGGCTCATGCAGGCAGATGAAAGATAATATCCGGTCATGGAAAGGTTCCAGAAATCCATCTACGATTGATTTGGTCTTAACCGACTCTAGTTACCTTTGTAGCCAACTGATTACTCATGCTTATTTTGATTCTGACCATGTCTCTGTTACATTTCAAATATCCCAAGAAGCGATCCTCAATCCTATCAGCTCCACTCTCAATTATTTTCGAGCCGACTGGAATATATATGAAACATTTATTGACTCTAATCTTGATGTTAATATTCCTTTACAACTATAACTTGATATTGACAATGCTCTTGAAACGTTAACAAATTCCATTGTTGAAGCCAGAAGCATTGCAATTCCAGAATGTGAAGTAAAATTTGAATCCGTGTTTGTAGACGATGATCTTGAACTCTTGATCCGTCTTAAAAACGTGAGGAGAAGGCAATTTCAAAGCACTCGCGATCCTGCTATGACAATTATGTGGCAGGATTTGCAGAAAGAAATCAAGAAACGTTTTGCACAATTAACAAACAAAAATTGTTAAAATAAAATTTCTCAATTGGACCCTGGCTCTAAGCCCTTTTGAAAATTATCTAAAATTTTGAAAAAAAACCTCAGAAGCCAATACCGGTATTGAAAGAGAAAAACAAATTATTACTAATTGCGAAAAAGCTCAAAAACTTGCTATGCAGTTTGAAAGCGCCCACAATTTTAATTTAGGACTTACTAGTCCAATTGAAAATCAAGTTACTTAGGACTTCTAAAATATTCTCAATCAAGAGAACGTGTACGAAAATTCCTTGGAGACTAATTTGGAAGAAGTGAGAACTATTATTAAAAAAATCAAAATTATGAAAGCTCCTGGCGATGATGGAATTTTCTACATCCTCATCAAGAAACTTCCAGAAAGTAGTTTATCATTTTTAGTTGATATATTATCCGGGGCCCGGATAGCCGTAGCGGTAAACGCGCAGCTATTCAGCATGACCATGCTGAGGGTCGTGGGTTCGAATCCCGCTGGTCGAGGATCTTTTCGTGAAGGAAATTTTCTCGATTCCCAGGGCATAGAGTATCTTCGTACCTGCCACACGATATACGCATGCAAAAATGGTCATTGGCACAGTAAGCTCTCAGTTAATAACTGTGGAAGTGCTCATAAGAACACTAAGCTGAGAAGCAGGCTCTGTCCCAGTTGGGACGTAACGCCAGAAAGAAGAAGATTTAACAAATGTTTTCAATTAGCATATTTTCCTGACAGATGGAAAAATGTTGTTCCAATTTTAAAACCAGACAAAAATCCTGCATAAGTTTCAAGCTATCGTCCAGTTCGAATCAGTTTGCTTTCCTCCATCAGTAAACATTTTGAAAAGGTTATTTTGAACAGAATGATGGCCCACATCAACGAAAATTCAATTTTTGCCAATGAATAGTTCGGATTCCGCCATGGACATTCGACCACTCATCAACTTTTACGTGTAACAAATTTGATCCGTTCCAACAAATCTGAAGGCTATTCTACTGGTCTAGCTCTTCTAGACATAGAAAAAGCATTCGACAGTGTTTGAAATGAAGGTTTGATCGTAAAATTAAAAAAAAAAACTTCAATTTTCCAACATACATTGTTAGAATAATTCAAAGTTATCTGTCAAATCATACACTTCAGGCTTCAGGTTAATTATCAGAACTCCAGATCTGAGAGACTTCCTGTAAGAGCTGGTGTTCCTCAAGGCAGCATATTGGGACCAATATTATACAACTGACTTACCTGAGATACCTCAGGGATGTCAAAATTCTTTGTTTGCGGATGACACAGGCCTCTCCGCCAAAGGACAATGCCTGCGTGTCATCTGTAGTCGATTGCAAAAAGTTTGGATATTTTTTCTTCATACTTGCAAAAATAGAAGATTTCTCCTTCCTTATTTTTTTTAAAGTAGGTACATTTTCTGTTGATAGCATAGTTTCCAAATTTTATGGAAAGTGATACTAGACCGGATACAGGTGAAGATTGACGCGACTTACTTTCCCGTTGTACAAATCCTAAATTAAAAATTTCACAAGAAGTTTCTTTTTTCCAAATCCATCCTGAAAACTGAATTCATACAGCACCTTAAGCATCAATCAACATGATGATTGTTTGCAACTCACAAAATTCCTGCTTAATTGTATTAAAGATGGATCAATCAGTGGCTTTCATTGCTTTTCACATGATCCAGTTGAAACAAGTGTATTTACTTCTGTACCATCTATCAAGCGTGACGTACCAGCTCAATCCAGAATTCTTCACAATAGAAGAAAGAAGCCATTAGTCACAGAAATTATGGTCGTCGATGATGAGCGCTCATTAATCGCCTGATTAATGATCGTAGGAATAACTACAACAGTTGGGAAGGATTTTAAATTTTCACGGTCATCAATGTTTGCTTTTCCCCTCGGTACGAAGGCAACAGATGTTGGCCCCGACTGATTGATCATGATCAAATATAACTATACGAGTTTGTCGAATGGAACCTGACTAGTGAGAAACAATAGATGAGTTAATGTGCTGAATTGTTTCTCTCAAATAGTTCATCGGTTCGGTTTGCAACCATTATTAGATCGCTCGCATTGTTCATAGTGATTAGACGATGATAGACTTAAAACCCCAGACTGGGGCCCAGATAGCGGTAAACGCTCAGCTATTCAGCATGACCAAGCTGAGGGTCGTGGTTTCGAATCCCACCGGTCGAGGATCTTTTCGGGTTGGAAATTATCTCGACTTGGGGGAGTGGGGACGTAACGCCAGCAAGAAGCAAGAAGAAGACTTAAAACAAAACCTAATTCAAAAAATGTATATAATTGTTGCATATATAGAAAATGTAAGGTTTTCTAACAAAAAATCTAATACTTCAATACAAATACTGCATAAAAGTCCTACGTTGTTTGTACATATATACAACGATATTAGACAATATTTGTAAAGTCTTCATTCAAGATTGTTTTCAAGTCGTGCAGCCAGTATTTGGGTGTAAAACTACTCCAGATTTGAACGGACATCTCCATCCCTCGCCGTGATTGAATGCAATTAGAAGGGTATTAAGTGCGTTGTCGTTGAGCGGCCAAAGCAAGTAGATTAGTGAATCGCTTAAAAGTTTTACCTGCTGATTTGATACTTAAATGCACTCAATATGAGGCAGTAGTGAGATAGCTATATATGCTATCACTTGTCTTATGTAACCTTGAGAATTGTTTGCAATTTATTTCCAGCTGCATTGCTCCTAGGCCTCGAGGGGTAACAATTGTCAGAGCGTTCAATTGTGCAAGTAAAACTGTCGGGGAGCTTCCTTCGTCCAAGCCCTAACATCGAATGCAATATGTGGTTTGCCCTCGGAAGGACCGGTATGTATATCCAAGGAGAAAGGGGGGGGATCCTAGCCTCGATCTAATCCATCCAGTCTATGCGCTCTTTAGCACGGATGTGGAAATCAAGTACAGCCTTTCAAACTAGTCACCGATGTATCCAAAACACTTCATTTTGAGTAAAACTGACACTTAACACATAACTTTTATTAACTGTACAATATACATAAATTACATTTACAAATAGTCCTGCAAGGGTTTCCAGTGACCACTTGCCTTGATTAAATCGAGCTTAATACTAACATTTGAATGCCTTTCGACAGTTTCTTGTATCCCTAGATCGGCTAGTGAGTCATCCATGACGTCACTCTCTCTCTCCTCTCTGGAACATCAATCATTGGGAGGCAATTATTTATCACCCCTATCAGTCATGACCAGTGCTGTATTCCAGAGTGGGCATCTTTAGTCTCGAACAAAAACTGTTGAGCTTTTAATTGACGCATCTGTATCTACATCGATTGCCTAAAGGGTGTCCGCACTGCACTGTTACTTCATCACTTATAATTGCTTATAATATAATTGATAAACGACGTTTTATGATAATTTTGCCAATTTTTTTGTTGAATAGACTGCCATTACTGGTGAATTATTTTTTTATTGAATAATTCGACTCAGTCGTTTTCTACCTGCACCATAAGGCCAGATACATATTTTAGAGGCTGAATGCATTTCGTTTCTGGTTCATGACTGTTTTGCACTGTCAATAATTAAGGTCTTGAATTGTTAATAGGAAAAATTTATTGTTTTTATACAATTTGAAGCAATTTCACAAATTGCTGTGTTTAGTTATAAATTAATTGTTGTTCAAGCAGCCAGAAATATTGAACAATAAAGTGATAGAAATTATTAAAGGCATTTCTCATCGGAAAAACCTCATCGTAACATCTTTAGGTAACTGTTTCTATAAAACGAAACTTGGAGTGATATATTTGTAACCGTTACCTATGCTGGTTATGGGCCATGTGCCCATTATGAATCTCTACTGAAAAATGGAATGTTCACACTTAAACAGCCGTTTTCTTAGAAACATCATCATTTTCATTTCCATTGCCTAGAATAAAGGAGGATGAAAATTCGGTCTGAGTTGCCCGATTTCAATAACAATTGTAGTCGAATAAAGGGTCTATAATAAGTAAAGTAAAATTCATGAACGCATTTGTTTGGGGACTGACAATGTGACATTGTGAGTTCTAAGTGTTTCATATAAAGAAGAGGTGTGATGCTTGTTGTTAGGATCCATGTCCATCATCCACTACCTTTAAAAACCCTAAAATTTCAAATCATAAGGATGAAAGAGGATAGATATTTTTTCAGGAAATATCAACCGATGGAAAAATTTCATATTACTTACAAGATTTCAATCGAATTTTTGCATTCCTCAATTCTAAGACATCAATCGAATGGTCAATTTTTAGCGGTCAAAGTTGAACCCCTTATTGACGAAAATTCATTTTTTTTGGCAATGAAAAAACACTCTTATAAAATTAGAATCGCAGCAAGCCGTGCGCGCGGGCGGCTGCGTTTTGAATTTAGTGTCACGTTCACCTCGTTCGCTTTTTTTTATTTCGGCTGGTGAAAATTAGATTCGGCGGATGGTGCTATGCCTGCAGTTTTTGGTCGATTTTTCGTGCGGTGCGTGCATTTTGATGAGCAATGCTAAGTTACGGCTCACGCTGTTGTTCATTATTAGAGAAGCGAAAGATTGCAGAGGAGTTTCGAAAAAGGAATTTGGTGAGTTTGTTTTGATCAGCAACGCATGATCACAATGCGTAGATATTAACCATTTGTCGGCCAGAACGTCTACCGGTACTACCCTTTTCATCAACATTCCACAACATCCCGTAACACCTATGAGAGGTCGTAGAGTTCTCTGCATCTTTCTTATGTAGGGTAGGTGTATCCGTTATGGACATAGTGATTCCCTATTTCGCCATACGTGATTACTTTAATGTCATCAAATTTTGAAAATTTTTTGTGCGTCATAGTAGTTAGATTAAAGATATATCTTGATGTTAAAACATTCAAAAAGATTTAAAATGTGAAAGTTATCAAAATTTCACCTATGGCCAAATAGGGAACCACTATGGCCATAACTGGTACACTTTCTCTAGGTGTTCAATAAATCATCCTTTCCCATCCCCCAGCTTTCGCAAGGACGTGGCCAGGACAGCTCTCGTTTATTGGAGGATGCGTCAATCTTGTCTAAGAGTTAGAGCAAAGCTGCCCAACGTACGGCGCGCGACCTTATTCTGTGCGGCCCGCGGAGGGTTTGAAGATTCTTCTCATATTTTTTCCGTTGTATATTATACCAACCCAAAATTAGAACTTACTAAGTCTATTTTATTTTCAATTTAGTTTCAACCTAATATTCTAGCTTAGATTACTACTATTTAAATTGTATTGTTTTTTTACCTTCTTAGATATTTAATTTTATGAATGATTCAAATTCTAAATCTTAAATTTTGGGTGTTTCAATAATGTTTCTACCATGACTTCCTTCGACATTCATCCTTAACAGGATTATAAGAAAGGCAGGCTTTTTACAAAATATTGAACATTTTTTAATAATTCTGGACACGACTTTCACGGATAAAGCTAAGTATGCTGTTTCACAGACCTCCATTTGAAATGACATTTCTTTTCAACTGCGTACTACGATAAAAGAAATGTGATTTTCTTCCATCATGCAAGTAATTTCGCACGCCTCGAGATAGGTTGTCACTTAGGGCGGTTTAAAATTTAAAAATGTTTTAGAATCCAATCTCCCATATGTTTCTTACCATCCTTACCATAAAAATAGTGTCCCCTGAAATTTTCAGCTTTCTAGGTGGTGATATTAAGGTGGCCCAAAGACAATGTAGGTTTATATGGAAATTACTATGGAGAAATTTTAAGATATGTTCCAAACACGCTAGTACTGTAATGTAAGTATAAACTTATTATCCCATAGCAAAAACTCATTCTTCCAACCATTATAAAGAAATTTGCTGAAGAGATTATAGCCCTGCAAACATGTACAAAAATCTCAAACAAAATTAGCTCAAAAGGCATTTGTTTCTTCAGCAACATCCTTCATTCAGGTTTGAAGAATGAGTTTTCAATATGGGATGATAAGATTCTACTTACATTACAGTACTAGCGTGTTTGGAACATTTTTCAAAATTTCTGCATAGTAATTACCATATAAACCTACATTGTCTTTGGGCCACCTTTAAGGGGCAGGATCCGTAATTGATCTCAGAATTTTCAAAAGCAGTATTTTCGTTCAAAATCAAGAAAATTTACAGGAAAATGTGTTCACTGTGTTCTATTCTCCAACCGAAACACAGTGAACACATTTTCATAGAATAATTTTTAGTTTTGAACAGAAAAACTGCTTTTGAAGTTTCGATGATGACGATTTCGAGCAGGTTTATAAAGTAAATTAAAAAAAATACTTAAATGTATACCGAAACGTGAAAAAAAACTTTGGTGTGTTCTGAGAAAACTTTTCAAACTCTTCGTAAGCCAGTTGTTGAACATATAATATTAAATACAAAAAACATATTTCAGTACTTAATTAATTATGATTTGTGGTTTACGGCCAATCAGCCGAGTGAAAATTTAACAACTACCGAAAAACTAAACATTACATATGCTCTGAAATTGGATTAAATAGACAAATTGATGTCAAATTTGTCCATTTAATCCAATTGCATAGTATATGTAATCTTTAGTTTTTAGGTAGTTGTTATATTTCAGTACTTTTGATATTTAAAATGCCATCTTTTGATAAAGATTTATCAATTTTACAACGAAAAGGGTGATGGTTTGGACCTTTTATCAATCGATTTCAAAATTACGTCGTAATTAGGTCGTAACATGACTTAGTTTATACAGCAATCGCTCCATGTAGGAGCTTTCGCCCAAAACGTTTTCTCAGTTTAACTGAGTTCTTATAACTTGTTGAAGAATTCACGGCACTGTAGTTTAAATATTCAGCCAACACTGAATTTAAGCTTACATTAAGATTGCAGTTTCAAAAAAATCTTTATCAAGTACTAGGATTCCGTCATGAACAATAATCCTCAATACTCTTCCCATGCTTTTTTGTTATTTTTTTGAATAATGTATGACACAATTCGGTTTGTATGATGTTTAAAACTACATACCGTAATTTCGGGTGAAATTGATCATTTTTCACGGTTTTTCTTGTTCGTTTTCTATAATGTTGACAATGCCAAACAATTGAATGCAGGAAAACAAGTACGAAGGTGAGTCTCATTGACTCATGTACCGAAATTTTCTAACAAATGTCATTTTAGTGCTAAGAAATATCTCTAAAATAAAAAATCGGGAAATCTCATTTCGGGGTGAAATTGATCACTTGTCAATGCGATTATTCTTAGTTTTCAAACCAACTCTATATAATAAATTTGAGGTCCCTGAATCCGAATATGCATGCTAAATTCAATTATTTCCACCGAATGACCAAATTGGTAGGAGTTTTGGTTATGAAATCTGGATTGGGGATATATCTCAAGCATCCTCACAAACTTTCAGGTTTATACCATGTTCAAATCCTTGTTAAGAACTAGAAGTTTATGGATGTTCGTCAATATTGCACCGCACATGATATTGGAATTTTACATTATTTTAATTGAAATATACATTCTTTAACGCAAAACACTTAACAACACACAATTCAACAATAGTTACGACAAACAACGTTCATTCACTGAAGGTTACATTGATATTTGTGCTCCATTAGGAAGAAATAAAATCGAGTGATACGGTGATCAATTTCACCCTACTGATCAATTTCACCCGAATTTACGGTAATTCATTTTCTGATTTGGGAAGATTAAAAAATGACGTCCATCGTTTTTCGGGATTAGTAACTAAAGGGATCTAAAATGTGAATTCATCGAACAATACCTAGAAATGTTAAACACGTTTACTTCAATTTTGACGGTTTTTCACGCTCTGCCCTTCGAATGTGCCGTGTTCCAGTGACAATTCCCTTGACTTTTATAGCTCGCAATCTAAGCCAGTCGTCTCCTCTCTCTCAGATGGCGACTACCGGTTAATAGAAGTCACTTGAAAACCATGCAACATAAGTTTTTTCCACGGGACGTAAATTTTGTCTGAACCAGAAATAATAAATATGAGTTTCTTTTTAACTAGTAAGTAATGCATTTGTTTATGAAACAAGCTTCATTATTATATCTATGCATATTAAGTAGTGATTAAGTCCAATCACATACATTCTGGTCTCTTATAAAGTTACCGTAAGAATGACTTATAGTGGTCATCGTGAGGTAATTGCATTTAAATTACTATCGCATCTGTGGCAGGCAGTCTCCATCATAAAATTCTCACCGCTTGTTATCTATCCGGGCTCAATGTATCTATTAGCTCCTCTAAACTAAAACAATATATAAAAGCCCTTCTAGGCGGCTGACTGGTCCCATTCAGTTGCCATTGGGTCGTGTTTATTTTACCGCTGATGGGCCGCCGGGGAGCCGTCGTTAGCATTTTAATTAATTCATCCCAATGACGAGAAAGTTGCATGTCTGGTCTGGTAGGGAGTAGGATGGATCAAGAACCAGTCTTAATTATGCTGCTGCTGCTCGATGATGCTCTACCTAAACATACAGTTATCGCCGTGAAAGGCCCAACCAAGAGTGCAGCAAACGCCCTCTACCTCTGGGAGTCAAGACCTTGCCCTTGGCCCAGACCCAAGCTTGGAATCACGACCACGGTAATGAAAGAGATGCTGCTTGCTTTGAAGAAAGGGTCATGAGATTTTCAGTGCTTTTCCAAGCTGGTCTCATCGAACGAAACCTTCTTCAAGCAGAAGAATGTTCAACTGTTTTCGATTTTCTCACCTCGCATTTTCTATATTGCATGATGCCCTTAATGGCGGATGTATGTTTCGAGCTAAAAGTTGAATGACTTTAGAAGGAATGTTCCGTTCTTGCATATGTGAAGGCAATAAGAGTAATAAATAATTGAATAAAATATTCACATTATCGTAAAGATTTCTTAAATAAAAGAATATTAGTTCCTAATACAAAATTTCATTTCATTTCATGATGGGAAGAGATCCATTTGTGGCCAATCAACCTTGACAACACATAAAAGGAGCAAATCGACCTTTAAAAACACTGCCAATCGCTTGACCAGAATTAAAACCTTTCCGCACTTCCCATTAGAAGTTAATCACAATCCACACAACTTACCCCAGTAGCCGCCGCGCCTCAAGGTCGAATGATTTTTCCGCACCCGCTTTTTCGACTTTTTTCTCTTCACCTTTTTCTTGTGATTCACGTGCACAATATTGATATCGTCAAACTCAAACACGTCGCAGTAGTTCTCGTCGTCTTCATCGTCATCTTCCCCCTCCGCGCCCAAAACCACACAGGCCCCTTCCCCAGATTCCCCCTCTTCTTCCTCGTTGTCGTTGCTGTTGTCATTGGCCGTTTCCGTCGTATCGTCGTAACATTCGCAATCACTGTTCACCTTTTCGCAACGCAAACAGTACACGTTTTCACCTATGCTATTGATCAAGAACTCATTCTCACTGAACTCTTCATCATCATCGTCACATTCTTCTTCGCCCTCCTTCGGAAGATCCGATTTCATTTTACCATCAACCGACGGGAACACGTTGGCAAGCGAGATTTCATGCACTTGACCTTCTTTCGCGGTACTCTTCGCTCCGTCCAAGGTTCTGTCCACTTTCGACGGCGCCAACAGCTGGAAATTTGCATCCGATGAACGTATGAACTTCACCTCCTGACCCGACTCCGAGCCATTCAGCCGCGTTTCGAGGGTGTTTAGTGGTTCCACAGTGCTTCCGAAAGGGCGAACCTCGTGGAACAGGTGTTTTCGACCTTTCGGTTTCTGCTTCGCGGACGCTGGGCTCGCCTTCCGTTTGTCAGGATGCGGAAACATAAACTCCAACGACGTTTCTGGCTCCTTTTCTTGAAAGTACTTCTTCTGCATGTCGCTTTTGAAACGGATCGTGTCATTCCTCGTAGCAATGAACGAATCGTAATAGTCGTTATCTTCCTCTCCGTCTTCACCGTTGTAGTCTCTGTAGAACTCCTTGATCGCAGCCTCGTTCAGTTTCTTCTTCTGGATGTAGTAGTGTCTCAGTCTTTTAAGATGTTCCTCATAGAATGCCTCCAAGTCGTGCATTTCCTGATTGTATCGATGAGTGTTGCAAAAGTTTTCGAAATCCCGCGCGAAATCGGGAGCTTGCTGATCGCCGAAATCGTCCCCCAGCTTGGTCCAGTTTTCGTCGTACATCTCTCGGAAAATCTCTTTGCTTGGCATGCGGGGCTTTCTTATTGAACGTTTTCGTTTGGAGGAATTCCGTTGCACAACCATAACCCGCTTGAAGTACCCATCTCGGCTGACGGCCAATTTGGGCTTCCTTCGTTGCAGCAACGTGGCCTTTTTTGACTTCCGACGGAAGAGGTTTTTGGGTTTCGTTAGCGTCAAACTGAAGCCCGAATCCCTGGACGACATCGACTTGAAGGATTCATTTTTAGTCTTAGGAGCAGTTAGCCGTGGAGCAGCGGATAGAATCGACAGGTCTTCCTCTTGGCCTAGATTCAACTGCTTCCATATTCGACCAGTGTTGATTGAATAAAATTCCTTATTCTTAGTAAAAGGATTCTCTTTGATACGCAGCGCATACGGTATGCTATTCTCCGGAGATGGATTCTCCGTTTCATCGTACACCGTCTGGTCGTAGAAGATGTTGTTCTCCTCCTCAAAATAGTTACTTGGGAAGATGAACTTGGGTTCAGCGCGATCTTTTGCCGCGGAACTTTTTTCCAAATCGAAGTTCTCGTGACTCTTAAACGTATGGTTACGACAGTCTTCAACGTCCAGCGTCGCCGTTTTCCCCGCGGATTTCCTGACCTTTTTCTTGTACTTATTCTTTTGGTTTTTCAACTCCACCGTATGCAGCATGTCCTTCTCGTCAACTTTGATATCAACATCAATCAGGTCCAACGCGGAGTCATTGCTGAGCTGTCGGTTGAGATTGTCCGGTTCCTTATCCGGATTTTTCTTCTCGCTGGGATCCGGATCGCTGTCGATCGCTGGAATTCGTATCACGATGCCTTCCCTGGACTTGCTGCGGATCATCTTAAACGTCTGGGTGTTGATTTTCGGTCGGGTGTCTTTGAGGGAAGATGTTTTGACGTCCAACGGGAGCTTCTCTGGGTTCGATTGCGCCTTCTGGAGGCTTGATGACTTTGTGAGGATCATTTCCGACTTGGAAACGGCCTGCGTGAGCGTGTCCTCCGGGTAGCTATCGAAGCTGGTTTCCAGGTAGCGCTCGTTGACGTGGGTGGTGGACTGCATGAAAGCGTTCGGTTCACAGTAGGTTTTGATGGTTACCAAAGTGGGAAGTTCTTTGGTTTTGGTCGATGTGCTAAAGCTGCTGCGGAAGGACTTTTTCGACGAGGCGTTGGTATTGTTGATGGTGTTGCTTTCGATCGTGAATGTACTTATGCTGTAGAAGGATTTGTCATCTGTATCTTCGGCTTTCCTACTCGTTGATTGAGCTTCTGGTTCGTAGGAGTAAACTGTACTTTCGTCTTCCTCTGGTATAACATCCGTAGCGTTTATATTTACGTGGGAAACGTTTTTGGATCGACTATGGGACTCGATGGTATCAGTTGAGGTGAGTGAATTGATGGACTCCGTGCTCTTCGATTTGAGATCAATGGGTTTCGGAGCTTGCACGTCAGCTTCCCGGTTCTTTTTGAGCTTCGAAGGCCTTGGCGGTTTCTTGATTTTGACCTTCTCCACATGTTTGGTAGCCTCATACGCTTTCTCAACGAGATTCTGGTTTTCGCTAATGTAGCGATCGTTGATTTCCTGGAGGGCTCGGATCTTCTCATCCAACGACGCGTCATTGGATTCCAATTTCTCCTCAAACGTGAGCTCTCGCGTTGGTCGAGGGGGATCCTCTTTAGCTCCGGAAGAGCCACTAGCTTCATTATTACTACCGGATGGTTTGGCTAGCTTGTCCGGTTGCTTGATGACCTTGGCCTGATCTTCAAACTCGTTGATGTTGACCAGATTCTTTGTTGAGCTGCGTAACACGGCGGCTGCATTGCGTTTCCGGCCACGTTCAAGGTAGCTCTTACGGATGCTAATACGCTTAAACGAATCACTTCGTTTAAAGCTCTGATCGATGCTAGATTTGTCTTTTTGCTTTTTCTTTGTTTTGAGTAGATTCCGGATCGATTCGAATGTGATCGGCTTCATATTAGCTATTCATTAACGCTTGGGAGCGCTCATTTACATTCGGTTTCACGCTCTTTTTCCCGCATTCCACGGTGGTCACAAAGTGTAACATCGAATTTTACACCTCTCCATCGTGGTTCGGCTGTTCGGTTTCGGCTTCTGCTCGCATGCTAATCTCCGGCGGGGATCTATAACGAAACGAGAAATTAGTGATCGCATTTATTGGTTCCGGCTTAATTCTATGCCATTTCAACGGTTTACCAGTGAGGAACCAGCGCACACACACACACGGTTTTCGGATCATTTTTGTCGTTTTTGCTGTACCATTTCTCTTTGCCGTCGTTTCCGTTAGCTCGCGAAGGCTAATCTTGCCCTCACAAATCACAACTCAGGGGACCCGCCGAAATTGATGCCTTGCTCAATGACTTCCCGGAGACACACCCTCTGCCACGCCCAGATACCTGCAAATCTAGGTGACGGCAAATGCTGTAGACCATGATCATGACCTTGAAGGCCGATTGGCGTTAATGGTAAACGCTACATGAGCGGGCGGGCGGAAGTGTGTCTATGTAGCTATACCGAGAAGCGGCCTCGAACTTGAAGTGCAGGAAAGCGCGAAATTTCACGCACGCATGTAAACGGTCTACTACCGCAGCTCACTAGCAATTGGCTTGCGCGGTCTGATACCTGGCGCCAGCTTTAGAAAATTGCTCGCTCTGTGCGACCGAGCGTGAACGGGGAATCAAACGTTGCAATGTGCCAGATATGGTGGAAAGGATGGATAGAGGTAGGTAATACCTAATAAAACATAACGATTTGAATCCAATTAAGGAACGAAAAAGTTGTTGAGAAAGAAAGAAGGTTTATGTTCAAAGTTTGACACTTCACTATAAGGAAGGTGAGTAATTTTATCCAGTGGTGCTCAATCTGTGGCCGACGGGGCGTATGTGGCTTTTGAGAACCACTACTTCAGTAGAATACAAGTAGAATATACAGCTCGATGAATGTTATAAATGAAGTATATGATGTCAACAGAAGAAGGAGTTTGTATAGTTAGGACATATTTTTTTTTTAATCGCTGGATTCTGCTGAACTCCTTAGCTGCCCATAACTGCATATTTGTAACATTCGACAAAAGTAGGCATTGAGTAAATGGGATACCTAGTTTGCATTTTACTGCAGTATGGGAGGAAACTAGAATTTCAAAAAATCACTGGGAATTGAAAAGTGCTTATTTGATGCTGAAATTTTGAACAACTCATATCGCATATGGGGTGAGCAGTTAGAAAATAATTCTGATAGAAATTTCGTTGGCACTGCATTATGAGGCTCATGTATAATCTCAATGTGACTGTTTTGCGGTTACAATTGCCAATGTGACAAAACAACTTGGTATTTTTTTCGACTTTTCTAGAACAATCTCACAGATTTCAGTAAGTTGATCGAAAGTATTTGTCATTAGATGACTCTCCCCGGTATTAACTCGAAATTTTCAAAAATGTCGAATGTGACTGATATGCAGTTATGGGCAGTTAGGGTCCCTCTAGTAATGTTCGGAATTTCGTAAGACTCAACGAATTCCTGCGAACCCACTAGGAATGCTCACGATCATGAGAACCCTCAGGATCTCGTAAAGACTTTGTTAGAAAACTTCAAGAGCTTGGTAGGAATTCCGATATTGCCGATATTGCATATAATCTTTAGAATCCACTAATAGTATTCAAAACTCAGTTTGATACTCTCTAGACTCAAAAGTCAAATTCCAAAACAGCGCCAAGCCAGGAATTCCAAAAACAGCGCTAGCATTCTACAGTAATCCCACTCTACCCTGAATCCTTAAGACTCTGCTAGAAAATCTCTGAATATCAAGTAATTTACAGGACTAACTAGGAATCTCAGGAGTTTTCAGGAAGAGGAATAACCAATTACCGCGCGGGATCCTCAACTATAAATTTCTAGGATCACGTAATTTAAACGCTCTCGATAGGAATACACAAGATACCCAAGATACCGTAAGAAACCCCAGGAGACTGCTGCGAAGCGCAAGAGAAAAATTACTACCCTGAAGATTCCACTGGAACTTCACAGGAGTACGCTTTAAATACCCAGGATCCCGTTATAACTCCCCGAAGATCCTCCCAAGATACCTCAAGATTCTGCTGAATATCCCCATTAACTACTGAGAATACACAAAATACGCTGGAAGTTCTCAAGATTGAATGTTTGGAATAAGGATTCTTCGTGGCTACATAATCTAATGGAAATTCTATGGATCCCGCTAGCAATTGCTGAAACTTTGCAAGAATCATACAGAAATTAACTTAAAATTCTTAGGGTCCCACTAGGAAAAACGAACTGGTGAGTCACTTTTTAGTTACTTGGTCCCTTTTCACTTTAAAGTTTTAGGCATTTAAAATAAATTTACTTTTTTTGAGAATAAGTCTCTAATTTCGACTGCAAAACTTAACTAATCCCGATCAAAATGGCATTTACCCTCCATTAACTACTGAGAACACACAAATACCAATAAAAATCCGCTAAAAGTTCTCAGGATTGAGAATTTTGAAATTTTGTTGAAATTTTCTAGGAATCTTCAAATTTTGCAAGAATCTTTACAGGAATTAGCTTGAATTTCTTAGCTGCCGTTCTACGCACATTTGTCTAGCAGTCCTTATGGTTTACATAGAACATGAAACAAGTAGGCGTAGAAGGGCAGTTAGGGTCCCACCAGGAAAACTAGGTTGGTAGCGAGTCACTTTTTAGTGACGTGGTTGTTTTTCTGAAAACCAGTCACTTCAAAGTCCCTTTTGTGCAATTTCAAATAAATTCGCTTTTTTGACAATAAGTCATTATTTTCGATATTTTTTATAATCAAAAAATTTGAGAAAAAAATATGAATTTGCAATTTTTTTCAAAGGTCAGGCCAAGTTTTAAGTTAGGGCATCCCCAAAACAACTTTATAGCAGTACCAAAATATTGGTTCAAGGTATTCTTGTTAAAAAGTTATTCTTTCACATCATTTATGTCGTTTCTCCACACCTTATGATGGTTCCAAACAAGTTATTATGGTATAAGTTCATTGTTGTAAACCAGAAGGTTAACATCTTTAACACTAGGAGCCCCGGGATCAAAAACATCTAAATGGATTATCGACTGTATCATAGCGATGGCTCAACTGATTTTTAAAGATCCTTAATTGACATGCTAAAATCTCTAGTGATCTGGATGTGCATGCTAGAGGTTTGATATCTTCGATGAAGTTGAGTTGAACTACATTTTAATCGTTTTGGTTTTGATCTAGATAACTTCTAACTAATTTAGATCAGTTTAAATTTGTCATCAAGGCTGTAACGAAGCTGGACGAAGAAGCTACTAAATGAACTAAAATTTGTCTAGGTTACAATTCCGTCACCAGCCGTAGCGATAGGAAAATGAAAGAAAATTTGAAGAAAATCTCTGTCATAGTCTCGCCATCGAACGTCCTAGTTGAAATCTTCGTTCTGTAATTTTGATCAATGAAACATTTTTGACATTTTTTCGATATAAATTAGTTTGTATAAGTACGGTCAATATGTTTGAGTAGGAATAAAAGTTTTTGATTGCACTCAAAATTTATCTTACTAAAATGAATTCAGAAAAAAAACTTTTTATTAACTGTTTGCCTGTAAACCAAAATGTAATGCAATGACATGTAGATTTTTCGACATTAGTTTGATTGTAGATGTCCATTGAACACTTTAAAGTGGTAATAAAAATTCGAGATTACACTCAAAATTTATTTTAATTAAAAAAGTCCAAGAAACCCTAGTAAAACAATATGCAAAGCAATGACATGTAGTTTTTGTGACATGAATTCTTTTATAGAAATTTGGTGAATATGTTTGGGCAGTAATAGTAACTCTTGGATAGACTCAAAATTTATTTTACCAAAAAACTACGAAAAAAAAATTGGTTTCGACACGAATTTGATTGTGCAAGAACAGTTCCTATTTTTGAGCAGAAAGAGAAACTCTGGATCTCACTTAAAGCTTCTTTTACTTAAAAAATACAAAAATCTCTAGTTTTTTAACCTGTTTATCTGTGAATCAGAAATTATATCGACGAAATATAGGTTTATTGGCATTAAATTTGTATTAATCCAGTGAACACGTTTAAGATAAAATAGACATGTTTGATCACACTCAATATGTCTACAACAAAATACAACCGACTAATCCTTTGACTAATCCCATATTTTACCTGTAAGTCTAAATTTGAAGCGTTTATTCGATAAATAATCCAGAAATTGGTAGGGTAAAAGCACCAGTTTTGGCCAGCCTAAGAGAAAATGTCAATAAAAATTAAATGGGAAGCCGTATTTATACTACAAATGTGTCGAATGCAAGCTTTCAATCCATATTATGTGTGTAAAATATCAAAACTGAGCTAAAACCATTTTTCGCTTTCAAAATCCCGTTGGTCAATATAGGCCATCGGAACCAGTTTCGGCCAGAGATTTAACTTTGGTTCCTAAATTGGCCTATTGCATTAATTTCTCATGAGAGTGGTCAAATTAGGAGTGCTCTGGCCAAATTAGGTGTATGGAACTTAAAATTATAAAGAAAATGAATTGTTTTCTTATGTTTTGAATCAATTTGGACGAGTAAATGAACGTAGCTCTATCATATGAATGTGATCTACTGAACACAAAAGGTTTCATGCTGATTGTCTATGTAAAACGGTGTATAATCCACTATGACTACAATTGGCGTATGGCCAAGACCGGTGCTTTTACCCTAATTGTGTATTTTCAATAAATCTAAATTTATCGTTTTTTTTTTCAATTGAGGGGGTTAGAGACAAAGGGGTAAGGGGTGTAAGGGGTGTAAGGGACAGAAACCTTGTTCTGAGAAAATTGATATTGAAATTTTTCCAGCAGATTTTCATCCTATACAAACAGTAAGGGAACCATAAATACAATCTAATCTTCTACGAATTATGATTTTTTTTTCTGTTCGAAAGAAAAGTCGCCAAAACATATCGTTGGAATGCACACAGTAGAATATTTTAGTATACTTAACTCAAAATTGACCAAAATGGCACTTACACCCCTTTTGCATTTGTGTCACTCAATTGTACTTCCTACGAAAGCTTTAACAAACCTCATCTAACTCTTAAAAAACGCCTGGATACCTACAATATACTTCCTTTTTTATGCTACATGTATTTATTCCTCTGTTAACTAATCTAGAACGTATCGTGATAGAAACATGCAGCAAGGCATTGAAGAATTCGTTCTCATTTGATTTTGATACAAGATCATCGCCAGCGAAGAAAAACATCCCATTAATATCGGTCCACGATCAGCAATGTTTCGCAAGTTGGAACAGGTTTGATAAATAACAGCAGCGAAGGAGAGCCCCATAGGGAGAGCGATCATTGCTCTCGCTTATTTACTTTTGGGGGTAGGTGTTTCATTTTACAGACGTGATAAACAATCCCAAAACATAAGATAGCAATACTGTCCCTCAGGTTTGAAGTTTCATCATGTCCTGTTATCCCCTCTATTTAATCAGACCTGTAACAGCAGATGCTAAACAGACTCTCATGATGTGCTGCGGATCATGATTGTTAAAGAGAGAGATAAGTGAGAGATATTTTCAATTTTCTCAAACTTCGATCTCTGTTTTCTTATCAATTGGTTCTAGAAATAAATGACAAGTCCTTAAAAAAATGATATGATGAAGGTCTCCTAAACATTATATTTTTGTTGAAGATTAATCAAAATCGACAGTTTTTCTCTAATCTACTATCAATTAAAAAAACCGTGAAGTGCAAAAAAAAAAAAATGTTGTGTTACACTGATAAAAAACAAAACATGACCTCAATTAGATAAAGCTGAAAGTTTATTTCAAGGCAGTTTATACAGAATTCGATGCATTATTTTTCATATGCGATTTGAAAGAGAGTGAAAAAAAAAATCAGACAGGCACTATTTTGACATTTTCCAATGGGTTACCTGCTTTGCTCTTGTCCACAGTTGATCAACAGGAGTATTCTCATTTTATTTTATATGGGGAAAGGCATCTATCTTCAATTTTATTATGAGTGGAAGCTGTAATCAAAAAAAAAAAATGGTAGGCGTAATATCCATCATCATTACGCACAATCCGTACCAAATATTTTTTCGAAAATAGTTCTCAATTTTGAGAAATAATTCGTTAGATGCATTTCACCATACAAATGTTTTCGCGTTACCTTTTAGCGATTTTTCGTGCATAGACACTAGCGCATGTGCGTTACGATGTGGTGGATGTAGCAAATCAGGCCATGCATATAACCCATTGTGAGGAGTTGTAACTCCAATAATTATGAATATATTTCGATAATTCTTGCTTGCTTGTGGGCAAAATTTGAGAATCCAACAAGAAATTAAAAAAGGATTAATAGCGCAAAATATGTGTTTCATTGATGACTACATTGTAAAGCTCCCAAAAATCACCATTAATGTAACATTTTTCAGCGAAAAGGCTATTCAAAATCTCTAGTTTGTAATATGAAACTTCAAGGTTACTTCCTGTTAAGTGGGATTTTCAGTTACCAATAATTGAATGATTTCGTTGACACGAACGAACTGAATACTCGTTGCTGCGATGATTGATTAGTTAAGTACAAACACATGTGTTCGTCATTCGAATTTCAGCAAATTCGGACTACCAGAATTATTCTGAATCTTGGGGCTTTTGTCAGTAATTTAGGGCAGTGTATTAGGAATCGCTGGATTTTGCGCAGCATCTTCAATGTTCGCTAGGAATCCCCAGAATCTACTCAATATCCTCAAGAATCTGCTGAAAATTCTCAGAAGCCCACTATAAGAACATTGGATTCTATATGGATATTCACAGGACTATCCAGGAAATCTATTTTGCAGTATGGAAAACTTCGGTTGGATGACATGGTAACGTATCCATTTTGTTTCATTGTGTTGATATGTGTTGCACATATGTTGACATTTCTGAAATATACACGACCTTGGATAAGACTCTTTATTTGGTTTGTTTCTATTACTGCGGTATGTTTTTACATGCGCAATGCATGTAATTACAACAAAAACAGCAGGGAACTGAAAACTCGCGACGAAATTCATGGTTAAAACGTTATGTGAGTCACTGACTTTTAGTTGCTCTTATGTTATTATTATTTTTTTGCCGAAATTGGGAGGTGCCAAAAATAGAGCATGCCAAAATCGGCATCGTACTGTATGTCATTTTGTACAGGGGATTTTATGCCATTTTTCAACAGCCTACTTGATGGCAAAACGATGTTTGCCAG
The DNA here is from genome assembly GCF_002204515.2 of Aedes aegypti. Classification (NCBI taxonomy): domain Eukaryota; kingdom Metazoa; phylum Arthropoda; class Insecta; order Diptera; family Culicidae; genus Aedes; species Aedes aegypti. Next base: position 222,279,150 of record NC_035109.1, on the reverse strand, counting down.
GACTACCAGTATAAAATATTTCTGTAATGCAAAAAACGGGGGATATTTTTGAAGTCATCTTTCATCTTTCAAAAAACATAGGAAAGATTTTTAAATCGGTTTAAAAATGAGTTATACATGAAAGTGTTCACTAGGGTGATTCAAAATTTAAAAATTTTAAAAATACAATCTATCATATCTTCTTTACCATCCTTATTATAAAAATAGTGTTCTGTGAATTTTTCAGCTTTCTGGGTAGTGATTTAAAGGTGGCCCAAAGACGATGTAGGTTTATATGGAAATTATCATGGAGAAATTTTGAAAAGTGTTCCAAACACGTTAGTACTGTAATATAAGTACAAACTTATCATCTCATAGTAGAAACTCAATCTTCACATATTAATAAATGATGTTGCTGAAGAAACCAATACATTTTGAGCTAATTTTGTTTGAGATTTTTGCAGATGTTTGCAGGGCTAGAATCTTACATGAAGCCAAATAATAGCAAACAAACTCATGAATATCTCTTCTCCTATCCGTGAGATCGAAATGCTCTCTTTTGCAACTTTCTTTATTATGGTTTGAAGTGTGAGTTTTTAGTGGGATGATGAATTTGTACTTACATTCAAGTACTAACGTGTTTGGAACATTTTTCAAAATTTCTTCATAGTAATTCTCATATAAACCTACATCGTCTTTGGGCCACCTAGAAAGCTGAAAATTTCATAGAACACTATTTTTATGATAAGGATATAGGAGATTGAATTTTCAAACATTTTTTAAATTTTGAACAGTTCTAGTGTTCACTTATGAAGTAAAATAAGTTTGCAGTATATATTTCATGGAATTTCACAAGTACAACATAGTAGGGTAGAAGCACCGGTTTTGGCCCTACTCCAGTTATAGCCATAGTTGATTATACGCCGTTTTATATAGCCAATCAGAATGAAACCCTTTGTGTTCAGTAGATCACATTCATATGATAGAGCTACATTCATGAACTCGTCCAAATTGATTCAAAACATAAGAAAAACAATTAATTTTCCTTATAATGTTAACTCCCATACACCTTATTTGGCCAGGGCACTCCTAATTTGGCCAATCTCCTGAGAAATCTATGCAATCGGCCAATTTAGGAATTGAAGTTAAATCCCTGGCCGTAACTGGTTCCGTTGGACTACATTGACCATCGGGATTTTCAAAGCGTAAAAATAGTTTTAGCTCAGTTTTGATATTTTACACACATAATATGGATTGAAAGCTTGCATTTGACATATTTGTAGTATCAATACGGCTTCCCATTTATTTTTTATTTATTCTCTTAGGCTGGCCAAAACCGGTGCTTCCACCCTAAAAAAAATGGTTTTCAATGGTACTTGACTAGACCTACAGTATGTCAGTAATACAGTACAATGAACTACAATTAAACTGGTTGCGTTTTGACTTTCGAGTCACTTTTTTTCGGTTCGCAACCCTGCACAAATATCTTAATTTGGCCAGCAGTATGCTGCAGCCTGAGCACCATTGGTTAAAATGTTAAATAGATGAATGATTGATATTTCTTCACTTGTTTGATGTTTTTTTTTTTTCAAATTATTACAAATTCATCAAGAAATTTATATCAATTAAGGTGTTTTTGAGCAAAGTTTGGGCACCTCTGGACTAGATCGTTGTTCCAACATAATTCAAACTCAGATTCAAATGTTCCACCATGAATCGAAATATTTTTACCAAACGCAATATAATGCTTCGTCGAAGTCAACAAGTTGCTGCTGTCGAAGCGCCAGCAAAAGTTGTATGAACCTTTCGCGCTGCCGGCCGCCATGCTGCGTTATGTTTCGTAATGTTCACCAGTCGTGTTTTGGGGGTATAGAGCAATTTGCTCCACAGTATACCCGTGATGGCCGGTGGTGGTCATTGCCATCTACCAGTGACGAGTGAGCATAATAAATATGCCGAGCCAGGCTGCCTGGACAATACCTCTGGCAACTATAAGTTTTATGGGTATTGAACATGAAATGTTGAATCTGCTGACTCACAAACCTGTTTTGGGATGGCGTTGTTGGTCATCATGGCACAAAAGTTCTAGTTTGATTGGGCGATTGAAGGAATCGGGTTAGACGTGAAGATTGTTGTGAACCGGTGGATTTGTCCGAAGTTAATTGCGTGGAAGAATGGACCTGCTAATGTGCTGTTTGCGGGTAGATTTTGTGCGATTTGATGGTAACTTGTTTATGATTGCTCAATCCTAATCATTGAAGAGGAGGATGGCGAAACGAGATAACATACAATATGTTTCCGCCTCAGTTTTATGGTGTCTGAACGAAAATTGATATGCGTTGCGCGAAAATCTTTGCGGCCACTATCTTGAAAAACAGCTTGAAGATTTTCGCAGTTACTTCACACTGGCTTGGTGTCTTCTATGCGACCATAAACGCGCAGAAGACACCGAGGAGATTTGAAATAACTGCGATAATCTACAATTTTTCTTTAAGGTTTTACAGGCGGAATACGATTGATAAAGTAACCAACCAACTTCCAGTATGAAAAACAAAGACATTTATTGATAAGACAAGTTGATAACTTTTATTGCTGAGATTGTTTAAATCTCAGCAATAACACAATGAGTTGTTATAACAAAATTTGACATTCAGTAGTTATTCTAAGCGTTGCAAGTGGTATTCAAAATACCAAATTAATATCATATTTTTATATGGTACCACTGTTGTAATGACTTTTTCAGCTTAACTGTTCGGGATAATTTTAATGAATTACATACTATCCATGTTGTAGCATTTAAACACATGCCGAATAAAATTATCAATAATTTTAGACAAAATCTTTGCAATTTTGTATTGCCACGATAATGGTTTTTATAATCTAAGTACCCAGAGTAAGCGCGTTTTAAATATGAAAGAAAACTGAGCGAGATTTTCTCCCGACTGATATTTTCTTCAATGGAAGCCTATAATTAGCGAGACATCTCTATCAAAAACACATTCACACAGTTTCTCTCATGTAGCTCATCTATTATAAACAAATCGGCCACTTGTGCCTTCATCCATCGAAGCAATAATGAACAACCATCCGAACGAGAAGTCGAAAGTGAATATATAATGGATGTTTATCATTGGCCCAAATTACCGCACTTACACGATCCAGTATCCGGCGTTCGTCATATAAAACCCACTGACTGAGCCACAAGTCAATCATTGAGCGCCTCCAATATGGATGCATCCCACAAACGGGTGCATAAAAGCGTGTAATCCGCGAGTGATTTATATGCATCGTGCCGAACCATCAATTCATTGATGGGAAAAGAAGACGTCTGGCTGCAGTCGCGACGAAACAACTAGGCGAAGGTACCCTAGATCACATGTCGAAGCGAACATATTGCGGTTGATAAGAAAATTGATGGACCGCCGCGTGTCTCAAGCTTTTCACTTTGCAATTCATAATCACCCCTTCGTACTCCGTACTGCTGGGATGCTGCTTCTGTACACAAACAAAGATGTCTAGCGCTCAGTTCAGCAGCTTCCTCGCAGTTTCTCCATCAGTTGGAAGAGCAGAACAAAAAAACTTTAATCCACTGAACTGGATGCCACACTTTCTGTCGAGCGTCGGTTTGCGCGAGTATTGTAGCGTGAAATCAAAACAGATCTGAATATCTAGTCCTACAGCTGAGTTGGTCATATCTGCCTATAACTACATGCGCGCCGATTTATGCACATTTTCATCTTTTCACTCGCGGCTCCGGGGCGTGATCGTTTTCACATAATGTCCCAGCACACGGTGCTGTCCAGAGAAATATTATCAGAGAAAAAAATCTTCATCTAATCTGTGCTCATCAGCCATTTTAGGACCCGTTTGAAGTTACACCCCAAATATGTTTAAATGGTGTGTTTGATTACTTGTAAGCTCTGGGCGGGGTAAGAAAAATAACAAAATTTGCACTTACACCCTTTTTGCGGTGTAACCATCGAGGCATTAAACTCAAATAGAATAATTAACCATTTCAGTACCGTTATTCATGTTCAAACATTGTAAATGACAAACATCAATTAAATGCTGCAAAAGTTTTGCCAATTAACTCATTTTACATAGGCTCAAGTGCTTGTAAGACATTACGGAGCCATTTTAAATTATTCATGGAAGCATTTTTATTTCACAATAACCTGGATAACTAGGTGAAATTGAGCACTCACTTTTTTTTATTAAACTCTACTCCAAATAATACTAGAAGATCGCAGCAAGCCGTGCGCGTGGGCGGTTGCGTTTTGAATTTTCCATCACGTTTGCTTCGGTTCTGCGTTTTCAATTCGGCTGGCGAAAAATAGAATCGGCTGATGGTGCTACGCCACTTGTTTTATATTTTGCAAATATTTGTGGTGCTCTGCGGCTAGATTTTCACGTGATTCGCAGTAGTTTGGTCTGCACCACGTCACCCGGGTCTTTTTTTGTTTACTTGTGATTTCAAGTTCTTTTTGCAATGCAATTGTGCGTGGAAGTGAAAAGTGTTTTTATAGCCAAAAACTTCAAAAACAAAGTTTTTATGATGTATTACATATTTTGTACAAATGATTTGAATTTCACCGTAATCTCAACAGCTGAACAGTTCGGTGAAATAAAACACCGTAATTACGTCGGAATTTTACGGATTCCGGTGAATTTTTACCGAATACTGTGAAAATTTACCATACTCCGTTAATTTATTTTACCGAACCGTTTAGCTGTTGAGATTTCACAGGAATCCGTAAAATAATTTAAGTGTGTAGTGAAGTAGTCAAGACGGAAGCTGATAATGACTCCAGGCAGTTCTATGCGCTATAAGGGTCATTTTGGCGAAGGAAACTTCAAATTTTGGTGAAAAAGGGTTCGCAGCAAGACGCGTGCGCGTGCGGGAGTGGTTCATATTTACAGTTTTCGTATCCGCTTATGGCTAGTGGAACAATGCGAATCTTTCGAAAAAGTGAAAAGTGAAGAGCGAGTATTTTGTGATTCTTTGTAAGTACTGTCACAAGTTTTCCTGAGCTGTATAATAATACCCAAGTAACCCAAACCACTAAGCCGTATGAATCGGCACCAATTCGGTTCTATAGTCGAGTTAAAGACATGTCCAACAGGGCTAAATAAATCTACATCATATCAAAGGCACATGATTTGGCTGATAGACTGATAAGTCTCTGAAGTGAGAGAGGCCAAACTTTTTTTTGGCAGATGAATCGAAAAGGAAATAAATGTTTATGTTCTGTATTTTGTTACTTTTTATGATCCTCATGAAAGTTGTTTTTTTTTGTGTGATCCAGGATCGATACGATGGGCGATTTTCTCTACGTTTCCATTGTTTCTTCTGCTGGGTATATAAAGGAGAAAAAATGCTGTATCATTTTCAATTAAACTAGCAGAATCAATTTATTGTGCTGGCAATGCTACAAAGTTCATGAAATCAGTCAACAAGCTGACTCGAAATCCACTGAAAGCTAACTAAATTTTATTGTAAAGAATTTAATCATATGAGCGATTGGCTATAATCCCAAAAACACTATTTATAATCCAATCACTCTTTGCTTGTTTTCCTGGTTCTTACATTTGTCCAGCGTAAGCAACTACATTTTCAGCAAGGAGACGATTTATCAGTTTCTTGAAATCCATTACTTTTTCCACTGAGGAATAGCAACCATGTTGCTGGTGTATATTTTTTTTATTTCAGAATATGTTTGCCATCACCATTTATTTGTTTTGGTTGAAATATGTTTTGCTAAAGTTGACATAAATTTCATGACATGAGGGCTTGACAGCTGTCGCATACGGCTCTACCCCATTTGACATAATGCCATTTGGCATAACGCCGTTTGGCATAACGAACATTTGGCATAATTTGAAAAACACATTTCCGCATATCATATTTTTTGTCATTGAATTAGTTTATGATAAATTTATGTCATTCTTGCCTCTATACAGTAGAATTGAATCACGTATGAGTACCAATTGGCGCTTTCCAAGTCATACTTGCAGCTATGAGTACGTCCCAAATAACATTGGTAGCTGAACAATAGCTTGTTCAGCATAACGCTGTTTATACAGCCTGTGATTCAGCTACCAATGTTCCCTGGATTACTTGGGATTATTCTACGAGAGGGGCGAGGTGAGAGTTGCCAGTTTTTCATGTTTTTTGAAGTGGTTTGTGCATGACCCCCCAAAAGTTCTATAACAGGAAACATCTTTAATTGTTAGAAAAACTAATGTAGCAATCCTCTATGGCATTTTTGGGTGAATCAATGGATAGTTTCTTAAAAATATCAACGACCAACCCTGTATATGTTCTGGGACAAATTCCTGTGAGCATTACTGGAAGTAATTCATGAGAAGTTTTTGGAACATCCATAGAGAATTATCAGAAGACTCTTGAATAATCTTTGGAAGAGGTTATACATTAATCTAAGACCGGTCGTATCGCGTTATACAGAATCTATGACATTTGGTCGATTGACATTTAGTCGAATGACATTTGGTCGAAAGTACATTTGGTCGAACGGACATTTCGTCGAATGGACATTTGGTCGAAAAGGTTCAGTTGCATCAGAAAGAATCTGATATTTGGCTGAACCGACATTTCATGGAAATCTAAATAGTATGGAAACAAAGTTTTACGTTCAGTCTGACTATCGTCAAGAGTAGCATTTTATCGCATATACAAGAGTGATTGAAAAATTGTGAACATATCAGCCATTCAACTAACAATCTTTATGCGATTAGCAAAATTTTGTTTTTCAATTTAATGGAGCTCTCCCAACACATTGATGAATCTTTTTTTCCTTCAGGTATGTTCAACGATTTTATCTCGAATCTGATCTTAAATGGAAGCAAGCTAACTTCTGTCTCCTCAGTCTGCTCATATTCCCTTACCCGATACATATAATCAGCACAATTTATTTGCTTGAGGAATTTCATTAAGCTGGAGATCACAATAACCCAGCCTGCCGTTTTAACTCTGATTTCCGCATTCAAAAATCTTACCCACGTCCGTAAGCTGCAAGACCCGGAATTCACAGAGAGATCCCGAGTATTCCCTCCAAATTCTTCCATCAGATGAAGATCAGCAGTTCATCACGAAAAACTATTACATTTCAAAAGAATAATAAATGATGAAATATTATGTTCACATCGTGGAGTAACTTATTGAGAAGTTTTTCAAAGAATGATGATATTTTCAAAGAATAATGAATTCACTAGTGCTGAATATTTCAGACACTGTACAAAAAAAAAACTATTTATAAAAAGTTTATTTGAATAATCATTGAAATCCAAGATTTGGTCATAACTTCAAATTACAAATCAAAAGAGGTATAAAATTTGAAAATAAGACTACATTTAATGTCCTATTTTTTATTCAACAAGGGTTTATGATTCAGGTTATTCAAAAGAATACGTTATCTTACCAACTTTCCAAACTTAAAAAAAAAAACAATAAATTCCGTTCAACCAAATGGCATTAAACCAAACAAAATGTTCCAAAGCAATTCGATCAAATGTCCATTCGACCAAATGTCCTTTCGACCAAATGTACTTTCGACCAAATGTCATTCGACCAAACGTCATTCGACCAAATGTCATTCGACGAAATGTCCTAAAGCCCGCTATACAAAGTACGAGTGTGGTGGTGCTAGCGATGTATGAACATGCGATCACTCTTGATATAATCTATCAAAGCATTGCTGAATCTCTTGTCGATTTTCAGAACAATTCCGATAGAACTCCCGGAGTGTCAAGAAGTTCTTGGCTGATTCAAAATTTCCGTAGACATTTCTGGAAGTAGTTCTTAGTTAGTTATTGAAAAATGATTTCACCAAATTCCTACTGATACATTCCGGTCTCTATTTTAATGCCAGTCTCAAAGTCTCGAAAGTCTCTCATTTTCCTTATTTTTCTTGCATTGAGTCCTGATGCAAAATTGTACAGGCTCCAGAGAAGCCTTCATAGACTATATCGGAGTTCACCGAGAAAAAACTTCAGAAATTTACATAGTGATGATACCTCACAGATTTATTTTTCAGAAAAAAATTCTTGGCGTTTCCCTGGAGACATTCCTGGGAGAAAAAGTTTCAAGACTTTAGAAAGCCTCTTAGAATTAGTGGAGGAATTTGTGTAGAAATCTTAAAAGGAATTTCTGGAGCAATTGCTGAAGGTATATTTCTCTGATAATTACCGAGTAGTGCGTGGTCTTTCGATTCTGTTGCAACATTGCGTTTATGAAATTCAAACTAACTATGAATGGTGTATCGTTACAAGTGTCGCGGAGTAGCAACTATTGATATTTACAGTCAGTTTATGCTAAGCTATATTTTTTCTGATATTTACCGTGAATGAATAATCGTTTAAATATTTCAGGTGCCCTTTGATTACAATAAAAAGGGTGACAACTAGCCCATAAACAAATACTGGTGAGCGCAGATTTGGTGGAGATTTTTTTTTCTTAAAATAACGATTTGTGAAACACCGTGCCATCCGTAGCTGCATCATCATCATCATCGCTAAATCATCTCACCGAGCTGAGCTGGTGCAGTATTGCGCGCGCACTTGCAAATCTAGAGCGAAACGTGAAATTGAGCGAAATTGTTGCAATCGCATTCGGGGGGTTTCTACAGACACACAGACCACACGCCATTATTAGTCACAGATAGATTGACGATCGGAGTGCGATACCGTGGTTCTGATCTCGTCCAACAAATGGCAAAACAACTGTTCGCATTCAGAAATTGTGCTCGTCACCGTTTATCGTTATTCAAATGGAGTTGGAGTTGGAACTATGAAGACTGTCATTGGAGGAGGAATAATTCAGTAGACTCAATGGAAGCGTTTCATAATCATACGCTCTGGGTGCTCAATAATAATTGTTAGAATCCGATGGTATGAGTTTGCATAATTGGCAAGGAAACTGTTCGAGAAGGATGTTTATTTGTGGATAACGATGGACAATTCAATTCTTAGATAGATCATAATTCGCTTAATTTGTGCTACTCTGACTTTTAAGGTGTAATTGATCACAATGACGGAAATATGTTCTGCTTCTCAGCTTAGTGTTCTTATGGGCACTTCCACAGTTATTAACTGAAAGCTTTCTTTGCCAAAGTTGCCATTTTCGCATTCGTATATCGTGTGGCTTGGTGTTGATGTCTATTCTCGTAAATTACGACTGCACACCTTCCTTAATCGAGTGGTTAGAGTCCGCGGCTACAAAGCAAAGCCATGCTGAAGGTGTCTGGGTTTGATTCCCGGTCGGTCCAGGATCTTTTCGTAATGGAAATTTTATCGACTTCTCTGGGCAAAAAGTATCATCGATATATGAATGCGATAATGGCAACTTTGGCAAAGAAAACATTAAGCTAACTGGGCTCTGCCCTAGTGAGGACGTAATGCCAAGACGAAGAAGATAAGGTCCAATATTAAGGCAAATAATGCAAATATTTTGTAAATCCAAATGCTTAGAGTACGTTTTCCTAAAATCATTAAAAAGCACTTGATTCAGACTGAATAAACATCGGTCATTTGAGCTCGAGATATACGCAAACCCTAACACAATTTTGCGATCACCCTAATGAATTAAAACTAACAGTTCACGTTGTCTACATCACTAATGGATATTGTAAACTTCTTTTTCGACCTAACTCAACGAATCTGTTTCAAAAACGTAAAAGTTATCACATCACACTTTCAGGTGTAATTTTCGCCGACACCGTAAATCACATTCTTTGCTAGAAAGTGTAATTACCATTTGCAACCTCACTGCTTAACTGTACCGTTCAGCTTGCTTTGCCCACTAAGTGACTTCAATTTCGGTTAGTATCTGCCTTCATCTCGCACTTGAAGGCGCAGCATTTAAAATTATGATTTATGATCAACTTTAATTTCGCTCGTGACTCCGGCAGAAACCGATGATGGCCCAAGAAGGTTCGTCTAATGGGCAAGAAAAAAACTCGCGAATTTCGGCACAACACAACCTGATGGCAATTGAATTGATGAAATTACCTGTTTGGCGTTAGTTCATGCGATCACGTTATTCGGTTGTTAAAGCTATTGCTGCTCGAGCGTTCTAAAGCTACTTAACAAAGTTGATGCCAGAAAAAAAACACCCGTCCTAACAGTACCGAAGAACTAAGGAACAAAATATGTGTTTCGCAGAATAATTCTCGTTCGGTTTTTGCGCTATACGGCAGTAGTTTCCGAATTGTGTGCCACGATTCATAATTTACCTACTCGGTAATCAGCTTATAATATTTGAAAAACAGAAGAAAATATATACTCCATATTTTGGTTTTAGAAATCATTTAGCAAAGAGTATGTGATATGGGCCTTCCTTAGCCGAGTTGTAGGAGTTTGCGGTAACATAGCGAAGCCATGTTAAAGCGTTTGATTCCCGGTCGGTTCAGGATCTTTTCATAATGGAAATTTCCTTGACTTCCCTTGGCATAGAGTATCATCGTGCCTGCCACACGATATACGAATGCGAAAATGGAAACTTTGGCAAAGAAAGCTCTAAGTTAATAACTATGGAAGTGCTCATTGAACAATAAGCAGAGAAGCAGGCTTTGTCCCAATGAGGACGTAATGCCAAGAAAAAGAAGATGTGATAACATCGGAGAAAACTCTTTCATAGCATTCATTGAATCTTATAGAAAAATACATGGAATTGTAGTTTTTCGACTGGACAATTTAGCTATCTGAGGACATTTTCGGCCTTAGCCTGAGTGTCAGTTTTGTGTTCAGTCGAGAATGGATTGCCAACTGGTGAGTTCCTTTCATGCTTATGATAACACATTTTTTCTTGAAAGCGTAACTTTTATGTAATATTAAAAAAAAACTTGGTATGGTTCGTCACTATAAGTGTCGGCATTATGCTATTTTCTTATACAATTTCAATATACATATATTTTTCTCTTTTTGACATTATTAAAAACTATCTTTTGAATTGTTCGACATTGTGAATGTTGACGTATTTTTTAAAACTTCTACCATATCGAGACAAAATGCACAGTAATACTCATATGTCATTTTCAAACAAACTATGTATGGTTCGTCACTACAAGTGTCGGCATTATTCCTGTTTCATATAATTTAAAATATATACATGTAATTTTCAGTTTTCGACATTAATAAAAACGTCTTTTGAATTGTTCGACATTATAGATGTTGACCTATTTTTTAAAGCTTCTACCAAAAACTTCTTGAGACAAAAATACAAAACTAGCTTTAAATACAAGTCGTATATTTCCCCCTTGTCCATGGATCGCATCACCGACCAGAGGTGACTCCCAGATCTTTTCCTCCCTCACTAATAAACACCCTTCCCGTGGTGATTGTGGAGATGCAGAGGTATTCTCGGTCTCTAGAAGCAACAATCATTACACCCTAACAATCCTTCCCCATCCCAACTGACTGTAAGGACTTGGCCGGCGCCGTTATTGATCAATAATATTAGATCTGCTAAAATTGCACTTCGAGAGTAAGCGGAAACTCCCATCCCTTATTCATTTGGATCGTAGTGCAATTCTTACCAGTTCCGATCAATCACGGAGTAGCAACCATTGACATGTACAGTCAGTCTATGCTATGCTATGCTATGCTATGCTGAGGACATTTTCGGCCTTAGCAGTCTTGAATAACGGCGAAAACAATTTTGCCTCTACATCCGACGGTTTCGGTTGTTTTATTCTTTCTTATTTTATTATTAGTTTGAATAAAACAACCGAAACCGTCGGATGTAAAGGCAAAATTGTTTTCACCGTTATTCAAGACTGCTAAGGCTGAAAAATATCCTCAGATAGAAAAATACATGGTTCAGAGTTTTTTTTTGAAGGCACCAATGTGTTCCAAAGTATAGCAATTCAGGCTTCACCTGCTAATATTAGTTCGTATTAGTTAATGATTTGTTCGAAAATCGTGTTTGAGAACCTCTGCTTTACGGTATAATGCCACCGCACGTGGTTCACTGAACTGTATTGCGTTCAAGACAGCTGCTGCGACTAACGCGATGACGATTATAAGCGAATTCAACACCAATCGGCTTAAATCAAACAAGTTCTTGCGGACATATTTGCCGACCGACCGACCAACCGCCGTGTTCGATGAAAGAAAACCAGGAACCGGGACCTAATAAGAACGGGACAAAGTGACGAATAGAACTCGGTGTCTTGGAACGGGTCTTGGAAATTACAGGTTGCTAGTGTGACTTCTCAAACGGCAAATAGGACGCTTCGCGTGAGGCAATATAGGACACAAATAGGACCAATTAAAATTAGGTGGACTAGATAGTGGATGAAAAAAAAAACTTGTTCTTGTTTCTGACAAGTCTTATCGGGAAACGATTAAAGGGGGATTTTGAGCGTAACCAGATTATTGCGAATACTGCAGATGGGATCGAATTTTCAGCTGTCAGCTCGTTCGATTGAAAACAAATTTTGGGAAGGAATAAAACCAACTTAGTGTAAGTTGTCATGAGTTCCGAAAATGTATCAAATGATTCTAAATTTGGTGGTCGACATTAACATGTCGCTGTCATACTAAGATACCGATCATAAGATGAATGTCTAAACATATCACAACTATGACTGAAGCTGTCTAAGTTGAGATTACGGTTTTCTAATGGATACAAATAAATGTTTAAATCTTTTAAATTGGAATGCTCGTTCCAAGCATGGTAAAAAGGACAAAACATATATACAACAGCTATTACTGAAACTTATTTGAAATCTGGATCCAAACTTTTTTGTTTATCGTAATGATCGACTGGATGGAGCATGTGGTAGAGTTGCAATCATCATTCATAGCTGTATGGTGCGCATCGTACCTTCGTGCTGTGCGTACACGAATTCTCTCTGCTTTGGGAAGTTTTTCTTTAAAATTACCTAAAGCAATAAAACAGTACTTTTCAGTACTATCTTTTCTACTATTGATCAATTTGCGATCCTTGTTTGGTCCCGTGCCTTCGATTTTTCGTTGAACCCGTTGGCGAAAGGTAGCGGTGGTGATCCTTCTTGGACACCGTCTTGGGAAAAAAACCTCTTAGGAGGTCTCGTCTTCTCTCGTTTATTCACTAAACATGATTGCAGCTACAAACAAAAGGAAGGGTGAATCTCTGAATTCACAACTTCCTTCCAAAAAAGTGGGATTTAAAACTGTCACTAAACGTGACAAGAATGGAAGAAAGGACGTTTCTCCGGAATGCGAACTTTCTTCCAAGGGTGAAATGAATAATGTTGATAATAGTATCGAAATGGGCAATCAGTTCGATGCTCTAGACACATTTTCCGAACACCAAATCGAAGCAGTCTCTAGCCCATGCTCTTCGATTCAGGTGAGGAAGCAAAGAGTGCCGCCTATCGTGGTCAGTTGTTCCGAATTTAGTGGATTTAAGCAGGAGATCTTGAACTCCATTAGGGGAATCAAGGTTTCCTTCCAAATCGCAAGGAAAGGAGATTGTCGCGTTTTGCCGGATACTCTTACAGATCGCGAACTTCTTCTCAAACATCTTGAAGAGAAGAAGCACAAATTATTTACTTATGACGACAAAACTGAATGTTTGTTCAAAGTCGTCTTGAAAGGTCTCTCAAGTGACTATAAATCACCTGAAGAGATCAAAAATGGAATAAATGATTTACTTGGATTTTCCCCAGTCCAAGTAATCATTTTGAAAAAGAGAACCCAATCTGGCATTGTTCGGAAAGGGCTTTCTCAAGAATATTATTTAGTTCACTTTAACAAAAAAGAACTAAATAATATTAAAGCTTTAGAAAAAGCAAAACTTTTGTTTGATGTCCGTGTGACATGGGAACATTTCCAGAAACTTGGAGGAATTTACCAGAACCCCACTCAGTGCCGTCGGTGTCAAAAGTGGGGTCATGATACAAAAAATTTCCGCATGGATGCTAAATGCATGATTTGCGGAGGATCTTCTCACGCTAAGGACGTCTGTCCAGTGATGGAAGATACCACCAAGTTCATATGCTCTAATTGCGGGGGCAATCATAAGTCAAATTTTTGGGCTTGCCCTTTGCGTAGGCGAGTCGTCGAGGCTCGTGCCAGGCAGATGAACAGTAATATCCGTTACGATAACGGTCGTTTTCGCAACTTCCATGGTAGAGTATCGAACAATGCTCATTTTTCAGTTAACGATCGCTTGATAAGGAATCATGCCCATCAGGTAGATCATAATCATGCTCATTCACAAACTAATTTTAATCCGTCAGGTAGCCGTTCGAATCTTCCAATTTTGAATGTATCCACCCACGGAAAATCCTTTGCCGATAACGTTGCAGGTAATTTGAACTCCTCCCCTGTTCATACTGTGAGTACCCATTCTAATTGTTTCAAATCAAATGGAAAAAACCCTGCCGCCACAGGAAACTTCTACTCCGCCTCTTCGTCTACCAAAAATTCTAAAGGGAAACCATCAGATAATGTACCCACTTCAAGTGATATGTATGCCTCTGATTTTAATTTTCTAACTGAACAATTGAATCTAATGATTGATGCAATGTTCAAAGCCACCACTATGACTGAAGCAGTCCAAGTTGGTGTAAAATTTCTACGATTATCTAATGGATCCAATAAATAATAATTTAAATATTTTAAATTGGAATGCTTGTTTCTTGAACGGTAAAGAGGACGAGCTGTTTAATTTTCTTACAGCTAATAACGTGCATATAGCAGTTATTACTGAAACTTATTTGAAACCTGGATCTAAACTCAAAAGAGATTCTAACTTTTTTGTTTATCGTAATCCCGATCATGTGGGGGGGGTCCATCCCATTACCCCGAACGCCACTACCCCGAACGCCACTACCCCGAATGGGTCACTACCCCGAAAGCCACTACCCCGAATGGGTCATTACCCCGAACGCCACTACCCCGAATGAGCCATTACCCCGAATAGTATGAGATGTAGGCCAGTATCTTGCTTTGCGGGCAAAAATGTTAACCATACTGTTAAAAAAATCATTTGACTTTGATCATCATATATTTTCCATTCTTTCATATGTTTGCTATTTTTTTTAAATATCTTCTTCTTTTTTTCTGAGGCAGTACATGTTTCTCAGCTCAGTGGGCACTTTCGCAGTCCAAGGGGTCATTCACCAATATCATAACACCGAAAATTGCCATTTTTGATACCCACCCACCCCCGTCATAACACTTTTTCTATGGAAATTTCACAAATTTTGTATGAGGTGTAACATTTCGAGAACAACCTACCTACCATAATTTTTTTTGTCACCTTCACCGTTATGAAATTTGTGAATAGGCTTTTAATAGAACAAGCCTTTTATTGACTGAGAGCTTTCCTAATCAATTTACAATTCTTGTACATGTGCTTCTATGCCCAGGAAAATCAAGGAAATTTTCGATGCATTAAGACCCACCACAGGAGGATTTCGAACATATACCCTCAATATGGTCTTGCTGAACAGCTGCGTGCTCACCGGTAGTTAGGCTTCTTGGTGGTGATTGCATTTCAATTTTGTTTCCATCAAATATTTTTCTTTCTTATGTATATAGGTTTTGTGATAGCATAACATTATTACAGTGATTATTCACATCATAGCTGCAAGCATTTCACCAGAAATTTACCCTTCTTTCTTAAATAGGCTGTTCTTCTAAGTTTTCGTTGGATGACCCATGTAACCACTACCCGCTTATCTACCTTTTTGGTCTTATAGGGCTATTATACGGCTAAAATAGGGTATGTCAGCTGTTTAATAGCAGTATATTAGCACGCAAAACGAATAAAAGTGCTATTTGGTTACTTGGGGAGCTAGTCACGCTAGTATTTTTATATGGAACATATATATATATATATATATATATATATATATATATATATATATATATATATATATATATATATATATATATATATATATATATTTTAAAGGAGGTATCCTCAAGGCATTCATTAAAGATAATCCTGCTATAATTATAATAAAAAATATCCCTTCTTTTATCTTTTTGTATTGAAACAGTCAGGTCGATTATGGAATCGCTTACACTTTTCTACCATCATCTTAAATCAACCTCAACTATTTCTTGTGGTTACCTTAAAGAAATTCAGCTCAATGATCCTACAAACCAACGAAAGTATTAACTTTAGAGGCTATCAAATGGTGTCGTTTTTCTATTAGGTTGGTCTTTAAGCGGGTTGCATAGAACATCACTTGCAGCGATAATATCAGAGTGATCTTCTAAAGTACTGACCCGATTTTGTCACCCCATTTGAAGGAAAACTTGTTGTTCCTATCATTTCATGAAAGAATTTTCTCCAACATCTTTTTAGTCATGTTGAATTTATCATGAATATGCTTCAAGTAAAGAAGAAAGAATATTGAAACATTACTTACATTTTTAAAGAGAGCTGAAAAACGTTTTCAAAAAGGGGCTGACAAAATCGAGTCATCTATGTATTCCCATCGTTTACGTAACAAAATCTTTAACAAGATCTTAATGCTAGTAGAGTAAGTGAGTGGCAGCGTTCAAAACCAGATATTACTACACCCTAATTTTGTGCATTTTATAGTTATCATTTTCATAATAAATTCACCCTTCTTTTCGAAATAGACTGTTCTTAAAAGCATTGCGAAACTTAGTATGTAAAAATTATTTGCTGAGAGCTTCTTTAATACTCATAAATAATCGTAAAATTATCTCCCCACCTTCTGATTATAATTAGTCTCAATATGTTATGGATTCGGGGTAATGGCGTTCGGGGTAGTGACCCATTCGGGGTAGTGGCGTTCGGGGTAATGACCCATAAATAATCGTAAAATTATCTCCCCACCTTCTGATTATAATTAGTCTCAATATGTTATGGATTCGGGGTAATGGCGTTCGGGGTAGTGGCATTCGGGGTAGTGGCGTTCGGGGTAGTGTCATAGAGTCTGTGGGGGAGTTGCAATCATCATTCATAGGCGTATGAAACATCAACTGTTTTCGTCATTTGAAACTAAAGTTTTTGAAACTTTAGGTGTTTCTGTTGAAACACAGCTTGGTAAATATACTTTCATAGCTGCCTATTTGCCTGTTCAGTGCTCTGGACAGCAAGTTAACTTGCTCAAAACTGACTTGCAAAAATTGACTCGCAATAAGTCAAATGTTTTTGTCATTGGTGACATTAATGCCAAACATCGGTCATGGAATAATTCTCAAAGTAATTCCAACGGCAGAATTTTATTTGATGAGTGCTCTTCAGGATTTTTCTAAATTCAATACCCTGAAAGCCCTACGTGCTTTTCCTTTTCTAGAAATCCATCTACGATTGATTTGGTCTTAACCGACTCTAGTCATCTTTGTAGCCAACTGATTACTCATGCTGATTTTGATTCTGATCATGTCCCTGTTACATTTCAAATATCCCAGCGATTCTCAATCCTATCAGCTCCACTTTCAATTATTTTCGAGCCGACTGGAATATCTTCTTCTTCTTGGCATTAACGTCCCCACTGGGACAGAGCCTGCTTCTCAGCTTAGTGTTCTTATGAGCACTTCCACAGTTATTAACTGAGAGCTTTCTTTGCCAATGTTGCCATTTTCGCATTTGTATATCGTGCGGTAGGTACGATGATACTCTATGCCCAGGGAGGTCAAGGAAGTTTTCATTACGAAAAGATCCTGGACCGACCGGGAATCGAACCCAGGCACCTTCAGCATGACTTTGCTTTGTAGCCGCTAACTCTAACCACTCGGCTAAGGAAGGCCCCAATATTCAAAATGACTGGAATATATATGAAACATATAATGACTCTAATCTTGATGTTAACATTCCTTTACAAACAAAACTTGATATTGACAATGCTCTTGAAACTTTAACAAATTCCATTGTTGAAGCTAGGAGCATTGCAATTCCAAAATGTGAAGTAAATCCGTGATTATAAAAATGTGAATCCGTGATTATAGACGATGATCTTAAGCTCTTGATCCGTCTTAAAAACGTGAGGAGAAGGCACTCGCGATCCTGCTACGAAAATTATATGGTAGGATTTGCAGAAAGAAATCAAGAAACGATTTTCACAACTAAGAATCAAAAATTTTGAAAATAAAATTTCTCAATTGGACCCTGGCTCTAAGCCCTTTTGGAAATTATCTAAAATTTTGAAAAAACCTCAGAAGCCAATACCGGCATTGAAAGAGGAAAACAAATTATTACTAACCAATTGCGAAAAAGCTCAAAAATTTTCTATGCAGTTTGAAAGCGCGCACAATTTTAATTTAGGACTTACTAGTCCAATTAAAAATCAAGTTACTCAGGAGTTCGAAAATATTCTCAATCAAGAGAACGTTTTCGAAAATTCGCGTTCATGAGTCCTCTCATGGCGTAGGGGTCACGCGCCCTAACTAGAGATCAGTGAGTCGTGAGTTCGATTCTCACTGAAAAGACGTGTAACTTTTTCGCAAATCTTCACATCAATTTGTCCATCTAATCCAATTGCAAATTATATGTAATGTTTAGCTTTTCGGTAGTTGTTAAACTTCCACTCGGCTGGTTAGCCGTAAAACCACGATTCTTAATTAAAAACAAGTATAAATTTTTAATATTTTCGCATAAACCAAAAGCTCTTTATTTGAAACCTTCAAGTAGACATGTTGTCACGATGAGAGGGGTTCCAATAAATTGGTCAGATGAATGTATTTAGAGCTCATGCTAGTTACAAAAATAGCACTCATTGTAACAAATATACAAAATGTCTGCACCAACCATGAACAGAAAATACTTTCTTTAAAAATCAAGATTATTTGTGTCTAATTTGAGATTAAAGTTCAATTCTCTATTTTGGTAGAGATTTTAAGAGCCACACAATATACAAATTCATGAGATACAGGCAAAGCGAGCCCTTCAAATAATAAGCTCTGAAAATGCGCCAAAAACAGCTTCACACAGCACTTGTTCTTGCAATTAAGAAGAAAGAAGAAACATAATAAATTAGACTGGCTGCTCCATGCCTTCAAACGATGATCAGCATGACGAAACATACGCACCGCATATCCAGATCCAATAAGTACAAAATCATTGGAATTGATTTGCACGGCCCTCTCGACTAACGGTACTCTCTAGTTATCGCCCCTTACAAGGTGGAATCAGATGGATACTTGAGAGTGATTAAGTAGAAAACACAAAAATTCGTTTCACCAAATCACTGAGCCTCCATATCTGAGATGACCGAATCGAACGAAGAGAAAAGCCATCAACCATTTGTATGTCCGTCCGTCCAGTCCAGAGGCTTTGCAAGCTCAGATCGTTAAAACCTGTGCCCTCTACTGACCCAGATAGGGGAGGTTGAAAACTTGAAAACGACTGGATGGAACCCATATTCCCTCTCAGCTTTCGCCGAACAGTGTGCTGGCTGGTAGTATGTAGTGGGCCCAAGGAGGAAGAATGACGAATTGCACTTTGGTAATGAATACTTACGCGCAAAGATACAATTTGCAACTTGAATTGCCCAGTTTTGGCACCGTTGGCAACACTCGAACTCTGCAGAAGCCTGTTTTCAGTACAAGTAGCAGCAGCAGCAGCCATATCGACAACCAACGAGACCTCTCCAATCAAGTGTTAGGTCGGAAGAACGATCACTTCGGAATAATCAATAATCGCGGGCTATCACGATGGATGGCTGACGAGGCGATCGGTAACCCCAACAAGGTAACGGTTTCGAGTATCGATTGATGGGCTTCGTTCGAGAAAAGTATGCGTATCGCTGGGAAATATATATATATATGAGTTATGTTTGTCGAGATTTCGAGGAAAATTTTGATTACCGGCACCTCAATAAAGCAAATACCGAGACTCGGTGTTGCAAAACACCAAATTCTCGGCAATCCGTTCTTCAAAAATTATTACTCCAGAGATACTTTCAGAGATTTCTTGAGAAGAACTCATTTAAGGCAGGGATTGAATCCTGAGAAAATTTAGAGAATATCTCACTCATCCCTCTCTCTAACAATCATGATTTGGAGCACATCATGAGTGCCTGTTTATCGCTCTCTCTTTGGGGCTTTCCTTCGCTACTGCTGTTTATCAAGCTTGCTTTGATCGTGCTTCGAAATCAATTGAGAACGAATTCAGCAATCCCTGCTAATATACATTATTCGATCCCGATCTATTATTTTGTTTTTTTTTTTTTTCTAAGTTATTCGAATTATCATAAAACACAGTTCATATAGGTTTTCATTTCAACCGCTATGTTTTCGTTTAAAATGGCAATTTAAAAAAAAAAATCATGACGGTATTTTAGGTGGTTTACTCCGATGTTGATTTTCAGTCGAATAGCCCAAAGTAGTAAAATGTTACCGCTCGTTAGCAGCTCGTTTAAACTTTAGGCTCGTTTTCAGCAGCAGCATCCATAACAGTTTGAGCTAATCGGCGCGCGCTGGTTTTGCATATTGGTATGAAAGAACGTGACTGTCTATTTGCTTTGAGCAGTACTTGAACTTCCTCGGAAAACATATCTGCAAGGCTATGGGTTTAGTAAAATTTATCACAGCGCGGTATCATAGCATAACTGTTCGGCGTCTTTTTTGTGCTTATTCCGACAGGAAGTGTTAATTTGCACAGACAATCCCAAGACAAGAGTCGACAATAAACTTTAATCGTTCTGACTAAGCGAAGTTGCTAATGTTTGACAATTGCAAGAGTTAACACGTGGACAAAAACTTTTGCGCTCAACTTAGTGAGTATCATCATCATTTCCCGTAGCTCAGCGGAATCTCTTCATCTCAGCCTACGCAACGCTGTTTCGGTTAGAAGGTTGGACAAGATTCATTTGATGAGGAAATTTCACCTGCCTCCGCTCTATCTCCGCGTCCCCGTAGTGATGAGGTTAATTTGTGCTAATTATCAACCGCCGCTCACAGCTCGGCTTCTTGTGCGTGTCGCAGAGTTTAAATTTCCTGACAGTGGAGAAAGGTTTGACAGTGGCAGCATGTCCAACTAATGGGAACAATTTACACCAATTAGGAGATTTTACTTTCTTCGAAACCGGTGTCCTGAATTCTAAATTTTGGTTATTGCATCTGACACAGTTTTTGTCAGAGACATTTTTCTGAACGCAGTTGTTGTAGTTTTAACCACGGGATATAAATTTACGACTCTGTGTTTCTCTGAGGCACAAATTTTCTTCGCAAATGCAGCAAGACGACTGCCAGAAGGCGCACTATTTGCATTCGTAACAGATGTTCTGGAAGGCATTTCAAATGGCTCGTAACAACAATCACAAAGATAATTACTACTTCGGCGAGATGGTTATCATTTTCCACGTGCTGACTACTGACTGGATGCTGCATGCTCCAAGGTGGGATGCATTCGTTCGCGCCTCCGGAACTGGGCTAAGCCACTCAGTTATGGCTGTAGGCGTCAAGCTTTATTATGTGTTCCTTTGAAGTGGAAACGGAAGACATAGCACGGATTTGACAGGTAATGTGGGGAACTATTACTATACAAATGAAGCCTAATCTGTAAGTTTTAGTGATCTTCAAGATTTAAGGCCATGGAATTCTTGATTTTGTTTTCTCGAATGTACAATTACTTTGAATGACACTGGATAATTCAATGATAAAGGATTCGGGGAATTGTCATTTCAGGTTATGGGTCGTTCGGGGTACTGAAATTCGGAGCTATGACATTCCATTCCAACAAACATTCATGCTGAATATGTAAGTTATTCTCTGGATAAATGTTACTAGGAATTTGGGTTAATGGCATTCGAGGTAATGCAATTCTGAGTTATTAGATACAATACCTATTAGATATCAGCTTCATTCGAATGCAGTTCAATTTACGAATGGAAGGAAAAGGACATGTATGTTCAGCGCTCGTTGGTTCAAACGTTTAATAGTTATTATGTCCTAACTTTGTCACGGAAACTGGAACGGTAAAAAGAAGCATAAACTCTATTCCAACCTCGGGGACCATCGATACGTGTCTAATTCCGAATACCTGGAAGTTCAACAAAGCTTGCAAAATTTAACCTCAAACACCAGAGTCAAAAAGAGAGTAAAATTTGACAACTGATTGACTGCTTCAAATTTATGCCACCATTTTTGACCATACGCCTTCGTACGAAACTTGGTTCGGCTCCAACACCTTCCAGGCAATGACAGACAAGTTGACTCACCACTGACTGGGATCAGGCAATTCTAAACCAAAACCCGATGCCCAGCCAACGTAGGTACGCCATTACCGCAACCTAGAGGGACCTAACTGTTCCAGTTTCTGTTACTGAGCGCCCTCTGGGGGCCACCGCGCAATGTAAACGCATCGTAAATTCGTTTGATTCATGATTTTAAGGTAGGGTAAGCGTACCAGTATTCGCTCACCCTCGCCACTCTTTGGGAAAAAACTGTTGCCATATAATTTTGAAATATTTTAATAAACTAAACGATTTATGCGTCTCAATGGTGTATATTCCGGGATGGCAAATACCGGTAAATCTACCCTACGTCCGAAAGGTTTTCAGTGAGGTAGGCATGGCAGACGGTTTGGCTCTTGGCTGCAGCTGTGCAGCCGAAGAGTGAATGAAGCTCGATTCGTTTGATTTATTCGCATTAATTTGGTTGGCCAAGTTTGCGTGATTCGGTCGAATGCGCGTCCGCCGCCAACCACCGTTTGCTTTCTCTTTCCGTTCAACTAGCTACTACCGGTGTTGGCGAATGTCGGCCCGTTACGTTGCGTTGTTTGTTTTGATAAAAATGTTTGGAGCTCGATTCACTTTTCATGCGCCAAATTTTTTGCTAATATTAAGATGGGGGAGGAATGAGAAAAGTTATCCACTCGTTCATACAGCTAATTATTTTATGCTTTCAGCGATAATTTATATGTTGATTTAATCGATAGAAAATTATGCAAGCATGCCCGATTGGAAAAATAGAAATAGCATAACTATAATAACAAGAGATTTTTCTTTCAAAGCATATTATATAACAGAATTTGTCATAAATTATAGTCAGTTAGATATTAACCTCCAGTCTGCGAAAAATATGCCTTTGGGGTCATCATATGTTTCTTCTTCTTTCTTCTTTCCTTCTTCTTCTTCTTCTTCTTATTCTTCTTCTTCTGCTTCTTCTCTTCTTGGCATGACGTCCTCACTGCCCAGTAAACATTTTGGCTGGTATATTTTTTGCTATACATCATTCTATATGAATCAAATCACTCGTATAAAATGCATGAAAACGCTATATACACACCAAAGTGGAGGCCATATACGCACTTCCCACGACTTTTTCAGACTTTCCATGGTCAGTAATACGATGCCACAAAATTCCGATAGAAATAAAAAAAAAGTTTCCAGCGAGACTCGAACCCCAGACCTTTGGATCCCTAACCCAGTACCATACCACTACACCACAGACCGCTTCACGAGTATAGAGTGATTATTTGCCAATATGAAAGGTTTGCTCTACAACACACACGCTTTGTTGTTCTTTGAAGCCCACCGCCAGAAGATACCAACTTCGGGTGGTAAATTTCGGTAAAGTTATTGTGATTTCATTTGATGCTAGTCTGCATTGGTATATGATCTGTCAGTTTGTACAACTTGACGCGATTCTAGATCATACTATTTACGGCATGGTTTGTTGTCAACAAAGTTTGTCGACAATGAATCGTAGTGGAGAATTATATACTTTTTTTGTTAACATTTATTCGTTTTGATGTGGCATATTGTGCGATTCTGATTTTTGACGTTTGAATATGAGATTTTTGGCACACATTCTTATACGATACGTGGTTCACTGGGTGGAACAGAGTCTGCTTCTCAGCTTAAAGCACTTACACAGTTATTAACTGAGAGCCAAAGTTGCCATTTTCGCATTCGTATATCCTGTGGCAGGCACGATAATACTCTATGCCCAGGGATGTCAAAGAAATTTCTTCTACGAAGAGATCCTGGACCGACCGGAAATCGAACCCAGACACCTCCAGCATGGCTTTGCTTTGTAGCCGCGTACTCTAACCACTCTACTAAGGAAGGCCCCTATATTCGATATCATATTTTGTTTTCATTTTGCTATCATTTTCATTTTTTTATGTAACAGTTTTATAAAAAAATAATGCATTAATCTTGTCGCAGGCTCGTTTTGGTATCAAATAAAAATATGAATATCTCAGTGAGTTCTCAAATTGCTCTCAATGATAGCAGAAACAGTTAGCGGACTTTGGGGCAAGTGTGCCACCCCTGCTTTCTATAAAAACTAAAATATATATTTTCTCTTTGAGCTTAACAATATGTTCCTTTATAGTTTACAATACAATGATCAAAACATGATGAAAATTTCTCTATTTTTCACGTATTTACATCGACTTTTGCAAAGACAACCAAATTTGAGTGGATTTTTATAAGATTTTGTTGTTTCTAAATTGCATGGTAAAAGGTAAATTTTTAACAGATTTTTCTAACGTACTGTACATTGTGAAACTATTCAAAGGTGTAAATTATTGTGGCATTTGAACGAAAAAAGTATTTAGTTTTACATACGAAATCCAGTTTGGTTGAAATGTATACTTATTGGTGCAAGTGTGCCACCTATTTGGTAAACAAAAATTGTTGAAGTGAAATTTATAAAAATGTAAACATCATCAAAAAAATCATAATAATAAACTAAAATGCGGCACCGGTAGTGGTTTCTTAAGTATAGTAGGGGAATAACTGACATGTTTGCCCCCCAAAGTGATTTTATCTCAAAATATTCAAGAATAACATGTTTTTCGGCTTATTCGGTACCTAATACATATCTACATCAATATTTTACCGTTATTTGATGCTGATATAACGTAATATTATACATATTCGCCGTAATATAAGGATACTACTTATATTGTATTAAATGGAGACAAAAATAACCATTTTAGTTATTCGAATTGAGTAATAGAGAGTTACGCATGTTTTAAACCTTGTTATAAAGCACCACCTTATAACGGTAAACTTCAAATTATTTTTTAAATTATCGATTAGCGTCTGCTTTTTAAGTAATATTAAAAGTAAATAAAGAAAATTCCATTACAAGTAGAATTGCATGCGATGTTCATTCGGGGGCCGTCTTGCCCCATATGGGTGGCACACTTGCCCCATAGTGTCGAAAAATAGGTTATTTTGGATGATATTTAAGAAGCTCCAAAACTAATACTTTTTGAAATTATTTTCTTTTTAAATGGCACAGAGGATATGACAAGATAAGTAACTAACATCATGAGGCGACATTGGTCGATTTTATAAGCTTTAGGCAAAGTTAGAGAACAATTTGCTTAAGGTGGCACACTTGCCCTAAATTCCGCTATCAGATTTACAGTAAATTTGTTTGTTTTCAAGGGTTTTCTCGTTAAAATACTAGATTTCATAGGAAAATCTGTATTTTTGTTGTTGTTCACAGTTCAAATTTGTTGATTTTTTCACAAGATACCGCGAAATACTCTATGTTTGTGAGTTTTTCATTACTATGACTGGTCATGCCTTACCTCATATGGCATAATGTCGTTTGGCATAACGTCATTGGACATAATGATCATTGGGAAAAACAATTAAGAACACATTTCTTTATATTATTATTTTTTGTCTTAAGATTCGTTAGTGATCTGCTTAAATCAATTGTAAGTCATCTTCGGCTCTAGACAGTAGAATTGAATCACTTCCGAGTACCGACCGGTGTTTTTCAAGTCAAGCTTATAGCTGTGTTTAATTATGTGTATCCCTTCATTTAAGAGAGTAATATGAAGACTACCTATACCAGGGTTTCTCAGGCGGTGGTCCGTGGACCTCTAGGGGTCCGCGAAGCCATTGCACAACTTGATACAATTTAATGTGCTTCTCATTTAGATGTAACAACTAAGACCGTTTCGTGATTTCAAAATAATTGAAAAATTCCTGGGAGGATCTTTGCCTAGCCATTGATGGGATCCCGGATAAGTAATAACCGAAATGTTTTACTGATTGCGGCTGAAGTCTTCATAAGTTATCAACAGAAACCAAAAATTGCCAAAGTAGAAGCAAGTACTCACTCTATCATATTATTCAATAAAAACAAGATTTTATCAAGAATTCTAGGATAATATTCTGGACGATTATTTGACAAGGTCCGCGAAAATTTCCAATTAAATTTTTGAACTGGTTCTTCCCATGCTTCTGGAGCTCTAACTAATTTTATCAACATGTTCCTCAAAACATCCATAGTTATTTTGAGACCTGATAAATTTCAGGCAACGTATTAGGCGAATATCTGACGAGGATTCTGTTTATATCTGATAATATCCTTAAAAGAAATCTTTTTATAACTATTTTAAATCTTCTGAAGATTTTCAAAGGCATTACCGAGGAAACTTAAAACAAATCCCGGAAAAGTCTGCTGTATGCCAAGGCAAGGCCTGATGTTGGAATCATACTATGAATATAACCTATACAATTTTTCGGCAGGACTGTTTAGGAAAATTACTCCACTAAGTCCACTTCAAGAAAGATGCAAGGTATAGTCTTCTTTCTATATGATCGGTGGGCTTTCCAGAGTTATATAATAATATTATTACATGGTCTGTGGTAGATTCTAGGATAAATCTCGCTTGTATCTGACCTTCAAGACATGATCACTAGCGCATTTTTTCTAGGTCCTTGATGGATTCCCGGGGAAAATTTCAATGGGTAGAGTACTTCAGGCAATACAATTTTAATGTTATTTTAAGATGCGAATGATGTAATGTCTTTGCACAACTCAATGGTTATGGTTCAGGTAATTCCTGCGTTTTAATAGTTTTTGATTTTAAGAACAATTATTTTCAGTGGAAAGTTATAATCATCTAAAGGAGGTCGAAGCTTCAAAGAGGTTGGGAATCGCTGAGCTATACAATTGGGCGATGGAAAGTGAGCTCGCTTAAATCAATGTTAGTTTCACGATTTTTTTATTATCTTTATTATTGAGACTTTCAGCCGTGGGCTGGTTCGTCTCCGAGAAGTGTCACGATTTGTCGCCTGATCCAATATTCATTTATTAAGTTTTTTTTTCCAAATCCTTGAGAAAGAAGAAATAAAATATTAAGAACAGCCAATGTACGAAAGAAGCAAAATTTGAAGAGAGATGCTTTGCTCTAATAACTACAAAAATCAATTGATACGTGGTTAATAATTACGAATTAGCCCTTCAACTTTTTTTTTTATAGATATACAACACATACATTATTCTCAAAAGATTCTAATTTTGTATACAGTTGATTGGCGCACATTGGATTTCAAGCCTTTCAATTATATCATAAACTACGGATTCCCATCTACGCGACACCAATTGACCTTTGAACATTTTGAAACGTCAAAGAAAAAAAACTAATAAATTTGTTTTCATAATTAAGCCAATTGTCATTATGCCAAATGGCCATTAGACCAAATGGGGTGGAGCCATCTTGCTATAATTCTGTGGCAATTTACGGATTTTTATATAAAGTAGGCCAAAATTGTATGAATTGGACGAAAACCAGTACTGGATCGAAAATTGGTGGTCTTCCCAGATAGCCGTAGCGGTAAACGCGCAGCTATTCAGCAAGACCAAGCTGAGGGTCGTGGGTTCGAATCCCACCGGTCGAGGATCTTTTCGGTTTGTAAATTTTCTCGACTTCCCAGAGCAAAGAGTATCTTCGTACCTGCCACACGATATACGCATGCGAAAATGGTCATTGGCACAGTAAGCTCTCAGTTAATAACTGTGGAAGTGCTCATAAGAACACTAAACTGAGTAGCAGGCTCTGTCCCAGTGGGGACGTAATGCCAAGAAGAAGAAAAGAAGCTGTGTCCTCCAAAAGGCAGTTGTCACCGTCTCTTAGCTGTTGTTGTTGTTTGAGAGGGACTTTAACCCGAAGGTCATTCGTCCCTTCCCGTCTCTTAGCGTTAGCGTTAGCGTAGTTACGGTGTACTACATAGATTGGATACTAGCAACATTTATGTTTCTTTTGATAATCTTGTTCAGACTGCTGTCAGGAACAAGGCGGCAGTAGTCACCTACTTTTGGTCGAAAAGCGCGCACCATTGATCTCAAGAAAATCTGGATCACTCCCGGAGAAACCGCATCTTTCCGAACTAAACCACTAAATGGATCGGAATGACACACATTCGCCACCACCACTTGGCGTTCTCTGAAGTAGCAAAATTTATCACTCCTGGGCCCCAGGCAGGGATCCGGTTGCGGTTGCGACACCGTTATATAGGTTGGTTTAGAATGAATGCAAAAACTGGATCTCCAATCCAGCAACGGAACATGTGTGCTTCTGCTTGCGTCCAAGTCCACGTCCGATACGATATGCGGAGGAGCATAAGTGGCGCATCAATGTAGGGAGGTATATAGTACCGTCAAACGGGGTAACTTGCAACACTTTTCAACTTCAAAGCTATGTAGAAAAAAAAATTAAGGATTCAGATGAAACAAAAACCATGTGGTATCCTAATCGCCACGTAAAGAATACCACGCGGTATTAAATTTATCAACATTTGGTTTTCTGGGATAAGGAGAGACGAAAAATATACATTTTTCAAGCTCCCCCTGATGTGGGGTAACATGCAACACATAGTGCTACCAAAAGTTCACTATTAAAAAGTTAACCTATATCGTGTTATTATGAATATATAATAATTTTATGCAGTAAAAGCACGACAATAATCAAAAACAGAGTAATCTACTCTTAGTAAACTAATTATTATTGTTTGAATTAGGAGTATTAAACCAATTCGATTGAAAACTCTATTGGATGTTTACACGGGGAAATTCTAGCACATCATAAGTCTCTAAAGTTGGAAAGCCAATTTTTCTACAAATATAATGGAATTTTAAGTTATACTTCGCATAACTTATATTTTTATACATATTTCAATCAACGCAACATATCACATATTGATATGTATGCCTTGAAATAGTCTCTGTTGGTGTTTTGACATAATTATCACCATATTTCATGCAAAAAGTTCCTAATGGCAGATCCACTAATTAAAATTAACTTATAATACAGAGTAATACAGATTTTCAAAATTATTCACAATTTTCATGAAGAGAATAAAAATAATTATAATTATAATGAACCGTATTGTAAACTTTGAAATATTTTGTACCAAACGTGTATTGAATTGATTGAGGTACACAAATTTTAATGTTATTGAACAAATATATGTTAAACTTTGCTATTGCATGTGTTTTTGATGACGTGCGGCAAGAAATATCGAACAATTGAGATTAAAATTGCTGTTGCAAGTTACCCCATAAGGGTAGTCAAAAACGTTTTTGAATTTTTATAGTGTTTAAGCATCAAATTATCAAAACTTTTATATTGTCAATTTGTACACTACTAAGTACTGTAACTGATAGCAAATGCCTCGAATGACATATTTCTACCGTTTGTGTGGCACGAGGAACGATTTTCAGCATTATTTTCATACAATCCAACGTGAAATATGATTTTCACCTCCAGCAAACCAACCATAAAAGAAACAATACCCAAACACTCGCCAAAACTCTTCTGTTTTATACCTTAGGTCAATAAACGGCGAAATAAATTACAATAATTTAACTTAATGCTAAACCAAACGTTAATTCGGTTACATGTCAAAGTGTTGCAAGTTTCACCCCTGTTGCAAGTTACCCCGTTTGACGGTACCTAAACGACTGCATAGTTTAATCTGCACAAACTTGTTCGATAAACCCGTGTGCAAGATTACTACGGGATTAGCAATAAATTAGAGCTTTACACAATGCAAACAACTCATCCGGACTGTGCAAGGTATGGATCATTTATGGATGTGAGATAACATTGGGTTCGTTCTGTTCATAATTTAACGAGATTACATGTTGAAGATACCTGGTCTGTTTTCTATAGTTTTGTTTACGTAGAGTAACGATGAACTGTTTTTGGTAGATATTCTTAATCAGCAATTGCTAGATCTTAATAAAACTCAATAAATACATCAGAATCAAACTTTTTGGCAAATTGAAGATTTCTATAATCCGCGTGTTTTGCGTAAGTGTCTTTGCTTACGGATCTGCCATCCGCTTTTCGGCCCTTCATACAGTGGTATGTTGAATTGGATCAAATTTTACCTAACTGTTGATTGGAGCCGCAAGCAGAGCAAGACTCAAACAAGGATGGTGGCCACTTACATACATACATACATTCAATGATCTAATACCGATTTTGGATTAAGTTTTGTTTTTGGTGTACGATAATTGAACCAGTTTTGCCCATTCGTAAGATTTGGCATATTTTGTTGCGCAGTCCGTTCAATTTCTTCATTACCAAACATCTATCACAAATCTTATTGTTCGAAATTTATGGATTTTCCCCTACAATATTTACAGTACTCTATCACATTTATTATTATTATCGTGTAGGGTTCTTCCCTTTCCCTGTTTTCAACACTTATTCTAATGATTGAAAACATGTAACGATACTACCTAACATTTTATGCGTATACTCCACCCGTTAGCTTCTGAATACTAATCAGTTATATTATAGGAATTACCGTTCTACAACGTGAACGAACAGTGCATTTGCCTGCATTGAAATGGTTACATAAGAAAGCGGGAAGAAGAGCCGTAGAGATCAATAAAACAATCTACAGAATCACGACAAAATTGTTTGCCTTCGGTAAACAGTGGATGGTAATTTTATGGTGCATGTTTCGATTTTGGGAAAACACTTGAAGCCGATCGGGTTGTTTCGTGTTAGCCTTCGTTAGGAAAGGAAGCAGCTCCATCTATTTTCTTAATGATTGATGGCCACTAATAACGGGGTTTGCTGACGGGAGCAAAGTTATTTGTTTAAGGTCGTTCGTCGTGTTAACATGCCGTTTTTGGTTATGGTTTTGAGTTTGGAGGAGGTTTGCCTTGTAAGTTGCATGAAATCATTTTAGTTTTTCAGTTCTGCTTAACGAGATAACGCATTATAAAGCGAGTAACTTCGGAAGTTAGTTTCTTAAATTAAATCATGTTTTTATTGAACAATACGATAGACCATGTTGTTTCTACTGCTTTGGCAAGTTTTCCCACTCAAATGACGTCTAAATCATCTAAACGCCTAACTTTAATTTCAAACGAATCCTAAATTTTTGATAACATCTTTATTTTATTAAATAACACGAAAGAACATGTTCTTGCGACTACTTTTTGAATTTTTCCCGCTCAAATAACGGCTATATCTTACTTCAACTTTAATTTGAAATATTGTTTCAAATATGAACCTTGACACTTTTGATCATGTTTGACGTTCACTTACTCGACAAAAAACGCCACAGGGGTTTTTCTTTTAAGCACTGAGGTTTTTCCTATCTGACATTTGAGTTCAAATCAAACTGAAAAAAAATGAATAACTGTCCTGCTGTACTTTTAAATCAATGAAAAGCGTTTAAGAATTGTATAAGTTTTCAAACTTAAGCGTTTGCTACTAACAAATCGGTCAGTGTTTGGATTTTTATCCGAATAAGACGATCGAACTATATTCAGAGAGTGTAACAGTTCGTGGCACATCGCAATCGGAGAGCCCTATGAATGTAAACATTCACTCTCTCGTTTGGTACGTGGCGCGAGAGCGTTCAAGAGCAGCAACTCTTACAGGCTACAACAGTATCGATCCATTTGGGTGATTTATGTGTTTCATTAAATTGGTAATAACTTTTATATTTTCTGGTAATGCAGCCCTTAACAACCTAATTATAATCTCTTGGATCATCAAACACCCCTTTGGTTGTAAACATAGCACAGAAAATGGAAAATATTCGCCTCTGTTTCTTGATCAGAATGACAGTGTGCCAGCGAACGTTACAATTGGTAACACACACTTTTCGGCACCAAACAGTGGATGGTGTGTGTCTGTCTTGTTTTCGTTCATGACTCGTTATATTTCACGAACGATAAATGTCATGCGTATTGTATGAATGCAGGCTTATAAATGGGATGAAATTATAGCTCGTGTGCTGCAATTGTTCTCAGGACAAATCTCTAGACATGCTTTTGGATAAATCCTTGGCTACATTTCATCTATACACTTCTTAAAAAAATATTGACGTAAAGAATCGCAGAAGAAAGTTATTGATTCATTGAAAAATTTCAGAAGAATTGTAAGGAATAGGGTAGATGTACCAATAGTGGAGGTACTAAGCACGATTGAACTTCCATTTAGCCGCCTAAATTCAAGAAGCGCAATTAATGTACATGTTAATGTTGTAACGGGAAGTAACGACCATTTACTTAATGAGAAAAATGATTTCATCGCAGTAATCTACGGCATGTCAGTGAAAAATAATACCTCCAGTATTGGTACACTGTTCTTTTAGTTGAGGTATATTTATAATTTGTGTTCCTATAGTTGCGGTATCCGTTGTTTTCTTATGGGATCCTCCACTATTGGAACACTTTACCACAACTATTGGTACAAGCAAAGAAAGTTTTAGCAAATTTAGTGATATTTCATCAGTTTTGAAACAATTTGAACGCTCTTTTCAACTATTCTGTGTTTTAACAAACCAATACGTATATTGGCAGTGTCGGTTTTGTGGCTAATGTAATAAAATCAGTGAAAACGGCACTACCGCAACTATAGGAACACCCACAACTAAGGGAACGCTTACCCTAGTCTCAGTGGTTTCCAACCTTCTCGTAGTGGCGACCCCCTGTTAAACTCTTCGAACATGGTGCAGATCCCAAAAAAATCATGTGCGTTAAAGTTTATCATCAAAGCTCAGAATTCTTTATGATTTCATCAGATTCCGCCCCGAAATTCCAGCCGAGATTTTTTTTTCCAAAAATCGTTTAGATGTCCAGAAGTACTTCTGAATGTTTTGAAAAACTTGCTATTGAGGTTGAAGGAGCCAACTCACGATCGTTGGAAAGAAAGTTGTTGCGACGTCGAAAAAGAGAACAGGATTCACGGATCTTTTAGCGAAACTGTACCATTTATTTCACAGCGTTTTAATCTAATCTAATCTAATCTAAGTGCTTGCACAGCCAATATTGAAAAGCATCCTGGAAATACTGAAATTGCTTCCAGTATTTTCTTGTCAGCATTAATATTTGCAGCATATCAGTGATTTGATACAAATACTAAAACGGCCAGGCCCACTGTGCAGACTTGTGGTTTGAAGAAAATTCGAAAAATTACAGCGATCAGATTATTCACGAATGAATAATATGATAGACGAAATTTTTTCAAGTGTTGCGAAGAAGAAACGGGGACAACCGTACCAACCGTTCCATAATGGAAGATAGGCAAAATCGTTGGAAGTGGCGTTGCTAAGAAAGTTATTTATTTCACAGCGTTTTAAAGCTAAAAATACAGCAAAATTAGTCGATTTGATATTGGTAATAGAAATAATTCAGTCTTACAATTCCGGTGACCCTGGATAAAAAATCTACTTCTGGTCGACGGATGTGGACTCAGGTGCCACCCTAATTCAATAGACAATGTTTCCATTGAAATACACTTTTATGGATAATTAAATACAAAAGTACTTACAATAAAACGACGGCTAAACTAACCCAAATTCGTAGCTATGCCTCCCAAAACAACTACTTTTCGAAGATCACACCCTATAGTTTTAAGCAGTTCTAATAAGTTTAACATTAACGAATTATAGATAGTAATTTGTAACTCACATATGAATCCTTCAGATTAGCAATTCAGATAATATTGGTGTAATTTTAGGATAAGGAAACAGTAAAAGAAGCCTTAAAATTTGAAATAGTGCTGAGACTCAAATCTAACTTGTTGCTCTTTCTATTTTGCTGACTCATATCATCTCCCATACATCATCAGTATTTGACACTTTCTACTCTATCCGTCAGTGTCAGAAGAGTGTAACTGACCGGCGTTTATTTAACCTTCTCAATACTGAATGAACGTTTCTCCGTCAAGCTTGGATTGGGTTTAGTGCTGCAGGTAACGTTCTTAACAAAAGTGTTGAAAATTTTGCCAGAAATAATTCTTGAGAATTTTGTAAGTACCACTACTACAGATATCATTTGAAAACCTTATAAAAAGTTCTTCTGGTAGATTTGAGAGTGTTCCACTAATTATGAAAAAGTGGAAAGTTTCATTTTCAATCCGCAAAAAGTTTGCTGAGAAACTCAAGAAATTTTGCCAAAATTTGCGAAATAGCTTGAAATATGCCAGGTATTTCCAGTGCATACCTCTAGGATCGATTCGATTGTTAAATGTCCCGCCACAATTACATATTATGTTGGCTAATATATATCTAGCAACCGATGTTGAAAACTTTTTTTTTGAAAATTCAGGATAGATGTTAGTTTAATTTTTCAATTCTAATTCTAATTCCAATAAAAAAAAGGTTTAGAATCTATTATTAATAAATAGCATGGCAAGCTGTATGTTATTTTTCACGTATTTTAAAATGTATTATATTTTAGCTGGCAATATTTCATAATTGCGTTGATTAATTATTTATCATCGCTGACGTTTCGGTTCGGCTATTGGACCATCTTCAGGACCTAAAAATTTATTGGCAAAAAATAGTAATAACATGTTACAAACAGTTAAAAATAACATTTGGACACAACTCACTCGATACGGAAATCAACAAGTTAAAAATATGTTGTTAATATAAAACTCTTAAAATAAGTTAACAAATTGTCCAGCCGAAACATATTATCATATTCTATTTTGAAACTATTTGATTTCCTTCCAAAAATATAAACTATCTTTGCTAATATTTCTTTTTGAAAATAAATCAATCAAATATTCCTCACATTTATTCATCAATATAGAAAAAGGACAGACAAATGACTTCGCGGACTTTTCCAGGGGTCCGTGGACCACCGGTTGGGAAGCTCTTGCGATATATTTAAAATAAGTATCTCAAGACGAGAATTGGATAAACTTTTGAAAAAAGGCATTATTCCGTAAGAACTTCGGATGTAAGCATCGCATAAGGCAAAAAGTTATTTTATTATACGTACATTCTGAATCTCTCATTCTTCTGGCATTACGTCCTTACTGGGATAGAGCCTGCTTCTCAGCTTAGTATTCTTTTGGGCACTTCCACAGTTATTAACTGAGAACTTTGTTTGTCAAACATGCCATTTGCACATTCGTATATCGTGTAGCAGGTACGATGATACTGTATGCCCAGGGAAGTCAAGGAAGTTTCCATTACGAAAAGATCCTGGACCGACCGAGAATCAAACCCAGACACCTTCAGCATGGCTTTGCTTTGTAGTCGCGGACTCTAACTCTAACACTCGGCTAAGAGAGGCCCCACATTCTGATTGCCTGGGTCGTCTACTACCGAAACATTCAACGCTTTCGCAACAGACAGCTTCAATTTCTTTTGTTCTGCTATCCGATCTTATCTATATTTATCGGTCAAAGCTCCAACCGAGTAAAAGCAATTCATATCGCACAATACCATGAGTCTATGCTTGCATAGTTATTTATTGTCGTCGGTTGGAGTCGCTTACCATTGTTGCTCTTCCAAGTGACAAATATCAGGGTACTTGCTCTTTCCGTGTAGATAGATACGAAATTTAATTACCCCCTCGACGACCGAACGGTGCAATTGTTTCATTTTCCGCCTTCAATCACATTTGCCCATGTCTA
Source organism: Aedes aegypti (assembly GCF_002204515.2). Lineage (NCBI taxonomy): Eukaryota > Metazoa > Arthropoda > Insecta > Diptera > Culicidae > Aedes > Aedes aegypti. The sequence goes on along the minus strand of NC_035109.1, from coordinate 222,243,575 downwards.
TGGACACCTTCTCCCTTCCGAAAACTAGAAAAAAAAATCAAAACTGGCGCCAACACGAATGCACGACTGGTCTTTTGTTGTTGAGCTCCGATAACTTCACAGGTTGACGATCGCGCGTGGGCTTCGCAGTGTGACAACCACGGTTGATGAATGCTTCGTCACCGATCGTTCTTTGACTGCGGCACGAACATTACCAGGTCTTTATCGTTCGTTGGTCGTTTTCACTTTTTCGTACTGTCGCTACTTTCCCGTTACACTCAGTTCCCTCTTTCGACGATTGATGGCATCCACGATATGTGCTTTTATTGTTTTGACTAGTTTCCACGTTTTTGCATAATAAATTCATTTGCTTTTTTGGGGTCCGCATTGCGCAATTTTCATAATTAGCTACTGGTAGGTAGTAATAATAAACGGTGAGATATCGTAAAGAAAAATAGCTGATGTAACTAATAACGTGAATGCAAAAACGGACAAATTATGAATGAAGTCATGAAAAAACACTTGTTCAGGTGGGATTCTAACCCAAGGCTTTTGTATGCTAGACGAGTGCTTTACAAACTAAACTACTGAGTCACTTGACTCAATAATTCAGAAGGATGCATGTTTCAAATTCACCTTCTGAACCCAACAGCTTAGTTGGTGAAGCGCTAGTCTATCTTACAAGCGTCGTGGGTTCGAATCCTTCAGGTGGGATTTCTTTTTCATTATTTCACTCATAATATGTCCATCTATACAAACGCTTCTTTTTTCTTTTTCTTGGCATTAACGTCCCCTTTGGGACAGAGCCGGCTACTCAGCTTATTGTTCTTATGAGCACTTCCACAGTTATTAACTGAGAGCTTTCTTTGCCAAAGTTGCCATTTTCGTATTCGTATATCGTGTAGCAGGTACGATGATACTCTATGCCCAGGGAAGTCAAGGAAATTTCCATTACGAAAAGATCCTGGACCGCCCGGGAACCGAACCAAGACACCTTCAGCATGACGTTGCTTTGTAGCAGCGGACTCTAACCACTCGGCTAAGGAAGGCCCCACAAAATGTGTTAATTAATTCAATGGCCATGGGGAATGGTCAACCGATCTGCTCTATATGTGTCAATATAAATTCTTGTTTCTAATGTTTTAATTTAATCTTCAATGTCTTTTTTCCTAAAAAAAAACAAAAGCGTCCAGAAAACCTCATTATAATAACAGCTGAATTGTCCATGCATCGCTGCGATGTTACATCATCAACGCATACGCAGTAAAAAGATCGTCACTTTTTGCGATCTCTTAGTGCTCCACACAGTCCATTTCGGTGTTTTCTACGGTCCGAAATAAAAACAATTTAATAATGGCTTCGCACCGCGATGAATGGAAGTGCGAACGTGCACCTAAATAGAATTTAATTTCCGCTTTTTGTATTAACGACACAAACTTCAATCAACCAACAAACTTTGGAAACACGATCGAACAATTGGACAATTCCGTAGGACGCTATCAGGTCACACAAGGAAAATATTTGAATAATAACCATTGTACCAAGTTATACGAATTTTGTACAGTTAGTTTTCAAATAAGAACTCAAACAACCAGAAATCGCATAAAAGTTCACGTTATAATTCGTTTATTCATACTAATTACATCAAACCCGCATAAAATACTTTTTTTCTGAGTTCATTTGTACATTGTGTTTAGTCCCGTACACTCGTACAAAGTAAGTCGAATTAATCCGTAGCAGCTGTCAAATCAACATTTGTTATCATTAGTTAAGTCGCATAAGATCACAGGTTAGTTCGGTAGCATTTTTATACACTCGCATTGTATGTTATTATTCATCACATAATATATGCACATATATCGCCTCCACTTTTGTACGTAGAAGGCCTTTTCGAGACATCTTATAAGTGAAATTTTGCACATACAAAGCCTCCAGGTGATTTCGTCATACGTACATTTTGGTTGTCTGGAAAGTAGTGTTTATAGATAAAAAATGTTATTTATATCGAAGATTTTACGTACTGCTTGAAAATACATACATCTCTTGTCTATGCGATTATTGTTAGTTTTGGAAACAATTTTACACACTTAATTTGGGCTACCTGAATTCGAATATTCTTTAAATTCTTAACAATACAGTATTTATGACTATTATGGGGCACCCAATTTTCAGAATACCGCGGAAAACGCCTAAATGTAGGTAATTTCCACAGAAGTTTTCTGATATTTATTATAATTATTTTAACAAAATAAGCAATTTGGTATAAACTTTGATGATACAATCTGTTTAGTTTAAGTTTTTTTTTTCATTTTTACAAAACACATGTAAAAAACACTATGTATTTTTTACCGTGCATCTACACCGATTACCGCTGGAGGTGATCGCAGTTGCCATTAAGCACTGTGCGCCATTAATTGCTCGCAGCTGCTACTGTGAGTGCACTGAAGTCGTGCCAGCAGAGTGCGATCATTTTAAAGTGTGATATGATCGCCGGTTCGCCAAATTAGGTGTCCTTCAGTGACGGACACGGAGATCAATCGAGTGATGAATTCCGGGCTATTGTCTCTACCCATCTGTCAATCTCCGAAACGGGTTACAGCCAAATGGCTAACTCCATTTCGACCACTATGGATGTCGATTGTATGGGGCACAAACAGCCGTAGCGTTAAACGCGCAGCTATTCAACAAGATCAAGCCGAGGGTTCTGGGTTCGAATCCCACCGGTCAAGTATCTTTTCCGAATTCCCTGGACATAGGATGCTTTCCACACTTCATATTCTAAAAATGGCTAAATGATAAGGAAAGTTCTTAGTTATTAACTGTTGAAGTGCTCATATGATCCCTAAGCTGAGAAGCAGAGTCAGTCCCAGTTGGGACGTTATGCCAGAAAGAAACAGACGAGGATGGAAGTCGATGAGACTAAAAACAATACGCACGAGCTGCGAGAGCCGGTCGATGTGTGGGGTGCCCAATATTTTGGAGGTTTCGACACAGTTTGAGCTCTCGTAAAACATTTTCTGTAGGTTGGTGGGTTTGCTAGGCCAGATCCTCCAGTATGGCCGCGACCTTTACACCGAGCACTGCAATCACGCCGAGAGGTCACGCGAGATGCTGTTTTTCTTCGCTGGAATCCGGCCGATGCGTGATGAGGGTGAGATCGAATTGATGAAGATGTAATGGCGGTTGTATTTAAATTACGGTGTGGGTGAACAATCCGAAAATTATGTTGTATATTTGAGAGATTATCTCGGATGTGAATATTTTTGGAGAAGGCTTCTTCATAGCATTAACATATTATCTATTCTTCTGCTTGAAGTAGTAAAACACCCTAGTATCTATTTGACCTACCCTCATCTCCATTTGAACAACACTAATGTCCATTTAAATCACCCAAATGTTCATTTGGACTAATTCAATTGAGTCTGCATACAATTTCAGTGGTGTTATTTTTGCAATTTTCGAGAAACTACAGTGCGAAGCAGTATTTATAATGTTCGTTGGTTTGAAAAACTTATAATTCGAATGGGATGATTGTTCACTGATTTCGAGAGTTTCTTCAAAGACCTAACTAAAAGTAATGATTTACTTCTCATGTATTCTCTTAGGCGATCTTTAAGAACTGTTAAAACATTTATAGAGTGATAATTACAGAAACTTCTTCATGAATTTTCAATATGTTCTTCTGGGCATTTATCCACGATTTTTCCATTAATTTCTTCTGGTATTCTTCTGTGGCTCCCACAGATAATATTTTCGTGTTCAGATAAGATTCGAACCCACGACTCTTCTATCAGCCATTCCATGAAAAACCGATCTAGTGGGTCAACGTATTCCGGGAAAATTTGCTATTTTGTTCCTCATCCGAAATGTTTTTGGATTTTTTGATTAGGGTGACCATTTCCGAAATAGGGTGACCAAAAAAATCTCGATTTAACCAAATTTTTATTTAAAAAACAATTATAACTTTTGAACCGTTCGACAAATTTTCAATCTTTTTGGACGAAATGAAAACTAAAAATTTTGACTTTTTAGGAAAAATATAAAATTTCACAAAAATTGTTTTTTTACATGAAAAAATACCAATAATTTTCGTTTTTTCGTGTTTTGAAGGCCTCGGGACCAAAAGGGCTATTACTGTTCTCATTTTCTCCTTGAAAGTTCAGAAAATTTTACGTTTACTGTCAAATTTTCAGCGATGTATAAACATACATCTAGTTTTTGAGATATATTTTCTTGAAAATAAAAAATCAGTCATTTTTTATCGGCACACACTGTAGGTCTCAGCGCATTAGATTTATTATTTTTAAAAATATCATAACTTTTGAACAGTTTAATCGATTTCCAAACTTTTTTTATGGAATGAGAACAGCAATAGCCCCTTTGGTCCCGAGGCCTCCAAAATACGAAAAAAACGAAAATTATTGATTTTTTTTCATGTAAAAAACATTTTTTTTTTAATTCTTCATTTTTCCTGAAAACTCAAAAATTTTTACCTTTCATTTCCACCCTATATCGGAAATCGTCACCCTAATCAAAAAATCCAAAAACATGTGTATCCTTATTTTGGATAAGGAACAAAATAGCAAATTTTCCGGAGAATTACTACAAAAAGTGTCATTAACAAACACATCGCACCCTTTGAGAAATGCAACAGCGAAGGAATTATTCAAATACGTTGACCCGTTCTCAAGCCGTTTCGTGACATACAAACACCATTCCATTTTCATTTATTTGAATGTACCTTAGGGCGAAATTTAGAGGAAATTTTCGAAGCATTTCTGATGAAATTCACGACAAATTTGGACAATGAAGTGGAGTGCCAATCGGAGTCAGGAGGAAAAGTGTTAGTCGTTCGCGTCTAGTACTTCTCTCTCCAACAGTTGTGAAAGATTTGACGCGCCCTTCTTCTAACAAACCTTTCCGTGGAAAGCTCGACAAGTAGAGTAAAGTGGGGCAAAAGTTCGAGTGGGGCAAAAGTTTCTTTTTAAGATTTCTAGCTCAAATCAAATCAAAACTTATAAATGTCATGGTGGTTCGAATGCTATTCAAGTAAGAGACTTTCACTCCAAATAGCATAAAAATCGATTGAGATTTGGAAAAGTTATGGCTATTTGTTGTTTTTCGACGTAAATATTGTAATATTTAGTCAAACTTTCGATGCATGGAACCAAATGAAGATAAAATCTTTTTCTATATTTTATGTAAGGGCGTTTCTAGGCCTATCATAAGGATACTTTGACGTGGATTAGATTTTCCATAAATAGTTGGAATCAATTTTTAGCCCATAGCGGGGCAAAAGTTCGAATCTGCGGGGCAAAAGTTCGACCCATGTATAAACCCACGGAATTTTTTTCAAATTTCCTGAAATCTACATATTATCTTCAAATTCAGCGAAATTTGCTTGATCGTACGAAAAATGTCACAAAAATTTTACATTTCCCTTAGTTTTGCGAAAAACTGCTATTTTTTGGGTGTATTACAATTAACCCTGTTTTGGGCATTTTTTGATGAAAATTTAGTGTGTATTTTTCGGCAAACATAAGTTTACGGCTGGTAGAAAGTATGCCTGGCATAAAAGTATTGATATTTTGTGTTTTAGCCAACGAACTTTTGCCCCACACTAGATTCGAACTTTTGCCCCACCGGTGGGGCAAAAGTTCGAATAAGACAATCAATTTTGAAACTGTTATAACTAAAAATGGGTAAATATTTTGACACAAGTTTGTTCAGCAAAGTCATAGCCAATATGATGAAGGTTCGCTGTATGGTATTTGTTTTGTTTCATCTGCTATTATTTTCCTGGAAACTTTGATTATACCACTAAGGTCGAACTTTTGCCCCACCTTACTCTATTGCAAATTCTAATACTCAATCTGTTGGATCATATGGCTGGAAGGAGATTCTCTATTTCCCGCGGGTTTCGCGTAAGTGTTTCTACTTACGGGTCCGCCACCCCCCTTTTGGCCCTTCATACAGCGATATGTTGAATGCAGATTGATAATAAAGTTTGACCTTACTGTTGAGTGGAGCCGCATGCAGAGCAAGACTCAAGCAAGGATTGGTGGCTACCTACATACATACATACATACATTTCTGATGAAATTTACGAAAATTCATCTAAGGAAAATTTAACAATTTCTTATTAAACACAAATCCTTCTCTTTCTGTGAAATTCCTGGATTGCTTTCAAAATTTCTTGCTTCACATGGAATTAATAAAAAGTCGAAATTGTCCCGGGAATGCCTTAAGTAATTCTTTTGATGAATGTTGTTTCATTCTTAAGGTCTGTCCTGTCATCGCTGTACTGCATTGAATCGCAAAACAGTCTCGCATGTACAAGTAGCGTAATGGACTGAGAAGCTTTAACACTTCAGTAATTTTTCAGTAATTTTTTTAGAACACATTAAAAAATGACAGGAGATTAAAACATATTAAAATCCTTAAGTAATTTGCACAATTTACTTTTCACAGAGATACCTTCCCGAAAAATATAGGAGTCTGTCCAAGTCATGTTTTTTTTAGATGATGCTGATTTGCGATTATTGTTTATTAAGGAACAATAAGATTGGAAAGTTGTCCTTGATTTACTGCCGTGAATCGCAAGTCAGTCCCATCTGCATTTTCGTCAAAATTGAGTTGAGTTTAGAGATGGGACTGACTTGCGATTCACGGCAGTTTACGGAACAAACAATGTTGTTTCGTTTAGTCAGCTGAAAGGTAATTCGAATATGTTTAAAACATGATATTTATTAAATATTGGAGCAAAAGCTGATGGAGCTGACATTTGAATTACGGCAGTCTAGAACTTGAACAAAACATTGGATAGCATTTAACACTATAAGGTGCCAGGAATTAGGTTTAAGGTGAAACAACTTGGAATTCAACATCAATACTTGAGCTTGCGCTTGAGCTTGATTGGCCGCTCGTATTGCTACTTCAGTATCGCCAGATCAGCTGCACTTACACAATGAACCAACCAGATGACTGTTTGAGACATTGGCAACAATGACGTCTGCCACTTCAGAATGCAGACCAATCAGGAGAAAGAGGAGGAATTGATGTTGCATTTAAAACTGACCCACAGTAGACCGGATATACCCCTGCATTTACGTCAGTTCATGCGGGAAGGTATAGGGATATGGCAATTTTATGACAGAAAGGTTTGCTTTTGGGTTAGCAGTTTGCATATATATCAGGCATAACGAAAGGCTTGCGAACTATAAGGATGAAAGAATAGGAGCGTAGGGTTTTTTGTTCGGAGAGAGCGCGTGTGATTTATTTAGTGTTGAAACTGTTTGCATAGCTCAATATAAGTGTCAATTTATATTAAAGTGTTACTGCCTCTCTGTAGTATTAATGTCGTCACTTGAGTGAGAACGACACGTTGATAGCCTTCCCACATCTTTACTCTTCCACAATACAGTTGTTGTGGAAGCGATGTAGGTCCAATAGGCAAACAGTTTCAACACTAAATAAATCGCACTCGCTCTCTCCGCGTGTGTAGGAACATGAGATGGATGAATATGGGTTATGAAAGGGGTCCGCGTGGTCTGTAGGGATTTGAGTTCTAAACTTGTAACCAACTCAGTTATTGGATCACCAAGTGGCTCGGTAGCTTAGTTGGTAAAGCGCTCGTCTAGCATACAAGAGTCCTGGGTTCGAATCCCAGCCGAGCACGTGGATTTTTTTCATAATTTCACCCATAATTTGTCCATCTTTATCACGCGTAATGAGTTAATTAATTTGATATCTTTAGTTTTCTTTGTGAATGGGTTACAATCATCAATGGATATACTTTCGGGATGCAATGAAAATTTTCAAAAATATTTGTTTCGCTCGCGTGTTTTGCATGTTCATTTTACCACCAACAGCTGTTCAGGTAGATTGAACATTTGCATCGTTATTTGCTAGCGATAAAAATATGTGAAAATTTAACTATTTTAGTCTGAATTCGTGTTGCTGCTATAAATAACATCCCTATTTTTGATGATGTGCGATAGAACTATACAAATTTATCGTTTCTATCGTTTTTCTATCAGAAACAAAATGATATCCTTAAGGAGTTCATTTTACCCCTTCCCCTTCCTCTATTCATTGATTTGTCGTCATAATATCTTGGCCAAACCAATTTATGACGTTCATGACCAGTAAAACAGATTTCTATCCGTGTATAGAATATGGATTCATATGGAAGAGATAATATGGAATAACTTTCCTGAAGAAATGATTACTGATTTTTGTAAAGTACACGGTTAGAGGTTAAAAAAATGACTAAGTCGGTAGAAAATGACTAAGTAAATGCTTTGAAATGACTCCAGTTTCAAAGAGCTGGACTAAGCATGGCGTACGTGACATTCTTCTTCTTCTTTCTGGCATTACGTCCCTACTGGGACAGAGCCTGCTTCTCAGCTTAGTGTTCTTATGAGCACTTCCACAGTTATTAACTGAGAGCTTACTGTGCCAATGACCATTTTTGCATGCGTATATCGTGTGGCAGGTACGAAGATACTCTATGCCCTGGGAAGTCGAGAAAATTTCCAACCCGAAAAGATCCTCGACCGGTGGGATTCGAACCCACGACCCTCAGCTTGGTCTTGCTGAATAGCTGCGCGTTTACCGCTACGGCTATCTGGGCCCCGTTGCGTACGTGACATTACCAATAATAATTTAACTACCTCTCTACCGCTTTCCGCTTACGTTGGTTGACGTTTAAACATATGTAATTTCCATTCAACTTAAAACAAAAAAACAATGGAAATGACGCTGTCAGTTACATCGCAATGCACAATTGATCGGCAATCACTAAGGCGGAAGCTCCGATCAATTGAGGATGGTGATAATGATAATGATGATGATGATCGGTTGTTTGTTAGTATCGGGAAAATTGAAGGCAAGTAATTTCACCGTCGGATCGCCGTGGCCTTTCATAGTTCCAGATCCAATTGTGTGCGCGATGAGTGATGCGGTTGGAGGTAGCTTACGTTCCGACAGCCCCCCGCTGTTCGCCCTCCCTTGGAGTCCAGCATGCGACTTGAGTGGAATGATTTGATTAAAATTATTGCGAAACGATTTGAACCTTCATACACCCGGTGAGTTGCTATTTCAATTCGCTCGGATTGACTTGTAGTAGGGGAATTGAGGGCAAAATGGACTAGCCAGAAAAAAAGCTATACTGAGTTATTTTTTACTGGGTTCAAAAATGAGATTCGTCCACCTTGCTTATATGCCAATTTGAAGCTGAAAAAAAAATAAACGTCAAATTTCAAATGCAAAACAGATCTTATGCATAGTAAAGAATTCTATTGGAATTTGTATACCGTGTTGATTCATATTACGGACACTCAAGGCTTCAGTGAAGTACAACTAATCACTACACATATAAATTGAATCGTTCTGCACAAAACTTTAACGTAATCAGGCCTTGCAAACACTTAAATTTCGAATGGTGGGCGAAGATTCGGATTCCACATCTTTAATTCACTTTAATCGATAAAAATATTCAGCCTCTTCATGATTTTTATTCCGGACACAACCACACTTTCGCTTCATATTCCGGACACTTTGTTTCGAATTCCGGACAGCCTTTCTAAAGCACAATCTGAATAATCGAATCATTAATTACACGCGCCAAGCCGTTAGAAAGACGTCAAAACTAGTTGAACATTGTCAATTTTCATGGATTGCTATGTAAAATGTTTATAAAAATCATCATTCAAATTGGGAACGGCGCATTTTGAAACATTTCGAGTGAAATCTTTCCCATACAAAGTAGAGTGTCCGGAATTTGAAGCTGTCCGGGATTCGAATCAAAACGGTACTCTCAGAGAGTAAGGGGTGTCCATTTCGCACCGTGTGTCCATTTCATCCCGAATTCCCCTATCACCATGCAACAAGGTGATGGTGGTGTATGCGCCTTGCCGTGTCAGGAGAAACAGCTGATGAGTGAGATTCCATTCCAGAGAGGATGTGGTAGGTATGTAACGTTGTCGCTAAAAATTTTAATTTTCTCGAACGACTTGCCCCGGTGTCCAAACGAAGGCAATATATGAGAGAAGGGTCATAAACTGGGCAGTAAAAACCCGAACCTCCGACTATTTGTGAGAAACACGGCGCGACTTTTCACACTTTATGCCAGTGGGTTATAAATTTGGAATCTTTGCAGCTCGGCGGATGACTTACGAGAATTAATTGTGGCACCCGTGTAAATTCGCGGTAATGACTCATACCCTCATTAGACCAGCTCCGATCGAACTGAGTCAACGACTTGCAATCACTTTGGAGTTTCAGTTTCGAGGTGACGTGCAAGTTGGTACGAGTATGTACAAACATATCTAACAAATTGTATCGCTATTTGGCTATTTTGGAACATGCATTTGCTTCTCATTTCGCGAACGTGCAATACAACTAGGTACCTGAGTTGAAAAGTGAATGGCTTGAGGGTGGATACATGTTATGTATAGCATCAATATGCTTCTGGCTGTGGAACGATGTTAATTCAGCAACATCGGTCGGTTTTACCGACAAGAAGGTACTTGAGAGTCAATCACTGTGCATATTGAGAGTTTCCAGATAGTTAGCAATCAATAATCCATGTCGACACGAGGCTAAGTTTGAATATTGAAATCAATGAAACTATCATGATTCTGGTTAATTTCAAATTACGACTTGAAAATCAAGTTACTCAGGATTACGAAAGCATTCTCAGTCAAGAGAACTTTTTCTAAAATTCCTGGGAGACTGATTTGGAAGAAGTGAGAACTATTATTAACAACTTCAAAAATATGAAAGCCCCTGGCGATGATGTAACTCACTAAACCAATTGGAAATCAAGTTACTCATGGCTTCGAAAGCATTCTCAATCAAGATGTTTAAAAATGCTGCTAATATAGGAACTGAAAAAACAATCCTCTATAACTCGTTAGTTTTTGAGTTTGTCGTATACTACTTCACGCACATACTACGCCACACTTGAAACAACTCAACTCTTCCATTTTGATGTCAATTGTTGAAAGCGCAAGCTACTGTTTGCATAATGCTAGTCAAACCCAATCAGAACCAACAACCCATCAATGCCGCCTTATTTGCTTTTCTTTTGCGGCAACTTGACGCCACTCTTAACACCTTCTTTTGTCCAACAATGCGGCGAGTCTTAATTTGATCATCTACCGATGTAGGCAAACAATCGTAATTATCATCGAGACAAGTGTTGAACAACACAACACAGAGAGGTGTCGTCTTGTGGGTACTCCGAGTCCTGACTTCTATACAAACCGAGTCGTCGTAGGCAGATTGTATCTCCCTTAAATGATTGCAAAGTGGCCGACCGGCCGAGATGTAGTGGCTCTTGGAGATGATCTACCGTCAAACAGGTTGAAGAAACGCACTATGGGCGATCAGGTGGCTAATAATCGAAAAATACAACTGTATCCGATAGGTTTTTATTTTACGTCATTCCATGATAAACATTAATATTAAGATGCTCCAGGAATACTAGTGCAAGATCTTTTAAAGTTTCATTGATACAGTGTGTCAGTCATTGCAGAATCCGTTTTCAATTGATTTCGAAACACGATCAAAGCAAGCAAGAAAACACATCGCATCTGTATCGGTCGATGATCGGCAATGATTCGCAAGTTGTAACAAGCCTGACAAATAGCAACAACGAAAGAGAGAGTGATAAAACCCATTTTTGTCACTTATTTACCATTAGGGGTTGGTGTTTTACTTCACTGGCATGATAATCAATCCTCAAACATCCTTCAGCAACAGTGTCACTCAGGTTTGGAGCTTGTTAAGATGGATTTTATCATGCACTGTTATCCCCCCGATCAAATCAGAACTGTAGCAGAAAATAATAAACTGACTCTCATGATGTTTTGCGAATCATAATTGTTACCGAGAGCAGTATCTTTGAATCGCAAAACTTGTAAATATGACAAGAAAAGGCAAGTAGAGGGTCTTGTCCCGGGAATCCCGGGACAAAAATCCCGGGAAATCCCGGGATCTGAAAAATCCCGAATCCCGCGATATTTTTGAAAATCCCGAGATTTCCCGAAATTGCATGTTGAAGTAGAAAATACTGTTGTATTATTTTCAAATAATGACACAGAACAAGCTGCATGTTTGTCCGGTGACTGTTGATACAGGAATGTATTTTAGTTATTGCATTTAGCTTACTCAATAAGCGTTGTTATTGAAATTTAAGGCTACTTAAGCTTGAACTTGTTTTTTTTTCTGGTATGTTACGTATTTACCAATAAACTATTGCAGGTTACTCTACGGTTTTTTTTTGTTTTTTCATTTGTCAATAAATTCTTTGGTGCTTGAATTATCCATCATATTAAAATTGTATGAATGCCATTTTATCTGTCCGTACCCGTTTTAGTTTGCCCGGTGTACCTTACAATTTTCCAGGACGAATATGCCTGTGTTTGTCATGCCAACAATTTAAAAGCATGAAGATAAGTAAATAAGTTGCAAAATCATTAGAGTAGATTTTAAAAGAAATGGTAAAATTTGAAAGTGACTGGTATCACTTTACTATACCTTATACTACTAAATTAACTATAATAAATGCCCGTTGACTTCAACTGCAGTTAGGTGAAATATTTATGAATGAAACCTGAGACAGCATTGTTTTTGTTTTTTTTTTTTTAATTCAACTTACCCATCGAAAACAGGTTCGGGTATTGTGAAACTTGACTAAACAAAGCTTCAATACGCGCTCTGATTGTTCTATAGTCGTTTTGGAAGCATTTGATTTTTGTCCCGGGATCCCGGGAAATCCCGGGATTTTTAAAAATAAAATCCCGTATCCCGGGATTTTTTCGAGTCCGGGAAATAAGACCCTCTAAAGGCAAGCATATTTTTGATCCTCTTCTTCTTGGCATTAACGTCTTCACTGGGACAGAGATTGCTTCTCAGCTTAGTGTTCTTATGAACACTTCCACAGTTATTAAACTGAGAACTTTCTTTGCCAAAGTTGCCATTTTCGCATTCGTATATCGTGTGGCAGGTACGATGATACTCTATTCCCAGGGAAGTCAAGGAAATTTCCATTACGAAAAGATCCTGGACCGACCGGGAATCGAACCCAGACATCAACAGCATGGCTTTACTTTGTAGCCGCGGACTCTAACCATACTCGGCTAAGGAAGGCCCCATTTTTGATCTCCAGTCTATATGAAAACTGCCCATAGTGAAGACCTGCAACCGCGCGCACCGACTGGTCAATTGGTCAACTCTCAATGGCGATGATGACGCCAATGAGAATGGGCAAACAGATCACACCGTAGGACTGTTTGCTATGAACATTGGAAAAAAGACTTAATTCGATCCAAAGGTCAAATTACCAAAGGTTACAACGGCGGTGCGGCAGCACCATGGATTCAAACAAATAGCAATTGTCGAAATACACACAAACTGTTATGTCGTGCGTCGGGATTTAATTCGAAGCGATGATCTTGAATCATCGAGAAAAGTGCGTCCGTAGTCTTCTGATTGTAATTGTCGAAATCAATCAGTACCATCCGTGTCGGTACACATAAAACAGTAGTACATGTGGAGTTCATAGATGCGTCCGCCAACGGAAATCGATGATCATTGATGTAGTGCAGTAGGCGATTACCCGAGCTCTTACTGTGTTATGACCCTTGAAAGTAATTACTAGTTATATGCGCAAACAAAAAACTGGGTGGAAAATTAATGATTGCGATGGAAAAAGAGCTAATTTGGGGTGACCTTAAACAGAGTCACGCGCAGTGGATGCGTCTTGAGAAGCGTTTTTGTTTTATAATAACAGGTTATGTTTTTGGATTGAAGACAAGAAATCAACCTTACATTTGGCTTTCTTTCTCTCAATCTTTTGTATGCTCATTGCGATTGCTAGAATTAAAAGAAGTCGGGATAGTTTAACAATCATTAATGACGCGTACAAATTTCAATGACGGCCTACTTCGCCTTAACGTCCTCACAGGGACAGAGCCGGCTTCTCAGTGTAGTGTTCTTATGAGCACTTCCACAGTTATTTACTAAGAGATTTCTTTGCCAAAGTTTCCATTTCCGCATTCGTATATCATGTGGCAGGTACGATGATACTCTATGCCCTGGGAAGTCAAGGAAATTTCCTTTACTAAAAGATCCTGGACCGACCGGGATTCGAACCCAGACACCTTCAGCATGGCTGTGCTTTGTAGCCGCAGACTATAACCACTCGGCTAAGGAAGGCCCCATCTCATCTCCATATATTCATTGAATTCGCATGAACTCGCGCAGATGTAGAAAGCAATTGTGGATTGTAGTGAGTGTGTTAATACATAATCAATTCCCTGATGCGTTTTTCTAGACGCCGAAGTAAAAGCTTTTTTCGTTTGGCGCATTTTTTGTCCCGAGTCATCTGAGTGTTTTTTTTTTGTGTGTGGAAAGCAAAAGTGTTATTTTCCCGCGTCTCCAGAGTAATTTCTTATTTTGTTAGTCTGTATGCGTTAAGTGAAACTGCAAGTGGATTTGGCTGCTCATTCGAGGTTGAAGCAGCAATTGGTGAGCTCGTTTCATGCTTTTATTTTAAATCTGTTAACTATGTATGACTACACATTTTATCGTTACAACGATGAGACGTGAATATGATTTTTCAACAAATTATGAATGAATCGTCACTGGGATGTCGGCATAAGCTTTTATTCATAAATTATTTACGTTTAACATATTTATTTTAAAACACTCCTATCCTTTAACTTTTGTTTCTTGTAATTGAAAAAAACTTTACATGGATCGACACTATAGGGGGAGATCCCCCAGTGCCGGACAGCACCCAATACCGGACAAAGTCGAAACATTGAGAAATCATGGTCCAATCAAGATGGTGTATTAGTAGAAAAGAAAGCTTTTGTGTAGACTAATGTTTGCGTAGAATAACACATCCTTGAAATATGCATCCCTTTTTAAAAAAGTAGAAAAGTTTGAAAATCTTTAAAAAATTGACGTATTTTCTTAATTTTGAGCCTATTTAGTAATTATTTTGAAAATGAAAAAATACTTTGGATCCCGCAAGCATGATCGAACACAATCCTAATTTGATAGTATGAATGTATTTTGTACCATAATTGAAGTAAATATGGACAAATTACAATTTTGGTTAAGCACCTCCTGTCCCTCAGTTTCGGACAGCTTGATTTGTTATATGATATCTTTGTAATTATTGCATCAGTGTCTCAAAATACTTTCATTTTTCATGGGTTCCGTCGACCATGGTATCAAACATGCAATAAAATTAAGAAGAATGAACAATTCATAACAACATCGTAAAATGTGCTATTTTTCATCATATATAAAAGAGGTTTTTGATAGGCATCTTGCAAACTAAGAAAAATTCAAATTATTTTTGTAAATGTTGCAATTGCATTGAATTGGTAATTATAAACTATTTCTATAGTGTACACATTCAATGATGTTCAAATTTACAGAATTCGAGGCATTTCCAGATCGTGTCCGGTATTGGGTGCCACCTTTCAAGATCGATCAATTTGGTACTAAAATACATCATCAAAACTCAATGTCAAAATTCATATTTATATTTTCAAATTTATTTTTGTACACTATAAAAATGATAATATTTATCATAAATGGGTAACACGAGCCCATCAAATCAATATTTTTCGAATTATGAATTTAGTGGCTTAAGTGTCCGGTACTGGGGGATCTCCCCCTAAGTGTAGACTTGCAAAAGGTTTATTTCATTCTAAACTTTAAATGGTTCGTCATTGTACATGCCAGCACAAGAGTGTTCTGCGATGTTCCTACCAATCGAGTTCATTTTTTTCTTGTTTCCAATGAGTACAATATGATAACACATGCTTTCGTCCTGACAGCGGTAGGAATGTTGCGTTTAGGTATTTGTTCAGCAAACTTTGATTCGTCCGTCACTTAAAGTGTCGACATCATTTTCTTCTACTTCCAGTCTATGACGATTTATTCAATCAGATTTATTTCGTATTAAATAAATGTCTGAAAAGCTTTTACATTCTTATGATTAAAAACGTCAATAAAATGATCAATATTCAAATCGCTTTCAGATTAAAACTTGAAAACTTACTCTCAACTCGTTAGCTACGGTCAAAATTTGTTGCTATACATATATTTTATCCATTTTTAAAGAGATTTCGAAATTGTGGGAAAGAATATTGAAAAAAAAACCCAATCTCAGATTTTCTCTATTACACAGCAAAACATAACTTCATTACTGCAAAGTTAGATACATGTTTTGTAATTTCAAAATTATTTGTATCACATTTAATAGAAAACTTTAGTGAATAGTGTTACCAGTTAACAAATCAGTAGGCAAAGAAATTTCGCGCCAGACTTCGAATGCAGTTGTACAGTAGTCTAAACTAGATTGAATTTCAAAGGTCAAACTGATGTAAACCAATTATAATATCTTTTCATGTTTGCTTTGTTCGTAGTTTTTGATGGCCGTGTTGCCAAATACCTTAAATATCTAATGATGTAATGCAATCAAATTTTATAATAAAATTTGTGCGTCGAGAAAATATGTGAAATTTTAGTTTGAGTTGCATATGTAACATCACTTTTCAACTGAAATTGACCCTGTACATTACAGCAAAATGAGAGATCATAGAAAAAAGAAGCTTGCATGAATTTTAATGTTCAGTGTTTTATTTTATGAGTCCATTTGTACATTTCGTTTCTTTTCGTATATTCGTACAAAGAAAGTCGAATCAATCCGTAGCAGCTGTCAAATCAACATTTGTTACCATAAATTAAGTCGCATAAGATTGCAGATTAGTTTGCGAGCAAATTTCTACACTCGTATTGAATGCCATTTTTCAACTTATGAAATATGCATGCATATTAGTGTGGGACAAAATTTAGATTCCCGCTCCAGTCCACTTTTTGGATTGCACTTAGGTCCCATAACAATTGTGCAAAATTTCAGCTCGATAGGTGAAACTATATTTACGCGCCAGCCGTTCAAAGTTTGTATGGGATTTACTATGGGAAAACTTACTTTTGCAAAGAAAAATCGCCAGAGGTCGCCCATTGACCTCTATAAAAGTGCTAAACACAGATTTCGATAGGTATTTCTACGATGAAGAATATTGCCGAAGGCCGCGAAACAATCCGACACTTGTGAAAAAAGTTATTCAATGAAAACCAATTGGCAGATCACCGTTGATTAACACGTAAAGGAATAACAATAATAACACAATTTAGCAAAATCTACGAATAGTATATGCTTAATAACTTTTTCCACAAGCATCGGATTGGTTTACCATCTTCGACAATGTTGTTCATCGTAGAAATACCTACCGAGATCTGTGTTAAGAATTTTTATAGAGCACTATGGGCGGCCTCTGGCGATTTTTCTTTGCAAAAGTAAGTTTTCCCATAGTAAATCCCATACAAACTTTGAACGGCTGGCGCGTAAATATAGTTTCACCGATCGAGCTGAAATTTTGCACAGTTGTTTTGGGACCTAATTACAATCCAAAAAGTGGACTGGAGCGAGAATCTAAATTTTTCATATAACCGTGTCCCAGGCTAATGCATATCGCCTCCACTTTTTTACGTACTTATAAGGCCTTCTCGCAACATCTTGTATAGATAACATATTTCAGAGTGCGCTTCTGAAGCCCAAGCATGCGGTTTATTTGTTTTCACCGCCGGAGTGATTTTTTGCGATTTTCGTATTTTGGTGGGCAGTGCTGGTGACGAAAGTGACTAGCAACTGCCCTATCAACGATGGATTATCAATGGGTGAGCTCGTTTTATGCTTCAATTTCAAATGAGTTATATATGTAAACGCAGATGTCCTTAGTGACAATGGTTTTAATGTAACGAAAAAATGAAAATGAAAATTCATAATACCGAAAATGACCATTTTCACACGATTTTCATAGGAATCAAATTTACTCATTTAGCGCAGTATTCTTGGAATTCAGAAATGAAGTGTTTCACTGAATATCGAAAGCAAGCATATTAGGATTCGGGAGCACCAATTTTGCTTGATTTGATTTTTGCTACAAATTTTGCAAATGTAAGCTTGTTAAATAGAACATGGCACTTATCTTCCTGAGTAGAAGTAGGTTGAAATCGATAACATTATAAAACCAGGCATAAGAAACTTTGAAAAAATATAGATTCCTCACGAATTATGTGTTTCACAGTAAACTCATAGTAGAAAATTATATCTGTTGTTTTGTTATCAATTGTGTACGTTTTGTGAATCATCCCTTTCCAATCATCCAACTCCTTGACATCTATGAGGGCGCCGGTGAGTCGCTGGCCTCTGTTTAATTAGGCGTCATATCATCATCATCCTTTCCTTTCCTGGTAACGGAGAAAATGGCCGTGGCCGCCAATGAAAATTGTTATGTCTTTTCATCTCTGACTTCCGATTGAACAGCTAATTCCTCCAAAATAGTTTTTCGTAAGTGATTGGAATAAGAGTGATGAAGTAACAAAAATTACATGCATTTGTTGGTAAGATTTTTCGGTAACCTCCCCAAAGATTCTGGATTACTCTAAGTATTTTCCTAAGAGTTCCACTAATAATTCAATTTCTGAACAGATTGCTTCGAATATTTCCTGTAGAATTAATTCAGAAATACCATTCAGTAATATTCTGAGGAATGTTTCAACTGTTGTTTTTTGTTTGTTGTAAATTGTTTACCTTAATGTCAATGTTTATTTTGGAAATCAATTCAAATTCATTTCAAGAATTTCTTCTGAATTTCGTTTGTTTCATGGAATATCATTAAAATATTTCTTGAGACATTACTCCTATTATTTTTTTTGGGTCATACCAGAATTCTTCCATCGATGTCTTTGAAAGTATTTCATTGGTGATTTTTTTAAATACATTTTTTTAACATGTTAATTAAGGATCTCCAGGAAAAATTGGAAAATTTATTTTTGAAGGGTTTCATGGAGTAGTTCAAAGCAAAATTCCGAAAGTATCATCAAGATCAGTTTCTTACAGAGTATCTTGTAAGATTATTGAAGATATTAAGAAAAAAAACCCCTACAAATATTTCAAGAAACAAAACAAATGTGATTCTTAGAAAATATAATTTCTAAAGATTAATAATGAGTCGAATTTCCGGTCAAGTTAGAGAGGAAATGCATTTAAAATTTCCTGAAAAAATATGTAAAAGAATTCCCGGAAATGGTATCTTAGACTACTACTTCGAGGAATCCATACAAACTTTCCAGTATGTTATTTGTTACAATTATTCATATAATCCATTATGTAATTTATCGTATTTGGAAGAAGCTGCCGCTAGAGGGGTTAAACTCAAGGAGTGGGTTTGATTTAGACAGCATTATTCATTGGCTTGATTTTTGAAATATTTGAAATCAAAAGTGCATATGCGTACTGTCTTTGAATGTAATATGTCGGGATATTAAACCATGTAGATATGCCTAATTTATTCCACTTGTTACATTCAGATAGCCTTCAATTCATACGAGTCTGATTGTGAAATTCGGTAGGTCATCAGCAATGCGGGTACCAATTTTTTTTTTTGAAATCACGTTAGCAGATAATTTCTCATTGTTATGGGTTCATCTATTGATGATCTCGGAGGGACCATTTCGGAACAGTTTTCCTGACAAGCAATGCTTGCCACCAGCACTCATTAGAGCAACTTTGGCAATATGGATTCTGAACATTGTTTAAGGAGTTTATTTCTGGCCAGAGTATCAGTTAAGTGGACTCTGAAGTGACCATTCAGAAATTCAGTACTTGCTCCGTCAATGACTTAATATACTTCCTAGCATGATTGGAGCAAATTATGGATTCCAGCCACTCGCCCTTGACCCCTTTTCTTAGTCCGATTCAAAGCACACATCCTGAAAACGAACCTGATTGATAATTCACCGACACATCTGTCTCGAACTGAAAAAACAGAAGTGACATAACTTGTCATCCACAAAGTGACGCTTTTATTACACCAAAATCCATTGAAACCAAAACCGCAGCCATTTTAGCACACCAGTGGACCTTCACTCGTCGCGATTGGAGCTTTAGACATTAGTTGCTTCCTCGTCGGAAAAGAGCTCGTCAACATTCGTTCGGCGGCCTAATGTGTGTCATAAGTTGTGTCTTAATGTGCCTGACTTCCACAAACGTCCACCCACACGTCAATCAGCGTTCGTTGGGGTGTGGATACCTGTATGCACTCAGTACTGACGGTAATGAGTAGATTCAGGTTGCAATTGTGAGCATTGTTCTTGAACGGACTTCGTCCAATCTCGTTTCGACACGTCGTCGTCGAAATAAACCGATTAATCATACGCCTCATAGCAGACCTCGCCATTTCGGCAATGGATTAGGCAATTTCTCACACTTCAAACATTCAACATTCGGTTTCGATAAACGCGTCGCCGCGCCATCATCAGAGTCGTAAAATCGTAGAAGTGTTCATAGCCTTCTTGGATAGATTCGCCGCCCTTTGGAGCTATAAAAAGCATAGCAGATGTGTGCGGCACATGAAACTGCAACGGCAATTGGA
Source organism: Aedes aegypti (assembly GCF_002204515.2). Taxonomy (NCBI): domain Eukaryota; kingdom Metazoa; phylum Arthropoda; class Insecta; order Diptera; family Culicidae; genus Aedes; species Aedes aegypti. Next base: position 222,223,065 of record NC_035109.1, on the reverse strand, counting down.
CACGCAAACTTTCGGGGGCCTCCAAATCTCCGGCCGACCAACCCATCCAGCGAGGTTCCTCTTACTTACGGTGGCCATCGTGACGCACTTTGAACTTTTCTTTCGCACTCCGATTGCGTTATTATTGTTTAAGTTAGCCGCCGCGCGCCACTTTTGGTAAAACAACCATCGTCCGGTAAGAGATCCCCCTCCCCGAAAGCAACATTAACCATTCAGAGGAGGGTATGGTTTTGCGGTGTCTCTAAGAGTAATAGATGTTACGTGCTCACTATTTTGATTTGTGGCTCTATGTTTTAGTTTTTTTTTTAGGTAAAGTGGCTTCTCCGTTATGACGATCATCATCCTTGAGCTTCGGACGTGAACTTGTGACTATGTGAACTAAGTGGCGTGCTTTACTTCCGCAAAATCCACTTGACGTGTACCCCGGAGATTTATGCTTTGGTGGGTCAATTTGTGCAAAAATACGGGTTAGGTAAGTTGTAATGCTCGTTGGTTTATGGAATGGGATAAATCTGAATAGTTGAATTGCTCTCAGTTGTAGTTTGTGAGTACAATTACTTTACTTTTTACTTATGTTGGTGATAATGTTTGGTAATATAATACAAAGTTTGGTTCTATGTAACGGTTAAGGGCAAAATTTGAACATCGATTGGATGGCAAATATAATTTCATAAAATAAAAACCACTTTGTACAAGTTGGTTCATCGGATAGGACAAATGTGACCTGAAACAATTCCAGCCATATTGATGCCGTTAATCACATGAAAGAGACACCGAGAATAAAAACAAGCAGGAAATAAACACGTTTCCAAATTGGGTCGATTCGGAGCAACGAGAGAACAACAAACGTAGGTAAGTGGTAACGACGTGTCGTGCCAAGGAAAGTATTAATACAACACATGGTACTAAAGTGCTTGGATTTATTTTATTTTCGGTGTTATTGTCGGTGGTAATCTTCCGACAAGGTTGTCCAGTTGTTTTGGACGCAGGTGAATATGAGTAAAATAGCTTGATGATGTGCTGATATTGGATTCCATTAATGATTAGATAAACCTTCGGGATAATCCATTACATAACAAGAATATTTTCGAATAGACTTCTAGTGTGCTCGCTTCTGCTTTATACGCAGAATGTCATGGGTTTAATCCCAGACCCGTTCATTGCATTGTAGTTTATAGGGCCGGTATCGACAGAGTGTTTAAAAATAAGAACTTCAAAGCAGTGGTTCCCAACCTTTTTGGAGCTGCAACCCCCTTTGGAGTTCTACAAATATTCCGTGGACCCCAACACTGGATATTTTTAAAATCAATTTAAATTTGACGATGACCTCAAAACTTCAGCTCAAAATTTTCATTTTTATCAACACAATTTTTTTGGTTATCGCAAATCTCCTATTTTGTAAAAAAAGGACACATTTTCAAAACATTCAATTTCACCGAAAGTTTGTTTAGCAGAAGCACGCACCATGCATTCAATGCATAATTCAATAGTGTGCGTTACATATGCGTTACATGTTGGTTTTGTTAGCTACGAAGCTATCCAATATATGGCAAAAATGGTGTGACAATATTTTGGTGGGACAAAATGTTTACACGCAGAGAAATATATTGTAAATTCAAACGAAATCGGTATAGATTCAACAAATTTTATTGTTGACTCACGGCTTATCGGCAATTTTTGTTGACTCAATGATAACTTTCATTTATTCCTACAAAATAAATTGTTGTTTCTAAGAATGTCTCAAAATAGCCAGCTGTCAAAAACAAAAAGAAATGCAATTGAAACAAAAATATAATTTGTTGATTCTAAAAACACACCTTTTTAAAGTAACAAAGAAGTGTGTTGAAACAAAAAACAATTATTGTTGTTTCTACAATTCTGTTAATTGATATTAACAAAGCATTTCATTGATTTAAATATCATTTTTTATTAAAATTCCTACTAATTCAGTGCGCAAGTAGCTTCACAGATTATATTTCATTATTGAATTAGTGTTAGTATATTAGAATTAGTATTCTACGCAGTATTGTGAATATATTGTAGTTCTTTGAACAAACAGCGATCAACGATGTTCAGAAGATTTGTTTCTCATGAACAAACAAAGAGATTAAAATTATAAAACTGATGATTCATTGCGATAAATATGAAATTACTGTAGAAAACCTGTATTTTCCTGTATTTTTCACTATTTTGTGAAAATATTGTAGTTTTTCCAACAGAAATTTATTATCAGTGTTCTGTAAATTTGATGGCCTTAAAAATGAGTATACATTAAGATCATAAAATGTTTGGGTCATCGCGGTAAATTTCAAGTTATAGTTGAAAATGTATTTTTTCTGTATTCTACGCAGTTTTGTGAATATATTGTAGTTCTTTGAACAAACAGCGATCAACGATTTTCAGGAAATTTGTTTCTCATGAACAAACAAAGAGATTAAAATTATAAAACTGATGATTCATTGCGATAAATATGAAATTACTGTAGAAAACCTGTATTTTCCTGTATTTTTCACTATTTTGTGAAAATATTGTAGTTTTTCCAACAGAAATTTATTATCAGTGTTCTGTAAATTTGATGGCCTTAAAAATGAGTATACATTAAGATCATAAAATGTTTGGGTCATCGCGGTAAATTTCAAGTTATAGTTGAAAATGTATTTTTTCTGTATTCTACGCAGTATTGTGAATATATTGTAGTTCTTTGAACAAACAGCGATCAACGATGTTCAGAAGATTTGTTTCTCATGAACAAACAAAGAGATTAAAATTATAAAACTGATGATTCATTGCGATAAATATGAAATTACTGTAGAAAACCTGTATTTTCCTGTATTTTTCACTATTTTGTGAAAATATTGTAGTTTTTCCAACAGAAATTTATTATCAGTGTTCTGTAAATTTGATGGCCTTAAAAATGAGTATACATTAAGATCATAAAATGTTTGGGTCATCGCGGTAAATTTCAAGTTATAATTGAAAATGTATTTTTGCTGTATTCTACGCAGTTCTGTGAATATATTGTAGTTCTTTGAACGGCTAACAATCAAAAATTCAATGCCAATTGTTAGATTACACTAAAACGATCATCATACTATAAAACAATCTATAGGTTATCGCGATAAATATTAAGTTATCTACAAATTACCGCCGGTTAGAATTTTTTTTTAGGACTTGCTCCGGTGTTTTAAGTACTACAAATCAAACAGTAGTTCCCAAAAATATTCCAAAAATCTGACATGAATCTAGAAGCCCATACATTTCTGTAGGTGCCAAAATTTTGTAAATCGGGCTTAGGACAGCCGAGATATAGTGGGTTGAATTTAGCGTTCCAACTGATTTTGAGGCTTCGTCCTCGGTGTGTTAATGGGTGTAACATGATATAGTCCGGTATCATCGCCACTGCTAAACCGTCCGACAAATTTAGAAAATTCTGAAATAAATAAATTTTAAATAATCAACTTGTCTTGCAATGTAATCGTATGTTTTTAATTACCTACAGCTTTCCTTCTTTTTGCATTCACACCGCCATAACGCTCATGAATAGTAAAATCATCTATGTCAGCTTTTTGTCATATGATTACTAAAATATTATAGTATTAAAATTAAACTACGACGGAAAATGTATACTCACCAAAGATATTACAATTGACAGCTACCGAATATCCCATGGAAACTTATTTTTCAACTTTAGGTAAAATTTAATTTTCGCTTCTAACTTTTCTGCTTATGTCTCAAATACAAATTGGCGACAAAAAAGGTTTATTCAACAAAATGATATTGTTGAAACAACAATTGTCATTTGTTGAAATGAAAATCGAGCATCAATATTTCATTCGACACAGAATTTTGTTGTTTCAAAAATATGTCGAATTAGAAACAAACCAACAGATGGATTGTTTCAATTCAAACAAGAATTGTTAGTTCTAATTGTCGCGTTCTTAGATTCAACCCTACAATATTATTCTGCGTGTAGGAGTCTATTGGAGGGTAAAATTCCCAATATATTATGTTGATTTGAAAATGATTTCAAATTCAAATATTTTACATTTTAGTTAAGATATTTCCAAGTTGCGGTGAAAATTTCAGGCCAAATTACAATCTCATGATTGTAATCCACCACAGATTACATCTCTCCAAAAGACTAATTAGGAACCTTAAAAAAGTTTTTGACCAAATCCAACAACACTCCATGATGATGAATTTTTGCAGGAAAAAAAATCTGTCAAGGATCTGTCAAGGTTCCCTCGGAGCATTTCCAATCAATTCATTGTTTTAAAAATAAGGAGCGCTAATGGAAGCAAATTATTTTAGCATAGATTGGCATTCGATCGCATCATTTTTTCCAACAATATTTAACTTGAAGTATATACGGAGTTACTCGATGAAAATTCTAAGATTTTATTTTCCACCTGCAATACAAAACTTATTTCAAATTGACAATCATCAATAGCCGAGAAATTAAAACTGAGAGAGAATTTCGAATCATCCATGAGCAAAAATTGAGAGTATCTCTCGCTTATCGCTCTCTGTAATAATCATGATCCGCAGCACATCAAGAGAGTCTGTTTATCATCTTCTTCTGCTACAGCCCTGATTAGATCGGGGAGATAACAGTGCATGATAAAGCCAATCTTAACTAGCTTCAAAGCTGGTGGACAGTAGCTATCGTATGTTCAAGGTTGTTTATCATGTAAATTAAATAAAACGCCAACCCTCAAAATGGAAAATAAACGAGAGAAATGGGTTTCATCATCGCTCTCTCTTTGGGGCTCTCGTTCGCTGCCGTTATTTATCAAGCTTGTTACAACTTACGAAACATTGCCGATCATGGACTCTGATACCTACGTATATGATGCTTCCCTTCGTTTGCTTTGATCGTGCTTCAAAATCAAATGACAGCGAATTTTGCAATGCCAGTTCATGAGGATTAATGCGTCACATTGCAAATTCTATCGATAACGATCCTCAACCAAAGCCATTGCTTGTAAGAAGATAATTTGGAAAGTCAGAATTCTACAATGTTCTAAAAAATTATTTGATATTGTAAAGTATTCAGCAATTCTTCAACCTTCTTTTTCTTCTTCTTCTTCTTAGCATTACGTCTCCACTGGGACAAAGCCGGCTTCTCAACTTGTGTTCAATGAGCACTTCCACAGTTATTAGCTGAGAGCTTTCTTTGCCAAAGTGCCATTTTCGCATGCGTATATCGTATGGCAGGTACGATGATACTTTATGCCCAGGGAAGTCAAGGAAATTTTCATTATGAAAAGATCCTGGACCGACCGGGAATCGAACTCAGACACCTTCAGCATGACTTTGCTTTGTAGCCGCGGACTCTAACTACTCGGATAAGGAAGGCCCGATTCTTCAGCATAGGTAAAATTAAACTCATGACATGACGTGATCCTGCAAGAGGGTTCAACTCCGTGTGATTTAATGTAAAAATGGTTCAAGAGATGCACACTAGAGTGATGCAAATTTCGAAATGTTTGCTCCCCTATGCTTAAACGATTTTAATTATGGTAAATAGCATCCTCCCAAAGTTTGAAGTGATTCGGAAGATATTTGACTGTGCACACGCCATTTGAAGTTTATATGGAGATTACTATGGAAAACGCCAATCTTTTGTGTTAAGCCTTCTATCTCTTCGTCATAATATTTTATGAAAAAGTGAACAAATTCTTCTAATGTGCAATCCTCCCAGCTACAACTTTGCCGAAGACCACTTTTTGATTGGACCTCAGAATAAATTGTTATTCATCATCATAAAGTTGGTTTGCATGTAGCATGCTTCACCAACTGTTCGGCAGGCAACAGTGGTGCTCCTGGCGGGAAGAATAGATCAAAGTAATCCAGGCTACTATGTTCTACAGCAAAAAAGCAGTGTTGCTGTGAAAGTAATTGAATGATCATCTCAGCATGATTAAGACTTTGTTATCAATAATAACAAATTATCCTTACGTCCCATCGAAATGTGGTCTTCGGCAAAGTTGTAGCTGGGAAGTTTTCACATGAGATGAATGTGTTCTCTTTTCCATAAATTATTTTGACGAGCAGTAAGGGTACTGAACACAAAAGGGTTGCCTTTTCCATAGTAACTTCCATATAAACTTCAAATAGCGTGTGCACAACCAAATTTCTTCCGAATCACTTCAAATTTTGGGAGGATCATTTTCATCATAATTGACATCGTTTAAGCATAGGGGAGCAAAAACTTCAAAATTTGCATCAGTCTAATGCACACTCCCAAAAAATCATGTGATTTTACGTCTTTTGGATGCACATAAAAGGAGCGAGCCAAATGACGTAAATTTGTGTCACATTTTAAATACGATGGTGTCTGATTCGCAAAATGTCAATCATAGTGACATCGTTTTCATGTCTTTCATCATGTAAAATTACATTTTTCGTTCAATACATCTTTCAGAACACATTTTCACGTCATTTCATCACTTACATCATGTGTCATTCAGTCATAATGTGAATTACATCCGCAGTGATTTTCATTACTTTTAAGAGTGTGATCACTCAATTTCATATTCAGAACATCCAATTTTCAACCTCTATCTTGATAGCATCGTGAATGTGATAACGATAATTCGTTCAACCAACAAAGCTGATTATTGCACAACGCTAAATCACGAGGAATTGAACCAATAATCTTTCGTCAAATTGCAAGCTTCCTCTATTTTATAACAAGAAAATTGCGTTGAATTTCTTTGTTCGTTCGCAATCGCGTAAATTTACGCAGAGAAACCTACCGTAACAAAACGCGCTTTTGGTCGATTTTCAATCGCTTCCAATGAAACAATCACATTTCGATTGCTTTTGGTGGACGCAAAAAAAGTTGGCCCAAAAGAGAGCAACTTTCCACTCGTAGATTACCAAGACGATTACCAATCGTCAGATTTAATTGTTTCTTATAGACGATCGAGCGAGAAAAAGTTTGGCCCACGGAGCACTATCAACAAGTCCGTCAGCGAGGTGCGATGCTGGGATGTTTAAAAACCTTCAACGCTTGAGAGCTAATTTTCCAAACGATCATTCAACAATCGATCGTTTGGAGCTGTTGGGAAATTAATGGTCGAACATTTAAATTTTCACAACCCGTGCCAGCCTCCTCCGGGGTGGTATAGGCGATGTCGTTCACAACTTTTCCAATCTTTTGTCGAAAAGGCAATTGACATTGCTGGAGCACTTATAAATTACTTCAATTTTAACCAGGGCCAGATTGACAAATGTGATGACCCCGTAGACAGAGGTTTGTAGGGGCCTTGAAACATTCTCAATTTCTTTAACTGTTAAATATAGGTGAGCTCGTTTCATGCTTATGATAACACATTTTTATCTTTATGTGATTTTCAAACAAACTATGAATGGTTCGTCACTAAAAATGTCGACCCTTCTTCATGTTTTATATAATTTTAATATACACATATCTTTCTTTTTTTATCATTACTAAAAATAACATTTGATACATTATAAATGTCGAAACTGAAGAAATGCAAAACTAGTTTTGAGTAAGAGTCGATTTTTTCCTCCTTATCTATGGATCGCATCACCGATTGTGGTTGTCGAGATGCAGAGGTATTTTCGGTCTCTAGAAGCAACAATCATTACACACTAATATTCCTTCCCCATCCCAACTGATTGTGAGGACTTATCCGGCGCCGTTATTGATCAATAATATGAGATCTGCTAAAATGTGCACTTCGAGAATAAGTGGAGAGTTCCATCCCTTATTCATTTGGGTTGGATATGCAATTCTAACCAGTTTCGATCGTTCACGGAGTAACAATCAATGATATACAGTCAGCCTATGTTATTCTATGCTATGCTTATGAGAATTTCTACAGTTAATAAATGAGTTTTTTTTTGCAAATGGATCATTTTTGCACTTGTTCATTGTGTTGTATGCAAAGAAATACTCTATGACATTTGAAGTGGAGACAATTTCCAAACCGAAGAGCTTCTCTTCCGGTGGGATTCGAACGCGCGTCCCTCTTGTCTGAGTATCTGTGCGTTTACCGCTAAGGCTATTTGGACCCATAATAGTCATCACTTTACATCAGGTTTCAATGGGTATTTTTCTCTTTGGAAAATTTATCATAAAAAAGCTATGGAAAAAGCTTTTTTTTCACCCAAACTTACCCCGAACCGTGGACATCTGATTTCGGATTCGGTTTCATAATTTGCATGCGGGGCCAATACAAAAGCGAAAGGAAACAGCAATTACCACCGGCTCCAGTCTTGGGTGTCGGAACAAGTGAAATTTGCTTATAAAACCACAAGCACTCCGATCGGAGTCGGTTCGGTGCCAACATCGAAAATGGACGACTGATGATGAGTTGAGAGCTTCGAAGCTTGGAAAAGTGAAAATTGCTTCGTTTGAACGGTCGCGCCATGATGCGTCTTGATTTTTTGTCCATTTGCCGGAGGAGGAAAGTGACGCTTTGGGTCCATACCGACTTGCGAGTGGTTTCAAACCGGTGATCGCTGGGCAAATTTTCCATGTCGAGATTTATGACGACGACGATCGGATGAATTGTGGCCTTCAACTAGAGCGCGGAATAATTTAAGACGGAGCCACAGGTGGGTAACTTACTATTACTTGTGAAGTGGAAGATCAAATGCGCCTCTGAGGCCTGCTACCAGTCACGGCCATTTGGTTACGGAGATGCAAATTGCTTGCGCCGCCGCCGCGTTTGATTCGCATGGCGGTTCTGATGTTGTTGATGGATTTCTACGGTGTGATTGGAAAGTGATGAATACATTGTGGGGTGCATTAATTTTCATCACATTATGATTTATTGGTATGCTTGTATTTGTAAAAACAAGTATTTTGCCGCGTAGTAATTAACGCTGAACCGATATGTGTAAGGAAAGCTATGAATGGTGAGATCTTTCCATAAAAATTTAATAATGACATTTAACAATTCTCTCGTTTATGATGAGTTGCAAATGGAAGACAATTTTACAATGAAACCTCTGCAGATTGCTTAAGTGATTATTCCAGATTAGTATATTCAGGACACATAATACAACAACTCATCATTTATATTTTCTAATATATAATAATGTTTAACTATTTCCTCGCCGATGTACACACACATACATTAAGGTATTATTGTAAATTATTCGCTTTCGGAAATCAAACCTAGAAAACGCGAACAGATTTCGCGACAAATTGGCAATATGCGTCACAATGTGCAATAACTCTACAGAATACAATTAGTCGGAAAGGAAAAAAAAATCCGTTCTGGAAAAGGTATTTCGATATTTAGTCTAATGCCAATGAGTAATGATTTCGAAAGGGTTGCAAAAACTGTCCAGACACCGTACTAAGCTAATTTTAGAATGGTTTCCGCTGCCTGGCTGATTGAACTGCAATCTGATGGCCCTGCAAAACACATTCCAAACGAAGGTAGAACATAAAGCCTGCAAGATCCGTGAACTTTGGGGAGGCAACTTTCCCTGTGGCCACCATCGGCAAGAACGCTAACATGTAATTTTCATTTCTCGCTCCGCCATTCGCCATAAGCTTGGCAAAAGGTGGGCTCCCCATTATGCAAGAAAAGATTCTTCTCCTTCTAGATTGCTTATTCCTTGCAGTGGTTCTGTTTGCTACTATTACTGAAAGTGAGTTTGGTCTGCCAACATTCCACTTTTGGAATGGGCGTTGCATTTCTTGTTCAGCTCCCTCGCATCTCCAGACCCCCAGCAGACGGCCACTCTGTTGCTAGAAGTTGGATAGCTTGAGAGTGGGCAGTCAGTACAGCGCGGTTTAGAGATTTATAGGCATCTCTTGGCAGTTTGTTAGCAAAGCTGGACACCCCTTCGAACCTCACCACACAGCCGAATCGCATAATATGTGTGTATCTACAAAACAAACCGAATGAGTCAAACGCAGTCTGCCGGCTAACTGGCTGCTTGCTGACCCAACCGGAACCACAATTTGTACGCCACACAATGGGCAGTTTTGTGTGAAATTGGTCCGACAACTGGCCACCCCAGGCAGCAGCAGCAGCAAAACCATGGGCGTAGCCAGGATTTAGGTAAGATAGAGGACCAACGACCTCAAATAAAACGTTAGTGATAATCTGAACCCTCCTCCCCTGATTACGCCCATGACCGACACCGTATACCCAGTTTCCGCCGATCAAGGTTATTTAGGTTGAATTGCAAATGCCTCGCGACGACATTCCACTTCAAATAGTTGTCCAAACTGATTCCAAATTCGTCGCACTTGGACAGAAACAAGACCAATGTTAACGATCATCTGTTTGCAGCTGATTAAGTGGTGGAGCCCGGTTCACATAGCCACGCTTTCCTTCGCATATTTCGGCTCCTATAATATCTTCCCAGCCAGTTTCGGCCACATCCATTACACCCCTGCCTGGCGTACAGCGCTCAAGGTTATGTCCGATGGACCGATCAGAGAGCTTGGCTTGACGGGAAAGGAAACGGAGGAAGTATCAAACTTGTTTCACTCTTCATGGCGTTTCGCTGGATTGATGTTTTTTGGGGTGTCTGTGTGTAAAAATTAACCCCGAACTTGCACTCTCGGAACTAACCTAGTTTCTGGTCTAGAAAGGCATTAGGTACCTAAATGGTGTTAGCGTTTCGTTTTCTCCCTTGGCTCATCATGTTTACTGGATGCTGACTACTTGTGTGCATCTTTCATCGTTCATCACAGATCATTCAAGATTGATGGCGATGGAACACGATGGGAAAATGGTGGATGTTGAGATGAAATTTGATTTCGTACATATAGAAATAAAGCCGAATTAGACGAATTCCATGTCAAATCTGTCAGTCGCAGAACTTGACCATCTTCGATTTGTAGATAATTTTGCACATGTTTTTGGTATGGTGCAATAAGCGTTTTTCATAGAAAATTTGATCATTCTGACTCGAGAATAACCTTTGAAAATGAACTATAAATTTTTGCATGCAACTTATTTGGAAAATTCTAACTCCGAAGCTGTTGATTTCAGAGAAATTGTAGTGAACCGTTTGGCCTACCATTAAAAATCACACTGAAAAAAATATGTTATGTTTTTTCATGAAAAATACAAAAATAAATCTTGAATTTTAAATTACACAAAAACCCCATTTTTAATATTTTTTAAAATTTTCACCATAGATTATAAACAGATGTTTGGGACAAAGTTTTATGATGTAGAAATAAATATAAAAATGCAAAAAATATTATTTATATATTAGAATAGGCCATTTTCATTAGTTATTCGTGATTCTCCATCAACAATAATACGTTTTCGATAGTAAATACCATATTTCTTTCCACTTACTTATTTTCCTTAATAGAGAATCGCGAATAACTAATGAAAATGGCCTATTTTAATATTTAAATGATATTTTTTGCATTAAACTAAAAAAGTTATACCTAACCGGGAAATGGCTACTTATAGAGAAATTATCCATATAATAATTATGGTTCAGAATAATTTCAAGATTCTTATTATATCATAAGAACGTATTTATTTTGACAAAAAATAAATCAAAATATTGAAAAACGGCCAAAAGTTGTTCTCTGTAAAAATTTTTTACTAAAAATTTCTCCATCATGAAACTTTGTCCCAATCATCTGTTTACTATCATGATTCTATGGTGCCAATTTAAGTTTTATTTTTGATTTTATTTTTATGAAAATAAATTAAACATGTTTAGTGTTTTTTTTTCTTATAGTCCAAACGGTTCACTATAGCTACTCTATAGAACATTTTTCTCTAAAATTACAGTTTCGGAGTTAGAATTTTTTTAAATAAGTTGCGTGCAAAATATTAAAGACCATTTTCAAAAGTTATTCTCGAGTCAGAATGATCAATTTTTCTATGGAAAACACTTATTCTACCACACCAAAAACATGTGCAAAATTTAATCCAAATCAAAGACTATCGAGCACGATTTTTATTTTTTTCGACTCATTCTGGATGGAAATCGTCATTAGTGTTGAAATTTGAACACGACTGTACATAAAATAACATGAATTCGATGTACACACTGAACTTCTTTTGCTACCATTATCCAAGATAATAAAAATCAAGTTTTTGCAAAACTTCAACAACAAGATGTCAATATAGATTCAATATATCCATAGCCCATAGCATAGTTTGATAACTCTTATTCAAGCTTTATAATTCCAGTGTAAGGTGGCACCACTCGTGATCAGTTGTGGAAAACGAAGTGGGTCCCAATTATTATCTAATTTCACTCTCACTATTCGAAAGCCGAGAACTCGACACTGAATAAGTCTGTAAGTTGCAGACGAATAAGGCCTCTGTCACAAGATAGGCAAACTATTAGAGTTTAACAGAATTTGCTAGTCTTACTAGTGATTTTTAAGTGTTTTCATTTTATTTTTGCAAAGTGTAATCTAATGAAACAACATTTCTTGAAAGCTGGCAACAATGCTCAAGTCAGAGATGTAAAATAATCAATTTGGATCTTCTGATAATTTTAAAGTGCCATCCGATGTTACGTATACCATTCAAAATTCGTCGCGTAGCTGGCAACACTTCGCAAATAAAACGAAGAATATCTAAATATTTCGATTGTTGATAAAAAAAAAACAATTGGTGTAACTAATCATTGATTCATCTAGGAAACAAAACTATTTTATCTGCTAGAAACACTGCATTGTAGTATACGTTCTTTCTTCTTCTTTCTGGCGTTACGTCCCCACTGGGACAGACCCTGCTTCTCAGCTTAGTGTTCTTATGAGCACTTCCACAGTTATTAACTGAGAGCTTACTATGCCAATGACCATTTTTGCATGCGTATATCGTGTGGCAGGTACGAAGATACTCTATGCCCTGGGAAGTCGAGAAAATTTCCAACCCGAAAAGATCCTCGACCGGTGGGACTCGAACCCACGACCCTCAGCTTGGTCTTGCTGAATAGCTGCGCGTTTACCGCTACGGCTATCTGGGCCCCTATACGTATACGTTCTTATTTGATTCAAAACAAGCGAAGAAAAACATCCCATATGTATCGGTTTATGATTGGCAATGTTGTGACAAGCTTGATAAATTACAGTAGCGAACAAGAGTCACATAGAGAGAGCGATGATAAAACCCGTTTTCGTTGCAATTTTTGAATTCGGTGAAGGTGTTTTATTTTACTGACATGATAAAAAATCCTAAACATGCTATAACAAGGGTTTTAGGTTTTGAGCTTATTCAGATGCGTTTTATCATGTACTGTTATCTCCCCGTTCAAATCAGAGCTCAAGCAGAAGATGCTAAAGAGACTCTCATGATGTGTTGTGGATCATGATTATTACAGATAGCGATAAATAAGAGATAGTCTCAATTTTCTCAGAATTCAATCACTGCTAATAACTTAATTCAGCTGTAAGCTTAGCTTAGCTTAGCTTAGCTTAGACTGACTACACATATCAATGGTTGCTATTCCGTGATTGACCGAAGTCAGTGAAAATGCATAAAGAATCAACTAGAAGATCGGCTGGGATTGGCCATAATCTTCTTCAGTGTGCATAATTCAGTGTCTCTATTTATACATGGTCAATAACGGCGCCGGCCACGTCCTTGCAGTCAGGTGGGATTGGAGGAAGGAATGTTAGTGTGTAACCTTTGCTATTTGGAGACCGTGTTTGCCTCTGCATCTCCACAAAGGTTACTGGGAGGGATGTTAGTTAATGGGGAGGATCGTTGGGTCACAGGATTCACTTTGATAAGCGATTAGACCATGATAAATAAATATTGGTGAGATATAAACATGCTTATATGTAAATATAATATTTTCATTTGATATGAACAAAACCTATGTAGAGAAAAATTATGCCGACACGACGTGACGAACCTTTCAAAGTTTGTTGAATAAAGTGAACCTTTCGCAAGTCTACACTCGTAGTGTTGAACCATTCAAAGTTTTTTTTAATTACAAAAATAAAGATAAAGAGAAAAAGGCGTTTTGAAAAAAAAAATTAGACATAAATAATTTATGAATTAGAGTTTATGTCGACACTCACAGTGACGAACCTTTCATAGTTTTTCGAAAAATCATATTTACGTCTCACCGTTGTAATGATTAAAGTGCAGTCATACATATTTTATAGATTTTAAATAGTAGCATGAAACGAGCTCACCAATTGAACCGTTATCCTTGAGCAGCAACAATCCACTTTCAGCTTCACTCGTTTGCTCGGTTATATAAAACCACTCAGAGAAAATAGGCGCGTCACCCGAGAGGGAAAGCAACTGACGACTGTTCGGGATTTCTTGACGCACTGCCCAGGAGCAAGCGTCAACGTCGAAAGATCAAAAAAGAACTAATCGAACGCGGCACTTTTTCACTTTCACTCGACCGACGCGCGACATGTTTGATCCTGCCCTCATCGCCGGCTCCCGCAGGAGCAAGTGTCAAGGTCGAAGGATCAAACACAACTAAACTCGCTAATAACTTAATTCAGCTGTAAGATGGATAAACCGAATTTGCTGCAAGGGTGGTGTTCGAGATACACAAATAAATAGTGATCTTGGATGTTCAACAACCTTCGCTTGATTTAAATAAAATTCAATATAACAGGATATCAAATTACGGACAAGGCAGCGCGTATTACGGACAAATGGGAAATGAGCAAAGCTGTAAGCGAAAGGAAAGCAAAGCGAAAGGACAAAAGGACGAAAGAAAAAAGGTCGAACGGACAAAAGGTCGAAAATCATTTGCTTGGTGAGATTTTTTTCTTAGTTTGAAAATGGATCTTCGACATTCCGTCCTTTCTTTTTTGTTCTTCGACCTTTTGTCTTTCGACCTTCTGTCCTTTCGACCTTTTGTCGATCTTCAATTATCGAATTCCAGTTTGTGAAGTTTCATGTGTATAAATAAATTTATATTTGATAACGATTGTTCGAAAATTTGATTATTTCCCAAAGCATATTTCGTCATCAGGAGTTGTTTATTTCGTTTGGAACACTATTTTTTTTGCTATTATGTGCATAATTTTCATAAGATTTTGCCTACCTTTAGCCGTTTATAGAGGTATTCTTAAAATTTTAATAAAAAATGTCATCATAGTCATTATTTTCGTCATTTAGTTGTTTTAAATTAATAGTTTAATACCTCCAAGGAGTTCAAACTTTATTTTTTTTCAGAAATGTCGCATTTAACTGCGATCCATTTCTGAGAAAGTTTACATTAGCCAGTTTTAAGTAATTTCCCAGAAATTCATTTAGGAAAATTTACACATTTGATTTTTTTCTTCACAAGTTTCTTATACCCCGGGAGATTTTTCTGATGTTACTATTTCGTTATTACTATTTGTAATTATTATCATGGTGAGTCTGTCACATTCTAAAGCTACTTAAAAATAATAAAGTTTTTTTTTCCAGAGATTGTTTATTTTCAAAAGATATTTCCCATTACATTTGTCTAGAAATTTCTCCAAAAAGTTTGCTATCAATTTACCTGCAAAATTTAGCAAAATTTTGAAAGTTTTGGCATCCTTTTCCGAAGTTTTCTTCAAATTCTGTTGATTACCAACTTTGGTTTGCTAATTTTCATCAATTTTCAACCGATTTTCAAAATTTTGGTTTTCTAAACACAGGGTATCCATTAAATAGCAGATTTCCAATTACTGAATTAACCCCTCTCCCTTTTTAATAGAAAGTAACGATATTTGAAAATTTCTTGGGGGACCGACGTTTTTCCATAATTTACGTAAATATCTCAGTCTGCAGATTTTTTCTCATGATCGGTTATTCGCTATTCAAAACAATACTTCAACAAAAGTGAAGTTTTGCCAAATAAAGATCTTGGGAACTTAAAAAAAAACTAATTTTGTAACTTTCAGATTTCTTGGAGACAACGAAATCGATTTGTATGATTTTTTCAGAGGAGCTCCTTATAGCCTGATATTGTATAGCTCATATTTTAGTTTTTTGTTAGATTGACTAGAAACAAAATGGCGATCAAATAAATTTTAAATGGACAATTTCTGCCATCTGAATATATTCAAAACCATATGACCAATGATCAATATTGATACAGTTTCTTAAAATACAAGATTTTTTTGAAGGCTTATGAAAAAATGATGCAAAAATATTGAAAAACAAAAAAAATAATCGCTGTTTGAAAATTTTTTGTGGTTGAAAAAAAAGAAGCTGCCGGTAGAGGGGTTCACAACGGTTTGAATTCCAAAAGACTAAAAATTTTCCTACGAATTGATATGAATTGTCAGATTTGAATGTTCTCTTAAGTTCCTCTTAAACCAGGTTTTCGCTTTCATCAGATACATCATTTCAAACTTGTTGTCAAACTTATGACTTTCGATTTCGTTGAAAAAAATATCACGCATGATAAAAATAGTCTCTTAGTATCTTAGTATGTATTATCAGTCGAAACAATTCATAAGAAATTCAGGAAGATACAAACAATACTCTGTATATCTAAATTAAGAACATAGTTTTACAAAACGGCAAAGGTAAATATAATCAAACCATTCCCTTCGAAGAATACATTCAAAATTGCGTTAGCCCTGGCTGGTTCTTATAGAATTTCTAAATCTGTTGAAAATTATGTAGGACCCAAGAAGTATTTTTGATGATAGAAATTATATTTCACCAAAAAATCCATGTGATTGCTTGCTTGCTAAAAAATGACATGAATCCAAACAAGTATCTTACCTGGATTTAATGAAACATTTCTCCAAAGATGTTGTCTATAACTAGAAGAAAATCTGCCCAAGAATATTTAATAAAATAAAAAATACCATTTAACGATCTTGCCATTTATGCATATATTAAAGATCTAGTCATGTATCCATTGAGTATCTCACGAAAAAACCGCTGAGAATGAACATATCGCTGTTAATATGCTGAAATCCACACAAAATCTTGTCAGGAATCTCATAAGGGCTTGACATATGTAGCTCACGGGCTAGACAAGCTAGTAATCCAAACTAGTCTTTTCCAATAATCATATCAGTATCTCCAGGAATTCTTTATGCAACAAACAACAATTCAGAAAAATTGTGAGAAAACATCTGCCAAAGATATCTCCAAAACACCAATGATTTTGCTAAAAGATACTAGGAACTGTTAACAATCTCTCTAGCAACTCACCAAAAATAGTCATGATGCAAAGTGCGAGTTGTCAGCCAGTCGTATATCCCCCATCAACTTTTTTTCTAGTTTCACTTATAGTACTTTTCCTGGTGTGTTTTACAATATTCTGAATATTTCCGTTTATTTTTACCGGTCATTTGAAATTTCCGTGTTATATCGTTTTTCCCGGATGGATTAACACTCTGTGAATGCTTCAGCTCGGCAAATGTCAGCACAATATTGAATCTGCTTCAACAGATTTTTTTTCAGAAATAATCCCAGGTTTGCAATGAGTCCAGTGCTGCCAGATACAACCCAAACTTTATGTTAGTATATATGACACTTGAACATACTAGAGAGCCAGCCGCGTCCAGCCACGAATCTAACGTCAATCCATATCAAATCGAAATCTTCAGATCAGATCAGAAGTAGACATATTTGATTCTACCTAAACAGTAATACCAGCGTTCTTATTTTGTATTGAAACCCAGCGATGCCACAGACACCCTCTCGTACTTTGCTGTGTTTCTTTATCTGGGCAGTGTTGCCAACTACTCTAATAATGTTTCATCATTCGTTCCGTACATGCTCAAAAAAGAGTTCTGGAAAATGTGAACTGTCAAAAACACATCATGAACTACCATCATGTTTACGTATAAACATTATCTAGTTCACGGTGTATTTTTGCTTGTTGACGAGTTCACGTCTGCTGTTCACGGATACGAGAACGGATTTTTTTCTGTGTATAATATGTAGTCCTGCAGATATCACATTTCATTGAACATCCCCTAACGTTTGAATTGAACGTCTTACAGTGGTTTGAGATTGAATTACACTTATGCAACCAGTGTTGCCCTCAATCTAATAAGTTTTTTTCAGTATTTTATACAACTTTGATTGAAAGTTGTAATTCACACCATCATTATTCGACGTTCAAGCGTGTTACTTTGGAAAGTTTTCAGATGTCGAGGATTCTAAAACTTTACACTACGAACAACGTGAAATCAACTGTCCATAACGTAAAGTTTTGTCACATCAAACGCCATCAGATAAAAAGTTTTTTTTTCAGTGCAAAAAACTTCAGTCCAAAGATCTGCCTTCGTCGATCCCTTCATGAGACCAGAAGTTATTCACTCCGAAAAGCAAACTGATGAACATCGTTAAGTCCATCAAAGTCGACCACATTCGAACCATATTGTGTGTTTCTGTTCGAGGCTCTCCTATTACCGAGCTGATGCGCGCAGGCTGTACCTTGTGACTCCGACTCGTTGTTGTTGCAATGGAACATCTATCCGTTGACAGCAACAGCTGGATTTACTTTGCATAGACCGACTTAACCTCTTCTCCCTATACCCAAAAGAAAAGAAGGGTTTTTATGGCGCTGATGCCTGACGCACAGTACACAGTAAGTCGATCGGCCGGCGCTGTCGAATGAAATCCCATTTTTACGTAATTGAAATCTCGAAGATTGATAGAAGAATGGACCGATGGAGAAAAGTGACTGAAGGAATATGTGTTTTTTTTCGTTGTTGCAGCTCCCTAATGACGAACCAAAAACACGACGGGCAAACCCCAGCTAGACTATCAATCTCTGTTGGTTGGTCGGATTTTAGAGTGTCGGACTCTCCTGGTTGTTAAAGTGTTTTTATTTCGTTTCATCCGAGCTTTCATGTACCAAGTGTTTGCGGGGTTCGTACGTCAATTGTATGGATGAATGAAAGTTGATGCCAAATTGTTTGTTGGATTTATTATTTTCGCAAGCTGAGCCGGGCGAATTTGGGCTCGGGAGGTTCTAATTGACGAGGTTGGGAGAAATATAGGTCAAGAGAGCTACGTTCGAGAGATGCTGGGCAAGGCTTTCGAAACGACGACCTGTTGTGGTATTATAATGTAGGGATTGGTATGGTTAGATCACGGCGTGTATATGGGAAAGGTTTATCACAAAAAAATGGGCATCGCTAAATCTTTCACCATTCGAAAATATAGGTTTTTAGCTTTCATTTGACGTGTTCCCCAAAAAAATCCACCGAGGGATCCCGAACATTTTTTTTTATTTAAAATTTTTGTTCTTTAGAGTACATTATTTTTAAATGTTATCATTGCCATAGACAGCTTCGTTATTTATTTCCGTATAAAAGTTCATAAAATAAATATAAATACATATCTATTGAGTTTCATTTTGTAAAAAAAAAACAAAACTGTCCTATGTGATTTTGAGGATTTATTGAGCTATAGGACACTTATTCGATTAGATATGTTGTAAGTTCGACTGTTCACTTAATCATACTGTGGAAGTTTATCTAACCGAGCACGGTTTCTTTTCATTGTGAGAATACATAAAATTTATTCTTCTTCTGTCTGGCATTACACATCTGCTGTGACATAGCCTGCTTCCCAGCTTAGAGTTCGTTGAGTACTTAGTTATTGATTGAGAATTTTCTTTGCCAATCAACCGTTGAAGATTAAAAGTAGAATGGATTAACATTACAACGGCCTACGAAAGTAAATGGAATATGCTTAAACGCCCTGTTACCCAAGCCTTAGCAAAAAGCTTAAAAAATCCTCATTAAGAATATTATCCAGGCACCCGGAGTAAGTGACACTACACAGACTTTTTAATAGTATTGAAGTTATTTTGATGTTTTTAGCTTGGAATTTCAAAATTTAGTAATAATATAGTGGAAGATATTTCCTGTTAAATCAAATCTTAAAAATAATTCCACCGTGAAAGTGGTTTTCTGACAAGCAGAACAACAATAATACAATTTTCACAATTACTTCAGTATTTAAAACACGTAAGTAGCTTACAAACAAGAAAGTTTTACCATTTTATACTCCTTTTAGATTGATATCATATTCATATAATATATGTTTTCAACATGAAATATGGTCAATTATGTGATTATTGGCAACGATAAGTATTATGAGGAAGAATAAAAAGTTAAATTTCATGTGCCCACTTGCCCCGTAGAGTTGAGTAACTGCAATTCACAGTAGATTTTTATGACTTTATTCTAAGGGTTTCAATATCTCGAAAAGATACCTTCCCGTTCGTGCGGACATCAGCGAATACCGGGTGCAACTTTTGCAAATTTTTGGGCTATTTCATGAAAGCAACATCAATCAAGTGGCTGCATTTATTGGTCGTAGCAAAATGTGCTCCAAACAGCATGCATTTTACATTACCTTTTGGAGCTTTTTGGGGAGTTTTGCGATGATAGCGACTCAAGAGTCTGCCTTGAGCTCTGCCTCTGTTTTTACAGTAGCTCCATAAACTTAAGTCAGGAGGAGTCAAATTAGAATCTCCAAATTCAAATCTTGTGTCCCTTTTTTATGTCAGATGTCCATGGAATTTCCGTTGCAGAGACATAATGAACAAACTTCCAAAGATATCGAATTTATCGACTGTTTCGTACTGTTTGAAAAAAAAAAATGACTCAATGATTCTTTTAGTCTAGTCCAAACTGTTAGTACCAAGTAAGGTCATGGAATGGCGTTTCTTGAATCTTGAATAGATTTTCTGTTCCTCAAATGTGGCATCCCCTCCGTAACGTTTTTTGTATGGAAAAATTAAACGCTATTCCCCCCTCCCCCTAGAGCGTTACGTAGTTTGTAGAATTTTCAGGATAGTTGATTAGTTCTCATCGGTCGAGTATATTTTTCTTACGCACAATATAAAAAAAAAACAATCATGATAGGCGAATCAAATTCTCGAAGAACTGTTATTTGAGAACCTGGCTTTGTCTCAATAGGGGTGTAATTCCAGAAAGTAGGAAAAGAAAATTAATCTTTTCCTAATATGAACAGAAACAGTTATACACTAGAATCAAATACACACTTAAATCCGAATGCCGATCTCAGCTGTGCAAATCTCGGTATAAGGTCGTTTGTTGACATCTTAGTAAAAGTGACGTTTGGTAACGGTACCCAAAGGTGCTGTTTTAAGCAAACTTGATGTTAGGCTGACATATCAGTTAAAATTAAATTGCTTACCGCTCAGCTGTACGGATCTTGGTAAAAGAATGAAACTTAGTTGAACTCAACTGAGTGTGTCCTCCACTGTACGAGTAAGTGTCGTATCCCCAAGATCACATAGGACAGTTATGTCTATTACAATATGTAATCTTATGTATCTATGAAATATCAACTTTCATTTGAAATTTGGGCTACCATCGAGCTTGGAAGAAAAAAAAACTGTCTTTTACCATGATTATATTTGAAAATATTGTACTTCAAGGAACAAAAATTTAAAATAAAAAAAAAATGTTCGAGATCCCTCGGTGGATTTTTTTGGGGAACCCGTCAAATGAAAGCTAAAAACCTATATTTTCGAATGCTGAAAGATTAAGCGATGCCTATTTTTTTGTGATAATATTGTTCTACCAGACACGCCGTGAGATATTTAGGACGAGAGTTCAAGTTTTATGATTTTTGTCGATTGCAACTTGTATGGACTAATGAAGGAAGATCATTAATAGCGGCGGTATGCTTCGACATTATTGACACATATTCTACAACTGTATTTAGCGATGTTAAATTCAACATACAGATAAAAATGAACTGGAGAATCATGACTCTTTCAGTCAATACAGAGTACTTAGTAGAATACTAACTGCGATAATCAAGAAACTCCAGTAAACTGATTTCAAAAACGTATATTAATTGATGACCTCAATATTTTTGTCATGTTGATTCTATCACACGGTTGAAGTTAAGTGTTAGCCAAGAGTTGAATTCTGAGAAAATTGGATGTATCTCTCACTTATCGCTCTCGGTAACAATCATGATCCGCAACACATCATGATAGTTTGTTTATCGTCTCCTGATACAGCATAATAAAAACCCATCTAAACAAGCTCTAAATACACCATTGCTCTCTTTTTAAGGCTCTCCTTCACTGCTACTGCCGATCATGGACCGCTACAGACGGGATGTTTTTCTTTGCTTTGACCGTGCTTCGAAATCAAATGAGAATGTAATGCCTGGCTAGTGGCCTTCAGGAATAACGCTCTCGAAAATCTCCAATTTGTTTATCTCAGTACGAAGCAATTATTTTGAAAATATTGAAAAATCTATTTCGCGTTAATAAATAGATGTTTTAAAAAACGTACATTGACAGTGATTTTTTATTGTTCTTATTGAGAGGTAATATTTTCCATACTTTGTAGTTCGGATAATTTACGTGCACCATGTATTTTTAAATCTAAAGTTTGGATATCTGTTACAGAAGTTTCACAACTTATTTTTCGGCAGATTGACTTTTAAGAACCGCTTTTCTAGTAATAAATAGTTTAGCTTTACATATTAACTTTTGAAACTCCTTTTTACCGAGAAACAATCCTTATTTTGATGGCATTATTATTTATTAGTCGTGATTTTCTTGGTTTATTAATGAGCCACGGTTACGAACCTCTCAAGAAACAGGTGATTCTGAGCAATTTGCGCAAACATGGTAACAGGTGATCCTGAATATCGTCATAAACGTCTTTGTTCACGAGAATTCTGAATAATTTTCCATTTATTGATGACCTTCGTTCACAAAAAAAAAATACACTTTACTCCTGACCAGTGACCAAGCATAAGTTTGCGTTTCTTAGAAGCAAAGCTGCTTCTGCAAGAGTTGTTCGAAATCTCATCAATAACGGAATTTTAGTTGAAACGCGGAAGCATGGGGAAAGTAAACCAAACCATATAGGTTGTTGTCTCAGATGGCCGAAAGGAAGGCATTCTTTCCTTTAGATGGATTATTCGTGCTATTTCCTCACTATTAGACTGCCCAGTATTTCGTCAGCGAACTACCACATTTCAGAGCGAGTCCAATTGCGAGTTGCGTGTATTTCGCAACCACACCGCAACGGGCAGGTGGAACGGAAGGTTATTGTTCTGATGTTGCTTGTCTCAGCTCAGCAATACCCCCAACTGTCTTTGGCCCTGGCCCTGGCATGGATGACCATTTTGGTGGCCAACTTGCCGACAAAAGTGCCGCGTCGTCTTTGCGGGCTTTTGCAATCCGCATCACTTTTCTTCACACTTTGCTTTGATGGTCGCGTGCGAGCTCATCGCTGAGTAACGGAAAAAAATTGATGGAACGCATGTGGATCCTATAGAAGACGAAGCATACTCGTTGCTCGTTACATCAGTGGTTCCAAATCTTTTTTGAAGAGGCGACCCCCTTCTAAGTTCTACCAACTTTCCGCGGTACTACATTGCATTACATACAAGCATCTCCTTCTTCTTATTGACATTTAGTCCTCACTGGGACAAAGCTTGTTTCTTAGGTTAGTGTTCGATGAGCACTTTCACAGTTATTAACTGAGAGCTTTTTTGCCAAAGTTTCCATTTTCGCATTCGTATCTCATGTGACAGGTACGATGAAAATCTTTGACCAGAGAAGTCAAGGAAATTTCCATTACGAAAAGATCCTGGACCGACCGGGATTGGAACCCAGACACCTTCAGCAAGGTTTTGCTTTGTAGCCGCGGACTTTAACCACTCGGCTAAAAAATGCTTCAAACATCTCTTTTTTAATCAACAAATATCCAGGACAGGCACATCAAAATAAAATGACTGTGAGGAATCTGATAAGCTCATTCGAAGTTCAATAAGAATTTTGCTGAAATCTACCAAACCTCTTTCCAAAAGACTGATAAGGAACATCTTGAAAAAAATAATGGAAGAAACTGGTACAGTGCCATTTCAGTTTAGTCACGCCCTGTTTTGTATTCGTTTTCAACTCTCCTGAACAGGCATCAACGTATTTCTCTAGCTTTTTCATGGTGAGTTCTTCCCTGTGAAAATGCTGTATATAACATCATTCAATGTAGAATAGTAGGAAAAGTTATTGATTTCCGACTTCATCACCCGTCCGTCCGTGCAAAATTTCACCAGACCTTTTCAAAAACCTTTTCAGATATCCATCAAGAACCCTCTTAGAAAATTTTCAAGGATCACTTCCATTGACGTAGCTTTTCATGAACAAATGTAAAGTGTTAGGATGTAAATGTGTCTTAAACATTTATGACGGATTTCACGCCAACTCGACAAAGGGATTGGCAGCACCCCTTCAGAATTCAATGAAACTTTCTGGGTGTGCAGTAGACTGATGCAAATTTTGAAGTTTTTGCTCCCCTATGCTTAAACGGTGTCAATTATGATTAAAATCATTCTCCCAAAATTTGAAGTGATTTGGAAGAAATTTGGCTGTGCACACGCCATTTGAAGTTTATATGGAAATTACTATGGAAAAGCCAAACCTTTTGTGTTCAGTCCTCTATCTGCTCGTCATAATAATATATGAAAAAGCGAACACACTCTTCCCATGTAAAATCTTCCCAGCTACAACTTTGCCGAAGACCACATTTTGATGGGACGGAAGGATAATTTGTTATTCTTGATTGCAAAGTCTCAACCATGCTGAAATGATCATTCAATTACTTTCAGAGCAACACTGCTTTTTTGCTGTAGAACATAGTAGCCTGGATTACTTTGATCTATTCTTCCCGCCAGGAACACCACTGTTGCCTGCCGAACAGTTGGTGAAGCTTACTGAAGGCAAACCCACTTTATGATGATGAATAACAATTTTTCCTGACGTCCAATCAAAATGTGGTCTTCGGCAAAGTTGTAGCTGGAAGAGTTTCACATGAGAAGAGTGTGTTCACGTTTCCATAAAATATTATGACGAAGAGATAAAGGGCTGAACACAAAAGATTGGCGTTTTCCATAGTAATCTCCATATAAACTTCAAATGGCGTGTGCACAGTCAAATTTCTTCCAAATCATTTCAAATTTTTGGAGGACGCTTTTTACCATAATTTAAATCGTTTAAGCATAGGGGAGCAAACATTTTGAAATTTGCATCACTCTAGTGTGCAGACTATGTGAAACTAAGATACTTTACATACTTTATTTTTTTCAAAATCGATCTAGACTAACATTTGGAAAGGGTCAAAGGTTTTTTTACTTTCTTATATAAACCCGAAAACGGTAAGACCTACAAAAAAGTGCTGTCGTGAAATTTCCTGAAGTTTTAGAAAAAAATATTGAAAAAATGAAATACATTTTTATACACTGAAAAAAAAAACATGATTCAAATCTTTAAAGTCGATTATAAAAAAGGGCATTTCAGATTTTGATCATCCTTAAGCAAAAAGTTTCGTAATTAAATTTACTAAAAGTCGTCCATACATTGCAAATTGGGCATATTTTAGGGAAATTTTTTTTTTCTAACATCGAAAATGTAGAAATTGGTTTTACTTTGTTTACTATGTTGAGGCCTAAACATTGTAGGCTTCTCGATAGCACAGGGATTCACAATGTATGTGTGTGATGCCTAACATTTTAGGAATTGTCTCTCAGCCAGAAATTAGAGAAAAACTGTTGTGCGATGTTTTAGTAAGAACGACTGATTGTTTTTTTTTCGAGAATGTAAAAATTGTAATTCCAAAGAAAATATTACAGGAGAACTAATCTCGCTTTTAGAGGAAAGCGACAGAAAAGATGTAGTTTTTCAGCAATAGCTCACCACCGATCGATGTAACTTAGAAACTTTAATAAAGCCTGTTAAAGAATTTGTTACGTATTTCGTGAAGAAAGTTGATAAGCTCACAACTCATGATTTTATTTGCAAAGAACAGTCTTCTTTTCTACGAAACATAAAAGACTTCTTAAAACAAGGTGAAATACTGGTAATTAGCGACTTTTTCTGAAAATTATAGTTTAATCATGCAAAACGCTGTTCAAGGATATCACTGGAATGATTCCCAAGCAACGATACACCCATTCGAGATTTACCATAGAAAAGATAATAAATTGGAAAATGTTAGTTTTATTATAATATCAGAAGTGTTGACCCATGACACAGTAGCAGTTCAGCTATTTATTTCAAAATTGATAAATTTTGTTAAATTTTTTTTTCTCAATACTTATTATTATGTCAGATTGAGCTGCAGCTCATTATAAAAAAAAATGCCTGCTAATGTAATTTCAAGAAAATACATGGATTGGAAGCAGAGTGGCACTTTTTTGCCATTTCTTGCAAGAAATTTCCCACGCATCGATATAGGCGATTACTTTTCTGTAGAAATGCATACTTCGCTTAAGGTTAAAACTGTCCCTTGTACCCAAAAATATCATTGTTTTATGCCTATTAGTGATACACAAATTGCCAAACGGTATACCAATTCAGAGGATGAACCAAAAATATTCAATTTATTCAGTAAAGCCCAAAAATAATGTAAATATTCATGTGCAGATACTACGTTTTAGGATATATAGCAATATATAGCCTCATTTCTATATCTGACGGAAACCGAGTTGAGGCCTGTTAAACAAACATCAAAATTGCAATGTAGATTGCGAAAAACTTTCCAAATTCACTAAGTAGATGCAGGTTATATTACGGAGCGACTGCTCCTTGTATTATTTTATACAGTGGTTGTCTAAACGGTGAACATTATCGGGTTCCTGTAGACTGATGCATTTTGTATCATACTACCTAATAATACCTGTGTCAGCCTGTCTGTACTTCACAAATTATCAACAAAAACACGATTTGGTTTCAATTACATGAAAAATAACGTTCAATTGCAATATTGTTTCAATCGAACCAATATTTCCATACATTTCCTCGACGACAAACTCGCGTAGCACATACATAATGTTCATGGATGACGAAGGGTTCAATTAATCATCTATTTAATCGACCGCACGAATCTTCTCTTGCTGTAGGGATCTCCATGTACTTTACTTCACCACTTAACACTCTTCTACACTTCAAATTTCTTATTTCATCATCAATTTTGAATGATTTTCATGATGATGAAAAAACAAGCCACAACTAGAAGGCCTCAAAAAATTTAAATTAAACAAAGGCGTCAACTCACAGGCCTCATCAGCGTAGGCCGGCGTCTATGGGCACAAATTAAAAGGGCTGCACAGCTTTTGGTGAAATAAAAGCCTCATTTCCTTTGACTCGTTTTTTTTAGCAGGATTTTTTGCTAAAATGATGGTAATGAATATTCATAGCTATAAATCAGTTTATCCATCGACTTTCTGGACGATAGAATAACATACAATGCTTAAATTCAAAATTTAAATTTGATTTATTGTTTGGCAAAACAAGATTGCATTTTTCTCATTGTTTACTTTTTGGAGATGAGGCCTTTTGAATTGTTAGTCTTGAGTTTGGTGACATACTCTAGAGCGTGCTGCTTTTGCCTCTTTGCGAGGGAGCGAAAAAATCCTAAGCAGAGAGGCAACGAAAAATGAGCGAGGAAGACGCAGCACAAAACACAACAGAGTAAAATTCCATCAAAACAGAGTGTCATCACAACTCCCTGAGGACTGTCTTGTTCTGGCGGGACGCTCAGGAGTTCTTTTGAAGTGAGAGTAGAGGTGAGCATCGCAACAAGAGAGAGAGTACCTGAAAAAAAAAATCATCGCATTTTTTTGCACTCTCACTCGAATCGCTTGAAGATCTGTGTTGAAAATATTGAGTTCAGATTTTCTCCTTTGACAAACGGCAGTTTCTATCAAGCCTGCGAATAACCAAATAAAAATAAAAAAATTAAATAATCAAAAAGAAGTTCTAAGAAATCTCCCACAAATCATATGAGAAATCTGATTTTAATTTCTTGTTCTAGCTTGAAGTATTCCATTATGGCGCATGCTACAGTTTTCTAAGGAGTGTCTTCTTCAGAAGTTCTACCAAACGTCTCTTCAACACAATCTTAAATTACTATAAGAATACGTCAGTTATTAATTCCCAAATTCTGTTAACATATCTGATAGGTTTTCATCATTAAACTTTTGGAATCTCGAGTGTTTTTCCAGCAATTTCTGTAGGAATTCCGCCGATGAATTATGTCAGAATCTTATCCCAAAGAGTTGTTAAATATTCTTGAAAGTATTTTCATGAAACTTCTTCTAAGAATAAAATAAAATTCTAATAAGAAATTTTGAAAAAAAAATTCAAAAAATTCAAAGAACCTGTTTGAAAATTTCTCTCTGAATGTTTTCATGGACTTAGTTGTAAATTCTATAAGAAATTCCGCTTTTTTAATTGTTTTGCCCAACATTCCGATAAGAAGATTCCATTACCATTTTTGTAATCAATGATAAATAGAAGTAAAAAGGTTTTCAGGCACTACAATTTAAAAATAATGAAAATCGCTGCGGACGTAATTCACATTATGACTGAATGACACATTATGTAAGTAATGAAATGACGTAAAAATTTGTTCTGAAAGATGTATTGAAAGAAAAATGCAATTTTACATGATGAAGGACATGAAAACGATGCCACTATGATTGACATTTCCCGAATCAGACACCATCGTATTTAAAATGTGACACAAATTCACGTCATTTGGCTCGCTTCTTTTATGTGCATCCAAAAGACGTAAAATCACATGATTTTTTCGCAGTGTGTATGCAAAAAATTTCAATGAGATTTGCTAGATACATTTTTAAATAAATGTTACTTATAGATAAAATCTGCAGATTTAATAGAAATTATTGATTCTGAGATTTTTTTTTACATATTTGATAAACTTTGTTTCTCATGATTTTTGTCATGACTCATTTAGAAAATTGTTAATAGAATGTCCCGGAAAAACTGGAATAGACATGTTTGGAATCCAATTTTGAACTTCTATCATGTATCATTCGTGAAAAAAATCGGTAGGATTGTGTATAGCAGAATTCATTCAGTTTTTAGCCATATCCAAAGGGACATTTTGGACGTACGTGTCTTTTAAAGAAATTCAATTCAAGTATTGAAATCAAAATTGGATCCAATTTAAGCTTAGAAGTCGATATTAGTAGTGAAGTTTCTGGAACAATTTTCTGAATAAAATCCCAAAAACTTTTGACCGGATTCTTTCTAAACAAATGTTGATGGGATTTCGATGTGATGGATTTTCTTAAATGACTAAAGTAGAAACTTAGGAAGCATTTCCTATACACTTTCTGGTGGGCATTTTGATGAAATGTGTGGAAGAATTATTAGTGGGATTGGAGAAAAATATTCAAGGAAATAAATCAGAAATGTTGCCAGAAAAATAATTTAAGGAGTACATTGTGGAATTCCTAGAATTTCTAATACTCAATCTGTTGATCATATCGCTGGAAGAAGATCCTATATTTCCCGCGAGTTTCGCGTAAGTGTTTCTGCTTACGGGTCCCCCACCCCTCTTTTGGCCCTTCATACAGTGGTATGTTGAATTCAGATTGGTAATAAAATTTGACTTCACTATTGAATAAAGCCGCATGCAGAGCAAGACTCAAGCAAGGATTGGTGGCTAACTACATACATACATTGTGGAATTCATAAATTTTTGGGGGGCCTGGACTAGAAATTGACAAAACGGATCACTCACTTCAGTGAATCGGATCTTTTGAACGGTTCAGTTGCTCAGCAGCTCACAAAGAAAGAACGAGCTGAGCCGAGCGAACGGAAAAAAGAGCAGATCAAACAGTTCGTTCCCTGCACGATTAGAATCAGTTACACAGTTCCACAATTCTTCCCCAGAAACTCACCATATTCCCCACCCGAACTAAACGAAAAAAGCCAAAAATCTGAGGCATGCCGTTCAGTTTAGATGACCACATTCTCTTTCTGTATTTCGTATACTTGCATACAAGTGGGCGGGGCAAATTAGTTTTTTGGATGTCTATGCAGAAAGCGCGTAGTTGCAGCAAACTGTGATGGCATGTGTGACGTGGCGCGCAAAGCAAGGCACGTGCCAAGCGTTATAAAAAAGCCGAGAAACGAACGACAAAGAATGGGGGAAGAGATTCGGTTCGATCTTTCTCCAGGTACCTTTTTATCTGATTCATTGTATGACTGCTGACCGAATGAACCAGTTATCGCCAAAAAAGAGCCACGGATCACTCGTTTAATTGAGTGATTCAGATCTTTTGAACGGTTCCGATTCATTTTGTCCATCTCTAGGCTAGACTCCCTGTTGCTACGCCAATGATCACAAACTTTTATAGATATCAGTTGAAAATCTCATAAATAGAGTGATGTTTATAGATTCGAGAAAATTTCATCAATGGTTTGAGTCACCTGAAGTATGCCAGGAAAGTTATTTGGGTAGGAAAGATGAGTTTCATTTTCGAGTTTATACTGAATATTTTTTCAGGCAAGGTCGGCGAAATAAAATGAAGATTGTAATTTTTTGTTGGTAGAACAAAATTACAAGAAATAACTGTGAGATAACAAATAAATATTTTTTTATGTTATTTGAAATAATCAAAATCTAATAATGCTCTTGTAGGAGATTTACCATATGATCCTTAAGGAAAAACGACACTTTTTGAGAAGTCGTCTATTCCTAGGGGTTCGCAGTCCACCGGTTGGGAAACCCTGCGTTACAGAATTGAGAGGCGCAAATTAGGGAAGTTAATCGTGGCCGCTTTGTTGATTCACGATGATTTTTCGTGCTAGGTTTCTCGCCTAGAGTCTTCGGAGACTCGTCGATATTGTAAGTTTTAATTGCTGGTGTATTGTGTGGGTAAAGGAAGAGATTCGACCAAGTGAGGGAAAGCTGCAATTTTCGAACTGGAGTGTAGAGAGTAGATCTTGTTGATTGGCGATTTCGGACGAGTGGATGGGGAAATTTGGTTTTTACATGATGGAACGAGAAAGTACGTACAACTTTATTTTAAACGTCCATTCGGACCAGTTTTTCCTGAAAAGCACAATGCATTCCGTAAACGGTCCGGGAATGGGGTCGAACTGCGAAGCGCGTCTCTAACGAACTTGCCTTACGGTAATTATGCTCCGCGCAACAACCGGTTCGTTAATATAATAAACCCCGAAAACCTGACCAAAAACGTGTGCAATATGCGACACTTGGTCCACATCGTAACTCGTGCACTCCCCGTTCTGCCATTATGATGATTGTTGAACGTTTCAAATTCGACGCAACCGCAACAGACAGACGACGCGACGGTGAGTGGCGGCACCCGTATCTCACGGTGCACAGTGGGACGGAATCAAAAAAAGTGGGACATGTGGGTTTGCGCCAAAACTATCGGTTTTAGCGTTTTGGTGTCTTCTGCAATGTTTCTTCTTTTTAAGAGTACTTTATTATAGAAATAAGAGAAAATCGTTTTCAATTGTATACACTGAGAAAAAAAAAATTAACTTTTTTATTTTTTCTCAAAATTGAAAACTACCTAAGGAAGTATTGTAGGTAACGTCATTTGAAGAAACTTTGTCGAAGACGAAAACATTCTAGCTCTCATACTTACTAAGTTATATGGTAAAAATGATGTTAACCCCCTTAAAAATGATTTTTTTGCAATATCTTTTTTATATGATTTTTTTAATTTTTACAATGTTCTACAATGTTGTAGATACTCCAAAAATACACATTTTTGCTGAAGAGACTAAAGCGCTATCTCTTATTTTGAAAGAGCTATGAACTATTTCTTCTTTTTTATACGTCACCTTTAAGGGTTAACAGCTTGCAAAGTTGCAGGTAGTAGCAGTTAATTTTGACGTTATACTGTTCAGTAACTTACACACTTTCAAAACATATATGAACCAGAGCGGGATCCAATGGGATCAATAATGTTTTTTAAGTTTAACGATCTTGATGTTATAACATAATATTGCAGTTTTCAACAATTATGATGGACATATTATGCTTCTGAATAATTTTATATTGCTTTTGAGGTTCATATGTATTGCAAAACAATAGTAAGCAATTGGTTTCAATATTGGAGTACCTTTTTTAACTCATGTTAGAATATTGATTTATTTTCGGAGATGTTTCCTTCATCCAAATTTAGTTCATATTTGTTCAACAAATTCATCGAATTCTAATATTTTCTTCTGCTGGAATTATAATTAAAGCTCATTTAAATCATTTTCTTCCCAATCTTCATCGTCGGAGGAATTTGACCAATCGTTGTGAGAAACATCAGGTAGTTTTGAGGTAGTTTTCAATTTTGAGAAAAAATAAAAAAGTTAATTTTTTTTCTCAGTGTATACAATTGAAAACCATTTTTTTTTATTTCTATAATAAAGTACTTTTAAAAAGAAGAAACATTGCAGAAGACACCAAAACGCTAAAACCGATAGTTTTGGCGCAAACCCACATGTCCCACTTTTTTTGATTCCGTCCCACTGTGCGGTGTCTCTAATAGTAGGAGAACCAGGGGTAAAATGCGCCGTCGGGATTAAACGCGGTAAATATCTCCTTGATAAGAGGAAATGTAGCTATATTCAATTATTTCATACGATATCTCATAGATTTTAACGTCCCTGACAAAAAAAATAACACTTTTTTTTGTCAGGGACGTTAAAATCTATGAGATATCGTATGAAATAATTGAATATAGCTACAATTCCTCTTATCAAGGAGATATTTACCGCGTTTTATTTGTTTAAAAATTTGCAAATTCAAAAATTTTTTTTTTATTTTTTTATAGTGTCTATTCAAACATTACATTAATTTATTATATATAGGTGTTCTGTGTTAGACAACACTATCATCCTAATTTGGTAAAACAAATTTAAGATTTTATTAACATTTTGTTAACAATATATTACTTTTTATTTGCCGTAGCAGTTCAGGTTATAAGAGAAAAAAAATAACGTTTTCAATTTACTTAACCTAACTTAACCTAAATATATAACGCATTAATTGTGGCAATAGAAGATTGTAACGATTTTGCCTGAAATTATTAATTGTTTTATATGACATTTGTTCCAAAGTTTCAACATTTGATATTCTATTTAACTCATTGGTACTATACCAGGGAGGAAGCTTTAGAATCATTTTTAAAATTTTGAATTCTCTGCAGAACTTTCTTCCTGGCATTACAACAGCTAGTCCATATTGGTACAGCATACAACATGGCTGGCCTGAAAATTTGTTTGAATATCAAAAGCTTGTTCTTAATACAAAGTTTTGATTTTCTATTATTAAGGGGATAGAGACATTTTACATATTTGTTACATTTGGCTTAAATGCCCTCAATGTGGTTTTTGAAAGATAAAAAATTCAAAAACTAATTCTCGCATCGTTGAGAGTATAGATTGTGAGGCAAATATTCTAAATGGTTTGCATTTATTTCGAAAACGTTCATTTTTTTTCAAATTACAGGGCTAGTAGCGACTGAGTGTTTTGAAAATAAGAATTTTAGAGACCTTTTCCCTGAAAAAAAAACAACTCGGAACCAAAAAGACACCAAACATGAATAAGAAAAAAACAAACAAAACGAAACCTAACAGGAATCAGGAAATAACAGTTTAATTCTTCATGAAATCAAAACCTTATTTTCGTATCGTTGGGAGTATAGATTGTGAGGCAAAATGCCCCCTACATAATGGTTGCCCAAAAACCAAACATGGAATTAGACTTGTGTCGCCAAAACCAAACATGAATAAAACGGAATTATATAGTACCTATGGCATGGATTAGAATTTATGAAACAATTGGATTTTGCTGCACACAAACCGTTTGAAATTCTCTCGACGAAATTCACTTCGTTTTCTTCAGTGGGCGCATATTACCCCGTCTTCCCTTATCATTGTTGGACCAATTGGCTGGTCGGCTGTCGTATCGTGGCGCTCTATGGTCTCGCTGGGAACATTATTACCTTACCTCCTGCAAGTTGGAAAGTGTGCAAGAAGGAGAATCGGAGGCCTCCCAGAGAGTGCGCAATTTCGGCGCCCGTCAGCTGACGAAGTAAAAGTGTCATAAATTGTGGCTGACGAATATGATGAACGGTGGAACTTTTGACCTTAGCCCGGTTGTTTTGGAAAGGGTTTTCTGTTTTCAAATAGAAAGACAGACTGTTTGGTTTAGGCATTGATGTTTCTCTGTAGGAGTGTGAAGGAGAAGAACTTAATTTTCTCTTGGAAAATGAGTTTTAGAATGGGGACCAAATTTAGTAGCATAAAACGAGATAAATTGGTAAGCTGCTTCGTTGTCTTCGCATTACATTCCGATTGAGACAGAGTCTGCTTCTCAGTTTTGTATTCTTAGAAGCACTTTCACAGTAATTAACTAAGAGCTTTATTTACCAAATTATTTATATTTAGTTCTCTCAATGTCATTCGAAGTAATTATACATTCGGGATTATGGAATTCAAGATAATTGTGTTGAATCACTGGAAAGGATGTTTTCCATGACAACTATGGAGATTTAGAGGCTTTTTTTACAAAGAGGAAATCTGCAACCAGGCCATCGGTCTCATATCTTTACTTCGCCGATGACCATACGGACGTGGCCGGCGCCGTTATTGACTATTTCAATTTTGAGCTTTCGATTTGTCCACATTGAGAATAGTAAGCTAATCCCAAGCCCCATTCACGCTCTTGCTCAACTTTGAGAAATGTCAATGCACGAACTTTTTTTCAATTATCCAAGAGAACCAAGCCTTTACTAAAGATGATCTACTGCCATGGCCTAGAAGACAATCTCTTTCACGGTTCAACTCGATCGCATATAACATCTTTCATTCCTAAGACTGCTTTTAAATCAATTAAGACACGAAAAATGTCCACGGGCCTCTCACGGCATCTAAAATATTATGATCCAGCAACACACTAAAAATATCAATCACGCTCCGAGCGATTGTCTGTCATAAAAAAGTTTAACATTTTACGGTTACCTACATAAATCAGCCGAACCTTTCTAGTTTTCTGCCGTTCATAAACCAAAATTGAACCCGAAGGCAACTAATCCTACCCGGCCCCGAAACGTGTCCACAACAAACTGTGACCATTTCGTTTGAAAGCTCTCCAAAGTTATTGATCCCCGCTTGGTTAGGCTCTATAAACGAAGCCGGGTTTTGCGGAGAACCGGTTCCAAACAAATTTTTGCGACAGCCATTACTT
Organism: Aedes aegypti; assembly: GCF_002204515.2. Taxonomy (NCBI): domain Eukaryota; kingdom Metazoa; phylum Arthropoda; class Insecta; order Diptera; family Culicidae; genus Aedes; species Aedes aegypti. The sequence continues at coordinate 222,188,114 of NC_035109.1, read as the reverse complement.
TACTAAGGCTGAATCACTGACCGGGTCCCGGTTCTTCGACACACGATCCAGCTATCGAACCCCGACCGAATCCCAACCGAAAAACGATAACGATCTTCGACGATCATTAGCTATTCCCGCCGTGCAGTTCACGCCGATTGGTGGGTCGTCGATGGGTGCATTCATTCGGATGGATAGAAGATAAGCGAAACATTTGAAAGGGTCCAATCATTGGAGAAAAGCGCTCAAAGATTCTGTGCGAGTTCCGTTGAACATTCCTGAAAGTATTTTCAGGAATTCCTCCGGTGCAAAGTAGCAAAACTTCTTTAAAACTGTCTTCAGCTATTCCTTAAAAAAGTGAATATGTACTGATACAACGAAATTGGGATTGTTTCATTTTGTAGTGAAACAAAAAAGTAGACTGGAGTACCTTGTACCTTTTAATTCCGCCCTAATTGGTTATTTTTGTCAGATACGCGTATTTCGACTACCACTTGCAGTCTTTTTCAGTGTCAATTACTCGTATCCACTCAGTGGATCTACTCAGAGGGTTCGAATACATTAAAATGAGTTACATTTTGCAGTGCAAGTCCTTTTCAAATGTTACGCTAGAAAAGTAGTTCTGAATGGTATGAAAAATTGTCTACACGAGCGCTCATTGGAAATTGTAGAAGACTGTGTGCACACAAATAAAAATTAATCGCATTAATACATCTTCCTCGGCTCGTATGTCCCTTCTTACGTCTCTGCTGCTTGGGGAACCCGAATGGAAGATCGAAACACTGCCAAAGGAGAGTGTAGGCAGGCACAAAAGCGAATTCGCGAAATGCAACTTTCATGTTTTTATGTAGGGGTAGGAGCTTTGCCTACGAAGAACCTGCTGACGAGACGACACGATGATCCGCACAGAATTCGAAAGGAGAGAAACAAAAAAAAATCGCAACCAAATATCAATCTCCTACCTTTAGTTGTTTGCGCCGAAAAAGGGGTGCCCCTTTGAGCGCAGAAGTGCACCGACGTGACGCTATACCGGGTGCTGGGTGCGATTTGCGAATCACGACCCAAGGAAAGGAACTCCTCGGCGCGTCTCGTCGGGTCGTCCCTGCGCGCTTACGGTTTTAATGGGGGCGCTGACGTTGGTGAATAGTGGAAAATAGTGCTCGAATGAGATGGACATAAATTTGAATGTGTAACTGCGTAACAAAGAAAGACAGTTTTGCGTGTCTCAAGGATCAAATTACAGTATTGGACAATACATTTGGCTCGGTAGCTTAGTTGGTAAAGCGCTCGTCTAGCATACAAGAGTCCTGGGTTCAAATCCCAGCCGAGCACGTGGATTTTTTTTCATAATTTCACCCATAATTTGTCCATCTTTACCACGCGTAATGAGTTAATTAATTTAAAGTATACGTTGGAAATTTTTTGACTGATCCCTGACAAGATTTTTTGGCGAAATCCTCATTCTATGTGAAGATGCTTTTTTGGGCCAACGAAAGAGCTTCTGTTCAAGAATAAAAGTCATGCGCAACGTATCGTTCCAAAATTATCCTTAGGACAGAATCCAAATGGCTATCTATATATGCCTTTTTGAAAAATTTGATCAATTTTCTATAAAAACTCGTGACTATCAGAATTTTCTATAAATTTTAAGATATGCAGCCTCGGTAATTCCGCTCATGTTTCGTCCTGAAACAATGCTTTTATATGAAAAGCAATCCGGATTTTCTTTGATAAATAATATTCGCATTCAATTTGGTTCGAACTATGTTGAACATAATTGAACTGAGTGTAATATGTAGAACTTAACAAATAACGGTTACATTTGATCAAATCACGGGTTACATTTGATCAAATCACATTGTTGAACTCATTGCGATAAGGTATGAAACACTAAACAGTTTTTTCTAATTGTTATTTGAACAATTATTAGAAAAGATTTTTGCCCACATCATTTCGCATAGTGCTCCAACGTTTTATCCGCATGCACAGAGAAGAAGACAACTCCAGCAACGACTGCCACGAAGCCGTCGATATGTATTGCGAAAAACTTTAATTGCCTTTCTTTGCGACTGCTAACTTAAGTCGCATCGAAGTTCGGAACGACGACGATTTGTTTCTGCGCAAGAGATGATGAATAGTAGAGCACTTGAGATGAATCTCGAAACAAGCCATAAAAAAAACCACGGTTAATATATGGGTCGAAAATCATACTTGAGAGCGGAGATTATGAAATGCACTTCTTCATATCTACAACTGCGGTAAGTGCTGTGCGAAGGCGGCCAACGACGGTGACAATGGTACTCCATAAAGTTGTAGGCGAGGCTGCCGACCGTAATCCAATATTTGCGAGCTAAAGTATCCCAAATTCGTCTGTAGGGTGTGTGCGCTGCTTCTCACCGATGGACCGTGTCTTGGCCAGAACTGAACGTTGATCACTTACTTCACGATACACTTCGATTGACCACTTTTTGTTGGGTTATTGATGATTCTTTTTCTTCTTGAGGCTGCTTGGCTTTATTATGCAAGGAGGCCTTAAATTTCCATATCCATTCAACAGATGACACTTTTTCACACAATTGATTTTTTATGCAATCACGTAAGGCAGTTTGCACAGCTTTGGATCACTCAAGACCATAATGCAACTTTTTGCTTTGAAATATGACTCCTTAGAATTATGTTTCTTCTTTCTCTTCACACTCAATCCAGGTATCCTTCAAATGTATTCACTCAGGTAGAAACGCACCTTTTCACGATCAAATAAAGATAAATTCACAATCACTGTAAACACGACTGTTACATTTCCATACTTCCGAAAACAATCGGAATTATACTGCCTACAAACAACAAACTTCTGTCCATAAACAGCGAAACTTACGTTCCGACCGAACCGATCGCGACGAGTAACCACGGTAAACTAAGGTGCAATAAGCATGATCGAGTAACGGCCTCACGGTTCCATACACTTCTAGTAAACAATATCTCTCTCTTCGTGTCGATCAAACGCACGAGAGCAAGAGAGCGAAACGCATACAATTGCTCTCTTGAATCGCTCAGAGTAAGCGAGTATAAGAACAAGAAAGAGTGCTCAAAACAAATGCATAACACAGTTCGACAAAATACAAATTTTGATCATTCGTAGCACCCTTGAATTATTTTTGTATTTTTAATCACAAAAAAATTCAATTATTTCTCGCGTAACTTTTATATTAGGATTTATCCTACATTGAGAGGCTCTCTTTAATCAATAACTGAGCCACTTTAGCCTCTTCTGCTGCGTTTTTCGTATGAAACGCTAGACAAGGACATTGTTCTTCGATATACAGTGAAAAACTTCCTAAAATCATTGGTATTGCACTGTGAGAAGAGTGCGAGAGAACAGAGATTCTCTCATTCACATGGGTCATTTTGAAAAGTTACGCGAGCAATCCTCAACCCGCTACAAACAAACGCACAAAGCTCGATGAAGAGAAACGACGCGATCTCCCTTTTTGGGCCTGGATGTTTAATAGAGCGGGAGAACCATCTGACGGGCGGCGCTCCACGCGATCTTCGGCAATAAATCTCGAAAACTTATTCATACAGACTCAAGTCAAAAAAGTATACAAACTTACTTTATCGATCCTACGTGTTAAGCAGGCGGAAATCTATACGTACCGCTCTGTACCAACTCAACTTTTCACTTTTAGAACGTTTGATTTCCGGATTTACAAAACGACGAAAGTAACATTTTCAACTTTCGCTACCTAACCACTACTTTCGCCGCCCCGCTGTATGGAGAGACAAAGTGACTTAACCACTAATCAAAACAAAACACTACTTGAGCCGATTTTACACTGGTAGAAAAACGTCGAAAGTAACTGAATGAAACGGCTTATCATTTTCTTATAATTATTTTTGTGGGAAATAATAGAAACTACCTAATTTTTGAACGTGAGCTGAGTGTATGCAAAATTTGAGCGAAGTACACGGCAAAAAAATGTTAAAAAGGTGATTCATTTTAAAACAGTTTTAGAAGATAGATTTTGATTTTTCCTAATTAATTTTCTCAAAACCGTATAAAAGTTTCTTACGTCGATTTGAAAAAGTAATCGAGAAATGTGTCGTTGATGGACCGGCCTTATGCTGCTGTGGAGAATCGATCCCCGTCCCGTCCGTAGCTACAGGTACGAGATCTCTGTTCGTTGAGTTGGGTGATTGGTAAGCTGGGGCGGGGGAGGCTCGGTTAAGGCTTCGCGTCGCGGTCGATGGGTTGGTATTTTAGGCGCTTCGTGATGCAGCATCCAGTTTATGCTTCGGAAACTGGTTTTCCTGAAGACGCTGTTTGCAACGTTTCGTGGCTTGGGTTTGGATGTGTGGCTGGCTGCATAGTTCGCCAGAGGCAAGGATAAATGAAAACTTATGTGTTGCTGGCTTGAACGGGTGCGCTGGCTTGTGGTTTAAATCGTCAGACATAGGAGAGGATCGTCTAACTAGGCGACTGTAGCGATGGGTGATGGAGCGAATTAAAAATAATGCGGTTATAAGTGGAGTAAGAGAAGACTAAAACGATGGTAATTGGGGTAAGATGAAACGGAAGAAATGGGGATTCTTCAGAAGCTGGATCACCGGATGGACACATTCGAGGATAAAGTTATTAGCGCAAGTGATTGCTGACTTAATTACATGAAGCCATATGAATTGTAGAGCGTAATTTATGCTCTCGAAGTGGATTCGTGCCTAAGTAAATCTCCTTGTATGACTAAAATGGGACAGTATATACTTCCTAAAAGAACCTTAGATTCTTCTTACCAAAGGGTATTTCATGGGCGCCAACTAGATAGAACACATACCTGTAAAGAAAGATATGAGAGAAGAAACGATTAATTTAGGACAAAATTCAGATTAACAAACGCATTGAATGATTACTTTCACGCTATGCTTCCATCGGAAGTTGATTCACAATTTAGCTCTCTTCAGAGTAATTCCACTATCATTATTTGAAATATTTTCTCAGATCAACCGAACTATAAAACAACCACAGAAAGTTTGTAATTTCACGGCTAACCAAAAAAATAGGCAAACATAAAATTTCACTCAATGAAAGATGAATTGTCTGAACGAACATGAATGAACTTTTCAATCTAATTTGCAGCTCCTCAATGCTGTGTTCTCCAAAATCTGCACTGTTTTCAAAATTTTCAAATATTTTTAAAGATATTTTTGCAATTCCGTTGCAAATCCATCAACTTTTCATTGAGAAGTTGACCAACATAACGGCCTACTTTTCTTACCAAAAGGAACAGTGCTGAAAAGTTCTACTTTTCAGCACTCTTTTCGGTGCTGAAAAGTAGCACTTTTCAGTACTGTTTTGGTATGCGTCAACAGAATAACCCAGTGTCCCAGTCTCTTCATGTCGTGGCGTGTGAGTCGAGACGAGTCGTTCTCACCTCGGGAGATGTGATGCGACTAATGTTAATAAAATGGAAGCGAGTCGATACCTTACCGACTCGTCTTGCCTTACATGCCGCACAGAAACAGCACAATTGCATCTGATTCTTGAGTTTATTCTACGTCTGGCCTGAGGTGAGAATTGTCGGTGTCCTATAGCGAGGTGACAATTCTCGACTCGACTTTCCATTTGGTTTACACGGCGAGTCACTTCACTAGAGTCTACATCCGTTGTGCGATCAGGCTCCGACACAAGGTGGCGATTCTGATGTGGATCGGATCGTCCAGCATTTGTAGTCAGCTGTCTGTGCTTTCATACCTGTTCATTCCTCTAATAGGGAATATAGATCTGCATGAGACCGAAGGGAGCGAGAAAATTTATGACTTTCATGGGTACTACTGTGTCACAGCCTACGTGATTGAAAAATTCTGAATTGAAACTACGCATGGCTGTATGCCCATGTGGGTTCTCTTGAAATGTTTGTTGTGCTTTTAGAGTTCATCCAGTTGAAACGGTATTTTTCGAAATAGCAAAAAATGTTGTATGTAACTCGTTGCAAAACTCGATTTTTTCAGCACTCGTTGTATTTATCCAACTCGGCGAGCCTCGTTGGATAAATGTACAACTCGTGCTGAAAAAATCATCATTTTGCAACTTGTTGCATAAATAACTATTTCAAGGTTAAAAATTTATCAAAAACTAGTGGTCCCGGCCAGTGCTGGGAATGGTAATAGTAGTAGGCTTGAGTTTTTGCGAAAATCACGTGGCTCTCCTAATACAGTAGTTCAAAATTGTGAATCTCATCAAGTAGCCTATGTTGGGTACATGAATTTTCTAAATCAGGAGTATCATTGAAGGCTGCAAATGCGGGAAATGCAACAAGAAATAGAACATTTTTCTACAGTAGTTTAGGGTTGCCCTTAGAAACGGGTGTTTTACTATTTTCAAGGCATTTTGCCTACAGCAGCGTGAGTTTCCCTGGCTCCGGTGACTGTGATTCGTTACGCTTGCCTACTGTAGTGTGAATCTCAGAACTTTTCCCAACTCTGGTCCCGGCAAACTTTGTCTTGCCATCTAGTAGGCTGCTGAAAAACGGTTTGGATCGTTCCATACAAAATAGCAGTTCCGTTCACACTCATTTTTTCAACTTTCCCAGTGAATGTCCAGGTATTTTTATATACAAAAACACGTCGGAAACCTTGATAAATAAAACAGAGAGAGAATCATTCAAATCGTAAGCCATTTCGTGACATACAAACACCATTCCATTTTTTATATAGGAGATAGAAGATTGATTTTGTAGTCAGTTTAAAAAAACAATAATCTGAAAACGAACTAATCTTATCGCTACTCAAAACTTCAATTCTCCCATAAATCGTCTAGAAATTCCTTTACAGATTTTTTAATAGAACTATTTCTCCAGTATTTGCTTAAGAAAACTAACGGAAATACCTCCAGTGGTTTTAACATGGATTACTCTAAAAAATTTTCATTCCTCCAGATTTGTCCTTTCATTTTTCCGGTCATTTATAGAGAGATTCTTCCAAGAAATTAACCACAGTTTTTCAGGGATCTTTCCACGAAATTTATCAGTAACTCCTAGATAAACTCGACCAGGGAATCCTTGGTAAGTTGCTCCAGCAATATCTCTTGGAATTTATTACTCTTCCAAATTTACCTTGATTGATTTCTTAAGTATAATTTCATAGATTCTTTAGAATTTAATTTTATTCAATACTCCAGTTAATACTACATCAATTGTGTTCCGTTAATTCCTCCTTTCTTCTTCTTTTTCGTCTTTCTTTCTGGCTTCATGTTCCAACTTGGACAAAGCCTGCTGCTCAGTTTTGTTTTCTCATGGGCACATATCGACTTGCGCCCTTAAACACATTCTTTAAGGTGACACGGGAGACCGTGTTATTTTCCCTATCTTTCGTCTCACTCTAACAATTATCATCAAAACTTTGTGGAAGCAAATCTCGAGTTTTAGTGAACCGATGGAGCAGAATTTTTTTTGGGTTGTGCACTGCATATATAGAATCATAGTGTTACATTTTTCACGTCGATATATGGAGTGGTTCTTGGGATTTGCTTCTTCAAATGGATAGGGTGATTATGATGACGTCCCGTGCGGCCTTAAGCCACAAATCAAGCATACAAAATTGACCCATAACGCGGGTATATCACCTTTTCGTGGTGCGTTATGGGGTAAAGATCTACCAGTGAACCCTATTCCTGACTGCTTCAAACGAAAAGAACAGGATATTATAGTAATCAAAGGAACATTTCTTAGTCCTTGTTACATTTTTAAACTTTGTTGAAAGTGACAAGTCTCGGTTTTTCCAGTTGCCGAGAATGATCTTGAGACAAGGAAAAAAAAATGAGTTGAATACAACAATTTGTTTCCTAATGTTTTATTTATTTAGTTCTCTAGTTTGAAGAAGTAAGGACTAGGATTCTGATGCATGGACAATATCGGTGTAATTTCTTGGCATTATCAAGGGATACGATTTTGATTGATAAAGGAGCGCGCATGTGTACCCACCACATTCTTCAAAGAGTACAAATAGCGGAACTTTTCAATTAGAATTTTCCTGCGATAACTTAATAACAACTGTAAGAAAACCGAATACTTTATCACTTCTCAATAGTGATAAGGTAACACGACATGCACTAAACAAAGGACACGGGATATACTACAATAGATCGAATATTGTTCGCAGTGGTTTATGTTCCGAACAGAAAAATAAAGCCACAAATCACAGTATGGCCAATGAAAAAATCGAAAACCATTATTTCATGTTTTACGGTTATTGACATTACTACATGATTTAATGTATTTATGTAAAGCATTTCTAAAAATTTAACTGCTTGCAGGCTCAATTCAATGTTTTTGAGATTGTTTTAAACGTTTGCGACTACTTTTGGATCCACTCCTTAGTTGTAACATCCCCTTAAGTATTATGATATTTGTGAATAGGCTCAAGAGCGGTTCCACAGAAAATGACGACTTTTTTCCCAAATTTCATTTTTATATTTTTTGATTTGGATGAAATTTTGCACATGCTTTCTTTATGCCCAAAAATGCCTTTTTGCATCATCGGCTCGCCATTTTGACTCTAGCCTTACTTTTGAGAAGGGCCTAAGAAAAAAAATCCTTAATAATTTTCAAAAAATTATAACTTAGAAACGGTTTGTCCGATCAGTTTGGTGCCTTCCGCAAAGTTTTAGGTTATTATTGGGACTATCTGGAAAAAAAATATACACTGTAAAACAAAACTTTGTAATTTTTTATATATCGAAAATAAAGCTTAAAAATCAATTTTCTCAAAAATCGTATTTTTGATTTTTTTTTATTTTTTTTTATATGTTTATAATACAAAAGTAAACCGACATTCGAATTCAAATGGAACCGCTCATAAGATAGATAGGTTTGTCCTTGAAAGACAGAAAAGCTTCAAATACAAAAAGATCCCAACCGTGTAGTTTACGCAACAAGTTGCAGAATGATGATTTTTACAGCAAGAGTCGTGCAATTATCCAACGAGGCTTGCCGAGTTGGAAAATTATGACGAGTGCTGTAAAAATCGAGTGCTGCAACGAGTTGCGTACAACATTTTTTTGAAATTTAATAGAAGACCACTTGAGGATATCAGTAATCATTTCGTGATCCATTCACAATTAGGGGGAGATCCCCCAGTGCCGGACAGCACCCAATACCGGACAAAGTCGAAACATTGAGAAATCATGGTCCAATCAAGATGGTGTATTAGTAGAAAAGAAAGCTATTATGTAGACTAATGTTTGCGTAGAATAACACATCCTTGAAATATGCATGCCTTTTCAAAAAAGTAGAAAAGTTTAAAAATCTTTAAAAAATTGACGTATTCTCTTAATTTTGAGCCTTTTTAGTAATTATTTTGAATATGAAAAAATACTTTGGATCCCGCAAGCATGATCGAACATAATCCTAATTTGATAGTATGAATGTATTTTGTACCATAATTGAACTAAATATTGGCAAATTACAATTTTCGTTAAGCACCTCCTGTCCCTCAGTTTCGGACAGCTTGATTTGTTATATGATATCTTTGTAATTATTGCGTCAGTGTCTCAAAATACTTTCATTTTTCATGGGTTCCGTCGATCATGGTATCAAACATGCAATAAAATTAAGAAGAATGAACATTCAGAACAACATCGTAAAATGTGCTATTTTCCATCATATATGGAAGAGGTTTTTGATAGGCATCTTGCAAACTAAGAAAGACTCAAATTATTCTTGTAAATGTTGCAAATGCATAATATTGGTAATTATAAACTATTCCCATAGTGTACACATTCAATGATGTTCAAATTGGCAGAATTCGAGGCATTTCCAGATCGTGTCCGGTATTGGGTGCCGCCTTTCAAGATCGATCAATTTGGTACTAAAATACATCATCAAAATGCATTGTCAAAATTCATATTTATATTTTTAAATTTATTTTTGTACACTATAAAAATGATAATATTTATCATAAATGGGTAACACGAGCCCATAAAATCAATAGTTTTCGAATTATGAATTTAGTGGCTTAAGTGTCCGGTACTGGGGGATCTCCCCCTATTTTGCAATTTTTGAAAATGGTTGCGTAATGATTAATTACGCAACTAAAACAGGTGCGTAATGGAAAAGCGCTGCGTAATATTCATAACGTAACTGATTTCAGTTGCGTAATGATTATTACCACACTGCATAATACAGTGCAGGAAATTAGGCCATATCATTACAGATTGGCGTGATGAAAAACAGCCTATTACGATGAGAAATTGCAAAAATACCGTTTTTGCAATTTCTCATCGTAATAGGCTGATTTTCATCACGCCCGTCTGCAATGAAACGGCCTAATTTCCTGCACTGAAGTATGCAGTGCGGGAATAGTCATTACGCAACTGAAACCAGTGCTGTAATGATTCATTACGCAACGCTTTCTCATTACGCAACTGTTTTGAGTTGCGTAATGAATCATTACACAACCATTTTTCAGAAATTATAAAATGATGGTGAATGCATTCCGATATTATTTATGATACCCTCAAGTGGTCTTCTACGAAATTGCAAAAAATGTTGTACGTAACCCGTTGCAGAACTCGAGTTTTACAGCACTCGTCGTAATTATCCTACACAAAAAGAAAAATCCATGTAAATTTCAGCGTAGATTCGTGCATATAAAGGGAATGCCAGATTTATCGCAAATTTACATGACACATCATGTAAAATTACATCAACATCATGTAAATTTATGCGAATTGTCGCGTAATGGGTTAGAGTCCATGCATGATTACACGATGTATAGTGGAAACTTACATGATGTTATTGTAATTTTACACGACGTGACGTGTAAATTTGCGACATTTCTAGCATTCCCTCCATGTGCATGATTTTACGCTGAAATTGACATGGATTTTTCTTTCTGTGTACTCGGCAAGCCTCGTAGGATAAATTTACGACTCGTGCTGTAAACATCATCATTCTGCAACTTGTTCCGTAAACTACTATTACGCAACTGACTTTGCACAGCGCCAAACATTGTGTGTTTTGGCTGAAGAAGTAAATATTATGTTGCAATATTTTCTTCGTTTGAATTTTCAATAGTTGGTTACGATCCTTATTAGTTCTTTTATGAAATTAATATTGAATAAGAAACAATCACTATTTTTACAAGATTTTGAAAAATTGCGGAATGTTTGGCTCTATTGCCGTACACGGCAATTGAGAGAAAAGCGAATGGAATGTTTATTACAGATAAAGGAACATGAGTATTTCCTGCAGTTTAGTTATATTCATCATGGAGCATATCATTGCCTCCCATCCTGACTAATTAAATGAATCTGTCAAAAATATAAGAAGTCACCCAACGCGTAAGTACAAAAAAATATCACTTCCCAAAAAAAATTAGCGAAATAATCAGAAAAACAATAGTTTCATTTCGTAAAATTTCGTGAGGATTCGAATTTCGTATCGGTTTTTCAGAATATTTCAATTATTCGTTTCGTTTCGCTACAATCAGTGTTAAAAGTTCCGCATATCGTTTTGTTTCGCCTAGGAAAATACTCATATCGCATACCCAGGACCGGATTTACAAATGTGGGGATCACGGGGCCAGAAATTTGGTGGGGATGATGTTGTAATTACCACAAATCAGTTTCAAAATGCTTTGGAACCGAAATTTATGTTACTTGGGCTCACAAATAAAACAAGACTTTAACATATTATTAACTAGTGAAATTTCAAAGATTGGAAAGCACTGGTGTTTGATTTTAGGAAAAGAGGTTGTGCATAATATTTAAAATTGTGAAAGGTTTTACACTACTAAGCAGAATTAAGTACGAATTGATTGTTTTCCCAAACAAAATTGTCCAGATTGGTGCCTTGGACAACACAGCTTTTGGTGTTTTGATTGACCTGCATTTTTCATCCCAACATGAAAGTAACTTCAGATTTGCTAAGCTGGAAATTTAGCCTGAAAACAGACTTTCGAGTATCGTAATCGCAAATCTATAATTCGCACAAAAATGATAATAATTTGGATTAGAAATAATTCATAAATGGAAACACGTAGAGCGATATGCCCTTCTGCAAAATTGTGATATTCGATAAGACACATAAGTTAGTTTACAATATTTTTCAGTAAAACTGATTGTTCTTATAATATTTACAAAATAATTGTATACCATTTATCGCAAAATGGAATATTTATAATCATTCAAAACTTTGTTTAATGAAAAGCGTGATATCTCAGTTGAGTAAAATTCATGTTATATCTGAGCTGTGATGAAAATTTCTAATCAATCGAAATCCAGACCTCCAAACATGACTATTCTGTATGAAAAATGATCAATGCGTACTATATTCTGTATGTATTGTGTATTCAAATTCCGAACATGATTCATATTCCGTACAGTTGCAATTTCACAAGTAAAAATTGATATTTTCACATCTTTTACATGTATAGGACTTGAATTATAGAAGGATTGATCATCCTGTGAAAAAAATTGATTGTTTCTTTTTAGCGAAATCGCTGTGAAAAGTCGAGTGTTCGGAATATGAGTCATGTTGGAAAATGGAACCGTAACTACTGGTTAGTACTATTATTATTATCAATTAAATCCATCTGCTTCGCTGTTGATTTATTAATTTTCAAGGGGTGAAATTTGTGTGCTTAAACCATATCTTAATATATTAATCTTCTTTATCAATCTTCAGATGTTTTAAATCATGCGTATTAAATTGTCTTAAGAACATTACAGTTGGAAAAGTGAGGGGAATTTCGTTAGCCGTAGCTTATTAGTACATCAAGGATTTATGAAACCTCTTTGAATTTATCACATCGTTTGATCTAATTTTAAAAAGTTTGTGTCTTCTTAATGGTTTCAAGTTATTTTTCTGAAGTTTTATTAATATTTTTTTAGCGATGAGGTAAAACTTGTGGGGGTTCCTTGAATATCACAGCGGAACACGATTTTGTCTCAAGCACCAAAATACCGCTATTTACTTAATTAAGGGTTGCTGAATCCATTGCCATTCACAGAAATGTCTTAGCACGTCTAGTTTTTGAGATATTGGGTGTCGAAAATGCTAAATTTGGCTATTTCAATCAACTTGCATGCAAGTTTTCTAGCTTGTATGGCAATTTATTTGCTTAATTTGCCTCAGAACTCAAACTTCATGTGTACAACAATACTTATCAACAAAGTTTAAAATAATACCGGTGCTCAAAAGTTATTTTTTGTTGTTTTAGAAAAGTATTGTATTTTGCCATATAAGAGAAACGACGAATTTTGTATGTAGACTACAAGCTTGTTGAAAAAATCGTTTTTACCTCATTTAGTTGTGCAATTTCAATCAAATTATATCTATATAAATAAAAATGGAATGGTGTTTGTATGTCACGAAATGGCTTACGAACGGGTCAGTGGATTTGGATGATTCTTTCTCCATTTTATTCGCCAATGGTTCCGACGTGTTTGCGTGTATAAAAGTTTCAGGATATTCACCAGGAATGTCGAAAAAACTAGAGTGAACGGAACTGTCATTTTGTATGGGACGATTCGAAGCGGTTTTCAACAGCCTACTTGATGGCAAGACGAAGTTTGCCGGGACCACTAGTCTGAAATGAAAGTTGAAGTCCTATTTTGCATACTTGGTAGATTAGATCATAATATTTTTTGATAAATCATTGTTTAAATTTTATGTAAACATAAAAAAAAACTAGTGTTTTATACAACTTTGGCGACCTGTAGCTAAAAATTGTGACGTGCTGGAACATTTCTAAAACAGGCATCAGATTCAGCAACCCCAAATCTACTAGAGGCACATAACTTGATTCTTGAGACACGCAAAAATGTCATTTTTGTTACGCTGTGTATGTGGGCCCGCGGGCAGTGGCTTCCACAGCCCCCTATAAATGCGAACCTGCGCATACCCTTATTCGTGAAAGTACAAGAAAAACTCGCAAGATGAGGGAATAGTGAATGAAATGTGATGCCATGCAGCAAACGTAAAGTAAACGTTTATATAACTTGCGGGGATCCTTATTACGATACTAGCAAAATATTGGCAACTTGGCAGTGTTCCTAATTTTACTCCAAAATATCCGATTTACTATCAGTGTGGAACTGTCACACTTTCATAGCCCCCCCAGCCTCCACCCCTCCAAATGATGGACGTCATTTTTTAATGACCCCTTATAATTTTTTTTATTCAAATATTTTTTCGTCCTTGGCAAGTTTGCCACTGAAGTAATAACTGAAGGCGGAATTTAAAAACACAAAATATACCAAATCAACTAAGCAGATTTGCTATTTTGCTATCTTACCGTGAATAAAGTATTATTACCTTATAGCTACGTTTTGTTTGATCAGTGTTACTATCGTCATAAATTATTGTGTTTCGCTTTCCCGAAAGCAAAGCTTAGCACAAGCTTAGCAGTATTCGCCACAGGAATTTGGGGATCGATTCTTTTAAGAACTTTTTCAGATAAATACCAGGAAAAGATTTTTAGGAACAACTGCACGCAGTCTAAAGAGTGTATCGAAAATAGTCGCAAATATAATATTTGGATATTTGAAATATTAAAAACAACCTCAAATATATTTAGTTGAACCTGCAAATAATTTTATGATGACAAATATCTCACATTATATTTAAAGATGATGAAGCGGTGATATTATTTTAATAAAATGACATTTCATATGTCAATTTTTCAAATGTCGAAGAGAATTTTGCACACCTCTCAAAAAATTTAAACGTTAAAAAACAATATATGCTAATATATATTTAGCCACAATTTTTTTCAAAATTTTTCCGAAAGAGTTGCTTGAAAAGTCTAGAAAAATCTTCGGAGAAACACAGAGAAGATGATCTAAGGTAATATTTGAAAACTGAAAAAAGCTTGTTGAAGAAATTCCTTGAGGAATCATGGAAAATAAAATTGTACGAATCCTTTGTACAAAAATCAGAGGATTTCTTTTGACATTTTTTTAACTGATTTTGTTAGAATTATTGAAGAAATTCCAGGTATGGTGGAGATAAGAATTCTACAACCCTCAAACAATTTATTGTGAGGATCTTTGAATTATTTCCTGGTGAAATTAAAGGAAAAACTATCAGTTTTTTAAATTTATAGAGGAGTTAATGTAAAATCACTCGGAAAAGTTTGCATAGCAAATGATGCATGAATCTTCAGAATTCTTGGAAAAATCTCCGTCGCAGTCTTGGCTTTTGAGAAATATTTTAAGGTTTCAGAGCATACGAACCTCTCCTCTTTTAGACTCCTCCCAAATATTGCTAAGTCTATGCAATAAAGGCTAATTGCTTAGTCGATGTAATTCTGTCGATGTAATGGGAACAAGACATGACGATTATCGAACCTATAGGAGAGAAGCCAATTTAAGGTGAAGATAAATCGAAGCCAAACTTCAAATTTTTAAGAGCACGAATCTGGAGAACCAAACACCCGTTTTAGCTGAAAAGTTAATCGATTGATCAGTTTTCAGCTCAAAAGGACGTCTGGTTCTTCGGATCAGCGCTCTTGAATATTTGAGGTTTGGCTTCGGTTCATCTTCACCTTAAAACGCTGTACATGAAATTAACCCCTAATTTTCACCGGCCTTAAGCAGACTATTACATAAATCATAATGATAGTGTTGTTGATGCGATTGCATTGCCTCTGAACTCCGAAGACTTGCTGTCGTTGTTTGTTGTCCGAACCGTAGTTAAATGCACTTAAACGGCGTAGTCCAAATAGCTCAACCTTGCAACCTGACAGTCTCATTACGCACCACGCGAATGTTTTGTAAATGTGGTGCAATTCAAGTACATAACCAGCAAAAGTCCGCTAACCTACCTTCTGCCCACCTCAGCTCAACTCAATGCAGCTATCGAAGACCCAGAAGAGAGCAGCTTTATTGTTGTCGTTCTAATAGGCCGCACGCGTGGAGTCTGAGACCTGGTGGAGGTAACGACGATTCCAACTGTAAATTTCGGCATCACCATGCAATTATACTGAACTGGACGGCGATACGTCCGTTTTGTGCACCTCTCGCAAGACCTAAAGTCGAATTCCGAAGGCTTTTTCTCGTTATATGTGTTGAAATGCACTTCGATCAATTGTGTTTTTTATTTCTTCTCAACGGGTGACGAAATTCTTTGTTGTTTTGGTTGTCTGGGTTGTTCATTTCTTATTGATTGACGCCTTTGTTGTATACACGATCGTTTGAATATAAGCTCGTCCGAAGAAAAGCTGATGGGACCCAAATTTCTGGTTGATATCTAATCAAGTTCACAATCTATTCTTTTGTGCTAGTTTTTGACATAATCACTTTACAAGCCCAAATGACATTGTAGATACAGAAGACCAGGGGAAAATTTCAACAAATTTCCTTATAAATCAAATTAGGCAGCGTCCATTTATTACGTAACGCTAAAATTGGAAATTTTTGACCCCTCCCCCCCCCCTCCGTAACGCTTTTTGTATGAAAAATTTCAAATTTTTGTATGAGCCGTAACGCTTGAGCCTACTCCCCCCCTCCCCCTAGAGCGTTACGTAATTTGTGGATGCCGCCTTGTTATGTTTTCACAGACATTCATTGAATTTCTCAAACATAAATTAGGTAGAAAATTGTCTTTTAACAGAATCTATAAATTCCGCTGGAAATTCTTTACCGAATTCTATAAAAATCCACCAGAACTTTGATCCGCTAAAAATCCCAATATTTTATAACTTTTACAAAGAATTCAGCCAAACCTCCACTTGTTATTCATTTCAGAACATTGTAAGGAAATTTCATCCCAAATGTCGACACAAATTCTGTCTAAAATGGATAACATTTTTATTTCAATAATTCAAGAGTTTATTTCAGAAACGGTGTCTGAAATTTCACGAAACATCTATGCTCCTAACAGAAGGATCTTGTCCAGTGTTTTTCCAGGCACTACGTCAAAATTTGATCAAAGATTTCGATCACGTCCAGTAGCTCAATATGGAAATATAGTCTTAGTTATACTAGAATAGAGTTCTGAAGCTGTATCTCAAATTTTGTACCGAACGCTTACGGTGCGTCAGAAATACACGCTTACTTCATTTTATAATGTTTTGTATTGGTTTGAGTCCAAAAACAAATTCTTTTCTATCTCTTCAATTTTGAGCTTATGTCTCACCCCTAGATTTATACTCAGATTTTGGGTGAATTATGTCTTCCGTGTACCTTCCCAAATGGCGATTGAAACAACTCCAGTGATAAAAAGCATAACTACAGTGGGTTTTTGTAGGTAAAGTGAACATCAAATATGATCTCAAGTGTCATGGTTCAAATATCAACGCATTTTCTTCTATATTAAATTGGTTTAATTGAAATAAATTAGAAACATAGTGTATGAAGAGGCGTATGGAGGAATGTAAAGCAATAAAAATAAAAATTCCGGCCGAATTTTCAGAATAAGATGGCTTAGCACAAACATATTTTAATTAATCTTAGAAAAAGTTTTATTATATTGTGTATGAATTCTTGCCATTATTTCTGGCTGAAATCATGATGCAGTTTTTGGCGAATTTCCAAAGGACATCCTGGTAGAATTCTGGAATTTAAGTAAATATCTTGGTACCTGGTAGAATTCTTAAAGTAATAATTCGCGAATTTCTTTCACCTAGATTATTAAAATGAACGATGAAGTAAAAGGACGTTCGACAAAAATTTTAAGAATATACTTCTTAATTTATATTTATTGAAAACCCTTTTAACGCTTTCGAGGCGGTTTTTTTTCTACACACATTTGACGTACGGATTTGAGTTTTTCTGTTTGGTATCTCGGAATGGCCTAGTTTTCTTCAGATAAATGGCTGAAATTTAACCTAGTGTGAAAAAAGTAGCAAAATCGACCATAGTATTTTATTTCAGCATAAAATTGTCTCTTTGATTTTTCGTCAATTTTTTATGTATTTTCGCATGATTTAACTTATTGCTTAAACTATATTTTTTCAAGAAAACTGATGATTTTACAAATTATTCGAGTGTTTTCCAACAGATTTGTAGCAAAATTTAAAAATAACTTGTATAATCAAATTCCTCAAGGAATATTGAAAAGTGGCTTCAGAACTTTTGCAAATCTCTTGGAAATTAGTCAAATAATATAGTTCATACTTTGAAAGCGAATTCAGAGCGAGGTGGACATCCATTCCTCCAATGTCTTCTTTTATCAGCAAACATATTCCCGGATTTATTTATTTAAAAAATGTTGCTTAATCTTTCAAAAGTTCAGTTTTCCCTCTTAATTCCTCCAAAAAATCATTGATGCAGTCGAATCTAATACTAAGATATTTCGCTGAAAGTTCTAGTAGAAATATTTCTGTGTATTTCTTTAAATAGTTTTCCGTAAAATTTTATAATAATTTTTTTCCGAGAAGTTCATCTTTGTTTTTTGTTTCTAAAAATATTGCTTAAAATCTTCAGAAATTTGTTGAAAAACCCCAGGAATCCTTTTGCTTCTGAAATTAGCATATCGGTAGATGAATCCATAGAGAACCATGTAGCAAAATATTTAGGAAGAGGATTAACGACTGAATACTTTTTAACGTGTCAGGTGGATTGGCTCGGCAGTCTTATTTAAAAAATAAAGCGAACGAAATTTTACTCGCTCCGACGTTCAACAATTCCGACAACACGACAGGCTAGAAGTTTAAGAACAAGAGTGATCATTTATTTATCCCTGAGGAAGGTCCCAATCCAGGATCGTTTGCTTGATTTTTTAAATAAGACTGCCGAGCCAATCCACCTGACACGTGGAAAAGGATTTATTTAGATATTCATAAAGAAATTTTAATTATTAATTATTGTCAGAATCCATATTTTTGATATGAAATTTTTGTGCGATACGAGGGCGGAATTTCTAGAGGCTTTCTGGCAGAATTATAGAAAACCAAAAGCCAAGGAAAGGTAGATTTCAAGGATAACTCATAAAGAAGATTCTGATGGAACTTCTTGAGAAATTTGTTTTATTTATAAATTCATTGGAGAGATTTTAACTATCCTGTAATTAGCTCTAGAGAAAAGATTATCAATTGTCTTTAATGGTACTATTGCCCATCTATTGTTCTACCTGCTTCAAAATTTTGTGGTTTCTCCTTCCTTTGTATGACGCTTTGAGGAACTTCGTACAAATATCTTCTATTAATTGAAAAAGTGTTTTTGTTTTCTTTTATAAGCAGGTGAAATCAACAACATCAAAATCTGAACTGCTACGGCAAATGAAATGTAATATGTTGTTAACAACATATGATTAAAATCTTAAATTTGTTTTACCAAATTAGGATGATAGTGTTGTCTAATAACACAGAACACCTAGATGTAAGAAATGAATGTAAGGTATGGAATGATACTAATAAAGAAATTAAAAAAATATATATTTCCATTGGAGTATAGTAACATGTTAAAGAATGTAAAACAAAGTAAATTAGGCTGATACAAATATTAATTTTCTTTCATGTTCGGAACCACTTGGAAGATACGAGGGGGGGGGGATAAAATTAAATAAGGTACAAAAAAATAAAAATGAAAAAAAGTTATATTTTCGAATTTTTATTTTTAACGATACTTGTTAAACTTTTTTCATTCGTCATCTGGATCATTCTTTTACCTGTTTTTTATTTTAAAAATTTTAAAAGCTAACTGATGACATTTTTTTCTCCCCTTCAAAATTTTCGGATTTTGAATTTTGGTGACATAAAAGAAAATTAATATTTGTATCAGCCTTATAGGAGTTTTAAAATATTATATAATTCTTATACGTATGGCCCCTGATATCTGAAATTCCATTTAGAATTCCTCAACAAATTTTCAAAGTAATGTTAAAGTTTACCCTAAGGTTTAAATTAATTAAAATTTAACATTACGAATTTTACCACAATACATCTTCGGTAATGTTCTTGAAAAATACCGGCAATATTTTCGCTTTAAGGCTAAGTAGCCCGTCATTCGTTATGACAGCCCTGTTGACATAGCAGCTCGCAATTTCAAAGTGACAAATCTCAGTCCTCATAGGTCATATTGATCCGGAAAAGTATCACTATATGCACTGACATGCAGAAAGTAAGTTGATACTTTTTCAGATGCATCAGTGCAATACCAACTGATTTCTCCAATTCGAAATTATGACATGATTTAGCAAGAATCATCAACGTCACGTACAAATTTCAATGATGGCCTACTTCTACTGTACTACAAAATAATCGATAATAGATCCTTCAAAAATGTTTGTTTGGATTTTCTATAAGTAGGACAAAATGGGTTCCTTTTACATCAATATCATAAAACCTCGGAGTTCATACAACATATTATCTAAGATTTAAGTTACAAATTTAATCATTTTCTATTATAAAAGACAAAGGAAAATGAACAAGAATTGTTGTAGTAAATCCTACAAGTACAACTTTAACTTATCTGTGAGGTACAATGTCAACCAGTTTTAGAAGTTCTACGGTTTAATTCTTGATTTTTTCGTACGAGCCATGAAATGCATCGAGAAAGTCGGTTAAAGTCACCCCCTAGGCCGAATGTCACCCTACACGGCGGTACCTTATTTTGTATGTGTTTCTCTAGAAAATTGATATGGAATGATTCGTAGAGGAATTTGTAAAGCAATCCCTGAAAATATTGGGATATTACTGGAGTAGTTTTTGAAGCAAAAAAATGGGAGTCGATAAATTTAAAATGTTATTTATGGAAGAATTCTTAGATTAAAATGAATTTACTGCTAGAACCTTAAAGAATACTTGATGGATCTTCTGAAGATTTTTTTTAGAAGTTCAAGAATGGATTGCAAAAACTCAGTAAAAAAAATCCCAAAAGAGATGTTAGTGCGGTTTAAAGAAAAAATCTCTAAAAAATATTACTCTCTGGTGTTTTTTTTTTGGGAGAATCTTAGGGAAACAATAATATAATTCTCTAAGAAATCCCTGACAAATGACACGGGATATCCTTGAGTATTTTTGCCGAAGAGTTTTGAAAGAACAATTGAACGTATTCCGCAAGGATCTTTATAGGAATGCTAAATACTTCAAATATTTCGTAACTAGGATTTTTTGAAAAAAAAAATCGAGCGCTCCTTGATTTTAGAGAAATCTAAAGAATAATTATCTGTGAAAAAATTGAGATGAATCTGCGAAAAACTTCTTTAAGAAATCATGAATAACATTTCCCCAATCGTATTCTTTTTAATTGCTCATGAAATTCTTGTGGAATATTACGAAGAATATTTAGAGTAACACCTGGAAGAATCATTTAATTTTTTTGCAGGAATCCTGGATAATTTTTGTTGCGATTTTTTAAACAATCCTGTAGAATAATTTTCAAAAGCAAAGTTGGAAAAACTGTTGGCGAACTCTCTGAAGAATTTATGGGATGAATCCTTTCTTGATGATGACATTTTTGGCGAGACTCCTAGAATTGTTCGTACTATGTTTTGAAGAAATCCTCAGTAATTTCTAAAAATCCTAAACAAATTTTTAGAAAACAACTGCAAGATACTTTAAACTAACAATTGAAATTTATATGTAATAAGTACGTAACGGACCTTCCAGGAGAAATGATTAAAAGAATTTCTAAAGCATTCTTTGGTGAAATTCTTCAACAGATTTTTAATCAATTCACTAGAGATTCTTCGAGAAATTTTCCACGGTAATCTAAAAACGAACTCATTGAAAACTGGTAAAAAATTTCTTGAAGAAAGCTCTAAAAGGTACGAATATAGTTCATGGTGATGAAGAATTCCTGTATGAATTCTTAGAGAAATCTTCTTTAAAGTGCATGGTTAAATACCTGAAAAAATCTTGGAAGAATCACAAAGGACATTCCTTGCGATTTTTTTTGCTACAATTCTTGAAGGATGTTTGATTGGATTACAAAAATAATGTATATTTTTCGAAATGAGAATTGAATATTACAAATATCGCTGATGTGTACCTAAATAAAATCAATACCAATCTAAACTAAGAAATTAGTGTAAATCATGGCGAAAAATCAACATATCATAGTCTTGAGTTTAAATTTACAGACGAACAAACTCGAAAAAATAAGTTGTTTATAATGTGTTGTAGGTAAAAACAATTTTGAGTGTAGTCTCAAATTATTTTTTCTACTATACAATATTCACTTCACCTCTGCAAGTAATTTCATGTCGAAAAATCTATATGTCATAGCCTTCAATTTTGATTTACAGACAAAAACGCTCAAGAAATACGTTTTTTGTGTGGCTTTCTGGAAAAAATAATTTTTAAGTGTCATCGGAATTTTTTTTTTACTCACACAAGTTCACTTGACTTTCACAATCAATATATCGTCGAAAAAACTTTATGTCATCGCTTTGAATTTTGAGTTAAAGGGAAACGGGTCCGAAAAATAGGGTTTTTCGTAATATTCTGAGTAAAAGAAATTTTGAGTGTAATCAAACATTTCAATTTCTGCTCAAACATGTTCATTATAAACAATCAAGCAAATTAATGTCGAAAAAACTACATGTCATCACTTTAAATTTTATTTTATTGTTGAATTTGTGAAGAAAATGCGTTTCTTAAAAAAAAAATAGGAAGTGCCTTTTGCTTAATAACTTTGGGTAGACACATCTATTTAAATAGTGTCCGGTTCCATTGCTGATTTTTTTTTGAAAATCGCTTCGAAAACGACAGAGATATGCATGTTCAAAGCTGCAATTCCAACTTTTTTGGACCCTTGGTTGGCGTAAGGTTTAACCCCCTTGGTAGAAGAAGAGTTAATGTAGATGAATAAGTTATTCTATGGTGTTCCAATGTCTTCGTCTTGGCATTATGTTCTTTATGAATTCTTTCAGTAATTCTTTAAGAAGTTTCCCATACAAGTTTTAAAGATTTTAATCAGAAATTATTCAGGGATGTATTTAGGGAATTTCCTTGAAATTATTGAAGAAATTCCTAAAAAAAATAAAGTCCTGGAAGATATTCTAGACTTTTCCCAGGATCCCCTGGGTAAATTTTCAGAGTAATTCCTGTGGGAATTACTGGAGGTAGTGGTGTAGTTAAGTACCATTTTGTCTCAAATTCCGTACATGAACCATGTTCCGAACACTCGACATTTTTCAGTTAAATCTTTGAAATTTCTGCACAGGATGATCAATTCTTATACAATTCAAGTCCTTCAAGTTTTGAAAACATTTAAGAATTTAAGATAAAACGGTACATACGGATTTTCTGGGGCAAATTCTACGTAAACTCCCTCAAGAATCCCTTGAAAAATCACTGAACAAATTTCTGAGATATTTGATGAATAACCTCTGAAGGTATTCCTGAAGTTATCCTCGAAGGAGTCTTGGAAAGTATTCCAGAAGAAACTTTGGAGTAACCACTCGAAAAATTTCCGAAGCTATTCCTAGGGGAATCCGATAAGAAATTCCGAGATGACTATCTTCTTTCTTCTTTGTGGCGTTACGTCCCAACTGGGACAAAGCCTGTTTCTCAGATTAGTGTTCTTATGAGCACTACCACAGTTATTAACTGAGAGCTTTCTTTGCCGATTGACCATTTTTGCATGTGTATATCGTGTGGCAGGTACGAAGATACTCTATGCCCTGGGAATCGAGAAAATTTCCTTTACGAAAAGAACCTCGACCAGCGGGATTCGAACCCACGACCCTCAGCATGGTCATGCTGAATAGCTGTGCGTTTACCGCTACGGCTATCTGGGCCCCGAGAAGACTATATTCAAGATAATTTCGCGCGTTTTCGCAACCAAAGATCGTCTAAGATCGCCATGTTTCCATACGTTAGTAACAACATCGAGAAGGGTGCACCACAGTTTCGCTATGCACAGTGTGTACTCGCGAGTACTCGCGAAAGAACCTCCAGGTGAAATCAGAGAGAAATGGATAAAAACAGGAATAAAATTATCAAAATAACAGGTTTCTTCTCTGGAAGAAATTCGCTGACTCGACCCACCCCCTTACCGCACCCGGCGCCCAATTTGTATTGGTGGTGTGTTGCACACGCGATTACGAAGACCACATCCAAAGACGGTGCGCGGTGTTGACCGGGAATGCGTGGTCTTGGCGTTGGAGTCGTAGAAAACCGGCCACTCCCGCGGGGATGCTGGCTGACCGAGGCCTGAGGTTTCAATTGTGGAACGTACATTTGATAAAAAAAAGCATGGCTCCCCGAACGAGGAGACGGAGAGCAACACTTTGCAATTGTTGGCTTGTCTTCGTTGGGATGGGGCTGCATTAGGGTACGGCTTATTTTTAAAAAAATCTCAAACCCAAAATGTTATGCTTTTCTGAATTCAAATCACAGAAAAGGAGAAACCTTAAAGTTTGAACCAAAAATATTGAAATTTAAAGTTAGCGCAAGTGACTTAAATGTATATTTTTAAGTTATAAAATATGCACCTGCAATGCAGTTGACATAAATGTTATTAATAAAAAACAGAAATCAAGGGCCCTAAACTACTGCTTTGAGGAGCTCCCGAGGTGTTACAAAACATAAACAATTCTGTATTTCCTATTTTTACAGGCAGCTTACACTACACTAATGATTTAATTTTTATGTAACGTGAATTCAGAAGAGCCCACGAACTTAGGGTTTGGAGAAAATCGAAATATATGCCACACCCTAAGCCGCAGCATCACTTATAGCAGCGATTCGATGCTCTCTCCCCTGGGTTTGGATGCGGTGACACTGACTGGCCTCTGTTCGCAATGCAATAATGGTGCAAACGCGTGGAGAAGCTGAAAATATGACCAGCTGTAAATTGTAGGCTCCCAGTCGCCCAACCATTCAGTATGTGCTGCGCTGCCAGAAATCACCATTCGATGAAGTGAAAGGTTTTCGTTTCCTGTCGCTGAAGAATTTGGGCTACAAAACGCGAACAATTGAACTGGGACTTGAGCTAATTCGGGAAGTATGCTGATTGTTTCATCGGTGGATTGGCAGTTTGGAACTGCCTCCATTCGGCGAGCTGAATGATGAATGAGCACTTCGACGTTACATGTATGAGGGTTTCCAATAACTCATACACAAAATTAATTAATTATGGCCCAAATACATGACTGCTAATCATTTTCGACTTCAACATATATTTCATGGTCCCGAAAAATACTTCCTAGTTAGTCAGAAGACCAGTTCTGACAAATCTTTAGGGAACTCAGAAAAAACTTAAGACAATAACTGAAGTAATTTTTGCGCTAACTCTCTGAAGAATCTCAAAATACATATTTGGAGATTATAATTTTAGTTATTTTCAATTTAATTTATGAGCTATAGGTTTTGTATGATGAGTATGTGTATGTGCTGTTTCTTTTTTGGCGTCTTTCAATAGATATTTCTAAGATTTATCAAATGATTTTTTAAGATTCCCTAGGGGGAAGAGCTGAAGGGCTGTCATTTTACAATATATAAAATTAATAAATACTCAATGACAAATGTATAAATAAACAAATTACTGAATACTCAATTATATTTATAATGTCCCCTCTTTTTGTTGTGTGGAAAACGTTGCAGTTTGAGTCCAACGGGATTTCTTTAAATAAATTGTTTGTCCTCAAGTCAATCCTTTTAGATTAGTCTCTGTTTTGCTGTCTTCACAGCAGTGATTTGATTTCGTACTCCAATTTATATAAAGCCCTTTACACTGAATCGAACACCCTATGAAATCAACAATTTGATGTCTGGCGTTGAAAGGTGTCAAATTTTGGAAACAAATATTGATACAAGTAAATAAGGAATTTATTACAATATTTTTGGCCATTTGGCCTTTGTGATTTGTATGACAATTGATTGTTGTACTTTTGTAAACTTCAAGTTAATTGGTACTTAATAATATGAATTATTTTGCTTAAACCTTTTCTTACTTATGATTATATTAATCTATCTATATAAATAAAAATGGAATGGTGTTTGTATGTCACTAAATAACTTACGAACGGGTCTACGGATTTGGATGATTCTTTCTCAGCTTCGTTCGACAAGAGCTCCGACGTGTTTGTGTGTATAAAAAACCCAAGGATATTCACCAGGAATGTCGAAAAAATTAGAATGAACGGAACTGTCTTTTTGTATGGGGTGATTCAAATAGTTTTCCAACAGCCTACTTGATGGAAAGACGAAGTTTGCCGGGACTACTAGTTCTATAATGTATATTATATTCCATAAAACTCCATCCTCCTGTACAAAACTGTATCTCAAACAACATAAGACTAAGATTGCTTCATTAATAATATAAATAAATATACCACCATTTCACACCAGCAAAACGCTTATATTTTTATGACAGCATCAATCTCCGAATCTCCAGTGGCTGCTGCTTTCCGGTGACCTCGCATAAGATCGCGTAATAATTTACATACGCGCATAATGCGTAGCCAGAAGCACCCCTTTCGCGTTAGCATGACGTAACAAAGCGAGAGGAACGCCTAAAATTGTTGTCCAAGTCCCACACTATGGGCGACAACTTGCAACTAGCATGACATGGAGTACATGGCGGAGGGCAATTATTTTGTCTCATCATCATTATCGCTTGGTCCGACGACAGTTAGAAGGGTCTTGTAGGGTTGATCCATTCCCGATCAGAAAGACAGAATAATAGCTTAAAAGTATCAACCATTATTACTTATATCAACGGTCGCTAGTCTTAGATGTTTTGAAATATATTGGTCTGAGGACACCAAACAATTATATCAAAATTATAACAAGCTCAGTTATAGTAATACAGAACTCCTGGGAAACAATTTATCTAATAAGTAACCAATGTTATAATTGTCATTACAATCTCAATTTTTTATATCTTATTTTGATATAATTTCGATAATGTTATATCAAAGCCTGTTATAATTGTGATACAAATTCACGAATTTATTTTACAATTTTTGTTATTTCAATACCTAATCAACTGTAACTCATAACGCACTCTGTTATAAACTATTGTTTGAAATATTATCTCCGGTTGTAATAATTTTGTTATTGCTCTCAGATCGGGTTAGTTGACCAGAGGTCAGTTTAAAGTTGCGAAAGTGTTTACGCTTCTTTACGCTACTGTACTGACCCAAGATTGCCTAACAAATCGCCCTTCCTTGGTCAACCACAGACTCTGCGTCATTACTGTAGTTCGTTGTTTAAACCGTCAAGTTAGTTCCATCAGTCGAGTCGAGGCTTACCTGCAAATAGAGCGAGAGAAGAAAAAACGGTTAGTGAATTTCAAAATTGACATACAATCGAACGTTCGAAAGATATGGCCCAATACCGATAGGATAAATTACCAATCATTTACCGCCGCCGTGAAATGTGGCTTCTCCTGGGATGCGTTATTTTTTTCTTCATAATTAAATTTGCTGCTGCCAACATAAGTGGTTCCAAGTGGCGCACACATCGCGATAAAGCATACCGATCGGAAAAGGGAAAAATATCGTCACGCCCTAGGAAAAGGATAACCATCAATATTTTGAAACCAGCAATAAATGGTTATACCCCATTAGCAATTAAAAATTAAAAAAAAGCATTTAAGAATATATTTTATGCAAAAAATACAGCAATAAAAATCATTAAGCATATATATCAAATATTTTCTAAGAAAAAACTGAAAATAAGCACTACAGTATTAGAATGTTACTAATGAAAAGTCAAATATAACTCTTAATGTCTTCTAAATAACAACATTTTGTTACAATTACACATTTTTTACTTTTAGTGCTTATTTTATTTTTTCCATTGGCGTTTTAGAATTTTTAACTACTTAGTTTCAATTTCTATTGTTTTTTTAATTGTTTAGTCAGGGTGTCGACTCAATTTTGAAAATAAAATTCCCTGACTTTCCCTGACCTTCCAGTCGTTTGCCAGAAAAATTCCAGACCACTGAGTTGATTAATTTGAACTGAAATAAGTACGATTTGTACAAGAAGATACATATTCGACGATTTGCATGATGTTTATGTTATGGGTTGTATGAATGAACTGAGCAAAAGCTTTCACTTTACTGATATTTGTACCTGTCAGATAACATTCTTGGGCGTTTATTCAAATTGTTTAAAACTGAGCAATTGAGATCCTATTTACTTTTTCAACTTAAAAATTAGTAAGAACAAAGATGTTCTAAGCTAGCAAACTACCTCTGATCTAATTTCACAAATTTCAGACACAAACGACAATTTTGGACTTCTTCCTGATTATAACTTTTGTATACAAGACACAACACTAGTACGATCATCCACCATCCTTTTTATCCCAAAAAAATTATATTTCTTTTTCCAGTTTAAATTCTAGCCATTACCAAATAACTTTCTCGACGAATTGCTTAAAGGAATCCCATATACATTTCTCACAAATTCCTTTTGAAATTCTCAAGATATTTCGTCAATACTTCTCGATGAATTATTCTAATATTTCCTAATAATAAGTTTTCTGAATTTTCTCTTGAATTTGTTGTACCCTCAGTAATGCTCCAAGGAACTCCTCTAAGAATTTTTCTATGAGTATCTCTAAGTAATCTTATAAATTGTCAATAGATTATCAAGCAGATTCTTTCAAATAATATGCCTGCAATTTCGGCTTTTAAATAATATTCTGGATTCCTAAAAATAATCGAGGAATTTTGAGATACATCATTAGAATATCTGGAGAAATTTCTGGGTATATTTTAAGAAAATAAACTAGATCAGGGCTGGTAGCAAAAAATGGTACCGAAAAAAGTTATTTTTGTGACCAGATTTGAGAAAAAAGTGACTAAAAAGAGACTTTCGATTCTCGAAAAAGTGACTTGAAAATCCAACCGAAATCAGTTTTATTTCAATTCTAATATACTGTTTTACGATCAATATCCAATATGATTGGGAATATTCAATATGATCTTCTGCAGGTAGTAAGTCTAGTTGAGTACCATATTTGGAAATTTTTATTGTACTTCCAAAGCTTTAAAATATTCCCAACAATTTTTCAAACAGAACAGTTTATAAATATTCCTTTTTTAGCAAATTTTCAATGTTTTCAAAATGTTGTGTCTAAGTATCACTAGGGTATTTTATTTCGTAAATTTCAATACGATTTGGAACATTTGAAGAAAAAAAATTGTCGTTTCACATTTCAATCCAAACTCTAACTCTCCTACCTAATAAGGTTAATATTTTATGTAACCAGATCAAGATTACGGAAAATGTTATACTTGGGCATTAATCAATATTTCAAATAAAAAATGATGATAGAAGATCGAATATGATTGAAATACTTCTTAAAACCGCGTCCTTCAAACGCCGACATAAAAAGAACAAATGGTTGATATAAGTGATATTGAAATTTTCCATCAGTAAGTTTAATGGTAGGTACGTTTGGCTGAATGGACATTTAGCATAAAGACGATAGGTTTGACAGGCTGTTCTTTTGAGTTATTCTTTTAAAGTAGTTAATAGCATGAATCTTCTAATATTTCAATCAAAATTACTTGGACACTTTCATGATTCACTTGACATTGGGGGTTATAGTTGGTCGAATTGGAATAAAAAATACTTAAATACCGCGCATATTATTGTCAAATATAAACTCTTTGGCTTTCAAAAACCTCCTGCCGAAGTGAATCAAAAAATCCAAGAAGAGGATCCGACGCCCCACATTGCTTGAAGAATGCATGCAAGATTTCATGAACGATTCACTGAAAACGATAAATTGACGATAAATTAATAGTCGAAAAACATGAGTCTTTTTACGTCGTTTTTTAAAATAACTCGGTTTTATGCCGTTTTTTAAACAACGCGTTTTTTTACGCGGGACGGTGACTGACGTAAAAAAAAACCTTAGGGTATGCTCTAGCTTAGATATATCCGGCCATTTTTAAAGGCTTGGTTTGCAAATAAAGTCTGTCCTAGGAAGCATGATAAGTTTTTACTCTCAAATAGAACATTGAATAATTATTCTTTGTTATTAATATCTTAAATATAAATTAAATATAATTATTTTTGTTTTATTTATATGATGCAATGGCGTAGCCAGAAATTATTTGTAGGAATATTAGGAGTCTTGAGAAGAAAAAAGAAAAATACACTAAAATAACCTTTTTAAAACCCTTACATACGTTCAAAACAGCTAAACTATTCATATTGTCTATTGCAATACTGAGTTATCTCAAATGCATATGCATAAAAACTGAACACCAAGAATATAAAAAACATACTCCAAATAATCGAGTCTTAAATTCCGTAGCAGTTCAGATTTTTTTCAGGTGAGTTGATTTAATCAGGTTATAAGAATTATTATTATTATTATTATCTTTATTGACCCTCTAATACCCAACCCCGCCTTTAGACGGGGTACACTTTGGAATTTTGTGTATTTTTTCGTAGCTCAAATATCAAAATTATTTTATTTTTGGCTTAAACCTTGACTCATAAGAAAAGTTTTTTATGACTTTTGAAACTTTTTTGTATTTTTGAAAATTGTTTGAAAGATTGTATTCTTATATAACCTACAAATGCCTGGGACTCATTTAACGTGTAATATGAAAAATCGTACCTTTTATATTTTTCTACTATTAACCTATCACAGAAGAAGAGCTTGGTGGTATTAAAATAATTTCAAACTTGTTTCGTTAATTAAACGAAAAAAAATATTTCCAGAAAAATATTCAAAATGTAATGTTTTTAAAAGTACCGTGAAAACTCGAATTTTTATAATTGCAAAAATCAGTAACTAGAAGAGGCTTCAAGAAAAAATAAAAAGAATAGGGATGCTCAAAAATAAAAATTATAAAAATCAAAAACCAAAATTCATA
The DNA here is from genome assembly GCF_002204515.2 of Aedes aegypti. Taxonomy (NCBI): domain Eukaryota; kingdom Metazoa; phylum Arthropoda; class Insecta; order Diptera; family Culicidae; genus Aedes; species Aedes aegypti. Next base: position 222,157,399 of record NC_035109.1, on the reverse strand, counting down.
GATTTGCGAATAAAAATAAATCATTTCCCAAAACATGTTTAGAACGATTTTAGATAACAAAAAATGATATTTGGATCGAAAAAAAGGGTAGGGGAAGTGGTGGTAAAATGAACAGGGGTGGTAAAATGAACACCGTGCCTTTTACCGAGAAAAAACAAATTTCGATGAATTTTTATCACGCACGGACGATTTAAAGCTTAAATCTGAGTGTTCGAGTTGATACGTAGGTCAATTGAAGTGAAAATATCAACGAAAACTAAGATTTTAGAAAACCGCGTTTGAAAATTACAACTGACGTAACTTTTAGCTCGGAAGACTTGAGATTTTTCAGTGAGTTGAATATCGTTATGATATGATGTCAAATCTGATACCTTTAGAATTCTTTTTGAATGGGTTATAATCATTATTGGGTGTATTTTCAGTGGAGCAATGAAAATTTTCAGATATATTTGTTTTGTTCACGTTTTTTGCGTGGTGTTCATTTTACCACCAACCGCTGTTCATTTTACCCACATAGTGCAGGTAAAATGAACATTTGCATCGCTTTTTGATAGCGATGAAAATATGTGAAAATTTAGCTAGCTTAGTCTGAATCCATGTAGCTGCTATAGATTACATCCCTATTTTTGATGTTGTGCGATTGAACTGTACAAATTTCTCGTTTTTCTATCAGAAACAAGATGATTTCCGTAAGGTGTTCATTTTACCACCCCTTCCCCTATTAGAGGGTTAACGAGATTTGCAGCCCGAGGCTGGCTCATCTCGGTAGCTTATAAGAAAACAAAACGCTTTTAACTAAATAAATCTAAATATTTAACCCATCTATCGTGGTAATAGAAGATTGCAATTATTTTTGTTTTAAATAATTTTATTCAACATTTGTTCCAATATTACAACATTGGATATTATACGTAATTCAAGCTCTTTAATCATTTTCAAAATATTATTTTGAACACTCCGCAGAGCTTTCCTCCTGGTTTTATAACAGCTAATCCATATTGGTACAGCATACAACATGGCTGACCAGTAGACTGGCCCTTAAACAAAAAAGTTGTAAAACTCAACAGGGCACCCCTTAGATATGAGCCTTAGGGTAGGAAAAACGCTCTCTCAAATTTCAACTCAATTGGTTGCTTCACCAGCTGGCGCATTCGATTTGAAGTTTGTATAGGATATTCGTCTCAAATATATTGAAAATTGATCCTATGTCACTGTTTCGTTCCGTATACTAATTGTTCGCGTTCAACTAAGCCCAGAATGACAAATACACTAGTTGATACCCTAAAGAACATAATTGCAGAAGGTTGTATCTGGATTTAATCTCATTTTCATTACTCTTTCAGTTGGTGAAAGTTAGGCTTAGATCACCACTCCCGTACAGTCACTTATATGCATGCGACATGTGCCTCAGCTCGCCCAGCGTCATAGGTGGCTATGATGCGCTTAGTGGCTACCTCCAAGCTATGTTGAAGGAATACAAGCAGTGTTGCATGATATAACTTCAGATGGTTAAAACACCAACTTTATTAATTTTGATCATGATACAACCTTCTACAATATTCTTCGCTATTACATCAAGTAGTGTTTTTGACATTCTGGGTCCAATTGAACGCAATCATCAATTTTCCTGAACCAAACAGTAGATGATGTGCTGTTGCTCATATGTTTGAGCTGAAAATCCCATATTAACTTCAATTCAAATGCGCCAGCCCATGGAACGACCAAATGAGCTGAATTTTTCAGAAAGACTTCGTATAACCCCAAGAAATAATCGTGGAATCATACAACTTTATTTTTCTCCCATACTGAGCTGGGCCAGTCTGCTGACCAGAAAATTTGTTTGAAGATCAAAAGCTTATTCGTTATAAGACGAACCAGTCAAGGGCTGAACTGCCCATAACTGCAAAACAGTCACATTCGACATTTTTGACAAAATGGAGTTAATACCATGGAGAGTCATCAAATGATAAATACTTTCGATCAACTTACTGAAATCTGTGAGATTGTTCTAGAAAATTCGAAAAAAATTTGTTTTGTCACATTGGTAATTATAACCGCAAAACAGTCACATTGAGATTATAAATGGGCCTCGTAATGCGATAGCAATAAATTTTCTATCAGAATTATTTTCTGACAATCCACCAAGTATGCGATATGAGTTGTATAAAATATCAGCCTAAAATAAGCACTTTTGAGTTCCTGGTAATTTTTCGAAATTTTAGTTTCCATTTCCATTTACTCAATGCCTACTTTTGTCGAATGTTACAAATATGCAGTTATGGGCAATGAAAGTCTCGTTAATAAAGACAACAAAAAAAAGCTTATTCTTAAGACAAAGATTTCCGTTTATATTTGACTTGAATGCCCTCAATGTGATTTTCAAAAAGATCAATTCACGCTATGTTAAAACCAGAAGATTATGAAGTTCGAATGCACCTTGGGTTTTTACCGCTAGGTATCAGTATTTGGTCAATAAATTCATAATCGAAAGGTTTTAGAATATTCTATCGGTGAAATTTTTACTATACATTTTGTTATGGGCCGAAATACGTAGGAAAACGTGATTTTCAGCTAAAATAATAAAATATTTTATAACCTTCCGATTATGAAAATACAACCCATATGCTGAACTCTAGCAGAAAATAATCCAGGGTGCATTCATTTTTTACAATCTGCTGGTTAGGACATAGGGTGCAATTTTGATCTAGCATGAGCCCTTGATACATAACTTCATCATTCATATTGGAACCCCTCTCATCGTGACAACATATCAACTTAAAGTTTTCAAATAAAGAGTTTTTGATTTCTGTGGGAATATTACAAGTTGAGTTTTGGAAACATAAGTGCAATCTTCCATTATTGCAAGTATGAAGAAAATATGTCCAAACTTTTTTTGCAATGTACTACAGATGACACGCAGGCATTGTCCTTTGGCCGAGAGACCTGTGTCATCCGCAAACAAAGATTTTTGACATCCTTGAGGTAACTCAGGTAAGTCAAATGTAAAAATCTAGTATGATATTGGCCCCAAAAAGCTGCCTTGAAGAACAGCAGCTCTTACATGGAGTCTTTCGGACTTGGAGTTCTGATAATTAACCTGAAGTGCTGGATTATTCTAACAATGTATGTTGGAAAATTAAAGTTTTTAATTTTACGATCAAGCCTTCATGCCAAACACAGTCGAATGCCTTTTTTATGTCTAGAAGAGCAAGACCAATAGAATAGATTTGAGATTTGTAGAAACGAATCAAATTTGTTACACTTAAAAGTTGATTAATGCTTCGAATTTGCTACTCTTTGGCAGTTTCTTGATGAATATGTATAACAATCCATTATCGCCGAAGGCTTTCATATTTTTCAATTTATTAACCCTCTAATATCCAACCCTGCCTTTAGAAGGAGTACACTTTGGAATTTTGTATATTTTTTCGTAGCTCGGAAAACAAAATATTTTTTTTGTTTTTGGCTTAAACCTTGGCTCATAACACGCATATAAGAGAAGTTTTTCATGACTTCCGAAAAATTTTGTATTTTTGAAAAATGTTTGAAAATTTGTATTTTGTTGTGACCTACAAATGCCTGGGATTCATTTAACGTGTAAAACAAAAAATCAAACCTTTTATATTTTTCTACAATCAACCTATCACAGAAGAAGAGCTTGGTGGTATTAAACTAATCTAAAATCTGTTTTTTTTTTCGTTAGTTACACGAACATTATTTTCAAAAAGTATCGCAAAAATTTAAATTTTTATTATCGTCAAAAATCAACAACCAGAAGAGGCTTCAAGAAAATGAAAAAAATAGAGGGATATTCAAAAATAATAAATGATAAAAATCAAAAACCAAAATTCAAAAATTCGCGAATAAAAATAAATCATTGCCCAAAACGTGTTTAAATTGATTTAACAAAAAAAAATATTCAGATAAATAATTTTGGTATTAGAGGGTTAATAATAGTTCTTACTTCTTCCAAATCAGTCCCTTAGGAATTTTCGAAAGCCTTCTCTTGATTGAGAATGCTTTTGAAGTCCTGAATAATATGATTTTCAATTGGACTAGTGAGTCCAAAATTAAAATTGGGTGCGCTTTCAAAGGGTGTGTTAAAATTGTCTTTTCCTCACGTGTTTAAGATCATTGTCTATAATCAATGATACGAATTTTGCTTCAAATATTGGTATTGCAATGCCCCTCGCTTCAGCGATGGAATTTGTTAAAGTTTCGAAGGCATTATGAACATCAAGTTTTGTTTGCAAAGAAATGTTCACATCAAGATAACAATCGATTTATGTTTCATATGTATTCCAATCGGCTCTTAGATAATTCAAAGAGGACCTGATAGGATAGAGAACCGAAGAAGCATGAGCTGAGAACCACTGAGCATACCTCATGGCATCATCGGAAAGCAATCCAAGAAGGCGTTGGTACGAAATGCGCTTACTCAATATTTCATTCATATGGGTGTTTTCAGGCAAATTTCATTTATGATTGAAATGTTATCCCTTTCTTAGCCGAGTAGTTAGAGTCTGCGGCATGCTGAAGGTGTCTGGGTTCAATTCCCGGTCAGTCCAGGATCTTTTCGTAATGGAAATTCCCTTGACTTCCCTGGGCATAGAGTATCATCGAACTTGCCACACGAAAGTGGCAACTTTGGGTAGAGAAAGCTCTCAGTTAATAACTGTAGAAGTGCTCAAAACAACACTAAGCTGAGAAGCAGGCCCTGTCCCAGTGCGGACGTTAATGCCAAGAAAGAAGAAGATGAAATGTTATCAATTTATTCTTAGGTATGTTTTATTTCAACCTTATTTCGATTAAATATTTGTTAAATTTTGCATAACCACAAACGTTATCTTATTTTTGTTATAATCTACTACTTCAATACACAAAACATAACATATTATGTTTGGGTTTTTGATAGAAAATAAGAAAACACACATATTTTTATAGTTTCCACACCTTTCAAAATTAAAAGTTAAAACAAGCGTTGATATGAATTGACATATATTTTTGAACTGCATTTCTGATCGTGCATTTTACCGCTTCCTCCCTTCGAGAACACAGAAAGCTACCCTGTTGAATCATTTCTAAAATTAAATAACCATTTCTGCTCTGGTTAACCACCTTTTTCCAGCAAAGGCAGCAGCAGCAGCAGCCATCACAGTGACACTGTCGCGGCCACTTTTTCTTCGTTCCGTCCCTCGCCAGGATCATTTCATGAATTTAAATATTTTGTGCAGCCTTTTTGCCTGCGGTCCCTTTCAGGTGGAAGTAATGGTGGTTTGATGACAAGTATGGACCGTGCTGTCCCGACCAGAATCACATAATCTTGTGCACATTTCTATCAACAACAGTAATAGAAGTTGACACAATTTTGTTATCAAGATGGCTTCACTACCAGCAAATTAAAACAAAATTGTATCATAATTATATCAAGATTTGTTACAAATAACAAATTTTGTTTCATTTTTTTTAGAAGCATTTTGAGTTGATGGAGGAAATTATAACACAATTAAAACAAAATCTGTTACAATAACAAAAGCTATTTCAAATTTGTTTCAATTTAAAACTGAATTGTAACACAATTTGTTCTAAAAAAATTGAAAGCGAAGAAAATAACATATTTTGTTTAAATTTGATTTTGAAAAATGCATTGTTCTAAATAACATCCGAAAAGTATGAAAAGTAACACAATTTGAAATAATTTTGTTATTTTACAACATCATAGAAAACTTATTATGTAATAATTTTGTTATAAATATAATAGGATTCGTTTTACTCGACGAAAATAGAGAAACAAGATTACAACATAAAACGATATTTTTACATAACCAGTTTTATAAATATGTGCCTCTAATAGTTGAAATAGTTGAAACACATCTGTAATAATGTTGTTACAATTACAAAATGATTGTTATATCTTTGTTTCATTTGTTGCAAATTTTGTAAGAATTCCTGATGATTTGACTACTAACACATTCTGGTATAACCCTTGTTTTTTCCGTCTGGTCGGGGTGACTGAGTAGCGCTTCTCTCCAAGAAGACTAGCCCCACAGACCCGAAAGAAAAAGAATAATCCTGGTCGGAAGTGTAAAACAGGTTTTCTCCTGCCCACTAAGAACAGTTCAGGCAGGCGGCGGCAGTCGTTGAGAGCGAGCGGCGCTCTTTACGAGCTTTCGACTTGTTTCGTTTTTCGGTTAATGGTTCTATTCTTCGGGGGTTCATCACAATTGGAGCTCTTTCTTCGGTGGAAAACGGGAACCGAAAGACAAGGGCACTGACGGGAGGCTGCATGTAAATCCTGAATCACGACATTGTGCAACATCAGCGAGCAGTCCGGTGCAGGTTTTGAATTCAATTTTTGCATGAGGAGGAGGCGCTTTTATACGGAGAGGGTTTTTCAAGTCGTTTGTTTTAAAAATAAACTTAAATGGAGCACTGCCCAAAGATCAATGACTTCGACTGGAAGGCACCACTGGGAATAAAATGATTTTTGGAAGAAATATGAAAGATTTTCTCGATTTTTTTTGTCGAAAAAAAGAGATAACTGTTTACAAGATCGTGAGCATGACCATAGATGACCTACTATTAATGGTTGCTACTTCCATTGAATTTACAATCGAAGTTACATAGAGGTCCAATTGAATGAGACTTGGGATTGACTAACCATGTTGACAATATTTGGTACTAGAGGACCAAGATAACCTCTACATCTCCATAGTTGCCATGGAAAGGATATGAGTTAAATAGTGTAATAAGGTAAGGATATGAGATTTGCGAATTACTCGATCACCGCAGAATATGTACTGCACGCCGAACGATTTTGATCCTGGTTTTTCGCCTGCCGTGCAAAGAAGCAAGCAACTCATTCAAAGTACAAAAAAACACTACTCTACACAGCAAAAAAAAAAAGTAATATCGGCCGACGTAAATTTCAGCTATGTTTGATAGTAATTCGATTCGATCACATCTAATTTTCTACAATATTCCGCTTCAAATTGTAAATGTCAACAAACTCCTCTCGACTAACAACGCACAACTTGTTTCAAAATCTTCCCAATCCATCTTCTAAATGATGAGATGACCTACAGGTAACGGTTATGGTTTCACATTCGCTGTATGTAGTTCAAATCCCGCTATTTATTTTTTACTTTTGTTCATTATTCAAAACCGGTTCTATCGCGATTGTAGACCATTTTTCAGTTGGCCTCCGGCTAGTTATCGTACGTTTGAAAGATGTAATTGTACATCATAGCATTTTTTCACAGCAAAACATGAACGTCATTAGATGCACATTCATTCCCGTCGGAAATCAGATGTACTTTCAGGTGAGGTGAAACATCTCGGGGGAATCCAAATATGGCCGTCACAATGGCCGACTTGTGCCCCTACTCACGATTTCAAATGCACTAAACAAAGTAGGGCAAACGTTCATGATCTTCTTATTTTAAGGCTTCATAAATAATAAGTCAAATAATTTAAAATTTTACGCGTTTTTCAAACTGCATAGCAGTTTTTATACGTGGTCGCAATTAGATTGTAAGAATTAGTTTTCCTCTTTCAATATTTCCATTATCCATTCCTAACCGGGGAACGGAACCTAGCTGAAGTAGTAGTTAGAACACACGTCTCTCACGCCGAGGACCTGGGATCGAATTTAATCCCCGACATAGTCACTTATGAAGTAAAGTTGGTCTTAAATTTCCTACAGACCACGCGGACCCCTTTCATAACCCATATCCATCCATCTCATGTTAACTAAACACGCGGGAAGAGCGATGTGCATTCATTTAGTGTTGAAACTGTTGGCCTATTCGTTCTAAACTTGTAACCAACTCCAGTTATTGGGTCACCAAAGTGCTCGGTAGCTTAGTTGGTAAAGCGCTCGTCTAGGCATACAAGAGTCCTGGGTTCAAAATCCCAGCCGAGCACGGTGGATTTTTTTCATAATTTCACCCATAATTTGTCCATCTTTACCACGCGTAATGATTTAATTAATTGGAGTACTTATTAATCTTTTTACCAATATATTTTCACCCACGAGAACAAAATTCAAAACTAGTTTTAAGAAAAAAGTAAACTGTCATCAAGTAAATATTTTCCTCCTTATCTATGCTTCGCAACACAGACCAAAGGTGACTTCCAGATCTTTTTCCTCCTTCCACTAATAAAGACCCTTCGCGTGGTGATTTTGGAGATGCAAAAGACTCTTTCGGTCTCTAAGAAGCAACACTCACTACATACTAACATTCCATCCCCATTCCAAATGACTGTAAGGACTTGGCAGGTGCCGTATTGGCCAATCAATTAATAATATCAGTTCTGAATAATCACGTAGTAGCAACCACGACATATACAGTCAGTTCTATCATAGAATAAAGCTATGATATGCAATTATAAGATTTTGTAGATATATTATTCAACCCCTTAATCGAAAGTTTTTTTTTTCTAAAAATATGAAGGTGGTTTTTATGTCATAGATTCTTCAAAAACTTTGCTAATACCACACGCACATTCACGATTTACCTTTTGGCATGGGGGATCTGTCAGTGATCGTTTCTGGAATTCGGCATTGCATTTCTATACAAAGAAGTGCAGCCCCTCACAGCTCAAAAACCATGAGGAATGAATCAAAACATTACAGGAATAAAAGTCGTCCTCCATGATTCAATTTGAAAAAAAAGCTTCTTGAGAATCAATGTTGGTAAAGTATATGGATCAATAATATCTACCTTTTTAATGATAAGCACATTGAGAACTCTAAAAAAAGAAATCCCAGAATTATCACCCGTCAGCACACAATGCTATGGGAAAGCCCAACGTCTCACATTTCCTTCGGTCGTTTTACCGCCGATAAGGTGTTTCAGAATCGCCCAGCCACTCGACGAGCCCAGCCAGAGTAGAACATATCGAATAAGTTTAGAGTTAATAAAGTTTATGAACTATCTTTCAAGCTGTCAAACTACCGTTAGCTTCGGCGCTGGCTGTCCGAACCTTCGAAGCATTATAGCCACCAAACCTGTCAGACGGAAGAAGGGGGTTAACTAAAGCCCAACCTCTCAAAGCGAATGGAGTGGATCAACATGGCAGCGATATTGACAAACATTTAAAGGAAGGGGAACATATATTTGGGTTTGATTTATGAAGTAGCCAAAAATTAATGGACAAAAGCAAAGCAATATTTGAACTATTTTAGCTATAACAGAAATCAAAAAAGCTTTGTAACAAATGTTTACCGGGTAAATCGATAGAATGATAAATTAGAAACTAGCAAGAAAAAATCAATTAAATTACTATGAAAAAATTGTTAATAAGGAATAAAAGTTATAGTCAGGACTTTCTTTGGAAGGGAAGTAAAACCATTTGCATCGAGATGAACTAGCCAGGACTAAAAACCTCGTTAGTAAGAAAGAAAAAAAAACAGCACTAAATAATCAATTAAAATCCTCTTAAAAATTGAAACTAAGCATTAGACTGGCCCACCTTAGTATGGGAGAAAAAAAAAGTTGTTTAATTCCACGGGGCACCCGCCAGGATTATTCTTAAGGGTTAGAGGAAGACTTCCTGAAACTTTCAGCTCATTTGGTCGTTCCATGAGCTGGCGCATTGAATTGAAGTTAATATGGGATTATTCAGCTCCAACATATAGAAACAGCACATCATCTCCTGTTGAGTCAGAAAATTGTTGATCGCGTTCAATTGAACCAAGAATGTCAAAAACACTACTTGATACTATAGTAAACAATATTGGTAGAAGGTTGTATGATGATTAAAATTGATAAAGTTGGCTGTTTAATCTGAAGTAGATTTGCAATATTGCTTAGTATTCCTTCAATTTAGCTGGGTGGTAGCCACTAAGCGCATCATAGCCACCTATGCGCTGGGCAAGCTGCGGGCACAATGTGCATGCACATGTGTGATTGTACGGGAGTGCTGATCTAAGCCTAACTTTCAACAACTGAAAGCTTAATGAAAATGAGCTTAAATCCAGATACAACCTTCGGCAACTATGTTCATTAGCGTATCAACTAGTGAGTTTGTCATTCTAGGCTTAATTGAACGCGATTAACTAATGTACGACACGAAACAGTGACATAGGGTCAATTTTCAATATATTTGAGACGAATATTCCATACAAACTTTGAATTGAATGCGCCAGCTGGGGGAGCAACCAAATGAGTTGAAATTTTGAGAGAGCTTTTTTCTTGCCCTAAGGCACATATCTAGGGGGTGCCCCGTTGAATATTACAACTTTTTTGTTTAAGGGCCAGTCTACTAAGCATTTGAAACTTCGAAAAAAGAAAATTCAAAAAGTTTCCAAAAGAAACTGAGAAATGTTTTTTTCTTGGAAAATATTTTATTCCTAAATCTTAATTTTTGTGTTTTTTCCAGCAAAAAAAGTATTCTTAAATGCTATTCAGTTATTTTTAATTTCTAGCATATGCTTAATTCTTGCTTATTTTGAATTATTTTATTGACTGTTTTTGGATGGTTATTTATTTCTTAGTGTATGACAATATTTTCCCCGAATCGATATCGTTCTGACTTGTGATAAACCATCGCATCGTCGCGCCATCATCAAAATGCTCCCTGGCCAGATCACACCATGACCAGTGAGTGCCATGGGATGATAGGATACTGCTTTGCACCGAAAACATTTTAATTTAGTTCGTTTTTTTCGGTGGAGATTTCCTGTGGAGCTTGGTGGTTGAAGAATGAAGCGCTACCGACCGATGAATGGGAACTCAGATCGCGGGACGCTTTCACAAGAAGTGACGCAATATTCTTCGGCATTCTAATGGGCGTCTGTTTATGAGTTTTTTTTTTGTGGCAGGCGTTCACCAACTGTCTGAGTGGCTCACAGACATAATCGTTTGGTCAAATTTTGAAGAATTTCAGTGAAATCGATATTTTACAAACATTTCGTATCAAATTGCTTGAATGTTTGATTGAAATGAATCAAAAATCAAGTTTTCAAAACTTAACCTTCATTTTACGACACATCCAGTTGGAACGCAATCCTTTTAGGTTTTGGAACCCCTGTTTTACACGATTCGATATGGCTGGAGAAAGAGGAAATTAGTTTTAACGATCAACATAGATCTTCATTAGAATCTAAATAGTGTATCGCTGTTCAATACAATAAAAGCTTTTCCCATCCTAAATTTTAATTCGATTATGGCAAAAAACTCGGACAGGATGCATCGGTTGCTTTTTTATTCTGATTTATGTAACGTTAATAAGTATGAGCGGTGAGCAGACAAACATAAAATTATTCTGTCTGCTTCCAGTTTTGATATGGGATGCATCGTTCATAAAATTTAGCAATGTTTCACACATAGGCGTAGATCCAAGAGAAAGCATGCCGAAACTTCTATGAAAAAAGATAGAAATTCAGTTACGATTGAGCTTGAGCTTGATTTGGCCGCCCCGTGGAGCTACTCCAGTATCGCCAGATCAGCCTGCGCTTACACAAGGAACCAACCGAATGACTGCTTGGGACTAACAGGCATCCTCAGTGTAATAAGTGCTGGTGATCTTCTATTTTTAGACGACAATGGTGCCTGCCACGTCAGAATGGACCAATGTGGGAAGGGTAGGAATCGATGATTCATTATACTGGCTCCCACGTAGACCGTATATACCACTGCATCTACGCCACTTCATGCGGGAGTGTTTGGATTGGGGGGAAAGGCATGGCAGAGAGGTTTGCTTTTGTGGTAGCAGACTGCCTATGAATCAGCGCGTTAGGAAAGGCTATGCGCGTGGAAGAATGGAAGCGTTAGGGAAACGGTTTCTTGTCCGTCTCTGTTCTAGCGTTTGCTATGAACGAATAGTTTGAGTGTGACAGATTTAGAATGGAGATAGAAGCAAGTGAGAGATATACAACTACAAAGTACGAGGAAAGGGACGGGCCTGGGATTGAACCCATGACCTTCTGCTTGTGATGCAGAAGCGGTAGCCATCAGACCACCAACCCGTCCTTCCCGAAGGATAGAAATTTCAATACAAATAGTTTCTTTACAGATTTCTGTTACGAGTTCTTCAGAGATGCTTACTAGTGGAATGACAGGCCTCAGCACGCTTCTGTTTCAAAGCCAGAAGCGGGCTCAGAGAGCATGGATGGAAATGGAGAGAAAGGGAGCGACGGACGGCTTTTTGAGAAGCTAGGCCGCACATCAAAGATTCAAGCTTAGTAAATCCAATTGCTACAAGAACTGTGCAGAAGATGCAGACACCAATCCGTGGGGTAATGCGTATACACCAGCTGAAGATGTGCCCAGACAAGGTGAAGGTGATCGTGGAGAGTCTCTTCCCGGACACGATCCAACGTCCTGACAACCAACGCCGGACGGTTGAAGACGCAGAAGCAATCGCCGAGGATCGCAAGTGCCTAACGAGGAGCTTGTAGAAGCGGAGAAACGCCTAAATCGAAGAAGCCTCTGATACAGAATGGAATATCGAACGTAGCGCTGAAAGGATGGTAGCCTGGTATACCTGACATGTTCAGGAAGCTTGCAGAAGTTTCTTGACGAAAGTACTTTCGAGAATATGGAAGATCCAGGAACCTGGTACTGCTGCCACAGCCAGGGAAAGCCATGGGAGATCCAAGCTCGTTTAGGCCCATTACAAATACGCTCGGAAAACTCCTGGAAGAATCATTTCAAACAGGCTGAATGAAGTGTACGAGAGTGAGCACGGGTTGTCGAAACTGCAGTTAGAATTCCGCAAAGGAAGTATCGACGGTAGACGCAATCCGAACTGTATTCGAGTGTGCTGAGGAAGCGTCGAAGCAGAAACGAAGAGGAGATTGATTACTGCCAGCGCCCAGCTGAAAGGCCATCACTGCAGCATTGTGCATTGAATGAATATCCCCGACTATCTGCGCAAGATCTGAAGATTTTCTTCCCAGAACAGAATCTTGGTGTAACGAATCATATTGAGGGCGAAGTCAAATGCAGTGACAGCGGGCGTCCTCAAAGTTCCATTCTCGGTCCAACTCAATGGAATGGATGTATGATGGAGTTCTTGACACTACGGCTGCCCAGGAAGGTGAAGATTGTTGGTTTTGCGAACTGATGTGTCACTAACAGGTTGACGAGCGAGACGCTGAAGAAGTGGAAGATGTCGATAATGGAAACAATTGATCGAAGTCAAACCGCAGATAGCTCAACACAGAACAAAGGTGTTGCTAGTAAGCAATGGCCAGGGCGGTTCAGCAGATGGAGGTCAACGTCGGAAGGTATGTGATTTGCATTGAAGCGCGTATTGAAGCACCTGGGAGTAATGATCGACGGATCAGCTGAATTTTAACAGTCACGATGATACGCATGTTGTAATCGTTGAGCCCAAGACGGTAATAAACGAATAGGGAGAATCATGCCCAAACTTAGGCAGCAGTTTTCTTCCTTGCTAAAGATTCGTCATTGAAATTGAGGTATTGAGTTCCTGCTTGGAGCAAGCGGAATCGCAAAAAGCTGAACAGAGCGTTTCGATAGGCTGATGACAGTGCGAGTTGGGAGTGCGTATAGAACGAATATCATAAAGATGCGTTATAGCCCGGTATAATCCCCAATTGCATCACTTTGGCGGAAGGATATCGTGTGGCCCTACCAACGAAGAGACGTCAGAAACTGTACGGAAGATGGTCTGAGTCGGATGTATGGCGAGGTAGAACACGAGTAGGACTGCGCGAAGAAAGGAAGATGGTCCCGACGGCTCATCCCAAACCTATCGAACATGTATGAATAAGGAACATGAAGAGGTGAATTTCTACTTGACCACAGTTTCTATCAGGTCAGGGATATTTCAGAAAGGATCACCATGAAGTCGGGCACGCAGAGTCGCCACACTGCTCAGATTGCCCAAACATCGAGGAGACACCGCAACATGTAGTTTTTGACTGCCCAGATTCCGGATATCCGGTACGAAATTCTAGGAAGCAGCGATGAGGTCTAAACATCGACAACAACGGTGCAGAAGATGTTTTTTTTTTTGTGTAATTATAGTGGGGTACAAACAAAAAGCTTCAAAAGCCTGGCCTGTTGTGTGTTTGGCACAGTGTGGGACTCACGTTAGGCGTGCTTAACCACTAAAAAAAATTTTCCCTACTTGCTCCCGTGCCTCGCATCCCCCCGGAACTACATCAGGAAACTTTCTCGGAGGGTAGGGCTGCTCATGCACTTCCGTCAATCTTAGCCTCTAGCTGTTCTGCTAGTTCGCTTGTTTGGAGCTTAATGTCGCCGAAAACGATGCTCACTACGACATTTCTACGAGTGTCTCTGTGACTACTCGTTTTGCCCAATTGGCGGTTGAAGATCTCGCCGGGCTTTGGACAGCTTTCTTTGCGACGACGCATACTTCCCTGGCTAGCCTCGCGTCAGAGCCTGTTGAACTTCTACTGGACGCTCATTGTGCACTTCGTTGCTCTACGACGACTCGTTCTCCGCTGCTGCTGTTCGAGCTCTTCTGGTTGACCAGCTGGATGCCGAGGTCGGTCCAGCGATTCCGGTTGCAGGATGACTTTCGTTTCACTGGCACGCCGATGACCCAAAAACTGGTTTGTGACAATCGATGCTATTCGGCCTAGTTCTCGACGGTGGAGCTAGCCTAATCCGGCTACGCGCTTCTTCATGCTTCGATACTGCCGGCTAGAGTGCCGAGGTCGGTCCAGCGATTCCGGGTTGGAGGATGGCTTCCGGTTTGCAGGCGCCCCGAAGACTATTAACCGATACTACGGCTACGGCCCGTTCTACTCGGTCTAGTCCCCGATGGAGGAATCTAACCTACTCCGATCGCCGACCTGGAGCTCTCTTGGTCTTCACGCCATCTCTTTTGCAGCAACGATAAAATCGCCGTTATTCCTATGTTCACCGCATTTCAGGTGCTTTCATGCTGGCACATGTTCTGCACGATATTGTCCAGATTAGGACGCTTGCGGTTCTGGGCATCATCTGGCTTCGTATTCCAAGAATCGAGGGCAGTCCAATATAACACGCTCCGGTGTTTCCTCGTATTTGGACAGGCCGGACAATGTGGTGATTCTGCGAATCTGTGCAGATATTTCCGGGAAACATGACAGAAACAAGGTCAGGAAGAAGTTAACTTCTCCATGTTTTCTGGTCGTCCACACCGACACGTTAGGGATGAGCCTGTGGTCCACCTTCCTTTCTCCGAGTTATTCCACTCCTGCTGCCACCTGGCCATTGTGTCCAACCTAACGGTATTCCTCACATTCCTAGTATTCCTTTGCTGGTAAACATGCGATGTCCTCAGCCAGAGTGATGCAGATGGGGATCATTCCAGCGATAACGCATACTGCCTTCGATGATATAGTGCCGGTAGGCACTCGCCACCGTTATAGCGAAGAGCCGGGAACGTACCTTGCCAGCTTATCTCGGTTACGTATGGTTCCCAAATGCTGCAGCCCAAGGCCGGGGACTCCATACCTCAGTATTGACGATCATACGGTCGCCGGAAGACGCCTCGTTCTGCTTCTTGGTCCTCCAACATTTGGGCAATTGGCTACGATGTTAGCAGCTTTTGCTGCCTTTCGTATGCATTGTCTACGTGCTCTTGAAGTTGAGCCTGTCGTCGACATTACTCCAAGATGCTTTAGAAAGCGCTTCGATGGGGATTGCGTTGCCTCCGACGTTGATCTCCAACTGCTGAACCGCCTTGCAGTTGCGTGTAGATCGTCAGCCTGCCAATGATGACTTTCTCCAGAAGTTTGCCAAAAGTATCCAACAAGCATATTGGTCTATATGAAGCAGATCTCCTGGCGGTTTTTCCTGTTTTGGCAGTACCACCAGCTTCTGCACCTTCCATCTGTCTGGGAAGCAGCCTTCGACTACCACACTTCTGCAACGCTGTGCTGAATATGTCTGCCAAGATTGTTGCCCTTAGCGCTACATTAGGGATTATCATCTGGTCGGGAGCTTCGTTCAGCTTCAATCCTTTCGCAAACCGTTTATCAGCTCGGCGTTAGACACTTGTATACCGGCATTTTCACTTGTATACCGGCACGCGGTTGGAGCATGCGTAGGAAAGAGACCGTTCACTATCGCTATCAGTTTGTCGGGACACATTTCAGTTGGGGTAACTGGGCCCTTGATCTTCGCCATCACTACTCGATAGGCGTTGCCCCAGGGATTTGCGTCAGCTTCCCGGCACAACTCCTTGTAGCAGTTCGTTTTACTCGTCGCTATTTCCCCTTTTGAACGCAGCTCTGGCCAGTCGGTAGGTCACTTTACGCTCTTCCATGCTGGCTTCGGATCTAACTCTCTGCACGCGTCTTCTGGCTCTTAAGCAGGCTGCGCGAAGGGTTCTGAGTCTGTCGTTCCACCAGTATGCAGGACGCCGTTGATTCCTTGGCTCCGATTTTCTCGGCATAGTTGCGTCACACGCTCTCGCCAACGCTTCTATCAGCTCTCCTGCATCCATGTTTGGAGCGTCGCTTACTGCGCGGAGTGCTTCGACGAAAGATCCTTATCGAAATGCTACGTCTTCCACCTTCGTTCTCCATTCCTCCTCTGCCATACTGCACAACGTCTCTGGCCAACGCAGTAGTGGATCGCTTGATGGTCACTGTGGGTGTATTCTTCGCTTACTCTCCAGTTCATATTGGTGATCAGCGACGGACTGCAAAAGGTCACGTCGATGACATTCCTCCGTCAGGGAACTCTCCTTCAGAGTAGGCTAGCTTCACCGTTGGAAACTACGCCGAGTAGTATCGATCACGATGAAACACTGGTTTTGGGTCGTCAAGGCGCTAGCGTACCGGAAGTCACCCCTCAACCAGAATCGCAAGAACGACCTCGGCATCTAACCGGTCCGCCTGAAGAGCATGACGAGCAGCGCAGTGGAGTCCAGAGAACCAACAAGCACAGGAGCATCTAGCATAAAAAGTCCCACATGGCTGAGGCATATGGCCCCAAAATGTAAGTGACGTGGCAGAGACAGATCGCAGCCAGAGCGAATAGAGAAACAGGTGACGAAAAGGCATCAAATAGCTTTCAGCTCCCTGAAGTAATACCATGAGGTAGTTCCGGGGGACATCGGACTTGTAGCCCAAGCCAAACTAGAGTGGCGTGGTACAGAGCCATTTTCCCTTTTTTTCTCTGTGACGGATTTCTCGCCAACTCGACACGCGATTGGCAGCACCCCTTCAGAATTCAATGAAACTTTCTGGATGTCAAAAGTATGTGAAACTAAGATACTTTGCATATTTTGTTTTTTCAAAATCGATCTAGACTAACATTTGGAAAGGGTCAAAGTTTTTTTTTACTTTTTTTTATAAACTCGTATAACTCAAAAACGGTAAGACCTACAAAAAAGTGTTGTATGGGGGACTGTCGTGAAATTTCCTGACGATTTAGAAAAAAAAAAATGAAAAAATAAAAAACCTTTTCTACACTGAAAAAAAAAAATATTCAAAACTTTAAAGTCGATTTAAAAAAAAACGGATTTTGATCATCCTTAAGCAAAAAGTTTCGTGATTAAATTTACTAAAAGTCGTCCATACATTGTAAATTGGGCCTATTTTAGAGAAAAAAGTTTTTCTAACATCGATTTTTTTAAGTCCAAAATGAATTTTTTATTTTATTTTTTTATCGCTTTAAATAGTCTAGTATGATCATATTTTCAAGTGATAAATGAGTTTTAATCACAAAATAGATCATATTTGTTTTATTGGGAGTAGTTAAAAGAAATACAACGGAATTATACAGAGTTTTTTTTTTAAATAAATTCAATTGATCTCGCTCCAAACCGCTTATGAGAAAATCAACTCCGTCTAACAATCCGATGAGTTTTTTATGGTAGGGAAGATTATCACAATAATATTTAATTTTTTATTTGGTCAAAGTCAATCTTAACAGGTGTCTGGAAAGGGTCAATATTATGCTTATGAAAAAAGTCGTGGTTTGTTTTTATTTTTATTATTGCTATATACCCTAAAACGTAGTATCTGCACATGAATATTTACATTATTTTTGGGCTTTACTGAATAAATTGAATATTTTTGGTTCATCCTCTGAATTGGTATACCGTATGGCTGCAATTTGTATATCACTAATTTATGCCTAACAATGATATTTTTGGGTACAGTTTTAATCTTATCAAAAAAATCCTCCAACTCCTCTGATATTTTAACATATTGTTCATTAGATATATAACAGAAATTTAATTTGGTGATACATGTATCAGTTTGTTTCACTGCCCAGTCGAATAGTTCTCGCAGGGTTGCGATTGTGTTTCCATAGTATTTTGCAAGACTTGCTCTTTTTGCCATTCGCTTGAGAGTGCCACCAATAGCGTCACAAGGGCCTTTGCCGTGGGATGTGGCAAAAAAAATCCACTCTGCTTCCAATCCATGTATTTTCTTGAAATTACATAAGCTGGCAATTTTTTTTCTATTTTTATAATGAGCTGCAGCTCCATCTGACTTAAAAATAACTTTTGATTTGTTTAACAAAATTTATCAATTTTGAAATAAATAGCTGAACTGCTACTGTGTCATGGGTCTGATATTATAATAAAACTAACATTTGGTGTATCGTTGCTTGGGAATTATTCCAGTGATATCCTTGAGCAGCGTTATAATTTTCAGAAAAGTCGTTAATTACCAGTATTTAACCTTGTTTTAAGGAGTCTTTTTTTGTTTCGTAGAAAAGCAGACTGTTATTTGCAAATAAAATCATGAGTTATGAGCTTATCAACTTTTTTTTAGGTAGATAACAATACAAACATATTCATTATTTCTTTTTCATCTGGCGTTTAACGCAGGTACGTTTAGTAAGTTTTTTTTCACAAAACTTTTTCAAGTAAAGAATTTAATGGGGTATGGATAAGGTTGTTACTTTTCAATGTTTGCAATACTGTTGTGATACCTTTCAAACCATATAAATCCGTCGGATTGTTAGACGGAGTTGATTTTCTCATAGGCAGAGGCGAAGTCCATTGATTGCCTGCATTTAAAAAACATAATCACTGTATAATTCCATTTTTTAACTATTCTCAATAAAAAATATTATCTATTTTCTGATTCAAACTCATTTATCACTTGAAAACACAATCATATTTGACGGTTTAAAACAAAATCTTTGAAAAAATAAATTTCAGTTTGGGACTTAAAAAATTTTAAGTTAGAAAAACTTATTTCCCTAAAATATGCCCAATTTGCAATGTATGGACGACTTCTAGTAAATTTAATTACGAAACTTTTTGCTTAAGGAAGATCAAAATTTGAAATGGCCGTTTTTTTAAAATCGACATTAAAGTTTTGAAAATAAAAATTTCAGTGTAGAAAATGTGTTTTTATTTTTTCAATATTTTTTTTTCCAAAACTTCAGGAAATTTCACGACAGTCCCCATACAACACTTTTTTGTAGGTCTTACCGTTTTTGAGTTGTACGGGTTTATAAAAAAAGAAAAAAAAAACTTTGACCCTTTCCAAATGTTAGTCTAGATCGATTTTGAAAAAACAAAGTATGTAAAGTATCTTAGTTTCACATAGTCTTCACACCCAGAAAGTTTCATTGAATTCTGAAGGGGTGCTGCCAATCCCTTTGTCGAATTGGCGTGAAATCCGTCCAGTGCCACACTCGAGACGTGCATCCGTAATAGACCGTTGAGTGAGAATCGCAGACCCCATTAGCACCAGATAGCCGGGTTGGGTGAAAGTTTCTAGATTTGCTGAAATGCAAATATGCTATAAAAAAAACGTTGTGTTTGTTGAATGATTTATCGCATGTTGAACACTAATTAAGGATCACAAATCTTTTTATATGAAGGAACAATTTCTTCCCAAGCGAATCATTTTCGAACTTCTTTCAACTTTTTTTTTTTTGATCCTTCGCCATTAAACGTTTGAACCCATAAAAAACTCCTAATCAAAATTGAAGGAGACATCTAATTTCAAAAGATTCAATTATTTACTTGTAGAAGTAGCGCAATGGCCCAATAAATACCAATAATCACACAGACACAACCGATCTTACCGAATACAACATCTAGGAAAATCTTTCACGTTCCTCTATCAGTGCAAAAGATCATCTTAGAGGCACTTGTATCTACCGCCATCGATCATTGGAATCTCCGGCATTGTGAATGCTCTCAGGTGTGATTGACAACGTGTGACCGCCGCAAAGCCGGTTAGCCATTAGTGCTTTACTTACAATGACCATTGAGACTCGCGTTACTCAGTCAGTGTCAGTGCATTAGAGTAAGTCGTGTGGTGCAATTTTTCCCAAGATTCTACGACGCGATCCGTATCTCTGACTTGGCGGAATTCAGGCCCCCCCGTTTTTGATTCAGCGAGTAATCTGGTGCAACATTTTCGATACTCGCTGTAATTTGCAATGGTTGCACATTCCGAGGAGTGATGGATTCGTGCGTCATCCACCGACTTTACTGTCACTGACTGCTTAGACACTTCCATCTAGTGGCGCGGCTTTGGGCCACAAGGAGCAGTATTAAATAAATGGCCGCAAAGTGCAAGGTTGCACAAATTTCGCCAACTGCAGCATTGAGAGCTCATACTCTACTCATACTCCTACAACCGACAATTGGATGATGTTTTAAGCTTGAAGGAAAGTACCTTCGTGGTTGAATTCACTACGCACCGGCAAGTCAACGAAAAAAAAATGCACAATTCATGGTCATTATCAACGGCGACCAACAAACAGGCATGGACAGGATGGATTTCGAAAAGTAAAATGACCCGAAAAAATGGACAATTTTGCGCGGGCCAAACCGGATTTGCGCATAATGGCTGACATCTTTATTAGGCGACGTTGTCGAACGCCTTTGCAACTGTTGCTTGGGGCCGTAAAGAGAACGTGAGCATACGGAAATTTCAAACCAAATTGTACTGCTCGCAGCAAAAGCTTGTTGACTTTGCTACACAAATTTTGATGTATCCATTCATTGGTCATTGACATCGAGAACCAGAAAATAATCATAATTTGTTCAAATTCCACAATCCTTATCAGAATGACTTAATCAAAAGTTGGACGATGGAATCAAATTTGCATCCCCTCTGGATACGAATCCTCGTCATGCAACCTGTTTGGCGTTCGTTGTAAAAAAAGACAAGGAAGCAAAGTTTTATTGGTGGTGGTTTTACAACTTATTCTTCGGTTTTTATTATATCGTTAGGGACCAACTTGCGTGTCCCATTTCGACTGAATCGTCTGTTCAAGAACACTCTTTCATTTCCATCCTCGCCACTGTCGGTCTGTCTGTTTTGTATTTCGCTCCGAACAACAAGTAAAGTCTTCTGATAGAATTTTAATTGAATTACATCCACTATTTCTCCTCCTACATCCCATTTTTTCTGCCCAGCCATTCCTGGTCTATTCGAATATGATGACGGTTTCTCCGAGCTGAGTCTGAATCGGTTGCCAACCCACCTGATTAAAATGTTTTCATTTTGGTTTACTTGTTTGTGGGGATGACAGAAATCGTTAGCTTAGCGAACCGTGCAGTCCGCTTTTTTGCCACAGCTCATTGCCAGTCCAATCTCGAAGCTATGACCGAACCCACAAACAGTTTGTATAGAACGTAACTGCTTTCGGTACACCCCCTGTATTAAGGTAGCGAGTTTTCCACCCATCCATGACAGTGATGTCCGTCAAGCATGTGGCAGTTCGTTAATAAGGAAGCAATTTCATTGTAATCGAGTTTTTTTTTTATCGAAATCATCGGGGAAGAGAGCTTCAGTTTAAAATGGATCGTGTGCGCAAAAATGTAGCAGTCCCGTCGTATGTGGGACGTGATTAGAGCCGCACAACTCAACGAAAACAATCATAACGAATCATCATCAACAGTAGCAGCTGTATGAATGGGCTAAATGAAAGCTCAATATGGCGATGAGGCCGCGACCAGTATGTTGTTGCGCAACTAGGTTATTATTGACAAATCTCTGGTTAAATACAATTATAGGAAATGCATTAGAGCTCTGAACATTTCATCAAACTTTATTGAGACAATACTAATAACAGTGATTCCCAACTTTTTTGGAACTGAGACCCGCTCCAAATTTCTACAACTTTCACCTAACCCCTGATAGTATACTAAATCGAAATTCTCTGGAATAAAGAAATTCGTCAAGTTACAAGCATTGAGTCGAACGAATTCAGCATATCTCAAATTGTATTTACTTGCATTATCGGTTCTGAATCAAGTCATTTTTTTGTAATGATTGAAAATAAGATTCCAATTTCGATTTATAAGAAATAGATGCACTAAAAATATCGCGATGATTTGTTATCCCAAATCCTTGGAATTCGTTTCGGTGTTATCATTTGAAATAACACATGGTTCAGTCTAACTTGAAACTTACTTCGAAACTTGTCAGAAATTCAGCAAATCTCTAAAAAAAAACTGCCAATGTTCTTATCAGAAACCCAAACCAGGTATAATAAAGGAGCTATTTTGTACGAACAAAGATAACATCTATAATAAACAGCAGATTACATACATAGCAGAGCAAAATTAATGGTGTTTGTGTCCGAGATCAAATCAGCATTGTGTTTTCCTAAGGACTTATCTGCATTCAACGATTTCTCTTCATCGTTGTACTCTTTGCATTATTGCAGATTTAGCAAAGTTATTAGCGAAAGAGGGATCGATGAAGAGAAATCGTCCAAGTCAGTTTCTATTTCTGTTCGGGAATGAACCACTGCGACCAGTTATCTTTGATCTTTTGTGGTATACCCGTGTCCTTTTTTAGTGCATGTCGTTCTACTCCATTACTATTGAGAAATAATGAAGTAGTCGTTTTTTATACAAATATCATTCTTTACCATTTTGCATAGAGGCTCTTTAGAAAAAGATACCGCTATTTATACCTTTGGAGAAAACAGTTTTCACCATTGAACTCTCAAAAGCGCGCCCCTTAATCAGGTTCGGCCACTAAGCTGGTTGAATGATACTGATTTTGACCATGCATCGGTACTCTAGCGTATCAAATTATTGCTTCTACTTATAAGATTCAAAGTCGTTTTTGAAACTGTGAACAGGTTTCATCGCATGAGACATTAGATTCCTTGAAACAGAAAGCTTATTTTAGAATTTAAGAGTTCTGCTACTCTAACCGATTCGGAATCGTTTCCCTCCTAGATATCGAATGATAAACTCTTGAACTCGGAAAGAACTTGTCTCATGAGTTGAAACCAACTTCAGATGCTGATTGAGCCATTTTTCCACTTCGACCTCCTCATCATCTAGGACAAATAGGTGGGTCTTAGTGGCTTCTTACTCTCTTATACTCTTCCGACCGTAACTTATAAGTATTCACAAGAACAGATACAACAAGAGTACAATATGGTAGATCTTACCCCGTAACGCACCTCGTAAAGGTGATCACCCGCGTTACGGGCCAACCAAGTCCAAGTCAGTTAAGCCTTATGAAGTAACAGTGAAGAATCATGTGTGATAACTTTGCCAAATTTGAAAGAATTTTTGATTTTTCTGCAGTTTTGGAAATTAAATTTAATTGAGTTCTGCTAAAAAAATATGAGATAATTCAAAAGGAGTTCTATATAAAATTATACTTTCTTCGGTGAATATTGTCAACAAGGAAATGGCTACTATACTACGCTTTGGTGAGTTGGGAATTTCACCTCATGATGCGCTAGCTATTCTGATTCCTGTAAGCGACTAAGACGTGCTGTAACTAGATCTTAGAATGGTTCTAAATTCTGATGATTTGAAATATTGATGCCTTTGGCAAAGTTGCTCATTAGCAACTAATGCGAGGCGTCGCACGTTGTACTTTGTACAACAACCCTTGGATTTGCGAATATCCCCGGAGCCTGACCACTTAGAAAGATGGATCTTTTGGCAAAATTGTTAAGTAACTCAAAAACTATCATCGTTCGGGCTTGTTGATTTAAATTTTTGCCACTTGGCGGCACTAGCGAGCATGAAACTTTTGTTTGCGGATATCTCACGAGCGTGACCACTTAGAAAGATGGCGTCTTCGGCAGAGTTGTTCAGTAGCTCAAATGCTTTCTTTGTTTAATCCTTCAAGTTCGAGACTGGCTAATAATGATAGCTTTGAGCTACTGAACTACTTTGTCGAAAACGCCATCTTCAAAGTGCTCAGGCTCCTGAGATATATGCAATACAAAAGTTTCATGCCACTAGCGCAAAACTAGTGGCAAAATTTTGAATCAACTAGCTCTAACAATGATAGTCCTTAACTTAATGAATAACTTTGCCGAAGATGACATCCTTCTAAGCGGTCAGGATCGTGACATATCTGCAAAACAAAAGTAAAAATTACATGCCCACTAATGCCACCTAGCGGTCACATCCGAATTAATGAGGTACCATCAGATAGCGCCCCACCTCCAGAACAACTTACTGAAGACCCCAGGTTTCGAAATTATCTGGATTTTGAGTATACCGATTTCGAATTGTGATCTACTCGAATCGTTTATACTGTGTTCATTATTATGCGACTTCTTTGGCAGTTGTTGATTTTACCGGCATTATTTAGGGCCATAATGTAAACAAAAACTGACGAGTATTGTTCTTAAGAAGATTTTTGAGGAAACATTATGGTTGTAAGTAGATGAAAAAAACGAATTTAGTACTCGACTCTAGTACACGACACTGAAGACGGCCTTACAGTTGAGGTCGAAATACGCGTATCTGTCAAAGGATACAAACTCTAGTGTAATTAAATGGTATAGTACTAAATTCGTTTTTTCATCTACTTATAGGTATTCTACTAAACAGCTCGGAAGATTTATTATCATTATGGTTTGTTGTCGATAGATATCTGCAAAATTAGAGAATATAAATCACAACTGTTGTACAAAGTGCAACAGCGCCGACAGTCCGAAGGTTAGTCTGAAGGCTATGCACTACATGTTTGCTTAGTTCAATTATTCTACAACTAGGAGGCGCTAATGACCTTCAAATATTTCAAACTCATATATCTCACGATGTAGGACAGCTAAAAAGTCGGCGTTTTCAGCAAAGTTGTTCGTTAGGTTTAGGACTATGTGCTGCATGCTTGGTAGGTTCGGGATTCTAGCACTAGTGAGCCATTGAAAATTAAAAATTTGAATATTGTCTTATGTGGTTTTCATCAAAATTGTTTGTTAGATTCAGGACTATATGTTGTTACGACTATGTGACAGAGATCCTGAACCTAACCAGATAGTGGCTGCTAGTAAGTTTTGGAAATTTTAAACTTTTATGTCTGCCGATGCAGATTTAGTAAAGTTATTTGTTAGGTAGCCCTTGCCGGTACATGTCTGATAAGTTCGATTTTTGGCAACTGAGAAAAAAACTACTGAACTGAATATTTCAAACGAATGCTTGATAACTTAGTTGTAGGTATTGTCGACCAAAATGTTGGTTACTTCTCAGTTGGGAACCATTATTTTTTTTGTTTCCGGCTTTATTAACCTTTGATTTTCTTTGAAAACTATGTTTGTGCAAATCCAAAAACTTGCGCAAACTCTCCAAACTTGTGAAAAAATTTCACAATCGGTTCACTAGCAAAAAAGTTACAGCCCCGTCAATGTGCTCTGGGGTAATATTGGCCCCAAACACAGACAAAGAGTTAATTATCACAAGAAATGTGAACAATGAGTTATCAAACTTTTATGTTATATAATCCACCAAGCATGTAGAATAGCATGCTACTCCGTGATTGATCGGAACTGGTAACAATTGCACTTCTCCACTTTCGATAATGATGAGAAAAGAAAGTATATGTGTATTAACATCGACAGGAATAAGGTTTGTATTATGTTCTGAACGTGACACACCACTATAGTTCTGCTGATTACAAAATTACCGCCATGGAACGGTTGTAACTATATACCTACAGATAGAAATTGTTATCATTAAGATAAAACAGCTCATCAGTTGAAGTCCACACCGTTCCCAATATACGAGTAAAAACATGAAAAATAAAAATGCATGGTTGGCCATCATATGATTAGGCATAGACTCACTTACATTGTGAAAATAACAAACTGAGACACTGAAGAAGACTGCAAGTGGTAGTCTCAAATATACGTATCTGTCAAAGATAAGCATTTAGGAGCGGAATTAAAAGGTCACGGTACTCCATCTACTTTTAAGTTTTCTCCCAAATAAAACGTCTAAAGGTATGCAATTTTCTTTTGAAATTAGCAACTCGCTCACAAAAAGGACATTATTATCTCTGAAAATAACTTTTTATCCTCAATGCAAATATAAAACTGGGGTTCACTGAACATATATGGAATGTACGAAACAGTTTATTCAAATGGGTGTCTTTATATAGCCATAGCAATAGTCGAATATTTGGGTTAGAATTCTTCAACAGTTCATCAAACATATCCTTAAACATCTGTTTTTTCCATGGTATAACTATCTTGAACGACGAGCCGAATTTAGAAACATCATGAGTAGCTATCAAGTAATACCGTATGACATAACTTGTGATAATTGAAAACGGATAATAGCTGACATGGCAGTTCATACATGTGGGTACGGAATGATCAACTTCTTCCCACTAATCAGCTAGAATATGTTGACCACGGTGTAATCCACCTAGCATGCAGAATAGGTTCAAGAAAATGTTCCACAATGTTATGTAGGGCAAAATGGTCCAAAATGCCACTTTAAGGATTTGTGTCGTTTTCTCCTAATAAGATCCACATTTTAATGCCATTCGAAGTCCTAACAGTAACTTTACAATATTTTGCTAGCTACCATCATGAAAACATTTCCCAAATTTGAGTTTTTTAACAGGTTCAAATCGTGTAGAAAAGTCGGTTGAAAAATGGGGTGGTTCAAAATGACCAAATGGATGGGGTAGAATGCCATTTAGTATGGAGAACTATTAGTTAGCAACCATGTTTCTCCATGAGTTTGCTCTGTGGTATGGAAACGCTTATTCCTTTATGAAATCATCGGAAAAACCTTAATGTTTAGGCAAAAAGGGAAAAATGTTTAATTTCACCGGAAAATTGAGGAAAAATCTATGAGTTTATGTCCAAGGGTTGTGGCGGCAACTCTTAGCTAAACATATGTTAACTTCGTTTGGCAAAGAATACAAATTGAAACGATGTAGGAATGATTTAATGAAGTGGGCCATTTTACCCCATCAGTGCGTCTTGGACCATGTTCCCCTAACAAGTTTCCTACGATCCTCTGGAGTAGTCTTTGGCGGCAAAAAATAGGGTGAGATCTTCTTGCGGCATACCGACCCAATACCGTACATTTTCAAAATATGTAAAATATCTTGATCGAATCAAAATTGGAAATGACCATATTTTGAACGCCCGAAAAGGACGAGCTGTTGCATTTTCTAATAGTTAATAACATACAAATCGCAATTATTATCAAAACCTTTTTAAAACTTTGATCGGAGAAGGCAGTGCGCGCGAGCGGACGTGTTTCAAACCAACTGTCACGATTTTTCTCTTCTCCGCGTATAATTTTAATTCGGCTCACGAGTTTGCAAATCGGCTAGTGTAAGAACCAAATTTTCAATGGATTCCCGACCAGTGGATTACAACAAAATTGTAGAACAAGTATATAAAGATTTGAAACAAACAACAAAATTTGTTTCATTTTTATTAGAAGGACTTTGAGTTGATAGAGGAAATTATAACATAAACATAATATAACACTTTGAGAGCAATTGCTTATAATAAATTATGTTATAATTCAATTATGGTAAACAACAAAATGAGTTATATTTTTGATTGATTTGAAACATAATGAGTTACATTTTTGTTTAATTATAACATATTATGTTTCAATTTTGTTTATTGTAGAGGAAATTGTGTTATAATTGTAGTTATTTTAACTACTAACCAGTCAAATTATGACATATTTTGTTAGAAAAAACGCGCTAACATAATAACAAATCAGTTACAACTCCGTTGTAACCCACTGGTCGGGTTTGCTAATGGTGCCACTGGTGAAGGAAACTGGATAGCAAAATCAACATGAATAATTTGGTGAATTTGTTCTGATATACTCTTTGAAGGTGTATTTTTTTTTTAATTCGAGCGCTGGAGTCGATTAATTGTTCGTTGTATATTTAAAACTTTTGGCGTTATGGGTGGGTCTTCATATCTTTCCAGAGAGCGAGAAAAGGCGCTTAAGCCAAGTCAGGGTACAAGGGATAAATACCTGTGTCCCATCCCAAGAAAAAGGAGAACTAACATGTAGGGTGTGCGTTAACATTATTAGTAACGCCACTCCCACGATTTTATCTATCTCCGAAAAATAGTTAAATGAAACGGTTGTCCCCGTTTCTCAATTAAAAATTCAAATGTTTGCGTTCGTCACATTATTTGTACTGGATATTGATAGCCGTATTGTGTTTGATTTAATTTGAATTATTGTGACTCTAGCATTGCCCATTATCTTAAACTTATTACAATGCATTCTGTCAGGCACAATAGGGTAACGACTGTTTATTTTGATCTTAATCGCTAACAGTTGGCGCCAGTGGCAAAAAGTACAGACAACAACCCTTCGAACACTCAGTTTATCTGTGCTGGCCGCCGAGCGACGACACTGTTGTTTGTATTCCTCCCACTGATCGCGCTACGCTGGATTCTCAAAATTTCTCAAACTTTCAACACAAGCGCATGGAAGAATGGTAGTCGGAGAACTGTCAAAACGTATGGAAAATAATGAAAAACGTAAATTACTTGCAATTTGGAAACTGGATCAAAAAAAGTAGTGATTGAAAGTCAAGTGTAAAGTGAATACATAACTTTTTGTGTTTGAGTCTTCATCTTCCGTAGAGACTTCTTTGCTTCAGGATTTCGTTTTATTACCACTGAAAAAGAGCCATCTATTGCTTTTTCAGTTTTGAATATCGCCCTATTAAAAATTAAATATTTTTATATAGGGTCGATGTACAGCATAGCCGCATAGCTAAGAACAAAAATTCGTCTAAAATCGAAAATAACGCTAGCATCATTGTGAAGAGTTCGTATTGACAATCTCAGTGCTCCAAAGAGAAAACGATTGTGTTTCCCCTTTCTTAGTTCGGGAAGAGCATTTCCAGACAGCTGTTCGTTGTCTCTTTGCACTCTTTGCCCAAAAGAGCAAACGGAAGCCGAAATAATGCTTTCTTGCGTTGACGGAGAAACCAACCTCAGTTCATCCCAAAAGCAATAATGTTATGTTTGCAGAGCTTCGAAGTAAGCCAAGAGCTGTCAAATGAAAGATGTGTATTGGGTTAGAGCAGCGTTCCTCTCCACTCTCTCAGCCAGGATTATACAATGCACATTTAATGCTGACTTATAATTGTTATGAGCGTTTCGAGTTTTCTCCCATCTATCCAATCAAGATGAGCAACTAAACTGTTTATAATCCGGCAAAACGTCTCTCCAACCAAAGGTTTCGAGTGCAACCGAACAAATTTTTTTGTACGCTTTTGATTTTTGTTTTATGCGTTTCGTAATATGGCTGCCAAACTATCCCAGCATACTCAATGATCGAAACGAACTAATCCAAAGTAAGAGAAATTATTGTGTACGGATCATCGAATTCCTTTTGTTCCTGTTTGAATTCCTGTTGCAACAAATAACATTGAAGGTTCACCTGAATAATTCTACAGATAAAGCGCGCAAATCGTTTCGAAAAGTAGTTGAACTATTCTAAGTTCATTTAAATTGAGTCATGCATCAAAAATTATTCCACTGACAGTTAAAGTTAGGCCATAACCCTGGACACAAAACGAACGTATAATTTTTCCCCTGAAGAAGACGCTATACTGCGTCGAAACGTCGGGTGAAATAATTAAACTCGTTTTTAACAAAAAAAGACAGCGTTACGGATATTTCATATCATAACACTGTCTGTTTTCGGAATTTATTGTGATTTTGTTTCAGTCCCAGATATTTTTAACTTCGAATTCCTCGACGACTTTCGATCAGACCGAGTCCATTATTCGCAGCTTAATATTTACGGTACTTTCAGCATGAAAAAGGAGAATTCCAAACATCACTTATGATGCAATACCGATACGATAGGCAGGGTGTTCACCAGTCGCATTCGCCATCATGCAGGCGCGTCTCGGAGCGAAGAAAAAGTGATCATTTTGCCAACCCCCTCAGCAGCGCCATCCATAGCCCACACAGCAAGTCAAGCTGGCAAAACGAAGGCGAAAGGTCGTATGATTTAATGTAAAGTCGTGAGAGCGATGGGCAGCGAGTTCTGTTGCGGTTGGGTTGGGACTCCCCCTGATAAAAAATAATATTGAAATACACTGGATTTTATCGTAATAATGGGCATAGTCATCCAACAAAAAACCGAAATGTCGAAAGAAATTTCCTTGGGACTCGAACCCACGATGCTCAGCTTGGTTTTTAACTAAAAAGTAGTTCAGTATTTTTAAGCTAAAAACTAAAAAAAAAAGAATTATCGAGAATTTCTCTTAGATTTTTGTTTATATCGTCCCAAAGGTGGCAAAATGACCTCAGGAATCGATTTTGATGGACCGTGGGCACTGTAAGAGCCTCTTATTGTATATGTCTTATGGTATTGAATAGCTTCAACTATTGAATTAATTGAAATTTTTACTCGGGTCAACCAGATAACACAAAATGCCGAGTTGGGGTCACCGAAGGGAAGTGGCGGCTAGTGAATTATGCAGGCTGCCTGGGATTCGATCGAATTAGCGACATTAGGCCCGTTTTGTGCGGTCTGATATTACGCGCTGTTTCTTGAACATTCAACGGCTGGATAAGGCTCAACCGTAGGTCAGTCGAGTATGTATATATAATCATTGGGAATTAAAGCACCGTGCAATCCCTGAACGGAGTCAATCGTGGACGAGAGATCGGCGCAAGATTGAGCTATCCACGTGATCAGCAAGTGGTCCAATTTGTGGTGAAGTGGAGGTGGAGATCAGTAAGATTAGTGGAAACAAATGAGAATCATTAGGCAATGTTGAGGCATGTTATGTAGCTGTGTAAATGACCTCATTTAGTGAGGCAATTCGCAGTAAGGAAAACAAAAAGCACGGTGGCAGATTCGTATCGTTGCATTGCCTTGATGGGTGGATTTGAGGTGATCTGTTAAATCTGCAAGCTTCCGGCATTTGCTTGGAGGATGATAAAAGTGGCTAGCTAATTAGCGATGAGTTGTTTGACTACTTTAATTGAAGAGATTTGCAAGGCTTTCGTTGAAATGTAAGATGACATTTACCATCGTCCAGTTACACGTAAAGAAACCATCAGGTTTTTAACAATGCTGTATCATTAATACAACATGAAGAGCTTGCACAACGTGTAATCTTACTTCTAGGATTTGGATCATAATTGGGAGAAATAATTTGTCATAAACAAAATCTTTTTTGACGATCAGGTCCCGTCTAAATCAATGAAACAACCATACCCCGTTTCTAAGCAACTAGTAAATGATCGTTATATCTATTTATACTTCAATCAATTTATATCAGAGATTTTCCAAACTTTAATAACATACAATATTTATAATAAAGTCACTTCCTACCTTTGACTCCAGCAGATTTTAGAAGTAAGAAAACAATATGACCTGGAGAACTTTTCTAAGACTGCAAGAAATTGTTAGAGCACTTTCTTGAAGATTAAGGTTCATCGAAGGTTAATCGTAGAGAAATGTCCAATAAACTTCAAATTCTCAAATCTTCAAAAACTGAAAATCACGAACTTGTAAAAATGAGCTCTAAGAGTCGTCAACAACTTGGGGACCCAAAGCGTTGAAAACTTCATGACATGAAGAAGGTGGGATAGCTTTAGCCTTTCAACCCCTCTGTTGTACCGTGGTGAATCAAAATCCGGACAGTACCAATATCCGGACACTCTGGTTGTAATTAATAAATTAAATATGAAATCGAACATTAAATATTGTTTTGTAATTTAATATTTTTCCAACTTACAATATTGCTGTTCATCTTAATTCATTGTTTCATCTAGTCCTAGTTAATCCTTGGCAATAAAATATTAAAAATAAAAACAATTTGGCTGGCACCAGCTCGGCGTCATTCCTGCAAAGAACCAAATTCTATAGTAAAAATATCGACAACAAAATCAGCCACTTCTGACTTACGATTAAGTTACTAAACTACACAATTTTGGTTCTGTACGTCTCTAAGAAGTGTATGGTATAATAATTTTCAAGTGTGTGCACGAAAGGGTGGGAAAACCTGTGAAAATAAGCATTTTTAGTGTGAAGAAAGATTGCCTCAAGTGCTGTCCGGATTTATAGCAAGTGATCATAAACCCGGACGTTTAATGGAAACCTTATATTTAGTGCTTTTAGTAAAACAAACATAATGTGAATTGATGAAAAGTTGTATAGTAACATTACAAGAACTGTGATCAATCTCTTGTGAATGGATTTTCGGAAGAAAAGTGCTAGTATTGAGGATCATTCCTGTGAACTTTTAAGTGCAGGATGTTGACAGCGGTGTAGGTAAAACAAAAATAATTTTACCCAATATTTTGATCCCTGTATGCAAATGCATGCATCTAATTTTATTATATTGGAGATTTTCAGTTAAAGTGAAGTGCATTATATTGCTTTTTCATTTGTATTTTCAAACCAAACGCACCTGTCCGGATTTCGATTCAAAAGCGTCCGGCATTTTGATGCATGTGTCCGGATTTAAAAACACGATATGATTCATTAATTTAACGTTTTACATGTTATAATTGCATTTTCCAGTTAATTTTTTGTCCAAGATTCAAAGTTTTAATGTGTATCTATGTGAATAACAATAACAGTGATACCAGAAGTGACAAAAACATATTCAAAACAGTGTTTAAAGTTTCGGCATTTGCT
Organism: Aedes aegypti; assembly: GCF_002204515.2. Lineage (NCBI taxonomy): Eukaryota > Metazoa > Arthropoda > Insecta > Diptera > Culicidae > Aedes > Aedes aegypti. The sequence continues at coordinate 222,124,594 of NC_035109.1, read as the reverse complement.
TAAGTGTCCGGGTAATGATGCATCACGGTAGGCGCTGATGAATAATATTAATTTTAAATAGACATTGACTAGGCCCATTGACCAATAGTGACCCTTACACAGTGGTTCATTTATAGGACACTATGTCTTACTATTCATGCTCCTTCCTATTTAGGTAAGGTGGGGTAAGTGGATACAAAAAAAAACAATAGTGAACTTCATCCTTATGTTCAGCTTACGTTAATAATCTAATTATAACTTTTTGTGCGGATAACAGGTGAAGGACTAATTTACTTCAAATCGTTGTTTAATTTGATTTTTTGATTGTTATGTATTGAGTACAACGGATTTGAAAATTTGCGCCAGCTTTTTATTCTATTTGTGGATATATTTGTATTATTTGTCTAGAGAAATTTATATGGCACAATAACGTATGATAATATACTTTCAATAGGAAGAGAGTATACAAGCTCTTTTGCAATAGATCAGCTTAGATAAACCACAAAAAATTTTGTTTGAATTTTGCAATATTTATTTTTTATATTTTTTTATACCAGAGAGATTGTAAAACAAATAGGTTAAAATTGTCTCTGGTCAGTTTGACAAATGTAAGCTAGGAATGAGAGAAAGTTAAAGGAAAACAACATTTGAGGGTATTGAAACTTATTCAAATTCGGGTAAGCAGTCTGCTAATATACACTTCCTCAACTGTACCTTAAATAAAAACTTCAAGAAATTTGGAATCTTAAACAAACTTCATTCAGTATCAATTATTTAAATTTTTGTAATTCAAGCGTGTGCTAGAATGAGGGCGTAAGTCGCATGATCGATTTCTCTTCATCGATCCTATCTTCTGTGCATAATGGTGACAAGAAGCGGGTTTGTTAGCATTTTTTCACTCTAGCAGGACGCAAGGCAGCGATGCAATCTTGTGTCCTGAGGTGAAAAACTACTGACAAACCCGCTTCTTGTCACCTTTATTCACAGAAGAGAATCGATCATGCGACTTACTTATTCTAGCACACGCCATTTCTGCCAATTCAAATTTTAAATTTGAAAAATATTCTCAGATTACAGTGGCACGCCTCTATACAAAGGTCTGAAAAAACCCCAAAAGCGTCTTAAATCGATTGAAAACGATAATTTACCAACATAATCTGATGTTCAAAGTAATCTTCACAAAATTCAACTTAAATTTTATTTTTTTGTATGTATTTTGTGCGTATTTTTAACAATTATTTACATAAAATTCAAATCAAATACAATTTTTTTTTTAGAAGCTGAGACCTGAGACACAAGTTTAACATCTAGATAACAACTCAACTAGAATGTTGAAAGAATTTTGAAACAAGATGCAGTATTCTGATTGAGATTGTCTATAGCTTAATGAAACATGAATGAGAAACTTTTACCTTTCGGGGTAAACGCAGAGCTGGGAAAAGTTCTGAAATTCACACTACGGTAGGCAAGCGTAGCAAATCACAGTCAGCGGAGCCAGTGAAACTCACGCGTATCGCTGCTGTGGGGCTCTGCATAAAAATCATTCCATCTCTTTCACTCCTCCATGAAATTAGTAAATAACAAGACCAGTAAGTGTCAAAATCCCATACACAAACAAAACCGTGCAGAGCCCCGTAGGCAAAATGCCTTGAAAATAGCAAAACACCCGTTGCTAAGGGCAACCCAAAACTACTGTAGAAAAATGTTCTGTTTCCCGCTGCATTTCCCGGCATTTACAGCCTTCAATGACACTACTGATTTAGAAAATTCATGTACCCAACATAGGCTACTTGATGAGATTCACAATTTTGAACTACTTTATTAGAAGAACCACGTGATTTTCGCAAAAACTCAAGCCTACTACTATTACAATTCCCAGCTCTGGTAAACAGTATGGATTATTTATTGCGAGGGGCCCAGATAGCCGTAGCGGTAAACGCGCAGCTATTCAGCAAGACCAAGCTGAGGGTCGTGGGTTCGAATCCCACCGGTCGAGGGTCTTTTCGGGTTGGAAATTTTCTCGACTTCCCAGGGCATAGAGTATCTTCGTACCTGCCACACGATATACGCATGCAAACATGGTCATTGGCATAGTAAGCTCTCAGTTAATAACTGTGGAAGTGCTCTTAAGAACACTAAGCTGAGAAGCAGGCTCTGTCCCAGTGGGAACGTAACGCCAGAAAGAAGAAGAACTTAACATACTTCAAACAAAACTACTGGAGATTGATGTTGGTAATAAGTCCAATAAATCGAATGAATCAGATAGTTTCTGACCGTACTTAAGTAAGAAATATATTTTTTTTTTTTTTTTCATCGGAAGCACACGCATACTCTCCGATGTACTGAAGATCCGCGGTTTCGACATCGTAGCGCTGCAGGAGGTGTGCTGGACAGGTTCGATAATGCGAACGTTTAGAGGTAATCATACCATCTACCAGAGCTGCGGCAACACACGTGAGCTGGGAACAGCTTTTATAGTGATGGGTGATATGCAAAGGCGTGTGATCGGGTGGTGGCCGATCAACGAAAGAATGTGCAAGTTGAGGCTCAAAGGCCGGTTCTTCAACTTCAGCATCATAAACGTGCATAGCCCTCACTCCGGAAGCACTGATGATGACAAGGACGCATTTTACGCGCAGCTCGAACGCGAGTACGACCGCTGCCCAAGCCACGACGTCAAGATCATCATAGGTGATTTGAACGCTCAGGTTGGCCAGGAGGAGGAGTTCAGACCGACGATTGGAAGGTTCAGCGCCCACCGGCTGACGAACGAGAACGGCCTACGACTGATAGATTTTGCCGCCTCCAAGAACATGGCCATTCGCAGCACCTACTTCCAGCACAGCCTCCCGTATCGATACACCTGGAGATCACCACTGCAGACGGAATCACAAATCGACCACGTTTTGATCGATGGACGGCACTTCTCCGATATTACCGACGTCAGAACCTATCGTGGCGCTAACATCGACTCTGATCACTATCTAGTGATGGTGAAACTGCGCCAAAAACTATCCGTCATCAACAATGTACGGTATCGACGCCCGCCTCGGTATAACCTAGCGCGACTGGCCCAACCGAACGTCGCTGCCGCATACGCGCAGCATCTCGAGGTAGCGTTGCCGGAAGAGGGCGAGCTTGACGAAGCCCCTCTTGAGGACTGCTGGAGCAACATAAAAGCAGCCATCAACAACGCAGCCGAGAGTATCGTCGGGTACGTGGAAAGGAGGACATGTAACGATTGGTTCGACGAAGAATGCAGGCAGGTTTTGGAGGAGAAGGATGCAGCGCGGGCTGCAATGCTGCAGCAAGGAACGCGACAAAACGTGGAGCGATATAAAAGAAAACGGAAGCAGCAAACCCGACTATTCCGGGACAAAAAGCGCCGCCTGGAAGAAGCGGAATGTGAAGAAATAGAACAGCTGCATCGTTCTCAAGAAACGCGAAAGTTCTACGAGAAGCTCAACGCATCCCGAAAAGGCTTCGTGCCGCGAGCCGAAATGTGTAGGGATAAGGACGGAAGCATCTTGACGGACGAACGTGAGGTGATTGAAAGGTGGAAGCAGCACTACGATGAACACCTGAATGGCACGGAGAACACAGGCGACGAGGGTCACGACAGCGGAGGAAGTGACTACGTCAGCACGGCGGATGAAGGAAACCAACCTGCCCCCACATTGAGGGAAGTTAAGGATGCCATCAGCCAGCTCAAGAATAATAAGGCCGCTGGTAAAGATGGTATTGGAGCTGAACTCATCAAAATGGGCCCGGAGAGGTTGGCCGCCTGTCTGCACCGGCTGATTGTCAAAATCTGGGAAACCGAACAGCTGCCGGAGGAGTGGAAGCAAGGGGTCATATGCCCCATCTACAAGAAGGGCGACAAACTGGAATGTGAAAACTATCGTGCGATCACTATCCTGAATGCCGCCTACAAAGTGCTATCCCAGATTATCTTCCGTCGTCTATCACCAATAACAAATGAGTTTGTGGGAAGTTATCAAGCTGGTTTCATCAACGGCCGCTCGACAACGGACCAAATTTTCACTGTACGGCAAATCCTCCAGAAATGCCGTGAATACCAAGTCCCAACGCATCACCTGTTCATCGATTTCAAAGCGGCTTATGATAGCATCGACCGCGAAGAGCTATGGAAAATCATGGACGAGTACAGCTTTCCCGGGAAGCTCACAAGACTAATAAGAGCAACGATGGACGGTGTGCAGAATAGCGTGAAGATTTCGGGCGAACATTCCAGTTCGTTCGAATCCCGCCGGGGACTTCGACAGGGTGATGGACTTTCGTGCCTGCTGTTCAACATCGCGCTAGAAGGTGTCATGCGGAGAGCCGGGTTCAATAACCGAGGTACGATTTTCACAAGATCCAGCCAATTTGTTTGCTTCGCGGATGATATAGATATTGTTGGCAGAACATTTGGAACGGTGGCAGATCTGTACACCCGCCTGAAACGTGAAGCGACAAAAGTCGGTCTGGTGGTGAATGCGTCAAAAACAAAGTACATGCTGATAGGCGGAACCGAGCGCGACAGAGCCCGCCTGGGAAGCAGTGTTACGATAGACGGGGATACTTTTGAGGTGGTTGATGAGTTCGTCTACCTCGGATCCTTGTTAACGGCTGATAACAACGTTAGTCGTGAAATACGGAGACGCATCATCAGTGGAAGTCGCGCCTACTATGGGCTCCAGAAGAAGCTGCGGTCGAGAAAGATTCACCCCCGCACCAAATGTACCATGTACAAAACGCTTATAAGACCGGTGGTCCTCTATGGACATGAAGCATGGACCATGCTGGAAGAGGACCTGCAAGCACTTGGAGTGTTCGAACGAAGGGTGCTTAGAACGATCTTTGGCGGAGTGCAGGAGGACGGTGTGTGGCGGCGGAGAATGAACCACGAGCTCGCTAGGCTCTACGGCGAACCAAGTATCCAGAAGGTTGCTAAAGCCGGAAGGGTGCGCTGGGCAGGGCATGTTGCAAGACTACCGGACAACAATCCTGCAAAGATGGTGTTCGCGTCGAATCCGGTTGGCACAAGAAGGCGGGGAGCACAGCGAGCCAGGTGGCTTGATCAGGTGCAACAAGATCTGGAGAACGTGGGCCAAAATCGAGGTTGGAGAGACACAGCCTTGGACCGAGTAAATTGGCGTAACATCGTTAACGAGGTTTTATCAAATTAATTGATGTAACACCAACTAAATAAATATTTTACCAGACTATTGATAAACTTATGCAAGTATAACGACTTTTCAAAAGAAGGATAAGAACGTTCTTCCTTGTCACATAAAATGTTTAACATTTATTAGCGGACTAAGTACCCGAGGAGGAAAGAATAACTCGCAGTAACTTATGCATACCATATTTTAGTATCATACCACAATTAGGTATTGTTCAATTATCAATACCTTATTTTGGTAATAGTATTTGAAAAAAATGTTAACCTTTCGGTCGTCGCGCGAATTCTTGTAACGCGAGTAGTCGCGCGTTGTACTTTGTACAACACCCTTGGTTTTGCGAATATCCCAGGAGTCTGACCACTTAGAAAGATGACGTCTTCGGCAAAATTGTCCAGTAGCTTAAGGGCTATCATTATTATAGCCAAGAAATTCGGGATTTTGCTACTAGGCGACGCTAGTGAGCATGAAACTTTTGTCTCTCAGATCTTATGATCCTAACCACTTAGAAAGAAGGCGTCTTCGGCAAAGTTGTTCGGTAACTCAAGGACTATCATTGTTTGAGCTAGTTGATTCAAAATTTTGCCACTAGGCGGCGCTAGTGAACAAAAAACATTTGTTTAGCAAATATCTCAGGAGCCTGATCACTTAGAAAGATGGCGTCTTCGGCAAAGTTGTTCAGTAGCTCAAAATCTTTCTTTGTTTAATCCTTAAAGTTCGAGATTTTGTAAAACAATGATAGTCCCTGAGCTTCTGAACAACTTTGCCAAAGGTGCCTGTCTAAAAAGTCAAGATCCTGCAATATTCACAAAACAAAAACTTCATACTCACTAGTGCCGCCTGGTGGCAAAATATCATATTTCTTAGCTCAATTAATGATTGCCCTTGAGCTACTGAACTACTTTGCCGAAGACACTATCTTTCTAAGTGGTCAGGCTCCTGAGATATCTGCAAACAAAATTTTCATGCTCACTAGCGCCGCCTAGTGGCAAAATTTCGAATCAACTGGCTCGAAAAATGATAGTCCTTACCTTACCCAACAACTTCTAAATGGCCATAATCCTGAAATACAGTTATCCCTCCATGAGTCCATGTTCCATTACTCGATATCGACTCATGGAACCATACTAAAAACATAAAATCATGGTTATTTCGTATCGTTCCTATTACGCTATACTGCAAAGGTCGTGCTGTACAAACATCAGCATTCCTCGACGAAGGCGCGTCAACAACACTGGTCGAAGACTCGATCGCCGATAAACTGAATGCAGACGGTATTCCAGAGCCGTTGGAAGTCATTTGGACAGCAAATATGAAGCGGTACGAAGAAGGGTCACGGAGAATCGATCTTCAAATCTCAGGGCGCGAATCTTCGAAACGGTACGAGCTGAAGGAGGCATGCACTGTGAATGAATTAGTGCTGCCAACACAGGAAGTAAACTTCAAGGAGATGGTCGACCGATATCGTCATCTAGACGGACTACCAATTACCGATAACGGCGTGGAAATTCCCCGCATATTGATCGGCTTAGATAATCTGCATCTTTTCGCCCCTCTAGAATCCAAGGTTGGAGACATCGGCGAACCCATAGCAGTTCGTTCACTACTGGGGTGGTGCATTTACGGCCCAAATCAACAGCGGAGTTCACCGAGAGCGTACGTGCACTACCACTCGATAGAGCCAATAACAAATCAACACCTGCACGATCTGCTTAGAGCGCATTACACCCTGGAGGATCCGTATGAGCAAACCGAGGCAATACCAGAAACTGAAGAAGTCGTGCGAGCCAGAACCATTTTGAAAAAAACGACTAAACGCGTTGGAGACCGATTTGAAACGGGGTTGATATGGAAAAACGACAACGTAACTTTTCCAGACAGCTACCCGATGGCGTTGAAACGGATGATGGCACTCGTGCGAAGACTCTCCAAGGAACCTAGACTCCAAATTGAAGTTCATCAACAGATCAATGCATACATTCAAAAGGGGTACGCACACCTTGCAACTAAAGATGAATTGGATGGTGTGTGCAGCTCTAACATTTGGTACCTTCCGCTAAATGTGGTTCTTAACCCGAAAAAGCCAAATAAAGTGCGCCTGGTATGGGATGCCGCAGCGACTGTTGGAGGTGTTTCCCTAAATTCCAATCTATTGAAAGGCCCAGACCTCCTCACGTCTCTACCATCGATTATCAGCAAGTTTCGCGAACGACCGGTAGCAATTGGTGGCGATATACGCGAAATGTACCACCAGTTGCGCATCAGGGACTCAGATAAGCAAGCACAGCGCTTCTTATTTCGGTTCAATTCAACAGAACCACCTGGTATTTATATCATGGACGTAGCTACTTTTGGGGCTACATGCTCCCCATGTTCGGCACAATTTATTAAAAACCGAAACGCTCTTGAACACTCGGAACAGTACCCTGAAGCAGCGTTGGCAATTGTGGATCGGACGTATGTGGACGACTATTTTGATAGTCTTGACTCCGAAGAAGAGGCCCTACGCCGGGCTAAGGAGGTGAAATTCATCAACGCCAAAGCGGGGTTTGAAGTCAGAAACTGGTCTTTAAATTCGTCGTTAGTACTTTGCGGACTGGGCGAAGAAAAATCAAGCGGATTGGTACATTTTCATCAAGATAAAGCAACCGAGAACGAAAGAGTATTGGGCACTATCTGGAATCCACGCTTGGACACTCTGTCATTCGCTGTTCCATCTGGAGCGGAAATTTCGTTGGATCACTCTGGCAAGACTACAAAAAGGATCGTTCTTAGTTCGGTTATGTCCCTATTCGACCCGTTAGGTCTACTAGCGCCATTTACCACACAGGGAAAAATGCTAATCCAAGATCTTTGGAGGTCCGGATGTGACTGGGATCAAGCCATTGACGACGATTCGTATAAAAAGTGGAGGTCATGGGTAAGCGTTTTACCTAAAATCGCCGACTTGCAAATCCCTCGCAGTTACTTTGGTATGGTGCAGTCAAAGGACTTCGGCCACATCCAACTGCACATATTTACCGATGCTGGAGAAAATGCCTTCGGGTGTGCTGGATATCTACGTGTTGTTGTCGATGGAGTAGTTAAGTGCTCTTTGGCAATGGCACGATCGAAAGTGGCTCCTCTGAAACAACTTACGATCCCCCGCCTGGAACTGCAAGCGGCGGTATTAGGTGCAAGAATGTCGCACCAAATCAAGCAGAATTTGTCGCTTCAACTACATCAAACCTTTTTCTGGACTGATTCCCGAACAGTTCTGTCCTGGATAGCTTCGGATCAGAAGCGTTATAAACAATTCGTTAGCTTTAGGATTGGAAAAATCTTAAGTCTGACGAAGTTGTCGGAGTGGAGATGGATACCTTCGAAGCTGAACATAGCGGATTGTCTGACGAAATGGAAGGGTGAATGGGATCTGGATCCGGAGTGGTTTAGTGGACCGAGCTTCCTGTATCAAATTCCAGAAATGTGGCCACGTCAGCAGCTGCCTCCGACGAATACAAGGATTGAATTACGAGCTGTGCACTTATTCCACGACGTAGTATTGCCGGATAAGTTAATCGATGCTGCCAAGTTTTCCAAATGGAATGTTCTCGTCAGAACGTTAGCAAGCGTACTACGTTTTGTTTCAAATTGTCGGCGAAAATTGCGAGGAGAACCCATCGAAACACTCAAACCGACGGTGAACCAAAGATCAAAAATAGTAGTCGAGATGCAAGCGGCTCGAACACCATTGAAACAGGGCGAATATCAACGAACTGAAACTTTACTATTCAGATCAGCGCAATACGACGCATTTGGCGATGCAATAAAAACGCTTCTTAAAAATCAAAACCTTGAACCATCCAAGTGGATAAACCTGGAAAAAGGCAGCTCACTTTACAAGCTCACACCGCTCTTAGATAGCGAAAAGGTATTACAAATGGAAGGACGCTGTGATAAGGCTGAAAACCTGCCGTTCGACATGCGGTTTCCTGTCATTCTTCCACGCGATGGACCAGTGACTGAACTTCTAGTACGTCACTATCATGAAACGTATGGTCACGCCTTTAGGGAAACTGTTAAAAATGAGATCAAACAGCGCTTTCTCATCATCAATGTGAACACAGTGGTGGCCAAAATCGAGCGAAGCTGTACTTGGTGCAAGGTGAACAAGAATTCCCAAGATGGCCTCCATTCCAGTACAACGCATAACTCCCTACAAGCGACCCTTTACCTTTGTAGGGATTGACTACCTTGGGCCAGTAGATGTTTCAATAGGCCGACGTGCTGAAAAAAGATGGATAGTATTATTCACTTGCCTGGTAGTTCGGGCTGTCCACCTCGAAGTGGCCTATAATCTCACCGCACAATCATGTACGATGGCGATTTGGCGCTTCATCTGTCGGCGGGGTCCCGCAGCGGAATATTTTTCCGGCAACGGTACCAACCTTAAGGCTGCCAGTAAATAATTCGTCGAAAAGCTACAAGAAATAGGAAGTGAATGTGCAGAGGAATTCACTACCGCACGAACGAAGTGGCACTTCAATCCACCTGCAACCCCACTCATGGGGGGCATTTGGGAGAGGATGGTCAGGACTGTAAAAAACGTGATGGCTGTATTGAATGACGGACGAAGATTAACGGACGAACTGCTTCTGACCACCCTAGCTGAAACCGAGGATATGGTCAACAGTCGCTCTCTAGTTTTCGCGCCGCAAGGTTCTCCGCAGGAATCACTCTCACCTAACCATTTCCTTCGGGGAATTGCAGCCAACGAACCGCACGAAGTACTGCCTCCGACCAACCCTGCCCTAGCTCTGCGTGATACATATCAACGTTCAGTAGAGTTGTCGAATAACGCTGGCTGAAGGAGTATACACCAAGCTTAAATCATCGCAGAAAATGGTTCACTGAATCTTCGCCGCTGAGAAAAGGTAACCTTGTCTACGTGGTCGATGGAAATCGACGTAAAGCATGGATTAGAGGAGTAGTAGAAGAACCAATAGTTTCGGGTGATGGAAGGATCCGCCAAGCGGTCATTAGAACCAATTATGGACTTGTGAGGCGAGCGACTGCTAATCTGGCGGTACTAGAGATCGAGGGAAGTAACGCTGCTCCGGATGGCAATTCCGGAACAGGATTACGAGCCGGGGATATGTTCGGAATATCGGAACAAGCCTGTACCGCCGAGCTTACCGATTCCCCTGTTGAATCTACAACGAGTTGCGACCGACGACGAGACAATCGACGTGCGTCAAACGATCCGTCAGCAAGGCTACCTATACACCCTTGATAGGCAAAAACTAATACGACGTTTAGAAAGCTAGAATTGATTAGTCACGTTTTTGTGAATATTACTACTTTATTGAACTTTATTTAAGTATAATTCCCTATATTTCAATGCTCATTTGTATTTCTTCATTGTTATGATGGTTTAATGTAAGTTTTCATGCAACATATACTGAATTTCGTGAATTTAATTATGAATTTGTTATCCTACCTAAACATTTATAATTTGATAACCTAGATTGAACCTATTCACACTGATAATTGTAAAACGGTGGAGATTTCGTAAAACTAAGATCCTTAAAAACAAAGTAAGTTAATACAACATATATAATCAAAATGATCCACTGATCTTACGTGTTCCTCAATCTATAAAAGTAATTTAGACGACCTATCAACCAGTGTTGGGAGTTAACTCTTGGCTGCCTGAGGAAACAAGAAGAAAAACTTGTTTTAAGTTTATAGAAATTAAGTAATTGATTAAATTACACTGCGAAACACGTTTTTGTCTCCAGCATCAAAATACCTCTTTTTACTTAATTAAGGGTTGCTGAATCCATTGCTGTTTACAGAAATATCATAGCACGTCTAGTTTTTGAGATATTGGTGGTTGAAAATACAAAAATTAACTATTTCAGCCAACTTGCATGCAAGTTTGCCAGCTTGTAAGGCAATTTATTTGCTTAATTTGCCACAGAACTCAATCTTTATGTGTATAACAATACTTATCATTAAAGATTATAATACTTTTGATGCGGAAAAGTTATTTTTTGATGGTTTAGAAAAGTATTGTATTTTCCCATATAAGAGAAACGAAGAATTTTGTATGGAGACTGCAAGCATGTTGAAAAAATCGGATTAATCTACATTTAGTCGTGAAATTTCAACCAAAATATATCTACAACGAAAGTTTAAATCCTCTTTTGCATGCTTGGTGGATGAGATCACAAAAAAGTTTGATAAAATATACTTCAAATTTTAGGTAAACATCAATAAAACCACTGTTTTATACAACTTTGGCGACCTGTAGCTAAAAATTGTGACGTGCTGGGAAATTTCTGAGAACGGCATCAGATTCAGCAACCCCAAATCTACTAGAGATACATAATTTGATCCTTGAGACATGCAAAAATGTAATTTTTGTTGCGCTGTGTTATCTAAAAAAAATCTAATTACAGCTTCAAGCTGTCAACAACAAGACTGCTCTGAGGACGGTTTGTAGTTCTATCCGAACAATGATGGTCCCTTCAAACAGCTTTCCAAAGAATAGCTGTTCCATGACTCGATATTTCCATGAGTCGATGGTCCCCCATGGAGGTTTCACTGTATCTGCAAAACAAAAGTAAAAACTTCCATGCCCACTAGTGGCATCTAGCGGTCAAATTCCGAAATAAATGAAGTGCCATCAGATAATGCTTCACCTCCAGAACAACTTTACCAAAGACCACAAGTTTCTATTTTATTTGGATTTTGAGATATGACGATTTCAAACTGTGGTTTCCTCGAACCGTACATAGTGCGTTCATTATTATGCGACTTCCATGTACATTTGTTGATTTTATCGTATTATAATGGGCCATACTGTAAATAAAAACTGTCGAGTATTGTACTTAAGATGATTTTTGAGGAATACATTTGGGTTTGGTGTCGATAGATACTTTGTTGCAAAATGATAGCATATAAATCACAACTGTTGTACAAAGTACAACAGCGCGACAGCCCGAAGGTTAAAAATACTTCATTTTAATATTCGTTAGCTATTGAGGACTGCTGGAGGTATTGAACTACTATTGAAAAATTTCACTTTTATATGAAAATCCATCAAGTATTATTTAGGTATTACAATACCTGATCTAATTATCAGCTTGGTATTTGTGGAATATGCAGAAGGTATTATTTGAGGTATTTTACCTCCTATGCAGGGCTCATTCATACCTCATTCAGGTTGTAAGTATTGGAAATTATCTGGTATGGAATACCTCAATTTGGTATTCAGTAGTTATTTTCTTCTGCTCGGGTAGTGGCCGCACACTCCTATAGGCATACTCGGATCATTTTCATGAAAAATTTAGCTTGACAGCAGCCTGGCTGCTTGTTGATATCCAGCTCGCACCCCCCAGAACGAAAGCTATGGAAGATTATCGACGAAAACGTAAGAGTCGAGGACGTTAGAGCAGCATAGTTTTCTAAGGGCACGAAAAACGTCAAGGGAGAATTGAATTGGGAAAAATACTGGAAAAGCAGGGAATGAAATTATCGGTCATTGCGATAATCATACGCCTATCGCCCAAGCCGATTATTCGGAGGAAGTAGACGTGCGACAATATCAAACCCAACCCGCACTGAGAGAGTGTGTTCTCGGGATATTTGCAGCAGCAAATTTATATTATCACCAGCAACGAGAGAGAAGTTGGCTTCCTCCTCTTCTACTCTTTGTTTCGTCGTTTTGACTGTCCTTCACTTCCGCATGTTGCTTTTATATGCCAAATCTTTCTCTCCAGATTAAGACGGCATGGTCGTGTGGCTATGGTGCACCGCACTCTGAAAACATTTTGTCCTTGGACATGGGTTCGAATCCCGTGGTGGCATCAATTTTTGTTATTTTCCTTGTGATAATTATCGCAATAAGTTTAGAGCCAATACATTTGGATCAGTACACGCAGTGAACTGGACTTACTAAATTAATACATTTTGACTTATGAAAAGAGAACGATCATTGCAAACGATACATAAGTTTTAGCATCACTCCATATCAAGGCGTTGAAAGCCGCGTGGTGTACGCGCACAGGCCTATCGACCGTAAGGTGCTTGGTTCGATTCAAGGTTGTCGCGAAAACAATTTTTGTTTTCAAGTTCTGGTTTCATATGGCAAATTTATGAATATCAACCCGATTTCATGTTGTGCATTTTCATAAGGGGTTTCTATGATTTTCAATAGTTTATTTACTTCAGTGTATAAATGATCGGATCTATCTTGACTTATCGTCAGTACTATGCTCAACAATTATAGCAGTTCACGAAATCTGTTTTTCGCAGATAAAGGCGGCAACGAATTGTCGGATTGCTTGACAAAGGCCCATTTTCGTCTAATTTCCGCGATAATTTCATTCACTGTGGAAAAGCATAATTTCGAGAGATGTTGTAAAAATGTTGTGTTTGTTTTCAATCCAGCTTATACAAGACGAAGAGGAGTGTCGCTAGATGGATCGACCAAGTGGAGCAAGACCTAGGACACGCGGGACATTTGAGAAAATGAAGACAAACTAAGCAAAGTAAAACTCGATTTCTTTCAGTCGAATTTAAACGTGTTCTTGATCGGATTGAAAGAAGCTGTATCGATAACGCAAGATGAAGTGTAGGCTTCTAACGAGCATATTGGATTCATTCATGGTCAGGAACTCACCTAGTGAGCCTATCAAAAAGACATTGTATACAACTATATTGTTTTTCAAGATCCACAATGCCCAGCTGGAAGGAAACGATGGGCTGTTCATTAGACTGATGCAAATTTTGAAGTTTTTGCTCCCCTATGCTCAAAGGGGGTCAATTATGATGAAAATCATTCTCCCAAAATTTGAAGTGATTTGGAAGAAATTTGGTTGTGCACAGGCCATTTGAAGTTTCTATGGAAATTACTATGGAAAAGACCAACCTTTTGTGTTCAGTCCTCTAACCGCTCGTAATAATAATTTAAGGAAAAGTGAACAAACTCAACTCATGTAAAATCTTCCCAGCTACAACTTTGCCGAAGACCACATTTTGGTAGGACTTAAGGATAATTTGTTATTATTGATAACAAAGTCTAAACCATGCTGAGATGGTCATTCAATTACTTTCAGAGCAATACTGCTGTTTTGCTGTAGAACATAGTAGCCTGAATTACTTTGATCTATTCTACCCGCCAGGAGCACCACTGTTGCCTGCCGAGCAGTTAATTAAGCATGCGAAATGAAAACCTAGTTTATGATTAGGAATAGCAATTTATCCTTAAGTCCTATAAAAATGTGGTCTTCAGCAAAGTTGTAGCTGAAAGGATTTTACATGAGCAGAGGTTGTTCACTTTTCCATAAAATATTATGTCGAAGAAAAAGAGGCGTGAACACAAAAGTTGGCGTTTTCCATAGTAATCTCCATATTAACTTCAAATGGCTTGTGCACAGTCAAATTCCTTCCGAACCATTTCAAACTTTGGGAGGATGCTATTTACCATAATATAAATCGTTTAAGCATAGGGGAGCCAAAATTTCAAAATTTGCATCACTCTACTGTTTATGTTGCAGGAATACCGAACAGCAATCCTTCAAAGATATCGTTCGCTTCGGATCTGGTAGTTACAAGAAAACATGAAGCGACGCGAGCATGGTGGGCAGACCAAGTGCAGAATGATTCGGCGGAATAATGGAACAATGGGGCGTGAAGTTATTGATCTAGTATTATCTGCCTTATAAAATAGTAAATTGAATGGGTCGGGTAGAATTATTTGATATGATTTATAAGTATATTAAATAGATATAGAAAACATTTTCAAGCTGTCCTGGACGCATAAGGCCGCCTGAAGTGTTCAAGGGCAGCTAGTGGACAAAACAACTTGTGCAGGAGAGGTTAAGTCTTTCAATTTTCAGTTGTAATAAAACTAACGAATAGTTCCATCAGCTGGCCTGCTGTAATGGTCAGTTCACACGTTACAAACATCGACACAAAACAGCCGCTAGCCATTTTTTAGTGGCCGAATAATTTGAATTATGGCATTCGCCAAGGCCACGCACAGCCCTAAGCGACTAATGAGATGGAATGAATCTGATATTTGTATCGTCGGTGTCCATGTCGGCTAAATGTTGATATTATGCGTTCTATCTCACTGCGCGCTCAAAATCCATCAAAATGCCATTAAACAGACAGATAGACGCCACAGTCAGTGATTCATTTCGAGCAACGATCAACGGAACATCATACGCCTCCGGCCAGTCAAGTGGCGGCAAAATACGTTGCCCTCCTTAGGCGACACTACTAACTGTCATCGTGTTGAAGACAGGGCTGGTAGCGAGTGGGTGTCTTAAAAATAGAAACAAATTTGATTCGTTCTAGTAAATCTGAAGGCTATTCTACTGGTCTTACTCTTCTAGACATAGAAAAAGCATTCAACTGTGTTTGGCATGACAGTGTTTGTTGTAAAATTAAAAAAAAAAAAACAATAATTTTCCAACATACATTGTTAGAATAATCCAAAGTTATCTATCAGGTTAAATATCAAAACTCCAAGTCTAAAAGACTGCATGTGAGAGCTGGTGTTGCTCAAGGCAGCATTTTGGGACCAATATTATACAATATTTGTACTTCTGACTTACCAGAGTTACCTCAGGGATGTCAAAAATCTTTGTTTGCGGATGACACAGGCCTCTCCGCCGAAGGACGAAGCCTGCGTTTTATCTGTAGTAGATTGTAAAAAAGTATGGATATATTTTCTTCATACTTGCAAAAATGGAAGATTTCTCGTAATGCTTCCAAAACTAAACTTATAGGGTAACGGTCGTATTTTGGACCCCCTAAGGAAGTGATTTTACATTTTTGTCCCAATTAATTAATTGCACAGCGTAACCAAGTCAAATAACATACCAAAATGTAGAGAAAAACTTCCTCTACGAGATAAAAATGCCCATACGGGCATGTAGGATCCAAAAAGCGTCGAAAATAATTGAATTGTGATGCACTGTTTTTCATCATTTTGGACACACCAATACATTTTGGTCCCTCAAAGTATATATTTTGGACCGCCGGCAATTTTTTATCGTTTGGCGGCAAAGTCCACGGCACTGGTTGTATAATATGCTTGCCCATAGTCTAATCAATCGATTAACAATGGAAAAGCGAGGAAATTCTACGTTTTTAGTTCAGAAATTAGAAAAAAGTTTTTGTTTACATTTGAAAAATTTCTGACGTCTTCAATTTCTGTGTGTAACGTGTTGTAACGGTTGCATGGATGAACCGATTAAATTAAATTAATTTCAGATAAAATAAACACATTTTCCATGCACAAACGCTTGATGCAAGTGCGGAATGGTCCTATCTTTCCAAATGGCATGCGGATTATATTGGTCTTTCGATTTAAACTGGAAAATTTGCAGGAAAATAGCCCAGGGGGTCCAAAATATATTGGTTACCCTAATATTCCAACATAAACCAAAAGCTTTTTATTCGAAACCTTCAAGAAGACATGTTATAACGATGAAAGGGGATCCAATAAATTGGTCAGATAAAGTTAACTAGATAAAAAATTACCTTCCAAAAACCACATTGAAGACATTCAAGCCAAATGTATCAAATATATTAAATGCCTCTATCTTCTCATTAACAGAAAATCGAAACTTTGTCTTAAGAACAAGCTTTTGATCTTCAAGCTAGTTTTCAGTCCAACCATGTTGTATGCTGTACCAATTTGGGCAAGCTTTTGTAAGACTAGGAAGAAAGCTCTGGAGAGGATTCAAAATTGAATTCTGAAAATGATTCTGAAGCTCCCTCCCTGGTATAGTACCAATGAGTTACATAGAATATTGAATGTTGAAACATTGGAACAAATGTCGAATAAAATTATTAATAATATTGGAAAAAATCGTTGCAATCTATATTGTTTAATATTTAGGTTATGTTAGGTTAAGTTAATTAAAAGCATTTTTTCTCATATAAGCAGCTGTAACCAACTCACCAGTAAAAAATCTGAACTGCTACAACAAATGAAATGTAATATGATGTTAATCAGAGCTTAATTTTGTTTTGCCAAACTAGGATGATAGTGTTGCCTAATACAGAACACCTAATTATAAGACATGAATGTAATGTTTTTTAGTATCATTACTAAGAAAGGAAAGAAAAAAGTGGCCAAGTATTTATAAAGAGACCCGCTATCAGCCCTGGATCTGAAGAGTATTGCATTATTGGTTTAGTCGCGGCTCAAATAATTAAAGTGTTAACGCAAAGGACACTGACTGTCACTTGCACACCCGCTTCGCAGTCAGATTCGTTCGCGACATCAGTTATGTCAGTCGGCTAAATGACAAGATCACGTCGTCATCGTCGTCGGCGGGCGCACTAATCAATTAGTATTTACAAATTGCACCCATTAAGTAGTAATTTGCTGTTTTGGGCAGACACACATCTCTAGGTTGTACATTAGGGCGATACAAATGGCAAAAAAGTTTGAACATGCCATCTTCCTTATCTTCTTAACGATCTTTATGATAAAATGAAAAATTCTGCCAAATTGATATTCATTTCGGTTTTGTCAAATTTTCAGCAAGTTTGGTAAGGTGGTTTTTGAAAATTAGACAGAACTCTTTTTTCATCAAAAAGATTGTAAGAAAGATATGGGAAATGGAATTTTCAAAGTTTTTTGTTATTTGAGCCACCCTATTGTACATGTGCAAAAGTTTTTTAAGAGCTTGTGGCAAGTGTGGAAGGATACCGTGTTTGACTAGGACTAAGAAGGTAGAGGCAGTCGCAGCGACGGATTGGTCGGTAGCGTGAGATATTTTGCCCATAATGTGATTATCGAATTGCGACATGACCACCATCGACCGTTGGATTATGGCACTGGGGTTGCACTAAAGAGGCGGAAGGCACATGGTTGGAGGCTGCGAAATAATGATGGGGGCACGTATAGCTCGTGACTGGATCGATTTGGCTGAAGTTTGTTCCACTCCAACAGGTGAATCATACGAAGAGGTCTTCTAAGCTCGCTAAGTTTAGACGAGAATTGGTTCAGTTATTGAATGGATGAGGAAAAGATTTTTAAATACTACACGGACTTGGAATTATAATGGCGACAA
Source organism: Aedes aegypti (assembly GCF_002204515.2). NCBI lineage: Eukaryota > Metazoa > Arthropoda > Insecta > Diptera > Culicidae > Aedes > Aedes aegypti. Next base: position 222,106,344 of record NC_035109.1, on the reverse strand, counting down.
TGTGTTTAGTCGTAAGTGGTCCTTGAAAATCTACGACGATTAATTAGCTGCTGGTAGTCGCTCACCTGAAACGGAAGAAACATACAAAAATAAGTTAGAAAAACATTCTTTGCTTGTGGTTTATTGCAAGGTTTTTTTTTTATAATTAGTATAATTTCAAACATTCCATTCATTTCTTATATCTAGGTGTAAGGCAACACTATCATCCTAATTGAGAAAACCTAATTTAGGCTTTTATTAACATTTTGTCGAACTATTTAGGTTTTTATTAATAAGCATCGAACTGATTGCTCATTGCAATGCAATTATCAATATTAACCATTTCACTCTTACACAAAAGCGCGCATTCCAGAGAAACGACCTTTTTTCCTTTTTGTCACGTTTAGTGACAGTTTTAAAACCCACTTTTTTTAGAAGAAAGTTGTGAATTCAGAGATTAACCCTTCTCTTTTGTTCGTATCAGCAATCTATTGATAAAAAAGGATTTATTAGAGTCCGCGGCTACAAAGCAAAGCCATGCTGAAGGTGTCTTGGTTTGATTCCCGGTCGGTCCAAGATCTTTTCGTAACAGAAATTTCCTCAACTTCCTTGGGCATAGAGTATCATCGTCCCTGCCACACGATATACGAATGCGAAAAGGGCAATTTTGGCAAAGGAAGCTCTCATTTAATAACTGTGGAAGTGCTCATTGAACACTAAGTTGAGAAGCAGGCTCTGTCCCAGTGAGGACGTAAATCTAAGAAGAAGAAAAAGAAATAGCTCCGAAAAGTACTTTTTGTGTAGTATTTGGAAGTAATGTTTTATTGCTTTATGAAGAATAAAAACCTGCGTCAGCAGAAAATCGCATTCCCCATTAATGTTTGGGATACCTGTTTATAGCAAAACGTAATTTGAGAAATGAAACCAGCTGCACTGCGCGTTCCATCTCAGATATGAAAATTAACATCACTTTCAAAATGAAGCATAAGCAAGCCCAAAAAGTGCAACAAAAAACATTCAAACCCATCTTCACTCATCTCCACATTAGCATGCTCATCTTGTTTCAGGGCATCTCGATGTGAAACAGTACCTCGACGCACTGCAATCAGTGTTGCCAAACATTTCAACTTATGCCCAACTTCCAGATTGATGGACTCCTTATTCAATTAGCATCACTGTTCATCCTCAGCATCCGACCTGACAGAAGTGATGCTCTTCAAGATGGATCTTTTGAACCCCCATTCCCTCGCCACGTTCCTCCATCAAACTTAAGACGCTGCAGCATGAAATGAAAAGGTTACCATTACCCCTGAACAAGATTCCCCCCGAACGATGCTATGGCACGAGTTGTGTTCCTCCCAGCAATCTTGATCTCGACCACGAAAATTTATTCCACTGACGGTTCTGTGTTGTTAAGAATCTCGTCCGGAGAAAAAATGTGTACGTAAAATGCGCGTGTTCGTACATTTATACTTACTTACCGGTGGAAATGCAAACGACCTACTGGGGGCATCTACCCGAATAAATAGTGACATATAATTGAATAGTTGAACCCATTCAAACAACCTTAAATACATGGTGTTCAAAGTTAAACCATTTATTGTTCTTACTGTGAATTCATAATTGATTTTATTGTGTCAATAAATTGTTTCATGCTCCTACTGTTTTCAAGGTTATTTTATCTTTAGTTGAAAATGCAATCAATCTTCCTCTTCTTCTTCTTAGCATTACGTCCTCACTGGAACAGAGCCTGCTACTCAGCTTAGTGTTCTTATGCGCACTTCCACAGTTATTAACTGAGAGCCACGACGTTATAGAGCTGACAATCGCTCTATTCCACTTCCTTAGTAAGAATGGGTGACACTATTCTGAAACGGCAGGTGGGCTAATGGAACGGTTGCCCCCGTCCCGTTAAAACCGTGGCAGGCCTCCTAGTACGTTCAAAGCTCGCCACCTTAGCTGGTGGAAGTAGGCTCAGATGGATATTCCTGACTAGCGTCGATCTGGCTCTGAACCCGGTACCCCATGAAGGACCGTGTCAGCCCTCGCGTGGACCTCACTGCAAGCAAAGGTACCCATGGGATCACAAGGACGACTACTTACGACGGGTGGAGATAGCGGCTTGGAGGGGGGACCCTTAAGCATGGAAGTTAACAACATCAACGTAGGTGAAACAGCGAATCCGTTCGCAAAAAGTGGCTTGCCGAGGTCGCCACCGAAGCAATGCCAACAGCAGGAGCTGGAACAGCAGCAGCTGGAACACCAGCAGAGCGAAGATGAACTGCACGAGCAGCGAACACGTGAACAGGAGCGGCGGGATAAGTCGCAAAGTGAGCAGGAGCAGCGTGAGAAACAGCAGCAACATCAGCTGCAAAGTGCGTGGAAGTTACCCCCGAGGCAATCGAAGGTGGAAGCGGCGAAAACCGTCGTAGATGAGCTTCGGGAATTCGTCGATAAGAGGCACAACGTGCACAAAGACATTAAGGACCTCGTGGCAAGGATTCAAGGAACCCTCGGATCCGCCGTCAAGGACTGGAGGAAAGTGATGCAGAGGATTGAAGCTGTTGAAACCGAGTTAGCGGCGACCAAAAAGGCCCTGGCAGCTGCGGTAGTGCAGCCGGAAAAAACCGGCATAGCCCCTCGGAAAGACAGCAAGGGGAAAGAAAGGTCAGCGGGAATAGGAACTACGCCAAGTTTCACCCCCAAAAGACATAGGTCGTCACCAGGAGACGAAAGACAGGCTGTATCCAAGAAGCCGAAAAACGTAAATCCAAAACCGGCGGATGAAGTGCTCAGAGGGGGACCTGGCGATATCCCATGGCAAGAGGTCCGGAACAAGAAGAAGAGAGGCAAACAGGAGAGTGCCAGAAAGCAAAGGCCAATCAGGAAGAAGGCAAAATGCGAAGCTGTTGTCGTCAAAACTAGCGAGGACACTTATGCTGAAGTCTTGCGGGCCATGAGGACGGACCCTCAACTAAAGGAGTTTAGTGCCGACGTTCAGAAGATCAGACGCACCCAGACGGGAGACATGCTCATCGAGCTAAAAAAAGACTCGGTGAACAAAAGCTCGACATACAAAGAGCTAACCGAGAGAGTCATGGGCGAAAAGGTGCAGGTGAAAGCCATGTGCCCTGAAGTGACACTCCAATTGCGGGATCTGGATTGGATCACCACCGAAGAGGAAGTGAGGACCGCCATAAAGGAGCAGTGCGATCTGGAAACGGTGCAGATGACAGTACGGCTAAGAAGAGCACCGCTTGGTACACAGGCGGCGTCCATAAAGCTCCCAGTAGACGCAGCCAACAAAGCGCTGGAAGTCGGGAAAATTCGAGTCGGTTGTTCAGTATGTCCACTGAAGATCTCCCAGAGACCGGAGGGATGCTACAGGTGCCTGGAATACGGCCACCTGGCACGGAACTGCGAAGGACCAGACAGAAGTAAGCTCTGTAGATGGTGTGGCGACGAAGGTCACAAGGCGCAAGATTGCAACAATAAGCAAAGGTGCCTGATCTGCAAGGACAAAAGTCGCAACAGACACGCGACGGGAGGCCCTAAGTGTCCGGCCTTCAAGCAAGCGAGAAATTCTAAACCGCAGTGGAGGTAACTCAGCTAAACCTCAACCACTGTGACACAGCGCAACAGCTGCTGTGGAAGTCCGTATCGGAATCGAAGTGCGACGTAGCTATCCTTGCCGAGCCGTATCGAGTACCAGCTGGAAACGGTAACTGGATCGCTGATAAGGCGAAGACAGCGGCAATCTGGACGATGGGGAGGTATCCTATCCAGGAAATAGTGTTCCAGGCGGACGAAGGCTTCGTTATTGCAAAGCTTAACGATGTGTACGTGTGTAGCTGCTACGCACCCCCCCGCTGGACATTGGACCAGTTCAACGAGATGCTGGACGAGCTAACCGATAAGCTAGCCGACCGGAGACCAGTCGTCATCGCTGGCGACTTCAATGCTTGGGCAGTTGAGTGGGGCAGCCGTCTCACCAACCCAAGAGGGCGTAGTCTACTAGAAGCGCTGGCAAGGCTGGACGTAGACTTGGGTAACGAAGGAACAACCAGCACCTACCGTAGAGATGGCCGGGAATCAATAATCGACATCACTTTCTGTAGTCCTGTGTTGACGGGAGGCCTGAACTGGAGAGTCTGCGATGGGTACACTCATAGCGATCATCAGGAGGTCCGGTATAGAATTGGTGGAAGAACACAATGCTCACAGAGAGCGAGTACACCTCATGAGCAGATGTGGAAAACGAAACGTTTTAACGAAGAGCTTTTCGTGGAAGCCCTCAGAAGAGAAGAGCAGGTTCTGAACTTGAGATCGGAGGAGTTAACGGCTGCGATGGTACGAGCATGCGACATTGCCATGCCACGGAAGGTCGAGCCGAAATACAGACGTCGTCCGGTATACTGGTGGAATGAGACACTTGGCAACCTCCGCAAAAGATGTCTCCAAGCCAGGAGACGGATGCAAAGAGCCAAAACCGATGGTGAGAGGGAAGAGCGAAGAGTAACATTGAGGGCGGCGAAAGCCGATCTGAAAAGAGAAATTTCGCTGAGCAAGAGAACGTGCTTCAAGGAGTTGTGTCGCGATGCCAATGCAAATCCGTGGGGAGATGCATACAGGGTGGCGATGGCCAAGATCAGTGGTCCAGCCGTACCCGCTGAAACATGCCCAGAGAAGTTGCAGATTATCGTCGACGGGTTGTTCCCACAACACGCGCCAACGGTCTGGCCACCGACACCGTATGGCCAGGAAGGTGAAGAAAGAGCAATCATTACCAATGAGGAGCTCATAGAGGCGGCCAAGAAAATGAAGCCGAAGAAAGCGCCTGGCCCTGATGGTATCCCCAACGTAGCGTTGAAAGCTGCTATCACGGCCAACCCAGATATGTTCCGGACATCACTCCAGATCTGCTTAGATGAGGGACATTTCCCAGCACAGTGGAAAAGGCAAAAACTGGTTCTGCTACCGAAACCGGGTAAGCCCCCCGGTGAACCAGGCTCGTTTCGGCCGATATGTTTGCTTGACATACTCGGAAAGCTGTTGGAGAGGATCATCCTCAATAGACTGATGGCGTTCACTGAGGGAGAGCGTGGACTGTCGGAGTGGCAGTATGGATTCCGGAAAGGAAAGTCAACGGTAGATGCCATCAAAACAGTGATTGACACAGCCGACAAAGCAAGGACAAAAAAACGTAGAGGTAACCGTTACTGTGCTGTCGTGACGATAGATGTGAGAAACGCCTTTAACAGTGCAAGCTGGGAAGCCATTGCTGTGGCGTTACATAAAATGAAGGCTCCGGATTATCTGTGCAAGATACTAGGAAGCTACTTTGAAAACCGGGTCTTGAGCTACAGCACTAGCGAAGGACAGAAGACGAGGTCGGTAAATGCGGGAGTTCCACAGGGCTCTATCCTGGGTCCAACGTTGTGGAATGCTATGTACGACGGAGTGCTGACGCTTAGGCTGCCAACAGGCGTCAAAATCGTTGGATTTGCAGACGACATCACGCTTGTGGTCATTGGTGACTCACTGGAAAGGGTGGAGGTTCTCGCTACAGAAGCAGTGGACGCAGTCGAAAACTGGATGTACGAGAAGAAACTGGTGATAGCCCACCAAAAAACGGAGCTGTTGCTTATCAGCAATCGAAAAGTGGTGCAGAAGGCTGAGATTACAGTGGGAGAACACACCATAGCCTCAAAGCGGGAGCTAAAACACCTCGGCGTAATGATCGACGATCGGCTGAACTTCAACTGCCATGTCGATTACGCGTGCGAGAAAGCAGCAAGGGCAGTCACGGCGCTGTCCAGGATCATGCCGAATAACTCGGCGATTTGCAGCAGTAAGCGGAGGCTATTGTCTAGCGTGGCTACGTCGATCCTGAGGTACGCTAGCCCGGCGTGGGGAACCGCAATGAAGACGAAGAGGAACCGAGTCAAGCTTAGCAGCACGTATAGGCTGATGGCCATGCGGGTAGCGAGTGCCTACCGAACCATATCTTCGGAGGCAGTATGCGTGATTGCCGGAATGGTCCCTATCGGCTACGTTTTGGAAGAGGATAAGGAGTGCTACGAAGCTAGTAGTACTAGAGGATCCCGGAAGATTGCCCGAGCCGACACGATGGTGAAATGGCAACGCGAGTGGGATACCGCTGAGAAGGGAAGGTGGACTTATCGCCTTATTCCAAATCTGGCGAAATGGGTGAGCAGATCCCATGGAGAAGTCAACTTCCACTTGACGCAGTTCTTGTCAGGTCACGGCTGCTTCAAGAAATATCTGCACAGGTTCGGCCACGCAGAGTCGCCGCTCTGCGCTGAGTGCCCAGTCGTAGAGGAGTCGCCGGAACACGTCATTTTCGAGTGTCCACGTTTTGCTGCGGAACGTAGCGAGATGACAGCGGTCTGCGGTGCTGACGTAACCGTAGACAACGTAGTGGATAGAATGTGTAGCGATGAGGTGATGTGGAACGCGGTGAACATGGCGGTGACGAAAATAATGTCATTGCTTCAGCGGAAGTGGAGGGAGGAACAAGCCGGTGAACCGGAAGTCAGTCTCCAACCGGAATCGCCGAACCGACCTCGGCACCCAACCGGTAGGTAAGCTTGATCCACCGTCGGGGACAAGACCGAGTAGATCGAGGAAAAGCCCCGGAAATTGTAGGCTTCGTGGCCGTGCGGTTAGCGGCGTCAGTCGTTTAGGCATATTGTGCCATGAAGTGTGGGTTCGATTCCCACTCCAGTCGGTGGAAACTTTTCGTCAAACGAAAAATTCATCATTGGGCTACTGGGTGTTTCGTGTTGTCCGTTGCCTAATGTTTGTGATTGTTCAGTCTGTGCAGCCTTGAGCTGAAGACGGTGTAAATTGTCTTGCCAAATTGGTCGTCAGGGCACCTGTGAACCGGAAGTCATCCACCAACCGGAATCGCAGGATCGACCTTGGCACCTATCCGGGCAGCATCGGTACCGGAAGAACTTCCACCTCCGGGGAAGTCTTCGTCGGGGTAGGGTAGATTCACCGCCGGGGACTATCCGAATAGTGCGCGAGAACCTGGAGTGCTAAATGGCATGCGTCCAGCACCGAGAGAACTTCCTTCGTCAGGGAGTTTCTGGCACCCATGGTATCGGGAGCCGAATGGCTGAATATGGCATGTTTAGATCACAAACAAGGAATACTAACAAATTATTAATGGGAGCCGAAGGGCTCAGCATGGCATGGATTAGGAACTAACAAATTAATGATGGAGCCGAAGGGCTTAATGAAGGGTGCGCGTAGCATGTGTCGCCTCTTCTTCGAAGTAATACCGCAAGGTGGTGCCGGAGAAGAATTCTTTACGGTGACGGTGTACCTAGGAGACTGTTTTTTAGTGGGTAGGCGCCCCATTGCGAATCCCACACAGTGCCAAACCATACACTGTGGCATGAGCATGAACAAATACAGGCCAGTCTTGAGAAGATTTTTTAACTCCTAGAGATGCATGAAAAAAAAAAAAAAAAAAAAAAAAAAAAACTGAGAGCCTTATTTTTGAGCCAAAGTTGCCATTTTTGCATTCGTATATTGTGTGGCAGGTACGATGATACTGTATGCCCAGGGAAGTCAAAAAAATTTCCATTACGAAAAGATCCTGGACCGACCGTGAATCGAACCCAGACACCTTCAGTATGGCTTTGCTTTGTAGCCGCGGACTCCAACCACCCGGCTAAGGAAGGCCCCTCATTTCTCATCTATAATGGTTTTCTGAATTCTAAGAAGTAATGTTAAGAAAGATAGTTGAAAACAATAGAATAACTATTAAAACTATTGTATATAAAAACCCAAGTAACACAACATGTCTCATATAAATCACAATGATTTCAATATGACTAATGAGAATGTTCTGTTTCATAGCGAAAAAACTGGAATTCATACTTATATATGACTGGAAAAGCGCAGAAGGTGGAGCTTGTGCAACATATTTTTGTTGTCAAAATTATGTATCATATGGGTTTAGGTATACATAATTATGTATAATATTTTGTCCAACAAACCATTAACGCAACAAAATACTGAGAACATTTGGTAGTGGAAATGCATTGGATGGTCGACAATGAAAAATGTAAAAGTGCAAACATTGACAAGCCTTCATTTTTGATTGCATAACTGTTATTTAACACTAAATTAATATGCGAATCAAAAATTATGGTGAAATATGCACTTTTACTTCGAAATATTCAATTCGCCCTTATAAATCGTTCAATATACATTTTTCGACATCAAGCCAAGTAAATATTTCCAAAAAGGAATCATCACATTTTGCAAATTAGTTCATTATTTTGTTTTCTAATACTACACTGAACTTTTACTGAACTATTATTACTTTTTTCAAAGCTTCAGAACAAAAATCTCATCGTTATGGTAAATATTCAAAATTAAATTCAAAAATTAAAGATGGTCCCCTTAGACACACTGCATGACGAGTGTTTTGGGAAAAGACAAAAATTTTATTGCCAATCATTTGCCATTGTTTCATTCAAGGCAGTAAAATGTTTTCAGGGACAACTAGTGTGATCATAAATTTACAGTGTGATATGAGTTTAATTAATCACTTGACTAAAAACACGTAAGCCCTGCATGAACACAACTGTAAGCGATTTAGGTAATTCCATTGTACCTTTTTCGTACTAAACAGTGGCAAACAACCACCACACTCTATTCATTCATATAAATTGATAAATCGGCAAATTAGAGCATACCTTAAAAATAATAATTTACTCAAAACATTTGCTTAAAAGTATTCAGTGGACACCATATGGCGAATTTCTTAGCTGGCAGAGTATCATCCATGCTATCAAAAGTATTAAATGTCACTTTTGTTGCATTTGTTTTATAGACAACTAGAAAAACTTATATTTGACTGAAAATAAACATAATTTGTTTATTCAGAACATGTTTGAAAAGAGTATATATTATGACATACATGTAACATAAATATGACATATTGAGACTGTTTATTTGTCGTACATGTCTAAACCAACCGAAATAAGACATATAACCAAACACATGTTTTGATAAACATAAGGAGACAAATATAAAACATAATATGGTTGAAACATAGTAAACATAATTAGAACATTTTCAGCAAAATGGTAGATTTGTATTGCAAAACAAATTATATGCCTTAGTAGAACATCTCCATTCAAGTTCAATATTGAAAGGTTTAACAAAACAAAATAGCGACTTACGTGAGACATGATATGTTTCAAAAACTTTCTAGCAATCATTGTAGGACAAATTGTGTATTTTTAAATTTGGATTTATGTTTTCGGTGTTACTTGGGAGAAGAAGTTTATTGTTTTGCGCGAAATATGGCTTGAAAACCATCCAATAGAAGAGATTGTAAGTGAATTGGTAAAATTTTCGTTTTGTTGTATGGTTAACCTGCTGGAAAATATGGTATTGTCACAATAAAATCTACTGTATTTCAATAATACGTTTTATTAGGGTCTGTACACTCCAACCGAAGATGATGGGATGATGCGTCGAAAGATGGAAGAATACAGTGGAGCGAACTGCACTGCAATGCGGTTCGAGGTAATGCAGAACAAACAGAATGTTTCAACAAGGCGCGTAGAACTGAAGTGTTCCGAGTTATAAATTCATTCTGACGCTCGTTATTATAATACGGTTTTGGAGTTTTTACTTCATCACTTGATTTTGAACACGTGCGTTTTCGTGCCGTCAAATATGACAGGGAGTAAGAAACGGAAAGCATAATTAGCTTTGAGTAAACGCACTACTATCGAGTTTCGCATACTTTGTGGCACTTTCATGCAGCCAAAAAGTTATTTATTATCACACATTTGCTGTTGTACTGTATCAAATCGCATGAGCATTAGTATAGATGACCGTACAATTCGAGAACTCGAAATTCTAAAGTTAATAAAGGCGCCGGACACTATCTTACGGTCATCGGGGAAGGGAAGGAATGTTAGTAGGATAACTATAATTACTAGAAACCGAGTACACCTCTACATCTTCACAGTTCTCATGGAAAGGATATTGGGTTAGTGGGATATGATAAGGATCTGGGAGTCACCTATGGTTAATGATGCGATCCATGCTATTTTCACGCCAAACCGAATTTGCGATATTACTCACACGGTGCTCCCCAGGCCGTTATTATCAGAAAAAAAAAAATCTCAATCAAATCTGTGCTCACCAGTCGCTTTCTATAGCTAACCTAGGGTAACGTTTATAATTTGGACAGGCTGGTCGTTCTATGCTCATTTACAATGAGATGACAAGGAATTTATGTACGGAAAATCATGTATTGCATTATTAATACACTATGTTACTTAATAATGATGGCCATTTTCATAACAATTACAAAATGGCTTCAAAAATATAAAAATTGTGAATTGTATCAACAGAACATCTGTGAAACCTACGAATGCAAGAGGATGTACATCTCAAGAACATATATTAAACGCAATAATAGCGCTCAGAATTGGCATTCATAAAAAGTTTAAAGGCGGCAGTATGATAAAATATTTCTAAAATTGAAGCTAAGTTCATCTAAAATCTTAACATGAGTATGTAAGGCATAAATCAGGTGGTGTCCAAAATAGATTATGGTTTTTGTTCAGTTCATATAATTTGGTCATCTGATGAAACGTACTGGAATGTCGCATGCATGCATACTTGCAGGCGTATTTCGTGGATCTGATGATATTTGCTTGCATTTAATGAAATTATTGATTATCACTAATATACACATCCAATAAGCGAAAAAATGCATAAGTCACATGTTAACTCTTTGAACATTATGATATGACCGTATTTTTAAGAAACCATTGAATAGATATTGAGATAACGCCCCTGTCCAAATTATATTCACATGAGGATGTCCAAAATGTATATTTGATGTCCGAAATGTATAACAGATAGGCCGCTAAAAACGCTATTTTGGCAGATAATGCTACAGTTTGTAAGCTTTTTCTCTCCAGAAACTCAAAGTACAATGATGCATTAAGGTGCAAGAGAAAATGGCAAAAAAGTCAGAACTGAAAAAGCAGTTTTCTCCGTTTAAAACAACAAATTGATAAAAATAAAAACACACAGCCTTTTTATTTCGCAAATAAAAGAGCCTGATGTTTTTATTTTCTTTAATTTGTCTATTCAAAAAGAGAAAACTGCTTTTTCAGTTTTGAATTTTGCATCTTTTTTACTTGGACCTTAAACATACAAGTGTCATAACGTAATAAAATAATAGTATCTAAGGCAGTTAATCGATCGCCGTTTCCAGACATATCCTTAGCCTGTCCAAAATACATAATTTACCCTACATGTCTGGGCAAAATTAAAAGACATCATAGGACCAGTTTTGAAGTTACCTTCTTGAATTCCACAAATTCTTAGGAAGTCAGTTATTTGAACGATTTCTCATTTGTTGTTATTGCCACAAGAAGCAGGCAATCAAAATTTTATCTAATAATTTTAATCTAATAACTAAAGTTTTTTTTTGTAATTTGTGGGCTTTGGGCGGAGTTTTAAAGAAAATACTTTTTAAATTTTGAGCTACGCCCTTTAGATCATTGTTTGCAATAGTCTATTTAGACATGCTTATACCGTTCATCCTGTTTCAATGCTATCAACGACAAACTGTAATCGCAATTTTTACTACGGAGGAGCTGAATACTTTCATTCTTTGTCTAATCCAGAAAAAAATCCTTCTTGAATTCTTCCCAAGAGCTCATGATGAATATCCTTTGTGATTTTTTTTTCCGAACTTTTCAGTTATTTAAACATGTGGTTTTAAGAGATTCATCTGGGTTTCTTTATGAATTATTGCCATACTTTTTCAATGCTTTCTCCAAGAATACCTTTACCAGTTTTCACTGAGTTGGAAAAATCACTCCCGTGATAGATTTTACCTGAAGTTTCTTTCAGTTTTCTGACTTTACCAAAAAGTTTCTCGAATTATCTCTATGAAATTGATTATAAAAATTGCTCGAAGAATTTCTTCAGAGAAATCTTCACAAGGTCTTTTAAACGTTTCTCAAGAAAGATTCATCTACGTACTTATACATAAATTCCAATTGATAGTTCAAAATATCATCCAGTTATACATTTATAATTTGATTAAGATTCTCTGGAATGACTCAGGATTTCTCCAAGAAATAGTACAGGAAATTCTAGGATTCTCGCCAAAATTGTTTTCAAGACCACCAAACACAGATTCTTTCTACAAATTCGTTAGTTTCTTCCAACTCTGTCTTTGAGATTCTTCCTTAAGTTTATCTTCATATTCATCCAACAAATTTTTCAAAAAATCTCTCTAAATTCCTTCAAAATTTCGCAAAACTGGTGTTTCTAAGGTTTCCTCCTAATATTCCACAAGATTTTCATAAGCAATTAAAGATGATTCCATGGATAAAATATTTTTAGAGATTTCTTAGAGAAGGTCTCCGCAGATCTATCTGCATTTTTTCACAGAAAATTCTCTAAGTTTGTCTTTGGATTCCTCTAAAAATCGATTTGTTACTCCTTGCATTCCTTCAAAACTGTCTCGAAATTAATGCTTTGAAATTTCCTCAAAAATGTCAACCTAGGAAAATTTGAAAAAAAATCTTGAACTTCTCAAATACTACAATTCACTCCATACTTTTTGTTCTGAAAGTAAATTCCGAGGTTTTTCCATTAAAACCATTTATCCACCTTTCATTTTGGGTTCAAAATCTACTACAGGAAAACCTCAAAAATGGATTTCATAACAATATCCATATCAAATTATTTTAGATTCATAAAGCAACAAACAAAAAAAAGTTTTGAAAGAGCTTCTAATTTATAGGATAATATCAGCCTAAATTGTAGTCAGAAAAGTTTAATGAATTTCTTCTTCATAAGATTCAAAAGCTCACTGTAATATTTCTGAAACTTTTTGACGAAATTCCTAGGTTTTCTAGGCTCTACTATTTTTTTTTATTTCTGGATTCCCAAGAATTCTTCCAGAAAGCCTCTATGAAATCTGTCGTGTATTTGTAGAAGAATTGATTCTCAGAGTATGGACTCTACCAATAATTGATGAAATTATTTCTAAAGAAAAAAAACGCTTTGCTAATTTCGGAAGCAAAGCTATTCCTGAGGTTTTCCAAGAAATTTCTTATGAAGATTCAAAAGCAAGAGACGTTTCAAAAACACTTTTTGTAGATAATTCTTTTGAATCAGAATTTAACCATTGGAGAATTTCTGGCGCAATTCGTAATGTTTTTAAGAAATATTTTTGAAGGACTTTTGATGAACTTCGTGAATGATTCGTAATCATTTTTTTAGGAATCCCATTTGAAGGGATTTCTAGTAGAACTTTTAGCGAAATATCCCAGTATAAGTATAAAATTCTTCAAGGAATATCGAAGGATGGTTCAAAAATTTTGCTGCAAATCTATTAGTCAAGTATTTTTTGGAATGTTTGAAGAATTAAAAATTTTCTTCGAAAAATGTAGTTAAGATTTAAACTTTTTAAGATTTTTTTTACTTGACAAATTAAGCAAAATAAAAAAAAAAAAATAATGCTAAAATATATGGTAGATTTTGTTGAACTTTTCACGTCGGATAAAATTTGTACCACCCATCTGAAGAAAACTTAGTCAAATTGAAATTCTTTGAAAAAATGCATGTTAAAAATTAAGCTTCATTTTCATCCAAAAATTCCCGCTATCCATTGTCTAAGAAATGCCATTAGTAATTTTGCCTTTTTCTATCAAACAATTTTGTCGGACATTATATGAGTTATAGTTAATGTATAGGGTAACCAATATATTTTAGACCCCACGAGCTATTTTCCTGCAAATTACCCAGTTTAAATCGAAAAACCATCTCAATTCGCATGCCATTTGGAAAGATAGGACTATTCCGCAATTGCATCCAGCGCTTGTACAAAGAAAATGTGTTTATTTTATTTGAAATTAATTTAATTTACTCGGTTCATCCATGCAACCGTTACAACACGTTCAAAAACACGGGAAACATGCACTGAATATGCTACTTTATGCCAAAACATTTTAAAAATCATTATTTTCGAAGGCAAGAGACGTTTCAAGAACGCTTTTTGTAGATAATGGATTCAAATTTCAAAAAAGAAAATAAACACATTGGAGAATTTCTGGTGCAATTTGTGATGTATTTTAGAAATATTTTTGATGAACTTCGTGAAAGATTTGTCATCATTTTTTTAGGAATCCCTTTTGAAGGGATTTCTAGTAGAACTTTTAGCGACATAACACAGTATAAGTATAAAATTCTTCGTGGCCGTGCGGTTAGCGGCGTCAGTCGTACAGGCATATTGAGCTACGAATCGTGGGTTCGATTCCCGCTCCAGTCGGATATTGAAGCTTTTTGTACAATGGGATTTTTGCAACGGAGGTGACGAAAAATTTCGCTTATCGCACACCATTCGAACTACAGCCGGACCCCATGACCCTCCCCCCCCCCTGTTCGTTATTTGTCACTTAACTCCAGTTTCTGATACATTCTTCTTAAAAAAGGAGCCGAATTTTTTCAACATTATTTTTAACTCATACGGAAAGGGTTGAAACCAATCTATTCAATCAAAATCTAAAGGAGAACAGAACTGAAGGTTAGTTAAGAATATTTGATGGGACAAGAACACCAACTTTGATTTCGAATCTGATTCATGTTACTTGGATCATCGATTGAAAAAACAAAGTTCCACCGAGTTCCTCCCTTAACCCCTCTACCGGAAGCTTAATTTTTTACCGCAAAAACAGAATTAGGATCGCTTTTGTTTCTCCATATTTTTGCACAATTTTTTCACAAGTTCTCAAAAAACTCTTCTTGTTTTAGAATCTGTATTGATATTGATTATTGGTCATCTGGATCCGAAGATATTCCAAAACTACTTGGGGGCCGACGCGTAGCCATAATCGACTTATATTTCTCAGGCTATAGAATTTTTATTATATTCGGATATTCATAATTCGGAACAATATATCAATGAGGGTATGTTGTGTAAAAATGAAGCAATTTGGGGCAGCCATCTTGAGTAATGAGCATTTTGGTGTCTGGTACCACGCTGGCCAAATAAAGATCTTGAAAACTTCAAAAAACATCATATCGTAATTTTTAGATATCTCCAAGGATACTGAACCGATTTGTATGATTTTTTTCAGATCAGCTCTTCATTACCTGTTGTTGTATAGTCCACATTTTATTTATTTTTTTGATAAATTGACCAAAAACAAAATGGCCGCCAAATATATTTTGTATGGAGAATGTCGGTCCCCCAAGGACATCGGAATATCTTCAAAACCAGATCACCAATGATTAATATCGACAGGTTTCTTAAACTAGAAGAGTTTTTTGAGAACTTGTGAAAAAATGGTGCAAAAATATTGAAAAACAAAAAACTTATCGCGATTTGAATTTATTTTTTTGGCGCCAAAAAAATGAAGCTGCCGGTAGAGGGGTTAATCATGTATGGAAATATATTGTGTGTGTTAATAAAAAAATGAGAAAATCATGTAAAGCTATGTGGTCTCGGCTCAACCAGACATCACACCAGAGCAAGTTTATGTTTGAAATAATAGATTTTAAAAGTATTTTCAAAAATTATATTCCAATTTTGGAAAGTACTAGGGCGTAACTGCAATGATCGAATTCTCTTCATCGATTTTCTCTTTAGCTATTTACTTGACCGGGCAACTATTTTCGACTACTATTTTCGATTAAGTAGAAAGAACTCATCGTGTTGCATCGTAAAATGTTACCAAAATCGATTGAACTTCGTGTACTAAACCAAAGAGAAAATCGATTACTGCAGACACGCCTATATGATACAAGACGCGAGAAGTCATTTTTGCAGCTAAAAAGTGAGATATTTGCAACTTTTACAAGAGGAATGTATTGTTTAACAGTTTTGCGATAATGCGTATATCATATGTCATTTATGTAAATAACAACCCTTTTGATCCTTTTCCTTGCATACCAATGTGCTGAAATGGCATGATCTTCCTGTTTTGATTTTTGTCCCGCATCTTTATGCGTTTAACGCACTGTGTGTCAGGGGTAAGATGAAATGACCAATGGTGTGTGTGCGTGTGTGATCCATCTAACCCCCACTGTCCGGCAGTGGTATTATGGAAAAAAGTATTCACCAAAACTGCTTTGGTACTGCATTTTTGCAAAAAGCTTCAGTCCGGGAGTTAGAAGGTGATAGCTCTATTGCAGATCCGGTGACCAATTTCAGAATGGCTGGAGAGACACGTCCATTCAGAAGTCACTTTCACTAACAACAAGCCCCGCATGTATACATTACCGTTATCAAATGGATAATGATAATGCATACACACTTCCTGTTTCAAACATGGTTACTTTGGAACTGGCGCGTATTTACTGTTCAAGTACAGATAATTATATAATCAGAACAATCTCACCAAAATGGATCATTGAAGGTAGTTTTTGTCAGTGCTCACCGCATCAAAACAAAGGCGCCTCTGTATATGAGATTTAACATTGTGACAGCATTGCTGTTCTGTCAAACACACAAGACTACGATGGCGCTATCTATGCTTTCCATAGCGGCCGTTTTGATTATTTTAATGATCCATTCATCCAAGGCGGCGCTGTCATCAAATCAAATCAGCAACTAATTTGGTATGCATTTTCTTCTCCTTGTGCATTTCCTAGCAAAGCCAATTAGAACCGGTCATAAAACATCACATTACAGAAGTATTTGATCGCACGAAACGCGCTGGATTTTTTTTCACTATAAGGTATCGAGGTTTTTTCAATATTAACATCCGAACTACAATCCGGATGACGTAGCACCAGCTAAATCATCGGCAAAATCGGGAATCGAACCCACGATCTGTGGCACAATACGCCTAAACGACTGACGCCGCTAACCGCAAGGCCACGAAGCCCACTTTTGCAAAGAAAAATCGCTAGAGTTCGCCCATTGTCCTCTATAAAAAATCTAAACGCAGAACTCGATAGGTAATTTTACGATGAAGAATATTGCCGAAGACCGCGAAATAATCCGACACGTGTGAAAAAAGTTATTAAATGAAAACCTATTGGCAAGGCGACGTTGATTAAAGCGAAGTATGCACTTCAACAGAAAAGTAATCGCCTATCTCGATGCGTGGGAAATTTCTTGCAAGAAATGCTCAAGAAAAGCATTTTTCTTTGATCGCAGTACGCAGTTGAAAAGAAATGTCAATTCAAATGGAGCTCACTGTAGGAAATTTCTTGAGCATTTCTTGGGCAGAAAATTTTACTTTTCTTGAGCGGAACAGCATACTTAGCTTAACACGTAAAGGAATAACAATAATAAAAAAAATCGGGCAAATTTTCCGAATAGTCTATGCTTAAATAACTTTTTTCACAAGCATCGGATTGGTCTTCGGCAATGTTGTTCATCGTAGACCTATCGAGATCTGTGTTCAGAATTTTTATTGAGGACAATGAGCGACCTCTGGCGATTTTTCTTTGCACAAGGAAGTTTTCCCATAGTAAATCCCATATCAACTTTGAACGGCTGGCGCTAAAATATAGTTTCACCGATCGAGTTGAAATTTTGCACAGTTGCTATGGGATCTAAATGCAACCCAAAAAGTGGACTGGAGCGAAAATCCAAATTTTTCATATAACCGTGTCCCAGGCTAATAACCAAGTATCGTGGGTTAGATTTGTAGTGATGATAAATTTAACCATCAGAATATGTCGTTAACATGTGAAGAAAACTGTAGATATTTCAGATCGGCTAAGGACTCCTTGAAGTAAAAACTTTTACATCCAGTGAATTTGGAAAATTGCATTCACTACATGAGATTTGTATTATATATTAACAGTTTGACGGTAAAGAATAATAACAGCTATCTCGTTAACTGTTTGCCAATTATCGGTAAAAATTTTTCCGAGATCTCGGTAAATTTTAACCGAATAACGTATAACCACTTGCTAAAATGATAAAATTGAAACATGCATAAAAACATTAATAACATATGAACATTTATCTCATGTTACGTAAAAATCGTACATAATGGTTGGTATCCACTTCGTAAGTACTGTGCAAAAGGATAGGACAAGTAATGGCCAAGAAATACTTCAGCTGTCCAAATTACTTGAGCTGTATCCAGTTGACAAGTAGAGCTGATTTCTTAACATTGGTAACGCCTGCCGTACAAATCAAATGGAGCTGTCACTATTCCGTACGGAAAAATGTGCCGCTCAATTATTCCGCAAGTAAAAGTGACACTTCGCTCATTCTGAATCAGCTGTCAAAATTACTTTGGTAATTAGCAACAAATTGTACTTGACCGCTCTACTTAGGATGTGGATACTAGGCTTAAAATGCAACCATAAGTTTGTAATAATACCAAAATTAGCAATGAATGAATTGTCACAGCTTTTCCATCAATCATGAATTCGAGCAGTATGGCGTTAGCTTGTTACACACGTTACTGCTCGAACAAGAGACGCTTGATGTTCATGGTATACAAAACAATACGCCCGATAGTATGCACAACGCGTACCTCGCATTGCCAATATACAAACGCTTCACAACACAAAAGAAGACGTTACAAAGGAACAGCTCAACATGATGCAGCGTACACTGCAGACAAAGATTCACTAAATGCTCGCCATCAGAAGTATTTAACTCAAAGTAAGCATTATTAAGCTAGATCTTTTGAAATACACATTTTGTAATGTTTTTGTTACCTATCGTCGATTTTTTATTTGCGATTGTTGATATTTGTCTGTGATAACTTTCAAATAAAATTCGATTATCGCGTTTATTGTTTGCCTGGAAGTTGAAATAGTTGACATTTGATCAAATTTAGTTCAAGAACAGATATCTGTGATTAAAACAACAAAAAATGTTGAAAATCAGTTTGCTGATGATCAAACAAAAATGATGGGATAATTGGATTAATCCGCGGCCGATTAAGATAAATACTATAAATGATCAGAATAGCCTTTTTATTAATATGAGTAATAAATTGATGCATTGTACGTCCAAAGTGAAGCAAAGTGAGTAATATTTGATTAGCGTACATCGATTACGATCACCACTTAGAAGTAACACTCGTAACACACATGGTAATGGTTTATTTCCGACAGTCTGGAGCAGTCCTACTCAGAGTTTGAGAATACTTTACAAAAAATGATTGTTTAAAGTGGTCACTAACTCTGGACTTTGCAATCTACCATCACTCATATAATTTGTCTCACATTTAATGGAATTAAATCGAATTGATCCAAATATATGATCTTCGATCTATGTATGACAGGCGCAGGCTCTAAGTACAAATTTATTAGAGTGCATCAGTGTGTTTGCTCTGCGATCACAGCGCTACCTGATGAACTGAACGCACAATCAATAGGGTAATCAAATTGATTACACTTTAAGAACAAGTTATCATTTCCAGATAGTATGTTTATATTCGGTAAGAAAATAATGTTATTGAATTGTTCTTATTTATTAAATTTGTACATTTTTCATACTCAATTCATGTCTTTTCAAAATGCAACACTTTCTTTTGTAGATAACTTTTTATTACATGAGTAGAAATTGATGTTATTTTGGGTAAAATTAGTTTAAAGTGTAATGTTTACATGAGCAAAATTTTATTATGGGAAATCCAGGCCAGTTACACAGGTACAGGGGATAGGCAAAATGATTGAGATAGGCAAAATTTTGCCTAAATTCAAATGCTCATAACTTTATGAAAAATTGATGAAATTGGATGCATCTGGAAGCAGTCGACGACAAATTTGGTCTAGTTTCAGGATCTTGCTTGGCCATGCATATTGGCCACTGGACACCGGAGATGTTCCAGATTTTCCGAGGTCATGTCTAAATATAATTTTTTCTGTCGCTTGTATTTTTGTGCGGTGTAAAGTTGGATAGATTTTTACTATTTTCCTAGAAACTAGAACTAATAGGAAGTTGAATGCCGCCGGACGCATCAAGATTGGTTCGAAATCTTCAGAAATACGACCATTTCCGTAAAATGGTTCCGGAAAACATGGTCAGTCATGTGTGTATTTCCAATTATGTAAATATTACCCAGAACTATATCCAAGTGAGCACCAACCTTAGAAAAAATGTTTCCAGCAGCATATTCAGAACCATTAGATACATAGACCACTCTATAGAAGGTTCCAGGTGCCCTGGGGGAAGTGGTCAATTAGGAATCTGGATTAATCTGAAACCATATCAATATGGACATTAAACTTCATGGTTTTCAAAGCTTATGCTATCCGAAGAATCTCCAGCACCACCGGCTGCCATGACTACTTTATAGTAGGTTCCAGGTGCCCGGGGGATTTGGCCAATTTGGCCGTTCCCATGTTAAGAATCACCTTCTACCATGAACTGTAGGATCCATGTGACTTGGAGGATGAGGAGCATTTTCAGAACCACAAGATGAAATAACCACACTATAGTAGATTCCATGGGCTCCTAGAGATGTGGCCAATTCGGAACATAACCACATCCCCCAGAGCCCATGGAAACTATTATACAGTGGTTATATACATATGTTGCTCTGTAAATGCTTCTTGTAGCATAGCCTTCAAAAATCTTGCTGTTTATACACATACTGATGTGTTTTCGGGCATGTTTTGAATTGGCCACATCCCCGCGGGCACCTGGAACCTACTATAGAGTCGTCATGGCAGCCGGTGATGCTGGAAATGCTTCGGAAAGAATAAACTTTGAAAATCATGAAGTTTGATGCGCATATTGATATGGTTCCATTCCAGGCAAAATTTTGCCTATCTCAATCATTTTGCCTATCCCCTGTAGATCACGGAACAGCTGAGAATCAACCATTTGACAGTGTCCCGTGTGGTAAAATCATTCAATGAGACCCAGGTGCAGAAGTTCTGGATGAAGAAGGTCGAAAAATTTGCCAAGAAGTACTTGTTGTAGGCGATCTGTGGGTATGACAAAATACAAGCCGTACATAATGATTGGCACCATCAACAACCAAATAAAAAGAAAGAATTCCTTCAAACACGCCTGCTACCCTTCCGTCAGTCTCACAAAGACCGTTTTGGCCGGATCTGGCATCGTGTTATTACGCGAAACCGGTCATGAAGTAGTACAGAGCCAACGAAGTTATTTTTGTGTCAAAGGAGATAAATTCGTCAAACTCATCAGAGCTTTGCCCAATAAAAAAATTCTGAACGATTATGAAGTGTAAGCTCAGGCAAACAGAGAAGTTTTCATTAACAACAAGGATTTGAAGAAAAAGTTTATAAAAGTGTTTCAAAAAGAAAGCGTTGTACAAAATTTGATGGGTATCGTAAGTCGAATATGCGTGCATTTAGCCTAGTAGAGGAGGTTGAATAAACTAATATTGTAAGAACATAGCTAATATGCTTTTCTTTATTTTCTGCCTGTGCGCAAATATTACATTTTCTAAGTCTGAAATGTGCGTTGTACTCTTCAATCGTAACTTGTCTGCCTTCCTTTTAAACCGTCCATCGGCATAAATAGACTACGGTCCATACATATCGCATCATAGCAAAATTGTAACCGGTGGTTGTTTCTATTTTCGTCACACTTTACAACTGGATTCCACCGCTGAGAGGAGACGGCCGATCAATCCGAGAGTGGCTGTTAAACATATAGATTAAAGATTAATAATCTACTGACGGATGGGATCGGATCGGATGGATCGATAGAAGGCAGCCGCTTGTGTGCGTGTGTGGCTTATGATCAACGAACCCGAGCCGGTATGAATGGATAGACGAATGACGGATTTTGGTCAGCATTTTAGGACGGAGGAAAGACGACAGAAGGAAGTTGTTTTGCTGCTCGTGTGCTAGCAGAGTGGTTCCATCTTCTTTGCTCTCTCAAAGCCATAGGAAGGCCGACTGCGGTCATATCGACTTGAAGTGGGATTGACGAGTTCGGAATTGGGTGATGGGTTTTAAGAAAAAAAAAATCACGCTTTTCTCGGCTGTTGATTTTGCCTGTTCCCTTTCCTTATGATTATTTTTGATGCTGAATTTTGAACGGATCCAACTGTTCGATATGCATTTATGAAGTTTGCTTCTAAGTGGGATGAACGGTGCGAGGAGGCGTGAATACATCCATTTGATGTTGGTTTGGAGATTCCAAAAGAAGCATTAACACGAAGCAGAATCATTTGCTAGAAAATACGATAAGATACTTTAAGCAGCAGGATACCATTCCTTCTCATGAACAAATGGGGAAAATTTACCGGCGTGCACGTAAAAGTTTTCAGAAGGACTACAAATAATTTTGAATACTGGTAGGGCCCTGGGAGGGAGGCACAGATACTACACACGAAATATGAAACAACACTTTTCCAAATAGCAAGATAACTCCCGCTCACCAATGACAATCAAGGTAGGCATGGGAAAAATCGCTAGTTTTATTTTGTTGTGTACCTTCGATCTTTCTGGACAAACTTGGAAAAAGGGTCATAGTTTTAAGTGCTTTTAATTTTGATTGGAAAAGAGTAAAAAGATGCGTGTTTCAATACTTTATATTCGATAAAATTAAAAAGTGCTATCGTGGCATTGCTTTAATGTGTGCAGGAATTGATTTTCAACCGATTGTTGTCAACCTTGTTGAAATGCACAAACATGTTTTGATCAATTACGCGCTTTAATCATATTTGTCCATTCTTTAAAATCTGGGCTCACAGTGACAGTTCGTGACAGTATAATCTCGGCTCACTATGACAGGCATAAATTTTGTATCGGTTTCTCCCTCCCAGGTAGGGCCCAAAAACGTGGTAAATGCGCAGCTATTCAGCAGAACTATGCTGAAGGTCTAGATTTCTCGATTTAGGCGAATGCATAACAATTTAAAATCGTATGGCATCATGATCTTTCGAATTGATATTTGAGACTTTCGATAGAATGTTTTAATATTTTATTTGACTCGTAAAATATTTGTTTTCACGTTTCGGATTTTTAAACAGTATTCTAAAATCCATATTTTTACACTATTGAACAGAGTTGCTCGCTGTCACAATCAACTCTCAAAATTTGCTGATTGGTACAGGCCGATTGCGATACAATTTGAAGCCATCTTTATCACATCAACATCATGCTGTCTACTCCATCACTAGTGCATTGATGGCGATATACTATGGATATCATTGATGGGTTAACTTTAGCCTCAAATTAAGCAAATAAAATGGCAATTTATCAGTACGATATTTTTGACAGTATTGCAGATAGATTAAAACTATGTGTAGGTCACTGAAAAACGTTAACAGCATGGATATTTACCTCGTGATCACTCATTCTGCAGTGATTATGATCTAGAGTGCGATGTCGCATCACTGCTGTTGGTTGTCAAATCAAAGTGATATTGATAGCTCGCAAGTGATATTGATACTTTTAGAGCATAAGCCATCAGTTGATATGATTGATATTAAGCAACTCTGCTATTGAATTTTTAATGTTGTTCGATCACATTGGAAAACCATTTCATTTGTATTCACTTGTCTATTTCTATACATAAAACATAACCTAGTTTTCCATCGCATACATACGATAAATACATGGGGCCCAGATAGCCGTAGCGGTAAACGCGCAGCTATTCAGCAATACCAAGCTGACGGTAGTGGGTTCGAATCCCACAGGTCGAGGATCTTTTCGGGTTGGAAATTTTCACGTCTTCCCAGGGCATAGAGTATCTTCGTACCTGACACATGATATACACATGCAAAAATGGTCATTGGCATAGTAAGCTCTCAGTTAATAACTGTGGAAGTGCTCATAAGAACACTAAGCTGAGAAGCAGGCTTTGTCCCAGTTGGGACGCAACGCCAGGAAGAAGAAAAACATACGATAAAATGAAGCTACAACTAATAATCAACATAAAAAGTACAGAACGATAGGTCCATAGCGTCACCGTTTGATTGCTCCGATTTATTATTAGCGTATCCAATTGCCCTGTTTCGGGGCGTCTGAACCCCGTGACGCAGCACGGTATCAATCAAATGGCTCAGCACGTGTTTACTACCAGCCAGTCTTGAAAGTCACAGTATGTCTACCAATCACCCATCAATCCCTAGGAAGTATCGTGTGCCCCGTCTAACTATCTGGCAATCAAGCTTCCCCCATTCGATTCACCTTTCGCTTTTGGGGTTTCGTATTGGAAGCCAACCACCGTTAAAAACGATCAATTATATTACTCTGCTCTGGAACAACCTGAACAAGGCTTTCGTTTCAGTACTGAACCTGGCCGTGGCGATTCCAGGTAAGGTAATCAAGTAGTATTTAGATGTCGTTGAAGAATGACTTAGTTCCTACATGTATAGGAAGCAGATCTGGGAGATCAAAGCAAAACAAGACGTAACAAACCGTGTCTTAAAAGTGATCGACCCTTGCTGCGAGTGGTACAAAATATTATGAACTATTTGAAGTAATTTTGTTGGAATGATGTGCTTTTTTAGTCCGGCTATCCTGTTGAGAGTTTTCTAGGCTAACCGAAGCCGGTGAAATGCAACATTTTAATAACAAAGCGATCAAACCATGTGATACCAGATTTTATTCATTTTCGATACTCATATCTTATCTTCTATATAAATAAAAATGGAGTGGTGTTTGTATGTAACGACATGGCTCGAGAACGGAGCCAGGAATTGACGCAAGTTTTTCACTGTTGTTCTTCACAAGGGATGCGACGTTGTTACGTTTAGTTATGATTTGTCAATATTTAAAAGTCAGTATTCTGAAAACTATCAAAATAGCAAATGCCGAACGTACTACGCTAGCCAACATCATTTCGCTCCGTGTATCAACGACCAATTCAAAACACGCTCCAACAAAAAGGCCTTAAGCAAAGCGACGACGCAAAATCAAGGCAACGCCGTAATGCAAAAGATCACTCACACAGCGATACAATTGATAGCAGTAGAGCACAGTCATCCGGTTTGGTCTCGTCATCGTCATTCGTAGCCGTCCGTTCGATCGCGGTAGAAGCGACCACGCGAGTGCAGAAAAAGCAAAGTTTAA
The DNA here is from genome assembly GCF_002204515.2 of Aedes aegypti. Taxonomy (NCBI): domain Eukaryota; kingdom Metazoa; phylum Arthropoda; class Insecta; order Diptera; family Culicidae; genus Aedes; species Aedes aegypti. The sequence goes on along the minus strand of NC_035109.1, from coordinate 222,081,345 downwards.
TCCCATCGGGAGAAAACTTCCAAGAGGAAATAATCACACGATCTATATTTAGATACGTGCCTAAAGGTGAGTGGGAGTGAAAACGTCCTGCATGACACGATAAACAAGATTGTTTCCAACATTTCAAGGACGACGAAACGAACCAGCAGATTAGCCAGCCAGCACCACGTTTAAGCTAACCTCAAAAGGTTCGCTTGGCCGAATACTCACTCTCCGAACGACTGGAATTACGGTTTACGGAGGTCAGGAGTCACTCTACACGACGATTTGCCATCCGGTAAGCCAAAAAACTCTAAATGCGAGAATATGTACTAACTAAAACTGCTCTCCAGCCACGAGCCACGTTGATCCACCACACACGATAGTGGAATCGCAGGGAGGACGTCATCTTTCCATCTGCACCATAAGGATTTGGGCAGAGCACGAGGCCTTCCGAAGGAAGTAGGTAGAAAATCCCTTCGAAATTGAGCACCGGCTAATCCTTTGGGATGCCAGGGCCTTTTTTTTTATTCGCAGACTGGTCTTCTTCTGCGGACCTTGCAGTTTCCCCTTTTCTGGGTAGAAGTGGCAACTTTCGTCGCACCGAGGATCCAGTGAGCGGAATCGATTGGTAAGACGAAGACACAGTAGACACGAGAGAGGCTCTCCAACAGGATCGACAAAGTGGACATCGTGGACCAAAAGGTGTGCAGACAAACGGCCAATACGGCAGGAGACGCATCAAGCGGAAATCATTCCGAACACTGCTGGTGTCGGTCGACAATCGGAAGTGAAGGAGAACCGAGAACAACCCCGTGAGCGGTCGAAAAGTCTAATAGCTGGTTGGAAGCGGTCAGGATGAGCGAGGATTGGTCATCTGATGAACCGGGCGTTGGCAAGGAGCAGCATGGGGGACGCCCCAAGAAGATAAGTGCTAGTTTATAAGGAAAACCTTGGCTTTAGCCAGCATAATGATTAGCTCCTAAGAAGATTCGGTCACTATTCAGGGATAAAACCCAAATATATGTATTAAACTGCGATACGTTTTGAGATTTTAGTTGCGCTTTAGCCCTCAGTGTTTGTGGTTCGGATTTTGTCTTTCGCTACCGGTAATAAGCTCTACCGCTACCGGGGAACCGGCAACACTGGCGCCCAACTGAAAATCCACATAGATTAACTACCGTTTAGCGAAATTTTTGGTTCAGTTTTGGTTTGGTTTTGTGCGATTTCGGTTATCCGGCATACGATAATCAATATAACTTTAACCCTTACGCATATTAAGCAACAGAATAATGGATTACACACATTTGACGGACGAAGAAGTGACCTACGAGTTGGCTTTACGCCACGTTGTCAATCTAGGTCCGACCACACATAGGGGGAAAGTTCTTCGCCTCAAGGCTCTCATTCAAGAAGAGAACTTGAGAGATAACAAGCCCACTAGCTCGGAACATGTTATGAGTTCCCAATCTAACTTAGAACTTTGCGAGTTGCAAGTTCAGCAGCTACAGATTAGCACCGAAGCAGCCATTCGGACAGCTAACAATGCAGCTTTAAACCAAATTCGTACACGTCTTCACCACTATCGCGACCGCTTGAAATTAATTCGCCCCCCCATTAATTTGCGGGAGACGCATGGTATGCTAACCGTGCATGTCGACGTACTATTGAACAAAATCTACGGGACAAGTGTAGTGAATGGTGTGCCAAGGAGTGAGAGTGTTGTGAGTCAAGCGCCATCAACCGGCGCAGTGAGACGAAGCAGTGGCGAGAACGAAGGAGCAGTCGGAGGAACGACGGATGCCACGATTCCGGTGGGCGACACTTCGAGGCAAGACCCCACACCACCACCTGTGACGTCATTCTCGGGTGGACAAGGACAAGGATTGCTGTTTTCGAGCTCGTTTCGAGCACGAGACAACGAAGACACTGGCGAAAGAGAGTTCAGACAGCAAGCCACATCACCACCACCTCCCTACCATCCCCGGGATCGCGGTCCATGGAACTCCTCGACACGGGAACACCAGTCGCTAGAAACCCGGGAACTGCAAGCAAGGATAACGGAGATGCAGGAGAGAGAACAGCGGATGCGCGAAGAATACTACCGTATGCGGGATGATCTGGAACGGTTGATTCGCCGAGAACGACCGGCGCCGGAGCGAGTGGACGAAAGGCGGATGCAGAAGGCGGTACACAACTGGCCTTTCAAGTTCCGCGGCGAGAAGGACACCACGTCACTTAACGTGTTCCTGGACCGCGTGGAGACCTTTGCGAGATCGGAAGGTATGAGCGACGCTACACTTTTAAGTTCCATCAAGCATTTACTCCAGGAGGACGCCATCGACTGGTACGCGCGAGCAACATCGCAAAACCTGTTGCGTACATGGGACCAGTTTAAGCGAGAAATCCGGAGAGAATTCCTGCCCAGCGGATACTCCCAAATTCTGCGTCTGGAGGCCAGCTTCAGATTCCAAGGAAAAGAGGAATCCTTTGCGAAATTCTATCGCGATATCTCAGCACTTTTCCGTTTTGTGGATCCACCGATTCCGGACGACGAGAAATTCTTCCTGGTGAAGAAGAATATGAACGAGAATTATGCAGCCATCGTCACAGCAGCGAGACCACGTTCGCTGGAAGAAATGGTAGAAGTCTGCACTGGTTACGACGAGACAAGAATGCTCCTGAATAGACAGCGTCGGATTCCGATTCCACACAGTGCGCTGTTAGAACCGAACTTTGCTACGCCAGTAGCAACAAACAAACCGCCGCCGATTCAGCATCAGCAGCAGCCACCGCGCTTCAGCAGAATCCATGTGGTAGAGGCGGAAGAAAGTAATTCCGAACAAGAGTTAGCGGAAGAGCACGGCGAAGACGCTTGGCAACACAACATCGACGAACTGGTTGAACAAGTCAACGCGTTGAAGCTGAACCAGGAGCGGAGATTTTCAAGACCAAGTTTAGGCGCACGGGACGAAAGACAATTCAGGTCGACAGACAGGTACAACCGTTCAGAGGCTGACGTTCTGAGAACAGGGCGGCAGCAAATGAGGGAAGCACAAGCACAGCAGCAGCGGCCACAAGCGGCGCCATATCAGCAACGGCAACCACAACAGCAGCCGGAACAGGTTCGAAGCAGAGCGGGCTGGCAAACGCAGCAGTGGACTCCAAACACGGTGGAGGAACCGAGCGAGAGTAACCGGCGGAGCTACCGTTTACAGCCAGAACCGGTCAGGCAACCGGAAAGTCGCCATGAAGAACAGCAAGGAGCTCCGAACAACCAGCGGATAGCGATGGTTTGCTGGAACTGTGACGAGGAAGGCCACAGGTTCATGGACTGCCCAAAACCGCAAGCGATCCTTTTCTGCTACCGGTGTGGACGGAAAGGCTACTCGTTGCGCAGTTGCTTCACGTGCCGCACGGACGCGGTAAACTACCCAGCGGAGAACCAGCAGTAGAGGGGAGCAGCTCTCCGCACATTCTCGGAGACCCCTCCGACATCCCAGAATTTAAAAACATAAACTCCATCATTATAAACCCCGGAAGCGACAATCGACCGCACGCCGTCATTTCAGTGCTCGGAAAAGAGCTCACTGCTTTGCTGGACAGCGGAGCAAACTGCTCTCTACTAGGAGGCGCAGTAGTAGGATTAGCAGAGGAATATGGCCTGCAGAAAGGTACCGTCTGTGGCGGAATAAAAACGGCAGACGGCACAAAACATAGAATAACAAATTTCGTCTATCTTCCCATCGTATACAACAACCGCAACGAAGTTCTTCCAGTGCTACTGGTGCCCTCCATTCCGGACTGCATCATTCTCGGAATGAACTTCTGGGAAAAGTTTGGAGTTAAAGCGGTGTGTTGCACAATCGAATCCCAGCAGGAAGAGGAAGAAGGCAGCGAAGAACAAGAGATGAAGCAGCTGAATCCCGAGCAGAAGAGACGTCTAGAGCAGGCGATCCAAAGGTTCCCGAAAGCGGTTGAAGGCAAGCTAGGACGTACCAGGCTGTACGAGCACCGAATAGACGTAGGAAACGCACCGCCACGGAAGCAACGGCATTACCCCATGTCGCCGTATGTTCTGCAGGAGGTGAATAGAGAGATCGACCGGATGATAGCGCTGGACGTGATCGAAGAGGCGCAATTCTCGCCATGGAACAACCCGCTGGTCGCCGTCAAGAAGAAGACTGGGCAGTATCGCGTTTGCTTGGACGCTAGACACCTCAACTCCATCATGGTGAACGAGGGCTACCCGATTCCCCAGATCGCGGTGATTACCAACAACCTCCGAAGCAGCAAGTATATCTCGTCCATCGATCTCAAGGATGCCTTCTGGCAACTACCTCTCCATTCCGGTTCGAGGCCGCTAACAGCATTCACCGTCCCATCCAGAGGCCACTTCCAGTTCAAGGTGGTGCCATTCGGACTATGTACAGCTAGCCAAGCTCTGGCGCGAATTATGACACACCTGTTCGCCGACTTAGAACCGCTGGTATTTCATTACCTCGATGACATCATCATCTGCTCCGAGACCTTTGAAGAACACATAGCACTTCTTGAAGAAGTTGCCCGCCGGCTGTGCCAAGCAAATCTCACGATTTCGGCCGAAAAATCTAAGTTTTGCAGGAAGAGCATGAAGTACCTCGGCTACGTGATTGACGAGCAAGGCTGGCGTGTAGATGATGAGAAGATCCAAGCGATCGTGCAGTTTCCAACTCCAACGACGAGGAAAGAAGTACAGCGTTTTCTCGGTGTCTGCAATTGGTACCGACGCTTTATCGCCGGATTCTCGCAACTGGCGGCTCCGTTAACGAACCTGACGTCAGGCAACGCCAAGTTCCGCTGGAATCCGATCGCCGAAGAAGCGTTCCTCAAACTAAAAGCAGCCCTAGTTGCGGCGCCGGTGCTAGCGATGCCCGACTACAGCAAGCCATTCGCCATAGCGTGCGATGCCAGTGATACTGCAATTGGAGCGGTGCTAACGCAGGAGATTAACGACGAGGAGCACCCAATCAGCTACTTCTCGCAGAAGCTGTCAGCGTCGGAAAGAAAATACTCGGTCACAGAGCGGGAGTGTCTCGCTGTGATCCGAGCAATCGAGAAGTTCAGGGCGTATGTGGAAGGAATCCGATTCATCGTGTACTGCGATCATGCGGCGCTCAGCTACCTAAAGTCCATGAAGAACCCGACGGCGCTGATGAGTCGTTGGCTGTTGCGTCTGAACGCGTTCGACTTTGAGATCCGATACAGGAAGGGATCTATCAACGTTGTTCCAGATGCTCTTTCGAGAACGGTAGCAGAAGCGGTGTTTACCGCAGATCAGGTGCAAGATCCGTGGTACAGAAAGCTGGTGGAGAAGGTGAAAAGCGAAGGAGATCAGTTCCCGGACTTTCGCATAGCAAACGACACGCTGTTCAAAAACTGCCGCTGTAAGAACGAAGTCGGAGCAGTCTGCCACAAGTGGAAGCAAGTCATCCCGAAAGAAGAAAGATTCCAGCTGATCCGAAGATTTCACGACGAACCGGCAGCTGCGCATCTTGGCTTCTACAAAACCTGGCACAAAATACAAGCCCACTATTACTGGCCGCAGATGCAGCAGGAGATTAGTGATTATGTCAGGAATTGTGCGACCTGCAAAGCATGCAAAGCACCGGGGAGCAGAATGATGCCGCAGATGGGAAACCCGAAGCCGGCGAAAACACCATGGGAGATGATATCAGTGGACTTTATTGGTCCACTCACACGTTCCAAACGAGGAAACACAGTGCTATTGGTGGTAGTAGATTGGGTCAGCAAATACGTGATCGCCAAGCCAATGCGCGCAGCGGATTCAAAGAAAATGGTGGAGTTCCTGGAAGAAGAGGTGTGCCTGAAGTTCTCGCGTCCACGGCTGATATTGTCCGACAATGGGAAGCAGTTCGAATCGATGGTCTTCAAGTCCTGGCTGGCGAAGAACAAGATCGGCCACATGAAGACGGCTTTCTACTGCCCACAGGTCAACAACGCGGAGCGCGTTAACCGCGTCGTAGTCACCTGCATCCGAGCGTTGCTGGACGGCGATCATCGAGAGTGGGACGAGAAGCTACCGGCAATCACGGCAGCAATCAACGCGGCCAGGCATGAGGCAACGGGTGTGAGTCCGCACGAAGCGAATTTCGGACGAAACCTACTGCTACACACGGACCTCTACACGCAGCAAGAACTGAACACACCGGAAGACCCAAAAGTTGCGCAAGATCTACGGCTATCAACGATTCGCCGAATACAGAAGCTGATCATCGATCGCATCAAAAACAGCCACCAGCGGGCGAAACAGCGATACAACCTCCGCACAAGATTAGTGGCGTTCAAAGTCGGAGATCTGGTGTGGCGTCGAACGTTCATCCTCTCATCGAAAGCGGACCAGATCAACAGCAAGCTGGAGCCGAAATTCGTTCCGGCAATAGTGAAGGAGATCCTCGGGACGAACTTGTACCTGCTGGAGGACGTGATGAGTGGGAAGAAAGGCAGATTCCATGCGAAGGACGTTAAAGCGGATTAAGCGTAACGTGTAAAGCTATGTACGCAGGCAGTGCCTGTCAACCAAGAAGCGAAAGCTGACAAAAACACCAAATGGGAGCAGTGACAACGAGCAGAGGCGAGCACAGTATCCACAATTCTGATTCGCCTCAGCTATACCGATTAGGAGATTTCTGTAAGGATTTCCGTTCAAACGAACGAGGTTCCGAAACGTTCAAGCTATGTACACAGGCGGTGCCTGTTAACCAGTATCAGTAGCAGTCGAAAACACCAATCACTGGGAGATTTGATCACGTATGCTGAGAGTGAGATCCCGCTACAACACGCTCCAGCTCAGCAACCCTAATCAAGACTGGCAAGGATTTCCGTTCATCCGAGCGAGGTTCCACAACGATAAAGCTATGTCCACAGGCAAAGCCTGTCAACCATTAATACCATACTCCAAAAACACGTACCAAGCGGGAAAATGGCAAAAGTCAGGTGTGATGAGCAACAACTTCTTAATGACTACCTCTCCACCTCGACGATTCATCAGGTTCATTAGAAACCACGATCCACGCCAAAAAAACCTTGAACACGATTTGCGACCACATCAAGCAGGGAGGAGATCCAACATGCGGTACCCAAACACTTCCATCGCGCCAGGAGGTGTACCGTGCGCCGTTCGCGAAGCGGGAGAAATCGCACCCTACGTCACTGGAAACGGGGAGTAGGGATCTCGGAAATGCACCAGATGTATTCTCTGATAGGAGGAGTGGAGACCCGGAGATCGACGACCAAAAATCGGTTCGACGCGGAGTTGAAGCTTACGGCCACTATCGGGCGCAGTGAGACAGCAACTGGAGGGCATTGAGAGGAGGAGGAATTGGCTGAAGCCTACGAAGGGCACGGGAGATTGGAACCCCGAAAACCATCGTGAGTAGGGAGACTCCAAATACCATCACGAAGAAGCAGAAAAGCAAGCAGCCTACGGAAGGCACGGGAGATTGGAACCCTGAAAACAGCCGTGAGTAGGGAGGCTCCAAATACCACTTCGAAGAAACGCAATCGCAAGCAGCCTACGGAAGGCACGGGAGATTGGAACCCCGAAAACCATCGTGAGTAGGGAGACTCCAAATACCATCACGAAGAAGGAGAAAAGCAAGCAGCCTACGGAAGGCACGGGAGATTGGAACCCTGAAAACAGCCGTGAGTAGGGAGGCTCCAAATACCACTTCGAAGAAACGCAAACGCAAGCAGCCTACGGAAGGCACGGGAGTATGGAACCCTGAAAACCATTGTGAGTAGGGTGGCTCCAAATACCATCATGATGAAGCGGACAAACCAGCAGCCTTCGGAAGGTACGGGAGATTGGGACCCTGAAAACCATTGTGAGTAAGGAGGCTCCAAATACCATCAGATAGAGCGGAAGAAGCACGTAGCCTACGTCAGGCATGGGAAACTGGGACCCCGAAGTCCACAATAGGGAGACTCCAGACACCAGAAAGTGAAGCGCACCGTAGACCGCGATCAAACGCAAGCAACATCATCAAGCTATGTCCGCAGCGAGCTGCCAACCAAGTAGAGGAAACCCCGCAGCAAAACACACCAAGTGGTCATGCCGTTCGCCGAACGAGATAACTCGAGCCCACCATCAAGATTCGACACTACAAGACTGGATGAGTGCACACAAGCCCTCAAGTGTTTCCAGTCAATTAAAATGCGTGGCCAAGGGTTAAAGATCTGGGGGTCGTCATGAAATCTTCTTCCCAAGGTAACGCGACCAGGGGCGCGGTAAAACCCCATTCTCGGGCTCATGACGATTTAGTCGCGGAAATGCTTCTTTTCTCAGTTTTATGCACAAACCAAAACAAACCAATTTAGTCCTTGTAAAAAGTTTGTAAATATAGCTTCTATGTTTAGTGTGCGATTAAGCCTATTTTAGCCAATACAATAGGCTAGAATCCGATTTGAATGTTTTGCCGTAGTTTGCTCGGATTTGAAGAAGCTGGACAAGGACTTTGGTCAGAGACGATTTGAGAGGTCTATGATTCTGCCAGGCGCAGCTGGCGTGATATTGAGTCTAGTATTAAGATTATGCAGTTTAAGCGATTTGATTTGGCAAGCAACCAAGGCTTGCGTATATGAGTTTAGTTTACGGTATGCGGTTAAAGAACCAGAAGTAACTTGAGGTCTGCTCAAGAGTTTAGTTGACCGACTTGTCTCTGACCATCATCCTAGGAGGATGATTGAAGATTTTGTGAATTTTTCATAAATCGTTTGATCATCGATTTATGAAAAATTCTTCCGCTACGGTAGGGTTGTGTTACGTTTAGTTATGATTTGTCAATATTTAAAAGTCAGTATTCTGAAAACTATCAAAATAGCAAATGCCGAACGTACTACGCTAGCCAACATCATTTCGCTCCGTGTATCAACGACCAATTCAAAACACGCTCCAACAAAAAGGCCTTAAGCAAAGCGACGACGCAAAATCAAGGCAACGCCGTAATGCAAAAGATCACTCACACAGCGATACAATTGATAGCAGTAGAGCACAGTCATCCGGTTTGGTCTCGTCATCGTCATTCGTAGCCGTCCGTTCGATCGCGGTAGAAGCGACCACGCGAGTGCAGAAAAAGCAAAGTTTAATCCCATCGGGAGAAAACTTCCAAGAGGAAATAATCACACGATCTATATTTAGATACGTGCCTAAAGGTGAGTGGGAGTGAAAACGTCCTGCATGACACGATAAACAAGATTGTTTCCAACATTTCAAGGACGACGAAACGAACCAGCAGATTAGCCAGCCAGCACCACGTTTAAGCTAACCTCAAAAGGTTCGCTTGGCCGAATACTCACTCTCCGAACGACTGGAATTACGGTTTACGGAGGTCAGGAGTCACTCTACACGACGATTTGCCATCCGGTAAGCCAAAAAACTCTAAATGCGAGAATATGTACTAACTAAAACTGCTCTCCAGCCACGAGCCACGTTGATCCACCACACACGATAGTGGAATCGCAGGGAGGACGTCATCTTTCCATCTGCACCATAAGGATTTGTGCAGAGCACGAGGCCTTCCGAAGGAAGTAGGTAGAAAATCCCTTCGAAATTGAGCACCGGCTAATCCTTTGGGATGCCAGGGCCTTTTTTTTTATTCGCAGACTGGTCTTCTTCTGCGGACCTTGCAGTTTCCCCTTTTCTGGGTAGAAGTGGCAACTTTCGTCGCACCGAGGATCCAGTGAGCGGAATCGATTGGTAAGACGAAGACACAGTAGACACGAGAGAGGCTCTCCAACAGGATCGACAAAGTGGACATCGTGGACCAAAAGGTGTGCAGACAAACGGCCAATACGGCAGGAGACGCATCAAGCGGAAATCATTCCGAACACTGCTGGTGTCGGTCGACAATCGGAAGTGAAGGAGAACCGAGAACAACCCCGTGAGCGGTCGAAAAGTCTAATAGCTGGTTGGAAGCGGTCAGGATGAGCGAGGATTGGTCATCTGATGAACCGGGCGTTGGCAAGGAGCAGCATGGGGGACGCCCCAAGAAGATAAGTGCTAGTTTATAAGGAAAACCTTGGCTTTAGCCAGCATAATGATTAGCTCCTAAGAAGATTCGGTCACTATTCAGGGATAAAACCCAAATATATGTATTAAACTGCGATACGTTTTGAGATTTTAGTTGCGCTTTAGCCCTCAGTGTTTGTGGTTCGGATTTTGTCTTTCGCTACCGGTAATAAGCTCTACCGCTACCGGGGAACCGGCAACAACGTGTTCGTGCGAGGAAAAAGTTCAGGAAAGTCTCCGGAATAATGGGAAAAACGGGAGAATACTAAGGTGTCATTTTGTATGGGGATTTCTTAACGTTTTCCAACAGCCTCGATCAAGGTGTTCGGAATATGAGACAGAATGAACACAGTGTTCGGCATTTGAAGCAAAATATTGTTCAATACTTTTACGTTAAAAAAATATTAAACAAATTTAAATTAACAATTTAATCGGCACACCCAACAGCTAACAGTTAGGCTTTGCGGAGAAATTAAAATGTTCACAAATATCAGCTTATTTATGCCCACCAGATGCATTTGAAGTCACTGTTGGTCTCAAGTGTTCGGAATATGAGTCAAAACGGTACTTGATGGCAAGACGAAGTTTACTGAGACCACTAGTTTTGATATAAAAAAACGAACTAAGCACGTTTCAGGCAATTATGTATTTGATTCGCAAAGATTGTAATCCGTTTGGCATAAAGTCGATTGGCAAAAGATTCGTTGGCATAAAGTCATTTGGCATAATGAGTGGTTTAAATGAGCAGATTCAAGCACAATATATTTCATACATAATTATCGATTTCTTCTTCATCTTTCAATTGAAAATGACATTTGAAACTGGTTCATTGGGATTTTTCAAAGCTTTTTACCGAGATTGGCGCCATCGAGTTCATAGCAAAGCGTGGTATTCGTTCAGTGCTTAAGGTGAAACAGTTTGGAATCAACTTCAAAGATTGCACTGAAACTTCAAAGGCACAAAGAAAGCATCCAACAGCAGTCCACTTTTTATTTTGACATTCGCAGACACACAAGCAGACAGTTTAAAATAAGAAGATCAGAAACGTTTGCCAACTATTTCTCCAGTTTAGTGCCTTTGAAACCGTGAGTAGGGGCACAAGTTGGCCATTGTGGCGGCCATCTTTAGATTTCGAGACGCTTCAGTTTAAGGCAGTGACTACTAGTGCCGAACGCAATTAAGGTTGTGTTTACATTGGTATGTTTCAACCATACCAAACTGAAAACGGAAAAAAAATAAAAGTTGAGTAAAGTTTCTAATTAAATAGTCAACAGTGGTTTTCAAGAACTGTTTCAACTTCACAACTTTAAGGAAACAATGTATGTATGATGGAAGTATTAACAAACAGGCTTTGAGTGATTATAAAAAACATGATTTGAAAAAGCCGTAACTTGATAAAAGTACATAACACTTGACAAAGACAAGCTTGATAGAAAAAAGGAGTATTTTAATGCAAAATATTGAAAACTTTGAGTTAATAATAGGTCTTTATTATTGCAGCATGATTCAAAAATATCCTTTATATAAAATCAGATTTTTGCACAGAGCATGACTTGAACGAACAACAAATTTTTGAAAGATAATATGTTTCGCAAAATTTTCGAAAAATCCAATACTCATTATAATTTTGGAAGTGTAAAGCAAAGAATATCCTATTTTTGAAAGAAAGAGAAATTTATAATTGAAAAAAAGTTTCGAAATAAGTGTTTGTAAAATAAAAAATGTTTGTTAAAATATTACCACAAATCAAACAAATGATTACAAAAGAATTGATCAAATATCAAAATACAAAAATGTGTTGAATGAGGTTTTGAGAAATATTGTCCTATAACAATATAATTCCAAAGAACAGTCTATGTTTGAAAGAAGGCAACAATTATAAATAAAACAATAGAAGATTAGACGGCGAGCCAATCTTCTGTGGATTAGGTTTTTTTTTGTTTGACGGAAAAATCATCTCAAAATATCGTTTGGCAGCATGGAAACATTACTAATTTTTAATGTATTTAACTGAAAACAGACCAAAGTATCACATACACCCCTTTGGGCTTGGCCCTTTAATCGTTGTTACATTATATTTCGAAAAAACAACTTATTTTTTAAAGAAAGGGTATATTTGTGACAAATATATCAAACGATTCAGAAAGAATAACTAATTTTTTAATAAAAGGCAATCTTTGGGTAAATAATAATATACTATTTGCAATATTTTCTCGATTGTTGGTAATCAATGCGTCGTTTAATGCCTTAGTTCATTCATGAGCATGGATTGTTGAATGTACCAATTATTTCCTAAATAAGTCTGATGTCGTCATTGGAATTCAAAAGAAATTTTAATTTTTTTTATAAAACACATTTTAATTTCCGTAGAATTAATAAATTAACAGTTTATAGTAAATTTAATACAACCTGTCTCTTCTTCTGTGATAGGTCAAATATAAAAACAAAGAAGTTAAAAATTATTTTATTACACTCTAAATAAGATTTATGCAATTGTAGTTCAGATAAGAATAATATAATAAAAGTTTTCATTTTTTCAAACACAATGGTACATTAATAAATTTCCTTGGAATTCTGGTTATGGGTCTACCTGGTATCCAAAAATGAAGTCTTTTTGATGTACGATTTTGAACAAATAATCTAAAGCGTAATCCAGTAAAAAGTTAGTACGGGTATCAGAGGAGTAGAATAACCCATATTGGAATATTACTAAAAACCATTTCACTAGACAAGATTGTTTTCACCTTCCTAATGCATTAAGAAAAAGTGACACATTATGCATTAAGGGTCAGAAATGACCCATGACTTTGAAACGCTCTCAAAAATCTATTTTGAACCAATTTTTGTTGTTTTAGCTCTACATAAAAGATGAGAATGGACACAAGGGCATAGGGTCACCTGGAACCTGTTTCAGATGGAACTAGTAGAGCATCTTCCAGAAATCTTTCCAGAGGCTTCTCCAAGGATTCCGCCAGGAGAATCTCTACAAAAATTCTTGGCATTATCCAGGAATTTCTCCAGAGATCTTATATAATTAGTCCTGTGATTTCTTCAGTGGTTTCTGCAGAAATTCTTCCAAGCATCTCAGAAAGTTCCTGTACAAATTCATCTTGAGATTTCCTCATGTGTTCCTCCAAGGATTTGATCGAAAATTATCCTAAAAGTGCGTTCAGGGATTTCTTCAAGAACTTTTCCAGGAATTGGTCGAGGAACTCACTTTCTAATGAAGTTTTTAAAAAGACCCTGGATAAATTCCTGAAACCATCGCTGGTTTCTTTGAAAACTTCAGTCGCGAAAACTATGTTTGCGAAACGTTGCCTTAGGGTAGTCCCTAGAGATCGCTGTAGTATTATAGGAAAGAAATCTTAGAGTAATCTCTAGAAGAATATCTGGGAGAATCCCTTGAGCAATGCTTGCCTAATCTCATGAAGATTCTGTGGAAAATCGTTAGAAAAAAATCGTGCAGGAGAAGGAGAATTCCTGAAGAAATATCTGGAACAATTTATAGAGAAACCTATGTAGAGATTTTTTCTGGAGTAATTCTTGGAGAAAATCCTGAATACATTGCTGGGTAAATCTCTGGAATCCCTACAGAGATTTTCCTGGAAGAATTCCTGGGAAAGTAATTCACCTTAAAGAACTCCTGGAGGAATCCTTCAAAAAATTCGTAAAGTTAGAAACCCAGACAAGTAGAAGAATTTAATGTTTAGTGTTTGGCATGGTATCTATTTAGTTCTGGATGAAAAATCATGAATTTTAAGCTGTCGCAAGATGGGACTATATTCTACATCACACCCTACCTGAGCCGGTTCCGGAATTTATCGGCCAAATACGGCATAATCTAATTTTTGGTATCCTTGGTGCTCTTATAACTCGTAATGAAAAAACATGAAGTTTGAACCGTCGTACCATACATGCGTATGAATTTCTGAATATGATATGTACTAGTTACTTATAGGAATATCAGCAGAAAACGTTTGAAAAATCCTTGAAGGAATCCTTGGAGAAAATCCTGGAGGAATCCCAGTAAAAAATACTGGAGTAGCCTATGCAGGAATCACTGAAGAATCTCTTCGCTAAATCCCTAGAAGACTCATTGTAGAGAGACATTTCTGAAGGTATTCCTGGAGCCCTATAGGAACCAGTCTAAAAAGTAGTAACGATCACAAGTTCTCCCTGGAGAAATTATAGGAGGAATGTCTGGCGGAATCTCTAGTGGAATTTCTGAAAAAATCGCTGTAGAGATTTTCTCGAAGGAATTTCTCGTACAATCCTTGGAGGATTTTTTTAACTATTTGCCAATGAATCAAATTTTAAAGCGATGAAATTTAGTTTTTTCGTCATAATTGATATTGAATTTGTGACTGCATGTATTTTACTACATAAACTTTGAATATCTCTTTTAAAAACTTTTTGACTTCAAATAAAAAATAAATACTAAGCCATGTACCTTTTTTCACACCAATCAACTCATAGAAGTCCAGTGAACATGTTTGGGTAGAAGTAGTTAGTTTTTATTATAGTCATTTTTTAACTTAAAAGTGATGATCTTTGTAGCAAAATTTAAGTAATGTAATGACTTGTGAATTTGTTTATTTCTCGGCCAAACATGTTCATTGGTCTTATGTTATTAAATTTAGCTTTATTTGTGCATTTGGGTCATTTTTTGGCCAATTGGCACAGTAAAGAAGCTGTAACTTAGTGGAGAAAAGAGATAAAAATCTAAAATTTTCTGACTTTCCCTTTTATTAGCTTTATATGATATATATTTTTATCGCTGACGAATTATAACATTTGACAGCAATCGCAATTTTGGGACCATACATTCTTTAGGAAAACCTCTTGAGGGCATTAAACAAAAAAAAAATGACCGGTTCTGATAGAATTCCTGGAATACCTTCAGAAATTCCTCCAGGGATTTGACAAGAGATTCCTCCAAGGATTCCTGCAAGAAAATGTCTACAGGGATTCCTTTAGAGATTTCGCAAGGAGTTCATGCAGGAATTTCTCCAGCGATTCATCCAGTAAAATTTTTAACGGAATTTTTTCAGAAAGTTCTCGAAGGATTCCTCCAGGATCTGTTTTAGGAATTCTCCCAGGATTACTCCGGAATTTCTCCGAAGATTTCTCCAAGGATTTTTCAAGCGATTTCTTCTGGTATTCCTTCAGGGATTACTCTAAAAAAAATTCCATAGGATTTTTTAGGATTCCACCAGGAAAATCTCTACCAGGATTCTTGCAGATATCTTCAAGGCTTTCTCCAAGAATTCCTCTAGGAGTTATACTAGGACAATCTCCGCAAGGATTACTCAAGATATTTCTCTAGTGATTTCTGCAGAATTTCCTCCGAGGATTCCTCTAAAGATTCATATAAAGATATCCCCAAGTAATCATCTCGAGATTCGTCCAGGAATTAATCCGGAAATTTTTTTCGTGTATCCTACACGGATCGCTTCAGGGATTCAACCAAGAATTCCATCAGGAATTCCTCCAGGACTTTCACAACTTACGAATTCCCCATGGGATTTCTCTAGAATTTCTTCCAGGAATTCTTCCAGAATAACCACCAGGAAAATCGCTATATGACTTACTCCAAGAATTTTTCCAGATGGACCTTCAGGGATTACCCAGGAAAAATTCCTGCGGGGAACATTTCCTCTTGAAATTCTTCCAGAGATTCTACCATGAACTTCCGCTGGAAGTTCATCAGACATTGTTCTAAAAATAATTACATAAGGAAAATGACTAAAAAAATTCCTTCAAAGGATTTATGGATTCTTCAAAAGATTTCTCCTGGGATTTCTCCAGAAATTTTTCCATGGATTGCTTTAGTAAAATATACATAATTTCCTCTTCAAATTGTTCCAGGGACGAGCTGGTAGAAAATCGACTACTGTTTCTAACGCATTCTATCGACTATCGTTTATTTAAAAAAAACTAAGTCGTAAAAAATAAAGACTGCGTAGCCGAAAAGAATATTCAATATTCCAGAGATTACTTCAGGAATTCTTGAAGAGACTTCTTTGGGAATCCCTCCATAGCATCCTGCAAGAATTTCTCCAGGGATACTTCCAGGAATTCAAGCGGGGATTCCTCTAGGAATTACTCTAGATTTTTCTTGAGGTTTCTCCCGGGATTGCTATAGAAACTTATCCAGCGATTTCTAAAAAAACTTTTTCGAGAAAGAAATAACTGGAGGAATCTCTAAAAAATATAGCGGAAGAAACCCGGGAGGAATTTTTATTCCTTTTTATGAAATTCCTGGAAGGAATTCTCTATTGGATTATTTGGAGGCCCAGAACAAATCTTTAGAAAAACTTAAAGGGGAATCCCTGGAGAATTACCCGAAAAACCCCTTTCATATAATTGATATTCTTGGAGGTATCCCTGGAAGAATTTCTAAAGAAAACTCTTGACGAATCTTTATATAAATTCATGCAGTTATTTCTTGTGGTATCCCTAGAAGATTTTTGAAGGAAAAATATCAGGAGAAATCGCTTGAAGAATCTTTGGAGGAAACTCTGGAGGAGTCTTTGAAATAATCTCTGCAATAATTCGTGGAAATGTTTCCAAACAAATTCTTGTAGAAATTCCTGGAGAAATCAAAAAGAAGCTTTTACTGGAAGAATCTATGAAGAAATCACCAGAGATATTCCGGTAGGAATTCCTGGCAAAATTGCTAGCTGAATAGAAATATTCCTGCAAAAAATTCCAGGAATAATCCTTGGAAGAATCCCTGGAGGAACAACTGGAGAAACTCCTGAACGAAATGCGGTCTAGAAAAGCTAACAATAAATCTTCCTGAAGAAATTTCTGGCAAAACTGCTAGTGCAATCCCGGGAGAAATTACTGTAGAGATTACGGTAGAGATTATCTTGGAGGAATTTCTGGTAAAATCCCTGTAGGAATTTTCGAAAGAATTCCTGGATAAATCTCTGGAAGTGTCTCTGGAGATATTTCGAGAGGAACTATTGAAGGAGTTGAAAAACAGGCTCTATTCCGATTGAATCGATTGGTTTCTATTTTGATCTGGATAAAAAATCATGACTTTGGAGCTATCGCATGATGGAGCTATATGTTGGTCTAAAAATGTCCTAATCTAATTGTTGGTCCTCTTGACGCTCTTGTAAATCAAAATGAAAAACAATTAAATTGGAACCGTCTTTCAATACATGCGTATTAACTTCTGAACATGATATGTGCCAGTTCCTTTTGAAACAGATTCCCGGTCGGTCCAGGATCATTTCGTAATGGAAATTTCCTTGACTTCCCTGGGCATAGAGTATTATCGTTCCTGCCACACGATTTACGAGCCGAGAAGCAGGCTCTGTCTTAGTGGAGCCGTAATGCCAAAAAGAAGATACATGGTTAAATAATAGGATGTTTCCTAGTTTTTCAAGTCAAATAATTTTGAGTGTTGTCCATGTTATGTTCACTGGACATTTTCAAGCAAAATAATGTCAAAAACAATATGCCATTGTTTTGCATGTCGTTTCACAGGCTAACAATCTGAAACAAATAAGATTTTAAGTAGTTTTTAAGTATAAGAAACGTTGAGTGTTTTCCAATATTTATATTTCTGATTTAAAATAAGCATTATACTAAGTAGTATAGTACTATAATGAAATTTATGTCGAAAAAAAAAGTAATCGCTTTAAATATGAAGTTACTAGCAAATAATTGAAGGCAATGAAGATTTTCTAAATTTTTGACCAAAAACAAATTTGAGTGTAGCCTTAAATTTTCATTTAACCACAAACCTGTTCATTGAAATTCAGATTTATATCACAAACATATGTCAGCGCTTTGAATTTCGATTAATAGGCTAACAAAATTAAAACTAGAGTTTCTGGTAGATTTTGAGTGAAATCAAAACTTTCTCTTTCTGCTCAAATATAATCACTGTTCTTGTACAATCTAATTTATTACTAAAAACTGCATCTCATCGCTTTGAAACTCGGTTTATGGGCAAACAATTACAAAAAAAGTTGTTTCGATGTTTTTCTAGTAAAAGATTATGAGTTTTTTTTTTCTAAATTTACTATTTCTTCCCAACCATGCTCACTGAATTTTCACAAGTGAGTTCATACCAACAAATTATATCCCATTGCTTCATATGTTTCGTTGCAGGCAAAGAATTTGGAAATAAAAAGTTTCTCGTAGGTTTTTGGTAAAAAATAAGTGTAATTCAAAGTGCCTAAGTCTGCTCAAATATGTTTACTTGATTTGTAAAATTTATACCGAAAAAGCTAGATATCATCGCAATGAATTTCGATTTACATGCAAACAGATTAAGATTTACATCTTTTTCGTAGTTTTTTTTGTTAACTAATTTTGAATGTAATAAAATAGTAGTTTACGGAACAAGTTGCAGAATGATGATTTTTACAGTACGAGTGGTAAATTTATGCTTGCCGAGTAGGATAATTACGACGAGTGCTGTAAAAATCGAGTTCTGCAACGAGTTACGTACAGCATTTTTTGCAATTTCGTTGAAGACCACTTGAGGGCATCAAAAATTATATCTGAATGCATTCACCATTATTTTACAATTTCTGAAAATTTGTTGTGTAATGATTCAAACAGTTGCGTAATGACAAAGCGTTGCGTAATGAATCATTACAGCACTGATTTCAGTTGCGTAATGACTATTCACGCACTGCATACTTCAGTGCAGGAATGTAGGCCGTTTCATGACAGATTGACGTGATGAAAAACAGCCTATTACGATGATGAATTGCAAAATAGTTATTTATGCAACAAGTTGCAAAATGATGATTTTTTCAGCACGAGTCGTACATTTATCCAACGAGGCTCGCCGAGTTGGATAAATACGACGAGTGCTGAAAAAATCGAGTTTTGCAACGAGTTGCATACAACATTTTTTGCAATAATGAAAATTGCCGATAAAGTTGGAATTTTGGGGATATTTCAAGAAAATCCACATGGCCATCCATGCGTAGTAGCAACTCAGTATTTCTCAATCAGGTAGGCTGTGGAATGACTGTCACAAATTTTCACACTTTCATTACTGATTCTACTATCAAAGACATACCAGGTAAGGACGCCCCGCTTAGAATTTTCAACCATATTGTATATGCTGAATCTTGGCAAATTACAATAACGCTCCCATCCTTTTATCTAGTGAACCCATAAATCCTCTACTTCCGTAAAACTCAGAATCCCCACGGTCAACCAGCTTCTGATTTTTAAGATCCGAATCCGATTTAATTCGGTTCGTCAAATGGATGAAGAATCAACTCAAGTTCTGATTCTACATCCATTTGACGAACCGAATTGAATCGTATTAGGATCCTAGAATCAGAAACTGGTTTCAGAAAATCACAACATTTCAATAAATGACGTATGGAGGTGATCCGACGCCGATTCGGTAACTTCCAAAACAATACTGAAAAGTGCTACTTTTCGATACTGTTATGAGTGCTGAAAAGTAACACTTTTCAGCATTGTTTGTATCGGTAGGAAAAGTAGGCTATTATATAGGTCATTTTCTTGATAAAAAGTAAGCCGATATGCAATCGAATTGCAAAAAATACTATTTCTACTCAAAACTGTTCACTGGACTACTGCAAACAAATTGATGTCAATTAAACTACATGTCACCGCTTGGAATTTTGTTTTATTGGCGACCAAAAGTGAGTTTTTTAAAATTGAAATGAATATTTACGGTTTCCTGTGCCTTAAATTGTAAAAATCTTGTCAGTTAAATGATTGTGGTGATTTTTCTTCCAAAGTTATCACTAGAAATTTTGATTAAGATGTACTAATCCCTATTCTAGAAGAGCGCCATGGCGCGCCATCTACGCATTTTAGCTTTGCGTTAGATCACCAATAGGCAAACAGTTTAAAATAAAGAATATTTTTTACAAGTGAAATAAATTTTGAGTGCAATCAAAAATATCTATTTCTGCTTAAATATTTTCACTGAACAAGTTCTTCCATAAAATTTCGTACTAAAAACTTCAAAAAAATACAATAGTTTCAACAGAAATTCCTATGTAGTTCCGCTGATACAACTTCATCAGCATAATGTTTTAACTCGAAAACATTAAGTGAATCACGGTAACATTCTTGTTTTAAAGCATTTTTGCACCAATTACCAAAAGAATTTTTTTTTGGGAAGCTGTTGTGAGGAATTGAAGCAAATTGATGGGGGCATATTTTAGTAACAAGCATTGATGTTACTTCGAATTCTTTGAGCACGTGAGTTTTTGTTTGCAAAGAATCTATACGGTATAGATATTTATAACGGATTTGCGATTATACCTTCTTCTTCTTTCTGGCGTTACGCCCCAACTGGGACAAAGCCTGTTTCTCAGCTTAGTGTTCTTAGTGATCACTTGCACAGTTATTAACTAAGAACTTTCTTTGCCAATTGACCATTTTAGCATTTGTATATCGTGTGGCAGGTACGAAGATACTCTATGCCCTGGGAGTCGAGGAAATTTCCAACCCGAAAAGATCCTCGACCGGTGGGATTCGAACCCACGACCCTCAGCTTGGTCTTGCTGAATAGCTGCGCGTTTACCGCTACGGCTATCTGGGCCCCTTGCGATTATACCTCTAGGAAAGTTTTTCCAGAAACATCCCTAAACAATATTATTGAAATCATCAAGACAACTATTATTACTGCAACAGAAACCCTACAGTGTTGTAGGTGATGTAGTGTATAGTAATTGAAATCTCTTCCCCGTGCACCAGGTGCCAAATAAGTTATACGCCACCCTGAGCCGTCCAGACGTGTGAGAGCCAATGAATAATAAATTGCATCAATTATTTGCTTCGTCGGTGATCGTTATTAGTTTTCACCAACGCCACGCCAGTAATCTACGAGGTGTGGGCGGAATGTATGGATCTCGGGGGGTGTGCATTGCGGACGAAAAAACTTACTCCTCTCAACGTTAGTCCGACGGATGGCACCGAAATAAATGTTTCGGAAAAACGCCAGGAAAATTGAATGATGCTCCCTAAAAGTGCTGCTTGCTGCATAAAATCAGTGAACCGATCGGCACCAATGGGGAAATGGGTTAAGCTGAGCGGCAAGTATAAGGATTTACTGCGGAGCGGAAATTACTATTTTTCCATGGCTCAGGGCAGCATAAATGAAGGCAATGAACGGCACGGTCAAGCATGTGAGTTATTAACTACTGTTGCGCAATTTAACCGCCGGAAAGTGATGCTGCAGTAGTCATAACAGTTTGCTAAAACCATGATTTAAAGCTATTGCGAAGGGCTGTTTAAACTTTGCGATGTGGTGAAGGTTTAGTCGGGTTCGATTGCACGCTGAGTCATTCACTTTCACGACTGAATAAATTTCTTCCCTCACATGGAAAGAGAAACAATATAATCGTCAGGCAAATATGGCACTTACACGCAATTCAACATCATTAATAAAAATAAAAGAATCATCATCGGAATTCGAATAAGTATATATGGTTTTCTGCGTCCGACTCAAAAGTGTAGATAAACGCAATAAAGAAGAACATATATTTTCACCCTCTGCTGATTGCACTTCCATTCAGTCATCCTCCACCTGTTTGTTCTGGCCTTATATGTATCGCTATTAGGGCGGTTCAAATTGCAAAAAAAAAGTACAATCCTTTTGTAGAACATAGAGTTCTGTCAAATTGGTTAAAATCGTTACGAAGATATGGAAGATTCGATTGTTGGACTTTGTTGTTATTTGAACCGCCCTAATCACTACTCGCCAACAGATGAGAGACGTTAGTCACGTTTTTCGGAGTTCCCGAATCGTATATCCAAAGTTCAAACCGAACAAAAGTGGCAATGGAGATATGTAAAATCGAGCCGAGAACAGGTTTCTGGAAATCGAGAGGCCACTACTATTGGTACCAGACAAAGGAAGTCTCTTTTTCGGACAGCGATCGGGGTTGTTTAAAAAAGTACAAATCATTGCTGGATGGTGTGCGATGATCGGATCACATTCGCTTTCGATGGAACCACAATAAACGGAAGAAGAAATTAAGAGGTTTATGTTATTGCATCGATGTAGAGGGCGTGCTTATTTGGGATAAATATATCCTGTTTTCATACTATGTTCAAAGTAATATCTATTGCTACAATTTTTTAGTATTGACTTAAAGAGAACATTTTGTTGATCAGTACGTGTAGTGTGTGTGGAGCAAGTGATTGGTGTATTCGTATGTACATGAGGCGGGGAATCCTGTGAAATAATCAATATTAAAAAAAACCTAATATTTGAAAAGATACAAACTAACTTATAACAAACCCCAACACTAATTTCCGTTTATTGTAGTTTCAAAATAGATTGACTAAGACAAACTTTTACCCCACCAGTGCCACGGTAAAAATGAATTTATTCTGGTATTTTTGGCCCCATTTTATTATTAAATAATAATTTCATGATATTTAAGAGCATTTCCAGCGGTAGACAGGCCTGGTACAGTAGTTAGAATCCCATCCCCGAGTTAGTCACTTATCATGTAAAAGTTATAGTGACGACTTTGTGTGAAATAGCTTCTTATATTTTGGCAGTAGCTGTAATTCTGTACTGTAAGCAATACCTTATTAAAATTTTATTTCAGTATACCCAATATTTGCAGAGATATTTCAGATCATTCATTGTCCCATTCCCGATCAGGAAGACATAACTTACATATGTCGCATAAGGCAACCCCAATTATTACGTAAAGTTTGAAAGTTTCGACCCCCTCCGTAACGCTTTTTGTACGAAGATTTTCAAATTTTTGTATGTCTATTAACCAGAGGCGTCGCGTGGTCTAATTATCAACCTGTGCACTTATAATTTAGTGTCATTTTATGTTTGTCATTATTAGGTACCTTGGGTTCAAACCATTTTTTAAGTTAATAAACCAGTGGTCACTGACCGTCGTTTTCAAATACAATTTTCTTCTGATCTTTCAGTTGATTCAAAATATTTAAGACTAATCGAGTTGTTTAGTTTAATTTATCAACTCAACAAAAAATTTTTCAATTTTAACGAATAGTCATCATTATGGTAAAATTGTTAAATTGAGTATGAAAATAATTTTAGGTTTAGGTATGATGGATTCTAGCTAATATTGGGTATTTATTTGACAACTGGACTGCGAAGTGAGGTCTCATAAGTGCGAAAGTGTGAATAAAAGTGCGGGATAGCTTCAAATCATGTTGGTGTCTTCAGAGCACTTTTTCTTTGATGTGCGAAGAATAAGTCCCCCGAAGACACCTACCCGATTAGATGCAAATGCGCACTTTTATTAGCGTTTCCGCACTTGTAAAAACTTCTGCGATAGTCCAGTGAAGCAAGAAATGCACAATATTGCTGTAATCACAGCTTACATATCTTTACATAGAATTGAAAGATCGGTAGCATCGTGTACTGATTGCACGCATCATGAAACATGGTCGCTTTTAAAACACACCACAAGAGTCAAGATGCTGGCGATGATGGTACAACCGCTCTTGAGTTAATTTTCAGGTTGTCATCTGATTGACTATCGCATGCAAGTACCACCGCGCTAATACTGTATGTTAAAAGCGAGGTTTTCAACCAGTACTGTACAGAAAATAGCAGCGAGAGTACTGAGTGCCAAGCTTCTTGAAAAAACTTCAGCAGCCGCCTGAAAAATTGGAAAAATTGCACCTAACCTGCTTTCATACCCCAAGCGTGGTAATGCTGAAGGCGCTAGGGTAAAAAAAGAGCAAGCGAAATATATCTCTCCCGTAGATTGATTTTTCTCTTATCTCTCTCATCTGCACGCTTGCA
Source organism: Aedes aegypti (assembly GCF_002204515.2). Lineage (NCBI taxonomy): Eukaryota > Metazoa > Arthropoda > Insecta > Diptera > Culicidae > Aedes > Aedes aegypti. The sequence continues at coordinate 222,057,526 of NC_035109.1, read as the reverse complement.
CTGATCGTGTTGATTGATGTAGCAAGACTGTGCACCGGCCAGAGTTTACGCTTTGGCTACTTACACACTCGCATTTGCAGTTCAAAATGCTTTCTACCACATAGACAGAACTGCGTGTACGATACAAGGCAGCGCGTTTCCCGATGAGAGTGCACGAAGTGTAGCGTGGAACAAAGTGTTGTGTAGCATGCATCGCGATGAGCACGAAGAAAAACTTAGGTCCCAGATCGTGCGTCGCACGAAACAGCATTTTCATTTCATTTGCATAGCAAAAATTTAACAACAGATATTTTGCTAGATGAAAATTCCGTTGCAAGCTATCAATGAGAGATAATTGAAAAGAAATAAATATAATTTTATTAAGAAAATTATCGAATTGTACTTTAAAAATAGTACATATTATAGGTGGCTAGGATGAACGAGCTCCCACCTGTGCAGTGCACATGTTGCACATGTGGACGCGACGCCTCTGCTATTAACGCATTAGCCTACCCCCTCTCCCCTTTCAGCATTACGTAATTTGTGGACGGTGCCTATCAAAATTAAAACACAATTATATCAACTGTTGATACCTAATTCATGGTTTTTTTTATTCATATATACATCATTTCATCATAATAACATAATTATAACAAAACAATACAATTTATTTTCTCCTGTGGCTCCTATGATTTATAGCTACAATCTACTTAATCGATGGATTCGATCCGACATTGATTCGGCATCGACCCCACTACATTTCGATCACTAATCTTGCTTTAACTCGATGTCAACCTGACATTGATCCGACATCGGATACAATTTAACCTGACTGGAACCCGACCTCTGGTATACACATCAGACATAGCTCGCTGCATTTAAGGGTAATATGCAGATTGTAGGCAATTCTCAAGTTTTTTCATAAGCTTAAATATGGCTCGAATTATTGCTCCGCTGATTCGAACTTTTGCCCCACTATGGGCAAAAAATTGTTTCTAAATTTTAAGCAAAACTGATACAATCATAAAGCAACCTTTTCATAAGCCTATCAATGGCCGCACATTAAAAAACTTACAGGATTTTATTTTCGTATTGTTCTTTGCAATTGAAGTTCGATTACAAATCACAATTTCCACATCTCAAAACAACAAACAGACACAAATTTTCCAAGTCTAAATCGATTTCTCTAATCTTCTTCTTTCTGGCGTTACGTCCCCACTGGGACAGAGCCTGCTTCTCAGCTTAGTGTTCTTTATGAGCACTTCCACAGTTATTAACTGAGAGCTTACTATGCCAATGACCATTTTTACATGCGTATATCGTGTGGCAGGTACGATGATACTTTATGCCCTGGGAAGTCGAGAAAATTTCCAACCCGAAAAGATCCTCGACCGGTGGGATTCGAACCCACGACCCTCAGCTTGGTATTGCTGAATAGCTGCGCGTTTACCGCTACGGCTATCTGGGCATTTGAACTACCATGGACAATAATGATATACGTTTTGAATTGAGCTAGGAATATTTAAAAAAAGTTTTGTAGCACTCAAGCTCAAGATCGATTAAAGTCATTCTTTGGTAACATTCAGCAGGATCATATTTATCGATCGAGATTTTTTTGCTTATTTACTTGTAACTGAATGGTCTACAAGTGCTTGAGAATAGGGCACGACCCACCGGTGTATTTTTCACGACCCACCAGAGAAAAATTTACAGAAATTAGTATATACATACAATTGTTTTTTTTTTTGTAAATTTTTGCCTTATTAACGATGGGATTTAATCACAAGGCGTTGAAAATTACGTGATTTTGAATGTTTTCAATATTGGAAGTGTTGTTCTCTGCATCAAGTCATGATCATGAATCCGAATATTCTTATCTAAAAAAAACTTTTTTCAGCACTATATGTATCAATCAATATACTTCAGAGAAAAATATTCAAATACGGAATAAATAACAATTTATCAACCCTTTTTCAGATGAAATAAGAAACGATCAGTTTTTTAAGGACTATGAGAGAGACTATGACTCTTTAAAAATCAAAGCGGCCAGTTTAACATTTTACCATCGTTGGTTAAACTTTATGATTCAGGTTATTAATTTGATTTATTGTCTGCGTTAAGTTGATGAAGTTTTGTGTAAACTGTAAAGTTAGTATTTGTTGCCATTACGTTGCATATAAGCCTACTTTATATCAAGGAAATGATCCACATAACGGCCTACTCTTCCTGACAACAAAATCAGAACTGAAAAGTGCTACTTTTCAGCACTCTTTTCGGTGCTGAAAAGTAGCACTTTTCAGTACTGTTTTGGGAGTCACCAACTAAGTGTCTGCGATTCTTCAAACGCCATTTATTGAACTGCCCTGTGAATCTCAATGACTAGTTCGACAATGCTTCAGCTTCTGCAACCGTTTGGCGATTCTTATCCGACTGAAGGGAACCCAGGGAACCATTCTGATTTAGAATCAGGTCACCCAGTGTTTGCGAAGGTTGCTGTAGAGTAAATTCAAAAATGTCCGGAACCTAACTCCACGCCTCTTCACGGTTCGTGCAGGCAGGAATAATTTAAATAATTCGAAAATTGCATCCGGCGTCTTACCTGGTCCGTCATCGAAATCAGATCAATAGAATATGGATTGAAGCGGGAAAATTTGTGATTGAAAACTGCTGAGACTATGCGTCGCATGGAGGGCCATGTGGATACTCTTGAAATATGTTTGTGCTGTTAGAAATACTTCAGTATAACGGCATTTTTCATTATAGCAAAAAATATTGTATGCAAATCGCTGCAAAACTTGATTTTTTCAGCACTCGTTGTATTTATCCAACTCGGTAAGCCTCGTTGGATAAATTGGGGGTGACCCATTTCGCATAAAGACATTTCGCATAAGGACGTTTCGCATACGGACGTTTGGCATAATGGACGTTTCGCATAAAGCAGTTTCATACAAGAACAGGTAGCATTTTGAAGAAGGCATATAAATCTCATTATGCCAAATGTCCATTATGCCAAACGTCCGTATGCGAAACGTCTTTATGTGAAATGTCCAACCCCCGGATAAATGTACAACTCGTGCTGAAAAAATCATCATTTTGCAACTTGTTGCTTAAATAACTATTAAGCGTGCACTTTGAAGATGGCTTCCTAGTAGATAATACTGTGTTCGAATTGAATAACCAAAATATTCGAGTCCGCACCTCCCAGATTAGTAGTAAATTCCTTACGATTTTTATCTGAATTTCACAGTTTCAATGTAAATCTTTCTATTTGCTAATGAAAGGTTATATAGAAAATTTTAAAATTCTTCTCGGCTCATCAAATTTTCACTTTTTTTTGGAAAGATACTGTCAAAAATAAAGTAGTCCTTCCTGGAATAGTCTTGAAAGGATGATGATACATTTTCTTGATTTTGATCAGGGTACTGAAAATATAATTCTATTAAACACATCTAAAATTCTGCAAGAAATTCGATATGTTCATATTCTACTGTGTTTATTTTCTTTTGTGCCAAATTTTTATATATTTGTGGAAAAAAATCATGGTACAATTTTTTTCACTTCTGGACGCTAGGCAGCGACGCAATCTTGCGTCACACGCTATGTCTGAACCAGACGATTATAAAAATCGAATGTACATCGGATTTTTTCTGGCTAGAGTGTAGTATTTGGGTTATATTTTCATAATCGGAAAGTTTTAAAATATTCCATCGGTGGAATTTTGATTTTTTCCACTTTTCAGCCATTTTACATACTAAATCCCATGAAAATCAAGTTTTCAACGCATTTCCGCCCATACAAAATGTATGAGAAAAATTTCACCAATAGAATATTTTAAAACCTTCCGATTATGAAAATATAGACAAAATACTGATCTCTAGCGAGAAAAAATCCGATGTACATTCGATTTTTATAATCGTCTGGTTCAGACATAGCGTGCGTCATGAAGTGAACAAATGCTGACGAACATGCGTCTTGTCGCCTTTATTCACAGAAGAGAAGATCGATGAAGAGAAATCGATTATGTGACTTACGCCCTTATTCTAACATACGCTTGATATGCAAGGTTTTCGCTTGTGGGCCTAAGCGTACATAGTTCTTCCAAACTGTTGTCATTATCAGGAACGTTAAAAGCGACTAAGAAATGAGCCTTGGGGAAGGCTCATATAGCTTATTCTGGAAAATAGGAAGATGTTAATTGATCGAGAGTGTAGCTCGTGTACGCAAAGACTTATCTTATCTTATTAAAGCAACGCAGAACAATCGTTTGTTCCTTTACCGTGATGAAAATCGAATTGAGTATTTTAAAGCATATTGTTAATTTCATTCGCGATAGAATCTTTTTTCCCATTAAATAAAATACCATAGTTAATCAAATTCTCTTATGGCTTCAATAAGGACTGACGTTTGAGTTCATAAAATGGAATAACCTACAGCAAAATTGAAAAAATATAAACATTGCTATTGTTATACAAGTCTTAATGAAACATATAGTCTTGATTTCAAATGGAACATTTTTAATGTTGGACTTGATTGAAAATAATGTACGGTTTTTGTTTCAATTTTGTATTCTTTCCATATACTATTAGAAACAATAAAATATTTCAAAAATGCTGAGCATTCTTAAAATTATAAAATTACTTGCTATTATCCTATCCTTCACATTTTATAGATATCTCTCTATAGTCCAATACATAATTTGCAAATGTAGCTGTATTTCCATATAAGGTAACAGTAGTTAATGCACGCATCAATAGCTTGCATTTATGCTCAGATGAATCATTGACAGGTTTCAGCCGGCAGCGTGGCAATTCCAAAAGGTCATCTTTGTTTACGGACAATTTGTGGGATCGAGGTGTTTCCTGCATTTGCTATATGGTGGCCACCATGGTTGCGATGCGATGCTGCTGCCTCTTGCTTGCTCCGTGTTTGATGCTATACAGAGATCTGACCACATCAACACTTTTTGCTGCAGCTGCTGGACGGTTGTGGATAGAGAAGAGAGTTTTTTTCGCTCTCACATAGAAATATTGACATTTTTACCCGAAAGCTTTGGAATCACTCCAAAAGCAAAGTTGAGTAAGGTTTAGAATATCAATATGCCAAATATCCATTATACGAAAACGTCCACGCTTATAATAATGCAAACCGCCTTTATGCGAAATGACCCACCCCGTTAAAATTAAACATATGATAAGTGGGTTCAGAAGTTGTGATCCGTTTTACATGGAGACGTTTCACAAAATGCATTTCGCATAAGGACGTTTGGTATAATGGACGTTTCACTTAAAGAAGTTTCATGCAAGAACAGGCAGTATTTTCAAGAAGGTTTATAATTTCGTTATATGAAATGTTCATGTCTCTATGGGTCACCCTCGTACAAATTACACACATGGTATGTTGGTTAGAAAAGCCCTATTATGTGTAACATTGTTATAGAGCAAGGTTGAAAAAGTTCGAAAACTTGATACCATGAATCCACAAAAAATCCACAGAAAATTATCCACGACCTAAGAGTGGATTGCTTTGGTTTGTCATTTTTAAACGCACTGCGCGATTCAGGTAGGAAAACACATTACTGACGGTTTTGCATGAAAATGCGCTATAAATACTGCGATGACGTAATTCTCTCATCACCATTAGCCGCAAGGGTGGTTAAGCGCACGGGGATTTTTGGATAGGGCTCATTCTGCAAGCTGTTCAATCTGGCTAACCTGGTTCACACTTTACATGCTAGTTACCGGCTACTGCAGCCGGTTTTTTTTCTGTCGCCGTTCGCAGCTTTGTGGCACTTAGCTAAACGTATGCAAATTTTCACACGCACTTGATGTAGCTTTGTTATTGTTTCCCTGTAGAAGCCGGCCGTGTTTTTTTCGCTGATGCCAAAGACGACTCGGAGACTCAGAGGGATATACAGTATTGGACAGTATATTACAAGTACTTCGGGTTTCCATAAAATTTAATAGGCTAGATCTGAGTCTTAATAAGACTAATAATCTTAATAAGATATTATGATGCTTTTTCTTCATTTTTTGAGTTACGTAAATTCTTATAATTAGTTAAAAATTTTACATTAGTTGGAAATCAAGATATATCTGGAAAACTGTGAGACCAAATTGGTCTTATCATAACTGTAAATGTATTATCCAACACTGTACTTGCGGCTGAGTTCACAATACAAGAGGGCGTCACAGGTCGACTAGAACCGAGCCGCATAAATTCGATTGCGATATGTATCGGTCTATTGTAGCTACTACTGGAACGCACATGATAATTCCAACTCGCCCGAGGTATGACTTCACACTTTCCGGCCGGGTATCATTTAAATATGATCAATTTTAATTGTACTCAATTACGGCTGGCGCTGTCCGTTGCTATCAGATGAAGTTAGATCGGTGCAATTCGACAGCCGGAGGGGGCACACAGTTAGGGATTGGGGTAGTCTGAAGGTGGCAAAACTCGTTCGCGCCAATTGTTGGGAAATGCTGACAATTGTCTGTCTAGATCACTGTTCAGTTGGTTATAAAATATTTGGTGCTTCGAGTAAGGATCACAAACCTTTTTTAATAAAAATTACTTGCTTGTCATCTTAGTATTCTTATGAGCACTTCAACACTTCTTTGTCAAATTTGTCATTTTCGCATTCGAATATCACCTGCTGTAGCATGTGCAATGATACTATATGCCCAGAAAAGTCAATGAAATTTCCTTTGCGAAAAGATCTTGGACCGACAAGGAATCGAACCCAGTCCCCTTCAGCATAGCTTTGCTTTGTAGCCGTGAACGTTACCATTAGGCTATGGAAGGCCACACCCTTAGTATTGTCTTGCTGAATAGCTGCACAGTTACCAATGTGGCTGCTTCTGCATTTTATGCTACGGCTTAAAGTTCCCATGCTAGGGAGGATGATCTTCCGGAAATCTAGGAGGTTGCTGTCAGGCTTTGCAAAGCAACCCCCATAAATCAAGAAACCAAAATCAACGAGATACTACGCACCGGAGCAATAGGCGATGATAACAGTGACTACGGAACTAGCGATTGGTAGCTTGATACGTAGGACTACGGATCTCTGAACTTCATTGGTAGAAATTGATATTGCAACACTGCATACGTTTGTTGGAATGGATCAATGATAGGAACATTTATAGGTAATAAGACCATCCACCAAAGCTTTGGCAACACAAGAGCTTTCATCGTGATGGGCTATCAAGGAAATAAGGTGCAGGTTAAAATTGGCTTTTTTTAAATTCAGGCTTCAATATTGAAGAGCTGACTTGAAAAAAGATGAATTTTATGCACTGCTAGAATTGCGTGCGCTCAGGTTGGAAGAGTTTAGACTAACGAATGGAAAGTTCAGCGCCCAACAGCCAAATAATGGGAATCCTTACAATTGATTGATCCCTTAGAGAAAGCGGAGTACCAGGTATAAAGATGTGCCGGTCTAAAAACCGTTCTACCAATAACTCAACGCATTCCGTATTGGCTTTGTGTTGCGAGCTGAGATTTGTATATTATATTTGTAGTTCTATTAAAAATAATGCATCTGACAATATTTAATCTTAATAAATAAAAAAAGTATCCTAAGCTACTACAGATCTGACCTTACCAAATCCTTCAGTTGATTCAGCAAAATTGAACAACTATTCAAAAGCCGTAAACTCACGAATACAAATAGTTATAGGATCTTTATATCCGAACGCGGTCCTGTGAAATATTGGCTGCAGCAACTTCGTGGTCCGGAGCGATCGGTTCGGTACTGGAAAGTTTATCGGCGACAATAGTTCTGGGCTATCAACATTTTTGCGAAGAGTTACGATTGCTAGATTTTCCGTCGATGTTCCAGGGTATCAAGTGCAAGCAGCCCAAGTAACAATTTCAGTGCTTTTTGATCTTAGATGTTATTTATGGAGGTTTTATTAGAGATGTATTCATTCCTAACAGATTTAATAAAGCATTGCAAAGTGTCAAACGTTCTTTTCGGGTAAACCCACTTTTAAATGCTTTGTAGATATCTACAAGAGCTACCGTTAAAACTTATTTGCTGGCCACATTTGTTGATAATAAATTGTGTTTTGAAGGAGCTGTGTAGTGTCTATTAAAACCTAAACATAAAACCTCATCTTGCTTGTCTTGTCAAGGCATGGCTAAAACTTCTAAGACTACACTAAGTCATGTTAAAGCCTTCTTAAATCTCAACTGTCTGATGCATGTTATTGGAATGCAGTCTGCGTGTGGTTATCAATATCATTATGTTGATAATGATAATCATGTAGTGAATTATGGATTAATCAGAACGCAAACATAGAAATGACAAATATTCCTCCCGAAGAATTAACAGATTACCGTATAAAGCATATTTTTCCCATGCTTGCCTGAACTTCCTGTTCTAGTGGGACAACTATGCTGCACACAACTGCTGAGCTACACGAAAAAAGGTTTCATTTTTCAAGCACTTATCACTTACCGTTTTCTGCATCAGTACAACGAATCAAGCACGGCGGGCTTCATTATAACAATCTAGTCCAATAAAACAGTTAGATGCATAACGGCACAAATTTAATAAAATGAATTACATCACAAAACTGAATCTTCCGATTTGTTTACCTTATTGACAGCACTAGCTTTCCTGAGTGCATTAAGTTCAAGTCAAGGCTCCCAAAAAACCTATTTGTCTTAGTGCGGAAAAAATATTCTGATTTAGGAATATTTTAGCCAGTGAGGGTTTTGCGCACGGGTTCTTAAGATCAAAAGCGTTTATGAATGATTATATTGTTCAGAATAATCACCAATTGATCTTAAACTATCCCAGACAAGACCAGCAAGATTTAACTGGATGGAATCCATTTTTATTGTCGCGCTTCGGATTGATAATTACAATATGCAATCGATTTATGATTGAGATCAGCATGAAATCATTCTGAAAATGGAATGGAGTAAAATATTAGATAGCCAATAATAATGTCGTAACTGTGGCGCGTTGCTGTAAATCGAAAATTTTTATTTCATTCCACCAGTAAATTTTTATTGGCAGGAATTTCACGCGATCGTAAGGAAATTTTCTGCCACGCAAAAAATGATTATTTTAATTGATTATTATGAGTTGGTAGACATCTTAAGGGTTCAATATCAAAAAAAGGTTATGGTTTATAAACAACTTATCGGTTGATGTTTGTTCAATCATAAGCTCTTAACATTGGTTTTATTCCGTGTATTAGGATATCGTAAAAGATTTAATACCACTAGTTGAGCTTAATAAGGCTATACAATAGCTCTTATGAATGTTTTATAGCCTACTACAAGGGTAGATGTATTCATACGATACAAAACTAAGAAGTTTAGAAACAGTTTTAAGGTATAGTCTTAACAACCTCCTGTAGTGTGGGCCTTTTCGGGCTTAACGGAGTTTTATCAAAGGTTTATTAAGGTTATAAAGACTAATAAGTTCTAAAATGAGTTTTAACGATATGGTGGTAACAATAGCTTGTAGTATATGAAAAAACTAAAAATGTTACTTGGGAGCCCACACTTATCTGGAAATGGCGGAAAGTTGGCAGGATCTCTCCGCGGCAGGTTCCTCATGGCAGAGCGAACGAATCGTTTCAGGGATTAGGATGGGATGGGAACATCTTGACGAATGCGAGGTGACCAAATGGTGGAAGCAGCACTTTCATGAACACCTGAACGGTGTAGAGAATGCAGGCAACTGCAAAACTCACGATTGTTTACCAAAAAGTGTTTTTTCTATCGAAATTTCAAATGCTGTCCATCTCACAGGTGTGGATCAGTGGGAGAAGAAGCTCCGTATTATGGATCAAATCGACTCATATTATGAATCGACCTTCTAACTCCCGGACTGAAGCTTTTTGCTAAAATGTAGTATCAAAGCAGTTTTGCAGAAAACTTTTTTCCATAATACCACTGTCAATCGGATTGCTTTGGGGTCTTCGGTAATGTTGTTCACCGTTGAAATACCTATCGAGGTGTGCGTTCGAAATTTTTATAGAGGTCAATGGGCGACCTCTGGCGATTTTTATTTGCAAAAGTAAGTTTTCCCATAGTAAATCCCATACAAAATTTGAACGGCTGGCGCAAAAATATAGTTTCACCGATCGAGCTGAAATTTTGCACAGTTGTTATGGGACCCAAATGCAATCCAAAAAGTGGACTGGAGCGAGAATCTAAATTTTGTCCCACGCTAACCTACATACCAAGTAGCGAAGTTAATTTTATACTATTCTTGAAGTGTTTTTACACCAAGTCTATAAAACCAGTAATTCTTCAAACCTGTACTAACTCAACCATAAACTTCTCATAAGACAAAAGAAGCCCATACTATAGACGGTGTTGGAGAGCAAGTCACAAGTATTTCTTAAAACTTGTGCTCATGCACTTATGACAATCCTCAACACTTCAATAAACCTTTCACAAGTAATTCTCAAGACAAGTAGAATTCATAATATGTTCATCATGTTGGTTTGGTTAACGACAATGTTAAACATTGCAGCATACATGGATTCTCCCATCATTGTTTCTATCCCAAAGCATCGATAACCGTAACTCAACACCATCATGAAACCGTGATTTAGCTGAACTTGGGCAAGTGTAACAAGTATCACTTGAGAGTTCTTAGGCTTAAGACGATCTCGATGAAAACAAATTGGTCTTCTTTTTTTTATTCTCAATTTACTTATATTCTAATTGGAAGCTCATTTCGCCATTGGGCATCACTTGAGCGAGGATCAATTGGAATGTTGTGCTAGAGCACAACGCCTAAATTCACACTATTTTATTACCTAATCCATTTTTAGATCTGATGCTACGCTGTCTCTTTGCGCTCTCTACTTTTCGCAGGTAGAGCGAAGAGCATGCAGGGATGCTTTATCAGTCCAAGAGAGGTCCATTTGTTAATAGCCGTTGGTCGATTGCCGTGTTAATCCGGGTACAGTTGAGCATTCGCTCAGAGAAGGGTCAGATGTCAGTCCGCTTTCAGACAGCCGTGATGTTGGACGGATGTTCTTGAGTGGACTGACGAAGTTTTTTTTGTTGAAAGGGCTGGGAATCAAACCCATGACCATCCGCTTATAAAGCGAACGTGTAGCCAACTACGCCACATTGCCCCCGAAATTGATCTTCTTGAAGAATATGATAAGATTGATTCGTTTTATCTAGAAGGAGCGCAATTTGACGTTTGTTTATTAACATTTTCTGCTTTTGGAGAAAAATAAAATCCAGCTTTTGTACCTATTTTTGACCTTTTGTCTTTTGACCTTCTGTCCTTTCGACGTTTTGTCTTTCGATGTTTTTTCATAGATTCATAATTCCATTCCAGGGCGAAATATTCGCAGGAATATTTGGAAGAACACCTGCCAGAAAGCCAGCTCGAGAGAAACGTTCCTCGCCAATTTGGAGACGTCCGTCTGGAACTCTCGAAGGAATCTCTGAAGTAAACGCTAATGACAGAGGCACCAACTACATGAAAATATTGGAGGGGCAAAATTCACCATACATGATCGCGAAAAAAATGAAAAATAAAAATAATAAGTTTTTGACAATAGTTTAAGGTACACCGGGGCAAAAAGAAACGGTTGGGGCGAGGTGAAATGCAAAGTTTTGAATATGATGCCAATAAATTTTATCCGATTTTTCTTTCTGAAAAGTTGGTCCCATGTTTCTGTAATAGAACTTCTAATTATTATTAAATTTCACTATGATACATTGCCATTTCATCTTACCCCAGCCGTTTCAACTTGCCCCGGTGTACCTTATTTGACTTTTTTTTCAATAAATGCACATTTTTCTCAAAAATAAACCTTTTTTTTTCAACCCTGCGATGTTTACCGCAACTCACTTAGCCGTAATTTTCCATAATGAAACTAAGTTCAAGAATTAAATAATCCGAGTATTAACAAGTACTCTAATTTCGAATGATAGTTCTTAGGGGCATGTGAAAGCTTTAGTTAGTCTAAAGTTTTGAAGATATACCGGATATGTTGAAATAACTGGGATAAGATGAAATGGAAAGGCATAATCATGAAATGAAAATAATTAAATAAGAACATTTAACCGAAAATCATTGGCGTAAATACGGGGGTCTAAGTCCCCCTAAAAAATCAATCTCCCATTAAAAAAAAGACTACCAAAATCTATACTGCAGGTCGGACTCGATTATCCGGAGACTCGATCATCCGGAGACTCGATTATCCGGAATTCGATTATCCGGAATTTTAGGCTTGATTGTCCAGAGTATGGTTTTTGATATTCTTGTTTTTCAATTTTTATGCAAAAATTTTAGACAATTTCGTATTGCAATATACAAAATGAATGGTTTAGTAGTTTTGGAGATAAGAAAAGAGGGAGTTTGATAAAGGTTTTTTTGTGTACGCCACTGCATCTAATCATAAAACAACGATAATTCAAAAAGATAATATTTAGAATCTTTTATCGCAGATTTTAATTTTTCTTTTAGGGATTCGATTATCCGGAGGATTCGATTATCCAGAGTGAGAAAAAATCGATACTCCGGATAATCGAGTCCGACCTGTATTATAATATAAGAAGCTCTAATATAAATAAGCATAAGCAGAACTTTGCATAATTTTTAGTTCATACTTTTGACTTAAACTGATTTAAACGTGAAGCTTTTTCATTATATTCCTAAATTTAGCATACATTTGAGACAATTACTAAAAAAAAATTACGGGAAGAAATGTGGCTTCACTTTTTAACGAGATTTGTGATGCTTCGCCTCTCTGGACAAATAGTGAGGGTTCAAATAGTGCCTTGCATACCTCCTCCACCCTCTAACTTGGCGCTTATGGCTAGAGGAATTGCTGATAGAATATCTGAATTAATTCCGGTACGAAATCCAAGAAAAACTTTTCAAGATGAACGTGTTTTTTTTAATGAATTATTAAGTTTCTGGTAAAAACAAAAAAAAACAAAATCCTAGTTAAGTTCATGGCGACAATAATGGAAGTATCTATCACTGGTGAAACTAATCGTCTAGGGAAATCGTTTTTTTTTAGTGAATTATGAGCAAAAATCCCAGAAGGAATACAATGACAACTGCGAATGGGAATATCATGGCAAAATGGGCTTTGTCATGATTTTCTGCAGTAATACTTGAACAATTCCATGTAACATAGAAACGTGAAACGCCAAAATATGGTAATTTCCAAAGTTATTTCAGACTATTTAACAGAAATTTAATTATTTTAACAATATAAGCAAATTGGTACGGTTTTGATGATGAAATTTGTTTTGAGGATATATTTTAAGTATTCTTAGAAGCTTTCGGGCTGACACTGTGTTCAAATCCTTGTTTAGAACTAGAAGTATATGGATGTCTGTCAATACCATAGTGATGGACTCTGTATTTTTACATTATGTTCATAGAAATAATCATTCTTGAAACCAAAAGCTTCACAACGCGCAAATTGACAATGGTTAAGACAAACACCGTAATTTTATACATGTTACATTGATATTGATGCTCTGTCTCACCCGAATTTACGGTACATTACATTTAAACCTGTTTTAAGCGTATTTCTGGTTGAAAAGTAGTGTGTATTTATCTGCAAACATAAATTTATGAATGGAAGAAACTAATCCTGTCACAAAAGTATCGATATTTTGAGTTCCAGTTAGCGATCTTTTGCTACAATATATTCGAAAAAATCACCAATGGTGAGCTCGTTCCATTATTACTACTCGTTTTTATCGTTGCAACGCTATGCTTATGTTCTTTTCCAACAAGCTTTGAAAAATTCGTCACTACAAGTTTCGGCTTATTTCTGTTTCATTTAATTTTAATATACATATACCATATATATGTCATTGCTAAGAATAACCTTCAAATAGTTCGACATTATGAACGCCAACAAAAGACATTTTTATCGTTGTAACGTAACGCTTATAAATTTTTAAAACATCTTGAAATGGTTCGTTAGAACCGATGTCGACATATACCCTTCTTCTTCTTCTTTCTGGCGTTACGTCCCCACTGGGACAGAGCCTGCTTCTCAGATAAGTGTTCTTATGAGCACTTCCACAGTTATTAACTGAGAGCTTTCTTTGCCGATTGACCATTTTTGCATGTGTATATCGTGTGGCAGGTACGAAGATACTCTATGCCCTGGGAATCGAGAAAATTTCCTTTACGAAAAGATCCTCGACCAGCGGGATTCGAACCTACGACCCTCAGCATGGTCTTGCTGAATAGCTGCGCGTTTACCGCTACGGCTATCTGGGCCCCGACATATACCCTTATTTCTGTTTAATACAATTTTAAAATACACATATCTTAATGCTTTCTTCATTACTCAAAATTAACCTTTGAATAGTTCAATATAATGAATTTCCTTCCCCTTCCCTACTAGTTGTAAGGACAGCGCCGTTATTGATCAATAACTTGAGATGTGCTAAAATGTGCATTTCGAGAATAAGCTGAAAGGCTCATCCCTTTTGGATCGAAGTGCAATTCTTACCAGTTCTGATAAATCACGTAATAGCATCCATTGACATGTACAGTCAGTCTATGCTATGCTATGCTATGATAACTGTAAAAGTTTTTTTTCTGAGAATATTGATTATTACACTAAGGTCGAACTTTTGCCCAACCTTACTCTGCATATCCTAAAAATGTTATAGAATGAGCACTCAGTGCTCATAAAATATCATACTTGAAAGCCTCTATTCCAGTTGAAATGCCAGAAACGAAAGGAAGAAGATGTTTTGCAAACAACTTTGACTCAGTAAAAACAACTACTTTCAGCTACTTAAGCTCTTTCCGTGGAACACGTTCGAACATTGCCCCAAAAATTAGTCCACGTTCAAAACTGTGCTCACCAAAATAGCAGATCATTATTTCAGCAGTGACCTAGTTTTGCTTCTAATTCATAAATTATTTTGCACCTACCTCTCCGGTTATCTGTTTTCCACTCCCCCAACCACGGCATTGAGCCAAGCCGTTCGCTGTCAAGGTATCTTGTTTAACCCTCATCACAGCTTAAGCCAAGTGGAATTTCGTCGGTTTTTTTTTCAAGTCAGCAGTAGTAAAGTGAAGCAGCCATGTTACCACATAGCGCTCGTAAATCCATCTCCCAAATTCGATGAATGAACAGCATTTGGCGGGAAAATGGGTTAGTGTTTAGAAGACAAATAGTCCGGATGAGTGAATGAAGCATCGACTAGGCCAGGCCTGCCCAACCTTTTTGAACCGCGGGCCAAATCGCAGAAGTAATTTTGTGTTGCGGGCCACATTTTTAAACGCACAAATATACCCATGAATTCTGACAAAAGTCAGTAAATGATGTCCATAAAACCTGACAAAAATCAGTGAATGAAGTTAATTTCATTTGAAGAAATCTAAAGAAAAGATAATTGCCGCTAAGCATTCTGCTGGACATTGTGAGAGTTTCTTTCAAAATTATATAATAATCTAGTCTAGAATAATCCACCCCAGAAATTTTAGATCCTGTGAGAATAACACCCAGGTTTTTTTTTTGAATCGTACTCCGAATTCTGTCAGAATCCGACCTAATATGAATCGGAATGTCCCAAAATCCTGATCAAGCTTTTACGAGAATCTTGGTCAGAATGTCCAATATTTTACAATAACCGTGCCTAGGATTCCTTCAGAATCTTACTCATTTATCATTTTGAAATGCCACCTAGAAATCTTTGAAAATGCTTAAAAGTAATTCAAACGAAACCAGCTCATAATTTTATTATAAATTCGTTTAGTGTTCTGGCAAAATGTTACATAGCGTAATGTTGTAATCTTGCCTAGGATTCTTGAAAATTATTAATTGAATTCGTTAAAAATCCTGGCTATGGAATCCTGGTAAAATGTCTGTGAGAATCTTGCGAATGTTAAGGCTGGTTTGCTGCTGACAAGAAAAGTAATCGCCAATCAAGATACGTCGGAAAATAAACTGCATGACTGCATGAAATGGTCAATAAAATCACATTTCTTTGATCGCAGTACGCAATTGAGAAGAAATGTCATTACAAATGAGGCTCTGGGAAATTTATTGTCCCATTTAGTCAAGGAATTTCGTGTCCAGAATTCTGTCCTGAAAGTCGTGTCCAGAATTCTTTAAAAATCCAGTTCAAAATTTTGTAAATCCTGGCAAGGATGAATGTCGAAGGAAGTCATGGTAGAAACATTGTTGAAACACCCAGAATTTGAGATTTGGAATTTGAATCATTCATAAAATTAAATATCTAAGAGGGTTAAAAACCAAACAATTTAAAATTTCCTTATCAAGAATATTAGGTTGAAACTTAATTGAAATTTCAATAGGTTTAGTATGTTCTTACTTTGGGTTAGTAGAATATTCAACGGGCAAAATAAGAGAAGAATCTTCGAACCCTCCGCGGGCCGCATAAATTGAAGTCGCGGGCCAGATGCGGCCCGCGGGCCGTACGTTGGGCAGCCCTGGACTAGGCTCTTACGTAGCGGCAAGTGTCTGTTTTGATTAAACTAAACGAAACAAAACCCGAAACCCGACATCTAAAAGTGGATGACGAGCTAAACCACACTGGGGAACGCCTTCTCCGCTCCATAAGGAATCCCATTCAAAACTGAAAGATGTTTCGGAACGGAACGCTATCGGTGTAAGTAGCTGCGCTATGCTTGCTTTTGTAGTTCAAACTACCATGTCGTCACCCAAAACTGTCGACGATCGCACATTCCTTTTAAATTTCATGTGACGACGATGAGCTCTCATCTCCCATCTGGCTTCTTTGCATCACATTCAACGCTGCTCACTACTAATCTAAATTGAGTTTTTTTTTTCAGACACCGTAGGAATATTTTACAAATCCAAACTTTACTATCGTTTGGGATGCGTTGATGAGATATTTGAATGAGTTGGGCTACGATTTATGGGATGCTGATTGGTACCCCGCCCGGTTCCCGCACGGATTTGTAATGATCTGATTGAGATAACGTTGTCGATGTCGTTAGAATGTTAGAATAGCGTGTTTCATCACTTTATGTTTCAGTGTCCATAAGGTTGACCTGACGTTTCTGGCGCTTATGAACACTGGATTGAAAGGGGCGGTGAAATGAAAGGAGAAAGAGGCGTATCGTCACCGATCCATAACGAGATGATTACAGCGCTGACAGTAATTTTAACTGTTATTTTCGGAACGCTTATTAGTGCGTGATTTGTTATTGTCCAAACCCCATGAAATCAAAGCACGATTAAAAAAAAAAACTGGTAGGTTTTTTTTATTCTGAAGCATAGAACTTTGTGTCTCAAATTGTATCACATTTCAGTTCAATGATAGAGAGCTAACATTATGTCCCTACAGGCTCAAAACCTGCACTTTCACAGTTGGTTTTGTCAAATTTGTACCGAGTGGTAGCCCCACCAGCTATCGTTTTATTAAGGACTATTCATTTTATAAAGTCAGCACTTGTTTATGCTATTTCTTTTTTTATTTTTTTGATAAAAATGTAATCTGTAAAAATTCTATTTTTAAGGAACAACTTGCATGTTAATAATAAAGGATATACTAAAGGTAGAGCTTTAAAACATTAATAATAAGGACTGTTCATTTTATAAAGTGGACACTTTGTTTATGCTATATTTTTTTTATTTATTGATAAAATCGCTATCGGTTTTCTGTGCATCGTTCGACTATTATTCTACAATGCTATGAAAATATAAGATCTTAGAAAATGCTTTTGTTTGAAGAGCTAAATAGTTTTTCCAAAAACTCCTAAGAAAAGCTGTTTGTTAAAGTTTAACATTATTTTTCGTAGAACAAAAATCCTAATTTTTATGAACAAATTGTATGTTTGTATTTTTTACTATTCTACTTAAGGTATAGCTTTGAAAAAATCAATTATATTCCACCACTCTCTGACATTAGGTAGCTTTAGTGATTTACCCATTTATGGCCAAATTTGCGAATACACCATCCTTTCACTCTCAGCATAGGAGAAAAGTAAAAACCGTCTTCAAAACTAGTTTGGATTACAAGAGAAACTATATTTGTATAGACGGGAGCTAAATAGTGACCAGTTAACCATAGTCTTAAGTATAAATTTTAATGTTTATGGTAGTTTTACTGAAAAGTCTCATACTTTTAAAATCATGTACGCATATTTATCGATCTACAACAAATTGTAAACAGTTTTCTCTGAATATTTCAATCGGTAATCTCCGAATGACATATTATGAAAATAATATGTTGAAAATAAAATCGATTTGATTACAGAAGTGTTGCCAATTTTGATGATTGTCAATGTGCTTTGAAAGGTCTTCTAAGAATAAAGCAATTGTGTTTCTATTGTGCTTTAAGGTGAAGATAAATCGAAGCCAAACTTCAAAATTTGTGGGCTTCGTGGCCGTGCGGTTAGTGTTACCAAGCATTTAGCCGTATCGAGTCAAGGGGTGTGGGTTCGATTCCCGCTTCAGTCCGGAAAACTTTTCGTCAGAAATGTATTTCGACTGTGCCACTGGGCGTTGCATGCTAGTCCGTTGTCTAGTGTGGTGCTTCCTTCAAAGGGCAAATCGTCCACTGGAAGCATTAACGTGTCGGTGTCGGTGTAAAATTTCAAGAGCACAAATCTAGAGAACCGAACACCCGTTTGAGCTGAAAACTTAATCGATTGGTCACCACCAGCTAGATTAAGTTTTCAGCATACGGATGTTTGGTTCTCTAGATTTGTGCTCTTGAAAATTTGAGGTTTGGCTTCGATTTATCTTCACCTTAAATGTGACGTGGGGACTAAATAAGTAACTCTATGAAGGCGTATGTTATTTTTCATATTATTACTCTATTAGCACTTCCGTCAGGACATACTTTCAACCAAAAAATTCTACTCATATCAATTCCCTTTAAATTTAATATATTTTTCTATAAAAAATATAGGGGAAAAATGATTTTATTACATCTGTAAAATAGTTGCTTCAAAAAGAACTTGATTTTTTCCAACTGGCTTCTGATTGATGATGTTTTCGAAGAACAAGCCTTTTTTGAAAATAAAAAATATAAATTGTCGAATTTTCCAGCCAATTTCTAACAATCATTGATTCTGACAACCTCCAAAAATTGATCGTTCTAATCGTTGTTCCATATTCGTGTGAAATTTAATTATTTTGGAAAATTTTTATTATCACGACATTGTACAATACTAGTCGAACGATGTGCAGAAAACCGATTAAAATTTCATTGATAAATTAAAAAGATACAGCATGCACAAGGTGTCCACTTTATAAAATGAACAGTCCTTATTACACCATTTTCTGACATTAGGTCACTTTTGAGATTTATTATCTCAGAATAACACATTTTAAAAATAATACATGGCTAAAAAATTCGATTTCATTTAAGCAGTGTTCCCAATTTTGATTATTGTTATTGTTCTTTGAGAGGTCTTCTGTGAATAAAGCATTTGTTTTTCTATTGTGCTTGAAATATGACGTACAGACTAAAGAACCAACTCTATGAAGACGTAGGTTACTTTTCATATTAATACTGTTATATTACTTCCGCCAGAACTTCCTTTAAACCTCAAAATTCTACTCGTATGAGTTCCATTCAAATTTAAACTATTTTTCTAAAAAAAATCAATTTTTTGTTATTTGGAAATTTTTTGTTCCAAAAATATTTGGTTATTTTTTGCAGGCTTCTGATTGATGATGCTTTCGAAGAACAAGCCTTGATAACCTCCAAAAATCAACCGTTTTGAACGTTATCCCTTATAAGTGTGAAATTTAATTATTTTGGTAATTTTTTGATTATCACAACGTTGTACCAGTCGAACGATGCACAGAAAACCGATTGCGATTTCATTGATAAATTAAAAAGATATTGCATGTGTCTCAAACAAAAAAGAATCTACGACATACAACTTATGTAAAAAATTCAAATTTATGTCAGCAATAAATCACAAAAGTTTGATCTTCCACTACTCTAATATTGTAGAGAGTTAAAATTGATGCTGCATGGGCTTTTCCACTGCCAACAATATGTACAACTTACAATGGCACATATTCATGTGAATTGCAAAGATGTCATGAGTAAGGTTGTTTGCGGCACATATTCGCTAAGGTTAGTAACATTCCAATGAATAAGATATAAAAAGCTGGTACACTGTTAAATGCAAGGAAAACGGTTCAAGCCCTTTAATTACCGTATTATTGATCAATATTTTTAACAGTTGAAGTATTACCTGAGCAAAATCTTGACTGGTTGAAGACTTCTCTAATATGTCCGTCAATTGGTCAATTGTCAACTCGGTATTAGCATACGCCTATATTAATTATTTCCATTAAAAGCCCAGATTTCAGTTTTTTATTGTTGGCATTATTGGCGTAGCTATGATTTTATCCTAAAGAGGGCCAAATTCTTGTTTTAAAGAAGTATGGTCGCATCAATCACTATTTTCACAAATTTTGTTGTTTGCATAGATTTGATTTTATTTGTTTGTGATTTTGCCTCATATCGCTGTTTTTCAGTAATTTATGTAAATTTAAATTTTCTCTGCGAAAAATATGTATTCTTGGCCTAAATTAGTAAAAATCGTTCCTGAATTCTTCCAAAGATAATACGTGGAATATCCCCTGTGATTCTTCCACGCACTGTTCAGGTATTGTACCATGTGCATTCAAGAGATTCCATTAAGAATTCCTTCGGCGATTTCTTCCTCAAATTTTATCAGTCTTAACCACGGAAAATTTTTGCCAGGTTAGGGATGTAATGAACACACCCCCTTATTCTCTAAGAATATGAATATTTCATCAAATTTTTGTGCACCGTGTAAACTCATTTTATCGTACAAATTACGAACTTGGTAACCAGCTGAGGGTTACTGAAAAATATTATCATTGTGTGGTCATAATGGTATGGTTATAAGCATTGTTTAATTTGACTCCCCTAATTCACCAGATTTTTTCCTGACGTTTCTTTAGGCTTTCTGAGACTACCAAAAAAATTATAAAAGAATCTATCAAATTGTTTAAAAAATCTCTTGAAGAAATTCGCCAGAGAATACTTTAGAAATTCTTTTAAACATTTATTCAGTTCGATCCACTGCGTATGTAATAATGTAATAATCTTAATTCCAATTGTAAGTTTAAAACATCATTCAGTTGTTCATTAATAATTTCATAATCATTTTCTGGAATTTCTGATGAAATATTCAAGAAATAGTACAAGAAATTCTACACCAATATTGTTTTCAAGATCATCAAGCAAGGCTACTGTTCACAAATTCGTCAGGATATCATTAACAATTTTTCTAATGGTTCTTCTTAAAGTTTCTCTTCAGATTCCTTCAACAAATCTTTTTAGAAAATCTCTCGGCATTTCTTCAAGGATTTCTTGAAAAATTCACAGAAAAAATTATCCAGGACTAAATGACTATAGTGTAATTAAATGGTATAGTACAAAATTCGGTTTTCATTTAATTATAGGTATTCCACTAAACCGCTCGAAGGTTTAGTATAAATAAATTATTCTTCAAGGTGTTACTATAAGGATTCCTCCTAATATTCCACAAAACTTTAGTATGTAATTAACCAGTCTTCATTTGGGAAAATGTTTTAAGCGATGTCTCAGAGAAGTTCTCCGCAGATCTACAGTAGCAGTGAAAGCCGATTTTCATACAAAATGCTCAACTTTGATTTCCTGTAAGTAATCGACATGAAATTTTGACAGAAAACTACAAATATCCTACAAATTTCATTATCAAAAAAATCGAAAATTTTCACAGTAAGGTACCGGTGCCATTAGTGGACTACCTAAGCTATAAAAAATCATAACAAAATAATGAAAAGCCTTAACAGAGATCTTTTGGCGTCAACAGAAAGATTTCAATCTCTACTATATGGGAAAAATATAAAAGGAGTGATAAAACTAATATTTTAACATAAAATCGCTTGAGCCACTAGTGGTAAAAAAGCTGAATTTTGGAAAATCGACTAAACTAGAGCCGATCTATCCACCAAAAATAGCACATGTCGTTTTTATCGAAAAAAGTTCGTTTTATTCCATAATCCAATCTACTGGTACATTACAATCATTAGTACCGGCACCCTGGCTAAAAAGTGTGTCACCAGGTGCAATCGCTCAAAGTAATAGTAGTTTTATAAATTTAAATATTAGCTGTATTATGAGTGATTTAATTTATAAATGTATAAACAAGGTATTTTTTTTACAAACCAAACAGACAGTGGTTTGAGCTGAAAACTTAATTGATTGGTCACAAGCTGGTGGTGACCAATCGATTAAGTTTTCAGCTCAAACGGCTGTTTAGTTTTCTAGCTTTGTGCTCTCGAAAATTTAAGGTTTGGCTTCGATGAATCTTCACCTTAAATTGAATTCGTAACAAAATACTAAATTCCTGTCGGGAAATTGAAGAACTCACAGTAGAATTTTTGAAGCTTCCTGACGAAATTACTGCAAAAATAGTTATTCTTTTTTCTTCGTCTCTTATAATGCACAATTATTTATGTTAAAGCGGATCGAATTTACAAACAAAATTTTGAGAGGGACTATTTTTAAATATTGTGATTGAACTGTAAAGATACAATTTGAAAATATTGACGGTATTTTTAAAGATCAATGCCAAAGATCGCTTGGCAACACACTGCTCCAACAACGCTCACAATGACAAATAATTTATAGTTTGTAGAATAAAGTAAACCTTTGGCAAGTCTACTCTTTATAGTGTCGAACCATTCATAGTTTTTTATACAAATAAAAGTAAAAGGAAAGGGGTGTGTTTTTATAAAACTATGTACTATGATGAATAAAATTGTATACAGACACACTTACAGTTACAAACCATTCATAGTTATTTGAATAATCAAATCTACAAAACATTTTCACCGTTGTAACGATAAAAATGTGTATTCATACATATTTAACAAATTTGAAATAAATGCATGAAACGAGCTCACCAATTGATCCTCCATCCTTGACAAATCACTTTCAGCTTCACTTAACGTATACGGACTAACTGAAAAACAAAACCACTTTGGAGACGCTGGAAAAACAACACTTTTGCTCTCCACACAAACAAAATTTGGAAATTTCTAAAAGACTTCCTTCTAAAAAGAACATATTCTAGGATACCATTAGTACCGTTAAGTCACCTACCACCGTGCGGCCTACATTAACCGTGGACATATACATAATTCTACAAAATATTTATACAATTTTCATAAATTATTGTGTTGTTGGCAAAACAAAATAAAACAGATGAAATGAAATAGTTATTGTCACAATGCAGTATGAAAAACTTAGTTTGTGTAGTCAAAATCATGTGAATTCTGTTTAATTATGAGATTTTTAAATACTCCTAGTAGAAACGCCAGAAATTTACATATTTCATTTTGTTAGAGTATCGATTATTTCATAATTTAAACATGTTATCACTGTGGATATTACTAGTAAGATGGATTTTATCGTATAAGCCATGAGATTTCATGCAAATTTGAATTTTATATTGTGTTTCAGTCGAAACACAAATGCACGGTGAATGGAGCCTTTTCTATATGTTATTGGATTTATTGTTATGTCGTAATGTAACTACTTCATGTTTGGGTTTTAAAGTGAATATTTAATGATTTGGACAATACAGTGAAACCTCCTATAACGATTGTAATGGGAAAATTATGATTTAGCCATTTTTATAATTTTCTATGGCTTTTATTGTGAACTAAGATTTGAATACCCTTATTGCACACTACTAGCAACAACATGCTTCACCAACAACGTTTCTTCAAGATACATAATTAAATCATGACGAAAATATATGCACGGTAAATGGTGACATATAACAGTACACGCTATGGAGTCAGTAGTGTTGGATCCGTTGAATCTGTTGCATCCTCCTTGTGAGCGAGCGACGGAACCCGGATCCATTGTGTCCGGTTTGCGTATTGTGGAAGAAAAAACGAAGTGTGCCGGTGATAAAAAAAAAACAAACGCGTCAGTAGAGTTTGATACGTTGAACTAAAGAAACTATAAGCAAAGAAGCGAAATGTTCCAATTGGAATTCCAAGTTTACTGTCAATGGCATTCCAATCGAGCAGGAGATTTGTCAAACACTTTTTCACACAAGCTGAAAACGGCTCACAGAAAAATGTTACCGCCCACGAAAATTTTGCTTCTTCTGAAGTAGCATTTTTTCTAAATACATGAGTGTCGGTTGCAATTTTCATGCTTTGCATAGAGAATGCTCTACTCATTACATTGGTTTTCCACACATTCAGTCAATTTTTCATTCGTTACCCAAACCTGTGAAAATTCAACACATAAAACCTGTGACTCACTTTTAGCGTGGGATTCAACATTGGCAGTGCTGCCTAATAGATTTGGCATAGTTGCTAGCTGATTTATTTTGAATATGATCAGTTTTCGTCTCTTTATAATTTAGACTCTTTACGTTGAACCTGTTTATGCTCCTGTCGAGCGAGCAACGAACTCAGTATCGTGTCTGGTTTGGACAGTGCGGTCATTCGTGTATATGCTCACGTATTCATTTCAAATTATATATTTATCGTTTACCAAAACGAATCCTTTCCCATATCCAAACTCCCATTGTTTTCTTGTGGAAGTGCAGAGGACTCCTCGGCTTCTGTACAGCAAGTAACACGTCAAAATTTCCCTCCCATTCCCAAATTGACCTGCATTCGGACGCAGCCGGCGCCGGTATTGTTTATTATAATAATAAGAGCACCAGTGTTACTGATCCCGAGTAGAGTATGTTGGTTCCCTGTGTAAGTACAGCAGTTCTTGCAATAACGGAGTAGCAACCAGTGGTGGAAAAGTTCGCATCACGAAGCAGCTCACGAGTGTATACCAACGCATAACAAACATCACAGACTCGGGATCTGGCTAGGTGTGAGTAAGCCCGCACCCGTCTGCTCGGGAGAACATGTCAAAAGAAGTAGCAACAAGCTCGCGAGCGTTTACTCGCGAGTAACCGAGCAAGGTGTGATTTATTATGGTTTTGACAGACAAATTAATTGTATAACCATCATATCGATAGTAAACTACTAGTTTGTAGTCAAAAGCCCTTGAAAACCGTAAATCTCGGAGGGTAAGCAGCTTTTTTCCCAAAAGCACAATATGACTCTGAGCAGTTCCGAACACGTTCGCGAATCACTTTTTGCGTCAGTTACTCGGGAGTCGACAGATGCGAGTAAGCCAGCGCTTTGACGCTCGGGAGCGTTTGGTTTTGTTTTTGTTCCAGTTCAGATGAAGCGTTCGCCACTTTCCATCACTGGTAGCAACTGCGGGCGGTCAATCATGCTCATGCTCATGCTCATGCTCACATAGAACAGTACACGCTATGTCTAAACCAGCAGATTATGCAAATCGAATGTATCTCGGATTTTTCTCCGCTAGAGTTCAGTGATTGGGTTAAATTTTCATAATCGAAAGGTTTTAAAATATTCCATCGGTGAAATTTTGATTTTGAAGAAGGTGAAATTCAATTAAATTTTAAATCAATAGTTTTATACCTATAATTATGGCTACATCATATATAGAAATAAAACATAGAATGTTTGAAAGACGGGAAAATTTGAGCTAAATATTCAAAATCTTCAGCAGTGGTGGAAAAGTTCGCATCACGAAGCAGCTCACGAGTGTATACCAACGCATAACAAACATCACACACTCGGGAACTGGCTAGGTGTGAGTAAGTCCGTACCCGTCCGCTCGGGAGACATGTCAAAAGAAGTAGCAACAAGTTCGAGAACGCTTACTCGCGAGTACCCGAGCAAGGTGTGATTTGTTATGGCTTTGACCGATAAATTAATTGTATAACCATCAAATCAACAGTATACTACTAGTTAGTAGTCAAAAACCCTTGGAAACCATAAATCTCGGAGGGGAAGCAGCTTTTTCCCATTATGCCAAACGACCATTATGCCAAACGACTTTATGCCAAACGGCTTTATGTCAAATGACTTACCACCACTCTATGCCCCATTTTTTTCGTGTTGATTTTTTAACTCCTCATTCTTCTTCTTGACATAACGTTCTCACTGGGATAAAGCCTGCTTTTGAGCTTAGTGTTCAATAAGCACTTTCACAGTTATTAACTGAGAGCTTCCCTTGCCAAAGCTGCCATTTTCGCATTCGTATATCGTTTGGCAGGTTCGATGATACTCTGTGCCCTGGGAAGTCAGAGACATTTTCTTTACGAAAAATTCCTCGACCGACCGAGAATCGAACCCAGACATCTTCAGCATGGCTTTGCTTTGTAGCCGCGGACTCTAACCACGCGACTAAGGAAGGCCCCATTTCAGTTCCCTAGACAGAGTAGATTTCAGTGGGCAAGAATCTACTAAATACATTACTGAAAACTATTTCAATTTCGTCAAGCATTAATTACAAGCCCATTTTGGTCTTCTTCGACGCTTCTAAACGTCACCGATCAAATTCGCAAAGCAGCCAAAAAACCATATAAATGCTATTTTAATTTTGGCACGTTCCAATAGACGCCATCCGTCCGCTGACTTGACTTACGACTCGGCTACAATTCGTTCGTTTCCGAAGCATCAATAAAACATGAATCACTCACACTTGATGTTCCATCGTCGCCATCGGCATAGGCATAAGAAAGAACGCCTTTTGATGCCAGGAACCCGATCATAAGTAGTTAACTAAATTATAACAGCTAGAGATATTTTGTTAAAAAATCAGCTGATAAGGTACTAAATGACATCAGTTTTTTCATCTATGTCAACAGATGACTTATTTTAGGTTGCATAAATTGCATCACTTCCTTGGGTCCTTCCTTAGCCGAGTGGTTAAAGTCCTCGGCTGCAAAGCAAAACCATGCTGAAGGTGGCTGGGTTCGAATTCCGGTCGGTCCAGGATCTTTTCGTAATGGAAATTTCCTTGACTTCCCTGGGCATAGAGTATCATCGTATCTGCCACACGGCATACGAATGCGAAAATGACAACTTTGGCAAAGGAAGCTCTCAGTTAATAACTGTGGAAGTGCTCATCGAATCACTAAGGTGAGAATCAGGCTCTGTCCCAATGAGGACGTAATGCCAAGAAGAATAGAAATTTCATCACTTACCAAGGTGAATCATAACTGTGTAGCTTTTGAATCATACCCACTATCAAAACTTCTTCCAGTAACAACTATGGAGATGCTGAGGTATACTCGGTCTTTAGTAACAATAGATGTCACATTAATAATCCTTCCTTCCCTAGATGAGTGTAACGACGTGGTCGGCGCTGTTATTGAGATTACTGAGTTTTGGGTGCTCGAAATTGTTCACTGGCGATGGTAATCAAATCCCAAGTTCCGTCTGTTGGTTCCTTGTGTAATGTCGATTGTTCTGGTCAATCACGGAATAGCTGATTGTGAATAACAATTGTGTTATTAATTTCTGATCGGGAACCAACGGATGGTATTCAAACCGGGTGTGCAGAGCCGGTGCAACGAAGAAAATTACAGGGGAAGCCACAGAAAACAGCAATGAGCAAGCATATTCGACATTCGTTCATACCTACAGAGGAACGTGTGGATGCAACAAATACCTACTGCCTACTTCAATGGTACAAAACGAAAAACTAAAATATTGAAACAAATTACAGCTCACCGCCGAAAACCAACGAGGAGATCGAGCTCGACAGATTGAACATGGATTGAGAGATTTCTGCTTGGCTAGCCGGTTTCATTCGCGACTGGCTGGTTGGTTTTTCGTTTGGAAGATTTTTCAATGTCTACCAACTCGAATGCATGCAGTGGAGAGGAGGTGGATTAAATCCGTTGCAAAGAGGTGGAGGAGCTGGTCCCCGTCCAAGTGGAAAGTGAATCATGTTCGCAAGTACTTATGCAGTTAGCACTCAGCTGGTTGAGAGAGATTTATGTTCGTCCAACCCTAATCGTAAGACCTTACGTCCGGCGAGTGCGGATATGTATGTGGGATTTTGGTTTTCCTTCGAAGTTATGGTATTTCATTGGATTTGAAATAACACCTGGTATGGATGATTGCTAATACGCATATAATTTTGCGTGGGTTACAGCTCACATTGATAATTAATCTAGCCTAGCCTATTTGAAAATAACTTCTGACGATTAGACAATGCGTATCGTACTCTTGAGCTGTTCATACACAAATTCTTTTTGCTGACGGAAGTTTATGAAAATGGATGAAACAATAATACAATACTTTTCAGTGCTACTTTTTGAACCTCTTGATTCCATTAAATCAAATTCCGAGCAGCAAATCGAAGCAGCCTCTAGGCCAAGTTCTTCAATCAATTGGAAAAACAAAAGGTGCGTCAGTATTTTCGAATTTGCCGCATTCAGGCAGAAGATCTTGAGCTGTATGGGAACTAGGAACTAGCAAGGAATCAAGGATTCTTTGCAAATCGCAATTCAAAGGAAACTGCCGCGTATTGCCGGAAACCCTTGAAGATCGCGCACTTCTTTTCGAACATCTTGAAGAGAAGAGACTCAATTTCTTTACTTATGACGACGAAACTGAACGTTTGTTCAATGTCAGCTTAAAAGGTCTCTCAAGTCACCTGAAAAGATGAAAAATGGAATAAATGATTTTCTTGGTTTTCCACAGTCCAAGTAATCATTATTGAAAATATAATCCAACCAGAATTATTGAGAAAAGTCTTTCTCTACAATACTATTTGGTACAGTAACAACATTGATCTGCTTTATAAATAGTTGAAATTGTGTTACACGATAAGAACATTTCCAAAACCTTGAGGTAATTTCCAAAACTCCTCTCAGCGCCATCGGTATCAGCAGTGGGGTCATGGCACCAAACATTGGCGTATGAATGATAAATGAGTGGTTTGTGGTGACTCTTCTCACGCTATTGACGACTGTCACCAAAAAGTCTCAAAAGCGTGAGCGCTAGTGAGAACTTGGAAGATTTTTGAAGAAATCCCAGAATAATGATTGGAGGAATCTCACGAGGAGTTCCTGGACGAATTCCTGGGTAAACTACTGCTAAAAGAATTGTTGTTCTAAATCTGAAAGAAACTGTTTGAAGAATCACTTGAGAATTTTCTAGAGGAAACTCTAAATAAATTATTGGACAGAATCTCTGCAGGAAACCCTAAAAAAATGTCGGAAGGAATCTCTAAAAGAAATTCTCTAAGGTATAACTTGAAGAATCCATTGAGGAATTCCTGAACAAGGAATCATCTGAGTTACAGTGACGTAGCTAGAGTTTTCGGGTCTCAGTGCGGAGTCAAACTCGGGGACCCTTTAAAATAGGGGTGTGTGATTTGGGTGCTATTCAAAGAGCACGTGAATCGACAAAATCCAACATAGTGGGCTGGTTGCGGCTAAGTATTTTAAAATATGAACTTAAAAACCTCCTGCTTGGAAAACGTGATCAAAAACAGACTGATAGGAAATTACATTTTAAAAAGGATTCCTCAGAGAATCCAACCACTAATTTTTCAGAGGGTTTTTTCAAAAACTTCAGTGGGAATTTCTAGTGACATTACGCTGAATATAACTTTACTTATTTAATGATTTTCAGATAATGACATTCACGTGTTTGCTTAAAGTTTCCTTCAGTTCAAAACTCGAAGATTTCTTCAGGAGTACATTACGCGATTCATTCACAAATTTCACAAGCAATTCCTCCAGATTTTCGTTCGGGATAGAAGAAGTCAACAAATTAAGGATTAAAAAAATACCCTCTGAAACTCCAGGGATTTTTTTAAGATTCATTTTTCAAGAAAGTGAACTTTTTCGGAACTTCCATAGAATTAAAAAATAACTTCTGTGTTTCCTTTAGGAATGTTTTTGAATTTCCTTCTATTTTCAGAGTTTCTTTAAGGTGAAGATGCAACGAAACCACACTTCAAATTTTCAAGAGTACAAATCTCGCATAACTTGTGATCCCGCCCTCAAATCTATTGGTAGCCGAGTGTGTAGCTGCTTGTTTCTAAGCGAAATAATGGACCAGGATGAAAACTATCACCACTGGGAGATAGAGGAGGATTTTCATCCGTAGCATTGTTGAATAACGTTGTAAATCCATTCGTTTGCTCGGTAACAACAAGCTACACACTCTGTTACCAATGGCTTTTAGGGCGAGATCACAAGTTATGCGAGAAATCTAGAGAACTAAACAACCGTTCAAATTGAAAATTCGATCGATTGGTCACTCGATGGTTGTATTGTAAACTCGTATTGAACTCGTAGTAGATTTTGTGGAATAATCCCTGGTAGAATTCATGTAACAATTCCTGTGGTAATCTGTGGGGTAATTCCTGAAGAAGTGATCATAAATTAAAATAAAGTGATACTGAAATAAATAACAAGAAAGCTTTTCTTGTTTTATTACTCTACACGAATTATTGCAACCCTAGAACAAACCTATGTATAATTTCTTGGAAGTATTTCTGTAGCAATATTTCCCTTGTTATTACTGAAATGGTAATAACTGAAAAAATCGGTAGAACTGAAAGAAACATTCTAGAAAGTCCTCCTGATCAGTGGATTACAACAGTGTTGTAACAGATTTTACTCAATTAGGGCGTTTTTCCTAACAAAATATGTTATAATTTTGGCTGGTTAGTATTTAAAATAACAAAAAATATAACAAAATCTTCTCGACACTAAAGAAATGTGAAACAAAATATGTTATAATTTGAACAAAAATGTTACTTATTATGTTTCAAATCAAACAAAAATATAACTCATGTTATAAGCAAATTTTTTTTATAAAACATTGTGTTATAATCATGTTTTAAATTGAAACAAATTTGAAACAGCCTTTGTTATTATAACTGATTTTGTTTTAGGTACGTTCTAAATTCTTCCACCAACCCAAAGTGATTGTAACAAAAATTGAACAAAATTTGTTATTTGTAACAAATTTTGATATAATTGTGCTACAGTTTTGTTGTAATCCATTGGTCGGGCTGTGAGAATCACATTGTTATCAAATTGTGAATAAAATTATCTTAGCATAGCTTGAGAAATTATTTAAACATTATCAAACCTAGCTCCAGAGAGAAACACTAGAGGAATCTTCATAGTAATTTCTGGAGAAATCCCTGGACGAGTTTTTTTATGTATTCCTGATAGACTCTAGACAAGCCACTAGAAGAATTCCTGAAGCTCTTCCATGACGAATTTGTAAACCTATGAAATATTTATCTTTCGAGTACAAACATATGCTTTCCATCAATATGATTGGATGCTAAAGGGGCCCTTTTTAAACCTGACTTTCCCTTTCCTACAGATTTAAGTTTGTAAAAGCTGAATTTTTACTGCTACGGAAAATATGTACTATGATTTGGGGGCCCCTGTGAAGCTACATTACTGCTGGGTTATTTTTGAAAGATTCCTGCAGAAAACCTGAAAGGATTCTGTACGAATTTCTGGTAAATTCATGTAGGTGACGCCTAGAAGAATCTCAGAAAAACAAGTATTACCGAAGACCTTTGGGGTGGTCCATTAATTACATAAGACAATTGTCGTAGTTTTTTCAACCCCCCCTCCCCCCATGGTAAGATTTTTTGTATGAAAATAAAAAATAAATTGTATGGCGCGTAAGAAATCTCAGACCCCCCCACCCCCATGAACCCTTACGTAATTAATGGACAGCCCCTTTAGGAAGAAACTCCTGGAGAAATTCCTGGGACTCTAGCAGCCATATTCGGAAGCATTTTCAGAGAGATTTTCATAAAGAAATCCAAGGAGAAATTTTTAGAGGATCATAGGAGACATAACTTGAAGAACTCCTAGCAGAGTCCCTGAAGGAACGCCTGGAGGAATAATACCTGCACGAATATCTGGGGCAATTTCTAAAGGTAATCTTTGAAGGAGTTTTCGAAGATAATTTTGTAGGGAAACCGAGAATATTGTCTGGAAAAGTCTCTTGAAGAATCCATGCAAGATTCTCTCGAGGGAATTTAATAGCAATTCTTGAAGGAAATTTTGTACGAACCATTGAAAGATTTTTAAAAGAAATCTTGAAGGAATCTTTGGAAGAACACCTAGAAGATTCTCAGGAAAAAAATGTATTACTTGGGGAATTTATGAAGAAATTTGTGGTATCCTTGCAGAGGTTTCCTAAAAAATCCAAGTAGAAAATTCTGAATGATCGTTGGAGACATAGCTTGAAGAATTCCTGGAGAAATCCCAGAATAGAACCTTGAAGGAATATCTAGAAGACATTCCATAAGGAATATTTTGAAGAATCCATTGTGGAATTCCCCAACAAATTCTGAAGGAATAACCTGGTTTATTTGTGAAGGATTTCTGGAGGGAACCCTAAAATATTGTTTGAAGATATTTCTTGAAAAAAAAACTGAAAGGATTCTGGACAAATTCCTGGAAAAAATATTGTAGCTGACGCCTAGAAGAAATGAGTATTACTGGAGGACTTGATGAAGGAATTCCTGGAACCCTAGCAACCATATTCGGAGGCATTTTCAAAAAACCACCAAGCGGTTTTTGTAAAGAAATCCAAGAAGACAATTTTGGAAGATCATAGGAAACATAGCTTGAAGAATTCATGTCAGAATATCTGGAGGAACCTATGAAAGAGAACCTGAAGGAATCTCTAGAAGGAATTCTATAGGAAATAACTTGAAGAATGCATTGAAGAAACCCCGGACGTATACCTGGAGCAATTTCTGGAAGAATCGCCTGAGTTATCTTTGAAGGATTTCTGGAAGATTCTCTGGAGGAAATTCTGAAATATTGTCTGAAGAAATCTCTTGAAGAATCCCAGAAAGGATTCAGAACAAATCTCTACTACTCTATTCTTAGCAAAATTCTTGTAGGCATCTCTAGACAAGAATACTACAGGAATCTCAGAAAAAAGTATTACTGAATGACTTAAGGAAGAAACTTCTGGTAAAATTCCTGGAACCTTAGAAAAAAAAAACAAGTATAAAATTTGGGAGGATCATAGGATTCCTAGAGGAACCACTGAATGACATCCTGATGGAATGCCTGGAGGAATCTTTAGAAAAAATACCACAACAAATAACTTGAAGAATCTAGTCAAGAATTCCTGAACGAATACCTGGGACAATTTCTGAAGGTAATCTCTAAAGAAGTCTTTGGAAGATTCCTTGGAGGAATACCTAGAATTGCAAGAATACCTGGAGGGAATTTGAAAAAATATTCTCGGAGGAAATTTTGTAGAATTCTCTGCACGAATTTCTAAAGAAATGCTTGAAGGAATCTCGGAGGACGCCTAGAAAAGGCTCAGAAAAATATTACTGCGGGAATTTAGGAAGGAACTTCTGAAGAAAATTGAGGAATCTTTGCAGAGATTTCCTATAGAAATCCAAGAAGAAGATTCTGGAGAATCGCACGAGACATAGCTTGAAGAAATCCTGGAGGAACCCCTGAATGAAATCCTGAAGGAATGTCTGGAGAAATCTCTAGAAGAAATTTAATAGGGTATAACTTGAAGAATCCATTGAGGACATCCCGGATGAATACCTTGAAGAATCTCTGGAGGAATTGTTTGAATTATCTTTGAAAGATATCTGGAAGATTTTCTGGAGAAAATCTTGGAAAATTGTTTGGAGAAATCTCTTGAAGAATCCATGAAAGAAACTGAGAAATGTATGCACAAAATCCTACGAAACACCAAGAGCTAAAGAAATCTAAGGAGATAATTTTTGAGGGTCATAGTAAACATACTTCGAAAAGATTTCAGGAGGAACCTCTGAAAGAAATCCCGAAGGAATGCCTGAAGGAATCTCTATAAGAATCCCTGGGAGCGATTCTTGTAGGAAATGTTGTAGGGATCTCTCGGAGTTGTTCCTGGACATATCCTTGGAGGAATCCTTGAAGGAACTCCAAGAAGACTCTTCAAATGAATTCCAGAAAGAATCTCAGGAAAAATTTCTAGAAGAATCCTTGAAAAACAAACCTGTTGGAATTGCATGAGAAATTTTTACTGGAATTGTTAAACAATTTATTGGTGGATTTTTTAGAAAAATATTTAGGACAATTTCTGATGGGATTCCAGTAGGAATTGAATCGCTGATTGGATTTCTCAACGAATCCCTAGTGGAATTACCGATCCTTATGGGATAACTTAGATAATTCATTGAGGAATTCCTGGACAAACACCTGGGGCGATTTCTGAAGGATATCTCTGGAGAAGTTCTTAGAGAATTCTTTGGAGGAAAACCTAGTATATTGGCTGGAGGAGTCTCTTGAAGATTCCATGCAAGAATCCATGGGAGCAATTCTTGTAGGAAATGTTGTAGGAATCTCTCTGAGTTGTTCCTAGACATATCCTTGGAGGAATCCTTGAAGGAACTCCAAGAAGACTCTTTAGAAGAATTCCAGAAAGAATCTCAGGAAAAATCCTTGAAAAAATAAGCTTTTTTGAAATTGTTTCAGAAATTCTTACTGGAATTGTTAAACAATTTATTGGTGGATTTTTTAGAAAAATATTTAGGACAATTTCTGATGGGATTCCAGTAGGAATTGAATCGCTGATTGAATTTCTCAACGAATCCCTAGTGGAATTACCGATCCATATGGGATAACTTAGATAATTCATTGAGGAATTCCTGGACAAACACCTGGGGCGATTTCTGAAGGATATCTCTGGAGAAGTTCTTAGAGAAATCTTTGGAGGAAAACCTAGTATATTGGCTGGAGGAGTCTCTTGAAGATTCCATGCAAGAATCCATGGGAGCAATCCTTGTAGGAAATGTTGCAGGAATCTCTCGGAGTTGTTCCTAGAAGTATCCTTGGAGGAATCCTTGAAGGAACTCCAAGAAGACTCTTCAGAAGAATTCCAGAAAGAATCTCAGGAAAAATCCTTGAAAAAATAAGCTTTTTTGAAATTGTTTAAGAAATTCTTACTGGAATTGTTAAACAATTTATTGGTGGAAATTTTTGAAAAATATTTAGGACAATTTCTGATGGGATTCCAGTACGAATTACTGGTGGAATATCTAATTGAATCGCTGATTGGATTTCTGGACGAGTCTCTAGTAGAATTACCGATCCTTATGGAATACCTGAGACATCCCTCATGACCCCTCCCCCTTTTCTGGGGAACGGAAAAAGCGTCGACACGAGGAGTAAAAAATTGGCATTATATGGAAAGATCCCGATGAGCTAGAATGTTGGCGTCTTCGACAAAGTTGTGACGTAGATCAAGGGTACATGGCAATAAAACATCTAATTGAGAATTTATCCGCTAGGTGGCGTTAGTGAAAATTTTCTTCAGTCATCTGTATCTCAATATCCTTATCAGCTAGAAAGTTGGTGACTTGAACAAAGTTGTTTAGCAGATCAAGGACTATTTAGAAGTGAAAAAAACTAGTCAAGAATTTATCCACTGGGTGGCGCAAGTAACAAATATTTTTCAATCGGCTATATATCAATATCCTTATTAGCTAGAAGCTTGGTGTCTTCGGCAAAGTTGTTTAGCAGATCAAGAGCTATCTTGTAGTGGAAATTCTGTTTTGAAACACATTCACTAGGCAACGCTAGTAATGGTTTTTCTTTACTCTTCTATATATCAAGAGCCTTATCTGCTAAAAGAATGATGTTTTCGGCAAAGATGTTCAGCAGGCAGATCAAGAGCTATCTGCAGGAGAATCTAGTTGGGAATCGATCCGCTGCAGCGCGCTGGATGATGCTTGTATTTTCTACTGTTATATGTCTCAAGATATTGATAAGCTAAAATATTGGTGGAACCAAAGTTAATACTACGTTTCGTCCAACAGAAATCTCAAGATTGTGATAAGCTTGAAGGTGTGAGAGTGACTTCGGCAGGCAGACTCATGACTCTTTGGCAGTTTAGAGTATAATTGAAAGATCATCCGCTAGGTGGCACTAGTAATAAAATTGATTTAATCTTTGTATCTCGAGATCCTGATCAGGATTTTCAGCAGATTCAGCAGGGATCTCCGGCCGAAACAAAATTCATTAGGAATTCATCCAGTAGTTATTTTTAACATTCTGTTTCTAAAGATCCTGATGCGCTAAAGGTTTAGTGTCTACAGTGAAAACGTTCAAATTTGCATCTGAACAACGTTTCCAAAGACACCAACTATCTAGTTTATCTTAAGATGCACTTCACCTGCAAAACACCTTTACCGAAAACAGCAACCTGATAGCTAATAAGAATCTTTAGATATAGAAAATTGAAGAAAATTTATTACTAGCGCTATCTAACGGCGGAATTCTCAATCAGATTCATCATCGCCAGATAGCCTTTGATCTGCTAAACAGCTTTGCCCAAGACACCAACCCTCTAGCTGTAGATCCTTAAAATATAGATAATTGAAAAATATTTGCAACCAGCGCCACCTAGCGAATAAATCATCAATCAGATTTTTCACCTCCAGATAGCCCTAGATCTACTGAACAACACC
Source organism: Aedes aegypti (assembly GCF_002204515.2). Taxonomy (NCBI): domain Eukaryota; kingdom Metazoa; phylum Arthropoda; class Insecta; order Diptera; family Culicidae; genus Aedes; species Aedes aegypti. The sequence goes on along the minus strand of NC_035109.1, from coordinate 222,021,193 downwards.
AACCTTCTTCTTGAGATACAGATGATTGAATAAAATTGTCACTAGCGCCATCTAGCGGATAAGTTCTCAATTAAATAGGATTTTACATCACCATATAGCCCTTGATAGGGATCTTTAAATATCCGTGTAATACCATATTGTATACCGCTTCTGTCCATGTTTTTTCTGTTCCCCAAAAAAGAGGGAGGGGTTAGAGAGAATGTCTCAGCCTCAGCCAAGGATTGTAAGCAGAGTTGCCTATTATCAATCATATCAGCTGATGGCTGATGGTCTGAAACTATCACTATCACTTGCGAGCTATCAATATCACTTTGATTTGACAACCAACAGCACTGCCCATAACTGCAAAACAGTCACATTCGACATTTTTGACAAAATGGAGTTAATACCATGGAGAGTCATCAAATGTTAAATACTTTCGATCAACTTACTGAAATCTGTGAAATTGTTCTAGAAAATTCGAAAAAAATACCAAGTTGTTTTGTCACATTGGTAATTATAACCGCATAACAGTCACATTGAGAATATAAAAGGGCCTCGTAATGTGATAGCAATGAAATTTCTATCAGAATTATTTTCTGACAATTCACCTAGTATGCGATATGAGTTGTACAAAATATCAGCCTCAAATAAGTACTTTTGAGTTCCTGGTATTTTTTACAAATTTTTGTTTCCTCCCATACTGCCATAAAATGAACACTTGGTATTCCATTTACTCAATGCCTACTTTTGTCGAATGTTACAAATATGCAGTTATGGGCAGAGCAGTGATGCGACAACGCACTCTAGATCATAATCACTGCGGAATGAGTGATCACGTGGTAATTATCCATGCTCTTACTGTTTTTCAGTGACCAACAAATAGTTTCAACCTATCTGCAACACTGTAAAAAATGTCGTACTGGTAAATGGCCATTTTGAATCCTTAGTTTAAGGCTAAACTTAACCCATCAGTGATATTCATAGTCTATCGCCATCAATGCACTTGTGATGGAGTAGACAGCGTGATGTTGATATGATGTAGATTGATCCGAATTGTATCGCAGTCGGCCTGTACAAATCAGCAAATTTTAAGCGTTGATAGTGACAGCGAGCAACTCTGATTGTAAGACCACCTAACCGGATGTACTTCATTTTTTTTTAATTAATTGATCCACTGACCTCCAAATTGTGGCCATTTTAAAAGTCAAGGTTTGTCCCTAGCTTTTGGGTGTTCAACAAATGTGTAAAGGAGTGATTCAATAGTGATTTTCACGTAGAAATCAAACACGTTCTGAATTTTTTTCCAGGTCTGAGATTGAATTCTTAGAGAATTGAGTATATCTCTCACTCATCGCTCTCTGTAGCGGACTTTGGGGCAAGTGTGCTGCATTTTTATAAAAAACTACAACATATATTTTATTTTCGAGCTTAAAAATATGTTCCCTTATAGTTCACAATACAATGATCAAAATACGACTAAAATTGCTCTGTTTTTCACGTATTTACATCGATTTTTGTATGAAAAACTAAATTTCAGTGGTTTTTTATAAGATTATGTTGTTTCTAAATAGCATAGTAAAAGGTAAATTATTAACAGATTTTTCTAACGCACTGTATTTCGTGAAACTATTCAAATGTGTAAGTTAATAGGATAGTTGAACGAAAAAAGAATTTAGTTTTACATACGATTTCCATTTTGGTTTAAATCTTCTTATTGGAGCAAGTGTGGCACCTATTTGGTAAACGTAATATGTCGGATTGAAATTTATAAAAATGTAAGCATTATCAACTAAATCATAATAATGTACCAAATAAGGCACCAGTAGTGGTTTCCGAAGTATAGTAGGGGAATAGCTGACAGTTTTGATCCCAAAGTGATTTTTTTCTCCAAATATTTAACAATAACATGTTTTTCGGCGTGTTTAGTACCGTTTCACTTATCTACATCGAGATTTTAGAGGTGATTAAGTGAAATATTATACAACTCCGCAATATAAGGGTAACACATATATCGTAATTGACTAGTAGAGTTCCGCATGTGATGAATCTTGTTATAAAGCATCCCCTTATGACGGTAAACTTAAAAATATGTTTTTAACTGTCAATCAGCCTTTGTTTTGTAAGCAATATTGCACTTGCTTGATCGTGCTTAAAAATCAAATAAGAAAGAATGCAATGCTTAGTTTTGCTTCAATTGTTAATATAGAAATGTTGAAAACTAGATACCCTTAACAACCCATTTTTGTGATACAATTGTTGCAATCTTCTATTGCTATGACGAGTGTTTTGAATATTCAGGTACGGTTAGGTTAAATTAATTGAAAAAGGTGTTTAGTGGAATGTAATAAAAGCCTTATTTAATTTTACCAAATTGGCATAATAGTGCAGTCTAAAACAAAACACTTAGCTATAAAATATGTATGTAGATATTATTTGAAATGATACTAATAAAAAAATTAAACAAATCTTCTAATCAACTTTCGATATAAGCTCTACGGAACAACTAACGTCAAACAAGCTGTTTTTTTTAATCTGAAGAAATATCTATCATACGGCGATGACGGCTTCATTCTGCAATGCGTGTGGGTGCGAGAGAGATGAATGTGAAGTTAAATTAAAAGTTTATCTTCGGAGAATGTGCATAAGAGGTTGCGACAAAGTCGGCCTCGGGAGCTCTGCACACTCGACTTTGTGGTGCCTTAACGTTCAACGCTCCGTCATCGTAATCATCGTCATCATGGAAACTTCAAAAGCAGTTTTTCTGCTCAAATTTAAAAATGATTCTATGAAAATGTGTTCACTGTGTTTTGGATGGAGAATAGAATAAAGTGAACACATTTTCCTGTGAATTTTCTTAATTTTGAAAGAAAAAACTGCTTTTGAAAATTTTGAAATCAATGACGGATCCTGCCCCCTTAAACTACGCTTGCCCCTTAAACTACGAGTGCAGAGTAAAAGCACTCTGTCATATCGATGCAAATTGTGGGGCAGTAATTTATAATATGTATGTAAAACGAGTGCAATAAATATTATGCAAATTTTTCGCTTCGTGTTCTCTGGTCAGTTGTCGGTCGAGACATGGGAAATAGATCGGGTGCTTTTACCCGGCCCGATTGTAGTAGAAGTCATACTTATTTGCCCCTTTGGAATAACCAACTATGCCACCAATGACTGAATGTGTGACTTAGGGTGGCCAATACACAACAAATGTATGTTACAATGAGATTTTCGGCCCAATGTGGCGCAGAAGTAGTTGGATTACTTTCGTTAGTAACATGAAGATTCTGTAATCGATAGAGAAGAGACTGCAATAACCTGCAATGATCGAAAATGTAATTGGAACAGTCTTTCCTATACATTTGATCGTTTTTCTCCATACCAACATAAATCTCGTTGAGTCCAGCCTCAGATATGATGGGTCTCGCTTAAACTTCCAAATAAGCTTGTGGGGGCTCAGATGAACAAATTATGGGGATTAAATTAAGACTTTTTCGGTTTCATTTTTCTCATATAAAAATGGTCCACCTCAGTGTTGCTGCTTTATTGGATCGACCAGTTCAGGGTAAGCACGATGTCAATTAGATTACGCTCCAGTGACTTCCAGGGCAATACATACCTGCAAAATAGAAGGAAAGAAAGGAAAACATTTTAGAAACTTCACTTCAAACGCTCAGTTCGGTTATAATAAAATTCTGCACAGGCACTAGATCTGATTGTACCTATATTACGTTAAAAGTCCGATTCAATGGATCGCAACCAAACTTCGTTAGATATTCCACTGGCGTACGACGGACGTGGATGAAGCTAAGTGAGAAATCAGCAATTCAATTGCAGCTCAATGTCCATCCTGCGTACACAGGAGCAACATTAATTTACGGGAAGGAGGAGGGGGTCAGCGTACTCGTTATTCGTTGGGAGTGTTTGAGCAGGAATGAAATTAGATTCCTTCTAATTGGAGATGGGTATCACTGATGAACGTGAGGCACGGGCATGACTTGGACGAGGATGATTAGGCATAGCACAGCGTTCCGCACGTAAGATTGGCGACAAGTGGATGTGTTAGCTCATCATTCGAGGGCGTGTTTCATTGCGATTGATTTTCAAAGCAAATTTGACTTCTTTCTGAGTTTTATTATCAACTAGGATGCCGAAATTGGTCTATCTTGTACTTTATACTATAATGGATACAGCGTATCAGCACACCATGCCCAGCATATTGTACAGCTTTTTTTACTTCCATCTTGAGCGATACTTTTTCAGTTACCCTTAACGTGCAGTGTTCCTAGATCCTCTTCATCTGTGTAGGCTAACATTTCGTTTTCTCCAAATCGATGACTTCTACCTGGATCTCTACTGAATACTATTTTCGTAATCGTAATTTTTGCATTCGTCTTTCACACTGAGTGACCAACGCACTGCGGTCTGCAATCCTAACACTTGATTTTCATTCATCCTGCGTAACACTCATCAGCCTAATTATTTTCACCGAAACAGCATGTTTAGACATTGTCTGCTACAGCTCCTTTATTTGTATGGTATCATACGCTGATTTGGAATCAATCACCAGATGGTGAGACGATAATGTTCCACCCTCACAAAATCTAGGCTGGTATTTGTCTACAAAGGACTTCTCGAACAATTTCGATCTGTTATACAGGATGCGCGAAAGTATTGTGAATACGTGTCGAAAAGACGCATGGTTTCTAAGGGAAAAATGACCTACGCGGCTGCCCTCCAAAACGGAAAATCTGACACGAGCCAAGCTTGGCGATCAAAAGGACATGGCAACTGTGGAGAGGCTAACACCACGTCTAAGGCCAAGAAAGCCAAGAAATAAGTGCTACGAGATAGCCCGAAATAGGTAGTGCTTCCACTGGCACCACGGGCGACTCTATGACACTACCCCGAACGCCACTACCCCGAATGGGTCACTATCCCTAACGCCATTACCCCGAATCCATAATATTTTGAGACTTATTGTATCATGATCCCACAGTTATGGATCAAATAGTGTGGAGTCCAACCTTTAAAATTCAATAAAACGACATGGAAAACGTAAAATTGTAATTCAAAAGCACGAATCGAATCGTTTCAAATTGGAACTTCGGTTAGTAAACTGTTTTGTGTGTAATATTTACATAGGATTGCATAAAAATTAAAAATTGTATCGATTCCTGAAAACCATATTATGGATCAATTTTCATATTATGGATCAAATTGTGACATATTACGGATCAGTGCGCAAAATAGAGATTTTCAACTCAATGCATCTGTATTGCATGGTATGGCGAAAGTTAACAATGTGTCATATATAACTGCAAAAAATATCTGTTAGAGCTGGAAACAAGGGTGAAAAGCCCTTTTTTGTGATACTGCATTGTAGTAACTGAGACATGTACTGTTTTCGCTCCACACCAAGTTTTCCACCCATTTTTGTCTGCTGAAAAATGAAATTTACAAACCTTGATGTTTTATTAGTTTTATTCTTAGTGCTATTGTCTTAAAATGTTGAATCCAATGCATAAAATAACAGAAATCTACATTCTTTGGAAGTGATCCATAACCGTGGTAAACAATCCTTTCCTGGTCCATATTAAGGATCACTAGTTAGAAGTGTTAATATTCGGTAATTAGAATCAACATTTAAGAAAAATGTTCTCCAAAGATGAATTCATACTAAATCGAAGCGAACGAGCATAAAACATGCTTTAACATTTGAATTTTACCACTTGTGGGAGCTTAAGAATGCTGACGGCACTTCTTACAGAAAACGACCATATAATGATAGCTGTGTGGTACCAACTAAATATTTGTCAAATACACCGTTATTTAGCGGTTGAATGTTGTGCATAACATTACAAATGGTAGAAGACAAATAGTATAACATGGGAAAAATATGTTTTACGTCAACGTTTATGTTTTGAGAGAGTTATCCGATGTTGAACGCCAAAGTGATCCGTCACTGTGGGTGATCCGTAACTGTGTGGGCATGGTAATTAGAAGGTGGGGAGAAAGTTGTGCGATTTCTTATGAGTGTTATATAAGTTTAGCTTAACAATGAACTTTTCAAATATTAGAAGATAAAAAAGGAGCTAGATTTTCATAAAACAACATCAACATACTAAGTTCCGTTTAGGTTTGTCCACTAATTTTGATGAGATTAATACAGCTGCGCTGCCATACTCTGAAGAACAGCCTATTTGAAAAAGAAGGATGAATTTATTATGAAAAGGATAGTTATAATATGCACAAAATAAGGATGGAGTAATGTTTCGTTTCGGACGCTGCTACCCACTTCCTTCACTCTAGAAGATTTTGTTTCATAAACGTTGGTAATCGAAGATCACCCTGATATTATCGCTGCAAGTGTTGTTGCACAGAACCCGTTTAAAGACCAACCTTATAGACAATCGTTCTGCGGTGGCATAGAAACGCTGTTACACTTGTTAGAAAAACCGCGGCCTCTGATCACCGTTACAGTAAATACTTTGATTGCACGATAATTTTCACACTCCAATTTGTCGCTGTTTTTTGTAGATAGGGAATATAACGCCTTGCTTCCACTCCTCCGGTAGCTGTTCCGTTTCTCAGATTCTGACTATCAGCCGATGCAGACAAGCGGCATTACTGTCCGGGTCCATCTAGATGAGTTCGGCTCCGATACCATCCTTGCCAGCGGCCTTGTTGTTCTTGAGCTGTTGAATGGCGTCCTTAACATCCACCATCGTGGGAGCTGGTTAGATTCAACTGTCTGTTGTGCTGACGTAGCCATCGTTTAAGCTGTCCTGACCTTCTGTGCCTGTGTTCTCTGCGCTCTTCAGGTGTTCATCGTAGTGCTGCTTCCACCTTTCGATCACCTCGCGTCCGTCCGTCAAGATGATTCCATCCTTATTCCGGCACATTTTAGCACGCGGCACGAAGCCTTTGCGGGATGTGTTGAGCTTCTGATAGAACTTCCGCGTTTACTGAGAACGGTACAGCAACTCCATTTCTTGGTATTCCACCTCTTCCATGCGGCGCTTTTTGTCCCGGAGTAGGCGGGTTTGCTGTTTCCGCTTCAGTCTGTATCGTTCCACGTTTTGTCGCGTACCATGCTGCAGCATTGCAGCCCGCGTTGCATTCTTCCCTCTAAAACCTCATGGCACTCTTCGTTCAACCAATCGTTTGTTGAGCTCCGTTCCACATATCCGACAATGCTTTCGGCAGCGTCGTTAATGGCTGCTTTGACTATCCTCCAGTAGTCCTCAAGAGGGGCCCTATCGAGCTCGCCCTCATCCGGCAACGCTGCCCTAAGATGCTGCGCGTACGCATTGCCGACATCCGGTTGTTTCAATCGCGCTAGATTGTACCAAGGTGGGCGTCGGTACCGTACATCGTTGATGACGGATAGTTTTGGGCGCAGTTTGACCTGCACCAGGTAACGGAGTCAATGTTAGCGCCACGATAGGTTCTGACGTCGGTTATGTCGGAGAAGTGCCGTCCATCAATCAAAAAGTGGTCGATTTGCGATTCTGTCTGCTGGTTGATTTCCAGGTATACTTATACAGGAGGCTGTGCTGGAAATAGGTGCTACGAATGGCCATATTCTTCGAGGAGGCAAAATCTATCAGTCGTAGGCCGTTCTCGTTCTTCGCCGGTTAGCGCTGAACTTTCCAATCGTCGGTCTGAACTCCTCCTCCTGGACAATCTGAGCGTTCAAATCACCTATGATGATCTTGACGTCGTGGCTTGGGCAGCGGTCGTACTCGCGTTCGAGCTGCGCGTAAAATGCGTACTTGTCATCATCAGTGCTTCCGGAATGAGGGCTATGCACGTTTATGATGCTGAAGTTGAAGAACCGATCCTCAACTTGCACATTCTTTTGTTGATCGGCCACCACCATATCACCCATCACTATAAAAGCTGTTCCCAGCTCACGTGTGTTGCCGCAGTTCTGGTAGATGGTATGATTACCTCTAAACGTTCGCACCATCGAACCTGTCCTGCACACATCCTGCAGCGCTACAATGCCGAAACCGCGGAACTTCAGTACATCGGAGAGTATGCGTGTGCTTCCGATAAAGTTGAGAGATTTGCAGTTCCAATCGCTAGTCCATTTCCGTCGCTGTAGTCTTCGCCGATTGTTCCGGTCCGTATTCTCTCGTTGACGTTCCTGTGCTGATGTGTTTTTACGGTTGGTTTGCAGGGCCTGACACCAACCCCCTAAATGTTCGGAGGACTATAGTGCGCAGTTTAGCTTAGAGTCTTTCTCTGACACACGGACGATGATTAGCCGCCCCTGATATGGGAAACAGACGCTATTGTGAGCCGCTCCTAACATGCAGTACAGACGCTCCAGGTTTGCAGAAGCAAAAGCAAATGAAATAAATGCTTACGAAATAATCATCATTCGTGAGCTGCCGAATAAAACAACACAAGAACAGCTTAAGAAAATATCACCACTTTGAAAGATCCGGATTGGAGCGGAGAATCTCCAATGCCAATTTGTTACAAAAGCTACGCACCGATCACTTATGCACTATTAAACTATTGATTGGTCTACAATGCACTCGAAAATACTTATTTTTTATGCTTCATATCACAAACTAAAATTATTGCATTTTTTCTTCCTCGTCAATCACTTTTTATTACTGGAACAAGTAGTTATTTATTTGCAATTCGGGACCAACGCTTGTTTTGTAATAAAAGGGTCTTTAAATACTTTCTTTATTTGAATATTGTGGCTCATAAACTTCAATATACGAAGAAACATAAAAAAATATACGTTTTCCAAAAGGTTAACTATTTCGGCAACAAACCTGTTGTTCTACAGGCAATCACTGAGATGTTGTTTTTGTGTCAAGTCATAAGTGAATTGATTTGCGAAGGGTCTAATCTGATTTTTTTATACACTGAAAAAGAGATGATCATAAATTTTTCTGGTAAAGATTGATATTTGATCCGAATAAGCCGGTTGAACAATTTTCAGGGAGTGAAACAATTCGTAAACCATAAATGATCGTGGTACGTTGCAATCGGAGAAGCTCTTCGAAAGTTATTGTAAGTTCGGTCAATCGTTAGAAAATGCAGTTCGCTGAAAATGGATTTTTCTCGGTATCCATGTAAGATATCCTACTTCGGGCGCATTGAAGCGAATCGAACGATCGTCGCAATCGTCGGTGTCAGCACCAACCGGAGGACAGTGCGTCTTTTTTTATATCGTGACTTCTTTCGCGACACGACACAAATCATGCGTGTTATGTGAATGCGTGCGAATAAAAAGGATAATATTATGGCTCACGTGTCAAAGATCGACAAATTTTCTCAAGCCTGTTCTCTTGGGAACGTTCGAAATTGAATATTTTAGTAATTATATATGAATGTTGTAACCTACACTGAGAACTCATATAATTCTGCAATGAACATGTTGTTAGATAAATTGACGCTTATATTGAGCTGTTCGGTAATCCAATCCGCATGGTTATTAAATTAATTAACTTATTACGCGTGGTAAAGATGGACAAATTATGGGTGAAATTATGAAAAAAAATCCACGTGCTCGCCCAGACAACCAAAATGTACGCATAACGAAATCACCTGGAGGCTCTATATATGCAAAATTTCACTTATAAGGTGTTGCGAAACGGCCTTCTACGTACAAAAGTGGAGGCGATATGCGTGCATATATTATGTGATGAATAATAACATACAATGCGAGTGTATAAATATTCTACCGAACTAACCTGTGATCTTATGCGACTTAACTTATGATAACAAATGATGATTTGACAGCTGCTACGGATTGATTCGACTTACTTTGTACGAGTGTACGGAATGAAACAAAATGTACAAATGAACTCAGAAGAGAAGTGTTTTATGCGAGGAAGCTCATCAATCTGACGAGTTTATCCACGGTGTTTTGCGAGTTTGATGTAATTAGTATGAATAAACGAGTTGTAACGTGAACTTTCATGCGATTTCTGGTTGTCTGGGCGGCTGGGATTTGAACCCAGGACTCTTGTATGCTAGACGAGCGCTTTACCAACTAAGCTACCGAGCCACTTGGTGACCCAATAACTGAATTGGTTACACGTTTAGAATTCAAATCCCTACAGACCACGCGGACCCCTTTCGTAACCCATATCCATCCATCTCATGTTAACTACACACGCGGGAAGAGCGAGTGCGATTTATTTAGTGTTGAAACTGTTTGCCTATCGTACCTACATCGCTTCCACAACAACTGTATTGTGGAAGAGTAAAGATGTGGGAAGGCTATCAACGTATCGTTCTCACTCAAGTGACGACATGACTACTACAGAGAGGCAGTAACACTCTAATATAAATTGACGCTTTTATTGAGCTGTTCGGTAATCCAATCCGCATGGTTATTAAATTAATTAACTCATTACGCGTGGTAAAGATGGCTCGGTAGCTTAGTTGGTAAAGCGCTCGTCTAGCATACAAGAGTCCTGGGTTCAAATCCCAGCCGAGCACGTGGATTTTTTTCATAATTTCACCCATAATTTGTCCATCTTTACCACGCGTAATGAGTGAATGAATCATATCATCGATATTGTCGGTGTTCAGAAAGACCGGACTGGCGTTCCAAAGATACGTTAAGGAGTCCGTCGGTTCTGATTTTTCCTATGCTATTTTGATACAGATGCATCATCAAATATATATGTTCCATTATTGCAGCAATTAATGCAAAAATTTAGATATTCCGAATGACTAAGGTACGTTTTTCTGAAACCATGAAAAAGCACTTGGTTCAGTCTGTCTGAATACCGACCATATCGAGTTAGAGAACCACAGTAGAAGTTATTTTTCATGGCTAACTCGATGGTCACTTGAATCGAAGTTGCACTGGTTTTGTGTCTGAAAAAACTGAAGAATCATCACTACTCTCGAAGTATGAAATACATTAGAAGACGTTAACATTTAATTGCTATTTACAGGTAATTTGATGACATATGTTAGCGAAACATTTCAACCAAATCACCATACAAAAACAGAGTGTTCGGAATATGAGTCTCTTCAGAATTCGAGACAAAACGGTAATAAGAACCACGAACAAGTTTTAAAATTTACTGTCACCGTGATGATTGAGTAAAAAAAACAACCGCATCGAGTTGTGCGCTTCACAATCACAAAATTCTTAGTTCAATTCTCAACTGCTTCAAGTTTTTAACCATGACTTTGTAATTGTTACTGTCGAAATGTACCATAGTAATTGAATGTACAAGATATTCGAAATGAATACGAAATAAGTAGCGTTATGTATTCAATTTGACTCTCTAACATTAACGCTGCAACGCTGTTCTCAGTGTAGTCCGTATTTTTCTGCATTGGCTCTTTCAACGAGTAGACAATATTGAGTGACGTTTAATTTTAGGAATTGTAAACATATACGAAATGTTATCAATACATAAACTAGTTTCTCCCACAGTTTTGGATTGACGAAAAGAGCATTTTAGCTGCCGACAATAGTAATTGCATTGTCAATAATAGAACAAGTGCCAAACGTGACTTTAGTAAGGAAATATCAAATATCGACGATTTCGAGAATAAAATGTTATTTTGTGTATAATAACTAATAAATAAAGGGTGCTCAAGTGTATCTCAGGTGTCTCCTGCTAAGTTTTGTGCCTTATGTTGTATATAATTACATTGAAAAAAGTTCAGCTGCTTAGACTGCCGAGAATACGTAAGTTGCTTCTAAGAGTCGTTATACAACTTCTATAACCATTGGTTATTAACCAATACCTTTACATGCGTATTCTCAGTACACAATATGACCGGTCTTAGGCTAATCCATGAATTATTCCAAACATTTTTCAGGAATCTTCTGAAAGTACTCCATGGATATTTCAGTCATTTGACAAGAAATACTTCCAGGAATGCTCACGACTAATTATTTAATCATATAGAGTAAGGTGGGGCAAAAGTTCGACCTTAGTGGTATAATCAAAGTTTCCAGGAAATCAACAACAGTTAAAACAAAACAAATACCATACAGTGAAAATTACAATATTCACGTCGATAATAAAGTCTCTTACTTAAATAGCGTTCGAACCACCATGATATTTATGAGTTTTGTTTTGAATTGAGCTAGAAATCTTAAAAAGAAACTCTTGCCCCACTCGAACTTTTGCCCCACTTTACTCTATATCTAGTTGACGGAGGTACAGCTATCCAAAACTGACCATCTTGTAAGAGCTGCATCTTTGGTACATTTTATTGTATATTGTCAAACGTTGTACATGAGCAAAGAACCCGACCACTAAAATATGAATCCCAGCACGATACAGCTTTCGTATCTGCTTCGTTCAATTTTTGTATTATATATCGTACCATGAGAATCCTCCAAAGTGCACAAACATGGTCAAGCATCCACGATTGTTGGAGGTTGACACGTTCTTGCCACACAGACAGAGTAAGAACTAGGTCAGATCTATTATTTATTTATCTGAGTTTAATTTTCCCGATGAAACCAATTTTGTGCAACCACAACATATCTACTGATCCAGCCAGTGCCAAGTGCCAGCAGCGGTATATACGAAACGAATATGCTGCTCCATTATTGTCGTTGTTGGTTATTTTTGCTGGTCTGACTGTCTGTCTGTCTGTGTCGGACCTGTGGGATGCACTTTAGAGTGCAGTGGCACAGTCAATGATGTGGAATGCAGATGACGGTTCTCTCCATCAGTTACCCTGGCTGCCTTTGTCAAGCTCTGGGGCGCAGTTGGAGTCAATTTATTGCTAGCCAGAGTTTATATGCTGACGGTTGCTAGAATGCACTTGGTATGCTGGGCATGCTTCTAACTGCAGTCCATAAATTGTTTGGAATACTTCAGGCTTCCACAGTTATATGGAAATTTATTGATTTGGAAATTAATTATCATTATGACCTTTTATATTACAGAAAGCTTTTACTGGATGACTAATACAGTGATACCTCGATAAAATGTAACTCAATCTTTATTTTCGTTACGCGATATGTGACTCTGGTCGGGGCTGGCATAGCTCTGACTTTTCTTTGATAGGAGGTTTAAACTTGATCTTTTTTATTCATAAATCACGTTTACAATTTTAGGGGCAAAAAATGGGAGCCGAAAAAAGTTACTCATATTTATTTAAAAGGTTCATTCTATCAAGGTATTACTGTAATTGTAATTCGCAAATTTGGTTCAATTACGTATCTTCTAACATACTTTTCGGCATGAAACGCCATTTTCCACAGACTTTCCGCTCTTACAGCAGACACATTTCCCAAGCACATACTTTCAAAATGGCTCGATGCGGAAAATCTATTCTCACGCAAAATGTAACAGATACCTTCTGTGGAATGTTCACATGGATCTACTTAGGATAATTTACCCGCTGCCGGATGCCAATTCAACCACAATGATTGAGCTCGCTTGCAAAACTCAAATGCGTAACCCGGTTCATTGGGCTGCGTTCACCAAGCAGACCGAGTTACGCCAATTTCTCTTGGTTTTGTTTCATTTGACTATTGTTGCATATTTTCTTAACCGCCTTCCGGAGTTTGTTATTTGACCCATTGCTAAATAAATCGGGCACCACCCACCACCTGCCAGCCAAACGACACAGATTACTTTAGTGCAGCGTGGGGTAGGGTCGAACAATTGCTGGGCGATGTCTGAAACCCGAGCAATACGGTGCCAAAGGTCTTCGCGCGATTGGAATAAATGGAACACTCGGGTGAATAGCGCCTAAGCTAAGAGTGTCATGTCCTAAATCTGGACTGTTGTTGATGTTTGTTCATTACGTTCACAAACAAGTCGATTCAGAATGGGGAGGCGGCAATCACTGCAATTTGGCCAGGTGATATCCAAACACAAACAAATCAAGTTTATTTTCGCTGAATCAACGCTTCTTCTTACGAAGGTATATTCAGACGCGCTTTCCCGCAAAGTTATGCTCCACACTGACCCGAACAGATAAAATCCAGCCAACTGAATCAACAAATAAAGAGGCAGCCACTTATCTTCGTGGTCGTCTGGAGAAGCGATGCAGAATGAAAGATATGTATTGTGGGGCGTCATCAGACCTCATTTTAGTGCTGTAATCTTGGCTAATTGGAAAATTGGCTTATGCTGTATGCCTTTGGCAGGGCAAGCAGTCTCATTTACTAGTTGTGAGACCATATTATATTATGCCGCCTTGTGTGATACTCTTTTGTGTCCCTTTGTTGGGGTGTTTGCAGCATTGTTTGTAAGGTTTCAATCGAGTGATGCTCTTTACATACGAGCACTAAATAGCAGTTAGGGTTTCTTGGTGCGATACAATCACTAGTAGTCCGAGTATTGCTTAAAATTGCTTGGTAGACATAAGTAAACCCATATTTCATAAAGCTCCGCCAGTGTCAACGTATTCATTGGACTTTGGTTGATTTTTGCAATTTCTCTATTAGTGTCATTCCAAACATTAAAATAATTTATTATATCTAAGGTAGTAGTGGACAGTTATCGCTAAAGTAGCAATTATGGCAATAGTAGAAACAAAATGCGATTTATGTTATAAAATTATGCGTTTCTGATGATAACAAGAACTTGATAAGAAGATTCGTGTAATACTCTTCGAAAAACGGACATTTCGAAACATTGCATCACGCACATGTCTTCTTCTTAGCATTTTATTAAAGGACACCAGCATCGAAATTTATATTTTCGTCCGGTAAAACTACTTCAATCGATGAATGGTTGTTGCCAAGTGAAAACAAATGAACCAATTTAGCTGGTGAACAATAAAATTTACCGTTTTTAATTGTAAATCATGTTATATCTGGTGCAATGAGTGTATGAGGACCCAAGAGTGGAGATGGTTTGGTTAGTGTTTTGCCAAGTGAAATAAAAGAAGTAAAGCTATTTAACGGGTGATTTCCATGACGAGATGGTCCGCTAAGGCATTATCTTCAAGTTTTGTGCTCAATAACTAGTATTCTTCAATCATACAATCGAAAACGTCCGCAAGCGGCAGCTGCGAGTTTCATGACAGAGAAGGCAGTTTCAACGATATTCGATTTTTGAATTTTCGCGCCTTTTCCCCCAAAATCGCGAATTGGAAAGACAATGTATGCTTACTAATGCTGTTTTTTTTAAATTTTCCCAACATTCCGACTCCTTTTCGAAAATTAATTTGCTATAACTTAATATTAATTTTACACACCATTTCTGGGAAACGTTATAAGTAATGACTTAATTACTTATTAGCGTTGCATATAATATGGCATATGAGTTCATTCCATCAAAATAATCAATAGTCCATAATTGGTACACTTTTATACTCCTTGGAAGGTTACAAAATGCCATATAAAATTGTATTACCCTCCATCTGTTCAATCAATTTATGCAAGATCAGAATATGCGCTTTATAATGTAAGTGTAAGTGTAAGGAGTTAAAAAAACACTAATTTTCGACCTACAAGAATTCTGTGCCAATTTTCGGATTCTCATACAAAGTATGCCAAAATTGTATGAATGGGTCGAAAATTTGTACTCCTCCCCTGAATTGCATAATTAAAGGCGCCAATATTAAATTGAGCCAATTGCATCGTAGTAATTTTCCACTGACTTTTATAGAATTTAGGCAGCCATACTAACTGGAAATGGAAAAATACTGGTAAAACTCGAGCTCTCCAAATCTGGCCAATGAAAAAGGAGGTTTTATACCCATTGTAGTCCAATGGGTAGTAATTGCATCTTAATTTAGAAATTCTAACCTCTTCGAATCGCGCTCGTTATGTCTTATTGGTGGAGTACGTGATTATGATAACACGTGAATTTTCACTGTGGAAACTATTTGTGAAATTCAAGTACAGCTTTCAAATATCAGTTGAGATTTTAATTAAAGTGTGTAATAGTAAACTAAATTCAAAGTAAGTTTTGCGAGTGATATTTCCAAAAATTGTCTTTGTATTAATTTAAATATTTTGTTTTAAGCTGAATATAAAAAGTTCGTCAGAAACAAGAATAATTGGAAAATTTAATTGAATTTGGAAGGAAAATTTAGTCAGGTCAGATTAAGTGCATTTATCGCTGGAAAATATGAGTTAATAAAGGCTTATTCAGGCTAATCTAGGGTCATCTTTACTAATCTAGGCCTCACTACGCGCAACTGAGCTCAGGCTCACTCCGACAAGTGTTGGTAATTCTTCACGATAGAACAATCGTGTGGAAATACGGTCCAAGAGAATTCAGTCCTACGATATAGTTGTTGTCGTGGCTAACCACGGGCCAACTCGTCAAGCCAAGTTGTGAAGCGGAGAGCAATGTCTACAAAAACTCTCACTCAACAAATACAAATACAAAAAAATGTCTAACATAACTACACCGAATGTGCACCAAAATTGAAGGAAGTGTCGACCAAACCACAAATGTGCATGGCCGGCAACACTGTTTAAAAAGAATAAAGAAAAGTTCAAAATCATGAAATTTGGGCGGTAGAGAAAAATAAAATACTTTGCAAGAAAGGAATACTCTTCAATTGTAGTCTAGTTTTTCATTGAGGGTTCATAATTATGTCGTAGCTGGCAACACTGCTTGTGAAAAAAAAACAATATTTTAAATTTTCTGCACGTTGTTTAAGTCGAATCTTAAGCAAAGTTTACTTATGCTTTTTGTTCACATTGCGTTCGATAAAGCGAAACAATCTCTTTGCAATTCAGTTGTATATGAGTCTACTTTTCATCTAGGAGATGAACAATACAATGGCCTACTGTTCCTACCAGATAAAACAGTGCTGAAAAGTTCTACTTTTCAGTACTTCTAACGTTGCAGAAAAGTAGCACTCTTGAGGCTTGACACATTGTTTTCATTTTTCGGACATTAGCTTGCTGTAAAAATATTGGCCCAAAGTCACCCTTATGGACCAATGTCACCCCGCACGACGG
Source organism: Aedes aegypti (assembly GCF_002204515.2). Taxonomy (NCBI): domain Eukaryota; kingdom Metazoa; phylum Arthropoda; class Insecta; order Diptera; family Culicidae; genus Aedes; species Aedes aegypti. The sequence goes on along the minus strand of NC_035109.1, from coordinate 222,004,314 downwards.
TAGTTCAAATGTTATGCCGATGGAAGAGTGAAAATTTGTGACAGTCCTGTGTGAACAGTATCATAGCCTATGTGATTGAAAACTCTGAGATACTACACGTGGATGTTTATCCATGAGGGCTGCCATCTGTTTCTAGAAATAATCCAACTAGAACGGCATTTTTTGTAATTGCGTCGTATTTATCCAACTCGGCAAGCCTCGTTGGATAAATGTACAACTCGTGCTGAAAAAATCATCATTTTGTAACTAGTAGCGTAAATAACTATTTTACGCTGGCAACACTGATAAAATGGTACGAATAAGCTAAATACAGTCAGGTATCCTATAAGACACGTGGTTGGGGGGCGTTATAGGAGACCCAGGGGTTATGGGGTTTCCTCAGTTTCATTCAATTATTTAGTTAGCATCTAAACAGATAATGCGGCATTCACAAATTACATAACGTACTAGGGGGAGGGGAGCAGTAGGCTCAAGCGTTACGGCACATACAAAAATTTGAAATTTTTCATGCCCAAAGCGTTACGGAGGGAGGGGGTTCAAAAATTCCCAATTTGAGCGTTACTTAATAAATGGACGCTGTCTGAATCAACAATATCCCGCTTCAATAGCAGGGTTGGGAAAAAAATCTGAAATTCATTCTACAGTAGCCAAACAAAGCCAATCGCAGTCAGCGAAGCCAGTGAAACTCACGCCTCCCGCTGCTGTAGGCAAAGAGCCTTGAAAATTACAAAACACCCGTTGCTAAGGGCAACCCAAAATTACTGTAGAAAAATGTTCTATTTCCCGCTGCATTTCCCGCATTTAGACCCTTCAATGACACTCACGATTTAGAAAATTCATTCACCCAACATAGGCTACTTGATGAGATTCACGTTTTTAAACTACTGTACTGGGAAAGCCACGTGATTTTCGCGAAATTCAAGCCTACTACTATTACCATTCCCAGCACTGTTCAATAGTCGGTTTGTGGCCGCATCTCTCCATCCTCGGTTCTGCCCCACGCTCGCCAAATCGATACGCACTTATCCGCCCTTTTAGCTCGCTGTGCTCCACGCCTTCCTGACCAACCGAACCCGAGCGAACACCATCTTTGTAGTATTGATGTCCGGCATTCTTGCAACATGTCCTGTCCATCGTATCCTTCCAGCTTTGGCCACTTTCTGGATACTGGGTTCGCCGTAGAGTGGTGTGAGCTCGTGGTTCATCCTTCGCCGCACACCGTTTTCCTGCACACCGCCGAAAATCGTCCTAAGCACCCGACGTTCGAAGACTCCAAGTGCTTACAGGTCCTCCTCGAGCATCGTCCATGTTTCATGCCCGTAGAGGACTAGGGGGGCTGGGGGCAAGAAGGACACCTTAAGATATATAGGTTCAAATCATGGTTGATTAGCACAATTTTTGAAGATTATTCCAGTGTAGGGCAAGCTCAGCTCTTGTTCTAAATGATGTTATCGATAGATTTCAAAAATATAAGAAACACATGATGATTTGAGATTTTTGAAAATGTCCCTTCTTATGAGGTTTTTAAACGAGGCACGGGGTAAGAGTGCCACTCGTATGGGGCAAGAAGACCACCAGAGCAAAATGCCACAAATTTTGTATATTATTATTTCCCCGCCTAAACGATACATTCTAGAGTAAGTATAGATAAAAATTGAGGGATAATTGTTGACTTATAGTTAAACAGTAATTTTACGAAATTAATTTAGTTTTCATCTTATTTGACTGTAACAATAATAGTAAACATTTTAAGAAACCATCTTGAATGTCCAAGATGGTTTATTTTGATTTTATTTAGTAGGAATCATTGATTGAATGCAATATTAAACAAGAAAAATAAAAGTTCATTTGATTTTATATGAGAAAATTGCGGTGTCCCTCTTGCCCCATAAGACATACTGTTATTATATATGTAAAATTTAATGTCAAAAGGACTTTTTCGAAAAAAAAAATCCTCACAGCTATATTAAACAATTGAAAATCATCAATGCTGTGCGGAAAAATCAATATGTTTTGTATTTATTGGGAGTCAAACCTTGTTTTCCAGTCTTACATTCTTATAATATTTCGCATATTTTGCGTTGGTGAGTTAAAGACATTTTTCTAATTTTTTGTACTTAACATTTTTAACTGTAATATTTACACAACCCTCAATTAGTACTCAATTTATACTTATCCTGCGTAAAACATCAAAAAATTGATTTGAACTACGTGAAATTAGAGGTGGCACTCTTGCCCCGGGTGTCCTTCTTGCCCCATGTCCCCCCCCTGGCCTTATGAGCGTTTTCTATATGGTACATTTGGTGCGGGTGTGAATCTTTTTTGGCCGCAGCTTCTTCTGCAGGACACGCTTTCACTGATGATGCGCCTTCGTATTTCACGACTAACACTATTGTCAGCCGTCAGCATAGCATGTACTTTGTCTTGGGCCCATTCACCACCAGTACAACTTTTGCTGCCTCGCGTTTCAGGCGGGTGTACAGGTCTGTCACTTTTTCAAATGTTCGGCCGATAATGTCCATATCATCCGCGAAGCAAACAAATTGACCGAATCTTCCATCGTCGCACTTATCAGTCTCGTGAGCTTCCCGGGAAAACTGTTCTCGTCCAAGATTTTCCATACGAGGTCGTACTATCGTATGCCGCCTTGAAATCTATGGCGATGCGTTGGGACCTGGTATTCACGGAATTTTTGGAGGATTTGCTGTACAGTAAATATCTGGTCCGTTGTCGATCGGCCGTCAACAAAGCCGCCTTGAAAACTTCCCACGAACTCGTTTACTATAGGTGACAGGCGACGGAATCTGGGATAATACTTTGTAGGCTGCTTTTAGAATGGTGATCGCTCGGAAGTTCTCACAAGCTAACTTGTCGCCTTTCTTGTAGATGGGGCATATTACCCCTTCCTTCCACTCCTTCGGTAGCTGTTCTGTTTCTGCCTATCAGCAGGTGCAGACAAATGGCCAGCCTCTCTGGGCCCATCTTTATGAGTCCAGCTCCGATACCATCCTTACCAGCAGCTTTATTGTTCTTGATCTGCTGACTGGCATCCTTAACCTCCCTCAATGTGGGGGCTGGTTCGTTTCCATCGCCGGCAGTACTGACGAAGGCATTTCCTCCGTTGTCCCGACCTTCATTGCCAGTGCTCTCAGTCGTAGCAATTGCGGGATGCGTTGAGCTTCTAATAGAACTTACACGTTTCTTGAGACCGGCATAGCTGTTCCATCTCTGCGCACCCGGTCTCCTCCAGGCGGCATTCTTTCTCCCGAAAGAGGCCAGTCTTCTGTTGTCGTTTCCGTTTGCAACGTTCCACGTTCTGCCGGGTCTCCTGCTGTAGTTTGGCCGCCCGCGCTGCATTCTTCTCCTCCAGAATCCACCTACATTCCTCATCGAACCAATCGTTCCGTTGACTCCGTCCCACGTACCCGACGTTGCTCTCAGCTGCATCGTTGATGGCTGCTTTCACTGTTCTCCAGCAGTCCTCAAAAGGGGCTTCATCCAGCTAACCCTCTTCCGGTAATACAGCCTCAAGGTGCTGCGCGTGCGCAGTTACGACATCCGGTTGCTTAAGCCGCTTTAGGTCATACCGGGGTCCTGACATCGATAATGTTGGAGAAATCCTGTCCGCAATGTACAGGAATCGACTGTGATGGAGGTTATGTTTTTGGGTTTTCGGCTTTCAGTCTCTAGGGATCATAAACGGATTTCCGTTCTACACCTGACGTTTCGGTCACATTTATTGTGCCTTTTTCGAAGGATCTACAAATGAACAATTAGTACGAAGCATAAAACATTAACATAAACACAATCTTACAGACAACGATCACTCCGTTCACTCGTTTCATGTATGTCTTAAACATAATTGTACGTCGGGCCATAACTATAACGAAACACATGATCATAGGGTATCAGTTTGTGAAGGAGGTGTTAAGAAACTCACGTGTTTCGAGTTCCCTTCTTCTACGCTGGATCATTGCATCACCAACAATCACCAATTTCTATTAGACAGGGTACAAGTATTGGATTCCACTAGCAAGAAACCAAATTTAGCCATATTAGAGTCATGCCACATCTTGAACACACCACACACTGTCAACAAGCGTACCGATACCGATAACTTGAGCGGCACGTACGCTGGTGTGTTACACACTGCCAAAACGATACAACACACAACACGTAGAACAACAGAAAGAGATAACACACAATAGTATTATAGCTATAACGACACACACATGAAATTGATATCTGGCGCGGAAGTGACGGTAGTGAATTATCGTAGGAGGTACACCAAAATTCAACCGGTAGATTTGAAACGAGCGTAGAAGAAGGGAACTCGAAACACGTGAGTTTCTTAACACCTCCTTCACAAACTGATACCCTATGATCATGTGTTTCGTTATAGTTATGGTATGACGTACAATTATGTTTAAGACATATGTACATGAAACGAGTGAACGGAGTGATCGTTGTCTGTAAGATTGTGTTTATGTTAATGTTTTATGCTTCGTACTAATTCTTCATTTGTAGATCCTTCGAAAAAGGCACAATAAATGTGACCGAAACGTCGGGTGTAGAACGGAAATCCGTTTATGATCCCTAGAGACTGAAAGCCGAAAACCCAAAAACATGAAATCCTGTCCATCAATCAGAACGTGCTCGATTTGTGATTTGTCTGCTGTGGTGATCTCCAGGTGTATCGGTATGGAAGGCTGTGCTGGAAATAGGTGCTACGAATGGCCATATTCTTGGAGGCAGCAAAATCTATCAGTCGTAGGCCGTTTTTGTTCGTCAGCTGATGGGCTCTGAACTTTCCAATCGTCGGTCTGAACTCCTCCTCCTCCTGGCCAACCTGAGCGTTTAGATCTACTATGATGATTTTGACGTCGTGACTTGGGCAGCTGTCGTACTCGTCTTCGCGCTGCGCGTAGAAAACGTCTGTATCTTCGTCAGTGCTTCCGGAGTGAGGGCTCTGCATGTTTATTATGCTGAAGTTGAAGAACCAGCCTTTGATACTCAACTTGAACATTCTCTCATTGATCGGCCACCATCCCATCACGCGCCTCTGCATATCACCCATCACTATACATAAAAGCTGTTCCCAGCTCATGTGTATTGCCGCATCTATGGTGGATGGTATGGTCACCTCTAAACGTTCATACCATTGATCCCTTCCAACTCACTTCCTTCAACGCTACGATGCCGAATTCGCAGTTCTCCAGTATATAGGCGAGTATGCATGTGCTCCCGATGAAGTCGAGCTTGCAGTCTTTCTCTGGCACTCGGACGATGATCAGCCGCTCCTAACATGGAGTACAGACGCTCCAGGTTTGCAGAAGCAAAACAAAAGCAAACCCCCCCCCCTTTCCTTTCATCATATAACTAGAGTTCTCACCGAAGTTGGTTACCCGATCTTCCCTAAGGTTACTCGTACCCCGGCCCCGAGGAGGGACCAGTATAAAACTCCAATACTTTTTAGTAAAAAAATTCACCGGTTATAGCTGGTGTTTCTTTACTCGATAGGCGAACTGTGTTAATGAATCATGTAGCTGTTGAATCTCGAGTATTCCAATTTCTAGCTATGATCTATGCTGAACTTGAAACACTTTGGATAAGGCATGGAAACTCCAGCTCTGCAAGTAACACGATTATGAATTGAAAAAGATTGAATAATCTCTATTTTCAAACGCATCTTTCAATGTTTGCTGACTTCTTTTCATTTAGTTTTCGTTTACACACGTCTTGCACTGAAATTATATTGAAGTTGAAAGTCTATAATGTTAAATGTGAGTGTTCAAGTTTACCTAGTTATCTACATTATTATGCTATTCATTCGCGATTTATAATAATATAAAATTGGCTCCGTAATGTTTTGTTGCATTTGAGCCTATAAAATATAAGTTCAATGAGAAAAACCTTCGGCGAAATGCAATAAAAGTTTGTCGTTAGCAGCCTTTGAGCATGATTAACGATATTGGAATACCTCTTTAATCTACTTGAACTATTACTTTTGGTGGTTGCGACTCAAAAAGGACGTAACTCTAAATTTAGTCAATTTCTGTTTGTAGGTACCTAAGAATCTGCACTGGGCTACTGCAAGCCAAGAGCTCCTTCAACTTAAAAGCATGACCTCACTCAATTCTGTTTGCATTGCAGCGAAATAGGATTTTTAGTCCACCCTCTATTAGCAGGAAAATTGATTGATTCCACGAGTATCAAATTAGGAGCAACAACGAAATCCTTTTAATTTATACATCCATATCACACTGCAATATGCAAGTAAAGCCAGTACCAGCCAATCCGGACACCGGAATCGGAGCGCATAAACATTGACCAGCCCACGATACGATGACGATGATTGATGACCAATTAACTGTAAAGCATGCCGAGTGATATTTACCTTCGTTCGCGTGTGTTCTACTTCGGGTCTCGCTCTCGGATGATAATTCCCGCTCGAGTGCAGCATAAAAGAGCAGCAATGGCACATATACAGTTTTTATCGGAATACAACATGCTCGCACGATCGAACCAGCGAACGCGGCCAGCATTATTGATAAGTATATATAGGGAGGTACCGTAAAACGGAGTAACTTTGATAGTGTGGGATCCACAACTTGCCGAATTGAATAAAATTATTCCAGTTAATCAGCTAAGAGAAACGAATGCAAGAGTAAAAAGTAGGTGTTGGCAGGACACTTTCTGTCAGGGTTATTTTTTATAAATCGAGAATGAAAAATAGATGAGGTTATAGCATAAAAAACGCTTAAAAACAATCCCAACAACAAAAATTCTTAGCGAGTTACTCCGTTTCACGGTACAAACAAAACCGTATGCGTGAGTATGATTCGTGTTGAGTCCCTCGCACTCACGGGAATGATATGATTTTATGGATACAGTTGGCAAACTCGTTCCACTAAACAATCACCTGCTAGACGCTTTTTGGGGTATAGGTTTAATCAATACGGCAAAAGTTGGGGAGGAAGAGAAAATTTAAAATTTGTCCCGTTGCTTCTTTTACCGATCTGCCCGACGCATCCATACATGGAATCGGTAAGATAGTAGTGGAAAGTGATACCGACCGATGTCAAATGCAGCACTACGCTTCAATCGAATATGGAATGTGTGTCGTAGCGTTGATTTGAATGCTAATCAATTGGGTGAGGAATTGGGAGTTCAAATTAATTTATGTTTCGTTGGAATTAGAAACGACGTTAATCTCTGAGCGTTGTTGATGTAGAAGCATCGTTGTACGATTTCGATGTACAGGTCGGACTCGATTATCCGGAGTATCGATTTTTTTTTATTCCGGATAATCGAATCCTCCGGATAATCGAATCACTAAGAAAAAAAATTGGAATCTTCGATAAAAGAACTTAAATATTATGTTTTTTTGTTGTTTCGTTTATATGATGCGGTGGTGTAGCCAGAAATTATTTCTAGGAACAGTAGGGGTCTTTACAAGAAAACAAATTTTTTGACCAGCATACACAAAAAAACACTTTTTCAAATCCCCCTTTTCTTAAATACGTTCAAAACTGCAAAACCATTCATACCAAATTATCTCAGATTTATGCATAAAAATTGAAAAACAAGAACATCAAAAACCAAATTCCGGATAATCGAGTCTAAAATTCCGGATAATTGAATCCCGGATAATTGAGTCTCCGGATAATCGAGTCCGACCTGTAATCTAAGAAAGCCTTTTCGGATATGCTTTCTTTACTCTTTCAAAATATTTTTTTATGTAGATGAAGAACCGAATTTTATACTATACCATTTAATTCCACTGGAGTTTGTATCCTTTGACAGATACGCGCATTTCGATCTCAACTTATGTCAGCAAAAATTTGACTTCGTCACTTTATGTCTTAGTTTTAAGAATTTTGTCATTGGGGTGACCATTTTACCTGTCGACTAATAATAAATAAATAAATAAATAAACTGTAAGGCCGTCTTCAGTGTCGTGTACTAGACTCGACTTTTCTCAAGCTTTCAAAATTCGACTTCTAATATTCCCACATGAATTAGATTTGAAACCTTCTAGTAGGTTTATGTGATGACTTCGAATAAATAAAGGAAATGAAGGCTTAGTTTTGTCCATGGAAAAAACAATCGGAATTGAAAAACTTGAAAACTGTTGGAATTCACAAAAAATGCAATCAAAATTTGAAATGATTTTATCCAGTAACTAACAGATATATTAACGCTTGCCATTAAGAACAAGCTTTAAATCTTTAAACACATTTCAAGGCCGACCATGTTGTATGCTATACATATATAGACTAGCTGATGCAATATGAAGAAAAAGGCTCTACAAACGACTCAAAATTAAATTTTGTAGATAATTATGATACTGCATTTCTGGTATAGTGCCCATAAAACTATAGAAGTCTCATGTTTGCTGAATTTACCGTACTTTCTTTGCAGGGAAGCAGAATTCACGTACAAAATTATGTTTTAAACTTGGATTTCAATATGAGGAGTTGTAGGAGTTTTTTGTACCCTCTTTCTCCCTTGACGAAAATTATGATATAATAGACAATAATCCAGATTTCACCAAACACTAAATCATAGTTTATGAAAAACTCCTCGACTATGCTGGGTTGTAGTTTTTTTTATTATAACTAGATTTGCGAAAACTTTGTATTTGAAATACTTTGAATCGGGAATTGGAAAGCTGCGGTCAAATTCCATACCAATCAGAGCATTAGAGCCCTGAGATCCAAGCCACCCAACTTGACCATTTTGTATGAAATAAGATTTGGTTAAGAAATCTGTCTAAAAATCCATCATCCATTGACTTTTTCACAATTTCAATTTTTTAATTTTTTTTTTATTTGGACACAAATTTGTCAAAAACATCTCAAAATAGTTCGTTAGGATTTTTTGTTAAAGGTTCTCTACAAACAGATAAAGAACTACATTATTATCACGTATGGTAGAAGCACAGGTTTTGGCCATAGCGCCAATTATAGTAATTGTGGATTATAAACAGTTTTACACAGAAAATTAGCATGAAACATTTCAGTGCTATTGTTAATTATACTTATCGTTTCCTGGTGAGTTGCAATCTTGGTGGCAATGATGATGTCGAGCTACACGATAAGTGTTCATCTGCAACAACCAGACAGCTCACCAAATCCACCCCGAAGTGGATCGTGATGAGTTATTGAGTTGAAAGAGAGTGAAAGAAGGAAGCCACAAAAGTCTGTTTTAACAGCTCTACACAGCGATATTTGTTTTGGCAGCTCTACACAGTGATATTTTCAATTCTGAATCACCGCAAAAAAAATATGTTTAGGGAATCAAAATCCTTTTGAGAGAGATTATTATAATTACTTGTAAATATTGATACAGCATAATTCATGTATTTAAATATCAAATAACAAACATATCTAGGGTGCCGGTACCAATGGTTGTAATGTACCAGTAGATTGGACTATGGAATAAAACGTACATTTTTTGATAAAAACGACATGTGTTATTTTTTGGTGGATAGATCGCCTCTAGTTTAGTCGATTTGCCAAATTTCAGCTTTTTATTTCATCAAAAAGTCATATAAATAATTAAGTTTACGCAAAAAATTTGCTCCCTTGCACCAATAGTTGCCGTCGTGTTCCAGTAGTGGATCAACGGATGGAAGCAGTTTTTAAAATGGATGTATTAAAATGAAGAAAAGTCCCAGAGATGTTCTTAATGCTTCATTCGAAAGATATTAGTTGCTGTTCGAAGAGAAAAATGTTAAACCTGTGTAAAAATTTGCCTTTTTGTTCAAAATTCCTTGTGTAATTTCCGAACGTCTACTATTGGAGCACTAGCGCAACTACTGGAACACGTGTACCAATAGTGGCTCAAGCGATTTTATGTTAAAAAATTAGTTTTATCACTCTTTTTATATTTTTTCCATATAGTAGAGCTTGAAATATTTCTGTTGACGCCAAAAGATCTCTGTTAAGGCTTTTCGTTATTTTGTTATGAATTTTTATAGCTTAGGTAGTCCACTAATGGCACCGGCACCCTATATCCTAGAAAACTCATGAGAATGGTGTTTTACTCTTTGAATTGTTATTGAATTTGGATGTGCTTAAATTCACCTGGATAAAGATTTATAAATAAAATTTATTATTGATGTAACGAGCTGTGTCTATAGTGAAATTTAATGCTACACAAGAAATAAATTTGAATCAAAGCAAAATATACTACTCCAGAAATTACTCTAGAATTCTTTGTTGGGAATTTATCCCGGGTTTCTTCCTTATATCAATCATGAATCCTTACAATTATCTCTGGGATTGTTTTGGAAATCTTGAGATTATTTATGATTTTTCTCTAAGTTCTTCTGGAAATCACATAATCCTTCCAGATGTCGCTTTTGAATTCATTTAAAGAAAAAAAAAATCGTTACCAGTACTTTATTATTTCAGTCTTTCAGATATCCCATTGTGATTCTTCTGAACATCTTTTTGGAATTTTTTCAGAAATCTGTATGTGATTTTGCATGTTCTCCTTATTACTTTTGAAATCATGGAAACTCTTCTTCTTCTTCTCTTCTTTCTGGCGTTACGTCCCAACTGGGACAAAGCCTGCTTCTCAGATTAGTGTTCTTATGAGCACTTCCACAGTTATTAAACTGAGAGCTTTCTTTGCCGATTGACCATTTTTGCATGTGTATATCGTGTGGCAGGTACGAAGATACTCTATGCCCTGGGAATCGAGAAAATTTCCTTTACGAAAAGATCCTCGACCAGCAGGATTCGAACCCACGACCCTCAGCATGGTCATGCTGAATAGCTGCGCGTTTACCGCTACGGCTATCTGGGCCCCTCATGGAAATTAAATTCTTCGAATTTTTTTCGGAAATACTATGGAAGATTCTGCCAAAAATCCTGATGCAATTCTTCTGAATATTTTTAGACGATTTTGCCAAAAAAAAGTACTAGAAATTACTACTAGAAATCCTTCGCGAATTCCTCCGAAAATAACACTGATTTTTTTCGGAAATACTTCTGGGATTCTTATGAGAATGCCTCTGGTATTCTTCCGGAAATCACCTAAGATGCTTTCGGAAAGCCTTTTGAATACTTTCGAGGATGCTTCCGAAAATCTTTATGTAATATTTCTAGAAATTCCACTGAGATTTATACGTCAATATCTTTGAAATACTTCTGGCACTTTTCCAAAAAACCTGTTGGAATTCTTCCGAAAAACCTTCTGGGATTCTTTCGGAAATCTTTCTGAGGATCCTTTAAATCTTTTCTACTGGATGTATTTTTCAGGATTCCTGCAGAAATTCTCCCCGAATTACTTCTAGGATCCAAGAGCATCCTGAATTTTTCAAGAAACTCTTTCGGATTCTTTCGGAAATTTTTCTGAAATACCCCCATATTTCTTTCTGTTATCCTGCTGGAAGGCTTCAAAATATCTTTGGCAGATTCTTCCAGAAATTTTGCGGGATTTTTTTTTCAAATATTCCTGCTGGGATTCTTCCGTAAATTCTGCAGAGATTCATCTGAAAATACGACTTGAGTTTTTCCGGATATCATTCAAGCGTTTAAGAATTCTACCAGAAGTTTTAGTGAGATTCAACCGTAAATCGTTCTGGTATTTTTTCCAGAAAATGCATTGAGATTCCTCGGAAAACTATCAAGGATTCTTAAAAACTTCCTTCTGACAATTCTTCTGGAAATTGCTTTGGGATTATAGAAGGACTTCCGGAAGAATCCCAGGTCGATTTACAGAAGAATCACAGAGAAATCACTAAAATATTATAAGGGAGATTTCTGAAGCAATTATTCAAGGATTTTCGTAAATATCTAAAACAATCCCATGAGAATTCAAAATGGATTTTGAATGTTTTTTACAGTGATATCCAAAAGAATCCAAGAAGTTATTTTGCAAGAATCCCTGGAAGATTGAAAGAAGATTCACAGACATCCAGCAGTTTTCCGGAATAATTCCGATGTCCAGAAGAACTCCAGAAAGGTTTACGGAATAATTTCAAAAGGAATTTCCGGAACCAATTAAATGTAACTTTCAGAAAATTCTCAGAAAAAATATCAGTGATCAAAGAATCTCATAGTTAGTCCCAGAGGGCTGTCCGGTAGTTTTATTGAGAGATTTTCATTGGAACTCAAGAGTAATTTTCATAAGACTCCGCCAAGGATCTCAGAAAATTTTCAACGAAATGAACTGATAAATCACGGAAAAAAAATCAAGAACACTCCCTTATGAATTTCCAGAAGAATACCAGAGTTTTTTTTTTCAACGGAACTTAGAAAAAAAAAATCTCAAGAATCACGAACGAATTTCCAGATTTTCCAAATGATTTCAGGAAAAATTCTTGAAACAATAAGTCATGATTTCTGTGGGAATATAAGAAGGATTTCTTGAAGAGTGCTAGGTAGATTTCCGAACAATTTCAGAGGAATTTTCGGATGAATTTCAGATAAATTTGTATTCTATTCTCCAACCGAAACACAGTGAACACATTTTTCATCGAATAAATTTTAGTTTTGAAAAACAGTTTTTAATATTGTTAAAACTGAAAAGCCAATCCTTCATCAACAAAAAACTACAGTCGACCAACCAACGATATATGAAATAAAAACCAAAACTAAAATACTAATCTTGCCAAATGAGAACAAAGCTCACTCCCCGGCGCCCAGCGAGAAAGTAATTTTATTCATGGGCGTTTGCCTTTTTGGCCCTCGGGCGTAATGAATGAATGATGTGAGCTGAAGTGATTTGGAAAAACGGGTCCTATGGTTGACTGACAAGCATCCAAGTTTCAGAGTAACATCAGAGGTGCCGTTTTTCCTGTGGAGATCCGCCGCCGGAGCAAGATATTCTCCTCCAATTATACCCCCACACGTTCCCGTTTTTGTGTCGCGCATCATCTCCGTTTTTCATCGCCGTTGACGCCGCCGCCGGTTGTTGGATGAAAAAAATAATGACGGTGTCACACTTCAGGCTACTGTACCTACTCTTCACTCCCAGTATACGACCGAGTACAGGCAACTATTTACAATGAAAAAGTGAGCATTTACTCCCGACAACGATGCCAACGACGACACCGGAGAGAAGCTCACTGAATCCGTTCTGTCAGTTGGTAGGGTAAATGTACCGGTATACGTCATAGTACTAGTATTCGCCACCACGGATATATGATGTTTTACTACACAAATAAGCATAAATGTCTTGACAAAAGGGGCCCAGATAGCCGTAGCGGTAAACGCGCATCTATTCAGCATGACCATGAGGGTCGTAGGTTCGAATCCCGCTGGTCGAGGATCTTTTCATAAAGGAAATTTTCTCGATTCCTAAGGCATAGAGTAGCTCGAACCTGCCACACGATATACACATGCAAAAATGGTCAATCGGCAAAGAAAGCTCTCAGTTGATAACTGTGGAAGTGCTCATAAGAACACTAAGCTGAGAAGTAGGCTTTGTCCCAGTTGGGACGTAACGCCAGAAAGAAGAAGAAGAAGTCTTTACAAAATAATATTAAAAAATGTGTCAAAAAATTAAGATTTTTCATCATTTACTCAAATAATAACAGAAAAAAAACATTCTTGCTTTGCACCTTATTTCGGTATCTGAATTGGTCACCCTCCTTTTTAAAGTACTAAAAATATTTGTAAGTTGTGTTTTTAATAAAAGATATTTCTCCTCAAAGTGGTACATTTACCCTACTTGGTTCAACTGTAAGCAGACGGAAGGATAATGAAGGTGCTTGGGGAAAATAACGACGAAAAAAGAACTAATTTTCAAAGTTCATGGAACTTATTATCCGTGACAATGAGCAGAATGATTATTTACTTGTCACTTTTATTTGGCGAGCAATCCAAGTCTGGGTCGGATGCAAAATGTGGTTGTCTGGTGGATGAAGAGGGAATATGGGATGATAGGTCCTTACAAGTAAAATGACAGTGCCTTTTGAATCACTCAGATGTGCAGATATTCTGAATGGTGGTTGATCTACTCTTTTATGATTGCAAAGCTTATTTAAAAGTTTCAATTGGCAAAATTTAACAATCTAATTAACCCTTCCGTTGCAATCTCTTGAACGAGAGTTGAAAGATATTTTCAACCAAATTTTGACACAAGACGCAGACGTTTAAGAACTTGTTCAGTATTTAGGGAATGGTCACCTGGTTCTGAAGTAATTCCTGAATAAAATAAGGTGTTTATAAATGATCGAATTAAAAAGTAGATTCTCAATATGAAATCATCTTAATTTTTACATTCGATTGCTCTATAATGATGGGAACGAATGTTTAGAAGTTCATCGTGGTCGCCACATGGCGCAGTTTACAATTACCGAATACTGTCATGCAATACGTCAAACTATTTGGCCAGGAGCAAAAAAAAATTGTGCTCACTATACTCAATCCACTGACATTTATGACACCATCAAAATAACCGACCAACAACAAATTTGAGAACACAAACGTAGATGAAGAAAACAAACAGCGATGTTCGTTTGTCATTGGTGTTTTTGATCTTCACAAGCGAAAGAGTGTCAGTTTTAGAAAAATGAGGATCAATGAAATTCGAGTAATTGAAAATATATGCTGTGACACGAGAAATGAAATATCCGATGCACAGAATCGACCATACTTACGCGTCCTTAGCGTGCTTCATGCAAAAATTATAACTTCGTAAATCGAAATGCAAAACAAATCAAACTGGCTCGAATGAGTTTCATCATTTTGTTCGCGAGTTTCACAGGCGGTTGAGTATCAGTAGGCTTTGTTGTGTTGTCAAGATGAGGATAAAAACAAATATCAACGCGGAATCTACGTTTAGAGTATCAGTATAGGCGACAGTATATTCATACTTTCGTCTCGTTTAGAGGCATTGATAACGGAAGGGTTAAAAGCATCTGAACTGACTAAATCAAGGAGCGAGATTTAGCTATAATTGCAAAACATCTAGAACGTGCCTTCGTTCGCCATAAGGCGTATTCGCCATCGTTCAGGGTAAGAGTCCATTGGAACAAAATTTTCGGTTTGATGTTTGCCAGGTCGCACACGTGCTTCGGAAGCCAGTCTGCCAAGTGGTCTGGTTGCAGAAAGCGAATAGCACTATTGCTATACACCTAGTGATCTCCGTATTCGAGTGGGCAGCATCAGCTGTACACCCGCGCCATAAAAGTCTCGATGCCGAAAAGCAATAAAAAGAATGGTTAAACTGCTTAAACTCCAATGATTTTGATTTCCTCTCTTTCGTCCCTTTAACTCTAGCCATAAGCTTCACAACCAGACGGACACAATTCTCGTTCAGA
This sequence comes from Aedes aegypti, assembly GCF_002204515.2. NCBI lineage: Eukaryota > Metazoa > Arthropoda > Insecta > Diptera > Culicidae > Aedes > Aedes aegypti. The sequence continues at coordinate 221,989,031 of NC_035109.1, read as the reverse complement.
TCTTAGGTTTTTGTATGCTCGGTAGGTACTGCAATGGACGGTAAAACCTCACCAGCAACTATAAATACATAAGACAAGGTCGATGCAAACGAGAAAAAGGTCAAACATAATTCGAGCCCCGTATTGTATTGAACATATGCTCGGTACGGTAGACACAGTTTCTGGGTTTTCGTTTTCATGCTGCTGGATAGGTGTTTTGATGTAGCACTTTTATGGTCAGACGGTGTCAAGTGGTATTCAATTGGTCGAATTGAAATTTTAATTCAACTTCGCTGGAGTGTTTGCATACATAAAAATGCGAGAGTTTTTTTCAGCGTAGTACTACTTTTTTGTTTAACTAGTCTTCTTCGTATGGATATTACATCCACACTGGGATACAACCTTGATAAATGAACGGATATTATTATAACCGAAGTAAGGTGCCATGCGACTCTTGTTGATGATTTAATGGTTGGGTTGGTTTAAACTTTAAAGTATATTTAGAACATAGCCACACCTTGATTTATGGTCAGCACCAACTGAGAGAACCAGACAGCCATATTCAACCTGAAAATTTGATCCATTAGTCATTCACAGATGGATTTAAACGAACAAATTTTCACCTATAATGGCTGTTTGGTTATCTAGATTTGTGCTCTTGAAGATTTGAGGTGTGGTTTCTTTATTTGAAAAAAAAAAAAAAAAATAGCGACTAAGTTTCTAAAAATGAACTTTAAAGACACCATGGCTGAAAAAAAAGGAACAAGACCAGATATTTCTTTGAAGGGACATTTATATAGGAGTTCCTCGTTATATTACATCAATCGTTATAGAACAATAGAAAAACCATCAAGTCCGAACTGTAAACAAATCGGTTTTCTGGTGATTTTCGTAGTCTTACTGAAATATACGATAATCTTTCGAAAATATGCATGACAGTTGGCAGAATTACATTCCTATTAAAGACCTCCTCATCTTTCCAGCTAATCATGATCTTTACCGAAAATGAGACCATTACCCAAAAAGGGAACATTTCCATATTTACCGGAAACAGGAAAAGTATTAGTATGGCGTTACCCAGAATTCCATTATCATGGGGCAAAGACATTCAAGGTCATTATATATTCTTGGCAATAGCATTCGTTGGAATGGTTTGTTCAGGGTGATGACACTCATGTTAATGGCACTCGGGATTAATGGGGTAGAATCATCTTGAGAGAGTTTTGATGTGAGTATTGATTTTTTGGGAAGACAAGTAAAATTAAGCTCTGCAAGTGTTATGGTTCAACGAAACTAAATAATATTGAATATATCTTACTTTTTTAAGCGTATTTCAAGTATTGAGGGTTTCTCACGAGTTGGCTTGAGAATGGGTTGTAGATTTATGTATTTTTTTTCACTATTGTATTCATCCAGGGCGCTTACGTGTTTGTGTAATCGAACAGTACGTGAAAAAACAGGTAATAATGCAGATTTGTGAAAATTCTAGATGTAGTAATGTATGCTACTAATGATCATAAACGTATTAATAGTGGTCTAGAGTGTCATAGATCAATAGTGATTAGTCAGCAATTGAAGTTTGAGTTCTGGGTAGTACAAAGTTTGCCGGAACAGCCGAGAGGGCAGCTAGTTGGGCTTATGAATAATAATAATACTACAAAATGGGCTCTGTAATGCCTTAAAGCGCTTGAGCCTATGAAAAATCAGTTAATTGTGAAAGACTTTTGTGACATGTAAGTGCAATGTGTCATTGAAAAAATCGAACATTCTTAACAGCATTAGAATGCTTAATTAATCTTCTTAAATTTAATGTTTTAATGGTTACGCTTCCAAAGGGCGTAGCTCAAATCTTTGTTGATCCTTCATTCAAAACTCCGCCCATAAGTAACAAATAACTAAATAAACCAACCTTGAATCAAACTTCAATGCTTTATTTTTTCTGATAATCACGGCATAAGAAAACCCACCAGATTTCCTTTGAATGTGTAAACTTATACAATCAAAAGGGCGTAACTTCAAAACGGGCCTGGATAAGGCTACAAAAGGCAGTCGAAATACGCGTATCGGTCAAAGAAAAGCAATTAGGGCGGAATCAAAAGGTACCAGGTACTACAATCTATTTTTTTTTTGTCTCTCTATTGAGATTCTGTTCAGAGCATTCGAATACATTGCCCAGAAATGCATTTTAGCTGTAGAAAACGACTGGTGAGCACATATGTGATGGAGATTTTTTTTCTGATAATTACGATCAGGCGAGCACCGTGATATTACGTATGAAAAAAATCGGAACTGAGCTGAAACCATTTTTTCGCTTTGAAAATCTTTTTGGTCAATATAGTCCACTAGAACCAGTTTCAGCTAGAGATTTAGCCTAGTACTTTACAAATTATTTACAAAAATATGGTTTCGTAACATTTGTATGAAACATATTGTTCATGAAAACGTAATCGAACCAAAATTTTCATTCAAATTTTAAACGACAGTCTCGCGTAGTACCTATATATGATGACGGAGCATTTAATATATCGCATATTAATCCGATCGCTAGAATCTCTTTTTGTCTTAAAGATCCCCATGTATCTTACTTTATCACCTAACATTATTTTACACTCTAATTAGCTTATTTCTTCATCATTAGTGAAAGACCTCAACTAAAAATGCGATGAAAATTACAAATCAAGGGGCTCAATAGTTTTTTTTATGAAGTGTGAAAGTCTTATTTCCCTCAAATCGTTATTAAATAGAATTTTCAACTAAAATTTTAGTGACGAATATCCATACTATAATTCAATTCGTTTAGTAACACACTGTACGGTAAAAGAACGTACAATGCTTAAATTTCATAATATGAGTATGATTTATTGTTTGACAAAAGTTTTTCTCATTGTTTACTTTTTGGAATTGAGACCTTTTCAATAGTTGGTATTGAATTTTCAGTATTTTTTACAGAGCTTCTGTCAATAATAAACTTAAGCATTTATAACTTTCTTTTATGTATGCAAACATTTCTTCACATGTTTATTCAGTGATTCTTTTATAATTTTTTCTAGCATTAATTTATCGATATTCAATCTTCGGGGAAGTCCTCGAAGCATTTATCCAAAGATAACTGTCACCCCGCAGTTATAGATCAACTAAGGACCATTTTTAAGAACAAAGCGTTATTAAAAATAATGGTGACGTTACGTGAAACAAAATTACCTCCCAAGCAATGCAGAATATAGTTCTTTTCGGGAATACACCACAAAATTCGAAAAAAAATTGATTTCTATGGAAATTTCAAACGTTGTTCAACCCACAGATGTGGATCAATGCAAGAGGATGATCCATATTATGGATCAAATCGACTCATATTAGTATCAAAACACTATAACAGCAATTTATCAGCGAGGTAAACGAATGGTGTACTGGGTACCCCCGTTGGTTTGACCACATGTAATCTGAACACTTCTTAATTTGTACCCCGCTAATTTGCACATCGTCCAGATTAAAAATGGTTTAAACGTCATTTAGCTAATGGAACGGAGTGGAATGGAACGCTGTGGAACGGAACGCAGAATCAAAACAAAACAGTGAAAGAGGTAACCAGAAACACGGTTCTAAAGTGACTAGATGTTCAAATTAAAAATGAACTACGATAATTTGCGAGGTACCGCATTTTTTTTAATTAAAAATGAATTCCGATATTTTGGAGGGTACACGGTATTGGTGAAAGCATACGTTTTGACGTTTCATTCGGAATCTTCTTATATTTTAATCATAACTATGGTACGGTTTTCAATTCCCCATAGTTATGAATCAACGCCTATAGGCCTATGGTTTACATTTTATTTACTACAAATGAAAAAAAGTGCTTAAGCATGTTATAATTGATTGCGATACTGTACAGATTTGTGGTTCACGTATGTATAAGGTGTTCTGCGTAATTGCAACTATATTTGATGAGATATTCTTCATTCAATCCAACGCTGATCCATATATGTGTGATATCCATAACTGTGGGCTGACTGTACTCCACGAAATCACCCAGTGATTATTCCTTAGTTTTTCCTAAGATTTCTCTCAATATTTACGACTTTTGACAGCAATTCAAGTCGTATCTTCTGTTGTCCTTAGAATAAACCCAAGAATTTTGTTCTATACTTCTTTACGAAATCAGCCAATAATTCCTCTAAGAATTCCTATGAAAACAACTCGAGAATTTTTTTTCGGTTATGACAGGAATAGAGTTTAAAGATAGAGATTCATCATTATTTATTTATTTATTTATTTATTTCACCGTCTTCGACTGTAAGTCGTACAGACTGAACTAACTATATCTAAATTTGCTATGGCCTACTTATACGGATTTTGAACAAGTTTTTGGATATATCAAAATCGAATTCGTTACAAATCTCGTTAAACGACCGAATGCAGGAGTCAAGCGGGTTGTTGTAGCCGTAATTTGTCCGGTGATATGGAACAGCTAGTAATGGAGGGTTTCGGAAACTACGAGGAGGGATGTAAAGCGGTGTTTGCTCAAGAAGCACGGGACAATCAATCGCATTTGTGATGATGTCGAAAACTAGCAACCGTTGACTTCTCTCACGTCTGCAAGATAGTGGCTCTAATCCTATCAGTTGACAGCGTTCAGCATATGGAGGAAGATTGTTTGGATCGTTCCAAGGAAGCAATCGCAATGCAAAACGTACGAATTTCTTTTGGACACGTTCGATTGAGAGTACATCCGTAACATGATATGGGGACCATATCGGGGAGGCGTACTCTAAGATGCTACGTACTAACGCACAATATAGCACTTTCAATGCGTATACATCTGTAAACTCCGCAGCATGTCGACGTATAAATCCTAGCACTGAGAATGCTTTGGCACTCGTTGTCTTCACATGTTCCTTGAACGTTAGTTTTTCGTCGACGATAACTCCCAAGTCACATATGGATGTTACTCGCTGCAGTATATCGGTGTTCATGCGATATTGGTGGTTGATTGGGGAGTTTGAACGGGTGAAGGATATAACCTTGCATTTTTTGCAGTTCACGCGCATACCGTTATTACTACACCAGGTTAACATTACATTGATATCCTCTTGCAATGCCGCACAATCGTGTAACGAACGTATGACTCGGAAAAGTTTTAAGTCGTCGGCGAACGACAGCTTGAACGAGGAAAGGAGATAGCACAGATCGTTTACGAATATGTTAAACAGTAATGGTCCAAGAACGCTGCCTTGGGGCACGCCAGACGTAATGCTGAATGATCGAGAGCTTGCTGAGTTAACTACTACGTGTGCGGTACGTCCAGAGAGATACGAGCAAATCCATTCAGAAATCCAGTTCGGGAAGCCGATGCGGTTCAGCTTCTCAGTGACTAAAGCGTGTGGAACAGTATCGAAGGCTTTGGCAAAATCTATGTACACCGCGTCGACTTGCCTCCTCCCTTCAATTTCACGTGATAAGTTGGTAACATAACACATTAGATTGGATGTTGTCGATCGATGCTTCATGAAGCCATGTTGACTGTCGCAGATTATAGGTGAGGCGATTGTATACAGTACTCCATGCATTAGCTTTTCAAGAACTTTGCTTAAACAGCACAAAATAGAGACGCCACGATAATTTTCAACGCGACTCATGTTTCCAGACTTATGGATGGGCACAACAGATGCTGTCTTCCAAAACATTGGAAACGTTCTTTCACTGAGCGATCGATTGAACAAATACGCAATAGGAATCGATAGTTCCGCAGAGCATTTTTTCAAGAGCACCGGTGGAATACCGTCTGTCCCCGGCCCTTTTTTGATGTCAAGATCATCGATGGCTTTCAATACTTCTTCAGGAGAGAACTGGATCATAGGAAGGCGGATGTTATACGACGGAATATGAGCAAAGCTGTCACGACGCCATACGGGAGAGACCTTACTGAACACATTTTCAAAAAACGAAGCGAAAAGATTGGCGGCTTCCACGTTTGAGCTTGCATGAAGATCGTGGTAAGTTACGTTGTTAGGAACGCGAGCAGATGATTTTTGCATTTTGATGAAATCCCAGAAACGAGATGGATTTTGCTTAACATTGTGCTGAACCTTGGTTAAGTAAGCTTCATAAGTCGATAGCAGTAATGTTTTGTAGGATATTTCCACTTCACGTAGATTAATTCTGTCGTTTTCAGATTTGGTGAGAAAAAAACGGTGACGAGCCTTTCGAAGCACGTTTCGAAAATGACGCAGTTCAGAGGTCCACCACGGTTTGTTGAACATAGAGTTGACGACCCTTCGTTTGAGAGGGACAGAAGAATTGCATACTGCGAAAATCTTATCGTAAAATAACGAAACCGATTCATCTACATTAGCGCCTTGCAGTTGCGAGTTCCAATCGGTATCTGCAAATGCTTCTTTTAGTTGGTTGAAGTCACAGGTGGTAAAATCGTATCTGAGATCGTCGTCACGGCTTCCAAACTCGATCGAATACTCGTCGCTCACGTCAAATAGTAAAACAAGCGGCATGTGATGAGTGTCAATAGGTAAAATTGGTACAGGAGGTTCTGTCAAATCCAAAAACTCTGGTAGACTTACGAACACAAGATCAAGAAGTCTACCGCGCGTATTCATTACATTGTTGACTTGTCGTAAGCCAGATGAGAACAAGGATTCAATGAGACATTGTTCTTGTTCGGAAGAAATGTTCGTTGGAATATAACCATTTATGTCGTCGTCCAAAACCCATTGCAAATTAGGGAGGTTAAAGTCACCTAAGGACAAAATGATGTCCCTGCCCGATGTGCGATTCACGATTGATTGCACTGAATTTGCATGAGCAGAATACAAGTCGGCATTTGTGTTTGGAGGGAGATAAACAGCAACAATGTAGAGCGAACGAAATTGCGATTTCACACAGACTGCTATCTGTTCCAATTCTTCGCTGTTGGACAATGGAATCGCCTCACAGTGAAGGAGATTTTTCACAGCAATTAATACGCCACCACCGCGTGAATATTGACTAGTTGATGGACTACGGTCGCAACGAAAAATCGTATAGTCAGATGAGATTTCAGCACTTTCAATATCATCACGCAACCACGTTTCGGTAAAAACAAGCACGTCATAGTCGCAGCTGGTTAGCAGGAGTCGCAGGTGGACAAGTTTGGTGCGCAATCCTCTGACGTTTTGATAGTACACCGAGATAGAACGATGTACGGACCTCGATGTTGCACGATTTTGAGTTGCTTCGGCAATGGAACAAACAGGGCTTGCCGACGATACCGTGGAATGATGAACAGAGCACGCGAACGAATCAGTTACGTTGCTGGAAACGGTAGGCATTACCGGAAGAGAATTGTTCGAATTACATGCATACTTGCCTGCAAATGCGGTTCGGAAGACCCCGTCACCAAGCTCATACACAGGACCGGGATGACTGCTGAACGCTGGCAGGAGTGGCTCGACTGTGATGAGAGGATTAGGGGCTTCCACGATACTAGCAGGCGTGCATCCCGGTGGCGAGAAAAGTGCTGAAGATGATACTGTCTGATCACGGTTGGTGAATACGTCGAATAAGCGTTGAGAATTGGAGCTGTTGTCGTTAGAAAAATTTCTGGAACCAACAGAAGTTACTGGAGCGCAGATGTTCAGTGTTGATGCATACTTGCCTGTGAGGACGGGTTGGAAGACCCCCTTTCCGAAATCGTACACAGGACCGGAATGACTGCAGGACGCTGGCAGGAGTGGCTCGACTGTGACGAAAGGATCAGGGGCTTCCATAAGGCGTGCAGGCGTGCATTCCGGTTTTGACGTAGCATTAGTTGAAGTGTGGGTTGGAACAGTCGTACTAAAAGCGTTTGAAGTAACTGATATGGCATTTGATTGAATTTGATGATACTCGCCTTGACATTCGGTTCGGAAGACCCTTTCTCCACACCCAAACACAGGACCAGGACGACTGACGAACGCTGGCGGGAAAAACGGGACTGTGATGGGGGGATACAGGGCTTCCAAAACACTTAAATTGTTGCGTCCTGGGTTGAAACTCAGCTCAAATCCATGACGGGAGTGATTGGAGATAAATTTGTTCCTAGCGGTGTTGATTGCACATTGATCCTCAGAGGAACGCGAAATTTTGGGGCTCCATAGTCTTCGAATTCACGAAACAGTAGGTCCTCAGGCCATGTTTCTGGATCAAGCGATTTATTCTTGAGCGAAGGGTCTAGTCCAATTTTGAACGAGACGAAGGAAAGTGATTCGATAGCTTTACCTTTTGGCACAAGTTTCACCACGATTGGATCATTTTCGATATTCAGGTTGGCTTTTGTCATTGCACGAACAGCTTCCACGGTGACATCTGGGCAAATCTTGGAGAGATAAAGCCAGAATCTTGGTTCCACATCGGCTTTGCTAATTGGAACCGAAGCGACATTATCTTGCGTTTTTTTGCTGCCTACGCGACAAGCTTCCAATTGAGGCGCATTAGTTTCATGCACTCGAGGACGCTTTGTGCCTCTACGCTGATCAATAGCAGGCCAACGTATATTAGCTGCTGGTGATGCATGGGCTGTGGGCTTCACATTAAGCTGCTTTATTTCAGTGCGCAGTTCAGTGATGGCAGAAACAAGCGAAGTAAGGGGTGATTTCTCATCTGCTTGATTTGAAATGACACGAAAGTGAGAATTTCCGAACAGCTCTGCACACTCATCACACATCCAGAACAGATTCTTGTTGGATGTAAAATATGATTGCAAAGCACGAGTAACTCCAGAGCAGTCATTGATGTGGAAGAAAGCTCCACAGTATCCACGGCAGATTACAAAATCGATACCGTTTATGGCTTCTGAGCACTTTCCACAGGTTTTCGACATGGTGAAGCGCCTACGGGTAGATAATCTGGTGTACTCCTCGATATTCCTCCGAACAGGCGAAAGCTCAGATGCTTCAAAATCGAACAGCAGTTTTTTGTGTTGACCAGCAGATGTCGCTCCAGTTGGAAAAGATCGGCGTGGATGGTAGAAGGCTCTTGTGGTTTAACAGATCAAACAAAAACAAACTATCGCGAATATGCTAAAATTTCACACGATCACAATGAGGAACCACGAATTCACTTCACATAAGGTAACGGCAAACAAAACGATGATTTAAAACTCGGAATTTCACAAAGAAAATCAATAAAAAAGCACGACCGAATTAATTGCATACATGAACATAGCAGTGATGCCAGAATTATTCTCATGGAACACCTCAAAACATATAACAACGAATGTAAAACATGGTTTCTTTAAAGCTTGTTCTACTACAACGAACCTTTTCGAATTTGTAAATTACACTTTAAATGTAATGGATAGGATTGTAAGACATTTCCATTCGTCCATTTCTTCCTCAGAACGACATTCCACAGAACGCCATTCTCCAGAAAAAAACAAGAGATTTTGGGGGTGTTAAAATCCAGTTAAATGGTAAATAGTAAATAGTGAACGCATTTAACTGCAAAATTCGAGGAAAACCAAATTATAGTTTTCATAGGTAAAACATTTTCGTATTTTTTTATCGACAGGTTTGTTGCAGTCTTTTATTTTTTGACTGGAGAATCTTTAAACCCAAAATTCTAGAAATTTATCAAATACAATATGATCGGAAATGTAATTAAAACCGTTTGGACAATTTTTATATTTTTTTGACGATTTTCTCCTTAACAAACTTTAAGCACGTTTAGTCCATCCTTAGAGTTGATGGACTCTGTTCAAATGTTTACAGTACTTTACTGTAGTCTGATTAATATGGGCCACCCTAGTGCACACAGACTACGATATTTTGTAGCTTTAGTTTTGCTATGAAAGGAAATTACCAAAGTCAAGAGAAATTTTCTAGTGTAATTGTGTTCCATTAATCTACATAATTACGAAGCCAATAAACCTAGGAAGGGAGAATATTCTATGAAAGCAGAAAAACAAATTCCATCATTTTATTTTGTACATATAAGCAATATTACACTATACAAATCACCCTTTGAAAATACAATTAGAAAGAACAGCCAATTTTAAAAGAAGGAAGAATAACTATGAAAACAAAAAATCCAATAGCTTGGGTCAAGTTTGATTATAAAACATAGACATATGAAATGTAAGACATATGTTAGAGTAGCTTATCTTAAACGGTTGTGCTACTTCTCCTCGAATGTCGGTCCCCCAAATGTCTTATCCCCGAACGCAAGTTCCTAGAATGCCAGTGCCCGAGCAACCCGTTTCCCCGAACAGCCTAGTTTCCGAAAAGTTTTTAGTTCTTATAATTGTCATAACTTTTTGTGTTTCAAAGTGGTGAACGAACCGGTCATCTGATATGCACCCTTCTTCACTTCATTGTCGGTTCTTTCGAGTTTCACCATCATCGGCATTTTTGGCAAGATGTATTTAGTCGAGGATGACGTTATAATATATATTGTCTTCTTCTTTTAATTGCTTATCATTCATTCTAGTTCATCACCAAGTCCTTCAAGACTATTCTTGCACCTGTTTGAACTGCATCACTTTTCGGGGAAACAAGTATTTCGGGAAATGTCTTTTGGGGAAATGGCATTCGGGCAAATGATATTCAGGTAAATAACAGTAGCACAATCATGTTCAGTAGGTGTAAAATCGTTAAACAGCATTTTCCCTCTAAGATTTTGGTTAAGTCAAGGGAAGCAAACACTCGCCGTTTAAAAGGTTTTTTTTGAACTCAACTCCGATTTTATTCGCTTGAGATCCATAATAATGATTTTGACAAAGTAATATTTTGGTTGATTTGACGTCTGTGTCCGGAATTCGAAGCTTCTGGGAAATCGAATCAATTCAGTAGTACATTTTTTAACGACAAATATAAAACTGAATAAGCAATTTTTTTTCCACTCTTTAAAAACGTATAAAAACGATTCTGGGGAATGTCCCATTCTTGGGAATGGTTTTCTGGGGTTTTACTTTCTGAGAAATGTCCTACAACCAATAGCTAGAAGTAACCACGTCGAATCACTTTACGCTGACTTTAGTAAGGCGTTTGACAGATTTGATATTCCTATGTTGATGTTCAAGTTAAGTAAAATGGGAATTGCAATGAGACTCTTTAACTGGATTGAATCGTTATTAACAGATCGCCAACAAATAGTAAGATTTGAGGGGAAACTGTCTAAACCTGTTATCGTCACATCAGGAGTTCCCCAAGGTTCACATTTAGGTCCATTGTTATTGATATTGTTTATTAATGCTATTTCATATGTGATAGAACAGGTTGAAATTCTTATTCATGCTAAAGATAAAGTATCATATGGAAATCAATAGCAAAAAACAGCGATATTTATCTGAATGAAATAAGCATATTTGATGAATGATGTAGTAAAAGTTTACTTCAGTTAAACTAAAAAATGTAATCTAATCACATATAGCAGAAAACGTAAAACATCACAGATTACTGTATTTTTAGAAAATCAAGATGTTCAAATGTGCGATAAGATTAGAGATTTAGGTGTTGTATTAGATTCTAAGTTTACATTTACTGACCATTATAATACTATTGTCCATAAAGCAACCAATAGGTTAAGCTTTATTAAGCGTTTTAGCTACAATTTTCGGGATCCATATACGATGAAAACCTTGTACATTGCTTATGTAAGATAAGTTTTAGAGCATTGTAGTATTGTGTGGTCCCCACACATGAAAACACATGAGGATAGAATCGAATCAGTACAACAGCAATTTATTTTATATGCCTTACGCAAATTAGGCTGGACAACGTTTCCACTGCTATCATATGAGGCTCGATGCATGCTTATTGACATTCAAACTTTAAAGGAGCATCGCGAATCAGCCATGATTTCATTTGTCAATGATATTGTATCGCATCGTATTGATTCCACCCATCTTTTATCATGTTTGAATTTCTACACGCCTGCTACACAGTTAAGAAATCGGAATTTGATGCAAAATTCAGCCCAATGAATCGAATGATGTCTCTTTATAATCAGCATTGCACGGAAATTGATCTGATCATGTCGCGAACAAAGATAAGACAATATTTAAACTCCTTAAGATATAATACAACATAGAATTAAGCATACATGTAGTCTAAATAAATAAATAAATGTATTTTTTAGATTCTCGTTATAATTCTTGCAAAGATTTTGTAATATCCATAGAAATAATCTTCAATAACATTCTTCAAGTGAGTAACGAAGGCTCTCGAAGAGGTTTATCAATTATGTTCCATAAGATCTCCTTGAAATTGCATAATATCTTCAAGAAATGTAAAAAAAAAATCTGTCAAAGATCTCTCCCGAAAACCAAGAAATGTTATTACAGGATTTGGCTTAAAAATACTAAAAATCGTAATCTATCTCTCTAGCAATTACAATCACGTGCAAAAAGCGAGATCTAAGGTAGTTATGCAAAATTGTCTAGTTTCGCCCATAGTGCTTTTTCCCGGTGTGTTTTGCGATTTCCCGAGTTTTTCCCGGTAGTTCGGAATTCCCGAGTTTTTCCCGATTTTCCCGCAATCCCCAGATAGATGGACACCCTGCAATAACGACGCCGGCCACGTTCTTACGGTCATAGGGAAAGGGAAGGAATGTTAGCATAACAATTAGTTACTAATCCATGAGCCACTTCTTTGAAAAGGTTGTGGATTGTCAAAAACACAGATGTCTTGACTGTCATCCTAAAAGGAAGTACTATTTTTGCATTAAGGTGAAGATGAATCGAAGTCACACTTCGAATTTTCAAGAGCACTAATCTGGAGAAATAGACGTTTAAACTGAAAACTTGATCAGTTGATCACTCGCTGATAGTGACCAATCGATCAAATTTTCAACGTAATCGATTGCATGGTTCTTAAGATTTGTGCTCTTCGAAATTTGAGGTTTGGCTTCGATGCATCTTCACCTTAACCAGTGTCTCTGTACACATTATGTACAATAATACTTTATTCTATAATGATATTGTAATTGACCAGCTACCCAATCAAGTTCTAGCATTTGCTTCTGAAACCTTTCCCCTGGTCGCGTGAAATTCAATGATTCATCAAATTGCACACGAACAATGCCATGCGGAAAACAGGTTTCGCTTCACTAAAATGAGATGACTCACATCTACCGACAGCAACACGAATGCACCGATCTTTCCAACAGTTTAAACCTTAAACAACCGCACGCGTTGATGATCATCGGTTCATTTTAAGATTCACTTTTTCGGCTACCAAAATCTTAACATTTTTTTCCTCACAGCTTCGGTTAAAATTCGTCCATAACAAATTGCTTACTTCATCTACGGTTCTATTCAAACTGTACCAAGTGCGTGAATCTATAATGTGCCTCAACCACAGAATCTAATACGATTCTGCGGTTGGCAGCCACAAGCCCAATCACGGAATGGCAGTCCTCATCAACCCGATTGTCGAACCCATAACAAAGCTATGAACCTCGTCCATGCAAGACCCCATCAACGTCATTTGCAATGCAAACTATCGACGTGTGGATTGTGGATGAAAAGGCCAACGAAGAAGCAAACTTCACAAAAGTCTAAAAACAAATCCTCATAACTAGAAGAGCCGAGCGGAGCCTTTCACGCACATCAACCGCCAAATGAAATTCTATGCTCTCTTCAAGTTCAGGTTCAAAAGCAGTTCATTTCCCATTTTTCACTTAACTCTTCGTCGCGTTTCATCAGCATATGGGAAGAACCCGTGCCGCGCAAACGAGCTCGCAAAATCAAGAGGCACAGTGAGATCAGAAATAAATTGCCAACGGAGAAAGGTGAACCATGGCTTCTATCAAGCGAGTCTGGCAACACTTGGGCTTCCGAAGACCGGGCGGATTTGCAACGCTTGCAGTATTATTTGATGAGCTGTAGCCCTATCTACCTACCTACACATGATTCACGGTTGGATGACTTCTTAGCAGTCGGCCAAGGCGTGCTTCAGAACACTTGGTCGCATGTGGAGGAAAAAGGGGTACTTACACTGCACAATGGTCCGAAAAGATGATTTAACAGGAAAAATCTTTTTTTCTATGTTCTCGTTAATTTTAGATGTATGATGTCTTTAGAGAAGTACCTCGTAATTGAATTTTGTATCTAAGAAAATAGAGGGTTAGGATTCGTTATTGAATCCAAGTTTTTTTGTTTTGGGAAATTTGTGATTACATTTTTTAGCAAATTTTAGAAAATCTTGGTACGAACAATATTACTGGAGACGCTTTTGATCTCTTCATTTGAGCTTGAATCGCTCAAATGGAAAGTTAGATCATAATAACATTTGATAAAAGTTTGCTGAAGAACGGAACAACAAACTTCCTCAAACAAAAAAGTTTGATTCGAATGTTTATCCTAAATAAGGACCACCCTATCTTATTTTTTCTCAGAACATGCAAAATTAAATTACGAACAACTTCACTGAAGACATCATACGTCTAAAATCAACGAATACAGAGAAAAAAAGTATTTTCCCACTCAATTGTCGATTCGAACCTTTGTGCACTTCACACACATACATGCCGACCTTAGCACATTACCTTAACTCTTCCCGCCTTTCGTCTTACCTTTGCAAACTCCTCCCGCACAAAAGAAGTGATGAAGATGATATCTGCTGTCTGTCTGACGGCTCTGATGAGGCCTGCCTGACTCCCAGAATAGGGAGAAAGATGCGCGAAAGCATGCGTCGCGCTTCGTCACTTCAGTTCCAACAATTTGCTGAACCTGGCTGATGGTTTTCTGCAGTGCACTGACTGCATTGCATACATTGGCTTAATGTCGACGACCACGAATTGAAGAGCATCAGCAATGAGACCAACCGCAAATACTTAAATCTTTTTTCGTTGAAAGATTGGGTCTACGATGGGGGTCGGTGCGAGACAGGGGATTTCGTCATGGTAATTATTATTCCACTCTACTTAAGAACATGGTTAAGTTTTTTTTGCAAGTGAGAATATATTCTAAATAAAAATCTCGACGTACTCAAGTAGGAAACTGACAACCATGTATTGCAATAAACCAATAAACCTTATTATTTGACAACCTTTCGAAATCAGTCGACCAGTTTCAAAGATATGGTTAAATCAAAGAAATTTCAATCGAATTTGAGATCGAATCAAAGAATATGCAAGATGATCAGAATTTCACACTAATAGGGGATTTTTAACATTTTGAGGCGAGATTTGAAAACCAATAGATTAAAGTAGGGCAAGAGTTTATTTTTAAGATTTCTAGCTAAAATAAAAATTATGTAATAAATGTCATGTGGGCTTGAATGCTATTCAAGTAAGGAACTTTCAAATATTATGGAAATCTATATAGTTATGGTCATTTGTTGTCTTAGACGTAAAAATTGTAATTTTCGATCGAACTTTCATTGCATGGTCCAAGTAAAAATCAAAACTTATTCGAGTATCTATGTAAGGGCGCTTCATATCATAATGATTCTTTGATTTGATGATTTTCAAACCATTTCTTGCCCATAGTGGGACAAAAGTTCAAGTCATATGTTATCTCGCGAGAAAAATTGCAAATTACCTACAATCTGTATATTACCTTTAATTTTAGCGAAATGTACCTGATCATACGAAAAAAGTCATCAAAATTTTTTACTAGTTCTGAGAAAACAATCGCCATTTTTGGGTATTTTACAAATAATTTCGGCAATTTATTTATTAAAATTTAGTGTGTATTATTCAGCAAACATAAATTTATTCCTGTCCTTAAAGCATCGATAATTCGTGTTTCGGCTAGCAATCTTGTATCCCAGACTAAATTTTAAATCTAAAGGGCAAACAATCGTTTAAGACAATCAATTTTGAAACTGTTATAACTAAAAATAGGTAAATATTTTGACACAATTTTTTTCAGCAAAACTGAAGTATATGTTGAAAGTTCACTGTTCTTTTCATTTTTTTAATTGCTATATTTTTTCTGGATATATTGATTATTTCAAGATCGAACTTTTGCCCCATCTTACTCTGTTTGTTAAATTTCAAAAAGTAAATGAAGAGATACATCGCTCTGTTTTTGCTGTTTTACAGTAACTATTTTTATCTTTCTAATGTCAACTTCAAAATGAGCTCACTTCGATGTAAACTAGATTTGAACATAGTTTATTTTAAGGATCATGTACATTTCAGCAAATATGCATGAAAAATGGATGCTGAATAAAACTAGCATCAGACGTGGTTCAATTTACAAGGTGGCTGGAGTGCTAGAGTTGTTGGATGCAGTGTAACATGGTATCCTAGACAAAACAGCAAAAATGACATATTTACACATTTAATTCAGAATGCTAATTTTAACCGAGATTTGCACAGTCGAGTAGTCGACAAACAAATTTTCTGGGACCTCAGGAAATAAAAGCCGAGCATCAGTTAATCATGCTTCGTTGCTAAGCAACCGGCCAATTTGTTGGCTGAATCTCGGTTAAAATTGGAAAACCGAGATTCGCACAGCCAAGCTCGTGAAAAAATTCTAAGTGTGTACATTTGAAGTTCCTACTTACACTAAAAACCAATCCTAAGCAAATAGAAAGGATCATATATGACGTGAACCAGTCTTAGCCAGAAGTGTCGTATTAACTAAAAACTAAGCAGGTCATTTATAATTGTTTCAAAAATTATTTTTTCAAATAAAAAAAAAAATAGGGTTTTTACCTGAAAGGCAAGATTTTACTAAGTACTATTTGAATAAGACCGCCTTGGTCACCTGATTATTCTGAATTAGCTCCAAAAATGCACATTACGTGATGTAAGATTTGATGATTACCCATTAGTGCTTTTCAAGAGGTTGATTTTCATATATACATTCTTTGTTCTATATCCACAAATTAAAAACAAAAATTCAATATTTCTGATTTGTGTTGTGTGTGCTAAAATTTTCATTACACTTTAATCTTGAATCCCAATTTCCGTTTAACTTGTTATGTCTCAAGCGGAAATACTTTATGATTTTGGTACCTTTTCTTTGTTCGTACCAACGGAATTTCTGTTCTATAAATACTGCCGTAGGCGCAGAAGAAGAGACTTCCCGGACTAAGGACAGTTAAACATATTATTTTATTCTTTATTTGCAGGATATAAAATAACTCAATCGCAATCAGTACTTTCCGGTATAATAAAAACGATTTCATTTTAAATTGTTAATGCTACAACCACTATTGAAGAATTCAGGGACAAGAAAATGGCCCATAAAAAATGTGAAAATTTTATGAACATTAATTCAGCACTCACAAGTATTATTTTTAGTCTTTTTGTAGGTAAATGTAGTTTCTTATTACTGCAGTACAGTCAAATCTCCTATTAGACTATACCACCCACTGCAATTCCTCAGCTGTCGTTCATTTGATTGAGGTAAAATTATGTAGGTTCTTCTTTCTGGCGTTACGTCCCCACTGGGACAGAGCCTGCTTCTCAGCTTAGTGTTCTTTATGAGCACTTCCACAGTTATTAACTGAGAGCTTACTATGCCAATGACCATTTTTGCATGCGTATATCGTGTGGCAGGTACGATGATACTTTATACCCTGGGAAGTCGAGAAAATTTCCAACCCGAAAAGATCCTCGACCGGTGGGATTCGAACCCACGACCCTCAGCTTGGTCTTGCTGAATAGCTGCGCGTTTACCGCAACGGCTATCTGGGCCCCTTGAAAAAAAATCTGTAGGTAATGAGTTCATATTATGCTTCAGCTTTCCTCGAAAAATCAGCTTTATCCCCCCCCCCTGTGAAATTGCCGTGGGAGGAAAGTGGGTGGCAGTGTCCTATAGGAGACCTGACAGTTTTCGGTAGTCAGAACAAACACCGTTGTTTGCAATTACAGACTGAGTAGCTTTAAAGCAGTAATGTATTTAATTCATGATTACAAATAGTTGCAGTTACAGTATACAGTTTTCTTACATTTTCAGTGTTCTACTTCAGAATCCTCGCTGTTTCCGCTAGCTGTCCCACTTTTAAAGTGCTAACCTGCATGAGCAATTAATTCAGTTACTGGTACAACTAATCTACATGTTGTTTTCTAGGTTAATTCAGTACGGCACAAATGGATTTGCGGTTTCTTACGGACATACCTTAGTCGACTGTTCAATTCACCACTTACTAAGTGGTAATTCTCAAAAAACTTGACTGCAATATCTGAACGGAAATTTTCAATTATTATATACAAATTAGCACTGTTCTAATTCACTTTTATCGATCAGTTACAATAGAATCAGTTGAAATCCACTGGTTAATTCACTTGTTCAATAATACAGTAACTTTAACTAAAGAATGGCTGAATAATGCTTCCACGGGTTGTTGTTCCATCTGACGTTTCGCGGTCAACAGTGTTGCCGGTAACACTGACTGTACA
This sequence comes from Aedes aegypti, assembly GCF_002204515.2. NCBI lineage: Eukaryota > Metazoa > Arthropoda > Insecta > Diptera > Culicidae > Aedes > Aedes aegypti. The sequence continues at coordinate 221,970,725 of NC_035109.1, read as the reverse complement.
TGCTACCATGATTTCACCGGGTGCAGGTCGTTAGGCCGAAGGCCATTTTGCCAAATGCCGTTAGGCCGAAAGGGTCATTAGGCCGAAATAACATTCGATCATTTACCACTATTGCAAATGGCTAACACATTCATCAGTGTTTTTTCCTTCTTTAAATCAAAGGCTGTTCTTCCTAGTTATATTTCACAGCGGTTATAGTGGGCATCTAGGTTCATTCATCATTGGCCATTTTTGGTGGATGGATTTTCAGTCCAACAACCCTTTCGGCCTAACGGGATACAACCGATTTCACCATGTAGGACAATTTATGTGATATTTTTTAATAACCTAGTTCTAATATTTTCTCTAAGGTAAGAAAACGCCTTTGATTGTCGCATACTATTGTGATAAACTAAATATCGGATCTAATTACACAGCACAACAAAAATGACATTTTTGCGTGTCTCAAGGATCAAATTATGTGTCTCTAGTAGATTTTGGGTCGCTGAATTTAATGCTGTTCTCAGAAATGCCAAAGTTTTATAAAACACAGGTTTTATTGATGTTTACATGAAATTTAAGGTATAATTAATCAAACTTTTTTGTGATTCAATCCACCAATCATGCAAAATAGGATTTGAACTTTCGATTTCGATGTAATTTGATAGTAAATTTTTCCATTATATTCATCTTATATCGACTTTTTCAACATGCTTGCAGTTTCCATATAAAATTCTTCGTTTCTCTTATATGGCATAAGACAATACTTTTCAGAACCACCAAAAAATAACATTTTAACAGGGGAAGAATTATGAACTTTGTTGATAAGTAGTGATTAACACATGAAGTTTGAATTTTGTGACAAATTAAGCAAATAAATTGCCATACAAGTTGGAAAACTTGTATGCAAGTTGGCTGAAATCGTCAAATTTAGCATTTTTAACAGTCAATATCTCAAAAACTAGACGTGCTATGATATTTTTGAAAACGGCAATGGATTCAGCAACCCCTAATTGAGTAAATAGTGGTATTTTGCTGCTTGAGACAAAAACGTGTTCCGCAGTGTTATTAATAATATAAGTTTTTTCAGTCTCAGCGGATGGCGGAGGTCTTGAAGAACTTGTTTTTCATAGTCACTATAAAATATTTTACTGGGGTCATGGTTTTGGAAGCAATTACGTCCAATATGCTTTAATTATTTTTCAAAGTTCAATAAAACGTAAATACAGAAGTTCGTTTGTTGCTGTGGTTAAAGACGACTTAGATTTATTTTATTTTATTTATTTCACTAATAATTCGTGGCATAAGACTTAGCGTCTTTTTGAATTGTTACATAATGTTTGGAATGCGTAGGAAGGTGTGTCGTTTTACCATTACTAATTCAAAATATAAATTCAAACATTTCAATAATTTATACAATCTTAAAAATAACTTCAAGCTAACTATTAAAGTACTCCGTACATTTCCTCTTAAACTCAAATAAAGAACTCTCAAGGGTTATATCATTAGGTAATGAATTCCAATAGGAGATGCCTCTCACGAAAAAGGAATTGCCATAAGAGGATGTGTTGTGTCTCGAAATAGCATTTTTCAAAGGCTTTAGTTTTTCGTATATATAACCTGGAGTTTTATGTGTCGCAAGTTTAAACAAAAATAAGCAGCATCTTAATGAAGCAAATTTGTCGAATGGACATCCTAACAAGTAATGCTGAAGATGGGAGACACTAGAATATTTATCAAGGCCGAATACTACCCTAACGCAAGCATTAAGAGCTATTCGTAATCTAGATTCAGCGTACATTGAAGATGTCGAAAGAATAAAATCACAGGCTATGAAATGTGGAAGAATTAAACTTTTGAAGAGCTTGAGCTTTATATCAACATTAAAAAAAAAGAAACCGCACGGACAACTCGTAAACTAGCAGAAACTTTACCACATTGACCAAATATGAAATTATCAAATTTAAAACTGGAATGAATCGTAATTCCCAAACAGATTGCCTGATCTACAAATTCAATTTCAGTGTTGTTTATTTTCAAAATTGGTTTAGATCGAGAATTGCTTAGAAAAATAGCACAAGTATTATTCGCATTCAACAATAATTTATTCCTTATCGACCACTCAGCAATGTTTGTAAGATCTTCGTTGATTTTTCTTGATATTTTTGACGAAGAATCATCGCAACAATTTGGCTATATTTTAAAACATTTGGAAGGTCATTAATGTATATAGAAAAGAGAATAGGTCCCAGAATTGAGCCTTGGGGTACACCGGAAGAAATAGGGAGATAACTAGAGAAAACCCCGTCATTCAAAACAGTTTGAGTTTGTCCAACTAAATACGATTTTATGAGATTCATTTCGTGGCTGGAAAAACCAAAATTTTCCGTTAGCTTGCGACAAAGAATTCGGTGTGAAATGGTGTCAAAGGCTTCCGAAAAGTCAAGAAGCAATAAAACGACTGGTCGTCCATTATCTATGACAAAACCTATGTCATCTAAGAGTTTCAGCATTGCAGTTTTTGTGCTATGTTTGGCGCGATAGCCAGATTGGTGTGAAATCATCAAATTCTCCCGATTGATAAAAAGACAGACTTGATCTTTGATGATTCGTTCAAAAACTTTGGATAACGCTGACAATATACTTATTGGACGAAGATTTTGTATAGAATTTAGATTAGCCTTTTTCTTGAATGGTATTATTTTGGATTTTTTCCATTCATTCGGAAATATACTAGTGGCGATAATACAATTAAACAAATGCGCAATAGGTCTAATTAGCACAGGCTCATAGATTTACAGCAAAACATAGCCGGTTATCACACTTAAATGAAACATATATCATGGTACTTCAGAATATACAGTTTGAGCTAAAATTTGTTTATGTCTCCAGCGATTCAGATACAAACACATTCTTTTATTCGATAAGTGCGATATTCGAGACTAGGCCTGTGAGGTATTTCATCGTAAACGTTTTAAAACCTTCTATCACAAAGTTATTGAATTCGATGACTAGACGATAAATGTATAAGGTATCCAAATCCACTCTCGAAAGGAGAAATGGACAGATAAAAACCAAATCAAAAATGAAAAACAGATTCTAACCTGACTCAATAAATCATAGCTAAAATTTATGATTCGTTTTCTATTTCAAAACTACCACAGAACATGGTACCATCAGAGTACCAGATTCCGCTCATTCAAGGGAAGTTATGTGTTCAAATGTTTATCATAAAATAACTATTGTGCCGATCAATACTATTTTTATGTCACAATGTATAGATAATCACGGCAAAATGAAAAGAATTTGAAAACATTCATATAAAATATGTAATTGCATTTGTTACTACATCCTAAGCATTCCTGTTTCCGCTCATGGTAACCAGATTTCGTGATGAACTTACTAAAAATGCATTATTTCGAATTTCGTTATTTATCCTGATATTTTTTATGGTCAAATTATAGCTACTACTGCAATAAAGAAGGCTGTATACCAAAATCGTAATTTCTTTAAAATTTTGTATAATTTTCTGCATGGGCGGTAATTGGAACACACAAAAATATCTAGTGATTCAATAACCGCTCACGAGGTCTTGTGTTTTCAACATAAAGATTTTTTTTTATTTAATGAAAATAATGTCAGACGACTTCATTCGAAAGTTGTTGATATTGCTAGAATATATCCGTGCGAAAAATGTTGGTTTTTGACACGAAAAAAACAATTTTTACACTAGTGAGCGGAAATAACGGCATGATACAGGTGTACTGATGGTTTACGATGATTTACAATGATTTACGATTTTTATGGGCCTACTCTATATTGAAGCGTGGCTTATTTTTCGAATGTTCTCGAAACCATAAATTTGTCTGTTCTTCTGGATACATATCACATAAATAGAGGATCCTCAAGGTTTGAGCCATAAATATTAAGATTTAGAGGTAGTGCAAGCGACTTCAAGGTGAATTTTCAAGTTATAAGATATAATGTTCATTGAAGTCTTCACATTTTTTTTACCAATTTGAAGCTCTTAGCATTATTATCTTCAAAATTATTTTATATGAAAAGCTAGAACATCGAAATCCAAACTTGGTTAAAAGTAGTTTTCTCCAAATTGTTCTTTGAAATTGAGTTATTGAGCTAATTGTACCAACACGATTTAACTACCGTCCGTCGAAAATTTGTGGATCACTGGTGCTACCATGGGAAAAAGAGGGTTTATAATCCATTAAAGTTTCGTCTCAGAGTTTAAGCCTTCAAAATACTTAAAAGTTTATACCTTAAATCCTTGTTCAATCACAACAAAACTCATTTGTGTACAAATACCTTATACATCTACACTACCCAAAATAACACACCAAATGAAAAGCGATTCCATCACATGCAACCTAAAATGACATAGAGTATCGATAAACGGAGCAACACGCAGCTAACACACATACCGAATGATGCTACATCATTTATTTACTTCTGTGCCAACACTATTTCATTAATCCTAATCTTAATGTTTGAGTAAAATAAAGTGCTTATGACTATTGTACAAAGTGTGTTGCATCCCGGGTCGTCTGAATCAACAACAAAAATATTGCAGAGTACTTTTGCGGAAAAGATTTCATGCTTTCCACGGACCTTTAAAAATAAATACAATAAACTTTCTATTACTCGATATTGAAGAGATAATCGAGTTTTGAAACACAAAACCAGTGTAAATGCGATTCAAGGCACCATGCATCGAGGTAGCCAACTATAGCTTCTCTAACTCGATATCAAGATACGGAATATCGAGTAAGGGAGAGTTTATTACCTTTTGGAATGGCATTTAAAGTACACTGGCCTACAACATCTATCGTATTTTATATTCACTCATAAATAAAAAATACTATTGACAATAACCTTCCTAATAAGCTTTAGCTTATTCAAGAGCATATGTTTGTTCAACAAACTTTGTTGAATAAAGTCTCATTTTGTATCAATTGACTCCAAAACAAGCATGATGCCATCAGAATCATTCAATAGAAACGTAAAAATGAATATCGTCTTAACAAATTCTTGGTTTCAGACTCCTTATGCCAAACGACTATTATTCCAAACGACTTTATGCCAAATGACTTACCACCCATCCAAATAGCTACAGGGTTCAAATTTTCATGAAGTACGTGACATTTAAAACTTTTGTTTTGAATTGAACTAGATAGGTATTTTAAAGAGAAACGTCTATTCAACCGTAATGCGGTAAAGAACATTGCAGAATTCGCTCTCATTTGAGTATGAAGCACGTGCAAAGCAAGCAAAGAAAAACATCCCATCTGTTGCAGTTCACGATCGTCAATGTATCGCAAACTGTAACAAGTCTGATAAATGGAAGCAGTGAACAAGAGCCCCAAAGAGGGAGCGATGATAAAATCATTTTTTCTCGCTTGTTTACCGTTGGGGGTAGGTGTTTTTCTTTACTGGCCTGATAAACAATCCACGAACTTCCAATAGCAATAGTGTCCCCCAGGTTTGGAGCATGTTTAGAGGGGTTTTATCATGCACTACTATCCCCCAAATCTGATCAAAGTTGTAACAGTATGCGATAAACAGTCTATCATAATGTGCTGCATATTATGATAAATACAGAGAGCGATACGTGAAAGATTCTCTCAATTTTCACAGAATTCAATCCCTGGTCACGGTCTAAAAATGACATTCTTATTCGCGAGTTAACAATGAAAATTTAATGTCCAGGTCCTTCATAATCCCTGATCGTAACGGTAAATTGTCAGCTCATTCATTCCATTACATCACCAGCGTCCAACATTGTTAACATCAATTGTACAAGCTGTAGGTACATCAACAATATTGAAAACCTCTTAACCCGCTGCCAAAGACAAATGAAATCCGCACTCAGATACTTATCTCGTGTGCTCATATTTACGTAACTCCCAATACGACACCGCGCTCCATCCCGTTTGGCTTTGTTCCGCGAACATCTTCTGGACAAGTACAAGAAGGCATTTTACCTTTTACAGCGACCGCATTTCACCATGTCCAATACACAATACACGTCGCTTAATGAAGATGATTAAATCATGATTATTGCATTGCCACAACACAACAGCAGGAGAGGCGAGCCTTTTCGCCTGAACTCTCTAAATATGGACTATTGACAGTTGTGCGGCGATGCCGTAATGACGACGAAATATTTATCTAAAGTTCACGCCGAGAAATGTTGCTTCATGTAAAGGTACCGTACAACGGGGTAAGTTTGACAGTTTTTTTGAAAGAAAAATTGATCCTTTTTGCTTTCTGTCATAAAGATTTTCATTTATATTTTTGATTCAAGTACTGATATCTTAGTTATCGATTGCAGTTTAAAGATTAAATAAGGACTCATTTTCAGTGGATCCATAATTTATTTCATACAATCAAAACTCGATTTTTATTTCATCGTGACAACATGCCTACTTAAAGGTCGGAATAAAGAGCTTTTGATTTATATGGGAATATTATAATTGAGTTTTAGAAGAATTAGGAGAAATCTTCCATTTTTGCGAGTATGAAGTAAAATTACCCAAACTTTTTTGCAATCTACTGCAGATGACACGCAGGCTTCGTCCTTTGGCGGAGAAGCCTGTGTCATCCGCGGTATTCGTCATCCACAAACAAAGGTTTTTAACATACCTGAAGTAACTCAGGTAAGTTGGATGTAAAAATATTGTACAATATTGATCCCAAAATGCTGCTTTGAGGAATACCAGCTCTTACCTTGCAGACTTGAGGTTTTGATAGTTAACCTGAAGGTGAAGATGAATCGAAGCCAAACCTCCAATTTTCAAGAGAACAAATCTTGAGAACCAAACATCCGTTTAAGCTGAAAACTTAATCGATTGGTTACTTGCTGGTGGTAACCAATCGATTAAGTTTTCAGCTTGAACGGGATTTCGGTTCTCCAGCTTTGTGCTTTTGAAAAATTTGAAGTTTGGCTTCGTTTTATCTTCACCTTAAGTGTACGATTTGACAGATAACTTTGGGTTATTCTTAAAATGTATGTTGTAAAATTAAAGTTTTTTTATTTTTACCACCAAACCTTCATGCCACACACTGTCGAATGCTTTTTCTATGTCTCGTAGTTGTATAGCCTTCAGATTTGTTAAAACGAATGATAAACAGAAGTTATGGTTCCCACACTATCAAAGATACCCCGTTCTACGGTACCTTCAACGGTCAGTCACAGTAATGTTCCCAGTAGGAACACCCGCCACAGTACTGCGCGGACACATGTTCATAAAAGGTACTGACTCTGGGGTTGTAGTAAACAGCACACAACAAGTGGCAGTTCCGCCCAAATCGTTGACCAGGGGTGACGTGAGGTGCTTGTTGCTATCACTTCTTAAAAGCTCGATGATGCAGCTGATTTACGGCCACGGACTGCAGAAAGGTGCACAATTTACGTCAGATTGAACGAGTAGAAATGAATCATAAATTTACCCGGAATAGGATATAGCCACAGTGGATGCCAACAACGGTGTTGTTTTTCATTTCGTCATTTCGTAATTCGGATTGAAGAGGATTGATTTATCATTTATTAGGTCGGTTATGACTTACATGGCTAGCCAAGAAAACGGGTATTGTTTACCTGGAATTAGAAAAAAGAGATTAAATTAGCGATGATTACAAAATTTGAAACAGCAATGGCAAAAGAATTTAATGAAAATTGCAACAAGTTCGTAACTGGTAAGAATCCGCCGATCCAAATGAATAAGGGATGAGACTTTTCGCTTACTCTCCAAGTGCACATTTTAGCAGCTTTCATATTATTCATCAATAAAGACGCCGACCAAGTCTTTAAAGTCAGTTGCGATGGGGAAGGAATGTTAGGATGTGATGATTGTTGCTTCTAGAAACCAAGAATACCTCTGCATCTCCATAGTCGTCACGGGAAGGATGTTGAATAATAAGAGAGGAAAAAAATCTGGGAACCACCATTGGTCGGTGATGGAATCCATGGATAAGGAGGAAAAATACGGCTCTTACTTAAAACTAGTTTTGCATTGTTGCGAACTATTCAAAGGTTATTTTTAAAAATGACGTAAAAAAAAGGTATTTGTAAATGGAAGTTATTAAAAAACAGGAATAAGGGTTTATGTCGACACTTTTAGTGACGAACCATCCATACTTTGTTAGAAAATTGTATAACGCAACGTTGCTACTATTAAAATGTGTTATGCTTATAAAACGATTTCACCAGTTTATAATCAATGCTTGGCTGCACACCATTTTCTTTCCCACTGGGATTGAATCAAAAGACGATACACGACTAAGGCAGGAAGTAGAGCAGTAGCATGCGCAAAAAAAATTGTTGCCAAAATGGGGATGTTGCCAAAATCGAGAATTTTGAAATGCTTATACTTATCATTCTAATCTCTAATAGTATAAACAAGCGTGTCAACTATTACGAATGATGTGAACAATGTCTGAGAACCTTCTTCAACAAACGGGCAATGATGTATCATGTCAGCACCGAGGAGGCAGCCCCTCTAGCACGATGTAGGTAGCGCAACCCTAATAAGGACTCTTCACCAACCAAGAAGGGCAAAAGAAGAGCAACCGGATTGATTTTACGGTAATAGACTCGGCAACGAATAAAGGACAACAATGAATTGGAAAGTTGGATCTTGGAACGTGAGAGCTTTGAATGAACCCGAATCTGTGTGTTGAGAATGGAGGGCAAGTTCTTCAACTACAGCCTGATCAGCATACATGCGTCAACGAACGATAAGCCCAAAGACATGAAGGATGAGTTCTATAAGAGCCTAGGTGAGGCCTACAAACAGGATGTCAAGATAGTCATCGACGACGCAAATGCGCAGATCGGGACAGAAGACTTCTTCCGAGCCGTAATTGGAACGGAAAGCCTTCATTCCGTTACCAATGATAATGGTCTGCGGCTAGTAACCTTCGCTGCTAATAGACGAATGGCAATCAGCAGTACCTACTTCGCACGAAAGAATATCCGCAAACACACCTGGCGACACCCAAGTAGCGATGCCCAAGTAGACCACGTGCTGGCTGATGGGTGACATTTCTCAGATGTCATGGATGTCAGGACCTTCCGAGGTCCTAATATCGACTCGGATCGTTATATCGTTGAAGCTGAAATTTGGGCGCGGTTATCCATCACGAGTTCCACAAAAAATAGAACGCTACGCTTGTCGACTGATGGGGTAGCTGAACAGTACCGCCAGCAACTAGACGAGCAGTTGGGAAGAAACAACGTTGCTGGAGACGTCGACAGCCTGTGGGACCCTATCCACGAAGCTGTGACAACCACGGCGCGGGAAGTGATTGGCACTGGTCAACGACGAAGACGAAACGACTTGTTCGATGAGGAGTGCCAGAGAGTGACAGATATGAAGAATGTCGGCAGAAGCCGTATGCTTGTGGCCGATACCCGACAGAACAGAGAGCGGTACAGGGCAGCGAGAGACGAAGAAAAACGAATCCACCGCAGAAAGAAAAGGCAGCACGAAAGAAGTGTGGTAGCTGAAGCTCAAGAAAGCCTTCACTCTGTTGAAACTGTGTTTTTCATTTTGTATAATGGTTGACTGCCGTTCTACGCATATTTGTCTGCGGTTCATAATGTTTACATAGAACTTGAGACAAGTAAGTGTAGAAGGGCAGTTTATATGCTAGTAGATGATAGAACGGGGTATAAGTAATTCGGTAAATGTGCCTGAAAAATTTTCAGTTCCAAATACTTTTAATGTTTAATGCATCAGTCACCTTTCGATAGCATACAGGGTGCGCCATTTTTTATGTCGGTTTGTGAACATTGAATAACTTTGACATTTATCAACCGATTGATTTGGTTTGACATGTTTTAGAAACGTCAATTCAGTACAGTTTTAACCATGAATAACTACACCAAAACAACATGCTAATATAGTGACTCTTTGGATTGAAAATAGTCTTGCAGTTGTGTTAACTCAACTTTTATATCCTTGCAAATATCGTGGTCAACAGGCACCATATGGCTTCATAAATAAAATAAAATAAAAATAAAATCAATTCACTTGTAAAAATTCTGAACTGCTACGCCAAATGATATGTAATATGTTGTTAACAAAAAGTTAATAAATGCTTATAATTGTTTTACCAAATTAGGATGATAGTGCTTTCTAACACATAACACCTAGATATAAGAAATGAATCTTTGGAATGATACTAATAAAAGGATCCGAAGATGGCTGTATAAGACGTGACGCCATGCAGAAGAAGACGAAGAAGAAGAATTAGAACTTTTCTGGTGGCAAACATAGAAGGCAAAATTGATATAGAATATAACACTTGGTTTACCATAAGGCAATATCACTTCCAAATTTAGATAATTATTGTGATAACAATCCCGTTTTATGCCCCATTGCGAAAACAATGTTAAAAACAAGAATTCAAGGTTCTTGACAGTGATATACAGTAAATGCTCATACTACTTATGAACGACTAGCACCACATCTATCTACTGATCGACAATGTTTTCCGTATATCACTACACATTTGAAGATTGCCTTTGCTTCCTCGTTGGTTCTACTGCAAACTTTCAGTGCAAACGGTAGTCACTGTGTTTGTGCAGTTTTTTTTTTTGCAGTTCACATCATATGACCAAGTGAACGTTTCTTAGGTACTTACGGCGTTGCACTGGGAATACGAGGAACATTACCCAGCCACACACCGTTAGCACACTCGGTGGAGAGCAATATGTATCCCCTTGCTTTATCCACCAGGGCACATTTCAAGCGCGCAAGTGTCGCCCCTTTTATGACAGATGCATATCACGAAACGGAGTGTTACGACAACGTTGCGTTGAGGAGAACGGTCGATGCAGCATATAACATATCATGCGACGATGATGGTTTAGAATTTCAATGTGAAAACCAGCGTGCAATATCCGCATTTCAATGAATATGATTTTTTTCGCTCTACGCATATTGCATCACACTGATAATGACAGTGGATGCGTCATGGCGTTTAGATTTGTTTTTCAATATTCATTCTGTTTTCTTCTCCACTACTGATGGTTGTCGTTTTTCTGAACATATATCAGCAACTTCAGTTAATCTTAATTTATTCCAACATTCAACATCGCTCGCAACCAAACGAACAGAAGAACAAAGAATGCTCATGTCTAATGTTTCGCTCGGAAGGCAGTCATTTCTTAAACCGGTCCTGGGTGCATTACTAATCTTTCGAAATGCAACAATTACAAAAAGTCTTCCGTCGTCTGAGCCGTGCGTTGTCGCTCTTGAGTGATTCATTCCCCGTCGCAGTTGTGTCTGCTTATTTTGGCATTCGGTGCAGACTTTCGTCGCCGGGCGCTGCAATCTTAGTCGATTTGCATGATGCTTAGGTACTGTGTTATGTTATGTTGGTGAACGAGGCGAACTCAAATCACGGTCGATTCAAGATTCTGCTGAGGTCTGTCGTTTGTCATATCACAACAACATCAACATTCACCTTCCTTTCAACGACAACCTAAAACGACGATGATGATGTAGGACGGTGACTCAAACCATAAACGTGTGTTTTGTTTATTTTTAACCGTGGTAGCGTTTCTTTTCTGCAACAACGTCCTACCTATCTATCTATACTACATCTAAGAGCCGGTTGAACAAGCCGAACAGATGGAGTTATCTACGTGAGAGAGGGGGTTCAACCTTGTCGTGGTCTGGTCAGTGGTCGCCGTGGAACGAAACCGGTTCTTGGGTGGTGGTAGTGATGTAGAGTTATCGTTCGGACCCCGTTCCTTCCGATAATGGCGCAAATTGAAGGAGTTATGTGCTAATAACTTTCGAGCAGTTAGACGGCCAATGGGGAGCGATCGCAGGGCAACAACACCAGTAACAGCTGTGTTGAAACAGGTACATGGATATGGAGCGTTAAATGGGCTAGCTCCGTGAATGAAATCGCCAACGAGATAAGGAAAGGATACATAACTTTGTATTGAATTTGCGATTTTTCGTCAGTGGCCCCTGGCTTTTTTCACAAAAATATCTTTCTGCTTATAGCCCTTGTATATGGTTTCACATAGTTTGAACATTATAGTTCATTTCATAACGATAATAATTCGCTCTTCAAGAAAACTATAAAACAACAATGGACCATTTAAGATTAATATTGCAAGTAAAAATCTGCCTTATTATCAAAAATGTCAAATGGACATGAAGAATAACGGATGTTTTATGTTATTTTGTTGGATTGTTATGCACTGACACTGCTTATGTTTGCAAGAGATGACGGTGTTGCCAGTTGGTAAGTAACAGACTTTTTACCAATTGAAATATGTTTGTTTTAAAAACAAATTTAAGTAAGTGTTTCATCATAAGATCACCGATTTAATGAAATTTCAACGATTTGAAACGATTTTGAAAATGAAACAACTCGCAGCTATTCCAAACGATTGTACCCCGTTTGGCATAATGGTCATTTTGCGTAATGGCCGTTTGGCATAATGATTGACTTAGAATGAATATCGGCATTTTCGAAGCTTTTACCGAGATCAACACCACCGACCCCATAGCAAAAAATTTTCGTAGGCTCTGGTGGTCGTTCAAGGATATTCCAAGCTATGAATGTCAAAAATTTTAGAGAGCACAACTAAATAAAACTCGTGAGGCGGCATCCACAAACTACGAAACGCTCTAGGGCGAAGGGCTCAAGCGTTACGGCTCATACAAAAATATGAAATTTTTCATACAAAAAGCGTTACGAAGGGGAGGGAGGGGATCGAAAATTTCAAATTTTAGCGTTACGCAATAAATGAATGCCGCCTGACGGGTCTGTTGGAAGACCTTTCCGGAATAATAATTTTCTCAACATCCCAGAACATAGAGTATCGTTGAGCTTGAGCGATATACATATTTGAAAATAGTAAAGAAAATTCACATTAATTAATAAAGGGAACGCGCATAGAATATTTCTCTGCAGATCAAGCTCTGTCTCAGTTTGGACGTAACACTTCATGAAAATTACTTGGTAAAAGAAGGGAGAATTTATTTTCAAAATATTATAAGCTCTTATTCATAGATCTATTATTCCAGCATATTGCAAAAATAGCCTAATTACGAGAGCAGGTCATTTTTCGTTTGAAATATTTAGAGCTCTAACGCAAAATATCTTCTCACAACATAACTCAAACAAACAACACATTTTTGAAAAAAAAACAAAATTTTGTGGCAAAACTTTCGAACGATTCAATATAAATTTTAATTTTGAAAGTGTACATCAAAAAACACTGTCTATTATCGAAAGAAAGAATTTTGAAATTTGAAATTTGAAATTTTGAAATTTTGAATGTAATGTTCAGAATGATACTAATGAAGAAATTAAAAAAAAGTCTTTAGTCCAGGTTCTTTGATTAAAGTGAGGAAGCAAAGAATGCCGCCTATCGTGGTCAGTCGTTCCGAATTTGGGGGATTTAGACAGGAGGTCTTGAAGGCAATTAAGGGAATCAAGGTTTACTTTCCAAATCGCCAAAAACGGAGTCTGTCGCGTATTGTCGGAAACTCTTAAAGATTGAGAACTTCTGCTCAAACATCTTGAAGGGAGGAGCACATTTTTTCACTTATGACGACAAACTGAATGTTTGTTCAAAGTCGTCTTGAAAGGTCCTTCAAGTGACAATAAGTCACCTGAAGAGATCAAAAATGGAATAAATGATTTACTTGGTTTTCCCCAGTCCAAGTAATCAGCATGAAAAGAGAACCTAATCTGGAATTGTTCGGAAAGGGCTTTCTCAAGAATATTATTTAGTTCACTTTAACAAAAATGATCTAAATAATATTAAAGTTTTAGAAAAAGCTAGACTTATGGTCGATGTCCGTGTGAAGCGGGAACATTTCCAGAAACCTGGAGGAAATTACCAGAACCCCACTCAGTGCCGTCAGTGCCAAAAGTGGGGTCATGGTACAAAAATTGTCTGATGGATGCTATGATTGCGGAGGTTCTTCTCATGCTAATGACGTCTGTCCAGTGAAGGAAGATACCGATATGTTCATATGCGCAAATTGCGGGGGTAATCATAAGTCAAATTTTTGGGCTTGCTTTTTGCCACAGAACAGATAGGGTAGATGTACCAATAGTGGAGGTACTAAGCGCGATTGAACTTCATTTTAACCGCCTTAATTCAAGAAGCGCAATCAATGGACATGTTTGATGTTGTAACGGGAAGTAACGACCATTGACTTAATGAGAAAAATGATTTCATCGTAGTAATCCACTGCATGTCAGTGAAAAGTTATACCTCCACTATTGGTACACTGTTCCTTTAGTTGCGGTATATTTTTAATTTGTGTTCCTATAGTTGCGGTATCCGTTGTTTCTTATGGAATCCTCCACTATAGGAACACTTACCGCAAACTATTGGTACAAGCAAGAAGAGTTTTAGCTAATTTAGTGATTTTTCATCAGTTTTCAAGCAATTTTGACGCTCTTTTCAACTATTCTGTGTATCAACAAGCCAATACGTCGATTGGCAGTGTCGTTTCTGTGGCTAATGCAATAAAATCAGTGAAAACACAGCGAAACATAACTACCGCAACTATAGGAACATCCACAACTAAGGGAACACTTACCCTAGCCATCCTAGAACAAAAAGCCATTTTTCGGCTAGAGTACGAAAAAATATGTAGAAGAGTAGGCGAAAAAAACATTGTTTGCCCCATAGGAATTTAGAGTGCAGGATATTGACGTTAATTTCGTCTAAAATGGTTTCCTTCGCTCGTATAATTTGTTTGACGTTATATAAACATTGCCATCACAGTAAGCTTTGCGGTAAAGCCTTGAACCTAAATCGGAATATTTGTCAACAAAGGCCCGACACTTCAAGAATTACAAACATAAATAGTTTTTCCTCCGATTATTGGCTTTCACATCCTTTTGGATTGGGAAAGTGTAGAAAAATGGCGTGGCAACTGGTTACATGCTATATGTGCGACCGGAGTTTTTGACATGAACCAACAACTTCCAACCTTCTTCAGCCCCTTGCGGCACGGTTAAAGCCAATTCTCATGGAAATCTATCAACGCATTTCAAATAGCAAGTGTAGTGCAATGAATTCAAGGAAAAAACTGGTTTTGGAAGTAAAAAGATGGTGATTTTCTTTTTAGTGCAATAGCTCCCGAACAATCAGTTTTTCTAAATGCTGTTGAGGCACATAATTTTAGCAGGTTTGATTTTTCCAACATAAACGTGTACACGCAGCGGCTCTTCCAACACGATCGCATTAACACTCTCGTGAAGAATGTGGTTGACATTATTCATTAATTCCTATGAGTCGAGTTTTCTTTATTGTTTTCCACCAAAGGTTTGCTATGATGTAAGTAAAGCAGAAAAAACAGCTGTCAGTCTGTTGTGCAAGTTTTTAGACGAGTGCAAGGTTGATTAATTTTTCGCGGTGTTATGTTATTTTATTTCATTAAAATAAATGAATACAATTTTACTTTGCACCGGCCCCATTAGTTTAAAATGCATGAAAAAGATTTTTCTCCAAATCTGGCAAATCCTCAGACTCAGCGCCTGTCATGGCACGTTATATAGCGCATCAGATTTGCTATCCAGAAGACAATTGATGGCTGACTTTTGATTCATAGCCAGTGAGGAGAAAAGATCACCTAATTCTAGTATTCTACCAGAGTGCGTTCTACTAAATTAAAAAAAAAGTGCTTTTATTAGTTGTTGTTTCTGTAGTTTATTAAATGGAATTTATACTAATCGTTGGTAATTAATCTTCACGAATTTCCTATAAAGTGCGGGTCAGAGTGCGGAATCATATCGAACCGATTAGATGTCTTAAACTAAGTATGCTGTTTCACTCAAGAAAAGTAAAGAAATTCCTTGACTGAATGGGTCAAGAACTTTCCTACAGGGAGCCCCCTTTGAAATGACATTTTTTTTCTCAATTGCATACTGGGATCAAAACATGTGATTTACTTGACCATTTTGGGGAAGAAATTTTCCACGCATCAAGATAGGCGATTCCTTTTCTTGTCAGTAGGAAACTAGCCTTTAACCGCAATGTTGAGCGTGATTTGAGCAATAAGCGTGGTGTAGATACCAAACTAATCCGATACTTCTAATATGATTTGTGGTTGTATCATAATGGTCGCCAACTCTAAAACTAATTCCACTTTATTGTTTTTTATCAATATATTCAGAATAATTATTGTTTGTATAACTGAAATTAACATGGATGAACATGAGCCTAATTTAGTAAACCAGCAGGCCGATCAAACGTCAAAATGTTTCGATTCAAGAGACAATATAAGATAAAGTATAGAATATAGTTTTTGGTGAATTTAGGTACACTTGCTGCCCCGACATCCCAAGTACCATTATATTAGCCGTATAATTACTCTACATATTCAAATGGGGGAATTAAGAATCAATAGACCTGATGAAGAGAAGTTTTTTTTTGTTTAAAATCCTCTAAATTTCAAAAAAAAATCTGGAGGCTCTTGAACAAACACACCAAGCGTTTAGGTCACCTACAACTTATTTTTAATTCTAAAAATGTATGTTTTAAAGAAATCTTCCTTTACTCTCTTCTTAGTCTGCTCCTCAAGGAAAAGAAAAACCCGAAAAAGTTGAGGAAATGCTATCGAAAATTATGTTCAAATTGTAAAATCACTTACTACACTCATTGTTGTATAAGAAAAATAAATTCCAAATCTGTTATATGGTGTGAAATTTGCATGGTT
The DNA here is from genome assembly GCF_002204515.2 of Aedes aegypti. Lineage (NCBI taxonomy): Eukaryota > Metazoa > Arthropoda > Insecta > Diptera > Culicidae > Aedes > Aedes aegypti. The sequence goes on along the minus strand of NC_035109.1, from coordinate 221,954,016 downwards.
TTATTTTCTTAATACAGTACTACACAATTGACAAGCTTGGAGACTACTAGTGCTTCGTTTGACCTGAAGTTTTCACCACAGCTTGTAAATAACTTGACAATCGCTCAGTTGGAAATTTACAGTATTTTACAAAAAAAACTTTTGAGTTATAACAAAACACAAATTAAAACGAAAATGGCAATGAATCCTCCTCTGCAAATATGATACATATGTTAATACTTACAAGTTTGTAAATAAAATTTTACAGTAAAACTGCTTGTTTTCAAAATATTATAACTGAACAACAATGTGTGTAAAAAATAGTTAATTTTATTTCAGGAAAAATTCAAGTTATTACTGAGCTACGATTAAAATTTCAAGTTAATCGGAGCACTAGAAGCCGAGGTCTAGGCTTCCCAACTTTACCATTTTGTGTTCAGTAGCTGTAATTTAAATTTCCGAAAAAAAAAATCAGTTTAAATTAAATGTAACGATATTCCTTAAAAATCTAAAAACTGATTTTAACGAACATTTATCTCATTCAGATTTAAATTCAATTCTATAAACTATCGTACGATCTTATTACCAAAACAGGGAAGAAAAACAAAAACATCTATCGTTAGACTTAGGCTTAGACTGAATGAAAACATTCCACTCTTTCTGGAGATTACCTTTCTTTTACAACAACCTTGGAGTAGAGATCTCAAAAAAGTTTTAGACGAGTTTTCTTGTCTAATTCAGTACATTTTTCGAAAAATTTACAGTGTAAAAAGCTTGCCCGCCGCGGTAGTGTTCGCGTTAATTTTGGCATCTGTTTATGTTGTCATCTTTCCCATCTGTTCTGTGTTTTTGCGTAGGCGACTCGTCAAGGCTCGTGCCAAGCAGATCAACGGTAATGTCCGTTACGATAACGGTCGTTTCCGGAATTTCCCTAGTAGAGTATCGAACAATGCTCATTTTTCAGTTAACGATTGCTTGATCAAGAATCACACCCATCAGGAAAATTATAAAAATGCTCATTCACAAACTAATTTTAATCCGTCGGGCAGTCGTTCGAATCTTTTAATTTCGAATGTATTTACCTAAGGAAAATCCTTTGCCGATATCGTAGCAGGTAATTTGAACTCCTCCCTTTCTCATGCTATGAGTATCCATTCTAATTGTTTCAAATAAAATGAAAGAAACCCTGCCGCCACAGGAAACTTCTACTTTGCCTCTTCGTCTACCGAAAATTCTAACGGAAAATCATTGGATGATGTACCCACTTCAAGTGATATGTCTACCTCTGATATTTTGCAATTCCTAAATGTGAAGTAAAATTTGAATTCGTGATTATAGACGATGATCTTAAACTCTTGATCTATTTTAAAAACGTAAGGAGAAGGCAATTTCAACGCACTCGCGATCCCGCTATGAAAATTTTATGGCAGGATTTGCAGAAAAAAACGTTTCTCACAATTAGGAATCAAAAAATTTGAAAATAAAATTTCTCTATTGGACGCTGGCTCTAAGCCCTTTAGGAAATTATCTAAAATTTTGAAAAAAAAAACCTCAGAAGCCAATACCGGCATTGAAAGAGGAAAGCAAATTATTACTAACTAATTACGAAAAGCTCAAAAACTTGCTATGCAGTTTGAAAGTGCGCACAATTTTAATTTAGGACTTATTAGTCCAATTGAAATTCATGTTACTCAGGACTTCGAAAATATTCTCAATCAAGAGAACGTTTTCGAAAATTCCTGGGAGACTGATTTGGAAGAAGTGAGAACTATTATTAAAAAAATCAAAAATATGTAAGCTCCTGGGTGATGATGGAATTTTCTACATCCTCATCAAGAAACTTCCAGAAAGTAGCTTATCATTCTTAGTTGATATATTTAACAAATGTTTTCAACTAGAATATTTTCCTGACGAATGGAAAAATGCTAGGGTTGTACCAATTTCAAAACCAGACAAAAATCCTGCGGAAGCTTCTAGTTATCGTCCAATCAGTTTGCTTACCTCCATCAGTAAATTTGTAGAAAAGGTCGTTTCGAACAGAATGATGGCCCATATCAACGAAAATTTAATATTTGCCAATGAACAGTTCGGATTCCGCCATGGACATTCGACAACTCATCATCTATTACGTGTAACAAATTTGATCAGTTCAAACAAATCTGAAGGCTATTCTACTGATCTTGCTCTTCTAGACATTAGACAGAAAAAGCATTCGACAGTGTTTGGCATGAAGGTTTGATTGTAAATTTAAAAAACTTTAATTTACCAACATACATTGTTAGAATAATTCAAAGTTATCTGTCGAATCGTACACTTCAGGGTAATTATCAGAACTCCAGGTCTGAAAGACTTCCTGTAAGAGCTGGTGTTCCTCAAGGCAGCATTTTGGGTCCAATTATACAATATTTTCACATCTGACTTACCTGAGTTACCTCAGGGATGTCAAAAATCTTTGTTTGTGCCAAAGGACGAAGCCTGTGTGTCATCTGTAGCCGATTGCAAAAAAGTTCGGATATTTTTTCTTCATACTTGCAAAAATGGAAGATTTCTCCTAATGGTTCCAAAACTCAACTAATAATATTCCTACATGAACTAAAAGCTTTTTATTTGAAACCTTCAAGTAGACATGTTGTCGCGATGAGAGGGGTTTCAATAAATTGGTCAGATGAAGTTAAGTATGCTAGATGCTAGATAAGAATTTAACTTTTAAAAATCACATTGAGGGCATTCAAACCAAATTTAATAAATATGTAAGAAGTCTCTATTTCCTTATTAATAGAAAATCAAAAATTTATCTTAAGAACGAGCTTTTGATATTGAAACAAATGTTCAGGCCAGCCATGTTGTATGCTGTACCAATATGGACTAGCTGTTGTAATACCAGGAAGAAAGCTCTGCAGATAATTTAAAATAAAATTATGAAAATGATTCTAAAGTTTTTTTCCTGTTATAGTACCAATGAGTTACATAGAATATTCAATGTTGAAACATTGGAACAAATGTCAAATAAAATAATTAATAATTTCAGTCAAAAATCGTTACAATCTTCTATTGCCACGATTAATGCGTTATATATTTAGGTTAAGTAAGGTTAAGTTAATTGAAAACGTGTTTTTTTTTTCTTATAAGCAGGTGAAATCAACTCACCTGTAAAAAATCTGATCTGCTACGGCAAATGAAATGTAATATGTTGTAAAAAACTGTTGTCTTACTAGAGTAGAAACATCCCTTATAGAATCGACATCAAAGTTAACTGAATATATTGAAGGTTTCCATTGCACCACAACCTGAACCTCACCTGAACGACACAAGTTTGAATGGTTCATTATGATTAAAAAATAGTTACTCATAAAAACAGATAAATTAAGATAGATTCTGACATTCTGTACTGAAGAAATTCAATTTACTTCAATAGCTTGTGGCGAGGCATTCTTTCCCGTTGTGGAAAATCGATAATTATAAGCGCTACAGTTAGCCAATATAGAGAGCTATAGCGTTCGATCAATCTATCGCTAATGCTAATCACTTTTCCAAAATTACACTTGACCGTGTCGAAAATTGTACCCATCATTGAGAAGCGCAAAATACGACAGCATACACCGCGTAGCCTTCACCTTCAGATTCAGACCTCTAATTTGGCACCTTGACTACACATAGCGCGATGATTAGTTCACGTAAAACAGAAATTTGTGCCGCCGCTAATTTTCACCAATCGACGAAGAAATGGACAACTCGTGTGGCGCCCGATTCCAGCGCATAAGTAACGCATAGTTTGAACCAAAAAAGTAAGTCTGCTACATACCGAAAAATCTGACGGGCTGTAGAGCATGTCGGTTTACGTTTTAAGTCAATTGAAATTTGAGCACAAATACTGCAGAAGCAATGGGTGAAAATAAAGAAAGAAAGTGTAGAACCAAAGCGTCCCGTTCTTTTCGAATGTGTCAAAGCCAATAAAATTTTACGGCTTCATTCAGTGACTTTGGATAAAAGTTGTTGCGTCGGAGTCGATAAATTAAAAAAAAAATGATAATAAGGTGACAAGGTGAGGTCGTAAGAAATGTTACAATCTATTTAGTCTTTCGAGGTTCATCAAAGCCAATACGGAAGTTTGTAGTGCATTTCCAGAAGATGGAGAACACAGTTAAGACAATTGCCTGTTAGTGGGAAGTGAAGTAGTTGTAAAACAGTTTTACGATCAATTTTGTCTTGGCCCACAAACAGCAATGGGAATTCCAATGATGATTAAACGTCATTAGTTTATGCTGTTGAATATTGAAGTAGGGGAAGTGGTGGTAAAATGAACAGGGGTGATAATATGAGCACTAGACTGGCCCAGCTCAGTATGGGAGAAAAATAAAGTTGTATAATTCTACGGGGCACCCTCCAGGTTTATTCCCTAGGGTTAGAGGAAGACTTTCTGACATTTTTAGCATAGTTGGACGTTCCATGAGCTGGCGCAATTGAATTGAAGTTAATATGGGATTTTCAGCTCAAACAAATGGGAAACAGCACATCATCTCCTGTTTGGGTCAGGAAGATTATTGATCGCGGTCAATTGAACCCGGTTTGTCAGAAACACTACTTGATATCATAACAAACAATATTGTAGAAGGTTGTATGATGATTAAAATTGACAAAGTTGGTGTTTTAACTATCTGAAGTAGATTAGCTATATTGCAATATTGCTGCAGCATTTCTTCAACTTAGCTGGGTCGTAGCCATTGAGCGCATCATAGCTTCCTATGACGCTGGGCGAGCTGCGGAACAAGGTGCATGCACAAATGTGATTGTACGGGAGTGCCGATCTAAGCCTAACTTTCAACAACTGAAAGGTCAATGAAAATGAGCTTCAATTCAGATACAGCCTTCTGCAACTATGTTCATTAGGGTATCAACTAGTGAATTTGTCATTCTGGGCTCAATTGAACGCGATTAACTTGTATACGGAACGAAACAGTGACATAGGGTCAATTTTCAATATATTTGAGACGAGTATTCCATACAAACTTCGAATTGAATGCGCCAGCTGGGGGAGCAACCAAATGAGTTAAAATTTTGAGAGAGTTTTTTTCTTACCCTAAAACACATATATTCATATATAGGGGCCCAGATAACCGTAGCGGTAAACGCGCAGCTATTCAGCATGACCATGCTGAGGGTCGTGTGTTCGAATCCCGCTGGTCGAGAGGGACTTGACGTAAAGGAAATTTTCTCGATTCCCAGGGCATAGAGTATCTTCGTACCTGCCACACGATATACACATGCAAAAATGGTCAATCGGCAAAGAAAGCTCTCAGTTAATAACTGTGGAAGTGCTCATAAGAACAATAATCTGAGAATCAGGCTTTGTCCCAGTTGGGACGTAACGCCAGAAAGAAGAAGAAGACACATATCTAGAGGGTGCCCCGTTGAATTTTACAACTTTTTTGTTTAAGGGCTAGTGCTCATTAGAACCTAGCAAAATATACTTAGTGATAAAACAAATTTCTCGCTTAACTTATAATCTCACCCTAAAAGCCATTGGTAGTCTGTAGCTTCTTGTTGCTAAACAAAACTAATGGATCTACAAGTTATTTAACAACAAAAAGGGAAGATCCTCCTTAGTGAGTTTTTTAACTCGCACTGACATTTTAAAGCATGAAATATATGATACATGTTGAAACGAACTGAAAACATCAATGAAAATCAAAAATAAAACATGTTTCAAAATTTGAGCTGATGTAATTTTAAGCTCGCAGTAATCGTAAGATTCCGCTAGACATTTTGTGTCAGAGGTTTCTTAAGAATTATGCTTGGAATTATTCAAGTCGTTTATTTTTGATGCTATAGATTTTCTTCTTCGGATTTTACTATGAATTTCTTTTGGGATACCTCTAAAAATGTCTGCAAGTATTCAAATAATTCATCCAATCATTCCTTTATAAATTGATCCAGTAGAACTTCTCGGGATTACTAATGAGCATCCTTCTGATATTTCTTCAGAGATGGCTGCAAGTATTTTGTTTGAATTTCTCTAGGGGTTCCTTCAAGAATTCGTTAAAAAAAATGTTTTCGGATATATCCAACCATTGCTGCACAAATATCACTTGGGACCATTTTCCTGCGATTCTATCAAGAATTCCTCCAGGAATTTCTTGAGGAGTTTCCAAAAGAAAAACTCTCTCGGAAATTGTTTAAGAATTTCTCCAAGAAATTCCTAGGATTTTCCTTAAAATATTATCCAGCGATTCCTCAACACCTTTTTCTAGTAATCGTTCCAGAATTTTTCAAGGGATTCTACCTGTTTTTTTACAGTCATAACTCCTAAAATTGACCAGAATTTCCTCATGTTTTTTTTATTTCAGGAAACCCTTATTTGTTCTTACAAGATTTGTCATGAAGTCTACCGATAATTCCTCAACAAATCCATCCTGGATTTTCTTCTAGGGTTTCTTTAGTAAAAAAACAACAAAAAATATTCCTGAAGTTCTTTGAAGAATACCTGTAAAAACTCATCTATTACTCATCTGTATCTATTACATTATTGATACATCTGAAAATTCAGTCAGTTTTTTTTTCTTTCGGTTTTCATTTTTTTTCTCCTGGAATTGTTTCAGGAAATATTCGTAGCCGTGCGGTTAGTGTCACCGAGGCATTTAGTGCTAAGGAGTGTGGGTTCGATTCCCGCCTCGGGCCGAAAACTTTTCGAGAGGAATGTTTTCTGACTGTGCCACTGGGCGTTGCATGCTAGTCCGTTGTCTAGTGTGGTGCTTCCTTCAAAGGGCAAATAGCCCACTGGAAGCATTAACGTGTAGTGTCTTATAAAAAAAAAACTGAGGAAAAGTTTTTATTAGATACCCTGGTTGAAATCGTAGGAAAAATTTCTTAGTAACGTCTGGAGGAATTTATGAAGGGAACTGTGTAGGAATCCTAACAGGATTTTTTGGACGAATTCCTTGAACATTTCCTAGAAAAAAAATCAGGAGGAATCTGTAAACGGCTCCTGTTGGAATTCTTGGAGATTTTCTATAACAATTCTTAGGGCAAATACTGCAGTTGCACATAGAGGACGTCGTGTACGGTTTTATGAGGGTTTTCCTGTAGAGTAGTCCATTCTTCTTCTTTGTGGCGTTACGTCCCCACTGGGACAGAGCCTGCTTCTCAGCTTAGTGTTCTTATGAGCACTTCCACAGTTATTAACTGAGAGCTTACTATGCCAATGACCATTTTTGCATGTGTATATCGTGTGGCAAGTACGAAGATACTCTATGCCCTGGGAAGTCGAGAAAATTTCCAACCCGAAAAGATCCTCGACCGGTGGGATTCGAACCCACGACCCTCAGCTTGGTCAGGCTGAATAGCTGCGCGTTTACCGCTACGGCTATCTGGGCCCCACTAGAGTAGTCCATAGCAATTCTAAAATGAAGTGATAGAGAAGAAGGTGTCGCAGAAGATTTATTTGACAGAATTTTTTGTTTCGTAATGAAAAATGCCTGGAGGAGTCGTCTTGAAAATAATCCCTGGAGGAGTCTTGGAATTTATGAAAGCTGTATTACTGTAGGAATCTCTACAAAAATTCCTAATTGATTGCTTGAAATGAAATACGGGGCAATTTCTACTAATTCCAATCTCTGGATGAATTCCAAGAATCATTTGAAGAAATGCCTGGATGAATCACAAAGTAATTTGGGAAGGAATCCATGAAGGAATGTTCGATGCAATCCCTGAAAAAAATGAAGGAATCTCATATTTGAGCTTCATATTGAATTCCTAGAGACATCTACAGGGATTACACTGCTAATTCTCCAATTCCTGGAGATCTCTATAAATATTCCTGGAAAAATCATCGCAATGTGATTCCAATAGCAGTTTTTGGATTTATCCATGGAAAAATCCATACAAGTATATTAATGTAGGAATTATTGGATAAATTGTCTGGAGAAACAACTTGGAAATTCTTCCTACAATATTTGATGAAAATTCTGGAGAAATTTCTGTAGCCCTATCTGTACCGATTCCATGAACCTAGTTATTGGTCGCAGGTTTTACGTTTTTCAGTTTTGGATAAAAAAAATATAAATTTCTTTCTGTCTTTGTGATTTGTCATAAAATGAAGGATTTGGATATAGGGTGCCGGTGCCATTAGTGGACTGCCTAAGCTATAAAAAATCATAACAAAATAACGAAAAGCCTTAACCAAGATCTTTTGGCGTCAACAGAAAGATTTCAACCTCTACTATATGGGAAAAATATAAGAAGAGTGATAAAACTATTTTTTTTATCGTACACGTGTTTCAGTAGTTAAGCTAGTGCTCCAGTAGTAGACGTTCGGGAATGATACAAGGAATTTTAAACAAAATGGTAAAATTTTACATAGGTTTAACATTTTTCCCTCGGAACAGCAATTAATATCTTTCAAATGAAGCATAAAGATCATCTCTTGGGCTTTTCTTCATTTTTATACATCCATTTTAAAAACTGCTTCCATCCTTTGATCCACTGCTGGAACACGACGGCAACTATTGGTGCAAGGGAGCAAATTTTTTGCATAAACTTCATTATTTATATGACTTTTTGATAAAATAAAAAGCTGAAATTTGGCAAATCGATCAAACTAGAGACGATCTATCCACCAAAAATAGCACATGTCGTTTTTATCGAAAAATGTTAGTTTTATTCCAATCTACTGGTACATTATAACCATTGCACACTGGTCCAGGAAGCTAATATAGGCGGACATGAGGTTTTCGTCAAGATTTATTGATTTTAGAGCCATAGTTTCTTCTGAGAATATGTTCAGAATTTTCAGTACTACAAAATGTACGGATCAAAAAATGTGTTACGGTGATCGCAAGAGTGACGTATAGACCAACTTTTTTTTTATTTTAACGAAACGTAAGTTGGTATGTTCAGCAAAGTTGTAGCAAATGATCATAGAAAAAACTTTGCCGAACAAACTTTCTCTCGGTTTTGCTTAAGAGCCGAGATAATTAGGTATTTTTAATAAAACATCGTTTTTTGTTCTTAAGTGTTCAATTTTTTTGACCTACTATGTTCTATAAGGTTTTTATACTTATCATTTGCTACAACTTTGCTGAACATACCAAAGTTTTATTTCCTATGGTTTTCATGTTATTCGAGTTTTTTATCTTAAAATTAGCTATTTTGTATGCCTTGTATCTCAACTATGAGCACTTCAAAAAATATATCTTTCCACCGAATGATTTTGCAGTCTTTCAAGTACCTGTGAGCAAAATTTGGAGAAGATGATATTTTTCTATCTCGTTTAAAATCGATTTTACTAATAGACGATATGAGATAAATCCATATTTAATGAATATTCATACATTTCAACTCACAAAACTCCTATGAGAGGTCACAAAGTTCTCTCCACAATTGGAGGATGGTCAATTTTGTCTAAGAGTTAGAGATTAGTCCCAAATTTCTTACTTTGGTAACGGATGAGAAGGAGGTAACCCTCATGGTCTAGAGCTTTACCACCTACGAATTTGTGCTAGTACTAATGCTAATGATGTAATTTTAAGCTTGCAGTAATTAAGGTGAAATTGTTCCGAGGCAGAAACTGTCAGAATAACTGTAATACAGTTGAAGGATGTAAGAGAGATAAGTTTTACATTTAAATTCACATAGAATACTGTGATGGTAGAATAAAAATAAAAAAAGTGTGCAAACAGTGACGAATGGGGAGCTTGAGCAAATTAACTTAACTTTAATTACATTAAAAATAAAATATAATATTGTTTTCTACCTACACTGAAAAAAAACTGTTTTAAAAATTAAAAAGTCGATTTTCTTCTTCCTTTTTAAAATTCAATGTACCTAGATCGCATCCATTGATTTGCTTCGCTATAATGTACTTGATTGTGCCGAAGTCAACGGGCTGAAACATGAAGTCGTATAAGAATGTACGTACAACTGATTGGCGGATTTCTTTGCATGAAACTCCACATTCTGAGTTCATCTGTTCATTTCATCTGTTCAATCTCTTTACACGTGTAAAGATCAATTTTGATTGTAAACATGTGACGTCATTCCAATCGTAGCATATACGATCTGGATCACTAAACCATTTTTTCAACCAATTTGTTCGAGGTGGATAGGAATGATGTCATCAAGTAGCTGTCAGTTTTCGGAATATATAACCTTATCAATATCGTAAACCGTGAGACAGTCTCATCATGCTGATTACTAAGTTTTAATCTAAGCGCGTTGACCAAATTGCAAAACTCCTGCCCATTTAGCTTATTTTCTAAATTTATCCTAGCCCATAGGATGAGCTCCTAATTGCTTCAGGTGTCCGGTTACAAATATTAATTGGTCCCCCAAGTGGTGTTTTACGACGACGAAACATAATCTAATAATCTCCATGTTCCAGTTTCGCCCCGAGCTCTCTTCTTGGTGGCGATGCAATTATTATTTTCGGTCAGGTTTTTAGAATGACTAAAAACATATTAAAATGAGATTGAGTGGTGGCAGTTTTTCGTGTTTTTTTTTTCTCTCGGCAACGAACTCCGCTTGGCTCCTCTCTCTCTATGGGGCTCTCGTTCACTACTGTTATTTATGAAGCTTATAACAACTTGCGAAACATTGCCGATCCTTCCCTGGTATAGTACAAACGAGTTACATAGAATATCCAATGTTAAAACATTGGATCAAATGTCAGATAAAATTATTATTAATTTTAGACAAAAGTCAAACAAATAATGCGTTATATATCTTGGTTAAGTAAATTTAAGTTGTTTTTTTTTCTCTCTATTTTAAACAGGTGAAATTATCTTACCTGTAAAAACTCTGAACGGTAAATAAAATGTAATATGTTGTTATCAAAATGTTGATAAATGCTTAATTTAGTTTTACCAAATCAGGATGATAGTGTTTTCTAACACAGAACACCTGGATATAAGAAATGAATGAAATGTTTGAAATGATACTAATTAAGTAGTTTGAAAATAAATCCGGCATATCAGTAATCAAATACTTCGCCCAAAAAAAAATATCAATAACGTTGATAACTCTTTGGGAGACACCATACATGGAACAGGAAGTCAACAAATTCGGTATCAAAATGCAACATTATCACGTCATCCGATTACCGGCAAGTTAACCAACTGCAGTCACTTATCTCTCCATACGTATCGATAAAGAGAGGACATTTTTTCCCTTACTCAATGTTCACCGTAGTTTCCCCTGATTGGTCCGGTTGTCTATATTTATTCAAGTTACAGTTAGACGACACACCATCGAATGGCTTGAGTGACACTGTAAACTGAAACTTGTCGATCGGACGGATGACTTCACCCATTCTATCGCTTGATTGTCCATATATCTAGCGAAGTGCTGCTCGCTGTATATACGACCGGCAATAATATGGGAAAGCATGAGACAATCAAGCACATATCGTTCTGAGGTGACCAATCGATCGTGATTCGCGTTGGTTCCATTCTCGGCTTGTTTGAACGTTTAAATTTGTTTACCCGGTTAGATAGAATTACCTCATTTCGGCTCCGTTTTGCTGCGGTTGTCGTTTATTGACTGTCGTATTCAAATGCGGAACATTTTATTGCATATGTTTTCAAATAGGTATCTGCTAGAATCATTTCGAACAATACTTTTTTTAATTTCTTTATTAGTATCATTCTAAACATTACATTCATTTCTTATATCTAGGTGTTCTGTGTTATCAGACAACACTATCATCCTAATTTGGTAAAACAAATTTAAGATTTTATTAACATTTTGTTAACAACATATTACATTTCATTTGCCGTAGCAGTTCAGATTTTCTACAGGTGAGTTGATTTCACCTGCTTATAAGAGTAAAAAAACACGTTTTCAATTTACATAACCTAACTTAACCTAAATATATATAACGCATTAATCGTGGCAATAGAAGATTGCAACGATTTTTGCCTGAAATTATTAATTATTTATTTGACATTTGTTCCAATGTTTCAATATTAGATATTCTATGTAACCCATTGGTACTACACCAGGGAGGAAGCCTCAGAATCATTTTCAAAATTTTATTTTGAATTCTCTGCAGAGCTTTCTTCCTAGTATTACAACAGCTAGTCCATATTGGTACAGCATACAACATGGCAGGCCTGAAAATTTGTTTGAATATCAAAAGCTTGTTCTTAAGACAAAGTCTTGATTTTCTTTTAATTAGGGGATAGAGACATTTTACAGATTTATTACTTTTGGCATTCAACCTCAATGTGATTTTTGAAAGCTAAATTCTTATCTAGCATGAGCCCTAGATACTTAACTTCATCTGACCAATTTATTGGAACCCCTCTCATCGTGACAACATGTCTACTTGAAGGTTTCAAATAAAGAGCTTTTGGTTTATGTGGGAATATTATTAGCTGAGTTTTGGAAGCATTAGGAGAAATCTTTTGCAAATATGAAGAAAAAATATCCGAACTTTTTTGCAATCGACTACAGATGACACGCAAACTTCGTCCTTTGGCGGAGAGGCCTGTGTCATCCGCAAACAAGGATTTTTGACATCCCTGAGGTAACTCAGATAAGTCAGATGTGAAAATATTGTATAATATTGATCCCAAAATGCTGCCTTTGGGGAACACCAGCTCTTACAGGAAGTCTTTCAGACCTGGAGTTCTGATAATTAACCTGAAGTGTACGATTTGACTTTGATAGATAACTTTGAATTATTTTAACAATGTATGTTGGAAAATTAAAGTATTTTAATTTTACTATCAAACCTTCATGCCAAACACTGTCGAATGCTTTTTCTATGTCAAGAAGAGCAAGACCAGTAGAATAGCCTTCAGATTTGTTGGAACGGATCAAATTTGTAACATGTAAAAGTTGATAAACTGTTCATTGGCAAAAATTGAATTTTCGTTGATGTGGACCATCATTCTGTTGAAAATGACCTTTTCAAAAAGTTTACTGATGGATGAAAGCAAACTGATTGGACGATAGCTAGAAGCTTCTGGAGGTCTGGTTTTTAAATTGGAATAACCTTAGCATTTTTCCATTTGTCAGGGAAATATGCTAATTGAAAACATTTTTTAAATATATCAACTAAAAATGATAAGCTACTTTCTGGAAGTTTCTTGATGAGGATGTAGAAAATTACATCATCGCCAGGAGATTTTTTTAATAATAGTTCTTACTTCTTCCAAATCAGTTTCCCAGGAATTTTCGAAAACGTTCTCTGGATTGAGAATATTTTCGAAGTCCTGAGTAACTTGATTTTCAATTGGACTAGTAAGTCCTAAATTAAAATTGAGCGCACTTTCAAACTGCATAGCAAGTTTTTGAGCTTTTTCGCAATTAGTTAGTAATAATTTGTTTTCTTCTTTTAATGCCGTTTTTTTTTTTATTTTAGATAATTTCCAAAAGGGCTTAGAGCCAGGGTTCAATTGAGAAATCTTATTTTAAAAATTTTTGTTTCTTAATTGTGCAAAACGTTTCTTGATTTCTTTCTGCAAATCATGCCATATAATTTTCATAGCAGGATCGCAAGTGCGTTGAAATTGCTTTCTCCTCACGTTTTTAAGACGGATCAAGAATTTAAGATCATCGTCTATAATCACGGATTCAAATTTTGGGATTGCAATGCTTCTGGCTTCAACAATGGAATTTGTTAAAGTTTCAAGAGCATTGTCAATATCAAGTTTTGTTTGTAAAGATATGTTAACATCAAGTTTGGAGTCAATATATGTTTCATATATGTTCCAGTTGGCTCGAAAATAATTGAAAGTGGAGCTGATAGGATTGAGAATCGCTTCATGGGATATTTGATATGTAACAAGGACATGATCAGAATCAAAATCAGCATGAGTAACTAATTGGCTACAAAGATGACTACAGTCGGTTAAGACCAAATCAATCGTAGAAAGATTTCTAGAAGGGGAAAAACATGTAGGGCTATCAGGGTATTGAAATGAGAAATATCCTGAAGAGCACTCATCAAATAAAATTCTGCCGTTGGAATTACTTTGAGAATTATTCCATGACCGATGTTTGGCATTAAAGTCACCAATGACAAAAAATTTTAACTTATTGCGAGTCAATTTTCGCAAGTCAGTTTGGAGCAAATTAACTTGCTGTCCAGAGCAGTGAAAAGGCAAATAGGCAGCTATGAAAGTATATTTCCCAAACCGTGTTTCGACAGAAACACCTAAAGTTTCAAAAACTTTAGTTTCAAATGACGAAAATAGTTGATGTTTTATACGCCTATGAATGATGATTGCAACTCCCCCACATGCCCCAGTCGATCATTACGATAAACAAAAAAGTTAGGATCTCTTTTGAGTTTAGATCCAGGTTTCAAATACGTTTCAGTAATAACTGCTATATGCACGTTATTAGCTGTAAGAAAATTAAACAGCTAGTCCTCTCTACCATTCAGAGAACGAGCATTCCAATTTAAAATATTTAAATTATTATTTATTGGATCCATTACTTACTTGATACTTGATGGGCTACAATTCGCTACGATGAATCTGCGCCGAATGGATGAGTCTTCTCCACTGGGCTCGGTCCTGGGCCAATCGCTTCCAGTCGCCCTGAACGTTAAGTGCCCTTAAGTCCTCCTCAACCGCAAAAAGCCATCGTGTGCGCGGCCTACCACGAAGTCGGCGGCCTCGTCCGGGTTCTCTGTTGAATATTATCTTTGCTTGTCGTTCTTCCGGCATACGGGCAACGTGACCAGCCCAACGCAGCCTGCCGTGTTTTATGCGCTTGACAATATCCACCTCTTTATACACTTGGTACAACTCGTGATTCATGCGACGCCGCCAGATGCCGTTTTCTAGTTTACCGCCGAGTATTGTTCGCAGCACTTTACGTTCAAACACCCCGAAAGCTCTCCGGTCGACTTCCTTCAATGTCCATGATTCATGGCCATAAAGGACAACCGGAAGGATCAGTGTCTTGTATAACGCGAGTTTTGTTTTCGTTTGCAGGCTACGGGACTTCAGCTGGTTACGGAGATCCATTAGAAAACCGTAATCCAATAACAATTTGATTAATAAATTTTACACCTACTTGGACTGCTTCAGTCATAGATTAGATTCAATTGTTCAGTTAGAAAATTAAAATCAGAGGCAGACATATCACTTGAAGTGGGTACATTTGATGATTTTCCGTTAGAATTTTCGGTAGACGAAGAGGCGGAGTAGATGTTACCTGTGGCGGTAGGGTTTTTTCCATTTGATTTGAAACAAGTAGAATGGGTACTAGACTGATGCAATTTTTGAAGTTTTTGCTCCCCTATGCTTAAACGATGTCAATTATAATGAAAATGATCCTCTCAAAATTTGAAGTGATTCGGAAGAAATTTGGTTGTGCACACGCTATTTGAAGTTTGTATGGAAATTACTATGGAAAAGGCAAACCTTTTGGGTTCAGTCCTCTAACTGCTCGTCATAATAATCTATGGAAAAGTGAACACACTCTTCTCATGTGAAAACTTACCAGCTACAACTTTGCCGAAGACCACATTTTGATTGGATTAAGGATAATTTGTTATTATTGATAACAAAATCTATATCACGCTGAGATGATCATTCAATTACTTTCAGAGCAACACTGCTTATTTGCTGTAGAACATAGTAGCCTGGATTACTTTGATCTATACTTCCCGCCAGGAGCACCACTGTTGCCTGCCGAACAGTTGGTGAAGCATACAAAATGCAAACCAATTTTATGATGATGAATAACAATTTATCCTGACGTCCAATCGATAAGTGGTCTTCGGCAAAGTTGTAGCTGGGAGGATTTCACATGAGAAGAGTTTGTTCACTTTTCCACAAAATATTATGACGAAGAGATAGAGGGCTGAACACAAAAGATTGGCGTTATCCATAGTAATCGCCATACAAACTTCAAATGGCGTGCGTACAGTCAAATTTCTTCCGAATCACTTACCATAATTATAATCGTTTAAACATAGGGTAGCCAAAATTTCAAAATTTGCATCACTCTAATGGGTACTCATAGTATGTAAAGAGGAGAAGTTCAAATTACCTGCTACGATATCGGCAAAGAATTTTCCGTGGGTAGATACATTCAAAATTAAGAGATTCCAACGGCTACCCGATGGATTAAAATTAGTTTGTGAATGAGCATGATTATAATCTTCCTGATGGGTATGATTCCTAATCAAGCGATCGTTAACTGAAAAATGAGCATTGTTCGAAGCTCTGCCAGGGAAATTCCGGAAACGACCGTTCTCGTAACGGACATTACAGTTCATCTGCTTGGCACGAGCCTCGACGACTCGCCTACGCGAAGGGCAAGCCCAACAATTTGACTTATAATTGCCCCTGCGTGAGAAGAACCTCCGCAAATCATGCATTTAGCATCCATGCGACAATTTTTTGTACCATGACCCCACTTTAGGCACCGACGGCACTGAGTGGGGTTCTGGAAATTTCCTTCAGGTTTCTGGAAATGTTCCCATGTCACACGGACATCGGCCATAAGTCTTGCTTTTTCTAAAGCTTTGATATTATTTAGATATTTTTTGTTAAAGTGAACTAAATAATATTCTTGAGAAAGCCCTTTCCGAACAATGCCAGATTGGGTTCTTCCAAGTAAATCATTTATTCCATTTTTGATCTCTTCAGGTGACTTATAGTCACTTGAGAGACCTTTCAAGACGACTTTGAAAAACGTTCAGTTTTGTCGTCATAGGTAAAAAAATTGTGCTTCTTCTCTTCAAGATGTTTGAGAAGAAGTTTGCGATCTTTAAAAGTTTCCGGCAAAACGCGACAGTCTCCTTTCTTTGCGATTTGGAAGGAAACCTTGATTCCCCCAATGGAGTTCAAGATCTCCTGCCTAAATCCCCCAAATTCGGAACAACTGACCACGATAGGCGGCACTCTTTGCTTCCACACCTGAATCGAAGAGCATGGGCTAGAGACTGCTTCGATTTGGTGTTCGGAAAATGTGTCTAGAGCATCGAACTGATTACTCATTTCGATGCAATTATCAACATTATCCATTAATCCCTTGGAAGAAAGCGCGCATTCCGGTGAAACGTTCTTTCTTCCATTCTTGCCACGTTAAGTGACAGTGTTAAATCCCACTTTTTCGAAAGGAAGTTGTGAATTCAGAGATTCACCCTTCCTTTTGTTTGTAGTTGCAACTAGAGGGTCTTGTCCCGGGAATCCCGGGAAATGCCGGGATCTAAAAAATCCCGAATCCCGGGATATTTTCGAAAATCCCGTGATTTCCCGAAATTTCATGTTTAACTAGAAAATGCTGTTGTATTTTTTTCAAATAATGGTTCAAAACTATGACATGTTTTTTTGTGACTTTTGATGCAAGAATGTATTTTAGTTATTGCATTCAGCTTACTCTTCAAGAGTTTTATTGAGATTTAAGGCCACTTATGCTTATACTTGTGTTTATCCAGTATATTAGTTTCATAATATTCAATAAACTATAACAAGTTTTCTACGGTTTGTTCCATTTGTAAACAATTGATTTGGTGGTTGATTTATTTATCTTCCCGTAATCGTTTCAATTTGCCCGATGTGCCTTACAATTTTCCTGGTCTAATGTGACTCTAACGTCTAACATGGCTGTTATGCCAATCATTTAAAAGCATGAAGATTCCATATGACACAACAGTCTAAATAAGTTGCATAATCGTGAGAGTAGTTTTTAAAATATTTCTTTGCAAATTTTGATAGTGATTGGTATTATCTACACCTTATGCATCACGATTGGTTTTCGATTCAAATTAACGTAAATAAATGACCATTAACTTCGATTGCAGATAGGTGAAATTTTGATGAATTTCTATGATTGCATTGTTGTTTTCCTAAAAGAATTTAACTGCACCTTCAAAAAACAGGTTCGGTTATTATGAAACTACTCTTTAAAACTAAACATTGCATTGCATTTTGAAGGCATTTGATTTTGGTCCCGGGATCCCGGGAAATCCCGGGATTTTTTAAAATAAAATCCCGAATCCCGGGATTTTTTCGAGTCCGGGAAAGAAGACCCTCTAGTCGCAACAATGTTTAGTGAATAAACGAAAGAAGACAAGACCTCATAAGAGGTTTTTTCCCAAGACGGTGTCCAAGAAGGATTACCACCGCTAGCTTTCGCCAACGGGTACAACGAAAAATCGAAGGCATGGATCCAAACAAGGATCGTAAAGGGATCAATAATAGGAAAAAAATAGCACTGAAAAGCTATGGGGCCTTCCTTAGCTGAGTGGTTAGAGCCCGCGGCTACAAAGCAAAGAAAGCTCTCAGTTAATAACTGTGGAAGTGCTCCTAGAACACTACGCTGAGTAGCCAGCTCTGTCCCAGTGGGGACGTTAATGCCAAGAAGAAGCACTGAAAAGTACTGTTTTTGTAACACTGAAAAGTATCGTTGATGTCCAAGCGTCATATTTTCAAAGTCAAAAGAGCACTCAATTCTCACGGAAGCACTATACTGCCTCATTTACATGCTCCAAAATAGTATCATAAAATTTTGTGACACAATTGTCAGTTCAACTTCAGCATTGCCCATTCATCGTCAAGGACGCCTGGACCGGAGCTTCATTTTGAATGGACCATTCAAACAGATCTCGCCTGAGCGTCCAGTAGTTCTGCTTCCAATTTGAGCGTACAAAACTTTTTCAACCACCAGTTACAGTAGGTCATAAAATTAGCAGAGATTACCGCGTAAACAAAATGCCACCCCACGCAACTCAACGCAAGCAAGTTGAACACGAAACCGGTTGATTCTGCACATACAATATCCAACGAGTCGGTCGCAAACACTATCCACCAATATGCTCCGATAAACATCATCGACACAAACAGACGCAGACGCTGGCAAACGAAGCAGACTTATATCGCATGGACAGTATTTGAAAATACATTTGTAACTTTTTCGGGTTTTCATAGAAAATGGTCTACTTTAGAGGGGTTGATCTGAGTTTTTCAAACGATTTTTTATATCACGAGTTCAAAATAATTTATCATTCATTTATTTCTCGTCAAAGATTTCAAATAGTGAAATCGTTTTTTTTAACTCTTGTGTCTAAAGTGTTGTGAAAATTTCATTCAAACCGGCCCATAAATAACTGAGATATAGTTAACCAAATTTGATAATTTTGCATGGAAAATCAAAAAAGAGTTCCAATTGCATTGCCCAATACTGTAAACTAAACAGATGGCACGGCGATCGTGTGGGACTAGCTGTAAGGTATGTCCATGGCTTACAAATAGGCCAATAATCAGATGCAAACAAAATAGTGCAAATATTTGCTTCCAGTCCGGAATGTTATGCGTCGGGTGCTGTCTATCGATCTTCGATTTCGATGTCCATTGCAAATTTTTCATACCATGTGCCCTCGAATAATGGCGACGAATGGATGATGGTGCGTAGGAAGGGTGCGCTCCGTTTGTTTGGGATTCGGGTGCAGATTTTGCGCATGGCTTAGAAATCCATTCATGCGGATCGAACGGCCCGGAATGGCGTTGGCAAGGGCTGCCGGACATGGAAATATGGGTTTAGGCGGTACAGGCACATATATGGGTTAGTGAATGGATTTTATGGGAGCATAATGCTGGGAAGTAAAGCATGCGCCTTAGTTATATGAGTGAAGAACTAGCCAGATGAGTTAAAATTCACATAAATATAGTAAAAAATCATTAGTTATGTTTCGGCCGAATTATACAAATGCTTTTGAATAAATGCAATTATTGGAATTGTTAAAACAAAAACCATGGTATTATTGCAATAATGATTACACAATTACAGAGCTGTTACAAAAACTTCAAAAGCGTATCTAAGAAAATGGCCACTTTTGAAATAGGATCAGAAGCATAAATCCGCGCCAAAAAAATATGTATCTAAATGTCATTGACATCTTCACTTATGGTTCCTATGGTTGCAAAAACGAACTTATGAAAGAACTTTATTTTTGAAGTTGTACTGGTACACTTTGAGAAGTTATCATCTCAAGTAACAATTTTAGTTTTACGAATTACTTCTATGGTGCTATAAATAAACGCCCATAAAACCATGGTCAAGGCACTGTTGCCTTCATCGCTTCCCCCAAAACCTCTTGTAGATTAGAACGTGACTAGTTGGCCCACTCTAAAAGAAGCTATGAAGTGCATATTTATGTCACACAAATAAAACAAAATAGCATCAATGGTAGCTATTTTGAGGCCACCTGTTCTAGATGAATGTCGCATCATCTTGAAAATGATTTTATCATAACGTCGATCTTGCCGGATTCATCCCAACGTAAACAAAACAAAATAAGATTGAAAACACGTATGTGATAATATATTTCGTAGTGCTTTTTATTTGAAGTGATTTATTTGAATATAGTGCTCAAATTTTTAGTGCCGAGTGAGATTTATTGTGAAATGTGATGAGAAAGAAGTAAATTTGCCTCTGAATGTAGCATATTTCTACTAATTTAGCATTTGCCAAAATAAACCGCCAGGTGAAGAATTCAACATTTCTTGGTTTGATTGGCCAGTAATTGTGCTTCGAATTATATTCAGTCAGTTTAATCATCATACCATAGCATCTTATGAGTGAATTCATGGAGATAATATGATTTGAAAAAGTGAAATTGTGGCAACCAGAGTGAAATTAATATGATAGATTGTCATCAACAAATGCTGTTTTGTCAGCATAAATACACAAATAAGGGCACACTGTTATGATTCGGCATTTGTGGATGTAAAATTGCCTTAAAAAATGCTGATTGAAGATGATTCAGCTTTTTTTCGCTTTTTATGGTAACCAAGCAGCATTCTTCATGACACAGGATTATAGGGTAGGTGTACCAGTTATGGACATAATGGTTCCCTATTTCGCCATACATGATAATTTGATTATTTTCAATTTTTGAATCATTCTGTATGTTTTAGTAGTTTGATATCAAATGAATCTTGATGTTAAAACGTTCAAAAATATTAAAAATGTGAAAGTTTTCGAGAAAACACATATGGCCAAATAGGGAACCACTATAGCCATAACTGGTACACTTTCCCTATATAAAAATTATAAAAATAACTGTTCAAGCTGATAAACTGAATTGTATCAGAATGTAACATACTTTCTAAACGACACGAATGCACCCTCTTGGCGTCAAGTGACGAAAATAAACAAACAAACATTCCACAAAGTTTGCAGTTTGGGTATGCTATTATAAAGAATATACGTAAAATCAATGAAAACGGACATTAGTTTGTCGTTTTTCCGTCAGGAATAAGTGTTCGCAATGCATCTGAAGAGCCCAAATACTGATTTAAGAAGTACAGTATGGCCCATAAAAAAAATGCGAAAATTGTTTGAACGTGAAAATAGCATCCACAAGCGATATTTTCATTGTTTTTGATAGTAAATGTAATTTTTGATTATTGTAGTATATTCTGCAACAACTTCGCTATCCAGGACAATTTTTGTCATATTTTTCTTACCGGCCTAAATAATGTAATAAAGCAAATAAATTCAAAGGTTTTGTCCGCCCAAAGCTAGAAACAGCGTCTGATTGTCGTATACTCTGGTGATAAACTTTTCACCTTAAAAAATCACACTTTATTGTTGAAAATTTTAGTTTGTTTGGTATCAGAGGATAGAGGAGTTCTTATAGAACGTGTTTTTCATGATCACAATAAAATATTTTGCTAGGGTCATAGTTTTGAGGGCATTTGCGTCTTATAGGTTTGATATGCCTTTATTTTTTGTTAAGATTGAATAATAGTTATTTATGCAACAAGTTGCAAAATGATGATTTTTTCAGCACGAGTTGTACAATGTACATTCATCCAACGAGGCTAGCCGAGTTGGATAAATACAACGAGTGCTGAAAAAATCGAGTTTTGCAACGAGTTGCATACAACATTTTTTGCTATTTCGAAAAATGCCGTTTCAACTCGATGAACTCTAAAAGCACAAACAAACATTGCAAGAGAACCCACACGGGCTTACAGCCATGCGTAGTTTCAATTCAGTATTTTTCAATCACGTAGGCTGTGACACAGTAGTATCCATGAATGTCACAATTCGTCTCGTTCCCATCGGTATCATGCAGATCTATATTCCCTGTTAGAGGAATGAACAGGTAAGAAAGCACAGTGACTACAAATGCTGGACGATCCGACCCCACATCAGTATCGCCAACCTGTGTCGGAGCCTGATCGCACAACGGATGTAGACTCTAGTGAAGTGACTCGCTGTGTAAACCACATGGAAAGTCACATCGCTCGAGTCGAGAATTGTCACCTCGCCATAGGACACCGATAATTCTCACCTCACGCCAGACATAGAACAAACTCAAGAATGAGATGCAATTGTGCTTTTTCTGTGCGGCATGTAAGGCAAGACGAATCGGTGAGGTGTCGACTAGCTTCCATTTGATTAACATTAGTCGCATCACGTCACCCGAGGTGAGAACGACTCGTCTCGACTCACACGCCGCGCACAATAAGCATGGCATGAAGAGACTAGGACACTGGGTTGTTCGGTTGACGCCTACCAAAACAGTACTGAGAAGTGCTACTTTTCAGCACCGAAAAGAGTGCTGAAAAGTAGCACTTTTCAGCATTGTTTTATTTGGTAGGAAAAGTAGGCCGTTATATTGATCAACTTGTCAATGAAAAGTTGATTGATTTGCAACGGAATTGCAAAAAAAAAAAAGAATTACGGAGGCCTATAACAGATTTTTGAGGATGCAATTTGTTCCTTAGGTTAGAGACAACTTATATCAATACTTGCTCATAGGTTTTGAGCAAAACGGAGCCGCTTATCATACTTACATAAAAGTTCAATCAAAGCTCTCCAAAATAAGCCGTTTTTTTCGAAAATATGTTTAAGTCTCCAATTACCCAGGTATGAATCAATTCTATCATTTGATATGAGCGTATGCTGGAGACAAGTCCTGTGAAGAACCTCACGCCTTCGTTGAAGTTTTAGAAGCTTTCATCACACAGATATTGAACTCGACGTCCGCATGATAAAATTTGAAGGTATGCTTCCAATTTCTCTCTGGTAAGGTGAAAGTAACAGATAAAAATTATGTCCAAAGCGAAAAACTGAGTCTGAATATATTAAACAATACAAGTAATGAATAATAATTATGTTTTATTCACATTTTCTATGTAAAAACTACCATAAGCAGCTTTTATGACAACAAGGTGTATTATATCAATCTTTTATCATAGCCGTCACAAATAAGTATCATTCAGCCACCATATGCAGTTTAAATGAGGTATTATATGCTGCAATAAAGCTGGTTTTGTAGCCACAAAATTTTAACTTTATTGTTTGTCTCTAAAGGTTTTGAAAACAACTAAGAACTGACTTACAAAATATCATCTTCTAGCAACGTTGAATGTCGCCTCTAGCTGTCATAGCATTCACGTAACTGTCATAAAACATTAATAAATCCACACGAATGCCAAATTGCTGTGGAATTGTTACTTGGGCTGTGTAGGGTCTAAATAGCGGAAACTTTGTAACTTAATTGATTCCTTCATTTCTTTTTTCAAGGAACTAAAACACGAAGTGTATATTGTCCCTCAATGGAGTAATACGACTTGCATTATACTAAGGGCATGGGTTACGTAACGGTAGATTTTGCAGTAGCGGATCCGAACAGGGATGTAAACAACCTTACTAACAGAATGTTTTAATACGCCTGTATAACAAGTAAACAGCGGATCATTTCCCTCTAATATTTTACCAACAAAATGGTAATAATAGGCTAATTTAGTTTTACCAAATTAGGATGATAGTATTGTCTAACATAGAACATATACATAGATATAAGTAAAGATTGTTATGCGTGGAATGATACTAATAAGAGTTGTAAACAAATGTCTGCACTACTATCAAATTCATGTCAAACAATTCGCCTGCATTTTTTTGAATTTAAAAGTCTGAAATCATTCAGAAGCTACATTGTATGCATACAGTCATTATCGAATCATTCACGTCATAAACGCAATGATGAGCCACTAACACCTTTGTACCATTTTCAACAATGCCCATAATGCAAAAGTCGCCATCAGACAGAAGATAAAGATCAACAAACGCTGCCTTCGTCGCATGATTCCCAGCATTGATCTTGGCTATTCTTTGACCGCCTCTAGTCTAGTCGTGTCTAGTCATGTGGCTGCGTGTACTTGAGCGATTCACCTCATACGACTAATGTGCGAGAATAGATATCTTTTCTTGGATGGACCAACAGTGGAAACAACAGTCTGCGGTATAAGTGCTTTCCATTTCCTTCCCGTCATTTTCATTTCATGTTTCTTTTTCCCTCGAAGCACGGCTAGACTGGACGCCAATTAGAGAAGTGTTTACTCTACGTTCCATTACATTCTTTAGTTTTCGTTTGGTCTTCCACTTGGTAAATAGCAACTTGCGAAAAATGTTATCCACAAGAGCGTGCGTCAGCTAATAATTCAATGTCTTAGTTTTTAGGTAATTCCAGGTGGATTGAACGAGAACGATTCTTAAAACAAGTCAGTCTTGGCACATTTTGAGGGTGATTCTAGATGATAAGCAACGAACTGGAAATATCGTTTATTACAGCAAAAACAGCTCCGGAATGCGAGGGAAGCACACTTTTGAACACAATAAAAGGGGAAATCATCGAAACGACGTGCGTGAGTGTTCGTCTGGGACACTCATAAAAGTACTATTTAGATATTAGCATGCAGGCTGGCATTGGTGGGTGGGTTGTCGCACGTTTTGCCTCTTTGATGTTCCGTTATTTAGACAGAGCGCATCAGCACAAAACAAGCTAACCACCGGAAGTGGTAAATCGAGTGTCCGACCCGCAGCAACGACTTTTTTGTGCGTTTTAGCCGTAAACAGAGTTACCTAGAAAACGATACTTAAACACATTGTCGTCCGTGATGGGGGAAGCGAGTTGCATGCATGCCACGGCAGACCTCTATTTCGAACAGAGTTCAGGTGCGCAGACATTGTTTTTCAAAGGGCAAGGTTGTTAGCTGAAACCATCCATTCATGAAACTTGGATAAATTGGGCGTCGAAACCATTTTGGCGCTTTATCATGGAACGTTGACGATTGAAATGGATTGAATGAAGTGATACAATGTTGACTGCGCTTGAGCAATGGCATAACAGTTTCTTAATCACTTCTTCTTTTTCTGTACTGATGTTAAAGTTTTTCAAATATTTTCTGCTTTCATTTCTATAAAACATTTGCTTCATGAGTATCTTCCTGGAGAATCCTTAGTGTCCAGTAATATCATGGGAGACCTCATTTCTATAGTTTCTCTTAGTTTCAGTTAAGGATCAGTTCAGTAAAATTTCTAGTTATCTCAATTAAAACCTATATGCAATTCGCCAAAAAATGCCTCTAAGAATACATTAACAATACATTACTCTCATAAATATTTTTGGGAATGCCTCTTGAGATTCACAGGATTCCTTTCATTACTTTCCAGGTAGCTCTCGTAGAGTTTTTCTAGAGGTTTATCCATGAACTTTTATAAGATTTTTTAGAAATTCTCACAATAAAAATAACAAAAAAAAAAACTTATTTAAAAATACTGAGATCCGAGACAGTAAAATATTAATTGATCCAGTAATTCTTGCAAATATTCGTTTCAAAACCATCTCAACTTTTCCAAGGATTCCTTCAAATACTTTTTTAAGAGTTTTACCAATAACACCTTTAGAAATTGCTTTTGATGTTGAGCTCTCAAAGCTTGAGAATGATTGGCCGCCCGTGGTTGCTACTCCAGTATCGCCAGATCAATTGCACTTACACAAGGAACCAACCAGATGACTGCTTGGGATTAACAGGCACCCTCAGTGTATAAGTGCTGGTGATCTTCTATTTTTAGGCAACAATGGTGCCTGCCACGTCAGAATGCAGACTAATGAGGGGAAGGGGGGAAAATTGATGCTGCATTTAAAACTAGCCCACAGTAGAACGGATATACCCCTGCATCTACGTCAGTTCATGTGGGAAGGTGTAAGGCAGAAAGGCTTGCTTTCTGGTTAGCAGACTTCCTATGTATCAGGCGTAAGGAAAGGCGTGCTATAAAGATGGAATAATTGAAACGTAGAGAAGCGGTTGTTTGTTCGTCTCTGGTTCTAACAAATGTAATGAACGAATAATTGATCTGTGATAGATTAAAAGTGGAAGATAGAAGAAGCAAGTGAAACTCAGGGTGTCAACTCAATTTCAAGAATCCGTTGACTTTCCCTGATCTTCCAGTCTTTTTTACGGGAAAATTCCAGAATACTGAATTGGTTAATGTAAACCGAAATAAGTACAATTTTTCAAGATTTATATTCAATTATTTGCATGAATCAAAGCTATAAGCCGTACAATAAACTGAGCAAAAACTTTTAATTTACTCAAATTATCATACAAACTTTCTTGAGCGTTTTTTTTTTCAAGGTGAAATGTCGCCTATTGCTAGTTCTTCAGCAATCGGAGCATCTAGCAACTTTTCTAAAACTTCCTCCACAAACTTATTTTTTTTTAAATTACAAGGAATTATTCCATCTACTGTTAAAAAACTTTTACATTGTTGCTCCATAAACTAATCCATTCCATTAAGATTCCTTAAAAAAATCCTCAAATCTAAGAACCACCTCCAGAGCTTTCTTGTTAAAAATTGAGGGTGTTACAAGCGAAGAGGTGTAAGTGACAAAAGCCTAGTGTTGAGAAAATCGACTTTTATTTTTTTCAGTTTTGCAATTTTTATTCCATATAAATTGTATGTGAACCAAAAAACATGCCAAACTTCTCCGAGTTATTTTCACTGTTGTACGGAAAAAGCACCGTTGGAAAGCTTAGAAACCAGAGGCGTCTCGTGGCCTAATTATCAACCTGTGCACTTTTAATTTATGTCGAATTCGTTTTTGAACCTAGGTTGGAACTGGCGCAACCTGTCTGAACCACAGTTTCAACCCCAACCCGATTCAAGTTCGACCGAATTACAATTTGCTTGACGTTGGTTTATTTATGTACTGATAACCGACCCAGTTCCTAAAAACGAAAACAACATTAGTGTTCTTTTATATATGTCATTATTAGGTACACCTTGGATTCAAACCATTTTTTTTCTAAGGTAATAAAATGTATAATCAATCTGTACTAACCTTCGTTTTCAAATATAATTTTTTTTCTAGTCTTTCAGTTGATTAAAAACATTTATGATTGCAGATGCTAATCGGGTTGTTTAGTTTCATGTTTTCACTTTTTCAATTTTAACGATTAGTCATCATTAAAATTGGGGAAATTGTAAAATTGCATATGAAAATAATTCAAATTATGTGTGTCATCAGTTTCGATTTATAAAGCACTGGATTCTAACTAATATTGCAATATAGAGTTAGTGATCATAACCCACATATTTTTACATAGAATTAATACAAGATCGTTCGCTTCGAGTACTTGGTGCACGCATCAAGAAAATTGATCGCTTTTAAACCACACCACAAGCGTTATACTGACGATGACGGTACGGAGGGCACGACCGCTTTTGAATTCATTTTCTGATTGTCTTCTGATTGACCATCACAAGTACCACCGCGCTAATACTGTATGCTGGAAGCGAGGTTCTTAACCAGTATTGTACAAAAAAAAAACGCGCGGGCCCTGAGTCTCAAACTTCTTACCGTCAGCCGTCTAAAAAATCACGCCAGCACTCCACACCACAAGCGTGGTGATGTTGAAAGCGCGAAGGAAAAAAGAGAGCAAGCAAAATGGATCTCTCTCGTGGATTGATTTGTCTGATGTGGCAAGACTGTGCACCGGCCAGAGTTGACGCTTTGGCTACTTACACACTGGCATTTGTAGTGCAAAAAACATTCTACCACATATACAGAATTGTGTGTACGACGAAAGGCAACGCGTCTCCCGATGAGAGTGCACACGTTGGGTTTCATCGTCACAGCAGCAACGTGTAGCGTGGAACAAAGTGTTGCGTAGCATGCATCGCACTGAGCGCGTAGGGAAAATTAGGGAACAGATCTTGCGCCGCACCAAACAGCTTTTGCATTTAATTTGAATAGCAAAAACATAACAACAAATATTTTGAAAGGTGAAAATTGTGATGATCAATGATAAAGATAATTGAAATAGGCTAAATTTTATTGAGAGAATTAAAGAATCATACTTCAATCATAGTAGAAAATGTAGGTTGTTATGATGAACGATTTGCCACCTGTGCAGTGCACATGTTGCACATGTGGACGCGACGCCTCTGTTAGAAACAGAAGCATTTTTAAGTACATCTGACTCAAAACCGACCAAAATGTCACTTACACCCCCTTTGCGTTTGACCCCATATTTTTTCTGTCATTCCACCTTGAATTTCTCCAAGAATAACATTTGGAGTTCCTGAGAATATTTCAGGAACACTTCTAAATGATTCGTTACAGGTAATTTATTTAGTTACCTCTCTATTACCCAACCCCGCCTTTAGACGGGGTACACTTTGGAATTTTGTGTATTTTTTCGTAGCTCGGAAATCATAATGATTTTATTTTTGGCATAAATCATGGTTCAAGATCACGCTTATAAGGAAAGTTTTTTTTATGATTTTTTAATCTTTTTTGTATTTTTGAAAAATGTTTAAAAAATTGTAATAATAAATCTTTTAGCTGATCAGTGGAATACCTATAACTAGAAGAAAAACCGTATGCAGTACTATACTATTTAATTCCACTAGAGTTAAAACAACTCTAGTGGAATTACATGATATAGTACTAAATTTGGTTTTTCATCTACTTAAAAAATATATTTTTTATAACCTGGGGTTCATTTAATGTGTGATACAAGATTCGTATCTTTTATGTTTTTCTACGATTATCACGTTCTACGATTCTATCACAGAAGAAGAGCCTGGTGATATTGAAATGATTTCAAACCTGTTTTTCCGTTAGTCACACGGAAAATAAAAACATGTTTCAGAAAAAAATCATGTTTTCAAAAGTATTGTAATAAATAAGAAACCAGAAGAGGCTTCAATAAAAAATTAAAAAGGATAGGAATGTTCAAAAATAAAAATAATAAAAATCACAAACCAAAATTCATAAAGAAGATAAATAAATCATTGCCCAAAACGTGTTAAGAATGATTTTAGATAACGAAAAATGATATTTGGATCGAAAATAAAAGTTTGGGTATTAGTGGGTTAATATTTTATGATTCCGATATGAATTTTGCCAAGGGTTTCTTCCCTGAGGAATATATCTAAATGTTCTTGAACGAATGCATTCTGGGATTGAAAAATGCGCTGATAATACATTTTCTGATATGAAATGAACCAGCCTAGGACTCAAAATCTCATATACAAAAACAGCGAAAGTTTTCTGATATCTTTATTGTATTTGTCGTGGCACCAATAAGGAACTACTTCAAGATTTTTTATTAATAACATCAAGAACTCTCACAAAATTTTAATGCATTATCGAAGAGATTCCTTCAAGCTAAATTTCTAGAATTTCTGCTTTCTATGTTTTCTATTGGATAAACAAACAAAATCCATTCGTGAAACTATTCCATGAGGCATCTTTAGAAGAATTTTCAGAACTTTTGGAGGATTTATATTCTTCAAAAAGAAGGGAAAAAGTTCCTGATACAATCCTGAAGTAACGTTCGGACCCTTATTAAGAAACTTTAAAAAAAAAATAGGAAATAGTACTTTTCAAAAACTTCTTCAAGTGCTCTTGAAAGTTTGAGATACAGTTTTGATTTATCTTCACTTAAAAACAAGAAACCACATTTGTTTTCTCTATGTATCGTTTTACCAGTGTTTGTTCGACATTTTAAGCAAACTTGAAAAGATTGAAATGATTGGATGGAGTTAACTGCATTCTTTTTCAAGAGCAAAAAGTGCAAAATAAAACAATGTGTTGATCCAGAGCACCACAAAACTAAACATCGGAGAAGTTATTTTGAGAGCACTGTTTATGTTTTTGCTCTAGAAAAATTAAATTCTGAGGCTAAGTATAGGTAGTAACGTAGAACTTACTCTAGTATGGGTAAAAGCGTTTTCTCCATGATAAGCTGTTATTTTGAGCAATTGGTCTACTCATTTCGTGCAGAAATCGTATTCAATGTACAATTCATTATGATTGGCCTAATCGATAGCATTGCAGACAATCAACTAGTTTGAGGTTGTAGCACGTTATGGATAATTTTGTGAGAGTCATTATTAGTTGATGTATTTAACAAATGTTTTCAGTTTGCATATTTTCCAGACAAATGGTAAAATGCTAAGGTTGTACCAATTTTAAAACCAGACAAAAATCCTGCAGAAGCTTCTAGCTATCGTCCAATCAGTTTGCTTTCATCCAACAGTAAACTTTTTGAAAAGGTCGTTTTGAACAGAACAATGGTCCACATCAATGAAAATTCAATTTTTGCCAATGAACAGTTCGGATCCCGCCATGGACATTCGACCACTCACCAACTTTTACGTGTAACAAATTTGATTCGTTCCAACAAATCTAAGGGCTATTCTACTGGTCTTGCTCTTCTAGACATAGAACAAGCATTCGACAGTGTTTGGCATGAAGGCTTGATCGTAAAATTAAAAGATTTTAATTTTCCAACATACATTGTTTGAATAATTCAAAGTTATCTGTCAAATCGTACACTTCAGGTTAATTATCAGAACTCCATTATTGGGATCAATATTATACAATATTTTCACATCTGACTTACCTGAGTTACCTCTGAGATGTCAAAAATCCTTGTTTGCGGATGACAGAGGCCTCTTCGCCGAAGGACGAAGCCTGCGTGTCATCTGTAGTAGATTGAAAAAAAGCTTGGATATTTTTTCTTCATACTTGCAAAAATGGAAGATTTCTCCTAATGCTTCCAAAACTCAACTAACCATATTCCCACATAAACCAAAAGCTCTTTATTGGAAACCTTCAAGTAGACATGTTGTCACGATGAGAGGGGTTCCGATAAATTGGTCAGATGGAGTTAAGTATCTAGGGCTCATGCTAGATAAGAATTTAACTTTCAAAAATCACGTTGAGGGATAAAGCAAAATGTAACAAACATATAAAATGTCTTTATCCACTTATTAACATAAAATCGAAAGTTTGTCTTAAGAACAAGCTTTTGATCTTCAAACAAATTTTCAGGCCTGCCATGTTGTATGCTGTACCAATATGGACTAGTTATTGTAATACCAGGAAGAAAGATCTGCAGAGGATTCGAAATAAAATTTTGAAAATGATTCTGAAGCTTCCTCCCTGATATACTGCCCATAACTGCATATTTGTAACATTCGACAAAAGTAGGCATTGAGTAAATGGAGCAACAAGTGTGCGTTTTGTCGCAGTATGGGAAGAAACTAAAATTCATAAAAATTCCTAAGAACTCAAAAATGCTTATTTGAGGCTGAAATTTTGTACAGCTAATATTGCATATTAGGTGAATAGCCAAAAAATATTTCTGATGGAAATTTAATTGCTACTACATTACTAAGCGCATGTATAATCTCAATGTGACTGTTATGCGGTTATAATTGCCAATGTGACAAAACAACTTGGTATTTTTTTTCGAATTTTCTAGAACAATCTCACAGATTTCAGTAAGTTGATCGAAAGTATTTGTCATTTGATGGCTCTCCCCGGTATTAACTCCAAATTGTCAAAAATGTCGAATGTGACTGTTATGCAGTTATGGGCAGTATAGTACTAATGCGTTACATAGAAGATCCAATGTTGAAACATTGGAACAAATGTCAAATAAAATCGGAATACTAATGGAGAATGATACGAACCCTAGACGTAAAACCAGAAAATAAGTTCTCTAGTATGTCACTGACTTCACTGACTTCTTCATATCAGTCAGCAATATGCATCGTGGGCACGTGCTTCACCTGCTGCCCGATGGAACGCCCTTTTCCATGCTCAGCGCGTCCATATCTCGTTGTTACATAATAAACCAACAGGCTCTCATTATGCGCACAGCCAGCCCAAACAACATCCTCCACTTCTTCGACGCCGGCTGCAGTCTGGATCACTCGACGCTTCTGGGTGAAGCTCAACATGAAATAGTGTCTGTTTGAATAAAACCGTTACTTAGTGGGGCGAGCTTATCTGCCGAATGCGGTGTCGGTTGGATTCTATGACACTACCCCGAACGCCACTACCCCGAATGCCACTACCCCGAACGCCATTACCCCGAAAGCCATTACTCCGAATGGGTCATTACCCCGAACGCCACTACCCCGAATGGGTCACTACTCCGAACGCCATTACCCCGAATGGATATTGCTGTGTGCGTTTGAAACGCAAATATCACATGCGGGAACACCAAACGCGGTAAGATTTTCTACAGGCAATCCGATGTCAAAGTAAGCTTTTCTATGCTAGGTTGGCGGTGATGTGTGTAACCGTTGCTAGGTGTCCTTTGATTGTTTGAATGCGGTAATTTGAAGGACATGCAGTGAAGATTTGCACCTCAAATGCACACAGCAATAACATTTTGAGACATATTCTAGTTAGAGAGTGGGGAAATAATTGTACGATTCCTTTTGAGTATTTCACGAGTTTGGGTCAAAAATGTATTTTTCAAATATTAGAAGATTAAAAACGCAGCTTGCTGTTCAGCAAATAGTTTTTACACACTAAGTTTTGTCCTCTAATTTTGGGAAGATTCACACAGCCACATTGCAATGCTCTGAAGAACAGCCTTTTTCGAAAAGAAGGGTGAATTTATTATGAGAAGGATAGCTATAATATGCATAAAATTAGGATGTAGTAAAGTCTTTTATTGGACGTCGGTAGCCACTTCTTTTACTCATTTTTATAGGTGTCGGGCATTAAGATTAAGATCTTCTTAAAAATTTTGATGTGTAAACGATGGTAATGGAAGTTCACCCTGAGATAGTCGCTGCAAGTGTTGTTCTATGGAACCCGCCTAAAAACCAACCTAATAGACGACCGTTCCGCTATCGCACTTGTACACTTGTACATGTTAGAAAAATCGGCGGCCTCTGATTGACGCTACAGTAAGATTTTTTGTTGATTTGTGGGATCATTAATTTGAATTTCTGTGAGATAAACACAAAACAAATATTTTTGTGATTCAAGATAATGAAGAAATGATGATGCCAGAAAAGTGGTGAGTAAATCCATAAGAGACCTGTCTGTTTTATTAGAAGAAGATAAAAGAAAGGGAAAATTTCCGATTAGAATTATAGCAGGAATAACTTTAGTGAATGCCTTCAAGATATATTCCTTTATAAAAAGCTGTTCTATAAGGAAATATTAGTGACTAGCTTATCCAACAAAATCGTGAAAGAACAGCCTATTTAAAAAAGAAGGGCAAATTTCTGGTGAAATGTTTGCAGCTATGACATAAATGATCACTGTAACAACGTGATGCTATGACACAACCTATATTCAGAAGAAAGAACAATATTTGTTCAAAACCAAAATTGAAATATGAACACCACCAACAAGTCCAAATACCGGTGATTACGCATCTGTTAAGCAACACCATATTGAGGGTTATGGATTCGAATTCCTTTCAGTCAATAAAAGGCTTATTTTATTGAAGTCCATTCACAAATTTTGTAACGCTGAAGGGAGCAAATAAGTTTGTGGGTGGTTGTCCTCAAAATGTTACAGCCCATTCACAATATGTAAAATTTCCATACAAAAAAAGTACGAGGGAGTGGGTAGGTGTTAAAAATTACAATTTTTGGCGAAATGAAATTTGTGAATGAACCCTTGAATTGCGAAGGTGCCCACTGAGCTGATAAACAGGCACTGACTCAGAAAGAATGAGAAGAATATAGTTGCCATCAAGATATTTCGAAAGAATAGCTGGCATATAAAAGAAGGGAAATATATGATGAACATTTTACCGACGAATTTTACGTGCCATTAATTACCAGGCTTCATTAGAGACGCATTTTTGCACGCAAAACAAGATACTGTAGTGTATCTCATACTATTCGGGGTAATGGCTCATTCGGGGTAGTGGCGTTCGGGGTAATGACCCATTCGGGGTAATGGCTTTCGGGGTAGTGACTCATTCGGGGTAGTGGCGTTCGGGGTAGTGGCGTTCGGGGTAATGGCGTTCGGGGTAATGGGATGGAGCCGTCGGTTGTGGTTTAACTGCACTTTTACGGAGGGGCCTCCACTTGGTGGATCTTTAGCCACATGAGTGGCACAAGTGCAGGCGATTTCCAGACCAATCGCACAAGAGGGTCGTTTCTGCCATCAGGTGCTGAACCGAAAAACGGCTTCCCATCTTGAGATCGGTGCAATAAAGATTCATTTTAGGGCTATTTTGGATAAGATTATTTTGAATGTTTGATATTGCACAAGAAGGCCGGCTCCAATGACACCTTCTCTTTCATCTATGAGTAATGGGTGCCGATGCATTCTAAGGTGTATTCAAAAAGTATAGATTTCGAACTTATCATCAATCTTGGTAATTGGTAAATTCTTCTCTTCTCTTCTGGCGTTACGTCCCCACTGGGACAAAGCCTGCATCTCAGCTTAGTTTTCTTATGAGCACTTCCACAGTTATTAACTGAGAACTTACTATGCCAATGACCATTTTTGCATGCGTATATCGTGTGGCAGGTACGATGATACTCTATGCCCTGGGAAGTCGAGAAAATTTCCAACCCGAAAAGATCCTCGACCGGTGGGATTCGAACCCACGACCCTCAGCTTGGTCTTGCTGAATAGCTGTGCGTTTACCGCTACGGCTATCTGGGCCCCGACCAGAAGGGTATAAGATTCTTATAATAAGAAACAAAAATGTTCATTACTCAAAAACGGTGATATCAATTTGCTTCATTTTTTCACAACAGACTTTCATTGAAGTATTGTTTCCAACAGCGAATAACTAATCATGAGCAAAATTCTGTAGACTGAGATATTTACGTAAATTATATAAAAACGTCGATCTCCCAAGAAATTTCTGAATATCTCCGGCATCAGTTGCCCATTGACCATTGGTTGCCCAATGGTCAATATCGACACAGAATCTCAAAATAAAAGAGTTTTTTGAGGGCTTGTGAAAAAATGGAACAAAAACATCGAAAAACATAAAAAGTTATCACTGTTTGAAAATTTAATTGTGGTTTAAAAATGAAGTTGCCGGTAGAGGGGTTACACTACT
This sequence comes from Aedes aegypti, assembly GCF_002204515.2. NCBI lineage: Eukaryota > Metazoa > Arthropoda > Insecta > Diptera > Culicidae > Aedes > Aedes aegypti. The sequence continues at coordinate 221,918,920 of NC_035109.1, read as the reverse complement.
GCAACAGCTTATTAACATGTCAACATTAGTTGCATCACGTTTGTCATAATTCTAATTTGTTTATAGTTTATTTAAACAGTCGGTTTCAGACTAGCGTCTTACATTTAGACGACGTTTACCTTAATTTTGAGGTCCCCTAAATCGAACTCCGCACCGGGCCCAAAAAATCCTAGCTACGCCACTGCTTCAGGCTCACACCCAACTCTCGGAGAAAAACGAAACTACTTTGCTCTTGCTTTAGACGACGAAAACCAAACCGATTTCACCACCGCGAAAGTCGAAAGAAAGTTGATATATTCACACACGTTTTAAATTTAAATGCAATACGAAAAATTCGTCGGTTCTGGGTGGCAAAACTAACGACAAAATTCGCAAAAATTATAGCTCGTGCTACACGAGACCCTACCGTTCGCGTAAAAGGAAACTAACCACTTTCAAACACACTCCGATCCTATTTTATCATAGCCGAATACCAGTTTTTACAAATGTTTTTCGGATGGCGCAGCCCATCAGCCGTTTTGATATTCCATCAGCTGAAGGGGGTGGTAAAATGAACACCTTAAGGATATCATTTTGTTTCTAATATAAAAACGAAGAATTTGTACAGCTCTAAGTATCGCACGGTGTGCTGCAACACACATATTATCGAACTTGCATGAACCTCCGATCTTTTTTCACTAAAAGTTAGCCTTGGTAGTCAAAAAGAGCTTGCGGCATATTAAAAAATCTTTCATCGGCAAAAATTTGAAAAAAGTCGATTTTTGTATGCTTGCCCTTTCTCCATATAAGGGTTCATGGGAGAATACTAGAGTTACACTAATTTTTATGAATTTTTAACGGTTAACGACCAATTTGACGTATATTGAACACGAATGAATTATCAGATGTTTTTAATTGAGCATCATTGAGTGTGCGTAGGAATACAATATGACCAGCCCATGGTAGTATGCCGTTTTATAACGACTTCACTTATTGACATAACCTTTTATAAATTTAAAGTAAACACACTACAACTCATCAATCTAATCCAGGCCGGCCTAACCTTTTTGGTTTATTTTAACATAAATGGTTGATCCGTTTGCAATATTAATCTGACCAGAGAAATTATTACCTTTAATGAAAATATTAAAAATCACTAGCTTTAAACTCTATATGTTGCTTATCTAGACAGATCGGCTTATTTCGTCTGCGACTTACAGACTTCTTCAATGTCGAGTGCGCGACTTTGAGCAGGCCTGGTTTAATCCATGTTCCCAATTCTACTGCATAATTGGAATCATTGGAAAATATTAATAAACATGAAGCTTTCTTCAGATAGTTGCAAGTCAATAATATTAAACAATTACATACAGCCATAAATATAAACAGATATACAAATATATAAGGCACTGCTCTGTTACGATTTTATACGGCATTTTTACTCCTTCTAGCATTGTTGTTCACAATTATTTTAAAAAAAGTGAAAGATAGAGGAAGATTTTTACGCAGAGCTCTATACTGTATGTCTACATTAAAAACTAGAGCTTATACAAATAATGTAAAATATCTTTACATATACAGAACATTAAATTAAAATTAGAATTTTAATTTTATGTTCTGTGTATGTAAAAATATTTTACATTATTTGTATAGGCTCTAGTTTTTTAAGTCAAAACAAAGAATCTCTAAAAGCCTAACATTTCATGTAAGTGTAACAATATAATGCGATATTTATAAAGTTTTTATTCAGCATTGTATTGAAATCTTGTAGCCGCTCGTTGTAAAGGTTTATAGCACCCCAGACAACCAGAAATCGCATGAAAGTTAACGTTACAACTCGATTATTCATACTAATTACATCAAACCCGCAAAACACCGTGGATGAACTCGGCAGATTGATGAGTTTCCTCGCATAAAACACTTCTTATCTGAGTTCATTTGTACATTTTGTTTCGTCCCGTACACTCGTACAAAGTAAGTCGAATCAATCCGTAGCAGCTGTCAAATCATCATTTGTTATCATAAGTTAAGTCGCATAAGATCGCAGGTTAGTTCGGTAGAATATTTATTCACTCGCATTGTATGTTAATATTCATCACATAATATATGCACGCATATCGCCTCCACCTTTGTACGTAGAAGGCTTTTTCGCGACATCTTATGAGCGAAATAAGGCACATACAAAGCCTCCAGGTGATTTCGTTATACGTACATTTTGGTTGTCTGGGACCTCACACCATTACGTATCCTTAGTTCCATTCACCTATCTTAAACTAAATACTTAAATTTATGTCTTCATGTTACACTCAATTCTCCAACCTCGATATTAAGAGAGTCATCCATTAAGGGAGGTACCGAGTTACAGAACACAAAACCAGTACATATACAATCGTAAGGACCATCGGGGTAGCCATAAAATCTAAATTTCACTATGGTTCTCAAACTCGAGATACGAAATATAAAGTAAGGGAGAGTTGACTATAATAGTTACCGAAATTGTTGTGTCTGTTTTTCAAAATGTGCCGTCCATGAATGTGAGGTCGTAAATCAAAGTGCGGGATTACGTTGGATCGATTTGCTATCAACGCCGCATAATTCTTCATTTTATGACAAACGATCCGACGTGATCACGCTGTACTGTGCGCAATGCGAAATATAAGAGCAGATTATTGAACGCGCAAAACTTCATGATGGACTTGAAACCATATTAAGACTGTGTAGGCTATTCACTGTAAATCATGTTAAATTGAACCAAAACTTCAAGACTTTTACGTGTAGGGTAGAAGCGCCGAGTTTGGTCAAACGCCAGTTGTAGCCATAATGGATTATACACCGTTTTACACAGCCAATCAGCATGTAACCTTTTGTGTTCAGTAGATCACATTTACATGATAGAGATTCATTTATTCGTCAGAATTGATTCAAAACATAAGAAACACAATTCATTTCCCTTATAATTTGAACTCTCATACACCTAATTTGGCCAGGGTTGTCCTAATTTGGCCACTGTCATAAGAAATCAATGAATTTGGCCAATTTAGAAACCAAAACTAAATCTCTGAACGCAACTGGTTCGGGTGGCCTATATTTACCAACGAGATTTTCAAGGCGAAAAAATTGTTTTAACTCATGTCGAATATTATACATACATTACATGAATTGGAAGCCTGCATTTGACATATTTGTAGTAGAAATAGGGCTTCCAATATAATATGTATTGACATTTTCTCTTAGGCTGGCCAGAACCGGTGCTTTTACCGTACATGAATATGTAGCCTATGTGTATCCATTTCTGGGATTTCCTATTCTGATTGGAAAACTCTGCCGCATACGTCAATTAACAATTACTGATTTGATTCAGCTATTATGATCAACTCCTTAGGTATGGAAACAATGTAGACACCTGATGGAAAAAACTTGCATAAGCTCACGGTCTATGTCTAAGTTGTAACGTTTTTCCAGAATGAAGAATACAAAGTGTTCGTATGAATAGCTAGCTATCCAGAAAAGAATAGTGATTTTTCATTATATAAAATGCGGCATACCACCATGGGCTGGTCATATTGTATGAGTGTGCGTAGGAAATGATGCTCAATTTAAAACATCTGATAATTCATTCGTGTTCAATATACGTCAAATTGGTCGTTAACCGTTAAAAATTCATTAAAAATAGTGTAACTCTAATATTCTCCTATGAACCCTTATATGGAGAAAGGGCAAGAATACAAATATCGGCTTTTTTCAAATTTTTGCCGATGAAAGATTTTTTAATATGCCGCAAGTTTTTTTTGACTACCAAGGCTTACTTTTAGTGAAAAAAGATCGGAGGTTCATGCAAGTTCGATAATATTTGTGTTTCAGCACACCGTGTATCGCACAACATCCAAATTTTTTGCAGCGACACGAATTCAGACTAAAATAGCCAAATTTTCACATATTTTTAGCACTGCAAAAAACTGATGCAATTGTTCATTTTACCTGCACTAAGTGGGTAAAATGTACAGCTGATGGTGGTAAAATGAACATCATCCAAAAAACGTGAGCAAAACAAATATTTTTGTAAATTTTCATTGCGTATATGAAATTATATCTATTTAGGATTGTATCCCATTCAAAAAGAAATTTAAACGTATCAAATTTTACATCATATCATACCGATATTCACCTCACTGAAAAACCTCAAGTCCTCCGAGCTAAAAGTTACAATTTTCGTACGTGGTTTTCTAAAATCTTAGTTTTTGCTGATATTTTTACTTCAATTGACCTCTGTATTAACCCGAACACTCCGATTTAAGCTCTAAATCATCCATGCGTGATAAAAAATCATTAAATGTGGTTTTCGTTCGTATAAGGCGCGGTGTTCATTTTAGCACCCCTGTTCATTTTGCCACCACTTCCCCTAACAGTGAATTTGAAAATACAACTTCTCACGCCCGCTACGATCTTCTTTTAGTGTAATCTCTGTTAGTATTTCTATATAAGGAAAAACAACTTTGAAGTTATAATAGCTTTTTTGAGTACGTCAACTCTTTGTAGTTGCACACTAGTTGCCATGGTCACATAAATAACACGGCACCGCTCAAACGTCAAATAGTGAACCCCTGCAAAGGTCCATAGTCTGTATTTACTATTTCTAAATCTTATCAAAGCCTACTACCACACTACGATAGCACAGAAGTTCTCCAAGAACTTTTGAATGAATTCCTTCATGTTTTTTCAGCATTGATCCGAAATCTTTCGAGTAATATTTGTTTATATGTTTAGAACGAAAGGTAACAAACAAACTGAAGTTTTAAGTATTTTGAAAAATTGTCAAACGTTTTTATTAAGTACTAATCATTGTAAGTGACAGCTGGCTTAAAAAGAAACTTACAGTGATTCTCAAATCTCAAATGCATCACCATTCGCTGTAATATGTGGTTCTGGGTAAGATTATTTATATATGCATAATTAGATACGTCTGGACCGGTGTGAAACACAGGAAACGACGACAGAGAGCGCACTTCTTCCTACAATGAGAAAGCTGAGAGAATTAAACGCATTACACTACTGTGAAGGTAGAAACCGTCGACATAGCATCCATCCAAAATCTTGCCCGACAAACCAAAGTAAATTTTTGGAGAGTTTACATTCACCGGAGAACAAACACTAACTCAGCAACGGGAAATTCTTAGTGACACATGAAACGGGCAAAGCCGGGCTCCATTCCGTAACCAGAGGAAATGTGGGCGGATGAGAGAACGAGAACGAGAGAACGTGCAGGTGGCGGAAAACCATGAGAGAAAATGTCATTAAATTATCGATCCGTCTGCGAAAATTTTGCTTGCGATTTTGAACCGTAGAGGGATAGAAGTTTTTGTGGATAATGTGGATCAAAGCAGAATATTCGGGCTTACCTTCAGATAATTCTAATTCCAGCTCGGCCAGTTTCTCCCGGATGTCGTCCGGGAGGCTCCCATAATCCACAATGATGTCACTCATCTTTTTCCACCTAAACCCGAGGTTGCGGGTTCCTTCGAATGCACTCGATCCAAGCACAGTTTAACTCCAATCAATTAATAATCAAAGAAAATTGCTCCACCAACGGGTTCTCACACTATCACTTTAATTCGCAATAATTTCTTTCAATTTTCAACCAATCAAAAGCATTATTTCCTCGTTAATTTCCTCCTATTTTTCCACTTTTTCCAGCTTCGCAATCGCAAGACAACACACTTTGATACACAATCAATCGCGAAGAGAAGCAAAATACAGCCACTACCACCTTTCCAGAAGTGCACTCATACACTCCCCTGATAAAACCAAACAACCGTAGCAATGACGTTTCGAACCGTGAGAGAAAGAGAGAACCTTTTAAATTTGCACCGCAAACAACACAACAAAACTCTCTCGCCTATGAGAACTGGCTTATTCACGGCTCACGTCTGACCACAGCAAATATGAAAACAATCTCCAGATATGAGAAGGTCGAAAGCCCCACTACTCAAATACACCAGCAATTTCCATGAATTTAGCAGTACCCAACGAAAATCATTAATATTTCGTCTCTTCTCGATGCTTCACCATGTAATATTCACTTACAATCTACGCAATATTTACACCATTTAGCATGTAACTTTGAATACAAGACTTCTCACTGCTCAGCTCTGCTCCTCTCACTTATACACTTTTGTGTCGCTAATCACGCACATTTGCAAACACCTCTCATCAATCAATAATAAGGAAAAAGAACACCCTTTTCCTTAATTTTTTGCCACCAAGCACTGCAAAATTCCAAAATCCTCCAGGATTTCGTAATGCACACTCCGGCAGCGTAGATTCCGGGCAGCTGACCGTCAGCTTCACAACCGCGCGGAACTCGGCGATATTAGTATGGAAATCCGGCGCAGACACTACAAATTGACACTATACACGATTCCCGAACATCTGTTCAGTCGTAAGCATCGTCGTCTAGGCTCGGTCGAAGTCGCACTTGAACTGCTGCACCGAGCTAGCGGCTGAGCGAGCATAAGCCATGTTGCTTGCTGCGTACCAAAGGGTGCCATTTCTCTCATTCGCAGTTCTCTCTCGCATTCGAGCGGGGTTCGTTTTGGTGTTTGTGCAACACTGTTTTTATGTTGTGTTCAAAGTGGATGATGTTTCCGATCAACTATGATGGGGCGAACTTCTATGCTGAGAACATAGATGGGGGTGGCACATACATTGGGTTCCAAAGTTAATTCACATTTTAGTGCATCATTTTGGTCTTTGATGAAAACATTAAATGTAATAAATTATTTATTGATTAATAAATAGACCATCAGGGATAGCATACAAATTGTGTCACGCTAAAATTCAACTTTTTTGCCCCCCCCCCTGTGTCACGTTTTTTGTATGAGTCGTCCGAATTTTTTGTAAGGCTTGTCACGCTTGGCTTGACCCCCTCTCCCTCCTCGGAGCGTGACGTAATTTGCGCATGACCCCATTATTAAACCACTATATCAGGGGTGCCCAACGTACAGCCAGCGGCTTTATTTTAAGAATTTTAGGACTCTTTACTTATTTATAAATAAAAATAAATCAAATTTCAAAAATGTATGTAACCATGAAAATGATTTTAAAATTAAAGCAGAATGGCACTTTTTCCCAACCTCACATGGAAAAAGTCCTTGTGATGGTATCGGTGGCAACGCGAATGGCTAGATATGCTAGTATTAGAAAGTCAGCAGAAATTAATAACGCCAAACAATTTTTCGACTGGGCTGTGTCGCAAAAGGTGAAAGACCAATTTAAAAAAGATTGGGAATTTATCTATGCAATTGAAAATGACTATTCAGAGGCTGAAAAATTTCTTCAGGAAAGATTTTCTAACCTTGTTCCAATTCCTGGAACAAAAATATACCGGGTACCCCCGTTGGTTTGACCACATTTAATCTGAACACATTTTAATCTGTACCCCGCTAATTTCAATTAAAAAATGGTTCAAACGTCATTTAGCTCATGGAACGAAGTAAAGTGAAAAGGAATGCTGTGGAAGGGAACGCAGAATCAAAACAAAACAGTGAAAGAGGTGACCAGAAACATGTTTCTAGGGTGACTAGATGTTCAAATTAAAAATGAACCCCGATGGTTTGCATGAGGTACCGTTCAAATAAGCGGGGGTGCACGGTATCATTCATTTATACCAAAAGACGAACGAAGCATTACTGCTAGTGAATTCTCAGATGCACATGAAAACCAAGAAAATACAGCATGCTTTGTTCTTAATAATACAAAGAAACAAAAATCTTCTGGTGTTAGCAACCAAAGACAATCTTCCCGGTTGAAAAAATAGATAGTATTAAGATGAAAATGTAAGTTATATACTGAATAATTGAATAAATAAGATTAAAAAAATAATAATAATCTTATTTGTTCCATATAAAAGAAAGAATCCCTTTTCAGTGTGATGAAAAATTGAGGCAAAAACAGTTTTTTTTTCAGTTTTTCTTAGCGGTGTAATTTTTCATGAAAAATATCATCCATTCCGACTCACGCTATGTCTGAACCAGACGATTATTAAAATCGAATGTACATCGGATTTTTTCTCGCTAGAGTTTAGTATTTGGGTTATATTTTCATAATCGGAATGTTTTAAAATATTCCATCGGTAAAATTTAGTTTTTTTTTTCCACTTTTTAGCCATTTTTCATAGAAAATCCCATGAAAATCACGTTTTCGACGCATTTCAGCCCATACAAAATGTATGGAAAAAATTTCACCGATAGAATATTTTAAAATCTTCCGATTATGAAAATATAGACCAAATACTGATCTCTAGCGAGAAAAAATCTGATGTACATTCGATTTTTATAATCGTCTGGTTCAGAAATAGCGTGCGACTTATACTTCATTAAAACCAATCCCATATCTATTTTCAGATGTTTTAGAAAATTTGCAATTGCTTTGATAAAAAATCTTTGTTTTTCCGATGCTTCGATTGAAATATGGTTAATGGTCATTTTCCACAAAATTGGCCAAAAAACGACAAAAAAAAGAACATTTCGAAAAATTTCAGCGATTTAAGCTTATGAAATTACCTTCTCAAAAATATACTTTTGATAGATTTCCAGTAATTAGAACATAGTTTTTCCGGCTTTTCTTTACGAATTTTCTCAACGGTGTAAAATTTTGTGGAAAACCTTTTCCAGTTAATTTTTTTTTATTCCTGAGAAAATTTGCTTTCATTTTTATAAAAAAAAAACTTTGTTTCTACGATGCTTCGTTCTTGAGTTATGATTTTTCAAAGTAAGTAATGTCAGAGGAAAACAAAAAAAATCCAGGTTTCCGGGAAAATAAGCGATCCTGAATTTTTCTCATTTTTTTTTATTCATATATTGATGAGCCCTGCCTGTGGAAAAAGTTTCATGAAAATCTGAGACCCTTCGGCCCATTTTGTACGGAAATAAAAAAAATCCCCTTGTGACCCGTTTACTGTTTTATGAATTTCCAATTAATAACATACAAAGTCTACATTGTTGAATTAGTTTTTAGCTAATATGTAATATGATGAGCCGAATGAGTTTGTACATTTCTCACATAACTTGTGATCTCGACCTAAAAGCTTTTACTAACAGAATGTGTAGCTTGATGTTTCCGAGCTAACGAATGGATTTTCACGTTATTCAACAATGCTGCAATGAATAGAAGATCCTTCTCTATCATCCAGTGGCGATATATTTTAGTTACATACTCGGTACCCAATGGCTTTTGAGACGAGATCATCTTCTTCTTCTTCTTTCTGGCGTTACGTCCCCACTGGGACAGAGCCTGCTTCTCAGCTTAGTGTTCTTATGAGCACTTCCACAGTTATTAACTGAGAGCTTACTATGCCAATGACCATTTTTGCATGTGTATATCGTGTGGCAGCTACGAAGATACTCTATGCCCTGGGAAGTCGAGAAAATTTCCAACCCGAAAAGATCCTCGACCGGTGGGATTCGAACCCACGACCCTCAGCTTGGTCTTGCTGAATAGCTGCGCGTTTACCGCTACAGCTATCTGGGCCCTCGAGATCATAAGTTATGCGTAATGACTAGTTAGTATGATACCACGAAGAAAGCTCTGCGAAGGACTCAAAATTTTGAAAATGATTCTAAAGCTCCCTCCCTAAGTTACAAAAAATATCAAAATTTGATAATTTTTAATGTTAAAACGATAACATTTAAATTTGATAACATTTAATGTTAAAACGTATAACAAACGACAAAGCGCTTCTTATTTATATAATAAGCGACATGTTACGGTGGATCAAATGGTAAGTATTTTCGAACGCCTTTTTAGCACACCAGGTTATTCTGGGGAAATGCTTTAAGGGGGCAGGATCTGTCATTGATTTCGGAATTTTCAAAAGCAGTTTTTTCTTTCAAAATCAAGAAAATTTACACGAAAATGTGTTTACTGAATTATATTGTCCAACCGAAACACAGTGAATACATTTAGTTTTGAACAGAGAAACTGCTTTTGGAAATTTGATGATGACGATGACGGATGCTTGAACGTTAAGCAGTTGATTTTTTTTATTTTAATTAGTTATATAATTTTACTAATAATCTCTGTAATTACTAACTTTTCTGGTCACTTTAAACTCTGCTTGTACTGCCGGTCTATCTGACCGCAACGTTTATGTGAGTTTTAAGGTGAAGGTAAATCGAAGCCAAAGTTCTAATTTTCAAGAGCACGGATCTGGAGAACCAAACATCTGTTTGAGCTGAAAACCTAATCGATTGATCACCACCAGCTAGTGACCAATCGATTAAGTTTTCAGCTCAAACGGATGTTTGGTTCTCCAGATCCGTGCTCTTGAAAATTTGAACATTGGCTTCGATTCATCTTCACCTTAATCGGTGTGTTTATGTTATATAATTTAATTTATTATTGTTCAATCACCAATGCAATAACTGGTAGATCGTAGTTGGTATGGAAGATAATCACTTTTAGTGACCGGAGAAGTGGTAGTGTGTAAGGTGGGCTCGTCCTTAAAGCATAAACAAACATATAGCATAGAAGCAGTCTGATTAATGATGGAGACTTTTATTCCATAACATTATAATGAATACTCATGTTAAGATTTTAGATGGACTTAGCTTTATTTTTGACATATTTCATCACATTATCACTTTTAAACTTTTTATGAATGTTGATTCTGAGCGCTATTTATTGTTTGTTCTTGAAATGTACTGAAATGTTCTGTTGAAACAATTTACAATTTTGATATTTTTGAAGCTGAGTTGTAATTGTTATGATAATGGTCATCAAAAATAAGTAGCATAGTATATTCATTTTTGTTTTTTTTTCTGTTCGGGATGATCTTGATCTTTTGTGGTATACCCGTGTCGTTTGTTTAGTGCATGTCGTTCTACTCCATTACTATTGAGAAATAATGAAGTAGTTGTTTTTATATACAAATATCATTCTTTACCATTTTGCATAGAGCCTCTTTAGAAAAAGATACCGCTATTTATACCTTTTGGAGAAAACAGTTTGTCACCATTCAACTCTCAAAAGCGCGCCCCTTAATCAGGTTCGGCCACTAAGCTGGTTGAATGATACTGATTTTGACCATGCATCGGTACTCTAGCGTATCAAATTAATGCTTCTACTTATAAGGTTCAAAGTCGTTTTTTAAAACTGTGAACAGGTTTCATTACATGAGACATTTAGATTCCTTGAAACAAAAAGCTTATTTTAGAAGTTAAGAGGTCTGCTACTCCACTGATTCGGAATTGTTTCCCTCCTAGATATCGAAAGATAAACTGTTGAACTTTAAAAGAAATTGTCTCATGCGTTGGAACCAACCTCAGATGCTGATTGAGCCATTTTTTCACTTCGACCTCCACTTCGAGTATATTCATAATGCAATACATGATTTTCCGTACATATATTCCTCACCATCTAATTGGAAATGAGCATAGAACGACTAGCCTGTCCAAATTATATGCATGTCCAATAGGGTGCGGCTTATTTTTCAAAAGTTCTCAAAACCAAAAATTCGTGTGCTCTACTGAATTCAAATCACAAAAAAGAGAAACCTCAAAATCTGAGCCAAAAATATTAACATTTAGAGGTGGCGCAAGCGTGTTGAAGGTGAATTTTCAAGTTATAAAAAACGACCTGCAGTTAAGTAAACATAACTTTGTTATTTTCCAACCGATTTCAAAACTTTTAGCACAATTTTCTTTCAAATTAAATTTAAAAATTTTTTGTAGAACATCGAATTTGTCTAAAATCAAAACTTGTCTTAGTTAAAAATACTTTTATCCAAATTTTTCCTCATTTTGCTAAAAAAAATATTTTTGTTTGACCATAACTTCATTAAAACTCAATCGATTCCAAATCTTTTTACATGCTTTTGAAGCAAATTTATTTGTTTTCAAACTGTACATACAACATTTTTTTTCTAAAAAATATTTTTGACTTAAGTATTCAACAAAAACTACCCAAAAACATGATTTTTCAATGAAAAAATCAAATTTCTTTGGATTATTTAAGTTTTTTTTGCCAAAAACAGCATTTTTTCTATAAAACTTAAATATGTAAAGCATCTTGCCTTAGTTACGAGTTGAATAGAGCATATATTTTTTAACATATGCAAACATAATTTTGTTTCAAAATTATTTAAAAATTGTTGCAATGTCCTTCCCAAAGGTTTAACAAATGATAAAAATCAGTTTCAGCTTAAGAGACAATATTTAACTGCCAAAGATTTGACAAAACTGGCATTTTTCGTTAAAAAATAATGTTTTTGTGCAGTTTTTGCTGAATAACTTGGTCAAGATATTTTTTAGTAAAATGTGATATATGAAAGGTTTGAAAACAAATAAATTAGCTTCAAAAGCATGTCAAAAGATTTGGAATCGGTTAAGTAATCATGAAGTTATGGTCAAACAAAGTTGAAATTTTTGGTAGAATGAGGAAAAATTTGGAATAAATTACTTTTAACTAAAACTTGTTTTGATTTTAGACAAATTTGGTGTTCAACAAAGTTTTTACAAATTTAATTTTGAAGGTTATGATGCTAAAAGTTTTAAAATCGGTTGAAAAATAACAAAGTTATGTGTACTTCACTAAAGGTCATTTTTTATAACCTGAAAATTCAACTTCAAGACGCTTCAAGTTATATACGTTTACCCTAGATGAGGTGACATTGGGTCAATTGTAATACATAGTGTCAATTGAAGATATCCTTGGAAAATCCAAGAACATCTCCGGTGGCCAATATGCATGGCCAAGCAAGTTGGGGGCTGTTTGGGCACGTCAGGAGTTAATCATCATATTAACTTCCTTTTCCGATCAGCCTAGATAGCCGCGTAGTGTCGGTAGCGGTTGTTTCAATTGGCTAAGAATTAACACTACGGACTGCTTTTTTCCTGTGGTAAAAGTCCACCTAACAGGTGACCCCTAATTCATGTGGCTTTAAGCTTACCGTGCCTAAGAATGAATGGTTAGGCGGGGTCTAAATAAAACCTAACCGCAAACAGAGCCTGTGGAGTACCGGGGCGCCCTCTACAGTATTATGCCCTTCCTGTGCTACCCGGATCAATGGTGCAGGTGACCTTGTGTTTCTCCGAGATAATCGGCTGCCCTTCTTCAGTCTCAAGCCTGAGGCTAAATAAGGGTGGGATTATTAATACGTTGTAACTTAGTTTAAATTTTCACCTCTATGGTTTCGCATTATGCGTATTACACAATATGTTCTGTGCTTTTCGCCTTTGGCAACATTTAAGAGATAACGATATGTTTTTTTCGCTGCTGGTCTTTTTCGTTCTGACATTGCGAAAAGCTTAATCCTGCCTAGTTTGGGTAGTGGCTACGGTTAGGATAGCTTTGTTAGACCAATCTTCAGCATAAAATATCAGCAATGATCAATCTTTGTAGACTCATGCAAATGCTACAGCTCAAATGGCACTTGTTCAAAAACCTTACTTTTGTGAACATTTATCTAGGTAACCTTGTGGACCCAGATTTTGCTACTTTCAGAAACATGAAATGGCAAACTCGCGTGCCATGCCTCGTGTATGCGTGCTCGTAAATAGCGCTATCGTTGCTACACTCATTTCTGAGTTAACAACCAGAGATGTATGTGCTGTCACAATTGATATTTCTGTTGGTGACCTCAATAGGAAATACGTCTTTCGTTATGAGGTGTATTGACCACATGATGAACCATCCCCAATGTTTCATTTCAAACGAGTTGTTGTTCTCTGCCTATGAAAAGGCATTCTGCTCCTTGTGGGCAGTGATGCTGATACTCATCACATCATCTGGAGCAGTTCAGCTATCAATTTGAGAAGCTCCAGTATGATAAAGTGCTTAAGTAGTTCAAATCTTGGATTACTTATTTTAGGGAATCGCCCAACCTTCATGGTATCTGCTAGAGAAGAAGTGTTAGACATGATGCTCTGCTCGAACAGAATCAGTCACAAGTTGACGAATTGGCATGTATCAAATGATGAATCATTATCTGATCATCGCTACATACACTGGGAATTGATTGTGACCAAATTCCATGGATTCTCTCCGTCCATTGGAAATCCTAGTATTTCGGATGTTTCCACTTCCGGTGAGTTGGGACACAATTGTCCTTGCTTCGAGTGATCTCATGATTGCTTGTCACTTTGCTTATAGGTAAATTTTCTACACAACTCCTGTTGCGAGAGCAGCGAGGAACTAGATTCAAATTCAATAAATTTATTCGGCGTAATTGATAAATTATAAAATTCCTACAAAAAACAAGGCAATCATTATCTAGACTTATTCACACATAGCTCGACTTACTTTTAGCGATCTAGCCTCGGAATATTCCTTCGCAACAGTGCTCCTTTTCGCGACGATTGTGAACCCCTGTTGCATATATTGATAGTGTTCTAGTATTAACTCTTAAACTATTGTTTTCTTCGTGCTTACCTCTGAGTCGCACTTGCTCGGATAACGTTTTCGACAACTACGGAATGCTTACCGTCCAGATTTCCCTGTTTTTCACCTAATCATAGATTTAAAGAGCAAATATAAGTTTATGATTTCTTCCAAACATACTTCCATACATCGCACCTAGTTCAATACAAATTCACGCTAAACAAACTAAACCGGTGCTTTAGAGCACTCTGAATCAGTATTGCACTGCAGGTAGATAATTCTAACTGATATTAGCTATTATAATTGTTAAATAATTAACTTAGGGCACGTAATTCAACTCCTATTACTTAAACTTTCATGTAAACTTGTGGCTATTTGGTGGAATGATGTTTTTTTTTGTTTCTTATTATTATTTACGTTTCTGCAATCCCCTCGATGGCATCGGGTGTGGTACATGTCAAAATTGAGTCATGTGGGGATATCGACTCACTCTTCATCGACGGGGCGCTACCAACAACTCCCTTCACTTGAGAAGTGGACGTCTGTTTGTAAAGTATGTCAGATAGTCAGGCTGCTATAAAAGCTCTTGCTTCGGCCAACTCAAGGTCGAAGCTTGTTATCGCATGTCGAACTCAAATTGAGGAACTGAATTCAGTCAACTCTGTAAACCTTGTATGGGTACCTGACCATTATTCCATCGCTGGAAATGAATTGGTTGATGAGCTAGCTCGCGATGGAGCATCGCATAACTTGGCCCTGAGCCGGCTATTCCAATTTCGAAGTGCTGGGTGAAGCTTCAGATTAATTCTAGGGCGGCAACTCAGCACAAGTAATATTGGAATAGTTTGGAGTCGTGTCGTCAAACAAAATTGTACATAACTGAGCCATCTCCAAGGGTGACGAAGTATTTAACAAATCTGTCAAAGCAGAATTGCAGTCTCTTGGTCAGAGCGTTGACAGGCCACTGCCGACTCAACTATCACATGGCAAATATTCAGCGTGCTGACTCATTTGTGTGTGATAGTTGTGGCTCCGATTATGGAACTTCGTATCACCTGATATGTAACTGTCCAGTTTTTGCGCAAATGCGATTCCAATTACTTGGTAAACACTTATTAAGTGAAACTGAATTCAGAAGCCTGAATCTTCAGGACATTCTGTTATTCTTAACCCACTGTGGTAATGAGCTATAGGCTCTCTTTACGCTAATGCGTTTTACTGTGCCCTTTTTAGGGCACAGAACGAACCTATTGTGGTATGGAGCTATATGCTCTCAAGTCGCTTATGCGATCTTCCCTCTTCAAGAGACCCCACTCCTATTTCCTCCCATCTTTCCTTCCCTTTCCTCTCCCATCGGGTGGATGATGAAATAGGCTCAAATATGGCGATGGCACAAATCTCCCAAAATGGCGGGGAACGTGCCTTTGGAGCCGGCCTTCTGATACCTGATACCTGATACCTGTCCAAATTATATGCATGTCCAAGTTATATACGTTACCCTAGATGTGGTGACATTGGGTCAATTGTAATACATAGTGTCAATTGAAGATATCCTTGGAAAATCCAGAACATCTCCGGTGGCCAATATGCATGGCCAAGCAAGTTCCTGAACTAAACAAAATTTTCCGTTGATTGTTTTCGGATGAATCTAATTTCATCCATTTTTTCAAAAAGTTATAAGCATTTGAATTTAGTTAAAATTTTGCCTATCTCAACCATTTTGTCTATCCCCTGTACATAAAGCTATCAAACCAACAGTATACAAATTAAATGGCCGACCAAGGCTCCTCAACTTTATCATGTTGTTGATTAAATCACACACGTCTACTAAAAATACAAAATAAATAAAATACGTGTAAAATATATTGTAATTTACTGTCCCAACTTGAAGTGACATATAAAAATAACGTAAGTGAAAGCGTCGATATGGAATTGAGTAATGAAAAAAGAGTAGAAAATATGTTGATTTCGTTCCTTAAGGATATATAATAAACTATAATATATTAATTGTAATCAGTGCTGGGAATGGTAGTACCAGTAGTACCGTTTTGACTCATATTCCGAACACTTAAGGCCAATAGTGACTTTAAATGCATCTGATGAACATAAATTAGGTGATATCAGTGAACATTTTAATTTCTCCACACAATCTAACTGTTAGCTGTTGGGTGTACCGACAAAATTGTTAATTTAAACTTATTTCTGCTCGGAATTTGAGACAAAACAGTAGTAGGCTTGATTTTTGAAAAGCTCACGTGGCTCTTACTAGTACAGTAGTTAAAAAACGTGAATCCCATCAAGTAGCCATTGTTGGGTGCATGAGTTTTCTAAAGTTAGGAGAAAAGCACTAATTTTCGACCCACAAGAATTTTGTTCCAATTACAAAGTAGGCCAAAATCGTATGAATGGATCGAAAATTGATGCTTTTCCCCTATTGTCATTGAAGGCTGTAAATCCGGGAAACGCAGCGGGAAATAGAACATTTTTCTACAGTAATTTTGGGTTGCCTTTAGCAACAGGTGTTTTGCTATTTTCAAGGCTTTTTGCCTACAGCAGCGATAGGCGTGAGTTTCACTAGCTTCGCTGACTGTGATTTACTTTGCTCTGGTACTGTAGAGTGAATTTCAAGATTTTTCCCAACTCTGATTCTAATTGTAAAATAACAAAGGCGAATGAACCCCTTGGTTAAATAATGGTATGTTCACTTTTTTGAAGCATGAGCCAAATATCAAAAACAAAACTGTGTAGCACGTGTTCACAAATCGATCTTTCATAATCGTATATAAAATCATGTTTTAAATTCTGTTAGAATTTTGCTCAAGATTTTTCTAGAATGATGCACAGAATTCCGTAAGATTTGTGCCTAATGAAGATTACGTTGCGGATTTAGTAGTAATCCCGGTATAAATTATTCTGTGAAAATTTACTAACAATTTGCCTTAATTTCTATGAAAAGCATGTTCAGGATTCTGTGAGATCCTTATCCATATTTTTTTTGAAAAAAAAATCCTTCTTTTGTGAAAATTCGGCTCTGGATTCTGCCAAAATTGTCGACAAAATTGTGAAATCTCATAAACAGTACTGATTGAGTACACACTAGGCCGTCCCTTATTTTTCGAAAATGCGAAATGTTATAAGTTCGTCATTGTAAAGTGCTCGTTTTGGTAAGAAAAAAATCAGGGAAAAATTTGAAGTCCGTACGTGGACGCTAAGTGGTCCCCCAACGTACGTAATAACGTAATATCTGAATCATCCCAAAGAAAACAAACTTCTATGTTGATTAACAACGTTACTAGTTACTGGTGGCTTATCGTTCTCATACTGCGTGCACTACATCAGCGAGCTCGATTTTGCGCACGGGGTCATCTACGCCTAATACCTTCAGGGCCGTTGGGGGACCACTTAGCGTCCACGTACGGACTTCAAATTTTTACCTGATTTTTTTTTTCTTACCAAAACGAGCACTTTACAACAACGACCTTGTAACATTTCTCATTTTCGAAAAATAAGGGACGGCCTAATCTTGAGCTTCCAGAGTGGATCTTGGAACTTAAGTGTGGATTTGCGATTTCAGTGTCGATCCTTGAAGGGGCACATAGATGCTTGGTCTCCAAGGTAAATCCTGGAATTCCACACTAGAACAAAAGATTCCGGTGTGATTGTCGTATTCCAGTTTAGATCCTGGGATTCCAGTATTGGCCTTGGATTTCAGTGTGGATATTGGAATATGTATCAGTGGCGATTTTGAATTTCCAGTGTGGATCCTTGAAATCTAGCGTGGATCCTGGGATTACATTACACAGAAAAAAATCCGTTCTCGTATCCGTGAACAGCAGGCGTGAATCGTCAACAAACAAAAATACACCGTGAACTAGATCATGTATACGAGATCGTTCATGGTAGTTCACGGTGTATTTTTGACAGTTCACGTTTTCCAGAACGCTTTTTTGATCGTGTATGGATCCAGGATTTGTAGTGTGGATTCTGGAATTCTAGTGTTCATGCTGATATTCCAGTAAAAATTCTGGAACACCGGTAGGAATGGTTATATGGGAATCATACGATTCCTGTGAGAATCCTGGGCTTTCAGTGGCAATACTGTGAGAATCCTAGCGTAGCGGTAAACGTAGCGGTAGCCGTAGCGGTAAACGCGCAGCTATTCAGCAAGACCAAGCTGAGGGTCGTGGGTTCGAGTCCCACCGGTCGAGGATCTTTTCGGATTGAAAATTTTCTCGACTTCCCAGGGCATAGAGTATCTTCGTACCTGCCACACGATATACGCATGCAAAAATGGTCATTGGCATAGTAAGCTCTCAGTTAATAACTGTGGAAGTGCTCATAAGAACATTAAGCTGAGAAGCAGGCTCTGTCCCAGTAGGGACGTAACGCCAGAAAGAAGAAGAAGAACTGTGAGAATCCTGTGGGAGTTATGTTGAAATACTGTACAAATGTTGTGAAAATGCTGCGGAATTAGTGAGCAAATAGTTTGAAAATACATTGGGAATCTTACAGGAATCCTATGGAAATTCTAAGAGGTGAGTTCGGATCGGAGGGAATTATGTGAGAATTATGTAATAAACAATTATCATTCCTGTGAGAATCCTGTGGAAATACTTAGTGAATCATGTAATAATCTTATAAACGCCATGTGAGAAATCTCTAGAAACCTTTAGCAACTTTGTGAGAATTGTGTAGAAATACTACAAGAATTAAAAGGATTCTATGGGAATCTCATGTGGTTTCTATGAGCATCCTGGGTAAATTTCAATGCAAATTCTATGGAAATCCAGTGGATATTCTTTAAGAAACATGTGAGCATATTATGGGAATCCTGTTGGAATCCTATTGGAGTTCTATGCGAAACCTTCAAGAGTCCTGTGTGAATAGCATGGAAATGCCTTGGGAATCCTGCTGAATCTTCAGTGATTTTTATTATGACAAAATTTTATCATATTCGTGGAATTTTTATAAGTGTGTATGACCATTTGATATTAACGAGCCTGGAGTAAAATAAAAGAGGAGAATCTGACTACTGCGGATAGCGTATGTATGTTTGTTTGTATATGCAAACGAGTATGTGTTGGCCATGTACGTGTATGTGCTTGTGTGTGTGTGCTTCGTGTGCATATCACATTTCAGCATTATTTTGTGATGTAGTTTACAAAATTTTCAAATCTTTTGGTAACATATTATTACCCCTACATTATGTTTGTTACAATTTCTTGTCTTGTAACTGCTGATTTTCATCTAAATGGCGGTTTTCGCATTCTCTTATCATATTGTGACATTCCAGAAAGAATCAGGCGATGGTATGTATGGTATGGTATGTGGAATAACTTGGGCGTTAATGGGTTAAGAATGACTGATAGATGTTGACCAGAACGTGATATATCTCGCTAGTTAAATAAAACTGACACATTTTATTATATACTTTTATTGACAATATTCAAGGTAATACAGATTACATACACTTTTGTTGTTTGTTCATTACACAATATTTCATTACCTTTTTGTTTTTGTTTCTTCAATATTTCAATATTCCAAGCTCACACTTAATCTATTCACCATATTTGGTGGCTTTTCTTTTCTTAAATAGGAAACGAACAAAAAAATATCTGCGCGGAAAATTCAAACATACTTTTCACAAAGCCCTTTTCGCAATTCTTCTTGTGTGTGTAAACGTTTTTTTTTGTGTGTGTTTGTTGGGAAGAATACTCCTAATAGTAGTTAATAATGCATTCGTCCTGGGAACCTCTCTGCACACCACCGTAGGTTCCCTTGCTTGGTCGCCATCGAGATGGACCATTCAACTCAATATATCATTCAAGCTAGATGGAACACGAATCTAAGAAACGGAAACGGTTTTGATGGGAGATCTCAAACCGGATTTCCAGTCGAGTTGCCACACGATCGCTTTTCAATTTCCATTTGGTTTAACTACTTGTAACGAAGTTTAGTATCATTTTTCTTTCTTTTATTATTCGATGACTAAAATAAAGGGGAGGGAAGCGTGTTTCCAGCCTAGGATGCGTTCGCCAAAATGAAGAATTTGCTTCTGATGCGAGGTCAGATGGAACGACGACGTTATTCTTTTCTTTCTTTCTCTTTCTCTCTTTGTTCGCATCACACTCGTGGGTGGCATTCACGCTCTTAGGTTTATTAATTTTGTGATGTTTTATGTTCAACTTACTGTGTACTGATTATTTTATTACCTACTTATTATTAATAATGTATTTATTTTGTTTAGAGTTAATTTCCATATTTTCTTGGGAGATTTTTCTTTTCTGTTTGTATGTTTCTGATCTAATTTTCAATTGGTTTTGGATGCTTTTTTGTTTTGATTATAGTTGTTTGTTTTTTTTTAATGAGCTGACTATTTCAAACATACAGATGCGTGTGTAAATTTTTATCTATTATTTTCAGTTCTGCTGTCAGTGTAATGGTTGTGATGGTAAAAAACGATGAATGAATTTATCTGCTCGCTATGGTTTTCACATACAGTAGAGTTAATACAAAAAATGACAATCGGTCGCTTGGAGCGGCTTTTAAACTTTCGTAAAAATTTTGAGCGCTTGACATATTTCCTTTTATTTCGTTTGTTGCATTAGCGTGTTTTATGGGTATGTTTGTTCCGTCGTTCTTTTGATTCGTTTTTTTTTTGTGTTACGCGTAACTGACTTAACACGTTGAATTGGAATTCGGTAGGATAATTTTTCGTTTAATTCCCTAAAAGTTTTTTGTTTATCTTTAATTTTTGTTGTCTACATTGGTTTCATTTAAAAATGTTCTGTTTCACTACTCAGAGTTGCTTAGTTTTCAAAAAATGTTCCTTCAAAGTACGTATGAGCCTTCAAATAAAAGGACAGTTTATAGAACTATCAAATCGCAAAATGTTTTTAGGTTGTTTTTTCATGATCCCAACGAAATTGTTTCTCACTTTTTACATCACAAAGTAATAAACGAAGCCTCGCAATAAGCGTACACAATCAAAGTTTACATCACTGTACCGTAGTAGGCGGCGACTGGTGGCTGGATGGTTGGTGCAACGGGCGCCTACTGTTTTTGGAAGTTGCATTCAGTGATGGAGCAAGATTTTTTTCTATTCATTTTAATAATAAACTGAAAATGAAAAAAAAAAGTGATGAATAAAATAAAACGGAAATAAAACATACACAATCAAACTTACCTATCAACGGACAATTCTGTCAACTAAAAAGTAATGGAAGCAGACAGTCGAGAGAAGTCTTGGTTTGATCTGTCAGTGTTAAAAAATTGGCAGTGTTTAGAACGGATTGACGACATTCTTTTCTTTGCAACCGCTCACATTTTTTACCGAGTTAGTAGCAGTAGATAGACGTTTTTATTCGACTGAGAAAAGAAAAAACACGAGTCTTCCCTAGATAGTGCAGTTCTGATCACAAAAATATTAAGAAGACTATCCAATGTGACGTCTCAAACAGTTCAATTCAAACATCAAGATGGTTACCATACAAATAACTATTTCAAGGCATCGTTTCTACTGGTCTTAGATAACATACGGACTTGGAATCTTTTTTTTCGGTCATAAACCTTTTCTAAGATTCGCATTCGGGACACACACCCATAGATTTATATTTTCGATTTTCATCTAGGTTTTGGCCTTTTTTATAGGCTAACTTGATTTTTGTTAGCGTGCGTTGGTCCAAGGCTTGGCCCTTTTTGTTTACGAAGAACGAGCAAGAGAGAGTCATTGGTCTCCTACCATCATGCTAAAGGCCGGTGACAGTTGCGAAATTTTACTATGGACCGATGCACGAGTTCACTATTTGACGTTTGAGCGGTGCCGTGTTATTTACGTGACCATGGCAACTAGTGAATTCGGCACCGCTCAAACGTCAAATCAGTGAACTCGTGCATCGGTCCATGGACCAATGCACGAGTTCACTTATTTGACGTTTGAGCGGTGCCGAATTCACTCGTCATGGTCACGTATATAACACGACACCGCTCAAACGTCAAATAGTGAACTCGTGCATCGGTCCATTGTAGGCTCTCTTGATGGAGAGAGAACCGTTGATTGACCGTTTTATAAATCGGATTTATAACGGTACGTTTTATGATTATGTTGACAATATTTGCATAATTTGCAAATTTCATCTGGTTACACCATATTCCGTTGCGACCGCAGTGCATTATCCAGTAATTTTCTTCGAGGTGGAGGAGTTCTTATTACCGTCAAGAAATCCTTCCAGTGCGAGCTGTTAATATGCACTCGATGCGAGCATATCGAGCATAAAACTGCAAGGTTGTTGGCTGATCATCTGCACAATATACCTTCCGCCAAATTCTGGACCTGATCTGTACTTCGCTTGCTCATCAGGCATTTTCCTGCGGCTAGACGATTTTAATCTTCCAAATCTCCGCTGGCAATCGGACGAAGATTTCAACGGCTACCTTCCTTCAAACGCTTCCACTGAGCAAGAGCTGGCGCTCGTCGAGGTCACTATTGCAAACGGTCCCCAGCAGATGAACAACATCGTGAACGCCAACGGTAATCAACTACATCTAGTCTTTGTTAATTTAACGGAGCATCTCAATCTAGTCGAGCCACCACTCCCACTTTTAGCAGTGGACACACATCATATGCCATTCGTCGTGCTTCTCAGCCCAAACTTTCCTGATGTCTTTGACGACCAATCTAAAAACATTGGCTTTAACTTCCAGCGCTGCAACTTTGACGTTTTGAATGCTGATCTATCCTTTATCAACTGGGAGATCCATCCAGACAGTTCGGTGGGTTATGCTCTCACGACATTCTACAATAAACTAAAGCAGGTAATCCTAGAATATGTCCCTCGTAAGCATCGCGCAACTAACTCCGTCTACAATAAGCCATGGTGGACCACAGAGCTACGAAACCTTCGCAATGTCCTCCGAAAGAGCAGAACCAGATACTTCTCGTCCAGATCTGCTACCCACAAAAGTCATCTTCGTGATGTAGAGATTCGTTACAACACGCTGTTTCTTGCCACCCACAATGACTATATCGCTCGAACCCAATCCGCAAAACATAACCCCTCGTCCTTCTGGAACTTCATCTAAAGCCAACGCTCTAACAACTGCATTCCTGCAAGCGTAGAGTATTCAGGACATTCAGCCAGCACAAACTCAGAAGCCGCTGATTTGTTTGCGGCCTTCTTTGAAAGCGTCTTTACACGAGTCTCTCCGGTGCTCCGCCATGACAGATTCCAGAACATACCCTCGTTCGACATTAGCATCCCATTACCTCAATTTTCAATAGAAGAAGTTTCGCAGGCCTTGAGCGACCTCGACGTCAAGAAGGGTTCTGGAGACAACAATCTTCCCCCGTTGTTGTTTAAACGATGCGCGTCCACACTCGCAGGTCCAATCACGGATGTTTTCAATCGATCTCTCGCCGAGAGGAAATTTCCTTGCGCGTTAAAAAACGCTATTATCGTACCAATCCTCAAATCTGGCAGCTGTTACCGTGTTGAAAACTACCGAGGCATCGGAGGTATCACGCTGTTATACTGCTTGAGTAAGGTGCTCGAGAAACTCATGTACAACATCCTGTACAACGCCGCATTGCCAATCATATCGAATAGTCAGCAAGGGTTCATGAGGAACAGATCCAGTACAACGAACCTCATGTGTTATGTCATTACATTATTTCGCGAGGTGGAAGCGAAACAGCAGGTAGATTCAATCTACATAGATTTTGCGAAGGCTTTCGACACTGTACCGCATCTCTCTTAACCGATGAAAAGATGTCGCATGTCGGATTTCCAGGATGGACAACTCAATGGCTGTTTTCGTATCTCTCAAATCGAACGGCATACGTGACCGTCAACTCCACAAACTCTAGCGCGTTTGAAATAACTTCGGGGGTACCGCAAAGAAGCCTCCTCCTCGGCCCGCTGATCTTCATATTTTTTGTGAACGATATGTATCAGCTGCTCTCGTCTTGCAATTTATCCTTCGCAGACGATCTTAAGCTACATCGGGTGATTCGCAAGCGGATGTCGACGCCATTACTGTGTGGTGCTGTGACAACGGAATGCGAATCAATAGCAATAAATGCAAAGTGATATCTTTCACTCGCCGCAATCATCAATACAAGCATGAATATACCGCAGGGTCTGTCGTAATTGAACGCGTTCAATCAATAGGCGATCTTGGAGTTACAATCGACTCAAAAATCAGATTCAACGAAAACGACGCAATTATCACTGCTAAAGCTTGGTCAGCGTTGGGATTTGTTAGACGACACGCCTCGGACTTCACCGACATCTACGCGCTGAAATTCCTATTTTGTGCACTAGTCCGGAGCATACTAGAGTACGCAGCTCCCGTGTGATCACCATGCCATGTGACGATTCGGGTCCAGCGGCATCAATTACAACGCATTCTATATTATTTCCTTAGTCTAGCCAGATCGGAATTTCACCATGGCGTCGTCTCCATTGACCGCAGAGGATAAGCTTTTTCAAAATCTTCCATAGATTACCTCAAAGTTACTTGGAGTTTCTATGGACGGAGAGCACTCATGAAATTTGGTCGCAACAAATTCAATATCT
This sequence comes from Aedes aegypti, assembly GCF_002204515.2. Taxonomy (NCBI): domain Eukaryota; kingdom Metazoa; phylum Arthropoda; class Insecta; order Diptera; family Culicidae; genus Aedes; species Aedes aegypti. Next base: position 221,893,991 of record NC_035109.1, on the reverse strand, counting down.
AGAGTTCCTAGTTAGTTGACAGAGGAGTCTTATAGCACAAAATCTGCTAAGTTCCATTCAAGAATAGAAATAGATTGTCAGCAGAGGAATCTCCATCGGACACAGGCCACACATCATTTCGTGAATTATTCTTTTTGAAAAGAGCCTTATGTCCACTTACAAAAGCAGATAGTATAGTTTTCTGTTCTTTTATTGATCTGAAGATCCGAATCACTCGAAAGAACGAGTGATCCGTGGCTCTTTTTTGGCGAGAGTCGATTCATTGGATCAGCGCGGATCAGACAAAAAGTGGCCAGGAAAAAGAACGGACCGTTTAGAAACTTTAGAAGAACTTTACGGTACACAAGCAGATGAAAGATCTCTCTTTTTCCCGTTTACTCGGTTCAGATCGCACTTCTTTTGTGAGCCGCTGTGTCACTGTACCGTTGAAAAGATCTGGTTCACTAAAAGAAGTGATTCGGATTGGATCCGTTCACTGTAATGAGCCGTTTTGCTCATCTCTAATCCTAACCGTAGCTTCCATGGGTTATATCGTGTAGACAGCTGCGCTGACGGTGGATGTAGTCCGAAAAGTCGGAGTAGCACATTTTGGGCAGAATGCTGAAAAGCTATACTAGCAAAACCGAATGCTGGTCTGCGATACGAGTTTGGAAAAGAAGTCGACCAGAGTAACAACGGGAGTGCCATACTGGGCCCAAAGCTCTGGATTGCCATCTATAACGGAGTACTGACGCTGAAAATGTCTCTAGGATTGGAGATCGTTGGTTTCGTGGACGATATGTCATTTTGACAATAACCGACGAGACCCTGGAGGAAGTGGACGTTGAAATGCTGCACCCTCAAAACCTGGATGATTGAATTGAAGTTGCAGTTGGCACATTACAGGTCATTATCGACCTAATTGTCTGAAAGTTTGCAATAAGCTGCATTCATTCCAAGTTGACGCATATTGTGGCCAAACATGAGTTCAACAAGTTTTATTAAATCTCCTTGCCGAAGTAAATCAAAAGTACCAATAATAGGATCCGGCTCTGTAGTTGTTGGTCATCTCTCGACACATTATCTTGATAAAGTTACATTTCATGTTCATCCCTTTAAGAATCGCAGCAAGCCGTGCGAGCGGGTTGCTACATTTAGAATTTTGTGTCACGTTTACTTAGTTCCGCTTTTTTTTTTTTCAATTCGGCTGGTGAAAATTAGATTCGGCGGATGGTGCAACCACGTGCAAATGTTCTGTAGAAACATATTTGTCAAAGTGATGAACAGTGGTATTGGATCAAACAAGCGTGTCCGTTTAACTTATGTAGTGTTCATTGTTAGAGGAGCGACGAATTGCAGAGGAGTTTCGAAAAAAGGAATTTGGTGAGTTTGTTCTGTTAGCAGCGCATGATCACAATGCGTAAGTATTAAATATTTGTCGGCCAGAACGTTTACCGAACGTATCCCATGGCACTACCCTTTTCATCAACATTCCACAACATCCACAACCTATGAGAGGTCGTAGAGTTCTCTGCATATTTCATAAGTAGGTGTTCAATCAGTCATCCTTTCCCATTCCCCAGCTTCCGCAAGGACGTGGCCAGGACAGCTCTCGACTATTGGAGTATGCGTCAATCATGTCTAACAGTTAGAGGTTAGTCCCAAATTTCTGACTTTGGTAACGGACGGGAAGGAGACAACCCGCATACAATTGTCTAGGACTGTACCACCTACGATTTTTTGCGAAATGCTTATCGCTAGTGCTAATTCATCTTCTTCTTTCTGGCGTTACGTCCCAACTGGGACAAAGCCTGCTTCTCAGATTAGTGTTCTTATGAGCACTTTCACAGTTATTAACTGAGAGCTTACTTTGCCAATGACCATTTTTGCATGTGTATATCGTGTGGCAGGTACGAAGATACTCTATTCAGGGTGGCCAGTGAAAAGTCAATTTCAAATTCCCGGTTTTCTCCCGGTTTTTTTCCCGATATTTCAAAAATATTCCCGGTTTAATGATATGCATTTTTTTACTATTTCAAACGACTTTTAAGTACGAGTTTTTTGTTTAAACCAAAGTATTTCTATTAGGGGTAGACGGAAATCAGATATTTTGCTGCGCATTCAAAATTTCTGGGCTTTTACTGATTCTGCTAAATTTCAGTTTGATCTAAGAAACGATATTTTACGATGGTCATTTTAGGTAATCGTAAAATTTGTTATGAACAAGTTCAGTGCTAAAAAAAGATTGATCCTTGTTTATATTATGGGATCGAGTCAATCTTTGAATGAATCATAGTTTAAATTTTAAACGGTCACAGGTTTGGTAGACATAAAAATGAATATATCAATTGTTCAACATTTCGTTCCATGGTCATCAGCATATAATGTTTGTTATGTTTCATCCCCACAACTCTAGAACATTTTCTGAGGGCAATTATTTCTGATGAAAAATAAAGAATATGTTCTTGGCTTTATTGACTAACTTGGGATTCGAATTCAAAAACTTTAGTAAAAATCCACTAAAGTATAGATCAGTGATTCCCAAAGTGGGCGAATCCACCCCACTGGGGCGATTTTCAGCCTCAAGTGGGCGAAAATTTGTTAAACAGAATTTGGGGGGCGAAAAATCTAGAAAGGGGGCTAAAAAGCTAACACGGGAGCATTTGAAAATAATTACTCATAACCTTTGGAGAACACATATCTGATGGTTAATCAATTCCAAACTTAACTATTTCCAGGACTATTTTACCTTAAACCGTTATATCTCTAATCATGATCATTTTCAAATTATGATAGACAACACTTGATGATTGTGTGATGCATTCAGGTTTTTTAATATCATGAGTTTTTAAAACGGACAAAAAAATCTAAAGTGCCCATGTTCCGGTTGCACTCTTTTTCATTAGTTATTATGATGCAAATCATTTTAGAAACAAATTTCGAAAAATTTAGCAAACAAAAATCGGGTTCCAACGATTTTAAAGACGTAATTTCTTAAAATGTATTTTTAAAAAGTGTTTTAAAAATACATTTGAAGAATTTTCAGAGATGCGTCAGATTTGAACTTTCAGAACTTCCGAAAAAAAAATCGAGTTTTCTTGGTGTTAGAAAAATTGCATTGAACAATGAGTTGAAAAACATTCTGGATTTTCATATATGTTTCAGGGTATTTGGATTGGATAAAAATGCGTTCCCAGAAACATCAAACATTTATTATTCACAATTTCTGAAAATTATTGCAGTAATTTTAGAAACGGCAGATGATGGCATGACTGATTCAGTAGCCTGTAATGCACGCAAGATATTGTTAAAATCGATATTATAAATTACAGTCCAATAAATCATTCATAGTAACTGTGGGTTATCATAGCATACCATAGCATAGACTGACTGCACATGTCAATGGTTGCTACTCCGTGATTGATCGGAACTGGTAAGAATTGCACTACGATCCAAATGAATAAGGGATGGGAGTTTCCGCTTACTCTCGAAGTGCAATTTTAGCAGATCTAATAGTATTGATCAATAACGGCGCCGGCCAAGTCCTTACAGTCAGTTGGCATGGGGAAGGAATATTAGGGTGTAATGATTGTTGCTTCTAGAGACCGAGAATACCTCTGAATCTCCACAATCACCACGTGAAGGGTGTTTATTAGTGAGGGAGGAAAAGATCTTGGAGTCACCTCTGGTTGGTGATGCGATCCATGGACAAGGGGGGAATATACGACTTATATTTAAAGCTAGTTTTGTATTTTTGTCTCGAGAAGTTTTTGAAAAAAATACCCAACATCTATAATGTCGAACAATTCAAAAGACGTTTTTATTAATGACGAAAACTGAAAACTACATGTATATATTTTAAATTATATGAAACAGGAATAATGCCGACACTTGTAGTGACGAACCATACATAGTTTGTTTGAAAATTACATATGAGTATTACTGTGCATTTTGTCTGGATATGGTAGAAGTTTTAGAAAATACGTCAACATTCACAATGTCGAACAATTCAAAAGATATTTTTTAATAATGTCAAAAAGAGAAAAATATATGTATATTGAAATTGTATAAGAAAAAAGCATAATGCCGACACATATAGTGACAAACCATACAAAGTTTGTTTTAATATTACATAAAAGTTACGCTTTCAAGAAAAAATGTGTTATCATAAACATGAAACGAACTCACCAGTTGGTAATCCATTCTCGACTGAACACAAAACTGACACTGACAGCAAAACTTCTTGGCGTCCCGAAAACAAACCGTCTTGCTTGGGCCTTCCTAAATATCTACCCAGCGAGACGCTCCAAAACAGGGAAAAAAATTCTCCGGCGACGAAAACACGCGCGAAACCGTGAGCAAAATCTATCGGACGACGCAAAACCGAACTGTACTGCTTGGGCTTCACAAAGCACTCAATTCATAGTAACTGTGGGTTATCGATATTTAAGAAAATATTTTTAAATGTACATAAAAGTTATTGTATTATGATTCTATGGATATGCGAGTCAAGGAAATTTTCTGGCGTACAGCGCTTAATTAAAATATGTGAATCACATATTAGGGGGCCTCAAGGGGGCTAAAGTTGAAAAAGTTTGGGAAGCACTGGTATAGATCGTTCTGGTTAAAACATTACTTGGTATGCAAAATTTTCCCGGTACTAATTGAAATTCCCGTATATTTCCCGGTTTTCTCCCGGTGATTCGAAATTCCCGGCTTTTTTCCCGGTTTTCCCGATTTCCCGGTGCGCTGGTCACCCTGTCTATTCCCTGGGAAGTCGAGAAAATTTCCAACCCGAAAAGATCCTCGACCGGTGGGATTCGAACCCACGACCCTCAGCTTGGTCTTGCTGAATAGCTGCGCGTTTACCGCTATGGCTATCTGGGCCCTGCTAATTCATGTTCATCCCTCTAAACCGTGGCCAATTTATCCTATTTTTTCCGACTGATTCAGGTCTACTGATAAGCAATTCCGAAAAAATGAATTATCGGAGGTGATTTGTCGATCATAAATATCGCCTTCCAAAGGGCCCTCCTTGGCGAGTGTGTTCTCTTTCTCATTACCCGTAATTGAGCAATAAGAAGTGACCCAGTCTAAGGTGATGGTATGATTCAACAAAATACTCAATGAGGATCTTATTGCACGATGGAAACACAGGGAGTGCTAATAACGTTTTGACTCATATTCCGAACACTTAACAGTGTTCAACAGTGTCAACAGTGACTTCAAATGCGTCTAATAGGCATAAATTAGCTGATATTTGTGAAAATTTCAATTTCTCCACAAAGTCTAACTGTTAGCTGTTGGGTGTACCGATAAAATTGTCTATTTTAGCTTGTTTAGTATTATTTTCACGTAAAAGTATGGAACAACATTTTGATTCTAATGCCGAACATTGTGTTCATTCTGTCTCATATTCCGAACACCTTGATTCAAATTCCGAACAGCATGAATGAATCGTATTCAAATGAATATTTTCACGAATAAATTCATCTGAGCTAGTTCTACTGGCCTAAACTAGAGAATCATCACTAATCCCGAGGCATAACATAGATTGGAAGACGTTAAAATTGAATCGCGATTGACTGCCATGTTCTGGTAATTTATGACATATTTCAGCGAAACATTTCAACCAAATCGCCTTACAAAAACCGAGTGTTCGGAATATGAGTCTGTTCGGAATTTGAGACAAAACGGTATCAACGAATTGCCATTAGGTATCAAGGAATCCTCTGCATCTCAATAGTTGTCATGGGAAGAAGATTGTGTTAGTGGATTAAGATGAGCATCTGACAGTCTCCTTTGATTAGTGACACGTTCTATCATATTCAGGCATTTCAGAATTCGTTCTAAATTGATTTCGAAGCACGATCAAAGCAAGCGAAGAAAACATCGCATCTGTATCGGTCTATGATCGGCAATGATTCAAAAGTTGTGACAAGTCTAATAAATAAGAGCTGCGAAAGAGAGCCTCAAAGAGAAAGATAAACCCCATTTTTCTCGCTCATTTACCATTGGAGTAGGTGTTTTACTTTACTGGCATGACAAACAATCCACGAACATCCTATAGCATTCTATAGTAGTGCACTCAGGCAGCTGTAGCAGTAGACGATAACAAACTCCCATGATATGTAGCGGATCATGATTGTTACAGAGAGTGATAAGTGATAGATACTCTCAATTTTCTCAGAATTCAACACCTACCGATATCTACTGCATAAGCATGATCTTTCCCTAGAAGTCTAATGCTGTTGAAAAAGTTTCAGATAGGAAGAGCTGTGTTGCGTGTTCTTTCTTTTCTCGCTATTCTACAAGTCGAACTCTCTCTCTTTCTCTCTCACGTATCCCCGCGCACTTTGAAACACTGAGTTGGAGAAATTCTTCATATCTTTCAAAATGTGCCCACGTTTGGTTTGTTTTTTTATTATCACTGTTTTATTATTTATCCATCAGAGTATTTATCCTAGATAATCCAACTTTTCTTTTTCTGCATCTGTGTATGTGGCGCGAATGAATGTTCTCTGTGTGTGTGTTGTAATTGTAATTTCATTTTAAATTTACTCTTCGATATTGGAAAACAGCGCGGAGTCCACTTACTTATGCTAGGGGGAAATGTTTTACGGTTTGATTAAATTACTTCCGCCTTTGGAACGAGGGCGAACAAACTGAGTGTGTGTGAGTGACGGGACAGAATGTGGCGGAAACTATTGTACGATTCGTGTGTGTGAACGGGAAAGAGAAGGAATATGATGAAGAACGTTGTACGTAGTGTAAGCAGAAGAGAAACTAAACTGATCGACAAACGAACGCGCTAAACTAGATTTCATTTAAAATATGAAAGAAAACTCATATTGATTAGAATGTTTTGAGATATTTATCGTTTCCGGCAACCGTTTTCGTGTGTGTACTTTTCTCTCTGTTCTTCTGGATGCGGTTCTGAACGTTCCGACACGCGTGCATGGGTGTGTGGGTTAGTGTTGATCCAAAAACGAAATGTTTCCTTCGAAGGAAATTTTCCCGCCGCCTGGTTTTTACTCTTTAGCTTCAATCTGAAGAATAAAAACGTCCTGGGAAGAAACATGGGAAAATTTCTTCACTTCGCAAAATTTTGTACAAAACAGAAATTTGGAAAACGACCATATAGATTCCTTCTTCTTCTTTTTCTTTGCATTAACCTTAAACTAACATAAAGAGAAAGAGAGACTGTACTATACATAAAATTGATATAAAATACTATAAATATATACGAAAATATAATATATAAAAATATATAATAGTAATAATAAACTATTATTACATTCCTTTTCATTAGGTTGTTTTACTACTACAAGCAAAGAGTTTACTTCATCGTGGTGTCAAAAACAGATGTTCCAATTCTTATGTGAATCGACGCACTCTAAGCGAAACCATTGGCACGCTTCAGTCCGCCGACCATCAACGGTAAACCGTCTTGTAAATAGCTGTTGAATGATTTTTTGAGTATTTCCGTAGCAATCGTCGTGAACATTACCTTACACTAAAAAACTAAAGTAAAACTGAAACTCTAAACGTAAGAATAGCTTAAGCAGTGAACATTACACATTGTCTCGTGACCTTCTCTTTCTCGTTTGGGTTCTTCTCTCATTCCACTAATTTGTTACGTCTGCTAGTAATTTTTCTACTAAAATGAAAAAAATAAACAAAACTACATACGACCTTCTTCTGCTGTTTCCTTCCTCTCTTTGACTTTCCGCTCTTCACCACCGGATGTTTCCTTCTCTACCTCTCGTCGTCGGAAAGAGCAAAATATTTTTCCACGCGAAATTGTACAAAATTGCACACGTGTTTGAATTATTATACACTGATCTCTTCGGTTGATGTTTGCCCGATTTTTTCTCACTCCTGCCTTCTTCTTTAAACAAACGCAAGTATTTAAAAAAGTGTGTAAACAATAGTCAAGAATTTACTCGCGTTTACTTTGCTCGTTATAATCGTTTCGTCGATACACGCGACTAGGAAAACCAAATCTAGTAGATAGAGAAAACCTACTAACAATCGCACGAAAAATGCATTCTATCTATAGAACTTTCCCGTTTCGTTTTCCGTTTCACTTACAGGTAGAAAAAAATCGAATCTAACCAATTTGTCAACTAGTGCGTGTGTGTGAAAACCGAAGACACAAATTAAAATAATAAAAAAACGGAATAGAATTAGCCAATAGTGGGAAAACTAAAATAAAAAGTAATCTGCGACAATCATAATAATATAGTCGTAAGCGCAAGCTGCTTCCACAGATTTACGATTACGGAGCAACTTATTTGGCGGCAGCTTCCTCCTTCTCTTTGTTCTCTTCCACCTTTTCCGGCTTCTCCTCCTTCTTCTCCGTCTTCTCGCTGGTGTTGTCCTTCTCGAGTTCCTTCTCCGATTCGTTCTTGTCCTGCTCGGTGGTCTTCTCGGTGTCGGCACCTTCCTTGTTCTCCTTGGTCTCTGGTCTGTAAAGGTAAGGACGAAAAGGACACATTCAAGGACATTGACAAATTGAAAAACTTAAGCAGTAGGTTTAGCTATATTAATCCGAAATCTAAACACTTAGGGTGCAGAGATACCTGGACACTTCCATGATTCACTTTGGCATGGGGGGTTTTTCTCGGTCGAATTGTCTGAAACTTTGCAAAAAGAAGCTTTCCAATATGACGCATAATGTGGCCAAATATGAGTTTTTAAGCTTTCAAAAAAACCCAACTGCCGAAGTGAATCAAAAGTGCCAAGAATAGGATCCGGCTCCCAGTAATCCGTATGCTTGTTTACAATTTCCAGCACGAAAAAATTCTAAACTTTATTGACAATCTAATCTAAGATATCATTAGTAAGACTTTGCTTCCTAACCAGGGACGTTACTACAATACTAAAATCGTTTAAACATCATGATCAAGGTTAACAAAGGGTATTTGATACACCCAGATAAACCCAGATAGTCTGCTATGATCTACTTCCACAGTAATTTTGCTAGAAAATCTAGATGAAGGATATTTTTTCGCACGCTTTATTATGAATATCCTATAAAGTGAAAGATGCGGTGCTAGCTTACGGATTGTGGTATATTTCTTAGCTATGTAGAACATTTTAACGATTTCTAGGAAAATATATGCAATATTTCTCCTGTTTTCACGGATTTCTTGGAGTATCCATTGTAGATTTTAAGCTATACCAAGTGGATTCTTCCGAGATCTTAAAGGAATCTCATTGAAATTCATGACAGTTTTCTACCCAGTGGCAAAGCATGTGGTGACATGAGATCCGTAATGGATTACTAATAAGATCTTTGGGAAACTTTTGACGGTATTTCTGGCAATATAATGAAGAACTTCGTAGATTTTTGACAAATTATTGAAAACGTAATAGGCGGTTTCACAATGAGATGGATGATAGGTAGATTCAATGAGAATTATCTGACTAGTTTTTCACATTATTTTCAGCTGATTAATAGAAAGATTTTTAGCCTCCAAAAAGATTTTCAAATTCTTGTCTTCAAAAAAGTTGTTCAGAGAGAGCAGAGCTTCCCTGAAAAAAAAAAAACAAAACAAAACTGAAAAGTTCCTAATTCATCTACTACGTGGCGCAAGTGTACGTGAATACTTCTGGTTTGACTTGAAGCTTTTTCTTCGAATTCGCTCAACTGATGACTGCAGATTTTTTCAGCTTCAGTTGAACGCTTTTGCCGACTGGTGCTATTTATACCAGATGGAGGTAAACCCCTCAAACTGCTCGGTGATATCGTTCTTGTGCAAAAAAAAGAGACAATTGCCAACCAATATGCTTTATTTGGCCAGGCCATAGAGCGTGTTAAACAAAATAAGGACCTGGGAGTGATCCTGGATATCCAACTCTCCTTTGAGCAGCATATCTCGTTCGTCGTCGACAAAGCTTCCAAAATACTAGGCCTTATCATTAGAATTTCAAAACATTTCTCGGATATCTTTTGTCTTAAATAGCTCTACTGTTCCCTGTTCCGTTCCGTTTTAGAGTATTGCTCGGTAGTTTGGACGCCTCACTACAACAATAGAGTTAAGAGAGTTGAATCCGTTCAAAGGAGATGTTTGAGATTTGCACTGCCAAGACTACCGTGGTCGGATCCCTATCGGCTGCCAAGCTATGAAAGCCGTTGCCAACTAATTCGCCAGGAACCCCTGTCTGCCCTCAGAGATACAGCAAGAGCTTTGTTTATTGCCGATATTCTGCAAGGACATGCCATGCTGAAGCAAGTCAACATAAATGTGCAGCCACGAGTCCTTTGTAACAACGTGACGCTGAGATTACCACTTCAACGAACTAATTATAGCACGTTTGGCGCTATTTACGGACTGCAGAGGCTTTTCAACAGAGTTTCTGCTCTCTTTGATTTCAACTTATTGCTATTGAGGGATACTCGGAATCTAAACGAGATAGAAAATTTTGTTTCTTAGATAAAGTTGTTCGGAGTGAGAAAATCATCCCCGAGGGACCCAGCAGAGCTCCAAATTCATCCACTACGTGGCGCTAGTGTAACATGTAGACACTTCTGGTGTGACATCAATAAGGGATATCTCGAAATCTGTAGGAATTTCTCTTTTCGAAAGTTTTGTGAGTGAATCGCATCAATAATTTCCCCAGCTATCTCTTAAAACATTTCTGTAGGAATGAAAAAATCTGGAAGCTATCATTGCAGGATTTCCGGCAAAAAATAATTAGGGAAATTCCAGAAGGAATTCCTGGTATTTTTTTAATGAAAATTCTTGAATTCTTTCTGCAAAAATTGCTTGGATAATTCTATAGTAATCCTTGAAGGTTCCTGAACGAATCGTAGGGAGTACTCTTCAAGCGATCCCAGAGGGATTTCCTAAATGAATTCCTGGGGGAATTTCTGAAAGGATGCCTGTGAAAATGCATGGAAGAACATTTGAGGCAATGCTTGAAGAAATTCCCGGTGAATTTATGCAGGAATGGTTTTGGGGAGTTCTCGTAGAAATCCCTGGTGACATCCCTTAAGGAATTCTTGGGGCAATTCCTACAGTAATCTCGAGGAGTACCTAATGGAATCGCTGGGGAAATTCCTGCAGAAAATTCCTGGGAAAGTTCTTAAAAGAATCCCTAGGAAATTTCCTGAAGGAATCCCTAAAGAAAATCCTGAAGGAATCCCTGGGCAAATATTTGAAGAAATTTCGGGGGAAAGAATGATGAGAATCCATAGGGACATTTCTGAAAGAATTGCTGGAGAAATTTTTGAGAGGTCAATATATGTATTTACGGTGGAATTTCTAGAAAATTTTCTGGAATTTTTTTCGCGAAACTCAAGCCTACTACTACAGTCGATTCTTCACATCTCGATATCGAAGGGACCATCGAGATAAGGAGAGACCAAGACATAGAACAAATATTTAATGAATACTAGATTGAAAAACACTCCGTTACCAGGAAAATTAATATCAAACATACGTCATTTCGTCTTTGCAAATTGTTTCGAACCCTTAAAATCTAGTGTAGTTACCTTTGATAATGGGCATATCGACATACGAAGAGAAAATCATATCGAGATAGAAAGACACCGAGAAATGGAGAGTGAAAATGTATGCAAATTGAAAGGACCGAAAAAAAATCATGGACATAGGGGGATATATCGAGATTTAGAACATCGAGATGTGGAGAGTCGACTGCAGTTCAAATCATCATTAGACATCTATAAACTAGAAAATCTAGAAAACATGGAATGTCTGTGACGCCACAGAAACGTTAAACCGTATCCGCCCAGCAATTGGAAAAAAGTTTTAATTGCTACCATTCAGGCAATTCTTAACGTTTCAGCTCGAATGGAATTGCCTAGATGTCTATTTTTTCGAGGGTCATTTAAATTTTTAAAATGTTCAGATATTCCGGTGGTTTACTAGGTAAGATCCGGTAAAAATGGCCCCAACTTTCTTTCCAATGTACTTTTAACCAATTTATTGGTATAAATCTGACACCAATTTAATTTGTTTTAATAGTTTCGAATACAGTCTTCATGTTAGAATTTAATTAGATAATGAGCGCAGCTTTGACCTTGGGTATTTTTCTGGTTTTTTAATGGGTTCACCATGGAGCTGACCCTGAATAGGTCAATTTTTCGTTTCTTGAAAACTGGCAAATTTCAGTTCCATATTTCCCCATTTTGTAAAAAAAAACATGTTCACAACTATAAGTCACTGGACCTGTCAACTAGGTGGTCAATTCCCTTCAAATGATTCCCCACGACCATGTTTGAGTAAGGGGTCGTCCATGAATGACGTAGCTTTTTAGGGGGTGGGGGTTATTTACGATTTTGTGACGAAGTGTGACGAGGGGGAGGGAGGGGTCCTAGCTAGTGGACGTAGCATTTTAAATCAAGTCCGTAAAAAGAAAGGCGCTGAAAAAAATGCATACAATTATTTTTTATCTAACTTCTTTTTTTACTTATAAACTTGGGTTATAAAATTATGATTAATAAATTTATAAATAAACAAAATAAAAGTTTAATAAATTGATTAACTTGGAGTACATTGTTTTGCCATTTGTTAACATGACATAAAGTCAGCCGTTTTAGTATTATCCATATTTTCTGATGGGGCTTTATTTCTTCAAGAAAATAAAACATGCTATTCTTGGCAAATATTACAAAGATATTTATTCCGTGGATTATGCCTTCAATGTTGCAGGAGATCTCCACCAAATCAACTCATCATTTGTTTTGATATATCAATGCTCTTGCTGGAATAGCCTGAATATTGATGAGGATGACAGATTCGAATGTTATCAAAATTGCTCTATCATTAAATTTTCTTAATAACTCGGTAATTTGAAGAATTTTTATTATTTAACTGATTAATTACAGGTTGTGTAAGATTATTTCAGTATGGAAACGATAATGAAATTCAACTCAAATATAAATAGAGATTATTGTTTTTGTATAATAATCGCCAAAATTTTCTAAACATTCCAAATATTTCAAGTGTAATCTTTTATGTATCTGGCCACTGTTTGCTAAAATGATTTGAAATTGGATAATATTAACGATGATTCTTCTCAAATTAATATATTTTTTTGATCATCTTTATTGAAATCTGTTTCCTTACAACGAATAATTTCGAAAAACAATCCTCTAATATAACGAATTTTTTGTTCAATATATTATAAAGGCTTGATATGCTACGTATTTTCCAGGGGGGAGTACCAGTACTTGTGACGAAATGCTGGGTTTTGGGTTTTGCTCATTTGGGTTTATTCTACGACTGGCGTGAGGTGACAATTGTCGGTGTCGTATAGCGAGGTGACAATTCTCGACTCGAGTGAAGTGACTCTTCATTTGATTTACATAGCGAGTCACTTCACTCGAGTCGAGAATTGTCACCTCGCTATACGACACCGACAATTGTCACCTCACGCCAGTCGTAGAATAAACCCAATTGTCTCGTATTTCACACACGGCAACAATTTCTTGTTAGTTTGGTAAAATTATAGTAATCCTTTCTAACGTAAACAACAACATTCGGGTTCCACGAATTTTTGACGGGTTTAGCGACTGAATCATTTTTTACGGTTTGAGTTGATTGAGTTGATTTTGCATCAAAATCTCAAGCGTGAGATTTGCGAAGCAGATCTCTAATGAGTTTGCTCTCACGGGAGAGCATATTGATTGAGATTTGAGTGTGAGTCTATCAACACTGCTGTCGTGGACCAGTTCCAAGGAAGTCCCATAAATGACCAAAAAATACCCAAGGCCAAAGGAGGTCTCAGTGGCTAATTTAGTTCCCACATAATAATATGTCTTTTCCGTCCAACACGTCGTAAAAAATTTCATCTGATTCTTGCAAGCTAGGTTTATATTAGTCATAGTTATTAAATAGTTTTAAGTAATCTTTGTATCAGTTGGAAACAAATGTAATATTCTGTTGATACGAAAATAAGAGGAGGTTTTGCGCTCATTTGAAAAAGAGCTCAATATTGCTCAGCTCAAATGGGCTTTTCCCTGCTCCAAATAAACAAAAAAGTAAGAGGTTGTTTCCGAGATACGACCGCCAAGTTGACGTTGGATAACGTTAGCTTCTTCTATTTCCTGATTTAGGACCGTCACGAACTTATGAAAGATTTACCTAGAAATCTAAAAATCTAATTAATTTTCAAACTATTTGTTGCATGTCAATTCTGATCTATTATGGATATTGAGTGTTATTATTTGGTTGGTTCGGTTAACACTTCAACACCGATAGAACCGGTCGATGGAAGAAGAAGCATGGGCGGTAACTTTTGCTCTCCAAATAAACATAGAAAGAGTTTTGGGTGATCTGTTTGTAGAATGAAAATAATGTCCGTAATAGGGAATGCATCACCAAACTCGCAACTAATCAATGATCTGACTGCGATAATTGACAAGAAATTTTATGAATGAATGGATCACTTGGAAATGCGACCGTTCCTTATGAAAAATCCCAAAGATAATCATATTCCTTTAGTCCTTACATTTAATAGATGGAAATAATATCCTTAGGGGCCATTCATTTATTACATAAGAGTTCATGGGGGGAGGGGGTTTCAGATTTCTCACGCGCCATACAATTTATATTATTTTAATTTATTTTTATTTCTATACAAAAATCAAAGGGGGCTGTGTACAAGACCCGATTGCATGACGTTAACTACGCTCGCGTCCTCGGAAACAGCCTCAAATTGCCCGTATTGTCAATTATTCGTAATTAATCAATTATTGTATGATGGAATGAGATGAAATTAAGAGATTTATAGCAAGTATGTGGTAAACACATTAGGAATATTATACAAATAACTCTTTAAAACACATTTGTTGGCTCTGAAAAGGGGCCGATTGAATTGTTGAATTTTCGTAACACGGACACATTTTGACGGCGCACTGGTTTTCAATCCTCCTCGCCCGGATGAGATTTGCGATGCGCATGACGATGTGCGCTTCAACAAGCGGCTTTGGTCGATTTTCTTCAGCATCTCGTACAACAGCTTGCCTCTAGTAGCGAGGAGCTGAGCAGCGTTACCAGCTCGAAAGCGAAAACAGACTGAAACCAGATTCAACGAAGGAGGGATGCTTTATACCCTTAGAATAGCAGATGATGCTCCTCCTTTCTTATTCTTCGTTTTCTTATCTGGGAAATAAGGCTATATTGAAACTGATGTCCTGGGTAAGGGATGTACAGTTAGCATTATGCTGTTATTGGCAACCCGACGGCACTGCAGCCGCATCCTCGAAAACAGCTTCAAATTGCCGTATTGTCAATTATTCGTAATAATCAATTATTGTATGATGCTATGAGATGAATTAAGAGATTATAGCAAGTAATGTGGTAAACACATTAGGGAATATTATACAATAACTCTTTAAAACACATTTGTTGGCTCTCAAAAGGGCCGATTGAGTTGTTGAATTTGCGTAACAACGGACACATTTTGACGGCGCACTGGTTTCAATCCACCTCGCCTGATGAGATTTGCGCTGCGGATGACGATGTTGCGCTCCAACAAAGCGGCTTTGGTCGATTTTCTTCAGCCATCTCGTAAACAGCTTGCCTCCTGGTGGCGAGGAGCTGAGCAGGTTTGGAGGAGCTCTTACCAGCTCGAAGCGAAAACAGAATGAAACCAGATTCAACGAAGGAGGGATGCTTTATACCCTTAGAATAGCAGATGATGCTCCTCCTTTTCATATTCTTCGTTTTCTTATCTGGGAAATAGGCTATATGAACTGATGTCTGGGTAAGGGATGTACAGATTAGCATTATGCTGTTATTGCAACCCCGACGCACTGGCAGCAGCATCTCGGAAACAGCTCCAAATTGCCGTATTGTCAATTATTTCGTTATAAATCAATTATTGTATGATGCTATGCGATGAATTAGGAGATTATAGCAAGTATGTGGTAAAACACATTAGGGAATATATAACAAATAACTTTTAAAACACATTTGTTGGCTCCGGAAAGGGCCGATTGAATTGTTGAATTTGCGTAACACGGACACATTTTGGCGGCTTTGGTCGATTTTCTTCAGCCATCTCGAACAAATTAAAAGAATATTACACAATCAACTCTTCAAACACATTTGTTGGCTCTGAAAAGTGCCGATTGAATTGTTTAATTTGCGTAACACCGACACACTTTGACGGCGCACTGGTTGCAATCCTCCTCGCCCCGATGAGATTTGCGGTGCGGATGACGAGTGTGCGCTTTCAACAAGCGGCTTTGGTCGTTTTCTTCAGCCATCTCGTACAAATTAGGGAATATTACACGGACGGTGACGCCTGTGCCGCTCGATCTAATGAACCAGAATGACCGCGCTAGCCTCCCGCATGGCAATGACAGCGGAGCACTGGCTTGGTAGCGACGATTTCTGGCCGAAAACGAATTGCTGGCTGGTGCACTCAAACTCGAGCGGCTTCGCTTGCTGCGGCTCCGAAATGCGTGGTTCTTCGGTTCTAATGCGAGTTGTATTCGAGTCCTATTGAAAATGAACCTGAGGATGCGAATGACTCTCGAAATTTGCTCGCCGACCGTGTTCACAGTCTGACGGCAAAAAGAAGAATGAGGGAAGAAGCAGGGTTCGGTGCGCTTTTATAGTGGGAGCGGAACGAAAAAATGTGCTTGAACGTGATTGGTTAGATAAGAAAGGGGTCAACGTTTTACGATATTTCATAGTTTGTTGCTAATAATCAATAGTGTCCTCCATTTGAATCGACGCGTAGATAAATTTCAATCGATTCATGGTTAAATATTGAAAATCTATCGATAAATGACTGAGTTATTAGCGTCAAAACCTGACCATTTTTCGTTACATGCTCAATTTTTCGTTTTTTCTGAATTGTACCCCCATATGTTGCCGTAAGACGTTATCAACGTCAAAAAAAATGTTCCGTTGTTGAAACTATAAAAGTGGGTGAGTTTGAAGTCAGATTTATATCAATTAGGCGGGTAAACGGTAGATATTTCCACAAAAAAATCAAACATCCCTCAAAAATCTGCTAGAATTTCACTAGAACCGAAAATAATTCATCAAGAAGTGCGAAATGGCAGCAAATTTGAACTTTTTTTGCTGAGCGGATACGGGTTAAGCATCCATGGGTAGGAAATTCTTTTTGGTACCGACCTGATCAAATTCGCCCCCGTTTATTCCATAGTTAGTGTGCACTTAAAAACTTTTAACCGTTTCACACCCTCTTTTCTGTAAAACACTTCGCACTCAGTAAAAAACTTCATGGCACGAACAAAAATGTGAAACATATGATGGGAGCATCTTGATTGAACAAATGTGATGTAATTGAAAGGTGAGAATACTGACTTCTTTTTCTTCTTCTTGACGTTACGTCTAGAATGGGACAGAGTGTTCTTAGCATTCCACAAGTACAAAGATACTCTGTGCCCTGGGAAAGTCGAGAAAATTTTCAGCCAGAGAAGTCCTCGACCAGTGGAATTCGAACCCACGACCCTCAGCTAGGTCTTGCTGCGTTTACGACTACAGCTATCTAAGCCCTGAGAGTAGTGATATCGAGGACAGAAACAGCAGGAAATGTATCAAACAACCACATCCTAGGTACTTTAGGAAATGTAAGGATGCACTGCAGCACCTTAAGAGATATATAAATTCTACTAGATCAGAATCCTGTAAAAGCTTCATCATGACACATACTGCAATGCGTAAAAAGAGAAAAATGGACTGGCAGTATTTGGGTAGAAGGTTATCCTTACTTACAAGAAAGTGTCTGGTGAACACTTCAGCTTCGTCCAGTTTTTCAGGATTCCGTTAAGGATAATGATAAAGCGATGCCTATCTACTTTTATTTTCTTGTAGACCCGCCTTAAATGTGAGGCAATGAAAGTTCGACTGCTGGTAGAGGACTAATATAAAACATCGACCATGCTCAAAGAACGCCTGGTTGGAGTACTCATGCGACGCCTGTTTTAGCATATCTTTGATGGTACAAACATAAAATTCTTTGAAGGATTGGTATAGTAATTCTGTGTGAAATATCTGGAATAGAATACCTTGGAGAATTTATGAAGACATTTTTGTACGAATCCCTCAGGGAACCTCTAACGGAATTCAGAGAGGATTCCCGGAGTTCCGAAACATTCCTGAGAACCAGGATTTGATGGCCATAACTTCTTGTTGATTCAAGACAATGTTTGTCCATACACAATAGAAAATATTGATCTGTTAAACGAACACTAATTTGTTATATTATCAAAGTGTCATTTTGGGGCTCCTGCAAAAGATCAATTATCTGGAGGCGGTCCATTTATATCTGGACGACCCAAGTAGCACTCATGTTATAATTGAGGCATTATAACTCTTATATTACCAGATCTGATTGTATAGAAGTTATTCTGCATCAATTATAACATGTATGCTACTAGGGGAGGAATCATATTGGTTGAGCCTTTGAACGGTAGCTGTGCATGATATTTTAAAGATGTGATCCTAGTGGAACCGAAATCGGAATATTGACCAGATATCCATTTTTCGGGGTTGTGCTAAGACATTATGTGACAACTGACTTCTTGTTAGTTTTCTTCTACACTTTTATGATTTTTGTGAGGTACTGGATTGAGCTATTTCGATGTGCCATCAAATTGAAGGTTTGTGCAGCATTAGTCTTTTAGGTTTGTTATAGGTTCTAACTCTTACAAAATTAAGCTTTTGTAAAGGCAAAGAATCGGAGGTTTGTCGATAAGTTTTCGATATTATCAATTATACTAACAATCTTGACTGTAACCAGAGGCTGCCAAATTTGCTCAGATTACGATTTGCGGGAACCTGTCAAGGATCTCGAAAACAGTTCAGGAATCTTGTTTATATACTAGAGACTGCTATTCATATTTTGGAAGAAACCAAAAATATCTCGTCATAAATGCTTCAAAAATCGCGTGCTTAGATTCTAAAGAAATCTTTCCAGGACTAAACCAGGAACTTACTAACTTCGCCAGAGATGTGCAACGATTAAACGAAAGGTCGAGGGCAATCCATTTTCAAGACCGAAGTATACAGTTCTTATGATTAAGAGGAGTTTCTCATCTCCCCGTACCGCACGCATTCATTGATATAGATCAAGCAGAAAAATCCAATCTATCGGAGTACACAATTTTTTAAGATTATCTGGAATTTCTCGGGCCTTGAGTATCTTTGCGTCCTCAACACAATTTATGGAATGTATAAATCAGTGATCCTCAGCCCTGTTTTTCAACCATTTTTGTTTCTGATAGTGGATAGCTTCTCGTAAAAAAATAGATTGATGTTCTTGATAGCTTTTTTTAGCTTTAGTAGAACGGATCCCCGATGGAAAAAAATGCGGAACTGATCATATAGACATCACGTGCGGCCCGCGGGACGCACTTTGGTCATCAAGAGTCATTGATACCATTGGAATCATCCTATTGATAATTATGTATGTGTTCGTTAAGGTGGCCAATTTTTATTTGAAAAAAAAAATCTAGCTGTAAACATTTTAAGTTATGCGTCCCAATTTTGTTCTTTGGGAAGGGAAGCCTACTGTTAGTGTTTGAGAGGCATTCATCAAGTAAAATGGGGGGTCTTGGAGTTTGTATGGAGAAAATCGATCACATGTTTTGGAAAACCTGTTCCAACTACATTTTTGGCCATACGTGGCCCTACAATCGTTTAATTTCTTTCGGTAGCGAGTTGAAGATTCTCCAATTAAAAAATAAGGGATTGCAACAAATCAAAAGTTTAAAACCAATTTTTGTTGCTGAGAAGTTGCCCGTTTTGCTCAGCGGGAATTAGATTTTTCTCGGTACCTAACTTTTTTGTTTCTAAACGATGAGACTTCCAAAACGACAATCTTCGTTAATAACAGTGGGAAAACTCTGGTCAAATTAGAATAAGGTTGAAAACGATAAACATCTTGACTACTCACTCTGGCTTGGGCAGATGGGCGTTCAGGTCCAGCTTCGTGCAGATGTCGTCCCAGTCGGGGAAGCAGCGCTCCTTGATCCGCGAGACGTGTCCCACCAGGTTCGGGCAGTTCTCCTGCATGTACTCCTTCAGGGCGTACTTGACCTCGTCGGAGATGTAGTGGACCTGGGCCAGGGACGGAGAATGCGACGCAGTCGAGCTGAATACAAAAACGCGGAATGTAATGAAATTCTGTTCTGATGTAGTATGTCTCGTTCCTTACCGTGGTCGGTTCATCCGCCGAAGAAGAATGGTTGTCGGCCAACAGCTCGGACAGCACCTTCAGATCCTGCTTGCCGAACTCTTCGATTTCCTCGGGTTTGTGCACGCCCCGAGACCCTTGGGCCTTCACCTTTTTGGCTCCTGCAAATACTTGTTTTTGTTAGGACGGTGGTAGTGGTTAAATGGGTGCACACCTACGGAATATTTCATGCATGAGAGAGGCCCAGGAGGAAGGAAGGGAGAGGACGCATGCTGCTAACTTCGATAGGTTATCGGGTGAACAGTGGGATTGGTGGGGAGGTGTTAACGCAGATGTGTTGGTGGAATGCCTCGTTAGAACTCTGGATGCAGTTACCTTGCGACCGAACTGGAACTTGAACAGGAAGTTGAGCACCAGCGTTGGGCAGCCGGGCTTCCGAGGGCGTGCTGAAGGTTGACCTTGGTAGCCCTGATCAATTTGGTCGGGGTTTTTGCTGCGCCAGAACAGCAAGCACCCCAGATCAGGTGGTTCTCCAGCATGGAAATCATGGCGGTGGAGCAATGTTTCGCTGCTTCCTGGGTCAGGGGCGGCGTCCAGGTCCCTTCTCGTAGCGCTGGGCCAGCTCCTTGATGATGATGGCCGAGTCGGCGATTTCCTCTCCATTTACCTCGACGAAATGGCAGTTGGCCCTTCTTGGAGCGCAGCTTCAGCTTGTGGTCGACGTTCTGCGAGAAAGGGAAACACGAGAAAAGGCGAAATAGGTTGAGGTTAATAGTGGTTCTCGATTCTTTTCAAATAATATTTTACGATCATTTAAGGGTCTAAAACTGTATTTATATTGTGGTAGTTCTTTCGTTATAATATTAACGTTTTTCGATATTTTCGCATCATTTTTCCATAAGTTCTCAAAATTCTTCAAAGTTCTTCTGTTTTAGAAGCTTTGTTGATTTTGATAACTGGTCATTCTGGTTCCGGAGATACTCCGAAATTCCATAGAGAACCGACACTAAACTTAACGCTACTTCAACATCTAAGGCTACCCTAATTTATCGCAGGTTTGATTATCTGTTTCTTTAAACCAATACTTAGATGGAAGTATCTTCTGAAAAAAATATGAAGCTATTTGGAGCAAATCAATACTCAAGAATCATCACAGTTCTAGTTAATCTTGGATTGCAATTGGAATGACAATTGACGAACAGAGCATCTTTGGAATATCCAGAGAACCATCTGGCGTCGAAGTTAAAGATAATAACGATGATATGGAGCCCCATCGTAACATCCCAGGAAATAAAATGCCAAACCCATGTGAGAACACAACGCCCAACCTCCCCATAAACATACGCAAAAAATGTTGCCTACGTAAGCGACGGTGGTTGCCATTTGAAGATGCCATTTCCGGTACTTCTCATCTGTCGCCTCGACACTCGACTCGCTTCAGGAGGAAGGCGGGAGGGATGCAAATTATCCTTACTCTACACGCTTCAGTTCAGAGAAGAACCTCCAAGTCATCGGCGATACATAGTTTGTATTGGTACTGTGCACTGAACCATACCAGTCAACGATGGACAGTTTCCTTCCGATGGATGACTGTGGATGGGGTGTGAGATTGCAAAAAATAAAGCAGAACAAACATTCATCTCGATCGATAGAGGCAGACATGTTTGTGCTCCGGATGCCCTACATTTTGCGGGACATGCTCCATGCTGGGGTTGCTGGGGGTGGTTGTGAGCGGGGTCCGAATTTGGCGGGGAGATGAAAGTCACCTACCGAGACCGACGAGAATGATACGCCCGACGTCAACGATGATCTCGATGATGATGATGATGATGATGATGATTTCCGTTGATGTTGGGAGTCTGCGTTTCTGCAAATCTTCGTCGGAAGTAGCTCTCCACACACGAAGTACAGTAAGGGGTGTGGTTGCTTTCCTGACGGAAGAAAAAACACTATGGCGGGGGATCACGAGCAGCAGGAAGCGGAAATAGACGCGAAGAGAAGGACGAAAACCGGCCCGGGATTTTTTATTGTTTGCTGTGCTCTCTCTCTCTCTCTTTCTCTTTGGAGTAAAGCTCTCCGGTGCTCCGCCGATGCACGAAGGAAGTGGTGTTAGTACAGGGCCTATAATGAATGTCAACGTCGCCATGCCGGGTCTACCCCAATGAAGACGACGGGACGGTTTGCCTGCCCGGAGTGCCCTTCGTGCGTGTTCCCCATTTCGTTTAATCGGAAGGACCATCACGACGTGAAATTTTTAAGTACCGTTGTACGACTTTTAAGGAGCTGTTCGTTGAGATGATATTGGAAGGAATCTGTGGAGATTGACGAGGTTTAATGTCTCTTTATAAAGGTTCTTGCAAGTATTCAAAAATTTCTATGGAGTCGTCCATTAATTACGTCACTCCCATAGGGGGGGTCTTCAGATATTATATGGCAAACCAATGTCTTAAATGTTACTAATAACCCGTAAAAGAATCGTAGGGAATTCTCAAAAGTTTCCTAACTTACTTATAATGGGTATTTCCTATAAAAAGCATTTTGAGCAAAGTTTTAGACAAAGAATGAGCTTTAGAAACATTGAGAAAGGATTGTGAAGGATTGAATCACACGAAGAACACTCTTTGACAAAAAGTCGAATCACCAAGTATTGAAAAGACATAGGGTCGAAGAAGAAAAACAAGGACAAAAGCTTGAAAAAAGTGTTTCCGAAGAAGGAAGTATTTGTTGTTTGACCTTTTGTTCTTTAACGTTTTGTCTTCGGCTTGTGTCCCTACACCAAATGAAACTATGGACGATGACTTCTAGTATCACGAACAGGGATTACATCGTTAGAAAATTGAGAGAATCGCTCGCTATAACAATCTTGATCAGCAACACATCATGAGAGCTTATTTATCATTTCTATTACAGTTCTGAATTAAATCGGGGGATAACAGTGCTAACGAGCTCTAAACCTGGGGGACACTATTGTTAGCGAATGTTTGGGGGTTGTTTAACATGCCAGTTAAACAAAACACCACCTATGGTAAATAAGCGAAAGAATAGAATTGGGTTTTACCTGGGAGGGAGGCACAGATACTACACACGCAATATGAAAACAATACTTTTCCAAACCGCAAAATAACTCCAGTTTGCCAACGACAATCAAGGCAGGCTTAGTGGAAAATCGCTAGTTTTCATTTGTTGTGTACCTTCGATCTTTCTGGACAAACATTGAAAAAGGGTCACCAGTTTCTATGCGTTTGATTTTCAGTTTTAATGAAAACAGTGAAAAAGAGTATCATTCCAATACGTTACATTCAATTAGAATAAACGGTGCTCTCGTGACGTTACTTTTGAATGTGCATGAATTGATTCTAATTCGATTTTTGCTACTTTTGATGAAGTGCAAAAATATTCTAAGGCTAATTACGCGCTTTTATCATGTCTGTCCATTGTTTAAAGATCCGGGCTCACAGTGACAGTTCGTGACAGCAAAATCCCGGCTCACTGTGATGTAGAGAAATGTTGTATGGACCAATGCACCGAGTTCACTAATTAGACGTTTGAGCGGTTCCGAATTCACTCGTTTCCATGGTTACATAAATAACACCGGCACCGCTAAAAAAATAGTGAACCCGTGCATAGGTCCATTGCCGCTCATGAACCGATACAAATGGGATGCTTTCTTTGACCCGTGCTTCGAAAATCAAATGAGAACGAATTCTGAAATGCCTGGTCACGAATCAGGAGTGGTGATAGCGACTGAGTCTCTTAATAACAGTAATATTGCAGAGCTCATGCTTCACATAAGAGACCAAAACGAGAGCAGGAGATACAGTTTCCATGAAGATTCCCTTAGAAAATCTGGCCGGACATTTCTCTTAGAATATTTCCATGTGTCTTTTTGCAAATTCTCCAAGAATTACTGCCTATAAAATACATAATTATTTTTCATGATTCTCTGCAGGACTTTTTTTACAATTTTTTTAAGTTTTTAAGAATTCTTCCAGAAATTTCTAAAGCTGCCCCCTAAGTCTTCTAATAATTCATCTAGTTATTCTTTCATCGAATCCTTGGGAATTCCTCTAAGAATTCCATCTAAGATTTTTTAAGAATTTAATCAGTGTCTTCTCCAAGAATTATGATGTATGAAGAAAATGCTTCAGAGATGCCTCCAGAGATTTCTTAGGATTTCCTTCAAAATTTGCGTTCAGAACTTCGGTAAGATTTCGACCAGCATTTTCTCCTAAGGATACCTTCCAAAACCATTCTTGAGATTACTGTTAAGGTTTCTTCGGGATTTTTTTTTCAGGAATTTATTGATAAATTTTCCAAGGAAATCCTCGAAGAATTTATCCACAAGTTCTTCCAAGGATGTCTTCAGGAATAAAATTGGAGGTATGTTTAAAAGAAATATTTATTTTATCTCTGATAAACTCCTGCAACCATCTTCGAAAGAACTCATGAACTCCTTAGGTAGTCTTAAGGAAGTTATTTGATTTTTTTTTCCTTTGAAGCAATTCATCTAGTAAAGATAACAAAATGAAGAAATGAGAAACAAATGATCAAATGGCATGATCGAAGTGATGTTTCATCATCGATTCATCAAAAATGCATAAAAAAAAACTGCAGGAGTAATCCTTGAATGGAACGCTAGTGGAATTCCAAAAAAATAAAAATCTGAAGAAACTTAATGAATTTGAGATCAATCCCTGAAAAAAAAAACTGTGGAATCTCTTTGGAAATGATTAGAAGGGTGGACTTGAAAAATCGGGGTAGGAACTCCTGGAGCAATTCTTGTAGTTTAAAAAAAACTTATGCGAATTTCTGCAAGAACTCTGGAAAACTCTTAATGAATTTTCCTGGAAAAACACTTGCATGAATTTTCAAAGAACTTCTAGAGTAACAATAAGATATCGGATGCAGAACTACTGGAAAAATCTCTGGATGAAATGCAGGGATAGTCCCTGGGAAAGTTCTTAAAGAAATCCTTGTGGAAATTACTAGCGTTTGATAGTAGTAGAGGGATTTATTGGAGCAAATTATGGATGAATTTCTCTGAACATGCCTTGAACAATCGATGGGAATTTTTGAGAAAAGATTGATTAGGAAATGTATGCAGAAAACATGGTTAGAAACCCTTAAAGTTTCAAAGAGAAAATTTGGATAACCTATCCTTAGATAATCCTCAAGTTCATCCTCGAGGAATCGGAGGAGAAATTCCTAAAGAACCTATGCAATCGGAAATTGAATCGAAACAAATTGAAATCGAATCAAAATCGAAACAAAATGAAATTAAAATAGAATATTCGAATCAAATGGAAATCGAAACAAATGAAATTAAAATAGAATATTCGAATCGAAATCGAAATCGAATTGAAATCGAATCGAGATCGAATCGAGATCGAATCGAATCGAAATTGAATTGAAATCGAATCGAAATCAAATCGAAATCCGATTGAAATCGAATCGAAATCGCATCGAAATCGAATCGAAATCAAATCGAAATCGAATCGAAATCAAATCGAAATCGAATCGAAATCGAATTGAAATCAAATCGAAATCGAATCGAAATCGAATCGAAATCGAATCGAAATCGAATCGAAAATCGAATCCGAATCGAATCGAAATCGAATCGAAAATCGAATCGAAATCGAATCGAAATCGAATCGAAATCGAATCGAAATCGAATCGAAATCGAATCGAAATCAATCGAAATCGAATCGAATCGAATGGAAATCGAATCGAAATCGAATCGAAATCGAATGGAAATCGAATCGAAATCGAATCGAATCGAATCGAAATCGAATCGAGATCGAATCGAATCGAATCGAAATTGAATCGAAATTGATCGAAATCGAATCGAATCAATCGAATTCGAATCGAAATCGAATCGAAATCGAATCGAAATCGATCGAAATCGAATCGAAATCGATCGAAATCAATCGAATCGAAATCGAATCGAATCGAAATCGAAATCGAATCGAATCGATCGAAATCGAATCGAAATCGAATCGAAATCGAATCGAATCGAATCGAAATCGAATCGAAATCGAATCGAAATCGAATCGAAATCGAATCGAAATCGAATCGAAATCGAATCGAGATCGAATCGAAATCGAATCGAAATCGAAATCGAAATCGAATCGAAATCGAATTGGAAATCGAATCGAAATCGAATCGAAATCGAATGGAAATCGAATCGGAAATCGAATCGAATCGAATCGAAATCGAATCCGAGATCGAATCGAAATCGAATCGAAATCGAATTGAAATCCAAATCGATAACCCGAATCGGAAATCGAATCGAAATCGGCATCGAAATCGAATCGGAAATCAAGTCGATAATCGAATCGAAATCGTATCGATCGGGGATCGATATCTGAATCGAAATCGAATCGAATCGAATTTCGAAATCGATGATCGACATCGAAATCCGAAATCGCAATCGAGATCGAATCGAAATCGACATCGAAATCGATCGAATCGAATCGAAGATCGAATCGAAATCGAATCGAATAAATCGGAAATCGAATCGAAATCGAATTGAAATCGAATCGAAATCGAATCGAAATCGAATGGAAATCGAATCGAAATCGAATCGAAATCGAATCGAAATCGAATCGAGATCGAATCGAAATCGAATCGAAATTGAATCGAAATTGAATCGAAATCGAATCGAAATCAAATCGAAATCGAATCGAAATCGAATCGAAATCGAATCGAAATCGAATCGAAATCGAATCGAAATCGAATCGAAATCGAATCGAATCGAATCGAAATCGAATCGAAATCGAATCGAAATCGAATCGAAATCGAATCGAAATCGAATCGAAATCGAATCGAAATTGAATCGAATCAACTTCGAATTTAATAGGTACAAATTGAAAACATTTCATAAAATTTCATGATACAAAAAACGCATGATTCCACTAGTCCGGTGACTACAACCCTTGCTTCAATCACGTCCTGCTGGGGGAAAAGCGATTTCGGACTGCAAGAGCGCGGGAAATCTGGGCAGCAGGCGAGGAAAAGCACCATGGAAAACTCATTGCTATTTATGGAACCAAACTTTCAGTGCCTCTGCCGGAGAGCGAAGCGATTGGAATGGAGTTTCGAGTTTTTCTAGCGGCAAAATTGTTGTACCACTAACACACTCAGGACTAGCAAGCAGTAGGATACTGGTAGGAACTTGCGGTTCAGGAGGTTGTATTGGTGCAGGTTAGAAATCGTCCTCGCCCATCTGCCCACACGTATGGTTTTTATTAGTGATAAAATAGATTTGGAACGTCCAAAGTTTAATTTCTGTAATTTTGTCCTTTATTTAATTCATTACTCATTCATCAATATTCCTAAACTTTCTAAAATTAGAAACCGATTAGCGGTAACTGGTTCGAAAACTCGCTTGCCAATCCTTTGTTGGTTCCCACTGCGCATGTATAGGTTGACGACTTCACCCACACCGAGGGAAAATTGCCGCCCATTATTGATTCAGGACTGGGCTATTTGTGTGAGTTGCCCTAGCAACAACGGCTTTTTCCACCAGGAATTTTACCGCGCTTTTTATGGGCACGAAGTCCTTCCGGAGCGAAGCAACACATTACGGGGCGCGAGGGACATTTTATCGTTCGCACTTTTGGATCCGGGCCCCCACCTAGAAAAGGATTTGATTGTACAAGGGAAATTGTACGCACCTACCAACGAAGGCTTTTGAGTACTTTTCCAAGTTAGCCTTTTCCATCCAGACGGAAATGCGGGAAATAGTTTTTGCAACTGGAACGCAATCCATTATGCCAACCGAACCGCTCCTAATGTCATTATCCATTGTTGCTGATTTTTCCCTGGTCTTACTCCGAAGAGCGGTGATTCGTTTAGGGCAGTCCACACCCACATTTTTTCCACGAGGAATTCTATAATATGTACTAGGTAATTCCTATATTTCGATTCAATTAAGATTCGAGTTTGATTCGATTCGATTTAACTTCGAAAGAAACAAATTGTGATGCACCCTATTCCAACCTGACGGCATAAAATGTGGCAGGATATTTCCGTCGAAACAAGTGTATTTTATTCCTGCAGGGCGGCACCAGAAACACCCCTTCGACTCGACTTCGACGACTCGTTTCTCCTGCGCTGTCCCTTTTCCATCCCCTTCACGGGATGGCTTCTAGGTATGGAGTTTGATTTTATTCCGTACTTGATTGGCCAAGAGCCGCCAAATCGACCGCGATCAATGACATGCACATTCCGGTTTCCGTGTGCTTGTTTCCTCCATAAGGCTCACGTAGCATAATGAGTCGTCGCCGTTGATTACACGGAGGGAAAAAAACGGTAGGGAAGGTCGAAGGCGCCCTTACCACTGCCGGAATCAGACAGACTTTGCTGATTTAACACTCCGGAGAGTGAATAATGAATTCCTTGAAAGTTTGACGGGTTGTAAGCGGGATGCCTTTGGCAGAATGCAGTGAAAAAATTAAGAAGTTAAACGGGGGGGAAAGGGGTGCTTTTTCCGCCATTAAGATGGAAAAAACTGCGGCAATGATGGCGGATGGACGACACCCTTTTTTATGATTAGGTTTAAGCGACACACTCCAAGTTCTGTTTTACAGTCATCATAAAGTGTTCGAATATAAATTCGGTAGTAGAAAGCAAAGCAAGATATTAAAATCTAATGTTCAACAAAGTGGAAATAAATTTATATTTGCTTCAAAAATTTTGAATAAATTAATGCAAAATTTATATGGAAGCTGATAACACTGATATGATTACAACTGCTACAAATTATTCAAATTTAATCTTTTGCAATGTTGAAGTTGGCTTCAAGATGATTTTTTAAAACGAACCCAAACCTAGAATTTTCAAGAGCGCTAGTCTAGAGGACCAAACAGCGCCTCTGAAGTTGAAAATTTGAACGTTTGATCATCACCAGAATGCAAACCAATCGATCAATTTTCAACGCGAACGGTTGTCAGGTTCTCTAGATCTGTGAACTTGGAAATTGAAAGTTTGACTTCGTTTCATAAGCCAAAAAAATTGTTGCATTAAAAATGCTCTAATAGCTTGTCTATGAAATCTTCTTGGAAAACTATTGACGATCCTAATGGTAGTGATCATTTACCAATTTTAATTAAAATTCAAAATCCTGTCCAAGATAATTATGTTCATGAACTTAATGCTCTTGACCGTTGCAAAAATGTAAATTGGACAAAAATTTACTGATCTGGTATCTCTTTCATTAATTAATATTGTTGAATTGTTATCCCCAATTGAAAATTACAATAAGTTTTCAAAATTATTAATTGATTGTTTGCATAAATCTCAAATTTAAAAAAAATCATGTTCTATCAGAAAAAATCGCCCTTCGAGGTCGTGTTCATAAGATTTCTCCGGAAAAATTCCAGTAATTCCTTCAACAGGGCAAGTAGCTCCTACAAAAAATTTCTACAAGACTTTTCGATCAGTATAGCATTAACAATTCACCAACAAAATTCTCTAAGAATACCATCAGAATTTCTCCAGAGATTTCTTCAAAATCTTTTCTAAAAATACTTCAAGCGGAAAATTGCTCCAAATAATTGTTTCCAGAATTTATTGAGGGAATGGCTGAAAACTGCCTTCTAAATAAAATCCCCAGACTAATATCAGATGAAGCTTTTTGAAAAAGCCTTGATGCAATCCTGCTAGTATCTTCTGATGGAACTAGATCCTCGAGATATCTTAGAGAATTATTCATATAGATTGCTGGAATATCATTTAGAAAAAAAAAATCAAACGAAACTATCAATAATAAACAGCTGAAATTTCCGTAGAAAATTCTAGAAAAATACTTAAGCAAGAATTCATGGACAAATTATATACAGAACAGTCTAAATAAACTTCTTGAAAAACTCTCCTGTTCGGAAGTTCATAACAAAAGAAATAGCAAAAAGGTTCACGAACATTTCACCAGTTGAACCGGCGAAAAAAAAGATCATTTTACTGTTTTCCATACAAAATGACCAAGTTTGGTGACTTGGGATCTTGGGCTCCTAGAGCTTTTTTTTATTCGCAAACTAGGAAATAATTTGGACAGTGAAAAATTTCACAGGCATTTTCGATCACCCACTTTAAAATTATTCGCAAAAAAATTGCTAAATTTTCCATTTTGAACTTTTTTTGAAACGAAAGGACATTTTTTCTGTAAAATTCATACTTTTCAAAATATATCCAAACCAAAGTTTTGACATTTTTTTTCAATGATGAGACATTTAACTATGTGATAACTTCAAAATGTGGTGGTGTGAGTTTTCTACTGCACAAATTTCAAGTTTATTTCCTAGTGGCGGTAGAAATTCAGCTCTTTTTAATGTATTCGAATCCTCTGAGCAGAATCTCAAAAAAGAAACTTAAAAGTAGATTTGAGTACATTTGTACCCTTTTTTAATTTCAGCTTAATCGTAGCTCTAGGAGTCAAGATCCAAGTTTCCAAACTTGGCCATTTTGTATTGAAAAACCGGCAAAATAATGGGCCTTCCTTAGCCGAGTGGTTTTTCTTTAGAGAATGTTGATGTTTCTCTGACGCCACTTATGGGAATGTATTCAATCATTTCCCACTGGAATTTCTTGCAGGTTACCTTCCAACATTTTCGTGTAGGACTCTTGCAAGAATCCAAAAAAGGTATTTCTCCGTTGGAATTGCTAAAAGGAAATTTTCAGAAATTATTGAAACAAAATCTGAGTAGTATCTCTAACTAAAATTCGAAAGTAATCTTAAATGAAGCTTAATAATTAAAAACTGATAAACTATGATAAAACTTGACAAAACTCCTGCAGGGGATCTTCTGAAGGAACTTCAGTTGGAAACTGTTGAGGCTTGTCTTGGTAGTTGTCATTCTCAAAACACCACCCAAAGCCGTTCCCATAGGGGGACGTTATCCCAAAGGAAGGACGTTTCAAGTAATTACTGTTTCATATGGTATGCCCTCTTCAACATTCTAATCCAATTTCCTTCGCCGTTCCCTTACGGTACCTATCCATCTAGTATTCATTGCTTTCTTCGCCATTGCTCCCTCTTACTTCGAGCAAAATAGACCGATATGCCGATAAACAAATTCAAAATACTTCAGTTTGGAACTTGACCCGTAAATTTGTAGATGATCTGCTGCAGTAGTTCTTGAATGAAATGCTGCAAAATTTCCTAAGGCACCTTTGGAGGAAATTCCCAGAATGAACTACATGAGGAAACAACACCGGGATGAGTACATTGAAGTAGTCTGGTACATATTGAAGTAGTCTGGAGTAATTTCTGTGAGACTACCTGAAGATATCCTTGAAATAATCCATGGAATAACTACTTAAGGAATCGGTGGAAAGATTCCTAGGGATTTTCCGCAATAATTCCGTCTCGTCAGTCGCTTGTCATAGTACAGACGAAGCGAGGCGCTGACAGGCTGGGACAGGTCGCGAAACCCAAGTTTGGGAAAACGATGCTTTAGAGAGTTTCAAAGCAGACTCCTGGGGTAATGGGTATACGAAATATTAGAAAAAAAACGACGGTATTCTCGTAGGATTCTTTCAGAAAAATTCTGAACGAATTCCTTAAAAAATTCGGTAATATTCTTAAGAGAGTGTTCCTGTAAGAATTCCTGTGGAAATATTTGGAAGATTGTCTGGAGTAACAGATGAAAAAAACGGGGTTTAGGAATTTCTCGAGAACTCACTAGAGATTATCCCTGAAGGAACTTCTGGTGAAATTTCCTGCGAATTTCCTTAGAAAAAACAACCTCTGGAAATTACTAGAGATATCAGGGTGTCTAAGGTAATATGCACCACCAGAGAATAACAACATTTTGAGGTTTCTATGAACATTTTGAAGAAATTAAGACATTCTGTGGAATTTTGGGTATCCTTACTATCAGTCCTAAAGGAAAAATTGTTAAAAAAAGCACCGTGGGACGTTTGCCTAAAGGGCGCATTGCCACCCCAGATTCCCATACTGCTGAGGATTTCATAGATTCCCTATGAGGTGTCCTGAACGTATTTCTAAAAGAATCTCTGAAGGAATTATTGCGATAAATATGGGAAAATTCTCATCGAAGATACTGTGAATGAATATCTAAAGAACCTGTAGAGAAGTCGCTTAAAAGGTTCTCATCCTTGGATCATTAAGGATGTATACCAGGATTATCTACAAAAATTCTTCCACGAAGCCCTTGCTGAAACTTTATTATACTTTATTACCTAAAATATTTTTCCATAAATTTGTCTTGAAACACTTTTAGGAAGGCTACTCGAAAATCAGAATCCCAGGATCATAATCCTGACACATGATTCCAGTGTGTTATTCATCGTAGAAAAATACACCATGATGTGAAATCATCAGAAACCCTGTGGGCAGCAGCAAAAAATATCAATAAATTACTCTCAACAGCTCGAAGGTGGATTCCATCTCCACAACGTGTGATGTAAATATGAAGAAGGTTTCTTAAATCATCCCAAAGCGTCTAAACGCCCTAAAAACCCATCCTTTTGTTTGCCAGCGATAACAATCCATTTGTTTACCAAACAATACGAAATTATCCCCAAACAACGCCTACCCGTCATTCAGGGCTAGCGGTAAGCGGTAACATACGTAGCATTTTCCGCCGTGTAAGCCAAACAGAAAATTCAGTGTCAACAATCAGATTCGATGACGGAGCGATCTCTAGGGCCAGGGCCAATAATGGTTTGCAAAGGGTAGGTGTGTTCTTCTCCTCCAAAACGTCTTGTATGCACTTGAAGATACACCCATCCATGCGTGTAATTTGACAATGCGCATCGAGCTCCCCAATCTGAACCGAACGTCGTAGTCTGGAACCGGGGTGGTCCTCATCCATGTCCATTCACATGTATTGCGTATCGCCCCTCTACTGCAAATGAAAGATGTGATCATTGTTCTACCCAGAGATCGTCCAGGCACGAAGCCCGATCGCAAGTCGTCAAACTGCAGAAGGCGTTGGAGCAAACAGTGAAAGGGAAACCAAAAAAAAAACTTACGCCTTTTCCCGATTTGTGTCGCTGGACGCGCGTGCTTTTGATCACGAGAGCCCCTCCAAAGGCAACACGAGCAAGAATATTCGAAGAAGGAGCCAAAGAACAACAAACTTTTGTTAGATAACAAATCATACCCCGATGCGGATTGGGCGAGAAACTTCCGAAAGAAGATTGAGGGGAGATGTTGGTCGATGCTGAACACGCGCGGTGAATGTGTTGTGGACGAAAGAGAAACACCCGTCGCGATTGGTCGCAGTCCAGCTCGGAGGAAGGTGTCCAATCATGCGTGATTCTGAGCTGGTGGTTCTCAGACCGATTCATTTTGATTTGAAGATATGATTCATCGTAAAATTTCTAATAGTTGTAACATTTTCGATGATCAATGAGCGTTCTACTTTCGATTTTCTTATTGACAAGACGAAGTTTTCTCATAGATAACTCAGATAATCAGCATACCCAAACCCGGTATAACTTCGCCCGAGTTTGGAAACAGCGCGCTTTGACGACGAAGTACTCACTGTAAACCCTTTCCACTAAATGCAACTACAGTCAGAGAAGCAATCATGAGACTGTTTTTGATGCTCGCTCCTAGAAAAGAACATTATGCTGACAGATCCGGTTGGAAACCCCTGTCCTAATCCATGTGAGAAATGAAAGTCTTATTGAAACAACAATCGGCAAGAAGAAGCTAATATAACATTCCCGGCTGGCTATGTGACACCACTCGAGAAGAACGGGAACGTTTAGTAAATTCATTCATAAATAAAGATATTTCAGGAATGTGTTTGCGTCGCAACTCGGGGCGAGCTCTTTATAAACATTAAAACTTGATCCACGCGAGTCGAGGCCGGAGTCCGGTAACACGATAACAGCCCGAGAGCCGTCTATGACTAAGCGCGATTGATCAAACACATCAAGGACACCGAGAATGTTCCTTTGTTCTTGATGCTAATCGTACCACGAGCTGCTTCTGGTGCTGCTGCTGCGTCTTCTCTGCTACAGTTGCTTCCGTAGCCACCCTCATCCGCCTTCACCACCACCCTCTTCCTGTTCCCAACCGGTTTCTTCGGCTGAATGCGGTCACAGAAGCCGGTTTCATGGATCTCCGAGCGGGGGCAGTAAGTCGAGGGGGTGACGGCCTGTCCATAATGATCGCACTACACTTCGGTCGCCCACTGACTGGAGACGGAAGTTTATGTTCTGCCACCCCTCCCACTTGGTGGTCAAAAAAGGAGATATGTTTCCATATCATCGTCGCAGTTTTCTGCGTTTTTTTTGTGCTGAATTCATGCGGGATGCGGTTGATTCTGTTGTAAGACTTCCAATTCCCAGCAACTTCTCCCGGAGCGGAGAGACTGTCCCAAAGAGATAAGAAGATACTTTTTGCCTTCACTGCACAATGGTCCGGAAAGCAGATTTACGAGGAAAGGTAGTACAATTTTAGACAAAAACTTTCTTCTAAAGAGCTAGTAATATTAATAACGCCCTTTGTTTGGTGTTGTTTGAAATAATATAATAATAATATTTCCATATGAATGAAACAGTCAACTTTCTCATTCATAGAATTCATGAATACAAGCATTGCATACCAAAGTTGTGAACCATTAAAGGTTAGGCAACTTTGCCAAAAAAGGTTTTTTATAGCTATAGATTTAAGAGCTTGTTTTTCTTATATTTACCATAGAGTGGTTTATCCAAGGTTCCATTGAAAAAGTATTGGACAAACAGGAAAAAAGGTTGATAGACATATCTTAAAGAACATCACTAAAGATCTTTTAAGAACACTTATGTATTGTCGGAACTAAAAAGTTTTCACGAAGTAATTCCTTAGACCAGGTCTTAGTG
The DNA here is from genome assembly GCF_002204515.2 of Aedes aegypti. Taxonomy (NCBI): domain Eukaryota; kingdom Metazoa; phylum Arthropoda; class Insecta; order Diptera; family Culicidae; genus Aedes; species Aedes aegypti. The sequence goes on along the minus strand of NC_035109.1, from coordinate 221,859,023 downwards.
ATTTTAGATATATCATTTCAATTCTCTTGACAAAAATCACTTTTGAATTGGCTTTTTTAATTCAATGTAGAAAACAATTGGTACAATTAAACCCTTCTAGTGAACACAGGGACGAATTGGATCAGGTTGGTATCAATAGAAATTCTTTTCAAAGATGCTGAATGTCTTGTTGGAATCACAGCCATTCCATGTTTAGTATTTATGTTTCTCATGATGATTTTAAACTATAATATTTTCAATATGGTAATTTTTGCATGAAATTTTATTAGTTTTTAAACGTGATAGCAATATTTTTTGAAAAAAAAAAATAGTATGAAACAATCCGTTAAGTGTTATCAGAAGGCCGGCTCCAACAAATCAGTTTCAGTATCACCAGGGGCCCAGATAGCCGTAACGGAAAACGCGCAAGCTATTCAGCAAAGACCAAGCTGAGGGTCGTGGGTTCGAATCCCACCGGTCGAGGATCTTTCCGGGTTGGAAATTTTCTAGACATCCCAGGGCATAGAGTATCTTCGTACCTGCCACACGATATACACATGCAAAAAATGGTCAATTGGCATAAGAAAGCTCTCAGTTAATAACTGTGGAAGTGCTCATAAGAACACTAAGCTGAGAAGCAGGCTTTGTCCAGTTGGGTCGTAATGCCAGAAGAGAAGAGAAGATCACCATGAATCCGCCAAATAAAATTCTTAATCTTAAAAATTCTGACCAGAATCTCATAAGCAAATCACAGAGGTTCCAAATATATTTTCCAAAAATATCATTCCACTCTGGTTTTACTGCTGGGATTTCGCTACACAGCTAAAAAAATGTTGTAATTTTAGTTAATTTTCATGCACATATTTGGAGCATACAAAATAACCTAAATTTCAACGACCCAATCCATTATTTTTTCAATCGAATTCACTTTAAATTTACACGATATGTAATATTCAACCATTTTAGTTGAAATTGAATGTATATTCATTTAAATTATCATGATGCTGTAACAACACACGAATTTGATTTATTTTTACAGTAGACTTAAGTTTACATCACATTGAAACTAAATATTTTTTTTCTGTGTAGGAATATCAATAAAATAAGCCTTTCTTTTAACAATCTACTAACACACTTGAAAGTGATCAGAACTTTCAAGTACAGTGAGAGTCTGAAATCCGTGCAACTCAAATAGTAGACGTTTTGTATGAAGTGGATGGATTTGCATTTATTTCTTAATGTACTGATTTCAATCCCGCACGGTTATTGGTCAATTATTGCATTGATTCTCGTTACGATTACTGCAAAAAATATTTAGCATCATGGAAAGTATGTCCAGTAATATTTCAGTGATAGTAACCGTGATTTTAACCCGGACAGGTAAGATCATAACAGATCTCATAAAAATTTGTTATGAATCTTTGGAATAAATCAATCAAACATCTCATCTAAGAACCTGTTCAGGAATCCTTAAGTACAGCTTCCTGTGCTCTACAATTTCCCTGATATTTCCCAGTCATTTGGATTTTTTGGGGTTTCTCCACTTTTTCAGAAGGAATGGACAACAATCTGATCATAATTAAACTGGTTTTCTGGCTCCAGCGTTTTCAATTCTAATATCCCCATCAAAGTATCCCGCTACTCTATGTACCATATATAGAGCTTTGTAAAACGTGTTTTAATAGTTATTTAATAGTTTTTGACGTTTTTCTTGTAAAAAATGTCTACCCGTGAAGCGTGTAACTTGATAATTTTTTTGGAGGGATATTTGACTATTTCCTGCACCAAAGATTTCAATTTTATATTTATAGAACAAATTCTGGTACACAGTATTGGATTACAGTTAGAAGATTACATTACGATTAATTGAATAGCCTAGTTTTTTTCATATATCGAAAGTCAATTTCAGTTCTGGGGTAGCTTTGATAATGGATATGTATGTAACCCATGAAAATCCACAACCCAAGCTACTGTTTGTATTATTGCATTGGATCTGGATTGGATAAATGTTGATAGTAAACGTGGCATAGAATTTGTTAATTAACCTCTCTACCGGCAGCTTCATTTTAACCACAAAGAAATATTCAAACAGCGATAACTTTTTTGTTTTCGATATTTTTGCACATTTTTTGCAAATGCCCTTAAAAAGCTCCATTATTTTAAAGAATATGCGTCGATATTGATTATTGGGCACTGATTCTTGAGATATTCAGAATTTTTTGGGGGAACGACTTTTTGCCATAAATTACGTAAATATCTCCGTTATTCGCTGTTCGAAACAATACTTCAACTTTTTTAAGTAATGAACATTTTTGTTTCTGATACCAATCTGGCGAATAAAAATGTGGAAAACTTCAAAAAACATCATTTTGTAATTTTCAGATTTCATGGGAGAAAATTCAACCGATTTGTAAAGGACCTCCTAATAACTTGAAATTGTACGGCTAATTTTTTTTGTTGATGAATTGAATAAAAACAAAATGACGGTCAAAAAAGTTTTATATGGAGAATGTCAGTCCCCCAAGAAACATCTTATTATCTTCAGAACCATATGACCAATGATCAATATTGATACAGATCCTGAAAATAGACGAGTTTTTTTTAAGTTTGTGAAAAAATGCTGCAAAAATTTCGAAAAACAAAAAAGTTATTTCAGACACGAATGCCATGACAAATGGTAAAGTGTCTTAAATAAAACATAAAAAAAAAAGTTATCGCTGTTTGAATATTTTTGTGGTGAAAAATTAAGCTGGCAGTAGAGAAGGTAGAATAAAATTTATTTTTGAATAGATATCGATTAATTCTTACATTTCGACATTGATTTCAACATAAATCAATCGGTTTTCTGAAAATAAGTATGTTTAGACAAATTGAATCTATACGTAAAGTATATATAGCGTTTTATAGCTCTAGGCGTTTAACGTTATAAGGAGATTTCTGACTTAAATACAAATATGAAATTTCAAAGTTGTCAAGGATAAGTGTTCGTCACTTTGTACAAATTTAATGTAAAACACAATTTTGTATTAAAATGTTAGTATTAAAAAAAAGTGGATAAACCATATTTTTCGTAGACACACTAAGTTGATTGAGAAAATCTAAAATCGGTCTAATTTTTTTTTGTCAAAGTTGATCAAAATTTTACGTTTTACAACTTTTTTTAAAAGAATATGTACCATTATTTGTTCAATTAGAAAGGTGTTTATAGCATTTATGTAATTATCGTGGACAACTTTATTATCAGATTAAACTAAATGAAAAGCTACATTTTTGGAAACAGTTTTTATTTAAGGTTTCATTTCAATCTCAAAACTATAAAGTAATAAAAAACATATGGGTACATACCATACTAAATGTCCACAGCAGGTGCAATCGGCCATCATCAATTTCAACCGAATTTTGGTCAAATATTCATTAACTTGATACATACAAAAAGTCAAATTTTTATGCCAATCGGATCACCCCTCGGTCCACGTGATAGCAAATTTGACAAAAAACTCATGATTTTGCTTACATTTTTCAATGTTTATCTTCGAAACTATTTGACGCACAGAAAAATGACCTTTGGCTTCAGCACTTTTGAAGGAAAGCAATATGTTAAAAAAAATGGTTGAATGCAGTGTTACCCAATATAATTATTTTCAATTTCAAAACGACACCGTAATACAAATAAAAATCTGCTCAATCAAATAAAACAAATCTTTTTAGATAATAAAATCAAACCTAATGAAAGATTGATCAACACAGAGACGTCGCATAGCCTGATTATCAACCTGTGCACTTCTATTTAGTGTCAAATCTTAGATATCTTGGATTCAAACCATATTTTTAAGTTAATAAAAATGTGTAATGTGTAATTGTAATGTGTTGCTAACCTTTGTTTTCAATATAATTTTCTTCTAGTCTTTCAGTTGATTCGAAGCATATAAGATTCAGATGCTAATCGGGTTGTTTACTTTCATTTATCAATTCAACCAACACTTTTTCAACGTTAGAAATTAATAGTAATTTGTAAGAATATTAATATTAATAGTAATTTGTAAGAAATTAATAGTTAATTGTAAAATTGAAATGAAAAAAAAAAATCTAATTATGCGAGTCATCATTGTTGATTTATAAAGCACTGGGTTCTAGCTAATATCGTAGGTAATACAGGGCTGTGAACAGCAGCGCGAAAAACTGAATGCCAAGCTTGAAGAAACTTCCTACCGTCAGTCGCCTGAAAAATCACACCTGCACTTCACACCACAAGTGTGGTGTGGTGATGCTGAAGACACGATGGCCAAAAGAGAGCAAGAAAATGGATTCCTCTCGTGGATTGGTTTCTCTTTTGTCTCCCCATCCGCACGCTCGCACTGATCGAATTTGTTGATGTACCGTCGTAGGGGTGACAATGGGTCAAAAAGGGATATAAGCGATTTATTTATTGGAATAACTATCGTAGTTTAACTCCAATAAACTTCAAATTTGGTGTGTATGTACATTGATGGTACATTAACAACTGTTCAGAAAATTAAAGAAAAATATTCACAGCGCCACCACAAGGGAATGAAAATGACCCAATCTCACCCCATAGAGGGGGTGACATTGGTCACTGTAATTGAAATAACTTGTTTTTGATAGTATGGTTGCAAAACCATTCTCAGCTGAAAAATATTGATGAAATACGATGCAAACAAGACGAAAAGATATCTAAGATGTTTCACAAGTATGATAAACCCACTCAAAAGAACGATTATACCAATAAATTGAAGAGTTATGAGAAAAAATATGTAAATCCAACATTTATCGTCAAGTTAACATAAATTTTCTTGTTTTTTTTTTTTCCTCAAATTGTCTTCAAAGTCTCTTCCCCATTGCCATAAAGCCTATTCAGTTTCCCCAAATGTGTAGGTGAAACAGTGATTATTTTAAACCTTCGCAAATAGTTAAATATCGGTGCGACATTCCACGATCAATACATTTCAGGCAGATGTTGACGTCATAATCCCCGGTATTTCAGCGATCCAACTCATTTGTACTTCCATTAGATGTTTCTATAATTTGAAAACACTGATAAATAATTAAATTTTAAAAAAAAAACATTCATTTGATAAAATTTTACGTTGTTGCTGCGCACGAAACACAGTTGCTGGTTTGAGAAGTTGTCAAAATGCGTTGCATTGTTATTCAATGCATGGAATACTCAAGTAGATTTGTTTGATGTTTCAGAGATGCTGTATTTAGAAAGAATAAACACATCTTAATGAAAAAAGAGAACACTCGGCACCGTAAAATGTCAAAAAAGTGGACTTACAATTTCATTTACTATCGTTCTTGCTTGACCCAATCTCACCCCCATTTTTGATGTTTAAGACACCGTACCGAAAAATATGAAATTTTTGTGGAAAAATCAAATAGATTCCGGAAAATACGTGTAAAGTGTAATGAAAAGACTTTCAACCTTCTACTAATATAACGATAGAGGTTAAAGTAAATGCGTAATACTTTGCACAGAAGCAATTAAATGCTGTAATTTTTTTTCTAGTTTCAACATACAAGTTTATCGATGTACTATTTCTAAAAATGTATATTGTGATGAATTACGAGTAATAATATGTTCCTTAACATATGAATTAAAAATTTTAGTAATATCAGCGGTTTTAGTTGAAATATTTCATAAATCAGAATTTTTCCGTTTTGACCCAATCTCACCCCCTAGACCCATTGTCACCCCCATTGACGGTAGCAAAAGTGTGCACCGGCCAGAGTTGACGCTTTGGCTAATTACACAGGCATTTGTAGCACAATAAGCTTTCTACCACATGTACAGAATTACGTGTACAATACAAGGTAGCGCGTTTACCGAGATAGTGCACGCGTTGGTTTTCATCGTCACAGCAGCAAAATGTAGCGTGGAACAAAGTGTTGCGTAGCATACATCGTCTGAGCGCGTAGAGAAAATTAGTTCACTGATTGCGCGTCGCACCAATCAGCTTTTGCATTTAATTTGCATAGCAAAAATGAAACAACAAATATTTATTTTGATATGTGACAAATGCGTAGCAAGCTATCGAAAAAAGAGATAATTGAAACGGGCTTTATTTTATTCAGAAAATTATTAAATTGTACCTCAAAAGTGTAGGTGGTTATGATGGACGATTCGCCACCTGTGCAGTGCGACGCCTCTGGACCAACATAAACCTTACTTCAATATTTTTTCTAGGAATTATAGGGTTGATTGAGGTGTGATAAAAATCCGGACAATACAACTATGAATGACAAATAAGGAGCTGAATTCCAATTGTGAGATAAGTTGGGCGTTAACTGGCTAGAAAAATAGCTTAATGAATGAGATAGCGAGTTCCTTCACGCATTAAATAACATGTTTCACAAAACACCATAAATGGTTCAGAGAAGAGTAAAGTGGGGCAATAGTCCAAGTGGGATAAAGTTTCTTTTTATGAGTTCTAGCTCAATTCAAAACAAAACATATGAATGTCATGGTGGTTCGAACGTTATTCAAGTAGAAAACTTCCACCCCAAATATTATAAAAATCGATTGATTTTGTAAAAGTTATGGCTATTTTTCTACGTCAAAATTGTAATTTCGTCGAAATTTTTTTGCATGGTATCAAATAGAAATAAAATCTTATTCGACTTTTTATGTAATATGAAATAAGCACATTATATTAGAATAAGCGGTTTTATGAGCAAAAAACTATATTTGCTATGCTGTACGATATAAAAAATGAGTTCAGTAGTTCATACTTAAGCTTCTTACACAACATTTTGAACACTCAAAGTTGACATGTAGGCATAGCACCAGTGGATTGTTTAGCACCTACATTGCCAACTGTATTACTTACACTTTCAAAAAGCGTAAATATTACTATGAAAAAGAGTTTTGAGATTGGAATATGTTGAAATTGAATTACAATTGGCTGCCATTTTGTGTCGATTTGATGACATATTTCAGCGAAACATTTCAACCAAATAGTCATACAAAAACCGAGTGTTCGGAATATGAGTCTGTTCGGAATTAGAGACAAAACGGTATCTGAACTTCTAAATGCATATTTCCTCATAAATCTGCTTTCTGGGCCATAGTGCAACTGTTCCGTCTCGATTGGTTGACCGAGCTCCTGTTCATACTTTTGAGAACGAATCCAACATCATCGTTCCATTTACAAATTTGTGTGCAGAAAAGTGAAGCTGAAACGAACGAACAGTCAGTCAGTTAGTCTGGCGGCATCGTTCGTTGATTTTGGCAAATGGCCCTTGACATCGCCTTTTTTATTTTCTTTTTCTCTTCGGACCCGCGCATTCTTGAGAGTTGTATCTGCAGCATACAATTATAATTGATTCAATTGTGTTCAATTTACTTGATGGGTTTTTGGGCCGAAGTTTGAGTTGTGTTTTTATGAAAACTGAAGAATGAGTAGGATCAAATTTGTTTCGGGGGCTCGGATACCACCTTCATACAAAGCTACGATTGACCAGAAAATCTCACCACAGCTAGGAAATAACTTGCAAATGTACTTGTATGAAAAAATACCAATGAGTACTCTATTCCGTCCAGTACTGTAGATAACTACGCGGAAGTCGCTTACGACAATGATTACCCTCCTTTAACAAACCGTCAAAAGGCGTTCAACGATTCTGACAGTCCTCAGACAAACCCATTGGGAATCGCCCGGAAGCGGTTGCCATATCACACCGTCATCCGCATTTCTTTTTATTGCAACTCATTCAAATTAGAACCGCCCGGCTCCGGCAGTCAAACACAATAACTCAGTTCTAGGCTAGACACTGTTGGTCCGGCCGTCGCGACGTTTCTTCCTGAATGTGGCGAAAAATGGTCGGAGAAACAACAAACTATAGCAACAATTGGTTTCCTCCGAGTATTTCCACAAATCACCTGAGTGGAATGACAAATTAGTTGCAATTTGCGTGTTACTGCTTGGGACAATTTTAATTTGCGTATTTGTGCTGTTTAATCTTTCAGCGTGGTGATGGTGGCAAGTTATGGCAGGCGATTAGACATCTGAAGAATATGAGCAATTCTCTGAAAAAGGTTGCTATCACGATTAAAGGAAGAGTGAATCTTTGATAAGAAAATTGCTTTAGATAATTTTTTCGAGTCACAAATCGAAGCAGCTTCTAGCCCATCTTCTTCGATTTGAGTGAGAAAGCAAAGGGTTCCGCCAATCACGGTTTTTTTCCGATTTTGGGGGATTTAGGCAGGAGATCTTGAACTCCATTAGGGGAATCAAGGTTTCCCTCCAAAGAAAAGAGACTGTCGCATTTTGCCGGAAACTCTTAAAGATCGCTAACTTCTTCCAAACATCTTGAAGAGAAGAAGCACATTTTTTACTTATGGCGACAAAATTAAGCGTTTGTTCAAAGTCGTCTTGAAAGGTCTCTCAAGTGACTATAAGTCACCTGATCAGATCAAAAATGAAATAAATGATTTACTTGGATTTTCCCCAGTCCAAGTAATCATTATGAAAAAGAGAACCCAATCTTTCATTGTTCGGAGAGGGATTTCTCAAGAATATTATTTTGTTAACTTTAACAAAAGAGATCTAAATAATATTAAAGCTTTAGAAAAAGCTAGACTTATGTTCGATGTCCGTGTGACATGGGAACATTTCCAGATACCTGGAGGAAATTTCCAGAGCCCCACTCAGTGCCGTCGGTGCCAAAAGTGGGGTCATGGTACAAAACATTGCCGCATGGATGCTAAATGCATGATTTGCGGAGGTTCTTCTCACGCTAAGGACGCCTGTCCAGTGAAGGAAGATACCATCAAGTTTATATGCTCGAATTGCGGGGGTAATCATAAGTGAAATTTTTGGGCTTGCCCTTCGCGAATGAGAGTCGTCGAGGCTCGTGCCAGGCAGATGAACGTGACGTTTTTCGTTCCCGGATTTCTCCTGGTAGAATCTCCAATAATGTTCATTTCTCAGTTAACGATTGCTTGCTTAATGTTCATACCCATCAGGTATTCATTTCCTCCATCAGTAAACTTTTTGAAAAGGTCATTTTGAGCAGAATGATGGCCCACATCAACGAAAATTCAATGTTTGCCAATGAACAGTTCCGCCATGGACATTCGACCACTCATCAACTTTTACGTGTAACAAATTGGATCCTTTCCTACAAATCTGAAGGCTAATCAACTGGTCTTGCTCTTTTAGGCATAGAAAAAGCATTCGACAGTGTTTGGCATGAAGGTTTGAATGTAAAATTAAAAAACTTTAATTTTCCAACATACATTGTTAGAATAATTCAAAGTTATCTGTCAAATCGTGCACTTCAGGTTAGTTATCAGAACTCAAGGTCTGAAAGACTTCCTGTAAGAGCTGGTGTTCCCCAAGGCAGCATTTTGGGACCGCCAAAGGACGAAGCCTGCGTGTCATCTGTAGTCGATTGCATAAAAGTTTGGATATTTTCTCTTCATATTTGCTAAAAAGGAAGATTTCTCCTAATGAGCTTGAGCTTGATTGGCCGCCCGTGGATGCTACTCCAGTATCACCAGATCAGCTGCACTTACACAAGGAACCAACCGAATGACTGCTTGGGACTAACAGACACCCTCAGTGTATAAGTGCTGGTGGTCTTCTATTTTTAGGCAACAATGGCGCCTGCCACGTCAGAATGCAGACCAATGTGGGGAAGGGGGAGGAATTGATGATGCATTATACTGGCACCCCACGTAGACCGTATATACCACTGCATCTAAGCCAGTTCATGCGGGAGTGTATGGATTGGGGGAAAGGCATGGCAGAGAGGTTTGCTTTTGTGGTTAGCAGACTGCCTATGTATCAGGCGTAAGGAAAGGTATGCTTGTGGAAGAATGGAAGCGTTAGGGAAACGGTTTCTTGTCCGTCTCTGGTTCTAGCGTTTGCTATGAACGAATAGTTTGAGTGTGGTAGATTTAGAATGGAAGATAGATGCAAGTTAGAGATATTGCTGTGGTTTTGATCACCGTTCTCTTAATCGTTTCCACTTCATTGGTATTTTTCGGTTCTTAGAATTAAGTATACCGCCGAGACGGACGAACGGTCGGCGGAATTTTTTCTGAAGATGACCGAAATAAAGAAGGTTGAAACGTAAAATTTCTATACCAGAAATCATTACCCGTCACCGAAAAATACCAATGAAGTGGAAACGAAGTTAGAGATATACAACTACAAAGTACGAGGAAAGGGACGGGCCTGGGATTGAACCCATGACCTTCTGCTTATGAAGCAGAAGCGGTAGCCATCAGACCGCCAACCCCGTCATAAAAAAGAAAGATTTTTCCTAATGCTTCCAAAACTCAACTAATAATATTCCCACATAAACCAAAAACTCCTTATTTGAAACATTCAAGTAGTACATGTTGTTACGATGGTCAAATGAAGTTAAGTACCTAGGGCTCATGATAGATGAAAAATCAACAAATTTTCAGGCCAGCCATGGTGTATGCTGTACCAATATGGATTAGCTGTTGTAATACCAGGAAGAAAGCTCTGCAGAGAATTCAAAATAAAATTTTGAACATGATTATCTCTGTTATATAGCCAATGGCGGCCTAATCTAAGCGAAAACAACTCCTCAATCAAAGTTATTTGCTGATTTCAATCATTGAATGCAGAGTTGATAAGATGACGGAGCACATTTTAGCGCATGCATTTGATAGCTTATGGCCTATTTCAATTAAGCTTATTAAGCAAGCAAAATCAACATTCACCAACACTGACCGCAGCCCTTTTGTTTTCTAACGCGATCTGGCTAGAACGCTTGGGACAAGACACAATCAATTCGATTAACATTCCGCATAAATCATCCATAAATTACAACATTGACAGCATCTGTCAAGGACAGTTCCCTCCCACCAACCGGCTTCGTGTGCTGTGCCGGCTAGGACTTCGGGAAACGTGAGTGATGGGTCGACAGAGGGCCACCCCTTAAGTTGCTCCTAAGCCCACAAGAAGGGACGCACAAGTCGATCTCATTAATTAAATGCTGCCACGGTGCAAATCTGCTTCATATGGATAATGAACACCGCGGAGTCATTTTATTCACCCCGAGGAGGAATGAATAACTCATACTTATCTATGCAGACCATATGTGAGTATCATACAATCATGTATTCAGTAGTCCAGGTATTGTCCAACCTCAATTTGGTATTACCAATAATAATATTTTCATTGCTTGAAACAACAAAAAAATGAAAAGCTATTGGAAACCGCTTGAGGTATTGAAGTGCCATTGAAAAAATTATCTTTTACAAGAAAATTCATCATGTATTACAGAGATAGGGCTCTTTCATACCTTATTCAGAAAGTGAGTATTGAAAATTATCTGCTATGGAATACCTTAGTTTGGTATTTTGCAGCAATTTTCTTCTGCTCGAGTACTTCTAACACACCCGGCCATACTTTATGTGTTATGATAATGCACTGCCAACGGCGGACGCGGCTAACTATTCTTAGCGATGACTCAATCTCGTCGGAATCGTGCTGCGTTTCACGTTGCAACATGCGGAAATGTTTGTATGCAAAGCTTATCAGCAGCGGCGGTGTCTGGGCGGGAAAGTAACACTATGGATTTTTGATTGATGCATTCTAAATAAATCAATTGCTATCACTTTCGAGGCGTCAGATATGCGGTGAGCGATAGTTCATATAGAATTTTGAAATATATAAAAGTACTATAATACTTTAACGAACCTTTTAACAAACAATTTGATTAGATTTTAAGTGTTTTAACTTTTGATAAAATACAAACCCTTTTTTCATTGTTACCGATAGTTTTGGTTTTTTCATTCAGTGGACTTCAGACATACCTGAAAATATAGAAAGAAAAGAAAACATTAATGATACAAATATTAAAAAAGTGGTTGCGAATCTCAATTTAAAAAACCTAAAGTTCTTTTTAATATAATTACCCGACCAGACAGAAGAAACAAGGTTATAACAAAATGTGTTCCCCTGATATGATTTTTTTATATCATCAGTTGTTATAAAACATGTACCGTTAGTAGTTAAAATAACGAAAATTCTAACAAAATTTGCACCAAATTAGACTCAAATATGACAAACCATGTTACAATTATATCAAAATTATTACAGAATGTGTTGTAAGGATGTTACAAAATAACAAAATTATTGCAAACTATGTTACTGTTAATGACATCGGATGTTATTTGCAGCAAACTTATAAATGCGATGTCAAAAATATAACAAATGTTGTTATAAATTTGTTACTATAAATAAAACAAGTTGAGAACAAAGCCATCTTAATAACAAAATTGTATCAACTTCTATTATTTTTAACTGCTACTGATAGAAATGTGTTATAATCTTGTTGTGTGGTTCTGGTCGGGTAGCTCCAAGCCTTTAGTAAGTTTTCAGCTATGTTAGGCTAACCTATAGAAACTAATTCGGGATTGTGAACCATTTTGTTATATTTATCCGATTGAAATATCGTCATTTAAGATCCATTTCTCTATATGCTGAAAACAATGCAATCTACGAGTCTATTTTATCGATTTTCGCTTTCTAAAACTATCATCAATTGAAATCAGAGTCATAGTTCTACCGCATGCACTGCTTTTCAATATGTGACATATTTTAACTAACTGATTGTTGGAAAACAAGTGCGACGCTACTTTTTATCGAAATTGATTTCAATGATAAAATATAAAATAAAAATCGTCAGATCCTTTTTTAAAGAGAAATTGATTCATTTGGCGTTGCAATTAATATAGAGCTTGTACTTCATTTAATTATTTATATTTAATCTAAGGATGTCCAAAATTGATGCTTTTACCCTATTGGAACACTCTTTACTTACTTTACCTCTACCTTCTAACTCCTCACTCGATGCCGTGTGCAATAATCTTGAGAAACATACTTCAACTTTTAACAAATATCTTGTGTCTGTGTATCGACATCTACACTTAGTAAGCGACGGTACGGTCCGTTGACCCAATGGTCAGCTTACCTATAATCCCAAATTCTAGCCAACTGAATGGAATTTACTGTTATTCAACCGCCATTTTTGCCGCCACCATCACTGGATTATGCTATCCAAATAAACGAACGATTATCGAACATCCTAACCAGAAAACGTACATGCGCGCCTTCGTCATTCAGCGGTTGGTTGACAAAACATTTTAGGAATGTCATTTGACTGGTTTTTCAACCACCAAAAAACAAAAATTCAAAACCAGCGACAATGGCATACAGACCCACACGGTGACTCCCATCGTATCGTAGCCCCCAACGGCCAACAGCAGGGGCCAATGCACCGACGACGACATAATACCGACGGACGGCAGCGCCAAAAATTCCATTCATTCTTCCTTTTTCGAATCGAAGAAATACACGCGCGCGAGCTTTATCCGAATCCGAAGATGTGGACGGCAGGTTAATTCGAGGGGTCTTTATGGCGACGACGCGGCATTTGACGCGCTTTGGTGCTGTCACTTTCATTTTTGGCCGTCGCAGTCCGAATCGAATCGAACTGTTATAGGTACGAAGCGCTGCACATTGGTACCGCTCGTACCAAAAAATCGACAAAATAAATTGTGTTGTTTTTCACTCCAATATGTTTTTGTGAACCAATTAGGATCTCAAGAATGTAGACACATTAATAGTATACACGTTTCTGTTGGATATTTATAGTAAAGCCGTAATGTGGAGCATGGAGCAAAATTTACCCGTTTTAATAATAAATAGAAAAAATCAAGTGATTTCGTCTTTTTTTAATGGTTATCAAGCAAATTTTCAAACAAATTTATGTACCGTATTGCGGAGTCAAATTGATCACTGACAAGTTTGATCACTGCTGTACCAAATAGCATTTTCCCAAAGATGCTAAAAATCACAGACATTCCATGATTGTTAGTTCATAAATGTCTAATAATGTTTTTTCAATGTGCTCAGTTTTGCATAGAAATATTCACTGTCTTTTAGGAAAAGTTAGTACTAAACAATCCACTGGTGCTAAGTCTACATTCAAATTTTGAGTGTTCGGAATGTGGCGTAAGCTTAAATGTGATTCACTGAATCCATTTTTGAAATCATACAGCTTAACAAGCAGAGCTTTTTAATTATAAAACCGTTTATTCTTAACCCTCTAATACCCAAATTTTTATTTTCGATCTGAATATCATTTTTATTTAACTAAAATACTTCTCAATCGATCATGTTTTGGGAAATGTTTTATTTTTATTCGCAAATCTATGATTTTTGGTTTTTGATTTTTATAATTTTTATTTTTGAACATCTCATATTTTCAAGCCTCTGATGATAAAGTGGCTGATTTTTGGCAATAATAAAAATTCAAGTTTTTACGGTACTTTTAAAAATAATAAATTTGTAATCTTCTGTGATAGATGATAGTAGAAAAATATAAATGGTATGATTTTTTATATTACATGTTAAATGAACCCTAGGCATTTGCAGGTTATATAAGAATACAATTTTTATATGGTATATAGTATACCGAAAGTTTTATAACAATATATACTTCCTAGTTTTATCTGGTATGGATTTGTATTGTAAACAAAACATTACAACAATGTTTAAGGTGATAAATTATGGTTTCTTTGTGAAAAATAAGGAAAAACTACTAATTGCACACTTCACTTCACTTTTGCAAGAAGAAAAACTAAATTCTAAAAATCACTAGTAAGGCGAGCAAATACCTTTAAACTTTAATGTGTTGCTTGTTTTCCTCTTATAAGCAGGTGAAATCAACTCACCTGAGAAAAATATGAACTGCTACGGCAAATTAAATATAATATGTTGTTAAAAAAATGTTAATAAAATCTTAAATTTGTTTTACCAAATTAGGATGATAGTGTTTTCTAATAATACAGAACACCTAGATATGAGAAATAAACGTAATGTTTGGAATGATACTAATAAAGAAATAAAAAAAATAAATAAAAAAAAAATAAAAAAGATGTGTTGCTTACAGTGCTGTTTTGAACAATAGCAGCGCATGTCAATTTTCATACAAAATGCTCAGCTTTGGCATGCTCTTGTTCTTTTCAAGCAATCGAGCTGAAATTGTCTCTATAGAACTGTAACTCTATAGAACTGTAAATTCTGTAACCAAAATAATTCATATTTTTCTGAGTCGCTGCCGAAAAGTGAGATATTAGATAAAATTGTTCGAAAAAATAGCAGTTTTAAAAATTAAAATTTCAGCTTTGCATTGAGTTTTTAAATTTTATATCACTTATTATTTGAACAACCTCCAACTAATTAACAATCGTACACCCAAATCAAAACTGTTAAAAATATTTGTATAAGAAAATAAATAAAATGAAAAAAATGCTTTTTTGTTTTCGAAAAACTGCACTTTGTATCTCACTTTCCGGCAGGGGCTCATCCGAACATGTTCATTGGTTTGATGCAATTAGATTTAAGTCGAAATAACAGCATGTCATCGCTTTGAGTTTAGATTTACGGTAAAAAATGGTCTTTTCTAGTTTTTTTTAAGTAGAATAAATTATGAGTGCTACCTAATATTTCTATTTCTCAAACATCTGAAAGCATATCAATGTCAAGAAACATTTCCTTGGAATTTGTTTTACAGGCAGGTTAAAACCTTGATTTTTTCGTAGCTCTTTCTTTAGTTTAAGGTGAAACAGTTTTGAATCAACTTCTAAGATTGCACTAAAACTTCAAAGGCACAAATCTCACAAAGAAAGCAGCCAACAACCGTGCACTTTTTATTTTGGCTTTGTGCACTAGCAGAAAGCTTAAAATAAGAAGATCAGAAACGTTTGCTAACTATTTCTCCAGTTTTGTGCCTTTGAAATCGTGAGTAGAGGCACAAGTCAGCCATTGTGCCGGCCATCTTTGGATTCTGAGATGTTTCACCTTAAACAAACAGGGTACTATGGGCCAGGGACGCTATCTGGCGAGACAATATTAATAACTCGATAACGAAGCAATTCCGGCATTTGGTGTTTTCGGCAATTTTTTTTTGTAACAACGAGGACCATCTATTGACATAAACGGATAGTTCGTAAATCATCCGCACACAATCTAACTTTTTACTGTGATGTACTACAGACTTGGCATATTTGGCAAACTTGTTCATTTTGATGAAATAAACAAATCTCTCAAAATTCCACATCGAGTTGTCGGCAAAATAGAACCAAATTAGTGAAAAAACGTTTTTTCACCGAATTTGATATTTTTCTTAAGTATCATATCTTATAATATTTTTTGCTGATAAAAATATAACAAACACAGTCCTATGGAAAAAAATATTTTTTTTTCTATCTTTATTAACGAGATTTTTAGCCCTGGGCTAGTTCATTACGAGACCAACGGCTTTACTTCCCTTCCGAAGGAAGACGTCACTGAAATTTTTAGTGACTATCTCGGGGATGGGATTCGATCCCAGGTCCTCGGCGTGAGAGGCGTGTTTTCTAACCACAACACCGGGTCCGAATTAATACGACGCAAAAAAATAAGAAATAATGAAAAAAACACTTTAAAAATAGAGCAATTTTGAAACCTTTATATCTTCAAAAGCGCAAAAATTCGCAAGCTCAATTTTTCCGGGAACATAGAACAACACTAGATGCCCAGGCTGTCTTGGTAGTGTCATTCTCAAAACACACCCAAGCCGTTCCCATAGGGGACGTTAGCCACAAGGAAGGACGTTTCATGTAATACTGTTTCATATGGTATGCCCTCTTCAACATCTAATCCAATTTCTCTCGCCGTTCCCTTACGGTACCTATCCATCTAGTATTCATTGCTTCCATCTCCATGCTCCCTCTTATTTCGAGCAAAATAGACCGATATGCCGATAAACAAATTCAAAATTTATTATTTTCTAAATTTTAATACGTCGTATTATTTAAAATTTCCCTCCAAAGTTTGTGTTTGTTATATTTTTGTCAGCAAGAAAAATATCAAATACGGTAAAATACATTTTTTCACTAATTTGGTCCTATTTTGCCAATAACTCGAAAATCAGTAGGCTGTGGAATTTTGACGTCTTCGAGAGAGTTGTTTATTTTATCAAAAAGAAAAACTTTGCCGAACATGCCAAGTCTCTAGAATGTTAAAGTAAAATATTAGATTGTAGCACCACCTATGATTTATGAACTATCTGTTTATGTCAGTAGATGGTCCTCGTTGTTACAAAAAACTTTGCCGAATACACCAAATGCCGGAAATGCTTCGTGACCGAGTTATTAATTTTGTTCCGCCAGATTGCGTCTCTGGCCCATAGTGCAGTATATTGCATTGACGTGTTGATCAATGTTTTGTCGAAAAAAAAAATACATATCATCACCATGAATTTTAATTTACAGCGAAATGAACTAAAACAAACATTAGTTCTTATTTAAAAGAAATTTTGAATGCTTAAAAATCATATTCTGCTAAAACATATTCACTTTACTGCTATCATCAAATTTATTTTAAAAAAATTGAATGTTATCGCTAGCTTGAATTTACGAGCAACAATTCAAAACAATGAAGTTTTTCCAAATTTGTTCGCAAAATACATTTTGGGAAGAAAAATGAAATTTTTATTTCACATGTTGCTTGAAGTTAAGCAAATTAATGCCAAAAATTATATGTCATGACTTTTATTGACGTTGAAGTTCCTTGTAGTTTTTTAAGCAACATAAATTTTAAGTGTAATCAAACATTTATCTTCCTGCTCAAATATACACACTCCGAAAAAATCATGCGATTTTACGTCTTTTGGATGCACATAAAAGAAGTGAATTTGTGTCACATTTTAAATACGATGGTGTCTGATCCGGGGGCCCAGATAGCCGTAGTGGTAAACGCGCAGCTATTCAGCAATACCAAGCTGAGGGTCATGGGTTCGAATCCCACCGGTCGAGGATCTTTTCGGGTTGGAAATTTTCTCGACTTCCCAGGGCATAGAGTATCTTCGTACCTGCCACACGATATACGCATGCAAAAATCTGGACAAACATTTGAAAAGGGCTCAAGAGGTCTTGAGCCTTTTTTCGGAAACGTTGCTGTTGAGCCCATTTTAGCCCGCCCACGTAAACTAACACCACTATCAAGAAGATTAGTGTTAGCTCTTCCTGATAGTGGTATTGGTGAGTGTGATCGAGTTGAATTGAGCCCCACAGCGTCTTGCAAAGCCATTGTTTACCAATGTCGATGTGCCCTTTTGAAATGTTTGTCCAGAAATGGTAATTGGCATAGTAAGCTCTCAGTTAATAACTGTGGAAGTGCTCATAAGAACACTGAGCTGACGTAACGCCAGAAAGAAGGTGTCTGATTCGGGAAATGTCAATCATAGCGGCATCGTTTTCATGTTCTTCATCATGTAAAATTACATTTTTCTTTCAATACATCTTTCAGAACCCTTCTTTACGTAATTTCATCACTTACATCATGTGTCATTCAGTCATAATGTGAATTACGAGAGATTTTCATTATTTTTAAGAGTGTAATCACTGTTCTTGTACAATCAAATTTATTTCTTAAACAACATGTCATTGCTTTAAAACTCGATTTATGGGCAAAAAGTTATGAAAAATAAGTTTTCTTATGCTTTTTCAGCAAAAGAAGTTTTGCGTTTTTTCCCAAACTTGCTCACTGAATTTATACAACTGAGATCATACCGAAATATATAGTCTATTGCTTTATACATGGATTTACTGGCAGAAAGGTTAAACATAGATGTTTCTGGTAGGTTTTAGAGTAAACAAAATTTTGAATGTAATCGAAAATTGCACGAATATACTGGATTTGTACACGCAAATTTTCACCAAAAAAGTTGGTTTTTCTTGTTCTTCTTGGTATTCACGTCTTCACTGGGACAGAGCCTGCTTCTCAGCGTAGTATTCTTATGAGCACTTCCACAGTTATTAACTGAGAGCTTTCTTTGCCAAAGTTGCCATTTTCGCATTCGTATATCGTGTGGCAGGTACGATGATACTCTATGCCCAGAGAAGTCAAGGAAATTTCATTTACGAAAAGATTCTAACCACTCGGCTAAAAAAGGCCCACAAAAAAATGTTGGTTATCATCGTTATGAAGTTTGATTAACAAGCAAATAGTTTGAAAACCCAAAATGTCTCGTAGTTTTTTGAGCAAAACTGATTTTAAATGTTATATTTTTTTCTATTTCTATTCAAAAATGTTCACTGGACTACTGCAATCAACTTAATGTCAATGCAACTTCATGTCATCGTTTTGTTCAACAGTTTAAAATAATGAGTATTAATTTTTTTAGTGAAGTTTTTTTTTCTGGTGGAATAAAGTACGTAGTCTTATTATATACAGTAATAGGACAGTAAAAAAAACCTTTTCAACATACAAGTTTCGCAATGCTTTTCAATAAAATATGCGATTACTTAGAGCATTCTAAAAAAGGAAAAAGGCATATTCACAATGTCACTATTTGTTGCACATAGGCTTTTAAATAAACTCTCCCTCTTTTATATGTGAAGAAATTCTGATATATATTTTTTTGAACGATATCATTGACAACAATCTCTCAGGTATTTTTGATTGTCAAATCTTAATTGGTTCAACAATTTTTGTTGGTACTTTTCATCAAATATTCTATAAGATGACTTATGACCGCTTCGTAGAACAAATGAAACCACTGTGCGCTGCTGATACAAACATTTGTTGCCTCTTGGAATTAATTTCTTCGGCTTTCTTCAGGCCCCCAAAAGCGCGCCTATTCGATACGCGTGTCTTGCATCTTTAAACGCGAGGACCGGTTTCTTACTTTTTATTCAAATGGGGAGGCCTATTAAGATGGTTCAAATTTCATAATCCGAGAAAACATTTGCATAATTGAGTGAACATTTTTCTTTCTGGTGCTGTTGTCGGTCAGCGGTATTACCGAGTGGAGAGCATTGTCTTCTACACAGGTGCGTGTTGAATATTCGCGTGCCAAAAACTCCTTTGGCATTAATATCAACGGTAGCTGACTCCCTAACACTCGAATGACCAAACCATCACCACTGCGAACCGGCTCGATGACGTCCAAATGTGATAAGAAATGTTTCCTCCGTGTAAACAGTTGTGCTGCATTGAAATGGATTTGTTTCAGTTACTATCTAACAAGACCTCATCGGAACGGAACAGGTCACGCTATTCTTAAGTTCGTCCGTCGACGTGTGTTTATCAGATGTTTGTACAACAACACTCTGCTCACATTGTTGGTGTGAACTGACAACCGTTCATTTAGCCGTATACATTCCTTTAGGGCACAATTATACGTCAAACGGTTAGTATGGAGATCGATCGATGTGTTTTACAATTTTTTATTACAATGACAATCTGATCAAAAGGTAGGCACACTTTTGTCGATAATCGAAAGAACTATGCCTGAAATTTTAACACGACTGAAATTGTTCTCTACACAGTTGATACATCTGGCAATTATTGAAACAGTTGGAAATATTATCATTTAATCATTCCAGAGAGAATAGAAATTCGTATGTACTTGACCAGAAATAACACATAAATAGCAATCGGTACTACTCCGCGATCATTTCCGGCTACAAATGGAATAAATTTGAACTCGACAAAAATAGAAACACCTGTCATCTGACCCCTACATTCCAGTCAGTGTACACTCAGCCTTAATTGTTCGATTGATTTATTCGTCAGCGGATACGACTCATCTACTGCTGCCATCTTCGCGCTCAAAACACGATCCACCGCCAAACCGAATAAACGGATATGCTCGCTTCTGCTACAACGTGTGCCCATTTACCACACCGAATAACTGGTTGTAGGACAAAAGGTCGAAGGACAGAAGGTCGAATGACAAAAGGTCGAAGGACAAAAGGTCGAATGGACAAAAGGTCGAAGGGACAAAAGGTCGAATGGACAAAAGGTCGAATGGAAAAAACGTCGAATGGAAAAAAAAGGTCGAATGGACAAAAGGTCGAATGGACAAAAGGTCGAATGGACGAAAGGTCCAAATTGTACCGTTGAAAGGATTATCGTACACTCAGTTGCTAACATTTTAATCACAAATTCCTCCCTTCTCATCTGAAGTTTTTCCTTCTTTTAAATGAGAGCTGTTCTTCAGAACTTTCGTTTGAAACAATAATTTGTATTAATGCTATTATTTCCAAACAAAAGATTCATTTTCTGAATGTCGGTTGTTATTATTTTGATACTCCAAAGCATAAAGTAATTATTATTAGCTTTTTATTTGATGCATTTTCAATAGAGATCTAGTACACGACACTGAAGACGGCCTTACAGTTGAGGTCGAAATACGCGTATCTGTCAAAGGATACAAACTCTAGTGGAATTAAATGGTATAGTACTAAATTCGGGTTTTCCATCTACTTAGAGATTTGTCCTTCTTTGAAACATTGGCTGTTCTTTTGGAGTTATACATTTTAGTGATTTTTTACTGTTGTAGACACTTGTATCGACAATTATTCCTTCTTTTATACATCGACTGTTCTTCATAGATTTCACTTTTACATCTTGCCTGTTTTTTTTTTTTTCAAATGAAATGTTGCCTTCTTCTAAATATCGGCTGTTCTCCAGTTTTACTATTTTAGGGCTATGCATTAGAGTTTTATCTGACTGTTGGTGTCGACTGATTTAAATTAGCATCAGGGAAAAATAATCATCTTTTTTCTGGAATTAGGTCCCAACTAGGGTAGAGTTTGCTTATCAGATACACTAGCATTTACTGAGAGCTTTTCTGATAATTTGATCATTTTTGTATTTGTGCATCATGCTTTTTATTATTATTTATTGATCTGCAACCCGTACCGTTAGAAGATAATTCAAAGAATGCAGGTGTGATGTCGCACCACCGACGATCTGAAATCTACCCATACTCTGAATGGAGGTTTACATAAACACACACATTACTCCTGGACTCTATTTCAGAGGGCACTTTAACATATGCAGCAGAAAAAGCCTAGGCAAACTGCTTCTCCTAGCCGCCTTGAATAATGTTACAGGGAATCAGCCTCCGCAGAGCGAACCCTCTGCTCTGCAGTCAACTCATGGCGGAACGCCATAGATGCTATAATTCCAGTATAATCTGAATGACAGACGCAGTGCATTCTAGCACTCGGCATCCCAACACATAGCACATAGAGTGGCATGCCCCTCGATGCACTTAGAGTTACATAATTACCAGGAGAACATAAATGAACTAACGAGTTCAAACCGCTTTTCAACGCATCAGAATCGTAGTGTGCTGCGCTAGGTTCACAAAAATTCTGGAAGCGCGCGCTAGGGGAGATTCAACGCATGCGCTGCTCGGTGCTACGCTCGCCATCGGTATCGAAGTTGTAAAACAACTGCACGGTAACGAAGAGTCTCAACAGTTATTTTTACCTTATTATGCAGGTGTCTAGATGGTCTACATGATACGGTCGAAGACGCGCAATCCGGAAGCTCCAATTTCGATTCTCGTTTCAAAATTTTGTCTTCACATCTATTATTGTACTGTTTTTGAACAACGCGAGTGACGATGCGCATGAGACGCATTGAAAAATTACCCTAAAAAAAGCGAGGAACACCAACATAGGTCTCAAAATGTACAGTGCACGGGTGAGCATGAAAGGAATATGGCTCTTGCACATAAGGCTACAGCACGTACACAGTAACTCTGGATGCACTACGCCCTGAAAAGTCTAACAAAATTTCACCCCGAAAAGATCGTTGACCAGCTGAAATTGAACCTCCCTCAGTATGGTCTTTCGGAAAATATGCGCGTTTTCTTCGCGTCTATTTTAGCTGTAGCGCTTGTGATAACTTGCTTTTTTATCTAAAGAGTATAGCTTTGGGTTCTTCCTAAATTGTTGTCCATTCGACCTTTTGTCCATTCGACCTTTTTTGTCATTCGACCTTTTGTCCATTCGACCTTTTGTCCCTTTTGTCCATTCGACTTTTTGACCATTCGACCTTTTGTCCATTCGACCTTTTGTCCCTTCGACCTTTTGTCCATTCGACCTTCTGTCATTCGACCTTTTGTCATTCGACCTTTTGTCCTTCGACCTTTTGTCATAGATTCCGAATAACTAATTAAATAGTCGACTGCCGGTGACAGCTTTACTCTCATGACCTACACACCTAACGGATCCTGCCACATCACAGTATCATGGCAGTAGACAATGAGCCCTCGCCGATCATAAATCAACACTTCATTATGTTTTCTGAAGCCTCGCAGCCACGAAAACCTTCCCAATCGAGCAATCGTCAACCGCGGAAGTCGACTGACAATTAGCGGGTTTCCAAAACGAGTCAATCGTCAGCTCCGAGCGACCACTGGGCATATGGAACAAAGTAGTGCATCTCCCAGAATAGATACGACACCGGAGGATTTCCTTTCCCGGCTTCATGTGTGAACTCGCTGCCGAACGGCTTATTTAGAGATCACTCGCACTGGTCGAACTATTGTTCTATTGCAGTGTTTTCCAACCGCTAACCCGCGAATCCCTAGGAAGCCGTGATGACCTCTCAGGAGGATCGTTTGAAATGAATGAGTATTTTTGGTAATTTTTGGCCCAAATATCAGGGTATTCTCAATGATGCTTCGCAAAAATCAAAATATTTCGTAATATTTTATAGAAAAATCTTTTGAAAATATTGAACAGGTCTCTGGTCGACTCTCGATGATATTCTGGATATTTTCCATTAGAGGCTTTTATCAGATTTTATTCATACCATTGCGCTGACAATGCAATGAAGGATTCATTACGAAACTATTGGCAGATACGACATCCTGATGTATTACCCTGATGGATTCTTGAGGGCTTTGTGGCATCCATCGGTTTCCAAGTAATATTTCAACGAATCACTCTTCGAATGGCTCCTAGATTTAATGAATTCCACACATAATATTATATTTATGACAAGGTTTTCGAACAAGCTCCCGTCAATTTTGATGAATTTCGAAAGACCTTCAATCGATTTTCTGTGAAAAACTTTAGTGCATTCTTGAGAAAGTCGTTTTGAGTTGTGGGGATGAGCATTCACGAATTTTTTAAGATTTTAAATGATGAATACATTTTAGTTCTTTACGAGAAACTTTTTATGACCAACAAATGGGTTTTTTAGAAGTGTTGAGATTATTTCATTTTCAGATTTGTCTTTCAAAATGGACTCCAATATCAAATTTAAAAGTTTCGAACGCCGGAACTACTTAAAAAAAATATAATAGAATTTTGAAGAAAAAAACTAATCCAGACTAAACGGCATTGACAAACTACACCATGTTCGTCCAGACAACTTAGTGTCATCATCGCATCATGATCTCCTCTGCCATTTATAGACAAACTGTTCAAGATAAACACGATAAAGTTATGGTAAAAACATGAGCTGTCATTATGTTATCCGTTTTTCAATGAGTATAATTTTATTTCTGTCATTTTTTTTTTATTTCTCGCAATTTTGAGGTGCAAAACACCTGAAAATAACCTGTCGTGCCCAGAAATCGATAAGCGCCACCATGAAATTGGTAACTTTTGTTTAAATAAAAAAAAAACAAATGTTTGATATTAACATGTTTTATTTTAAACTAACTCAAACACATTTTTTTTTTATAACACTTCTCCGAAAAAAAAATTGTTTTTAGATGAACTTCCTGAGCCTAGTGGTTAGAGCCATGCTGAAGGTGTCTGAATTCAATTCCTGGTCGGTCCAGAATCTTTTCGTAAGGGTAATTTCTTTGACTTCCCCGACATAGAGCACAGTCGTGCCTGCCTCACGATATACGAATGCAAACATGGCAACTTTGGAAAAGAAAGCTCTCAGTTAATAACTGTGGAAGAACACTAAGCTGAGAAGCAGGCTCTCTCACACTTCGATTTTAAAAACTGTTGGAGACGAAACATTTGAATATTATTAAATGGGGCTACAACTTCAAACAGGTTGGGAACTACTGTTACAGTGTAATGGAAAAATGGGAAACCGGAACGAAATCTCGCCATGTAAGTATACTGCTGATTTTGTGTCACCAGCATTACGCCTATGTGCTGAGAGCAAAGTGACGCTCAGAACATTGTGCAAATGATTTGCATCAAAAACACGTTGATGATCGTCATCTTTTTGCACATTCATCTGAACCAGTTTGATGGATGCCTAGTAGGTCGATGTTAACTGTCTAGGGGCTGTAGCTCGGAAGCCAATTACAGGGCCGGTAGCGACTGAGAGTCTTAAAAATATGGACTTTACCCAGTCAACATTTTGGTTGGTATAACTTGTGTTATACATCATTCTATATGAATCAATTCAATCGTATAGAATGCACGAAGAAGCTATATACCTACCAAAGTGGAGGCTATATGCGTACTTGGCACGACTTTTTCAGACTTTCTGCGATCAGATATACGATGCCAACAAACTTGGATGAAAATAAAAAAAAAGTTTCTAGCACGCCTCGAACTTGGACCTCTGGATTAGGAATCGGGCACCTGACAACTGTACCACCAAGGGTTACATGACTGAATTGCGATTATTTGCTAATATTGATGCATGTTTCATGTTCAGCGGCACCTGCTATGTTTTTCTTTGAGGCCGATCGTCTGCAGATACCAAGTTTAGGTGGCCATTTTTTCTAAGTTATTACGATTTCATATGATGCTTTCAAAATTGATATATGATCTGTCAGTTTATACAACTTAACGCGATTCTACGTTGCACTACTTACGACATGTTTTGCTGTCAACACAGATTGTTGTTTATGAATCGTATTGGGGATTTATATACAACTTGTGCTGACATTAAAAACGCTTAATTTGGCATATTGTGCGATTCTGATTTTTGACGTACGAATATGTGATTTTGGATGCACATTCTTATACGATACGTGGTTTACTGGGTACATACCGTATACCTGGAATTGAGATCGAGGAGAGACCAAAAAGGAACCAAGCGAACATACAGAAACCATGTTCTACTAAAAATTGCTTAGATGCAGCTGCAGTTGTTTCCAATAGCTCATTATTGACCTCGTGACATTACCATAAGTGTTACCACTCATACTACTGTATGTATTTGTTCACTTTTCCACGATTTTTTTGTCTATATTGAAGACACAAGGGATAACCCCAGAAGATTTTTTTCTAAGATTTCTCCAAATAATTTATCCAGCAATTTCACCAGGGATGTCTTCAGCGAATTCAAGCATAACTTCTCAAAACGACGTATGTGACAATTGATAGGAAACCAGGAAAATGGGATACATCATATCGTGAACAATTTCGATTCCTATTGTCAATGTTTTGCATTTTTTCTATAGCTGTGCCTGCTATGTATCGAACGAAGAACAGTATTTCTTACCACCACGAAACAGTGCTGATTTGTTTTGAATATGATTGAAAAATTGATGAAATTAATTAATTTACTTTTTTGCTTTTTGAATGTCATATACTCCTTGAAAAATCGTGGATGCGCTCGTCGTTAATACCTTGATAATGCTACAAACACCTTGCTTGATGTGTCGGTTTGACAGTTCGTTTTGGACTTGCGGCACATCACATACACCAGTATTTTTTGATTACTTTTTCAAATCCACTTAGGTAGCATTTACACAGTAGTATGAAGAAAAAATGTGAAGAAATAAGATCTTATTTCTCTATTTATTTTAAAACAAATCTACTTTTTTAAACTTTTGCTCCAAGTTATTCTCAAATCTAAACATGCAAGCATGCAATGATAATTTTATATAATTTTCCGTCAAAACTTAAAATCAAAATAATACACCGTTAAATTACTTACGACGTGTTTGTAACAGTATAAGATTGACTCAAGTTAAAAATCTTACTAACGTTGTTTTGTAATTCCGAAAATTTAACGTTAAAGTCGAGTTGGTTCAGAATGGAACGTGTAGAAGTTTGTCTGCAAAATACGATCAATCAAGTTTGTTTACTCTTCTGACTTACGGCAGTTTGAATAACTTTTCGAGATTTGTTTCAAAGTTGCTCATACGTCGGTTTGTAGAATCCCATAACGACCTGTTAAAAAAAACCTAATTCATCAATTTATTTGTTAAACTACAAAGAATATTGATTTTCGATTGTTTCAAATTCCAACTGTTAATCATGTGTCGTGGACGGAGCCGTGTGTAACAAAATATAGATGGAGAACTAATATTTGTGAGAAATATTGCCTAAGACTGAATACTTATGATGTCCCGAATCGGTTTACCTAGCCGTCAGCAGAGGGAATCCGAATCTCTGGGTTACAACATATTTAGTGATCCAGAAACAGTATGACGTATCTGCTTATTGAAAATTAATATTTTTATTCTGTGCATAGGTTATTTCACTTAAGCGTATGTACGGTTTATGTACAAGCATGACAAAAATTGACATTTAAGTCACTTTGAAAACGTAGGGTGTATGTTGCCGAATTAAAACCGCTGAGTAAAGTGAGATTATGCGGTGTCAAGCACATGTAAATCAAATCTCGATTTGTTGATTTTTGCGATATACGTCGGATTGAAAAGTTGTCCTTGAATTGTCAAGAAAATTATTCAGAACTCACTGGAGAAATCCAGATATTTCTGAAGGAAGGTCTCCAGTAAATATTCCAGATGAACAAGGACTACAAGGACTACAAAAAATCCTTAAATGAAAGAGTCTTCGAAGAAAACTTTTGAGAAAATGATCAATGCAATTCCTGAATAATATTGGAAGGTAGAGCGATCTTAAAAAACAATGCTACGGAAATTCTGGAAACGATTCTGAAAGAACTCTAGCAGGAATTCTCACAACGATTAATAGTGAAAATATTAAAAAAAGAAAAATTTCTTGAGAGTATTCCTGCAGAAATACCAGTAGGATAATTCATGAAGAAATCATGAGAGCAATCCCATGGAAAATCCTTGAATGTTTTTTTATCCGGAAAAATATGTGGATGAATAACTGTTGAAAGTCGAAGAGGAATCTTTTGTCACATTCTTGGAAAAATTTGTAGACGAACACTTGGCCAGTTTCTTGAGCAAATATATAATGCTTGCTCAAACTCCTAGAAAAATTTATTGAGAGTTTCCAAAAGAAGGATGAATCCTGGAAGGATTGCTTATCAAAAACTTTGATCACACTAATATGGCTCACCTAGTCAAGATTATTAGTCACTCCGATCTGCATGTAATTCAAATGAAAAAGACCATTATTAGTGGATGCCCCGTAACAGTGTGCACTGCGCAAATGCTTGGAGAACTCTCTGGTGTAATAGTTTTGGGTTTTTGAAAGAATCTCAGCAGAATTTTCCGAAGAAATTCCCCAGAATAGTTTCAAGATTAAATACAGGAGCTGTAATATTTCGTTGCACAATTTTTGAGATAATTAATAATCCTTCCAATTCTTTGAAAGAACATAGATTATTTAACAGATTCGGTATTCGGATAGTTCAGTAACGTAAATTGACGCAGTGCGTAAGGGTTCTGTAAAAAAAAAACACTTGAATCTGTAAAACTGTAACGGATTTATAGTATTTTAATTTTTCCAACAGTCTATC
Organism: Aedes aegypti; assembly: GCF_002204515.2. Classification (NCBI taxonomy): domain Eukaryota; kingdom Metazoa; phylum Arthropoda; class Insecta; order Diptera; family Culicidae; genus Aedes; species Aedes aegypti. Next base: position 221,830,575 of record NC_035109.1, on the reverse strand, counting down.
TGTTGAAATTACGGTAGAACTCACCGGAATCCCTGAAATGAGATTAGTATGTAGGAAGAATTATTCGAAGATGTGTCCACTTAAAATACGGGATTAATCCTTGAAGGAATTAGTTCAGTAATGGATGAATCTTTAAAACATATGAGAAAAAACCTCACATAATATTTGGTAAAATTCTTGACAATCAATATCTTGGAGGACAAAACGCCGGAAAGAGAAAAGTAAACGACATCTTCTAGGCAAAATGATCATCTTGCGAAAGAATAAATAATTCCAAACAATGTTTGTAGCATAGAGCTGATTGAAATTGACATCTTTCGACGTTTTGCCTCAGCGTTTGTTTGTCAACATTTTGTCCAAACACCCCTCAAGGAACCCTTTGGGGAAATCGTAGAGAAATAACTGAAGGAATTTATGCAAGAAGCTCTGGTTGGAATACAAGAATTCCTGATTTACGCTTTGAAAGAAGTCTTGCAGGGAATCCTGGAGAGGTTGATAAAGAAATCTCTGTAGGTATTCCAATATGAATCCTTGGGGTATTTATTGGAGGGATCCATGCAAAAAGTTCAAGAGGTATTCTCGGAAGAATCTCTGGAAGGCTTCCCGATGGAGCCCTTAGGAAAATTTCATAAGTTCCCTTGACGTATTTGTGTAAGTATACCTATAGGAATTTCTAGAGCAACCTTTAAGGATTTTCTTGAAAGAACTCCTGTAGAAATCTTTAAAAATCTAAAGTATCAACTTTAGAAATCGGTGGAAGAATAATTGGAGGAAATCCTGGGATAACACCATGGAAATTTTTGAGATCAATCTTTGAATTCTGAAGAAATTCCCTAAAGTACCTACAAACTCAGAAATTTTACAGTACAATCAACAACAGCCGGACCTGCGGTAAAAATTTCCCATTGATTCAAATCCAAACAAACTCAATTTATTAACAGTAGTCCAAATGCGTTGACATTTAAAGAATATTATACAAGCATCAACATATTTGTATCAAAATAACGACATAAATTGGCCTCAAAGTTTCACCGAACAATTTTCAGCTGTAGAAAGAAGTTCTGTAAAAAATAGAGTTTGCAATTTTCCCGGGATTCGATTTCCCGGGAAACGGGAAATAAATTTGCCATTTCCCGGGAAATTCTAAAAAACTTGAAAATTAGGCAAATTTGATGTTTTTTAATCATTTGTATTTCATATAGGGTAGGTGTACCAGTTATGGACATAGTGGTTCCCTATTTCGCCATACGTGATTACTTTAATGTCATCAAATTTTGAAAATTTTTGTGCGTCATAGTAGTTAGATTAAAGATATATCTTGATGTTAAAACATTCAAAAAGATTTAAAATGTGAAAATTATCAAAATTTCACCTATGGCCAAATAGGGAACCACCATGGCCATAACTGGTACACTTTCCCTAGACTTATTTTATTCCTGTAAATAAGTAAAGTTATTTCTTCTTTTCAGAGTAACCTTTTCTTGTTTCCCGCAAAAAATTTTTTAGCTTCTGTTTTAAGTTTATAATATTAAGCAAAAGTCCATGTGGTACTTATTCTTGACAATTCGTAAGAATTTCAAACAATATTTTCTAACTTTGCACCAATCGTTTCAAGCACTAAATATAGACCAATTAGAGTCTTACGGTAGAAATTGTGACTGCTACATCCTGGGTGATACGGACTGAAAATCAACAAGCAGTCAGGCTGCTTCAAACTGAAATTTTCGTACTAGTCATCCGACTATGCCTAGAAATGTACGGTATGATTCCGTCACGGTAAATTTGTTATACAACTTACCAAAAATCGCTAACTGTTAAAAAAAAGTTGTTCTTGGTCCAAACTATGCAAAGCTTTTACAAGTTTTCTCAAATATGTTCCTAGCTTACAAACGGCCAGATACTTTCTGATTTAGTTAAGTTCAGATTAAGTGTAGTTTCCTGCGTGACAAGCAAACGAACAATGCTTAGCACTCATGAAAAAGATTGTATTCAATTTGAACGACCTAAATATTCAAGTCCACACCCCCAGGTTGAATCCGTGAACAATTTTATAAGCCTACAACTATTTGATTACGAAAAACAATTCAACATCCCAATATAACTAATGATCTAGCGAGGGTATTGATTAGAATGATAAGGATAGTAAATTGTGCAATTGTAATAGTAAATTGAAAATTGATGGTCAATTCTATTTTTTATAAAACTACCCAGAAATACGGAAATCCCGAGAAATACGGGAATCCCGGGAAACAGAAAATCATTTCCCGGGAAACGGGAATCCCGGTAATCTCATTTCCCGGGAAATGTTCCCTTAATAAATCGCTGGAGGAATTTCTAAACGAGTTCCTAGGAGAATCGGTTTCAGAAATCTTATTCTAGAAGTATTTTGGGAGGCATCCCTGGAGGAGTTCCTGAATGTATTTCAGAAGAATTTCTTGGATAAACCACTACAAGAATTTCTGAAACTTTACCTCGAAGAATCTTGGAAGAGTTTCTTGAAGAAAATGTAAAATAGCCGAATCCCTAAAGTTGTATTTTAGGCCTCCAAATTTTTGCTGAAAACCTCATTTACAAGAAGAAGAAGAAGAAGAAGAAGAAGAAGAAAAATTACAGACCATTTTGGTAAAAAGATTGCTTAGAGACATTCCATTGAAAATAGCGACTTTTCAGATTAATTAACTCATTGTGCGTTCTCAAGTTAAATTAAAAAAAATCCACATGCTCAAGTGGGATTTGAACCCGCGGCTTTTGTAGACTATTCGTTGATTCGAATTACATCGGCTGAGGATCTTTCGGGTTGGAAATTTTCTTGACTTCCCAGGACATAGGGTATCATCGTACCTGCCCCCCGATAACACTTGCAAAAATGGTCAATCAACAAAGAAAGCCCTCACATAATAACTGTGGTAGTGCTCATAAGAACACTAAGCTGATAAGCATGCTCTGTCCCAGTTGAGATGTAACGCCAGAAGAAAAATAAGTTGTTGGTAGATTTGATATTCGAACCTATTCCAGAAATAAAATATACCTTGAAGTTGTTGGTTAAGATTTTGAGCAGTACTACAGTAGAACTGGTAGCATTCTAGTCGGTTGTGTTGATACAATATCCACGTATCAACACAACCGACTAGAATGCTACCAGTTCTGTAATTTAATTGATAATCAAACTGACCTAAGCATAGCTCACAATCAAAAGACCGTTCTTAAAAGTCTCGATAGAGAGCAAGCAAATAGCTCGCATTCCATTCGATTTTATCATCCTCGACGCAATAGCCCTAGTACCTAGAGTAGAGTACTAAATGATTCGGACACGCGTGTACTTCTACCCAGCCATTTCAGCACGAGTCTCCATTATGAGTCTTCAAGCGAGCAAGATGTCGTTGAGAAGTTGATGATTGGCTGCCACACTGTCGATTGCCGTTCCAACTTATATCCATCCGTCGTATCGGGGAAGGTGCACACCTAATCTGGCAAATTGATCGCCGTGTGTGGAAACCGTAATCGCGGTCGTTCGCGGTCGCTGTCAGTGATGCGCAGAAAAACACACTCTGCTAGGGTGGTGGCACCGGGTTTGGCCATAGCGACAATTGTGGCCATATCCGGACAACCAGAATGTACGTATAACGGATTCATCTTTTGTGTTGTGCGATGCTTATATGTGAAAGTTTCCATATAAGATGTCGCCTAAAGGCCTTATAGTACAAAAGTGGAGACGATATATGTGCATATTTTACATGATGAAAACTGGCATGCAATGCGAGTTTATAGAATATATTGCGAACTATTCTGAAATGTTATGCGACTTAGTATATGATAACAAAGTTTATTTGACAGCTGCTACGGATCGATCCGACTAACTTTGTACGTGTATACGGAACGAAACAAAATGCATTGATGTACTCAGAGAATAGCATTTTATGCGAGGAAACTTGTCACTCAAACGATTTCTGTCACCGTTTTGTGCGGGTGTGATGTCATTTGAACAAGTAAACGAGTTTCTATATTAAATCTTTTACGACTTCTGGTTGTCTTGCTAGCGGATTATACACGGTTTCAGTAGTTAAAATTGTGGCGCATATTGGTTCTGGTGACCTATATTGAACAACACGTTTTTCAAGGCTCAGTTTTGATATTTTTCATACATAATAGGGATTGAAAGCTTTCATATGGCGTTTTCCAAGACTGGCCAAACCCGGTGCTTCTACCCCAAAGCCATTCGAATTCCGTTGTCACTGCCGGTTGCAAACTCGAATAGGAACACTAGCTACTACACTTCAAATATGGATGTGAATGGGAGATTTATTTGTCAAAGAAAAATACTTCTCTCGGATACTTAAGTAGACGAGGCTGAAACGTATGTACGCGACTCGAATGCCCTCGCGGTTGATTCATTGTGCTGCGGTATCTTTGCAACGAGATGCGCGGTTTACTAACATGAATCAATCGTTGGAAGGAATTTGTTTGGAGGAAGAGGTGCGCCTTCTTTTTCACTGCACTGCACTGCACACTGCAATGTTTTGAGAACGATGTCAATCATGTGGACTAAGTGGGAAGGGATGATTAGAGATAATATATGGATTTTATTTTTAACGGCTTGCAGGCCAAGGAAGGACTTTTACAGGATAATCTAGACTGTTTGTCTACTCGGGCCTTAAAATTGGATGCACATATTTTTCGTAGAAAACTTAGTTGGTTGTTTCTTCTAAGAAGCTCAAATTGGCGGAATTGCATTGCGTATCAGACACAGTAGTTCACATTAAGTTCACACCAGGTTCTTTAACCGACGTACATACCTAATGAGTTTCACGGTCCTTGTTATTAAGACGGTTTCAATTACGAGCCTTTTTTACAGCTGAAAGTCGTGAACGATCTTTTAGATCTATATAAATAAAATTGGAATGGTGTTTGTATGTCACGAGTTTGCTCAAGAACAGGTTATCAGATTTTGAAATGTGCACCAAATTGTGAATTCTGAGTATAAATGTCAAGAACATCGCCGGCCACGCCCAATACGATCATCGGACAAGGGAATGAATGTTAGTTAGATAACCATTGCTACTAGAGACCGAATATACCTCTGCATCTCTACAGTTATCATGGGAAGGATATTTTGTTAGTGGGAAAAGGCAAAGATCTAGGAGTCACTCTTAGTTGATGACTGAACACTGCTCAATCCAACGTTCAAAAATATGTAAAAAAAAACTAAAACATATGATGGTTGGCATATGTATGAACATGATTCATACATATCAGGTTCACTGTATCATTACAGTAGACATGTAACATGATTAACAGGTGGCAGCAGACACTGCTTCAGATAAATTAAATAATGTTCTATATTCTGGTACATCTTAGCTCAATATTCTTATGAGCACTTCCACAATTATTAATTGAGAGCTTTCTTTGTCAATTGACTATTTTTGCATTAGCTCTTGGAAGTCGATAAAGTTTCCACTAGAATATGGGACACTAACTTCATATTTCTCCGCAACACTTCAAATAAAATAACTTTTTTCATTCAAACGCTCTTGCTGTTGGAATTCGTCTGAAAACATTTCACGTGCCAGTCATCACAATACTGCGATAAGATTAAAAATCCATCAATGGCGGCAATCCGAATCATAACAAAATAGCATTACCAAACAAAACCATTTAAACTGTTTTGGTTGACCCAGTGCCTCTTCCATATCAATGTCAAACAGAGTCTATCATCACTGAATATAAAAATAAAAAATACAAAATTCCTACATGCAATCAAAAGTGAAACTTTGGCCCATCCATCGGTAATCAAGCCCTCTGTTGTCACACATGGCTGATCTGCGTTCGAACGCGATGTTGATGTTTTACCATCATATAGCTCGAACATTAGAGTAGGTACGAAACATCTCATCAAATCAGGTTAGAGACGGTTTACTCGGTGAAACGACCGCGACTTATCGCGCCGCCGTCCAGTTTGAATCACCAGCCAATTATCGGCTGGCAATTAAAACAAAAAAAAAAGCCTGCAGCACTCGGTTGATGCGGGTGAGAGTGAAACAATAATTCGAACGAGATTTCTCAAAATTGTACGCTGTAAATTGGTAAAAGCTCAGTTAATGCGTAACATCTTCGAGCGATTGTGTTTTTATGGAATTTCAACCGATAATGGACACTTTTGTGAATGAATGGACGACTTTGGCATTTTGGAAACGTGGTGGTTGTCAATAAAACAAATTAATTCTGGGAAAACTTTCTTGCTGGTAAATGCCGATGATGGGATCTTGCAATTCGTAGGAAATTCACTGAAATTGTGCTTCAAGTTGTAGTAAAGTGATAAACTAAATCTATGACACAAGAGCAAAAAAAAAATACAAATTCGAAAGACAGAAGGACAACGTCAAAAAGGAAAAAAAGGAACAAGACACCTGAAGGTCGTACACACAAAAGTCAATTTGGACAAATTGAGATGTAAAATTGTGAAAAATAATAGAATCATTCTGGTGCGCTTCGATCCCATGGCTCCCAATACGCTAGATTGGGCGCGTTAACCAACTACGCCACAGCTGAAAGCAGTTGCAAGAATGCCGGACAGCAACCCTGCAAAAATGGTGTTTGCGTCGGATCCGGTTGGTACAAGGAGGCGTGGAGCGCAGCGAACTAGGCGGGCGGATCATGAGATTTGGCGAGCGTGGGGCAGAACCGAGGATGAAGAGATGCGGCCACGAATCGAGTATTGTGGCGTGAAATTATTATTATTATTATTTATCTTTATTAGGGAGATTTTCAGCCCTTGGCTGGTTCATCTCCGTGCGTGAAATTGTTGATTCAGCGTTACCTGTTTAAATATTAATTAAATAAATGAAATAAAAATCTTCCCAGGTCTATGTAAGCTCCAGAAACTAGTGCTGCCCAAGCCTGGAAGCCTCCACGGCTAGACTGATCTCAACCATGCCGAACTATTCAGCGATCAGCAGAAGAGCGCAAAAAGAGAGTTTTGGTCAGCGTTTTCCACATCAGGCCTCGTAGGGAGACTAGCAAGAGCATTCCCGAACCGGTGGTCTGGAAGATAGCGGGAAACTCGACAATAGCTCCCATGTATAACTACGTGGATGGAGAAATAGCATGGAGTAGTGAACTTCCACTTGTCGAAGTTCCTGCCATTCCATGGTTGCACCAGGAAGTATGTCCATAGATTCAGGACCAGAACATCTGGAATATATACGTGTATTATTCAACTGTCCACGATCCAGGGAAATACAAAACGATATCTTACCAATAAGCGCAGGCATTTTAAGCCCGGATAACATGGTGCAGGAAATGTACATGTGACGCTACAGAGGAGATAGCGTAAAGACCAGGAAGGATCGAAGTGGCGTAGATTCACCGCCGGGAGCTAGATAGAATAGAACGAGCGTCACGCAGAACTAGTATTGGATCATCCTGCACAAAATCTATCTCAATATCTGACCGTCCAGCATCGGATTAACAGTTCAGGGAGAACTCTAACCTTCGGGAAAATTCTTCGCCGGAGTAGGCTAGGACCAAAGCCGAAGACTATGTCGAGTGGTTCGCGAAGTAGCACCGGAAAATAGCCAGTGAACTTCGATGCATTATCGGATAAAGTCATCGGGATGTAATAGGGGAGATATGACTTTGCCAGGGAACTCTAACTGCCGGAGTAGACTATCTCCATCGTCGGGGACTAGTTCGAGTAGCACTGATTGCAACGAACTATCATTTTTGAGTCTCTGTTTTTTCAGTGTTCGTGTCTTTGACAAAGTTGTTCAGACACATGAAAACAATTTAAGGCAGCACTCTTTGATTAGCAATTTTGCCACTACGTGTCGCTAGTGTACTTGCAAATTTGGTCATATTCCAGCCGACTCTAGTTTATGATCCCGACCAACTAGAAAGTTCGTGACTTCAACAAAGTTGTTCAGAAGCTTGAAAATAGTATGAAGCAGCATTGTTTGGTTAGCAATTTTGCCGTTACGTGGCGCTAGTGTACATGTAAATTGGTCATGTTATAGAAGGCTCTAGCTCATGATCCTGAGAACCTAGAAGTTCGTGTCTTCAGTGTTTTTCTTTAACACAATTTGAGACAGCACTGTTTGGTTAGGATTTCTGCTGCTACGTGGCGTTAGTGTGCATGTAAATTTGGTCATATTCTAGAAGGCGCTAGATCATGATCCCGACCACCTAGCAAAGTTGTTTAGAAGCTTGAAAGCAATCCGAGGAAGCACTGGTTAGTTAGAATTTTTGCCGGTACGTGGCGCCAGTGTGCCTGTAATTTGGTCATATTGTAGAAGGTTCTAGCCCATGACAAACCATTCAAAAAATTTGTAAATACTAGGAAGGTCATGTTTGTTGTGTTTTCATGGCATGTGTTAGCAATGGAAGAAATATCAGTGATTATGATTGACCGAGTCCAACTCTGCATCCCAACGGTTGTCTTGATTCATGGAACATTAATTCACGCCTCTATGAGTATGTTTAGAAAATATCGACACTTCTTGTGTCGAACCATTCAAAGTTTCTTTTTGATATGGGTCTTTCGAATTTTTCATATGAAATCCCAAGCAAAGAATTCATTGCTCAATTGCAAAATTAAGGTATTCTGGGCTCATAAGGTACTAAAGGAATAATAGAAATTGAAAAAAAGTTCCCAGCAGTGTTGCTTTTACTCATTTTAAATAGAAGCATGAAACGAGCTCACCAATTGATAATCCATTGTAGGCATGGCTGCTACACTTCCAATTTTGTCACATACCTCACGCTTACGAGCTAAATGAACACCCATAACTAAGCACTGTCCACCGAACGCACGTTATACGAAAGATTCTTTAGGAAAGCTTAGCTTAGCTTAGCTTAGACTGACTACACATCATATCAATGGTTGCTATTCCGTGATTGACCGAAGTCAGTGAAAATGCACAAAGAATCAACTAGAAGTTCGGCTGGGATTGACCATAATCTTCTTCAGTGTGCATAATTCAGTGCCTCTATTTATACATGGTCAATAACGGCGCCGGCCACGTCCTTGCAGTCAGGTGGGATTGGAGGAAGGAATGTTAGTGTGTAACCTTTGCTATTTGGAGACCGTGTTTGCCTCTACATCTCCACAAAGGTTACTGGGAGGGATGTTTGTTAATGGAGAGGATCGTTGGGTCACAGGATTCACTTTGATAAGCGATTAGACCATGATAAATAATTATTTGTAAGATATAAACATGCTTATATGAAAATATAATATTTTCATTTAATATGAACAATATCTATGAAGAAAAAAATATGCCGACACTTGAGGTGACGAATCTTTCAAAGTTTGTTGAATAAAGTGAACCTTTCGCAAGTCTACACTTGTAGTGTCGGACCATTCAAAGTTTTAAAACAAAGGTAAAAAAAGAGTTTTGACAAAAATAACTTATGAATCAGAGTTTATGCCGACACTCACAGTGACGAACCTTTCAAAGTTTGTTGAAAAATCATATTTACGTCTCACCGTTGTAACGATTAAAGGTGCAGTAATACATATTTTATAGATTAGAAATAGTAGCATGAAACGAGCTCACCAATTGATCCGTCATCCTTGAGCAGCAACAATCCACTTTCAGCCTCACTCGTTTGCTCGGCTATATAAAAGCACTCAGAGAAAATAGGCGCGCGACCCGAGAGGGAAAACAACTGACGACTGCTCGGGCTTTCTTGACACACTGCCCAGGAGCAAGCGTCAACGTCGAAAGATCAAAAAGAACTAATCGAACGCGGCGCTTTTTCACTTTCACTCGACCGACGCGCGACATGTTTGATCCTGCCCTCATCGCCGGCCCCCGCAGGAGCAAGCGTCAAGATCGAAGGATCAAACACAACTCTATACAAAAGATTCTTTCGGAAAGAACAAAAAAAAAAAAACAAAAACCGACTTGATTGCTCGCGCCATCTAAGTAGAAGCTCTCAGTTTTAGACAAACCCCAAATGAAAAAAAAAACTAAACCAGCGAGAAAATTTATATTTGAGCACATAAATCAAGAGAAAATTTGTTGGTAGTAGCTCTGTGTTCGTCGACTGGTTCAACTTCAACAGCCATGTTGACTAAGCATGCAAAAAATCGACGAAGGCAGCTAACACAGGTGCTAGGATCATACAAAAGCTGGGCCAAGAAGCAGTACTCACTCTGACTGAGGACGTGAAATGACAATAGATTGTCGACTAGATGGCAGCATGAGTGGAACAGCTTGGTTGAAAGAAGGTGGGACTAGACCGAGTAGAGCGAGCGTTTGAAGTCATCCTACAATCAGGGATCACAGGACTGATCTGCATCGAAGCACCGGTTACGGGAGAGCTATCTCCATCGAGGTAAACTGGAGTGGTTCCCAAAAAAGCACTGGCAAATGGTCATCGGGACGTCTGTGAACTAGACGTTACCCTTCGGCGAAAACGAACTTCGGCACCTGCCTAGATAGAATCGGTTCAGGAGAACTTACACCGCTGGGGAACTCTTCGACGTATTAGGATAGGTCTACCGTCGGGAACTATTCCGAGTTTACGTAGAGCGTAACCGGTTGAGTCGTTCGGACGCGTATCGAAAATATCGGTTTGGCAGATATTCTTTAATCGGTGAACTCTCCACCGAAGTACGAAGTACCGTCGGTGACTAGGCCTATCGATCAAAATGTCAAATGATCCATTAGTTTTAGGTTGCCAGAACGTCTCTGGTCTGGAAGCCCTTTTCCGACCGGAATCGCTGGCCGACCTCGCCGCCAGCGAATTGGTAGCACAGGAGTGAGTACCATTAGAAGCTATGTAGGGCTCCGATGCTCTATTGCAGTTGTTACGCGCCCCCAAGGTGGTCGATTGAGGTATTTTCCCACATGATCGACAGGATGAAAGCCGAACTAGCTAATCAGCAGCCAGTAGTGATAGCTGGCGACTTTAATGCATGGGCAGTGGAGTGGGGTAGCCGCAGCACCAATCAAAGAGGCCAGCTATTATTGGAATCCCTGACCGCATTAAATGTAGGGCTGGCCAATGTGGGTACAGTGAGTATCTTCCGCAGAAATGGTGCAGAATCGATTATCTCGACCCAAGCCCGAGGATGGAAAACAGCGCAATTCGACGGCGAAGTATTCACCGAAGCCCCGAGGCGCGAACGGAACACTCTGGACCTAAACGGTGAAGAGCTAGTTGCTGTGATATCACGAGCGTGTGATGCTTCCATGCCGAGAAAAGCACCTCCTAGGGAGAACAGGCCGCCGGTGTACTGGTGGTGCGAATCAATTGCAAATCTTCGAGCAATCTGCCTTCGGGCTAGACGAAGAGAAGAACGCGGAGCAGCATTCAAAGAGGCAAAGTTAGCTATCAAAAAGGAAATCAAGATTCAAAACGGACATGCTTTGATAGTCTATGCCAGAGTGCCGTGGGGTGACGGCTAAGACCAAATGTGCCATAGCGCACTAAGAGAAGTCACTGCGAGTTGCTGCTATCGATAATTGATGTACTCTTCCCGCACCATCCCATAAGCCCATGGCCCCCATCGCCGTATGCGGCAGATGAAGAGAAGAAGTGGCGAGGGTGACGAACGAAGAGCTGGCAGAAGTTGTGAAATCATTCGCATCAAACAAGGCACCGGGACCCGATGGTATCCCAAATGTTGCCTCAAAAGCGGCAGTAAATGCAGATCCGGACATGTTCAGAACCACGATGCAACGCTGCATTGATCAAGGAACCTTCCCGGATGTATGAAAGCGACAGAAATTGGTGCTACTACCAAAGGCGGGGAAACCACCAGGTGACCCGTCGGCGTATAGACCTATCTGTCTACTAGATACGACGGGCAAGTTATTGGAGTGGTTGATCTTCAACTAGTAGGCTAGTAACATATACGGAAGGTGCGGATGGCGCCTATCCAACAACCAGCTTGGATTCAGGGAAGATAAATCTACTCTGGACGCTGTCCAGTCGATTGTTCAGACAGTTGAGGTGGCAATCGAGCATAAAAGGAGCGGCATCCGTTACTGCACGCTTGTCACTCTGGATTTGTAGAATGCGTTCAACAACAAATGTTAGAAAGCTCGCGCACTTCACCGCCTCAAGGTACCGGTGCTGTTGTGTAAGCTTCTAGAAAGCTATTTCGATAGTTGGATTCTACTGCATGACACAGAGGAGGGGCCGAATTACCGCGGGACTACCTCAAGGTTCACGCCTGGGCCCGCTGTTATGGAATGCGATGTATGATGACGTACTGAGGCTGCTTCTTCCGACGGGTCTTGAGATTGTTGGCTTCGCCGACGATATCACCTTAATGGTCTAAGGCGAATCGATGGAGGAAGTAGAGTTGACAGCAGCGCACTCTATCTCCATAGTTGAGGAATGGATGAGGTCTAGAAAACTGGAGGTGGAGGTGGAGGTCAAAAACTGCAAATCCGAACAACAGGCGCACCATAGAGTCCAAGCGACCCCTTGGGCATCTTAACAAGTCATCGATAACAAGCTCAGCTTCGCTAGCCACATTAAAAAGCGTGTAAAAGGACCTCAGCTATAGCGGCGCTTTCGAGGATGATGTCTAACAGCTCTGTTGTAATTGCCACCGAACGCAAGATCCTGGCAGGCGTGGCGCTATCCATACTGAGGTATGGCGGACCAATCTGGTCAATAAAGCTTAGAACGAGCATATACCTAAAGCGGTTGGAAAGTACGTACAGGATCATGTGCTTAAGAGTAGCAAGCGCATACCGAACGCTTTCTAAAGAGGCCGTGTGCATCGTAACCGGGATGACCCCCATCAGGCTCATCATCAAGGAAGATGATCAATGCTTCAACCAAAGAGGATCCAGAGGAGTTCGCAACGCGTGTAAAAAGACAACGCTCAGAGGTTGGCAGCATTAAAGTTTACTCCAGTAAAGGTACCGTAATTTCGGGTGAAATTGATCATTTTTCACGGTTCTTCTAGTCTGTTTTCTATAATGTTAACAATGCCAAACAACTAAATGCAGGAAAACAAGTACGAAGGTGAGCCTCATCGACTTATGTACCGAAATTTTCTAACAAACTTCATTTTAGTGTTAACAAATACCTCTAAAATAAAAAATCAGAGGATCTCATTTCGGGGTGAAATTGATCACTTGTCAATACCATTATTGTTAGTTTCCAAAACAACTCTATATGATAAATTTGAGCTCCCTGAATCCGAATATGCTTGTAAAATTATTAACAATGCAATATTTATATAAATAACGAATAGTTAAATTTCAAGAATAACGCGGAAAACACCTAAATGTATGCAATTTCCTAAGGAATTCAATGATATCTAACAGAAATTCAATTTTTTCAACCATATGAGCAAATTGGTACGAGTTTTGGTGACGAAATCTGGTTTGGGGATGTATCTCAAGCATCCTCACAAACTTTCAGGTTTATACCATGTTCAAATCCTTGCTTATTAATAGAAGTTCATAGGTGTTTGTCAATACTGCACCGTGCATGATTTTGAAATTTTATGATATTTTCATAGTAATAAACATTCTTTAACGCCAAAAACTTCACAACACACAATTCGACAATAGTTACGACAATCAACGTTCATTTACTGCAACTTACATTGATATTTGTGCTCCATTACGAATAAACAGAATCGTTTGATACAATGATCAATTTCACCCTACTGATCAATTACACCCGATTTTACGGTAGATGGACCCATCGACTAAATGTGCCAGATTATTATAATAGCAACCATGGGGAAATGAACTTCCACCTGACGCAGTTTCTGTCAGGACATGGTTGCTATAGACAGTACCTGCATAGGTTCGGGCACTCAGAATCTCCTGCGTGCCCCAATTGTGCCGATGTGTTCGTGTTCGATTGCCCGCGTTGCATTGTCCGCTACATGCGGGGGGGGGGACACGTCCCCCGACAATATAATAAAGAGAATGTGTGCGGATGCTGACTGCGCCGACCAATACTTGGCTTGGAACCCTGCCGGGGCTGGTCTTTTATAATATTGTCTAGGTCGCCTAGAATTGCTCAAGTACAGTGCATAGGCTTACCTTCTCAGGGGTGAATGTTCCTCACTCCCTGACACATAATAGACGAAAATGGTATTTATGGTCGAGCATAAAATTGTTTAACGTAAGGTCTTCTTGTATCTTCGATTCGAAAGGAAGGTCTCAGTACAAACGATTATAGTCACTGAATTTCTAATATACTTCAGAAAGACTCGACAAGTCACTCCAGAGAGATTCAACTAAATCTACAGATGACGTACCACCAATCACCGATCGTTACAAACGGTTGCATTACCCGCCAGTCCAATAATCCCACGACGAATTCGCTCGATTGACCATAGAGCGGAGAAAAGCAGCGCAGATCAGGCGTGTAAATTAATTATCGCCATCAACACCCAGCTCTCTTCCGCGGCGTGCCCTCAAACGCTTCTCTCTAGGTAAATTGGACGGAAAGCAGCCACCGGTCCGTCAGTCGGTCGGTGACAAATTAGTAACTTAATTGACGCTGATGATAGTTTTAGCGCGGGGAATCCATCTCATTAGACTTTCTTAGAGCGAGTCGCGTTCCGTCGCGAAGAAGCGACGACAGCTGGACACACTTTGCTGCTCGATTGCAAATGAAAACCGTGCGGCCGTTTGTATACGTTGTCGTCGACACCCGCAAAAGCCGCATGTTGTTACAGTGTTGGGTCCTGCGAGTGATTACGAAAAATTAACCACGCTTTTGAACGGCGGCCAAACAACATATCACACTCATCAAATGCCGGGGGCCTCAAGACAGTTGTGAATGCGCGTTTTGACTGAAGTTTATAAACAAAAATCTTCCACAAGCCGAGAATTGCGAGAAGCAATACAACTTCGGTTGCCATTGGGGAGATATTTTAGCTATTCTTTGAATATTTTATGACAGACCGCGGGAAAGGGAAATGAGTGCCATAAATCATGGTACAAACAGAATTAACGGTCGGTTCGCTTACGTTTTTGTGAATAGTTAGTCTTTATGGGTTTAATGCGAAACAAAAAAACATAATGTGAGTGGTCGTTACAAATTGGCACAGCGGCGCTGATTTCAATTCAGCCCCAGAGAAATTGCATTCAGTTGCATAAATTAGATTGCTCGGAACTGGCACCATCGGGCTTCGCTGGCTGGCAGGATAATGGTGAAAAAAAATGAACGAGTTGCACGTGTTCCATTAATGGAGTTGCTACAATATTGTAATGCTGTATACAGACCGGTTCGTCCAGCAGTTTTGTGCATGGGTGCATTTCTATCCTGGTTGAGGTTTTACCAAACGATAGCAATACTTTCGAGTTCAGAAAAGTGGTTCGGACATACCTGGAAAAAGTGAAAGAAAAAAAATAATTAATATTTAGTCAAATTACAAAACTAGACACAAGCGAAAATAGTTTTACTTTTTTCAGTTTATTGCTTCTGACTGTATAGGCCTGAGTGAAAGCAAAAATACTAAAACCCTCACCGCTCAGCGAATACTTAGCGGATTCAAATATGTTTTGTCAGTATACTCGTACACATATCTATTTTCAAAAAGTGGCCGGAGGAACTCGGGAGCGGAGTTATTCCAATAGGTCACTGGGCCAGGTCGGGTAAAGAGGGCTATTTTTTGGGAAATGCCAAGTTATCTTAATTTATTTCAATGGTAATCATTTAAATTTGCATATAAAATTTGATATTCAACATTATAAGTGAAGTGTTTTGGACGGTTTATAAGGTACTAGATGTGGTCACTCGGACTTAATACCCTGAAGAACCTACTATAGATTTGCTGGGTACAAAACCCAACTAATTCACGGAAACTAGTTGTCAAACCTAATAGTTAACTGAAATGCGTTCCCAGAGGCTTAGCACAGATGTTTAAATACAAGTTAGCCACTTTATAGTAAATTAGAGGCGTCCCGGGGACCCGAGAATTGTCATTTATAGGATCAACCGAATGCAGGAAACATGGTTATCCAATTCAATCGTTTATCAAAAGGTTCACACTGATGCGTTTTATTTATGAACGCTGCCTTACAAGTCAATAAGAATTTGTGTAACATTATATTTCATTCAACCCAATCCAAGTTCTAGTAAAACCAGTCTGTCAACGGTTACCAATTCTTTAAAACTCCATTAAATAGTGACCATAGAACAGTTTCCTTGTAAGCGTTCCAAAAATGCTAAAATCTTATCTAATTTTTAATCTTCTATATCAATAAAAATGGAATGGTGTTTGTATGTCACAAAATGACTCGAGAACGGGACAAAGAATCGACGTCAATCTTTAACTGTTGTATACATCCAGAAAAGTGACATGTTTGTGAGTTGAAACATTGGTAAAAATCGAACGTTAACCCTTAAATGCCCCAGACGAACCTTGAATTTTTAAATGACCACAATTCAGAGACTAGTAGATCAATGGATATGAAATAAATTTTGAAGAAAATGCGGTTAGTTGGTCTTACAATCCTTGGGTGAGACATTCCTCCTGACCCCTCCCCCTTCTCTAGGCAACGGAAAAAGAGTGGACAGGAGGGGTCAGAAATTGGTTTTAAACGGATATCTCAACATCCAAAAGAGATAGAGGGTTGGTGTCTTCGGCAAAGTTATTCAGCAGATCAAGGACTAGTGACAATTGCCTGTATCTCAAGATCCTTATCAGTTAGAAAGTTGGTGTCATGGTAGAGGGCCTGAATGACAATTTATCCAGTAGTATCTAGCTAATAAGGATCTTGAGATACAGGCATTTCTGAAAATTGTCACTAGTGCCACCTTGCGGATGAATTCTCAATCAGATTTTTTATCGCCAGATAGTCCTTGATCTGCTGAATAATTTTGCCGAAGACACCAACCTTCTATCTCATTTGGATGTTGAGATATCCGTTTGAAACCCGAAATCCGTTTGGACCCCTCCTGTCCACTCTTTTTCCGTTGTCAAGGAGGTGGGGTCAGGGGGGATGTCTCACCCAAGGATTGTAAGACCAACTAATCGCATTTACTTCAAAATTTATTTCAAATTAATTTATCTACTAGTCTCCGAATTTTGGTCATTTAAAAATTCAAGGTTCGTCTCGGGCTTTTAAGGGTTAAAATCATGATGCAATACATTGACATTTTGTAAGCGATTTTTGCATGATCTACTTTAGACCATGTTCTAGACTCCAACGAAAATAGCTCTGTCGTGAAGTGTCATCCAAATAATATTTACATTTATATTTGTTTTGGTTACTGATTAACAGAAATTATGTTATTTCGTTTGGAATGTTGTGGGTCCCGAGCTATCAAACTTTAAAAAATACACGGACACGTTAACACTTCCAGTGGGCATTTTGCCCTTTGAAGGAAGCGCCACACTAGACAACGGACCAGCATGCAACGCCCAGTGGCACAGTCGGAAAACATTCCTGACGAAAAGTTCTCTGGCCTGAGGCGGGAATCGAAACCACACTTCTTAGCACGATGCGGCTAAATGCCTGGTGACACTTACCGCACGGCTACTAAGCCCACATTATCAAATTGTCTCCTGCACCTCGCTTTGAGTTTACTCGCGAAGAATGGGAGATGCTCAATTAAATTCTAAGTGGCACGCATGTTTTGGCACAGCATTGAGTTTTCAGACATTCCCTGCTCCTAGATCCTTACCGTATCTTACCGTAACACAATATTTTCTATTTTTCAACAGTGGAGAGGCAGAGATATTTTCGGTTTATAGTAACAATAGAATTCATGGATGAACTTCTAGGGTAATTTCTGAAAGGGTTTTTAAGAAAATACCTTCTAGTACTGAGAATTTGAAGATGAAATTCGTAGTGATTCCAGGAATAATTTTTGGAAGTTTCACTGAAAAAAAATTGCGAAAAATATTCAAAGAAGGGCCCAGATAGCCGTAGCGGTAAACGCGCAGCTATTCAGCATGACCAAGCTGAGGGTCGTGGGTTCGAATCCCACCGGTCGAGGATCTTTTCGGGTTGGAAATTTTCTCGACTTCCCAGGGCATAGAGTATCTTCGTACCTGCCACACGATATACACATGCAAAAATGGTCATTGGCATAGTAAGCTCTCAGTTAATAACTGTGGAAGTGCTCAGAAGAACACTAAGCTGAGAAGCAGGCTCTGTCCCAGTGGGGACGAACGCCAGAAAGAAGAAGAAGATTCAAAGAAATTTCTGGAAGAATATCTGGGTGTATCTTTAAGAAATTTTATTTGCTAAGACAAGCTTTAAATATTGAATGATCTTCTTCTTCTCCTTGGCATTACGTCCTCACTGAGACAGAGCCTGCTTCTCAGCTTAGTGTTCTTATTAGCACTTCCACAGTTGAGAACTTTCTTTGTCAAAGTTGCCATTTTCGCATTTGTATATCGTACGACCAGGTAAGTCAAGGAAATTTCCATTACGAAAAGATCCTGGACCGACCAAGAATCGAACCCAGACACCTTCAGCATGGCTTTGCTTTGTGGCCGCGGACTCTAACCGCCTGGCTAAGGAAGGTTGAATGATATTAGTTGCAAAACCAATATCTGAGAAAAATGAGGTGTTAAAAATTCTCTATCGAGTGTTCCGAAGCAGGTGAACTCAATAATTCATTATCGAGTTCGACGCTTTGTAATGAACGTGGTATAACAATTAGGAGACTATAAAACCTGACATATTCGACAACTTCTATCGAAAATTAATTTTAGATGACAAAACAGCCAATTATCAACTAGTTATGGCAGAAAATCAAATTGCCTCCATCACCTCTACAGGTTAATACCCATATGTGACATTCCACCGTATCGCATGGCTGCCCATTAAACCATCAACCATAAGGATAACGATGCCGCCAAAGGATGATGGTGCTCTGAACCCAGAACAAAATGTTGTTTACAGACCACAGGCATAATGTCATAAAGGTAGGCACAGAAACCTATTCCCCATTGGGGGCCGTAGCTCAGGCGAACCCGTCGAGGATGAGAAAATAACGGAAGCAAAATGGGGCTCATAAAGTGAAACTTAATAACCATGATAAAGGGTCGTTATTTATAGGGGCTTCTTACGTGGATGCGGTTCCGTCACCTTTCTCACATATACTCATTTTGGCAATGGTAGAAGGGGCACTTGACCGGGTCTTAATGGAGAAAGATGGCAACACCTAAAGATTTGATAAAATGAAAATTTATGATAATTTTCTGTTTATTAAATAGATTCTTCACACTTGTTTGAAGGCCAGCAATTCGCCCATCAAGTCTCTCGGGAAAACGTCTGCTTCCGAAGGAAGTGTTGTACACGCGAACAATTACAACCGACAGCGCGACAGCTAATTGAATGATAAATGATACACGGTCGTTAGTATAAACACATTTCATTAATCGCTTACAATAACACAGATGATGTAAACCGCACGCCATCGCCGCCATTCGTTCGCCATATGGACGGATTCGTTACGAGTTGAGAACTTGTGAAAAGACAAATAGACAATGCCGCCCCATAATGTCATAATTCAATAAACCGTGGGAAAAAATCGTCACCTCTTCGCCTGGTGGTGCTCCATGTTGAACAAACCCCCTTGGGTGGTGTATCCCTTGGCCCCTCGCACAGTGGGCCAAAGCTGGTCCAAATTCAAAACAATTCAAACAAGTTTGGAAACTCTTCCATCGATATATTTTCTTGATTTCTTCAGTATTGAATAGCAAATCCAGAAAGTTTTAGATCGGTAAGTGTATACTTTGATTTTTTACTTATGTGAACTGTAAAACTGTAAACTGTAAAGCTAAAATGAAAGTGTTTTTTATTTTTCATTTTTTTGTGTACTGCTCGACTGCTGTTTCAGTACTAATTGTTATCAAAATCCAGGTCAACCAGTCTCATTCGAAAGAATAGACCATATTCTATGGCAAATGTGACGAAATTTGTTATCTTTGAATCAATTCAAACAAATGTATGGGGAATATCGATTTTGTTTTTGTTTCAGCGAAATTTGTAACTTAAAAAATCATGCTTTGTCGATAAATAAGGTTTTTTTTAACGATTTGATTAAGATTGGTACTTTTGGCCAACGTTTTTATGAAGTGCGACCACTGTTCCTCTCGGTGAATCACCGACGAATCGAAAGCGCTGTCGTTGAAGTTGTTTTGTTGATGTTGACTAAAGATTGACCGGGTGTAATGTTATCATTTCTCGCGCTCATTCATTTACACTTTTCCTTCGGCAGCCCCGACTGCACAGTGTTGTTGCTTTCCCTCATTGCTTGTAATAACACAATCGGGTTAAACGTTGTTGCTTCGGTATATCTATATCTACTTAGTTCGCTCTCTTTAGCGCACAGGTGAGTCAATAAAGCACTCACTGTGTCATGAGAGGTTTGATGTTGAGTATGATTATTTTATAGCTTTCTGTTTAATCGTTTATGTTCCAAATCTCAGCTGTTCGTTTATGGCTATAACTAATGGATTCCGTCAATCGTTTAGAACTTTTCAAGTAGTTATTCCCAATGATTTCGTTTGGTCTGAATTCGTCTTCAACGAAGTTGCTGACCCTGCTGAAGATTATTTTCGCAATTCTTTTTTCCGACATTCGGACTAAGTCTATCGTATTTCACACGAATAATATTTGCATGATTATACACTTGATACAACCAGTGATTCCTGCGTCTACGCCACACACCACATTCTAGTTTGCCACCGAGTATTTCCCGCAACACTTTACGCTCACAAACACTTAAGACTTTCCGGTCTGCCAACTTAAACGTCCACGCTTCTTGCTCGTAAAGAGCCACCGGAAGAATAGTGTGTGTTTTATACTGGGCGAATTTTGTTTCCGTTTGCAAGTTGCGGGACCTAAGCGGGTTACGTAGTCCGCAAAGTGCTCTATTCGCAGCCGCAGCACGTCTTTTCACTTCGCGGAAAACGTCGTTGACACATGTCACAAGTGTTCCAAGGTAAATTCTTCAGCAACTCCAAACATTACCTCAGCACCTTCACCACCAAGTCTACCTCTACCTTTACCTGCAACCTACCATAGTACGTTTCAGCATAATTAGTTTCGCCGGAAAACCATGTTCATACATTATCTGTCACAGCTCATTTCTTTTCACTGAATTCTAAGCTGCCTTGAAATAAATTTACAGAAGGTGGGTCCGCAAGTTATACTCCCGGAATTTATCTAGGATGCTTCACAAGGTATTTAATGGACCATCCCATTGTCGAGTGGCCCTCGTCAAAACCAGCTTGGTATTTGCCGACGAAGGACTCCTCGAGCAGTCTCAGTCTGTTGAACAGGATGCGTGACAGAATTTTGTACACCGAATTCCTATGTAATTAATACACTCCAGTCTGTGCCCTTTCTTGTAGATTGAGCTTATGACCAGCCGGTTGGCAATTCTTTGTCCTCCCATACTTTAAGAAGTACTCGCTGGAATGAATGTTAAATCTGCTCACTCACTTGAGAAGCTCGACCGGGAGCATCATCCTTCCCAGCAGACAAATTCCATGTCAAATCGGTCAGTCACAGAACTCGACCATCTTCGATTTACAGTAAATTATGCACATGTTTTTAGTATGATACAATAAGGGTTTTCCATAGAAAAATAGTACATTTTGACTCGAGAAAAACTTTTGAAAATGGCCTATAAATTTTGCATGCAACTTATTTAAAAATTTTAACTCCGAAACTGTTGATTTTATATAAAAATATTCTATGAAGATGTTGTAGTGAACCGTTTGGCCTACAAGAAAAAAATACACACTGAAAAATTATGTAATGTTTTTTCATGAAAAATTTAAAAATAAAACTCAATTTTTAAATTACACGAAAATCCCATTTTTAATATTTTTTAAATTTTCACCATAGAGTCTCAATAGTTAACAGATGTTTGGGACAAAGTTTCATGATGTAGATTTTTTTAATAAAAAAGTTTTTCTAAGAACAACTTTTATTCGAATTTCAAAATTTTGTTTTTTTTTTTTTTGTCAAAATAAATACGTTCTGATGATACAATGAGAATCTTGGAATGATTCTAAACCATCATGATTATATTAATAATTTCTCTAGAAGTAGCCATTTTTGAATCACATTAAGGTTAATGCAAAAAATATTATTTAAATATTAAAATAGGCCATTTTCATTAGTTATTCGCAATTTTCCATGTCTCAAAAATTAAAAAATCAAAATTTTGAAAATCGGCAAAAAGTTGTTCTTAGAAAAACTTTTTTATTGAAAATTTCTCCATCATGAAACTTTGTCCCAAACATCTGTTTACTATTAAGATTCTATGTTGAAAATTTGAAAATATTAAAAATGGTTTTTTGTGTAATCTAAAATTTAAGTTTTATTTTAGATTTTTTTTTATGAAAATGAATAAAATATTTTTTCAGTGTATATTTTTTTCTTTTAGTCCAAACGGTTCACTACAACTTCTTCATAGAACATTTTTATCTAAAATCAACAGTTTCGGAGTTAGAATTTTTAAATAAGTTGCATGTTAAAATTTATTAATTTATTTTACGAACTGTTACACTCTTCGATCGGCTTATTCGGATCAAAACCCAAACACTGGCCGGTGCCGTTATTTACTTTTACAATTGAATTTCCCAAACGGCTTTGTAAAATATACCTACACCATTCAAGTTTTGGATTTCCTTTTAAAACAATGGAAATTTGTATGCTCATACTTTGACCTATTTGTAAACGATGTATAAAAAATATTTCAAAAATATTGTAAACAAAATAAGGGAGCGAGTTCTTACTAACTAATTAACTTACGAACTTAAAAATTACTGATCCAAATTAAGATATTTGTTTTCAATGTCTCAATCATATTAAATTTTTATTATAGACTAATATTATATTAATACAATTAGGATGAACAATCACTTGGCCACTTCTAAATTTCACATGTGTGATCAAATTTACAGACCAGGGCAATTTTTTAGACTTTGTCGAAAATTTCCAATATCTTCCAAATATTTCCCATGGAGTTTGGGAATTCTTACAGCAAATTGTCAAGATTTTTTTCAAATAAATATCAGAAAGATCGCTAAAATAATCCAGACGGTTTGTTCAAAGAAAATCTCTGATGAACGTATATGAAAATACCGATGAATTTCCCGATGAATGAATACTTAGAAATATTGCAAGGATCTTTGAACGAAGTTAAAGGCCCTTGAGAAAGTCTTGGAGGTTTTTCTTGTTAATATGTCTTTCGGCTAGTTGATAGAATTTGGATCAAAAATCCAATCTAGTACTGTACCATTTGATTGCAATCAGAGTAAGCGCTTTAATAGGAAATACGCTGTTTAGAGTTTAAAATTTGGTTAGTTGGTTGAATTTTGTGAAAAATGCTTTTAAGTTTTTGTCTGCTCAAATGTCATTTCTTCTTATAAAGGAGACTTTAGAAACTATCTATTAAAAATAGAATTATAAGAAACTTGCGTTAAAAAAGTGACCAAGAAACCTGCTATTAGCGCTGATGGATAATTCCAAGATTTTTTTTTTTGGGTAATGTATAAACCATCAACATTATTGAAAAACGTATTGAAGAGTAATTGTGAAGAAACTTCTCTTGAATGTCGTGATAAACTAGGTTTTTTTGTTATTTTTGAACGTTATAACAATGTTTTTTTTTATCAGAGTAGTATGTTGTTTTTCGATTCCATTGCATGCTTCTATTGGGTGAGCGATGGAATTAAAACCAATCGTGTTCGGTTCGCGTAGAACGAATGTGAAAAAAGAATCGCGTCTCTCAGATAGTCTGTATGCTTTCAGTTAGTAAAGCAGAAAGTGGATTGTGGTTGCTCAATCGAGGATGAAGGATCAATTGGTGAGCTCGTTTCATGCTTTTACTTCCAATCTGTAAAATATGTATGACTGCACATTTAATCGTTGCAACGGTGGGACGTAAATATGATTTTTCAACAAACTATGCATGACTCGTCACTGTGAGTGTCGGCATAAACTCTTATTCATAAATTATTTAAGTTTTACAGATGTTTTTTTTTCTTTCGTAATTAATTTCTTTGTATTTAAATAAAAACTGAATGGTTCTCCACTGTAACTGTCGGCATAGGAGTGCTCTATGATGGTCCAGCCAGTCAAGTTTTTACATATGCTGATAACATATGCTTTCGTCCTGACAGCTTTAGGAATGCTGTGTTTTGCTATTTGTTCAATTAGCTTTGAATGGTTTGCCATTTCAATTATTTTCTTTCACTTTTAATTTTTTTATATCATTCAAAATATTGCAGTGGGATTTCGTTTTTGGGATGCTCCATTTTTGACACCCGATTTTGATAACATATTTGAATTCAATATTTTTTTTTACTTGTATGCGCTTATTTACTTATAGATGGTCGTGTGTTCGCAACGTTTAATGATGCCACCAATCTCTATGAGTATCTTAATTAGAGTTTCATAACTTGTTTTAGGCTTTCACGTTGCATGACCAGCCCACTTGAGTATGCCGATAGGTGATCCACTATATAAACATCAATGCACAAGCAATGACTCACAGAGTTCCTATCACTGTTCTTTTTCTTGTGGAATTACATGCATTGCGTAAGGAAAAGCATACGATAGCGAAACAAAAATGGCATTTTAGCGTGTCTCAAGGATCAAATTATGTGTCTTTAGAAGATTTGGGATCGCTGAATCTTGTGCCATTCCCATGTCCAGCACGTCACAATTGTTAGCTAGAGGTCACCGAAGCTATTTAAAACCCTGTTTTTGTTGATGTTTACATAAAATTTAAAGTATAATTTATCAAACTTTTTTGTGTTCTAATCCACTAGGCATACAAAATAGGACCTCAACTTTCAATTTAGATATAATTTGGTTCAAATTGCACGATTAAATTTAGATAAAACCGATTTTTTTAACATGCTTGCTGCCTCCATACAAAATTCTTCGTTTTTCTTATATGGGAAAATACAATATTTTTATAAACCATCAAAAAATAGCTTTTCCGCATCGAAAGCTATATAAACTTTATTTATAAGTATTGTTATACACATAAAGTTAAAATTCTATGGCAAATAAGGCAAATAAATTGCCTTACAAGCTGGCAAACTTGCATGCAAGTTGGCTAAAATAGTCAGTTTGCGCATTTTTAAAAGCCAATATCTCAAAAACTAGACGTGCTATGATATTTTAGAAAACGGCAATGGATTCAGCAACCCTCAATTGAGTGAATAGCGGTATTTTGGTGCTTGAGACAGAAACGTGTTCCGCAGTATAATAATAGAAGCAAACAGAACAAAAAGTCGTATCTCTTAACTTTTTATTGAATTTCATAAAACAAATAACGTATTTCCAGTAAATTCGTGATCAAGTAAATTTCAGAATTGTCAACATATAATCCATAACTTTGACAATACCTTGAGAAATAAATGACCCACCAGCACTACCATGACAAATGCGAGGATGTGAGCCGCATGCAATAATCAAAATGCTTCTTGCGAGAGGCTGGTAATCCTTTGCTGAGTCTAGACAATTTTAAACTGGATTCTGGAGAATCCTTACGGGTTCCTATGTTCTCAGAGGGGACTTCTGAGAGTTTACTGAGCAAAATGTGGATAGTCCCATCGAACATTAGGGGATTCTTACGGGATTCTGATAATGTAAAATTAGTTATTGGGGAAGCTGCGCGAAATCTGTCGATTCCTTGTAAACACCTAAGATTTCTAAGTCGTCCTGTGCATTTATAGGATGTTTAGTTGTTTACAGAATATTTCTGAAAAAATCTTTAGGATTCCGAGTAGATTTCCGGCAAAATTGGGAAATTTTTCCAATCACAAGTTCAAAAGCGGTTCGACTGAAGTGAATTTTTTGACGATTTTTTATAAATGACATAACTAAACAAATTGAAGGAATAGCTTCATGATATCTTCAGCAGAGTTGTAGATTTAACTGAATGGAGAAGTTTGCTGAACACAGTTTTTGTGTAGGGCTATCAGATTTTGAGATAAATAGTTTTGAATTTTTCGTCGAAAATTACAATTTAGTTAAACCATTCTTGCTTATAAACTCGTGATTGGAAAAATTATTCAAAAATATATGTTAATATTCAAGTTATATCTGATGTTCTGTGAAAATTTCATCCGAATCCAGAAATAACTGAGATCTAGCTTACCAAAGTTGGTCATTTTGTGTGGAAAATCGAAAAAGTTGCAAATATTTTGTCCAATATTGTATATTTTTGCAAATGTTTTTAAAGCATAATGGAATCCTCAAAGGCAATCAAGAACGCACACTGAAACACACAATTGCGATTCCACGCAATTTCCCACCGTAAATCAAATCTGTATGTCACGCTACTGTCATACACTTATTCCCAATTGTATCATTACGGGGGGGCTCATCTGTCATTCGCGGCTTCCAGTTCCGCACATTCAGCTGAAGTACTCACTTCAATGAGCATACAATGGCGATCATGTAGATAGATGTATTACCCGAGATTGTTACCGTTTGTTTGGAACACAGTGCTTTTTGATGTGATCGCCGGGCGGTGACATGAATAATACATTCTCCGCCCAGCAGCAAACATATATTCATACAATCAAAATATAATGGATCCCTAGTAGATATCCAGTCGGTCGCTAAATGGGAAAACTGCTGAAGAGTCGTCCACTCAGTTTACTAGAACAACGTGGATAAGCCTGCCCCCTTCTAGCGTGGATATCAAATATGTAACGCAATCTCGCCACGGTTGATTTGTCACACTCAATTGTGAAGCGGCGTGTAGTAAATTCATTCGACACGCGACAAACTCGATTTTCCTAGGTCAGTGCTCCAACAAGTTGGTTGGTCAAATTTCACGCTGTGACAAGCGTACAATATCGATATCAGTCATTCGTGGAATGGGTCGCGAGCTGCATTCCACGTGGTTAACTGGTCTGAGGGGTCGTCCGGAAATGACGTAGCATTTTGGGAGGTAGGGGGTTTCATGATTTTGTGAAGATTTGAGACAAGAAGGACGGAGGCGTCCCTAACTAGCATTTTGAGTGATTTCGCTAAAAACATCAGTGATTTATAGGAACTGGTAAGAATTGCACTTCGATCGAAATGAATAAGGGATGGGATTTTCGGCTTACTCTCGAAGTGCACATTTTAGCAGCTAATATCAGAGCTGATCAATAACGGCGCCGGCCAAGTCCATATAGTCAGTGGGGATGGGGAGGGAATGTTAGTGTGTAACGATTGTTGCTCCTAGAGACCGAGAATAGGTCTGCATCTCCACAATCACCACGGGAAGGGTGTTGATTAGTGAGGAAGGAAAAGCATCTTGGAGTCACCCTCAGAGTCACACTGGAATCAATCAATCGATTGACTGTCGTTTCACTACAATAGAATCCAGAAAATAGTCGGAAAATAGTTTTATATATTAAGAAGGCAGGATCTCTTAATATATTAAGGTGAAGATAAATCGTAGCCAAATGAAAATTTCCAAGAGCACAAATCTGGAAAACCAAACATCCGTTTAAGCTGATAACTTAATCGATTGGTTAGGGTAACGGTCGTATTTTGGACCCCTTAAAGAAGTGATTTTAGTTTTGTGTCCCAATTTAATCATTGCACAGCGTAACCAAGTCAAAGAACATGTAAAAATGTAGAGAAAAACTTCCTCTACGAGATAAAAATGCCCAAACGGTCATGTAGGATCCAAAAAATGTCGAAAATAATTGAATTGTGAAGCACTGTTTTTTTATTATTTTGGACACACCAATACATTTTGGACCCTCAAAGTATATATTTTGGACCCCCGGCATTTTTTTATCGTTTGGCGACAAAGTCCTTGACACTGGATGTATAATATGCTTGCCCTTAGTCTAATCAATCGATCGACAATGGAAAACCGAATAAATTCTACGCTTTTTGTTCAAAAATTTGAAATAACTTTTTGTTTTCATTTGAAAAATTTCTGACGGCTCCAATTTCTGTGTGTAACGTGTTGTAACGGTTGCATGGATGTACCGATTAAATTTAATTAAATTACATTTTCTTTGTACAAACGGTTGATGCAAGTGCGGAATAGTCTTATCTTTCCAAATGGCATGCAAATTGAGTTGACCTTTCGATTTAAACTGGGAAATTTGCAGGAAAATGGCTAAGGGGGTCCAAAATATATTGGTTACCCTACTAGCTGATAGTGATCAATCGATTAAGTTTTCAGCTTAAACGGGTGTTCGGTTCTCCAGATTTGTGCTCTTGAAAATTTGAGGTTTGGCCTCGATTCATCTTCACCTTAAACTATTTTCTGGATTCTATTGTAGTGAAACGACAGTCAGCTTTATTTTTCAAGAAAAATTAGTGACAAGATCTACGTCATTTATGGACAGTCCCAAAACGATAATCGATTCGAGTCACGGGAATCCCTTGCTAGGTTCAGTTTGCGCAACATTGCGAGTTGGAACATAAACTTCACCACTTTCGCGTCACGCCGAAACTCTGCTGCTGCTGCTGTTTGAGGTACCTATCAACCTACACGGAACGTGTTGAAATGGTATCCAATCATGCGTGCGTGCTAAACCACCTCTCGACAACGTCTCCGTGGATTGACTTTGAACTTGCTTACACTAGAGCGCACTGCTGGCAGGAAGGCAGGCTTAGAAAAAATATGGGGATACCCGCAAGCGCAACAAGAGGAGTGGAAATTGAAAAATGTAAACAAAATGAGAAATTTGATTGTAATTAATTATTTTTAGAAAATCAATAACCAAACGTCTGCTGCTCGCTGGAGTGACTTGGTTGTGAAATACTTGTGCCGTGCGTTCGACGTTTGCGCTGGACACGGGGTAGACGCATTGGTATGCGAAATGTCTGGCCCTCCGGTCTGTTGCTAGTGCACTCTAGCGCAAAAGTGTAGGCGCGCAGTGATATGTCTTCTTCTTCTTCTTCTTTCTGGCGTTACGTCCCTACTGGGACAGAGCCTGCTTCTCAGCTTAGTGTTCTTATGAGCACTTCCACAGTTATTAACTGAGAGCTTACTATGCCAATGACCATTTTTGCATGTGTATATCGTGTGGCAGGTACGAAGATACTCTATGCCCTGGGAAGTCGAGAAAATTTCCAACCCGAAAAGATCCTCGACCGGTGGGATTCGAACCCACGACCCTCAGCTTGGTCTTGCTGAATAGCTGCGCGTTTACCGCTACGGCTATCTGGGCGCAGTGATATGTGCTGTAGGCCAATATTGGTTAAACATCATTTTTGCACGTACAGAATCGAGCGTATGCTGCATGAGGCGATTGCACTTTCCTGCGATATCGATAGCTCCTAATATGCTATCGATACCGCAGATAGTTTTGTGAAGATCAGTGAATAAAATTATCATCAAAATAGACGAAAAACAAACAACAAAACAGGCACCCTTACAACCGTTTATCGCAACTGTTGCGGATAAGGACACAATCAAAAGCAAAATTGTCATGACAATCACAGAGCACAACATTGTTGCAACCTTTGCAACTCGCGATTATTCAGTTATTTTAAACACAAAACCAAATTTGTTTTATGGATGCTGTTTGATAATGTGTCAATGTTTACCAATGGTAAGCTAATCCCAAGCATCATTCATTAAATCTCCCAAGTTTATATGCTAGAATTGCGGGGGCAATCATAAGTCCAATTTTTGTGATTGCCCTTCTCGAAGGAGAGTCGTCGAGGCTCGTGCCAGGCAGATGAAAGATAATATCCGTTACGATAACGGTCGTTTCCGGAATTTCCCTGGTAGAGTATCGAACAATGCTCATTTTTCAGTTAACGATCGCTTGGTCATGAATCATACCCATCAGGAAGATCATAATCATGCTCATTCACAAACTAATTTTAATTCGTCGGGTAGCCATTCGAATCTTTCAATTTCGAATGTGTCTACCCACGGAAAATCCTTTGCCGATATCGTAGCAGGTAATTTGAACTCCTCCCCTATTCGTACTATGAGTACCCATTCTACTTGTTTCAAATCAAATGGAAAAAAACCTTACCGCCGCAGGTAACTCCTACTCCGCTTCTTCGTCTACCGAAAATTCTAATGGGAAATCAACAGATAATGTACCCAATTCAAGTGATATGTCTGCCTCTGATTTTAATTTTCTAACTGAACAATTGAATCTAATGATTGATGCAATGTTCAAAGCCACCACTATGACTGAACCAGTCCAAGTAGGTGTAAAATTCACTAAACAAATTGTTATTGGATTGCGTTTTTCTAATGGATCTGAATAATAATTTAAATATTTTAAATTGGAATGCTCGATCTTTGAATGGTAAAGAGGACGAGCTGTTTAATTTTATTACTGTTAATAACGTGCATATAGCAGTTATTACCGAAACGTATTTGAAACCTGGATCTAAACTCAAAAGAGATCCTAACTTTTTTGTTTATTGTAATGATCGACTTGATGGGGCAAGTGGGGGAGTTGCAATCATCATTCATAGGCATATAAAACATCAAATGTTTTCGTAATTTGAAACTAAAGTTTTAGAAACACAGCTTGGTAAATATACTATCATAGCTGCCTATTTGCCTTTTCAATGCTCTGGACAGCAAGTTAATTTGCTCCAAACTGACTTGCAAAAATTGACTCGCAATAAGTCAACATTTTTTGTCATTGGTGACTTTTATGCCAAACATCGGTCATGGAATAATTCTCAAAGTAATTCCAACGGCAGAATTTTATTTGATGAGTGCTCTTCAGGATACTTCTCAATTCAATACCCTGATAGCCCTCCATGTTTTTCCTCTTCTAGAAATCCATCTACGATTGATTTGATCTTAACCGACTCTAGTCATCTTTGTAGCCAATTAGTTACTCATGCTGATTTTGGTTCTGATCATGTCCCTGTTACATTTCAAATATCCCATGAAGCGATTCTCAATCCTATCAGCTCCACTTTCAATTATATTCGAGCCGACTGGAATATATATGAAACATATATTGATTCTAATCTTGATGTTAACATTTCTTTACAAACAAAACTTGATATTGACAATGCTCTTTAAACTTTAACAAATTCCATTGTTGAAGCCAGGAGCATTGCAATTCCAAAATGTGAAGTAAAATTTGAATCCGTGATTATAGACGATGATCTTAAACTCTTGATCCGCCTTTAAGCGTGAGGAGAAAGCAATTTCAACGCACTCGCGATCCTGCTTTGAAAATTATATGGCAGGATTTGCAGAAAGAAATCAAGATACGTTTTGCACAATTAAGAAACAAAAAAATTGAAGCAAGATTTCTCAATTTGACCCTGGCTCTAAGCCCTTTTGGAAATTATCTAAAATTTTGAAAAAACCTCAGAAGCCAATACCGGCATTGAAAGAAGAAAACAAATTATTACTAACTAATTGCAAAAAAGCTCAAAAACTTGCTATGCGCGCAATTTTAATTTAGGACTTACTAGTCCAATTGAAATTGATGAAATTTTCTACGTCCTCATCAAGAAACTTCCAGAAGGTAGCTTATCATTCTTAGTTGATATATTTAACAAATGTTTTCAATTAGCATATTTTCCTGACAAATAAAAAAATGCTACGGTTGTTCCAATTTTAAAACTAAACAAAAATCCTGCAGAAGCTTCTAGCTATCGTTCATTCAGTTTGCTTTCCTTCATCAGTAAACATTTTGAAAAGGTCATTTTGAACAGAATGATGGCCCACATCAACGAAAATTCAATTTTTGACAATGAACAGTTCGGATTCCGCCATGGACATTCGACCACTCATCAACTCTTACGTGTAACAAATTTGTTCCAACAAATCTTAAGGCTATTCTACTGGTCTTGCTCTTCTAGACATAGAAAGAGCATTCGACATTGTTTGGCATGAAGGCTTGATAGTAAAATAAAAAAACTTTAATTTTCCAACATACATTGTTAGAACAATTCAAAGTTATCTGCCAAATCGTACACTTCAGGTTGATTATCAGAACTCTAGATCTGAAAGACTTCCTGTAAGAGCTGGTGTTCCTCAAGGCAGCATTTTGGGACCGATATTATACAATATTTTCACATCTGACTTATCTGAGTTACCTCAGGGATGTCAAAAATCTTTGTTTGCGGATGACACAGGCCTCTCCGCCAAAGGACGAAGCATGTGTGTCATCTGTAGTCGATTGCAAAAAAAAATTGGATATTGGAATATATCTCCTAATGCTTCCAAAACTCAACTAATAATATTCCCACACAAACCAAAAGCTCTTTATTTCAAACCTTCAAGTAGACATGTTGTCACGATGAGAGAGGTTCCAATAAATTGGTCAGATGAAGTTAAGTATCTAGGGCTTATGCTAGATAAGAATTTAACTTTCAAAAATCACATTGGGGGCATTCAAACCAAATGTAACAAATATGTAAAATGTCTCTATCTCTTTATTAATAGAAAATCAAAACTTTGTCTTAAGAACAAGCTTTTGATATTCAAACAAATTTTCAGGCCAGCCATGTTGTATGCTGTACCAATATGGACTAGCTGTTGTAAAACCAGGAAGAAAGCTCTGCAGACAATTCAAAATAAAATTTTGAAAATAATTCTGAGGCTTCCTCCCTGGTATAGTACCAATGAGTTAGACAGAATGTCCAATGTTGAAACATTGGAACAAATGTTAAATAAAATAATTAATAATTTCAGGCAAAAATCGTCTTCTATTGCCACGATTGATGCGTTATATGTTTAGGTTAAGTTAGGTTAAGTAAATTGAAAACGTTATTTTTTTCTCTTATAAGCAGGTGAAATCAACTCACCTGTAAAAAATCTGAACTGCTACGGCAAATGAAATGTAATATGTTGTTAACAAAATGTTAATAAAATCTTAAATTTGTTTTACCAAATTAGGATGATAGTGTTGTCTAATAACACAGAACACCTAGATATAACAAATGAAGGTAATGTTTGGAATAATACTAATGAAGAAATAAAAAAATAGGATACAAAACCATTACATTGCAATGAATTTCTTACACGATCTTTGAACTGCTACATGTATGCCGAAATTCATCAATGATTTGCTACCAATTATGTACAGTGAGTCTATTCTATCTTGATTTGGTAATAGTTTACTTACTTCTAGTTTTTTTTTTCAAAATTTGCTCGATTTGATCACACTAAATGTTTTCTAATCTGTAGTTACATACCTGAAATAAAAAGAAATGAGAAACAATTAGGCATGTTAATGAAATCAATTTTGGTTATCGGATAGATAAAACAAGAATAATTGTGGCTAAAAATACTTCAATTCAAAAGCAACTTCCAACAAGGAAACCCTTCCATCAAAGTCGATCCCCGTCCAACCATCATTTAACAATTTTCCAAGTAAGCTTTTAAAATAAGTTCATCGTACCGCAGCTCTTCGGCTCTTGGCAAATATTTGCACTCAATTACCCTTTTACAACTTTCCTGAGAACCGCCGCAATTGCCTCCATTCCAGAGGTAAAGCCATCCCTTTAAATTACCCCACTCACAGAATTATATCAATTAACCTTCCCACTAACGGACAGCCGCGGCGGCACAGGATGCTGCAATGCGTGGGTTACACCACACCGGACCGACGTAAACGATTCGTTAAAACAATTCTTCGGACGGGTTGGAAGTTGAAGGCTCATAGCTTTAGCAGCAAAACAATTTGACTAAGAAAAATGCTTAATTATCGCGTGAACCTGAACCAAAACGCCAAAACGATGCTCAGAGTATCGATTGAAAGTTGAGGGAGTAATTTCTTTCATCTTTCACTTCCCGCAAGACGGGACGTCTACCACAAACTAGCTACAGTTATTCACTCATAATTTATTCAAATCAATGCTGAACGTATAGTTTGTCGGCATTCCCATCGAACGCATCGCCAGAAGAAGATGATAGAGCAGTGCTTGGAAAAAAGCTTCCTTTTCTAACGTGAGGGTTCTGTATAGGGTAGGTTTACCAGTATTCGCCACCCTAAGGAAACATATTTTTATAAATCAGTCAATATGAAAGCTTTTCAAGCTAATGCACGTTTTGTAGGAAAAAAATGTAGGAATATATTGAAAATTGGAGTGGCGAATAATGGATCACATGCACCAGTATTCGCCATGTATTAAATTTCGGTTCGTGAATTTCTGAAGAGGAGTAAAACGATAAGTAAATTCGAGGTGAAGAGTACAGGTTCTATGGCGAATACTCGTACATGCACCCTAATTGAGCTAATCCGACGATAATTTCACTTCTACGAGATGTGAAAGATATCACCATTCTTCGTGTGTGGCACACTAAATCTTTATTGAAGCTGAATGCTTATGCAGAGCTATGCGAGAGTGGAAAGCTTTCCACGCAGAAGTCAGAATATGGGAAACATGGTGGTTACCATCGCTGGGACTACTCATTTTTCTCCATGTCATGGACAAAATTTGAAACAGGCTTTGCTATACAAATAGTAGGATTGCAGCTGAGCACATATGTGTTTTATACAGATGTAATCTGATTAACTCTGGCGTTCGTATGACGTAAAACCTTCAAAATTTTCGACAGATTGTGATAAATATGGTATGCAATTTTACATGTTAATCTGCAGTGTTTATCATAAGTGGGACATCTACGAAAAATGTACTATAATTATCCTCACTGACAGCGAAAATTGGCGTAAATTTGGGACATGTAATGGGTCGGAAATTCACAACAGGGCGTGGCCCCCATGTCGAGCTCATCATCCGATGCAGTTTGAGACAACTCGTTTAATTGCCGATTCGCTTATGGGCTTCGTATACTATAACGACCGCAAAAAAACCGGAAAGAAGAGTATTTCTGGCTTCAAACATTCGTTTTCAACAAACGAAACAAGGGGAAGAGATTTTGAAAAGTTGCTTTTTGATAACCATTCGCTGCCACAGGACTTCAGGTCATTAAGATCACTCCCATCGTTGGCATCATTTTTCAATTTTGCAGCACTGCTACATATAGCGTAAAGAACTAGCAAGTTCAGGACAATGCATTTGCATTTACCCGTTTTCCATAAAAAATGTTTACGTCGAAGGATTTTATCTATCTTTGAATACTTTGAAAAATCAAATTCTATTTTTTATTTTTCATATTTTTTTTTTTGATTTCATGAAAATAATGATTCAACCAAAGTTGATTCTTAAGTACAATTTTAAATTTGATATTTAATCAATATTTTGACATGGTTATTAAATTATACGTACATGATATTTGTAAAACTCCTAGAGAAGGAGAGACTTGTTAAACTCCTAGAGTTCTAGCGTATAAACAAATAAGATCCCGCTGGAAATTTGGAGAAAAAGTTCTATCGAGTAGTTGTAGCGAACCGTTCGGACTACAAGAAAAAAATTTTGTTTTAGATGAGAAAATCAAAAATAAAGCTTTTTCTTTCTATTAGGGTCGATGTACCAATAGCCGCATAGCTAAGAACAAATATTCGTATAAAATCGAAAAATAACACTAGCGTCATTATTTTTACATCATCTGAAAGCTTTTTATCTAGGTTTTATGGGAAACATATGAAAACTACGAAAACTCATATGTTTGTATTTATTATCGCTTGTGCCACTATGAGAATACATGTGCCTATAGTAGCACTATTTTGAATTTTTGTTCCTATAGTAGCACTAGCATCACAGCGTTGGCAATATACTAATCAAAAATGTATTTTTACAAAACTATTATATTTTTCCTACAAAGTGTGGATCAAAAGCTTTCGTTTGACGTAAAAAAAGTTCTTAATTCATCAATTATTTCGTATAATAAAAAATAGTTTCTCTCAGTAGTGCTACTATAGGAACAATAGGTTTACTATAGGCGCAAGGGAGCTCAAAATTTAAGCAAAACTAATTATATCGATCATTTTTTGAACAAAATCAAGCTGTGTATCAATGGTACTTAGATAAATAGCTCCTGACCTTCATGTCAAACAATATTTTGAAACGATTTATAGCAAAACGGCCGTAAAAGCCACTAGTGCGACTATAGGGGACTGTCCACTAAGGGAACACCGACCCTACACAAAACCCCATTTTTGATATTTTTTAAATTTCCACCATAAAATCTTGAATCTTGAGATACTTAGGACAAAGTTTCATGATGGGGAAATTTCTATCGAAAAAGTTTTTTCAAGTATAACTTTTGGTCGATTTTCAAAATTTTGGTTTTTATCAAAATAAATACGTTAGGTTAATGAAATTAGAATCTTAAAATTATTCTAAAGCATAATGATTATCATGATCACTTCACTAGAAATAATCATGTTTTAGTTATTTCAAGTTTAATGCAAAAATTCATTGATTGAATAATAAAATAGACCGTTTTTATTAGTTATTCGCTATTCAAGAAATTCGAAAATATATGCCACATTTCTCTCAACTGACTTATCGCTCTACTTGATTGAGAATCGCAAGTAACTCATGAAAATGGCCTATTTTGTTATTTGATTATTATTTCTTTGCATGAAACTTAATTCGAAAATGTCTACTTCTAAAGAAGTGATCATGATAATAGTTAGTTTAGAATACTTTCTGGATTCAAATTGTGTTCACGTATTTTTTTTTAACGTTTTTTTTTTGAAAATCTGCCTAAACTTGGTCTTTGAAAAAAATTGTATTAACACATTCTCATTAGGTTTCTATGGAAAAAATAAAAAAATGGGGTTTGGTGTAATTTAAAATTTAAGTTATTATTTGGAATTTTGCATGATAAGAAATAAGACATTTTTTCAGTGTATATTTTTTTCTTGTGGTCCAAACGATTTACTACAACTTTTCTAAATAACATTTTTCTCTAAAATCAATACCGTTTTGATTTATATTACGGACTGCTTCTTATTCCGGACACTCTACTTTGTATGGGAAACTTTTCACATGAATTGTTTCAATTTTCGCCGTTCAAAAGTTCACACTTTTGAGGTTCATTTTAATCAACATTTCCTATAGATATCTATGAAACTTTATAATACTCAACTGCCTTAGACGCTTCTCAGGTGCTTTTCCGATTTCAAATAAATCACTTGTCTTTTTATGATTTTTATGAGCTGTCCGAAATTTGAATCAAAGTGTCTGTAATATGGAGTAAAAGTAAGTAAGCGTCCGGAATAAGAATCATGAAAAGTCCACACATTTCTATTCATTTGTGTGTTACAAATAAAATCTTCACCCACCATTCGAAAGTTAAGTGTTTTGAAGGTTCGATAGCGCCGAGGAATCATACAGATTGATTTATTTTATATGCTTTCTGATGGGTTATACTTCATTGAGGCCTTAAGTATCCGTAATATGAATCAAAACGGTAGTTTTAGAACTAGATTTTTCCAAATAAATTCCATTAAAAAACTAATGGTCCATTTTGAAAAGTTATTCTTGAGTGAAATGATCGATTTTGAAATTTTGAAGATTATCGATACAAAATTATAGGAGATATTAACGAAAGAATTTCAGGAAATATTTTGATACAAACGGGTGAAAACTACTTGAACGAGTTTTAGTAAATTTTTCTGTTTGAATTTTAATGGTAAAATCCTGTTAACATTTCTGGAGAGATTCAGAGAGAATTTTTATAGATATCTTTGCAAAGTGAAGTACTGGACAGAATAATATGCACTGGTCTTTTTTTATGGACAAGTTTTTAGACTTGGATATTAGCTTTCAATATTCTGATTAACTTGAAACTTTCACCGTAACTTGGATAATTCATATGCTTAATTTTTAAATTATACAAAAGCTAAATTTTTAAATTATTCAAAATCTTTGATTTTGACAAAAAAGTTTGAATTTTATATTAACCATACGAAATGATGTATTGCTACTATGGATTGAAATCTTTCAAATAAATAACATGGTTTTATTGAATATACATCACTTAGCTACATCATGCGATTTTGGTAACTTTACCGTTCGATTTTGGCAACACGAAAACGCATATACAAAAAAAATGAATTCTGTTAATCTTAATAATGTTTCTGTGGGCCTTTTTGAAGCTTATCATGTTCAAAATAGGTAAATTTAATTCGAGGTCATTATAACGGCGATAAAAGTTGTAATAAATCAACCGTTCGATTAATGCAACATGAAATTTTTTGTCTTGTTGTCAAAATCGAATGGGCATTGTACAACAGTTTTGAGAATTTCACAATATTTCCTATAATTATAGAAATGTTCGCCATGGCTAGCCATGGTTAGCTTCATTATGCCTATCAAATTTCTAAATTATTTGAGATAATCTGAGAAAAAATGTTTTTTATTCACGATACTTTGATTGAATTCCAACTTTTTGCACTAGAACTATAAGTTGGATCTGCCTGCTAAATCTTAACAAAAATTATTGAATAACATGGCATTGCTTTATTTTCTTCAATTTTTTATGATATTAACAGGTTTTGATAAATGCAAACTTCATAATTTGCGAGCGTGAATTTGTGGTAGTCATTTTGTTCTGCTACAAAAAGCGCAGGCAGAGTTCAACACCATGGAACATAATTTTTGAAAATGAGTTCAGTGGAGCAAAACTAAACTTTCTGGAAATATGATCTTTAGCTCCTTATAGCTAAATAACTAACCTTAAAATTCACTAGACTAGACTAGTCCAGGAAAAAAAAAATGATAATAAGTGAGTAAATTTTCTCAAGAAATAAAATTCA
This sequence comes from Aedes aegypti, assembly GCF_002204515.2. Taxonomy (NCBI): domain Eukaryota; kingdom Metazoa; phylum Arthropoda; class Insecta; order Diptera; family Culicidae; genus Aedes; species Aedes aegypti. The sequence goes on along the minus strand of NC_035109.1, from coordinate 221,792,012 downwards.
TTAAAAATATCTACCCATAAATTTTTAAAAGCACAGCTAGAACTTACATTTTTAAAAGAAATATGGTTTAACAACATTCAACGAAATCCTAGTAAAGATTTTGAAGAGCAGGGCTGAAACCTATAGTTATAGAACAAAAAGAATTTTTGTGAATGTATTTTTTTTTTCTAAAAGCACTGTAAATGATTAAAAAAATTGTACATAGGGTAGAAGTGCCGGTTTTGGCCAGTCCTTTCTAAAATATATATGGAAAGTTCAATTTGTATAACACTTACGTCAAATGGAAGCTATTTTGTGAGAAAAATATTGGAATTGGATGGAAACAAATTTGTCGCATTTAAAACCGCATAGGCTACTATGGGGTACCATAACCAGTTTTGGCTACATTTTTTACCTCGGTTCCTGAATCGGCCAATCACATTGATTTGCCAATTTGGAAACACCCTGGCCAAGTAGGGTTACCGAGGGCTACCATTTTATGGAAAATTAATTATTTTTGTTATCTACTGTATTTTGTTTTTGAGAATTGAACCAATTTCAAGCAAGAAAGGGTTCAAGTTGATTTTCTTCGGGAAATAATGTATAATCCATTTGGCAACAACTGGTGAGCATGAGCATTGATGACCGTACAATTCGTAGCTGCTACTCCGTGATTGACCAGAATAATCGAAATTGTACAGGGAACCAACAGATGTAGTTTGGGAGTAGCATACCATCTTCAATGTACATTTTCGAGGACTCTGAAAAAAATAATGTCAATAACGGCGCCGGCCACGTCCGTACGGTCATCGGGGACGGGAAGGAATGTTAGTGTGACATCCATTGTTACTAAGGACCGAGTATTCCTCTGCATTTTCATGGTTGTCACGGGAAGGAGTTTTGTTAGTGGGAGGGCTTAAAAGCAACATAATCAGAATTCATCTTGGTAAATGATGCGATTCATGTAACTTTTGTTTAAAATGATATCATTGATATCGATATCCTAAATATCAAACTATTCAAAGGTTTGAGTCTCGAAATTTTATAAAATATAAATAAGCGCTTATGTCAACACTTAAAGTGACGAACCATCCATAATTTGTTCAACAAATACATAAAAAATACATTTCAAGGTACAAATGTGTTATTACAAGCATGAAACGAGCTCACCAGTTGGTAGCCCATACTCGACTAAACAGCCACCATCTCAGCGTCAACACGCATAAGCAGGGTTATGCAATCTCTCCTATGGCGTGCAAATGAAGCGCAAACTGAAAAAAAATCACTCTGAGCGCGCGAAAAATGAATCGGACAGCTTGGGCCTTCGCTAAGCACTCACCATTTGGCAACAACTGGTGGAACAAAAACGAATAATTGAAAATAGAGTTTTTTTTTCAATAAAACTCAAGTTGATTCCGCGCAAGCAGAATCCGCGGCTACAAAGAAAAGCCATGCTGAAGGTGTCCCGGTCGGTCCAGGATCTTTTCGTAATGGAAATTTCCTAGACTTCCCTGGGCATAGAGTAGAATCGTACCTGCCACACGATATACGAATGCGAAAGTAGCAACTTAGGCGGCGTCCGCTAAAATTGGAAATTTTTGATCCCCTCCCCCCGTCTGTAACGCTTTTTGTATGGAAAATTTCAAATTTTTGTATGAGCCGTAACGCTTGAGCCTACTCCCCCCTCATCCTAGAGCGTTACGTAATTTGGGGTCCACCAATTTAAAAAAAACGAAAGGACAACCCTTAAGTTTTATCGAAAACTAGCGATCAATGACATAAAATTGGAATTCTTGCGATGGGTGCCGATGGCGGCCTGGTTTCAGAGAGAATTGCTCAGAGTGTTTCAAGTCAAAATAAACATGACAAATACCATTATAAGTTGATGATAATTTATATAAAATTATATCTGAAAATAGATATCGATTAAAAATCATGTTTCGACATTTCGTTTACCATAAATTAATCGTTTTTGGTTTATAAATGAGTTTATTCCGAACAAAAACGGATGAATGCTGTGCAGTACATAGGGCATACCCATAGGCGTTTAACGTTATATGGATATTTATGACTTTGATTTCAAAAGTGTTACCAATTTGTAAAACTGCTTTTCGCTGAGAGGTTTGACATCTAGGGTTTCAATGCTAGTAATGGACCCCTTAGTAGCTGAAATTCATTCTAGACGCTTTTCCGCAATGACATCTCAGACGCATATACGTTTTGTGGAGTCTAACAACAAATTCAATGTCTTTACTTCTTAGTACGTCTATGAAACATACAAAATCATTCGATTTTTCCAGCGAAATATGCATTTGAAAAACTGTTGTCCGAATGCCTATTATGGACCCTCCCGGGGTCCATAATAGGATTGTTTACAAATTTGACGTTGCGTGTTATGGACCCTCCATTTGATTCCCATGTAATCCGGCTCGCTGCCAACGAGCCTATTATGGACCCACCTGGAAATGCGTATTATGGACCCTCTTGTGTGGTTTCATTTACGAAACTGTTCAAATATCTGTATTTATGCGTCTCAAACCAAATATTTTGCCTGAAACTGCTGACTAACAATGTAATCGAAGTTCCCCCGGTGGATTTTCATAGGAATAAAGTTGCTTTGAGTGTTAATTTTATGTTTTTCTGTAGGGGGTCCATAATACGCAAAGGGTCTATAACCGGCATCGACTCCCTAATTCATGTTTTACTATAACTAGGCTATCAAAATATTAGTGACGATCTAATTATAAGTTCATCAAATAGTGATCGTAGAACAGATTGTTTGTAAGCGTTTCAAAAATGCTAAAATATCATCATTTTTTATATTCGAATATAGAGCATCAATGCTCTTGATTCGAACGAAAACAGGTTTGACATGAAGTGTCATACTAACATTCTTAACATTTGTAGTCATTTTGCTTAACTGATTAACATAAGGGGCCGTCCATAAATGACGTAGCATTTTTTCACTGATTTTTTACACCCCCCTTCCCCCTCGTAGCATTTAGTCACAAATGATGATACCCCTCCTTGGAAAATACGTAGCATACCAAGCACCCCCCCCCCCCCCCCCCCCTAAATTTTAAATTTGTTTTCCTCAGCGATTGGGCTAAAATAAAACATTAAAATACAGAAATGTCTACACAAATAAAGAGATTAATTGATATTAAACACTGAAACATCAAGATAATCTCACGAACGATAGTTTGATATAGCGTAACGCTAAATCCTTTGGAGAAAAGTTTAAACAAGCATATTTCTTGTTTAAGTTACATAATTTTGATTCCCAGTAATTTAATTTCTTGTTCTTTTGCAGTTGTTAAAACTTACACAGTTTACAGCTGAAAATGTAGAAAAATAAAGCTGAAAACTTGATAAAGCTAACAGCACTCAGTTAGGGTTCATAAGTTTTTATAATATATTGAGCACAAATTTTGTTACATAATAAATTGTGCGTGGTTGAGATCAACAAAATAACTTATTTGGAAAGGATCTTCGTCATTATTCTCTAAATCCAAATCCATTCAGGAAACAGTGGCCAGATAGAGGAAAAATAACTATTGTAATATTTGGAATGTTTAAAAAATTGCGATTTTTATGCAACCACTTTTATTAATAGTTCAGCTAAAATTAATCAACGTTCCCCATTCTGAAATATTCTCATAATAAAACAATGAAATAATAAAAATGCTCTTTCGTTGAATTACCGAGTGATTTAGAAATCTGAACGATAGGACAATTTTGATAAAACTCGTGTTTGATGTCCTCATTATTATCCAGGCTGTTCCATCAATAGCATTGATATATCTAAACAACTCGATGATTTGACTGAGTGGAGATCTCCTGCAGCATTTAAAGCACTAAATAAAATTCTTGTTTTACATGTTTTACTATAAAAACGTTAATATTTGCTGAAATGAGCATATTGTATTCTTTTGAAGAATTTAAGCTTCAACAGAAAATATGAATAAAACAAAAAACAGTTGATTCTATGTCTTGTAAATGGTAAAACAAGATTTTGCAAGTCGATAAAGCATTGATTTTTACTTAACTTATTAAGCTTTTAATTTGTTGGTTTATAAATAAAATAGTTTAGACACGAATACAATATAATATTCACATAACTATTTAAAGCTTCATAAAATCTGTTTGATTGTATTTATCAGGAAAATGTGAAATTTCTTAGAAGTTTTCAACCTGTTTTGAAGTTAAATCATCATTTCATAACCCAAGTTTGCTAAGTCAGACAAAGAAGATTGATAAAAAAACTGTTTATCAGTTTTTTCAGCGCTGCTCTTTTTACCAAAATTGTTCAAAATGCTACGTCCACTAGTTGGGACCCCTCCCTCCCCCTCGTCACAAATCCGTGAAGACCCCCCCTCCCCCCTTAAATGCTACGTCATTTATGGACGACCCCTAATGTATGTTATTTCGTTTAGTATATTTCGGGTTCCACAATACCAAAGTTACCCGCATTATCAAAGATACCCCGTTTTACGGTACGTGTTTAGATTCTCTACTACATAGTTTAACATTATGCCGCATAATCCTGTCAATCACAGCATCTTGTCAACGAAAACAAACTGACAATTCATCTCCATAACTAAATTTCGTAGTTCCGAAAAAGAAACAGTCTCGTTTTCCAATTTATGGAACACGATATAAGTGAGAAAATACGTTCCATCGGAGGTTAACGATATAGTCCATCATCGGAGTGATGGACAGTGCCCTGGACGAGGCCGTTTAATTTAATAAAATTTCTACAAACGCGCAGCATCTGTCAGAGTGGAGCGAGCAATTGGGAAATCGCGCGCGGCCAAGACGCGAATTGGTCGACGACACAGGCGAAGGGTGGTGGTCCTGGTCGTGTGGTAGAGGTTGGTAGTGGCACAATGAAATATGCTTTCCACTTCAAATTTGTTGCAAGCCATCATCGCGCTCATGAATCGCTCTTATGGGTGCTGTATAGAAGCTGTGCGCAAACTGTATGCGGCGATCGCTGGTTTGCTTTCGAGTTATGCGAATCAATATATAGGACTAGGAGGTACAAAGAAAGCAACCATAACAGATGATGAAGCTCATTAAATGGCAAAGAACACAGAGGCTAATGAATCAAACGGCACATGCATACAACATCTGTTCGACTAAGATATAGGAGAGTAGGAACGGTTAGTGACCAATTATTATGCTAATGCTATACTTTAATTTTCAATATGAATAGAAAAAATACAAATCGATAATCATGTTACAAACTACCAGTAATTTTCAAATATTTTTTCTTAACCTAGTAGCAACGTCCATGGCTATGCTGAAGGTATTTAAATTCGATTCCCGGATGGACAACATTTTTGCGGAATGAAAAATTCTTGGACTTTCCTGATTGTAAAGCATTATCGTGCTTGCCACACGATATTCAAAAGCAAAAATGGCAACTTTGGCTAGGAAAGCTCTTGTTGAGACACTGTAGATGTGCTCACAGAATATTAAGCTGAGAAGCAAGCTTTGTCTTAGTTGGGACGAAATGCCAAGAAGAAGAAAGGTTGGACATCGAAACAAGCATTAGTATTGAGCAAATCGCTAACCTCCAAAATTGTCGTTCACAATTATTCTAGGATTCTCTGAGAACACATCCACATTTTTTTCTGGGTTTCCCTCAAGTATTTCCTTGAAAACCTTTGAGTACAATCTTAGATGAAATATGCATAAGAATAATCTGAGGAATTACTGGAATAAGCACAATTTATTAATTACTGTAACAATTCCGAAAATGTCTTATGCAGTATTCATATACGGAATTGGTGGAGTAGTGAAACAAAAGACTCCCAAAAAAAATATGATGAGTGTCAAACGAAAACTCAGCTGGAACGGAACCCAGTGGCTCAGCATGTTTCCCAGCCGTTCCTGTTCCTTTATCGACTTGGCGGCTTGCCAACATACCCGCTGCTATTCGGTATCAGCTTTTTATCGAATCAGGAAATTAGATTTTCCCACATTTTTGCATTGCGCTGCCATTACCAGTCGACAGGATTTCTGCAGCAACAAAAAAGGACACTGACAACGATCGGACGTAATACATAAGGGCTGTGACGGACTAAACATCGGCTAGCCAGTGTTTTATTTTTTTAAAAGTGGATAGGGGGAGATCCCCCAGTACCGGACAGCACCCAATACCGGACAAAGTCGAAAAATTGAGAAATCATGACCCAATCAAGATGGTGTATTAGTAGGAAAGGAAGCTATTATGGAGACTAATGTTTGCGTAGAATAACACATCCTTGAAATATGCATGCCTTTTTTCAAAAGTAGAAAAGTTTGGAAATCTTGAAATAATGCACGTATTACCTTAATTTTGAGCCAATTTAGTAATTATTTTGATTATGAAAAAAAAACTTTGCATTATGCAAACATGTTCGAACATAATCCTAATTTGATAGTATGAATGTATTTTGTACCATAATTGAACTAAATATGGACAAATTACAATTTTGGTTAAGCACCTCCTGTACCCCAGTTTCGGACAGCTTGATTTGTTATATGATATCTTTGTAATTATTGCACCAGTGTCTCAAAATACATTCATTTTTCATGGATTCCGTCGATCATGGTATTAAACACGCAATAAAATTAAGAAGAATGAACATTCAGAACAACATCATAAAATGTGCTCTTTTTCGTCATATATGAAAGAGGTTTTTTGTGGACATCTTGCAAACTAAAAAAAAACTCAAATTATTCTTGTAAATGTCGCAAGTCCATTGAAGTGGCAATTATATACTATTCGTATAGAAAACACATTCAATGATGTTCAAATTTACAGAATTCGAGGCATTTCCAGAACGTGTCCGGTATTGGGTGCCACCTTCCATGATCGATCAATTTGGTACTAAAATACATCATTAAAATGCAATGTCAAAATTCATATTTATATTTTCAAATTTATTTTTGTACACTATAAAAATGATAATATTTATCATAAATGGGTAACACGAGCACATAAAACCAATATTTTTCGAATTATGAATTTAGTGGCTTAAGTGTCCGGTACTGGGGGATCTCCCCCTATTGATTTTTAAAGTTGTTTTTTTATCGTGTTTGAATTATCGCTTTTGTGGATCTGTATTTTTTAAATATATTTGATATAGAATTCTAAAGGATAATTTGCTGTTGAACGAAAAAGTAATCGCCTATCTCGATGCTTGGGAAATTATTTTTCAGAAATGGCCAAGAATAACGGTTCTCTTTGATCACAGAACGCAGTTGAAAAAAAATGTCAATTCAAATGAAGTTGTCTGTTGAAATTTTTTTGACCCACTCGGTAAAAAAAAATCTTTACTCTTTTTGAGAAAAACAGCCTACTTAGTTTAAATGCCTAACTATTGTCATAAGAACCTTTTTCTTTATGCCTGCTAGGCCTTCGAAACGTAAGAGAATCGAATCTGTAGCCCGTTCCAAAAATACATATTAACGGTTTATATAAAAATTAAGAAACATATATTACAATTCTTCATTTTTTTTCTTTTCAAAACGTGGATGTTAGGGGGGTCCGTAGCCTTGAGGTAACGCTTTCGCTTCATAAGCGGAAGGTCATGGATTCAATTCCCAGCCCCTCCAAAAAAATAACCCGTCCAGCCACCAGAAGACGCCGCACGGAGGACCGTGCTTAGGGGAACACATCCATCCTCCGTCAGTATCAGATGGTGACTGAGACAAACTGACCCACTTCGCAGGCAGCTGGCCTCAAACGACTCAGGAACACGGCAAAACGAACCACGGCAAGAGCAATGGACTATGGCCTATGGAAATCGATTGGACCAACAGCAGAGCACTCTCCTACCTGCTCGGTGTGAGAGCAAAATGAGCAGAAGAGAGTGAAAGCAGATGTAAATATAGATTAGCTAAAAATAGAACTGTATCGGTAAGGAAGATACAGATAAACTGATTCCGGCACAGTAGTGGCCACGAGCACGGAGTGCCTTAAAAAAAAACGTGGATGAAGGTGCTAGAGATTTTTGCAGCCTTGTTATAAGTACTACAAAATTTATTGCAAAATGTTATTTTCAAGGTGTTTTCAGGAAAAATCAGTGCTATTTACCTTACTTGATACACTCTTTATTGCTAATTACACGCAACAAACCATTATTCGATTTTTACAAGTTAAGTTCGTCACAGTCCTTACTTTTCCACGTGCGTCGAGTAAAAATTTTGGCGCCACTACTCGTTCTCGTTCAGTTCGGCGAAACACTTATCCGGTATGATTCACCGACACTGTCGGAACGGAAATTGGCACGATACGTTGCAGGCATAATTGATTATATCGGATTTCAGCCGGGTATAGTTTCTGGCGGTACAATACCAGCAAGCCAGCGACCGTTCTATGCGAGGTTAATTAACCAGAGAATGATCGATCTGTCAGTGTCGGTTAGTCTTTCACTCGTTCTAGTGTAAATATTTACATGCACCGAGGGCTAGGATCAATCCTCCGCATCCTATTAGCGATTAATAACCGGCGTCGATCTCTGCATGAGGTGATACTCGAGCCGAGAAGAATGCTCCGCAGCGACTAAACCACAAAAGATCGATTTTATTAGGTCATACAATATGACGAATAGTTGCTCCGATCGACGTGCGATTTTCTTAGTTTAAATTACCTTTCTCTAATCGCGTACACACATTTCCGACATTGGAAACGCTCGTTTTGCTAGATTGTTTATTGCTTTCAGCTGGAACGATTACCTTTACTGGTTGCGAATTTTACGCGCACTCAGAGGAGATTATTGGACAAGGCTAGGCTATCGATTGGATCCATCGATCGATCGGAAACAGTCATAACTCAACGGTTGTAAAAATTGAAAATGCTGTAGTGACTCGTCGGCTATTGCTCAACAAGTGAGGAAAGCTGAAATCGTTTTGATGGCTATTGGAACATAGTCTCAGAGTTGTACTTTCATGGAGGGCAATGTCCTTTCTGGTCTCATGAAACTAAAGTTGTAGTAGTAGTGCACTTCACTTTTTAGAATTTTTTGGAGAAAACTATGTAAAACTTCAAAATTTCGGGCGAAATTGTTGGAATTACAGATGAACGAAATTTTTAGTGGGACTTATTGAGAAACACAAGTAATAATTTATGTATGAATCCCTCGAATATTACCTGATTGATGGCCTGGAGGTGTTCCTCAAGAAATTAGTTGAATAGTTCTGATTCAGTTTCCGGAAATATTCCTGGAGCACTTTTTGGGAGAATCAGTTAATGTTTTTTTAAGAATCTAAGGAAATCACTTCAATAAATACTGAAAAAAAGAAGTATGAGCTACTGGAAGAATTATCTCCCAACAAATTTCTTCAAAGACCATAAAATAAACATTTATGAGTTATCCAACAGAGTTTCCTGTAAGAATATTTGGAAAATGTCCTGGAGTAACAATTGAATAAGTCGATGGGAGATTTACCAAGAACATCTATTAGTGAATGTCGATTATCTAAATTTGTGCTTCTGAAAATTTGCACAAATTTTTTGTTACAAATAAATTTGTATTTGATGTTAGCTTTATATGTATACTGGAATAAGAAGATGAGGAACTAGAGTGTACAATTAGTTTATTGCCTCTACACAAGTCAATCATTGTGATGGCCATCTTTGTGTTCTGAGATGCCTCACCTTAAAAAGAGGCAAAGTCTCTGCATTATGTTTGCAGTTAATGTTCAGAAAATGTTGAAACTATAAATGCAATTTGCATACACAATGTATCGCAATAAATTGTGCTACTTTTCCCCGAATGTCGTTTCCCCGAATGTCGGTTCCCCGAACGCCAGTTCCCCGAAAAGTGTAGCAGTTCAAATAGGTACTATAATAGCTTTCAGTGACCGGATGGTGAATTAGAAAGAACGATAAGCAATCAAAAGAAGGAGGTATTTAGTGATTCTCGACTATACACATGTAGTCAAAAATGCTGAGGACGGTAAAGAGCGTAAGAACCGCCATATCAGATGACCAGTATGTTCACCACCCTGAAATGTATGAAGTTATGACACTTTTATGAACTTTTCGGGGAAGTGGGCTATTCGGGGAAACGGGATATTCGAGGAACTGGCGTTCGGGAAAACGACATTCGGGGAACCGACATTCGTGGAAAAGTAGCACAACCATCGCAATATGACCAATTATGAAGGAGTCGGAAGTATGTGCTAAAGGTTGTCTAGTCGTTTACAGAAATGAAATTCCCTGATATTTTCAGGTTTTACAAAATAATTCCAGGTTCAAGAAATACTCTAATTTCGGAAGGGTAAAATAATAATGACAAAAAAAAATGATTCAATAGTGTTTCAAATTTTTAGATATTTTTTAATGCACGTTGAAGCTATTTCAAGGTAGGACAATATGGAAGCTTAAGCTTTATGCAACTGAATTGTATTTAATAATGAGACTTCATCATTTTTATATCGTTTTGTAAGAGCTCTGATAATCATTGTGAACTGAACGGAGCTTTCAAGTGCTTAAGTATTCAAGTGAAGAAAGGCGAGAAAATTGACTTATGTTTGTGAGAATATTTTACAATAAACATTACGTTTACAGCTGTTTTTTAAATTGTATTAATAAAATTGAAATAACTTGAATCGTGTTTATGCTACAAAAAAAAATGCTACATATTTTAATAGGTACATTCCCATCTAAGTAAACACAAATAATCCATAAAAGTTTTGAATCCCCGGATGATTAATAATTTTTTGTCCGGATAAAAGCACCACGGATAATCGTGACCACGGTCAATCAAACACTTGCATAATCGAGTACGATCTGTATAACAGTTGAATTTTGTATAATTGATATACGGATGAATTGTCTGCATTTCATTTGAAAACGGTAAAATTTTCTAAATTGAAACTGGTAATGATTGGGTGTCTCGAAAATAGGAACTTTAGAGACCTTTTGCCTGAAAATAGAGACAAAATAGAGACCAAACCGGAATCAAAAATATACCAAACAGGAAAAAAACGAAACCTAACAGGAACTAGGAGAACCTCATGAAATTCGACCAAAGATTTCTCTAAGAATATTTATTTTTCCTTTTTTAATTTCTCGTGACATTATGACAAATAATACTGTTTGTATTATAGTATGCATTTTCCAATGATTTTTTCAAGGAACTTCATCAAAATTTATTTCCTCAATGATTCAATTTTTACTTACTATGAAGATTTCCTCAGGTTAGGAAAGATATATCTCTTTACTCGAGAGATTTGTAACCCGAGGATGGCTCATCTCTTAAACTTCTCCAGGAGTCCACTTTACCTTCGAGCTGTCGCGCTGTTGTACTTTGTGATTTATTTGCTTTAATTTTGCAACAAAGATATACATTGACACCAAACCAAAATGTATTCTTCAAGAATCTTCTTGAGAATAATACTCGACAGTTTTTGTTTACAGTATGGCCCTTTTTAATGCGATAAAATCAACAAATGTACATAGAAGTATCATAATAATGCACGCACTATAAACGGTTCGAGTAGACCACCATTTGAAAACGGTATATCTCAAAATCCAGACAACTGCAAAACTTGGGGTATTCAGTAAACTTGTTCTGGAGGTGGAGCGCTATCTGATGGTACCTCATTTAGTTCAGAATTTGACTGCTAGGTGGCACTAGTGAACATGAAACTTTTGCTTTTGTTTTGCAGATATTTTAGGAGCTTGTTTATTTGGAAAGATGGCGTCTTCGATAAAGCTGTTCACTAGCTCAAGGGCTATCATTGTTTGAGCTAGTTGATTCCAAATTCTGTCACCAGGCGGCACTAGTGAGCATGACAATTTTGTTTTGCGAACATCTCAGGAGCCTGACTACTTAGAAAGATGGCCTCTTCGGCAATGTTGTTCAGTAAGTTAGGGACTACTATTGTTTAAGCTAGTTGATTCAAAATTTCATCAGCAGGCGGCGCTTGTGAACTTGGAACATTTGTTTTGCAAATGTCTCACGAGCCTGAACAACTTTGCCGAAAACTAAGTGGTCAGGATACTGAGACATCCGCAAAATAAATGTTTCATGCTCATTAGCGCTGCCTGGTGGCAAAATTTATTCTAGCAATAATAGCCCTTGAGCAACTAAACAACTTTGCCGAAGACGCCATCATTCTAAGTGGTCAGGCTCCTAAGATATTTACAAACCAACATTTTCATACACACTAGCGCTGCCTGGTGACGGAATTCTGTATCTGAATGACCATCTCCCTAACAACTCTGCCGAACATGTTTCTTCTATATTTAATCTAGATCGCGAGATATTTCATGTTGAATATGAAAAACCAAGGGTGTCTACTCGCGTTATAAAAATTCCCCCAGAATCGAAAGGTTAATGATCACCCTACGATTTTTTTAAAGGAATTCATCAATGAATTTTGTTTTGGATATCTCAAGGATGCAACCTGGGTTTGCCAAATATAGCAAGAGAAATTAACTCAGAAATAATCAAAAAATCCTTTAAAGATTACACTGCGGAACACGGTTTTGTCTCAAGCACCAAAAACCGCTATTTACTAAATTAAGGGCTGCTGAATCCATTACCGTTTTCAAAAATATCAGAGCACGTCTAATTTTTGAAATATTGACGGTTGAAAATGCAAAATTTGACTATTTAGACAACTTGCATGCAAGTTTGACAGCTTGTATGGCAATTTATTCGCTTAATTTGTTACAGAATCCAAACTTCATGTGTATAACAATACTTATCAACATAAGTTCATAATATTTCCGATGCTCAAAAGTTATTTTTTGATGGTTTAGAAAAGTTATTGGCATGAAATGACATAGACAATCTTGTCGGGTTTCTTGAACAAAAAAAAAACAGAAATTTTGTTTTTTTTTTTCAAAAACACTGGATTTTTTTTAGTTATAGACGCTTTAACCATAGCAGGTCATTCACGTCTGGCCAATACTCTGGAATTAACATTTGCGGAATTAACATTCTGTAAAAATCTTTTAAAGATCTTCTAGAGTAACAACTGGTTTAATTTGGTTGAAGGATTAGTGGGATAAAATTGGTAGAAAGTACTAGGATAGAGTTTGGATTTTTTTAGAGAAATATCTGAACAAATTACTGGAGATATCTACGGCCGATCGACAACGGACCAGATCTTTACTGTACGGCAAATCCTCCTAAAATCGTCGTGAATACCAGGTCCCTACGCATCACCTTTTCATTGATTTCAAGGCAGCATACGACAGTATCGACCGCGGAGAGCTATGGAAAATTATGGACGAGAACAGCTTTCCCGGGAAGCTCACGAGACTGATAAGAGCGACGATGGAAGGTGTGAAAAATAGTGTTAAGGTTTCCGGCGATCATACCAGTTCGCTTGGCTCTCGCCGGGGACTACGACAAGGCGATGGACTTTCGTGCCTGTTCTTCAATATTGCGCTAGAAGGTGTTATGCGGAGAGCCGGGCTCAACAGCCGGGGTACGATTTTTACGAGATTCAGTCAATTGGTTTGCTTCGCGGATGATATGGACATTGTCAGTTGTAATTTATCTTTTTAATTCATTTCATTCGTTGTTTACATAGATATTCTCGGCCGGAGCGGGATTTGAACCCGCTAGCTTATGCTTTGCATGCTGTCATGCGCATTTACCACCGAAGCAATAAAAGACCCTGTAATTATTTCGTAATAAATCTATTTTCATCATTAAACATATTTTCGTGAGGTAAAATTGAACGCAACATCTCAATCAATTTCACGGTTCAACACACAAAGCGACGAAGAAATCTCCAGTGTTATTGCTACCCGTTCCCAGCACCGGGCAGCTGCATCGCATTCCAATGCTATGAATAAACAGCAGATACCCATCTTTGTAACGATATGCGCTCCAAAACATCATCCAGTACAAACAACGTCAAGCATGTCTGAGCAATATGAATGGAAAAGTAGATACATCGGAGCTAACAAAATGGAATATCTAAATGGCCGTATTCCCGTCCCGGAAAGCCTCCACAGCACTGGACTGGGACCCAGATTCTACTACATTTACAGCAATTTGCCCCTTCGTTAGCTGCTCTCAACCAGTTCTAGAAACTGCTCCTGGTGTGTACAATAAATTTACGACCTATAAGAATGAATTAATTAATCACAATTAATGAAGATGTATGTATGAGTAGCTGTGCCGCAGACTGTAACGATCATTATATTCACATTCCATAGTTTAATTGTCGATCTGCAGTTGACTTCTCGTACTTGTCCCCCCGATACTCCCCCCTTAAAGGGGGCTGACTCACTGACTCAACTCGTTGAGCGGCATGCCATAAAATACGCACGACAACGACGATGAGTGTCATCGTAGATGCTTGAAATTATTGTCAAGTGATGAGGATTCAGCAGAGAACGATAGCCACGAAAGCGATTTGTGATTGCGATGTTAATGAGTTATTAAGAAAAATTTATGCATCCACAAACGTTCGGTCTGTGCGCGGCTGCTCCCCCTTGCGATTAAACCGCGCGGATCGCGGTCTTCATAGGACGAAAGAACGAGTCTCGTTGTTCTAACTCTTCACTACCGCCGGGGAGCAGAACAAGCTGCTTCTTTCATTCCGAGTGCGTTCATTCATTAATCGGCCAGCCCTGTACTGTTTTCCCTTTCCTCAATTATGCAGCGGTCTTTGAGCAGGGATTTTCAGTGCAGTTGTCACGGTGTGTCTGAAACCGTTATGTTATTAACCCCTCTACCGGCAGCTTCATTTTTTACCACAAGAAAAAAAATCAAATCGCGGTAACTTTTTTGTTTCTCGGTATTTTTGCACCATTTTTTCACAAGTTCTCAAAAAACTCTTCTAGTTTGAGGATCCGTGTCGATATTGATGATTGGTAATCTAGTTTTAAAGATATTCTAGTGTTCTTTGGGGGACCGACATTTTCCATATAAAATGTCTTAGGCGGCCATTTTGTTTTACGTCAACCTATCGACAAAGTAAAATATGGGCTACACATTGCCACGTAATAAGGAGCTACTTTGAAAAAATCATACAAATTGGTTAAGAATTCTTAGATATCTGAATATTACGATATGAGGTTTTTTGAAGTTTTCAAGATCTTTATTTTGGCAGCGTGGTACTAGCAACATAAATACTCATTACTCAAAGACAGCTGCTTCAAATTGCTTCATTTTTCCACAACATACTTTCATTAATGTATTGTTCCAAAAAATGAATACAGTCGACGCTTGTTATAACGACATCGCAAGGGACCGTCACAATAGAGAAATGTCGTTATAGAGAATAGTTATAACACTGAAATATTTTGCAAGGGACTGAAAAATGTCGCTATAGAGAGCTTTTGTCGCTATAAAAGTTGTCGTTATAACGAGCTTCGACTGTATCTGAATACGATAAAAATTCTGTAGCCTGAGATATATACGTGGGTTATGGTTACGCGTCGGTCCCCCAATGAATTTTGGAATATCTCTGGATCCCGATGACCAATGATCAATGTTGACGGAGATTCTAAAACTAGAAGAGTTTTTTGAGACCTTGTGAAAACATCGTGCAAAAACACCGAAGAAACATGTCAAGATTTCAAACATCAGTTTACTTAAAAAAAATTAAACAATTTCAAGGAATCAAGAAATTAGCATAAATTTTGTTTTAAATTAAAATTGATACAGACATTCATGGTTAAATCCATATATGAGCAACAAAACACACAAATAGCAGATTGAACCAGCGAAATACTAAATTTAACTGGAAGTTTTTGGACGGAATCCTCAGAATCCAGTTCATACCTGGAGGATCTCTGAAACGAATTTATGGAGGAACTCCTGAAGCAATTTCCGCTAGAATTCCTACGGAACTCCGAAGGAGTACCCGGATGAACGCCAAAGGAAGTCCCGGTGGAATTCCGAAGGCTTTCGCGGCGTAACTCAGAAGGAATTTCCGCCGGAGCTCCAGAGGAACTTCGGAGGAATTGAAGGAACTATGAAGGAATTTCCGAAAAAACTCTGGACTAAATCATATAGAAACTCCAAAGGAATTCCTCGAGGCGTTTCTGGAAGAGCTCTGGGGCTATTGCTTGAAGAAATCCGAAGAAATGCCTAAAAAAAAACTAAATAGAAAATTCGAAGGGATTCTCGATAGAGCTCCGAAGAAATTACTGAATGATATCCAGAGGAATCGCTGGAAGTATTCCAGATAAGTTTCTGGAAGAACTCCAGAGGAGTTTCTGGAAGAATTTTCGGTCGAAATCCGGAGGAAGTTCCAAGGAATTGCTTGATGAAATCCAGAGAAATTTCTGGTAGAACTTGAACAAAATTCTTGGAAGAACTCCGAAAGAATTACATGATGAACTCTGGAGGAATTCCCGGAAGCATCTAGAAAAGATCCCGAAAAAACTGTCGAGAAATTCCTGGTGGAACTCAGGAGAATTTCCAAAGAATTACAAGAGGAACTCCGAATAATTCCTGGAGAAATTCCTGGAATTATAGAGAAATCCGAAGGAATTCCCGGTGGAAATCAGAAGGAATTCCCGGAGGAACTACGAAGAAATCCCATGAAGAACTCGGAAGAAATTCCATGAGAAAATCTGGAGAATTTTTTGAAGAACTTTCAAAGGAATTCCTGCAGGGACTCCGAAGCAATTGCTGGAGGAACTGCTGAATATTTTTTAGAGAAACTCCTAAGAAATTCCTAAAGGAACTATGGAGGAAATCCCGGAAGAAATCCCCAGAGCAATTCCTGGAGGAAACCCCGGAGGAATTCCAGGTGCAAATTCCCAGAGAAATTCCTGAAGAAAAACTTCGGATTAATTCTGTAAAAAAATCCTGGAAGGAATTTTTTAACAAAATCCTTGGAGGAATTTCTCCGGAGACTTTTTCGGAATAACTGCTGAGAAATTTACAGTGGAGCTCTAGGAGAACTTCGGAGGAATTGGAGGAATTCGGAAGGAATTTCCGGAGGAACTCTGAAAGATTTTCAGGAAAGACCCCGGAAGGAATTTCTGGAGGAACTTCCTGGAAGAACTCCGGAGGAATTACACTATGAACTCTAAAGGAATTCCCGGAAGACGTCCAGAGGAGTTCCCGGAGAAACTCTCGAGAAATTTTCAGAAGAACTCTGGATAATTTTTCGAAGCAACTCCTGGAGAAGTCCTGGTGGAACCTAGCAGGATTTTCAAAGAATTACTAGAGGAACTTCGAATAATTCCTGGAAAGATTCCGAAAAAAAAAATCCAGGAGGAATTATAGAGAAAATCCGAAAGAATTCCCGGTGGAGCCCAAACGAATTCCAGGAGGAACTACGAAGAAATCCTATGAAGAACTCCGAAGAAATCCCATGAAGAACTCCGAAGAAATTCCATGAGGAACTCTGGAAAAAATTGTCAAGATCTTCCAAAGGAATTCCTGCAGGGACTTCGAAGCAATTGCTGGAGGAATATGTTTTAGAGAAACTCCAAAGAAATTCCAGAAGGTACTATGTAGTAAATCCCGGAGGAAAACCCCAGAGTAATTTCTAGGGAAAATCCCGGGAAATTACAGGTACAAATTTCCAGGGAAATTCCTGGAGAAAAACTCCAGATAAATTCTCTGAAAAAAACCCTGAAGGAATTTGTCTACAAAATCTCCAGATGAATTTCTCCGGAGACTTTTTCGGAAGAACTGCTGATAAATTCACGGTGGAGCTTCAGGAGAACTTCGGAGGAATTGAAGGAACTCGGAAGGAAGTTCCGGAGGAACTCTGAAAGAATTTTCGGAAGAACTCTGAAGGAATTTCCGGAGGATTTCAGAATGAATTTCGGGATGAGCTCTGAATGAATAAACTCAGTAATTCCCGGAAGAACTCTGGACAAAATCCTATAGAAACTCTAATGGAATTCCTGAAGAAACTTTGGAGGCGTTCCTGGAAGAGCTCCCGAGGTGTTCCTGGAAAAACTCCCATACGTTTCTCGAGAAACTCCGGGGCAATTGCTCGAGGAACTTCCTGCAGAAACTTAATAGGAAATTCGAAGCAATTCCCGATGGAGCTCCGGAGGAACTTTTCAAGAATTACTAGATGATATACAGAGGATTTGCTGGAAGAATTCCAGAGAAGTTTCTGCAAAAAAAAAAAAATCGATCGAATTTCGGAGGAAGTTCCAAGGAATTGCATGATGAAATCCAGAGAAATTTCTGGAAGAACTTGAACAAAATTTCTGGAAGAACTCCGGAGGAATTACACTATGAAATCTGAAGGAATTCCTGGAGAAGCTCTCGCGAAATTTTCAGAAGAACTCTGGAGAATTTTTCGAAGTAACTCCTGGAGAATTCCTGGTGGATCTCCAGAGGATATCCAAAGAATTACTAGAGGAACTCCGAATAATTCCTGGAGAAATTCCGAAAAAAAATCCAGGAGTAATTATAGAGAAAATCCGAAGGAATTCACGGTGGAGCTCAAATGAATTCCCGGAGAAAATCTGAAGAAATTCCCGGAGGAACTACGAAGAAATCCCATGAAGAACTAGGCAAAAATTACATGAGAAACTCTGGAGAAATGTTTAAAGAACTTCCGAAGGAATCCCTGTAGGGACTCCGAAGTAATTGCTAGAGGAACTCCTGATTAATTTTTAGAGAAACCTCGAAGAAATTCCTGAAGGAACAATGGAGGATATCCCGGAAGAAATCCCCAGGGCAATTTCTGGAGGGAACCCCGGAGGAATTCCAGGTGCAAATTCCTAGAGAAATTCCTGGAGAAAAACTCCGGATAAATTCTCTAGAAAAATCCTGGAAGGAATTTTTGAACAAAATCCCTGGAGGAAATTTCTCCGGAGACTTTTTCGGAATAACTGCTGAGAAATTCACGGTGGAGCTCCAGGAGAGCTTCGGAGAAATTGAAAGAACTCGCAAGGAATTTCCGGAGGAACAGTGAAATAATTTCCGGAAGAACTCTGAAGGAATTTCTGGAGGATATCTGAAGGAATTTTAGGAGGATTTCTGAAGGAATTTCTGGATGAACTCTGAAAGAATAAACTCAGTAATTCCTGAAAGAACTCTGGACAAAATCCTATAGAAACTCTAATGGAATTCTTGAAGGAACTTCGGAGGCGTTCCTGGAAAACTCCGGAACAATTGCTCGAGGAACTCCGAAGAAATTCCTGCAGAATCTCAATAGGAAATTCGAAGGAATTCCCGATGGAGCTCCGGAGGAACTTCTCAGGAATTACTGAATGATATCCAGAGGATTCGCTGGAAGAATTCCAGAGAAGTTTCTGAAAAAAATCGGTCGAAATTCGGAAATTCCTGAAGGAACTATGGAGTCAATCCCGGAGGAATTTCTGGAGGAAATCCCCAGAGTAATTTCTAGAGAAAACCCCGGGAAATTCCAGGTGCAAATTTCCAGAGAAAAACTCCGGATAAATTCTCTGAAAAAAAAAACCCTAAAGAAATGTCTGTACAACATCTCCGGAGGATTTAATTTAATGAAATCCTTGGTGGAACACTTGGAGGAACTCCACGGGAGAATTTCTGGACGAAATCACCGGAGGAATTACTATTGAAAACTTCCTCAGAAATTCCTGAAGAAAATCTCAGAAGGAATTCCTGGAGCTAATCTTTGGAAGAATTGATGAAGTGAATCTCCGAAGCAATTTCTAGAGAAAATCCCCGGGTGTTCTTCTGGAGGAAATCCTCGGA
This sequence comes from Aedes aegypti, assembly GCF_002204515.2. Lineage (NCBI taxonomy): Eukaryota > Metazoa > Arthropoda > Insecta > Diptera > Culicidae > Aedes > Aedes aegypti. Next base: position 221,772,399 of record NC_035109.1, on the reverse strand, counting down.
GCAATTTTTGGAGAAAATTCCCGGAAGAATTTTTGGAAAAAAATCCGCAATACAACCGTTGGGAATGCTATTGAAAATTCCCCGAGGAAGTCCCTGGAGTAAACTCTCGGTGGAATTCCTGGAGGAAATTTCTGTAGAAATTCCTGGTACAAATCCCTAAACAATACCTGAAAGAAATCTCCGCATAAATCCTTTGAAAAAATCTCCGAACGAATTTCTGGAGAAAATCTTCGGAGGAGGAATTCATGGAGCAAATCCCCGGAAAAAATCCTGGTGCAAATCTCAAGAGAAATTCCTGGAGAAAGTTCCTGGATGAATTCTCTTAAAACCCCCCAAAGGAATTTCTGGAGAAAATGCCTGGAGGAAAGTCATAATGAAATCCCCGGAGTAATTGCTGCAGAAAATTCCCGGAAAAATTCCTGGAGGAAATCCTGTTAGACACATCGGAGGAACTTTGGTGGAATTCATGGAAAAGCTCCTACGAAAAAAGAACTTCGTTGAGGAATCTTCAGATGTATCAACGTAGATATTAGTGGTGGAATCCATGGACGAATTCCTAAAAGATTCCCCGGAGAAATAACCTGATGATTCCGGGAGAATTTCCCGAAGGAATTGACGCAGAAATTGACGGAGGAATTGCTGGAAGAGGAATAAACATTGTTTAAAAAACAGCAGCGGTTGAATATTGTCCCTGTTTTTATCTACAGCAAATGAGTAGGAACTAGAGACAATGACTGTTTCAGCGAGACAAATCCGATCTGGTTAACAAACATATGTCAAACCAATTTAAGAAGAGCTGAAATCTTGGCCCAAATCCTACCAAAAATGGACTAAACAGCAAGTCGCTTTAAAAAAAATAGATCACAAAACTGGTATAAAAGAAAAAATGGAACATTATTTGCAACACTGGTGAAAGCTCCAATCTTTTTACATGGTCGAAAACCATAAAAATCGAATGTACATCGGATTTATTTCTCGCTAGAGTTAAGTATTTGAGATATATTTTCATGACCGGAAGGTTTTAAAAATTCCATCGGTGAAAATTTGATTTATTTCAACTTTTTATGTAGCTATTTTTCATACTTAAACCAATGAAAATTCCGTTTTATGACGCATCACAGCCCATACAAAATATAGTGTTTTAAAACCTGTCGATTATGAAGGTATATGAGCAATGAGCAAGATTTATCGCCCGCAGTTTCCGTTATTGCAAGAACAGCTGTACTTACACAGGGAACCAACAGATGCTACTCAGGATCAGTAACATTTTCAATGTATAAGTACTGGTGCTCTCATTATTATAACAAACAATAACGGCGCCGGCTACGTCCGAATGCAGATCAATTTGGGATTGGGAGGGAAATGTTGACGTGTTACTTGCTTTGCGGAAGCCGAGGAGTCCTCTGCACTTCCACAAGCACTGGGAGTTTGAATATGGGAAAGGATTCGTTTTGGTAAACGATAAATATATAAATAAAAAAATGCAATGGTTCCGCAGCCCACCAGTTAATTTCTCACGGCCCCCTGGGGTTCGTAGATCACCGGTTGGGAATCAGCGTTGATAATGAACATTTTGCCTCATTCCGACCTGATATATCCGCCATGTCGGGTCCAAGTTGGGTTAAATTGTTCCTAAGTCGAACCAATGTCAGGTTAACTTCGGATAGAAGATCAAATGTTGTTGGGTTGGTGTCGAGTCCAAGCCGAGTTAAATCCTTCCTTTGACGACTGTAGCTGTAAGTCACAGGAGCCGTGTTTTTTTTAAAGACACGGACACCGTCTTCAGCCATTTAGCTGCACAGACTGTAACTTAACACTAGACAACGGACAAGCATGCTCCAATGGTACAACCGAGAAACATTTCTGACGAAAAGTTTCATTGGCTGCAGCGGGAATCGAACCCACACCCCATGACACGATGCGCTCATTGCCTGACGACACTAACCGCACGAAGCCCACCAATGTTGTCAATTTATTTAAAATAAATTATGACTTATTTTGTTATAATATGATATTATGATGGAAAAATTGCAGAACATGTGCAATACATATATTTGAACGAAATATGACTATTTATACTAATTACAAAAGTAGTGTTTCAATTTGGTTACGCCTTTCTGAACGAATATTTTTTGATTCGGCACAGAATTGAAGATCACTTTTTTACTAATAACGTTTTCAGACACACCGTGGCTCCGTCTCTCGTAACGCACAGTGGAAGTACTTTTCCTTTCATGAATGCCACCACTTTTTCCCGGTTCGTTGATTCGCCCCGAGACTCAAATAAGCACTGGCCCATTAACAGCCGCTCGAGCTCGTTGCGATTCTCTGCTCCACTCTGGGCTCGGCCCTCTATTCGTTTCGAGTGCCATGCGTTTAAATAATTGATTCCTTTTATTACTTCCATGGAGAACTCCGGAGTTGCAACCGACGACATGAAGACGAGATCGATAAGGCCTTGGATTCTGTCGTTTATGTTGAGAGGGACCGAGAATCGAGAACCAACATAAACGCAGCATCGCTCCACTTTTCCTACTTTTTCAGAAAAATGGTCACACTTGACGTAGAATTTAACCTTCTGTTCTTGATTTTATCGTTTTGACATTGTGGTGTTTATTGTTTTCCTTCTTCCAAGCTAAACTTTTCCACATTGCCTGCGTAGTTGTTTGGTTGTTTTCCATCAGAAAACGGTCCACCACCACACTTACGCACGGATGTTGCCCTTCTCAAACCGGAGAAAACTGTTGGAGCCAAAAATATGCCGTCCTAAGAGCATTTTTACGACTCCGGTTTTCATGGCAGCGTAAAATTCATCTAGCATATAAAATCATGGTTTTTGGTATCGGCTTGACGATGAAGGCTCCGGTACCAAGAGGGAAAGCCAATCGGACTTTTCCCGCCCAATTGACGACTTACCATCATAGTACTGTTGGAGGATGAGAAACTAACATTATGGACCACAACAGTCATTTTATTTCTCGTGTTTGTCCCTTGTGGTATTTTCTTCATTTTTATTTCAAAGTGATTTCGAATGAACAAATTGAGATGGCTTTGATTGGGTCGTTAGATTCTGGTAAAAGTTTTGCATAAAACTTTTGCAGTATTACGAAAATGAAGGATTATTGTCATTACTCAGTTGTTTCTTATCAATCGACTTAGGTATTCCATTCTTTTCAAACATAAGGTCTCAAATCAGCCCACTGCTAAAATAGTAACTTCCTTAACTACAAAGGAAAGCTTTTCTAGAAAATGTCTATGTTCTATTCCCGGACGATCAAGAATTTTTACTTTAAGCCTTTTTTCTCGATTTTCTTGGTCATAATTTATTATTTTGCCTGTTACACTTTTAGATCTCAGTTAATAACTGTAGAAGTGCTTATAGAACACTTTACTGAGAAACAGGCTTTTTCCAAGTTGGGACGTGATGCCAAGAAGAAGAATAAGAAGAAGGATGGGAAATGATATGGCACGACTAGTTACAATTATCGCACACATTTACCGAACACGAGGATAATGAAGCTCGCAGGAATCGTTTATGAATAAATTGAATTGCTTCATCAAAGTTGATGACGCGTTGCGACACGGTCTGTATAAATGAAGGCACTGCTCAGTTTCATTCTGCATTACAGGATTGTCTGATCCGACCGCACAGCGACGAACGGAAACTAGGTCACATGAAGAATATTTATTATTCGAGCGTTTCCTTTTGTGATGTCTTCTTATCGTCGTAATCTTAATCAGTGTTGATCAGACTCATTTCCCCGAAATTCGAATTGTGAAGCCATGAACTGTTATAACTGTGCGTTATATTCCTGAGATGGAGGGGGAGGTGGTTGGGCTTGAGTGTTGCACATGGGATCCGACAGTTTCGATCTCGGTGGGCCGCAATTCAAGTTTCGGTGAAATGATTCGCACTCACTCACTCACTCATTTCATTTCACCGAAACTTGAATTGTGGCTCTCTGGGATCAAAATTGATCGATTTTGTGTGCAGTACTCAAGCTTAACCATCTGCTTTTCTATCTTAGGAGGATAGATCATGGGTGTAGTAGTTCGTGGCTTCGTAGTTCGGAAAACGTTATTTTCGGGGAAATGAGTCTGAACAACACTGATCTTAATAAATGTAAAGTGAATCGGCCACTGATAACGGATGTATCACAAGTTTGGTGGTTAAAAGACACAGTTCAATTGTTTAACAACGTTGGTTTTAAAATATTTCTTTATGATAGTCTCATTTAAATTGCTTTCAGTAACAAGCTTCGGCAATAGACCTTACAACAAAAAATACCAAAAGCATGAATACCACTTTTCCCGGCCACGCATTGTTGAAAAAATTCTAAACAAATATTAGTTGAAGTAACTATTTGCCAAATTATTGCTAGGAAAACCACGGAATAATCATTGAATAGATTTCTAGAGGACTGAGATATTCCTGGAGAAATCTCTAGATTAATCCCTCTATTAGAATTTTTCAAATAAGTTGCATGCAAAAAACTGTAGACCATTTTCAAAAGTAATTCTTGGGTCAAAATGATAAATTTTTCTACGGAAAACACTTATTCTACCATACCATAAACATGTGCAAAATTTAATCCAATTCGAGGATTATCGATCACTATTTTTATATTTTTTTCGACTTATTCCGGATGGAATTCGTCATGTGTCTTTAAAAAAATGTCTGTTCGAATTATCTGAGGAATCCTTATGAAACCTCTTGGAGTACCGTCGGACGGGGCTACTTTTGATTCCGGGGGCTACTTTGGACACTCACCTTTTGTATTTATTTATAGCATTAATATTAATCTGAGCTATTTTGTGTCTTCAGTACTTTTATTAACCAATGTATGCTCTACCACTAGGCATGAATTTTTTTTGGAACAACATCAACAATAACAGGATAAACAAGAAAACATTTCAAAAAAGTCTTAGTAAATATTCACAAGGTATAAAACATTGACTATGCAAACATTGTTTGAATTTTTCCCATGTCGTGGAAAGTTATTGGGAGCATCACAAAACTATCGAATCGTCGTGTTTCATAAAAACATTGAGATTTTTTTAGCTTTAAATGGTTGTTTTATTAAAATAATTGATCAAAGGTCTTATTTTAGCGACTTTTATTTTATTATAATGTTTTGGTTTGTATATTTTACAACATAAAAATTTTAAAACAAATATTTGGAAAAGTGAATAGACATGAAACACACATATCTCAATCCGTACCAATGACAAATTCATAACATAATCTTTAAAAAATACATTTTCCGTCATGTTTTACATTCATTTTCAGTACAAAACAATTACATCCTTCAATTGCTAAAATAAACTAATCTTAAGCCAGCTCTAAGCTGCTAAAAAGCTAAAAGCATATTACAAAAGCAAACTTTTACTTCTTTATCATATTGCAAAAATTTACTTAATAGATTGCGTTTTTAATGAAAATTACATTTTAGTGACAGATATTAATGTGATCCTTCTACATATCGTTCATATAACATTAATAATAGAAAAGACAGTTTTTGTACATAACTCATTTATCAAAGCAGTACCTAGTAGTTACATCGTTCGTTTATGTCAACTTAAAAATCAAGCATTCGTAACTGATATTTCCATTTACGAGGAAGTTGAAAGTTTATGTTTCATTCTGCAAACTGAAAATAGTGAATATCACGTTTCGCTAAAATTTGTTATATTTGTGTAATTATTTCGAGCTTCGCAATTTTCTAAACTATGTACATTAATGAAAAAATGTTCAACAACATCACAATGGACGATTATCTATAGAATCAGTTTGAAATATATAAGGAAGAATCATTTCATTAACAAATTGTGAAAATGTCCAAAGTAGCCCCTTTTTTGTCTTGAAGGACACACTTTTTTCGCTATTCTAGCATTTTTGTTATTTCTTGATGGATTTGCCTCATATTTTGCAGATTTGTTACGTACATATACAACTAAAATATATGCAAGAATTATCAATATCTATCCATAATTCTAAGAATTACAAAACTTCAAAGTTGAAGAATGTGAAAATAATGTCAAAAGAAGCCCCGTTTGACGGTATTTTATGGTTCCAGTTCAGTCTCAATAAATATCATTGGAAAACCATGTCAGCTTTGATATTTCGAAAGGTAGAGATCTCCTTAAAAATTTTGATATTTCGAAAAGAATTTTGAGATTCCGGTAAGGAATTTTGAATTTATTTTAAAGGATCTGGTAATCTTTCTGGCGTTACGGCCCAATTGGGAAAGAGCCTAATTCTTTGCTGAGTGTTCTTATGAGTACTTACACAGTTTTTAACTGAATGACCATTTTGCATGTGAATATCGCGTGGCAGGAACGAAGATACTCATTACGATAATTATGTTCAATCTGGCATTATGATAATTATGTTGTTTCTTAGGAATTTTCGGATGTTGGATGGATTTCAGCTAATTATAAAGTAACACAGCGTAACAAAAATGACATTTTTGCTTGTCTCAAGGATCAAATTATGTGTCTCTAGTAGATTTGGGGTTGCTGAATCTGATGCCATTCTCAGAAATGTTCCAGCACGTCACAATTTTTAGCTACAGGTCGCCAAAGTTGTATAAAACACTGGTTTTATTGATGTTTACATGAAATTTAAGGTACAATTTATTTAACTTTTTTGTAATCTAATCCACCAAACATGCAAAATAGAACTTAAACTTCCATTTCAGATATAATTTGATTGAAATTTCACGATTAAATTTCGTGTCAACCGATTTTTTCAACATGCTTGCAGTCTCCATAGAAAATTATTCATTTCTCTTATATGGAAAAATACAATAATATTCTAAACCATCGAAAAATAACTTTTTCGCATCGAAAGTATTATGAACTTTGATGGAAAGTATTGTTATACACATAAATTTTGAATTCTGTGGCAAATTAAGCAAAAAAATTGCCGTACAAGCTGGCAAACTTGCATGCAAGTTGGCTGAAATAGTGAATTTTCGCATTTTCAACAGTAAATCAGAGAATAGCAGAAAACTCGGAGCGGTGCAATATATGCATGTGCTGCACCCGACTTTTGTGTGCGTCTCCTGTTTTTGTTGAGTGACACAAAAGAAGGTGCGAGTATTGCCGCAACGGTGTGAGAGACAAAATATAGCTCCAGCTCTACTCTTTAAAACTCTTGGAGTAAAGCATAATGCGCTTCGTTTGGTGCTTTTCATTGGAAACATAATTGAGAACGTATGTGACTGACGGCGGTGTCGAATCATCTTTTGCTTGCTCAACAATTCAAAATCATTTTAGGGTTTATTCACAAATTTCATAACGCCGGAAATAGCCATTTTTGACACCCTCCCACCCCCTCGTAATGCATTTTGTATGAATATTTTTCAAATTTTGTATGAGCTGTTACATCTTAAGGACACTCCCCCCCCTTCAGCGTTATGAAATTTGTGAATGGGCCCTTACGTAGAAAGTACGTGAATTTGAAACTAGGACGTAGGACATTTCTTACAATGTTCGGAAATTATTTTGTAATTAGAGGCCGTTCATTAATTAAGTAAGGAGTTATGTGTAGGGTGAGTCATGTGGAGGGGGCAGGAAGTTGTTTGTTACGTGCCAGACAAATTATTTTTAATTTTATACAACAAATGTTCCCTCGGGAGTGGGGGCGTCAAAAAAAACTGACAAAACTTTTGACACTTCCGTGGACAAGCAATTCTTGACTTCGCTTTCCTTGTAAAAAATCCAGAGGGATGACGTCCTATTTTTTCACTATGGAATTTGACAGCTTGAGCTGTGCCTTCTTATCGGGAGCATAATTTATGAGTGAGCTTCGCTATCGTTTTATAAGAGGCAACAGAAAAAGATCCTCGTAGCAATCTCTTGAAAAAATATTACCGCCTTCGGTCTTCCCGCATTTGATAGGTATTTGCGTTTCAAACGCACACAGCAATAACATATGTCGAATTCATTTTTTAGCCTAGGTTGAAACTGGCGCAACCCGTTCAGTTTCAACCCCAACCCGATTCAGGTTCGACCGAACCGAACTACAATTTGCTTCAAGCTTGTTTATGTGTTGATCACCGATCCAGTTCCTTAAAACGAAAACGACAATAAACACAACGATCACACGAAAATATTGTCAGATATATTGAATCTAATCAAAGCAATAGTTTGTTCAGGAAATTGTCAAATCTCCTGGTCAACACGAAAAGTATGGGGCTCTGCACAAAAATCATTCCCTCTCGTTCACTCTTTCATAAAATTAGTAAACAACAAGACCAGTAAACGTCAAAATCCGATGCAAAATGAAAAAAGTGCAGAGCCCCTTACCGAAGTCGTCGAAATTAGGCATTTCACGGCGAAATTCTCTCTCTTTCGCTCTTTAACAAAACTTGAAAGCAATGGTGCCAGTACCTGTCAAATTTGACATAATTGACACTGCCAATCGACGTATTGGCTTATTGATACACGATATAGTTGAAAACAGCGTGCAAATTACTTGAAAGATAATGATATATTACTAAAACTGCTGAAACTTTTCTTACTTGTACCAATAGTTGCGGTAAAGTGTTCCTATAGTGGAGGATCCCATAAGAAAACAATGGATACTGCAACTATAGGAACGCAAATTAAAATTATACCGCAACTAAAGGAACAGTGTACCGATATTGGAGGTATAATTTTTCACTGACATGCCGTGGATTACTGCGATGAAATCATTTTTCTCATTAAATCAATGGTCGTTCCTTCCCGTTACAACATTAATATGTTCATTAATTGTGCTTCTCGAATTTAAACGGTTAAATGAAGATCGTGCTTAGTACCTCCACTATTAGTACATTTACCCCGTGTGTGAGGCGAAATCATGTATGATTTATGAAGTAAACAAACGTTTGTGTGGTTTGTTTGAAAGTGGCGTCCATCCGTACTCCGTCAACAAAGCAAAGTGATGTCATTTGAGAGAGCCTTGACTAATGCTCAGAGAGATTCTCAGCAATGGCACATGGGAGTTTTAGCGTTTTAGCACACATTAAAGAATGGGTGTAACACAATTCATATTGCACTAGCACGTCTCTTTTAAATTGGACGTGCTGTCTCCCGGCAGCGCGTGCTGCACCGAAAGAGTTTTGAGTCGCACCCTATCCCTGCAGTAAATATCTCAAAAACTAGACGTGCTATGATATTTCTGAAAACGGCAATGGATTCAGCTAGCCTTAATTAAGTGAATAGCGGTATTTTGGTGCTAGAGACAAAATCGTGTTCCGCAGTGTAATTCTTAATTTTATGTAAGAATTCTGATATCCTAGATTCTCATATAACCTTTGGAATTCTGGAATTCCTATTGTAATTCTGAGTTTCCGATAGGTATTCTAGATTTGTTTTAACAATTCTGGGATTCTGGAAGCCATTCTGGGATTCTTTTGGAAATATTGTAAATCCGATATTTGATCTGGCTATTAATCTTTTGAAATTATTCGGGTATCTTCAAGACGGTATTAAGAATCTCTGAGATTTCAGTGAGATTCCTGCAAACTCTGGTCCGAATCTTGGGAATTCTTGTAAACCTTAGATCCCTTTGATTTCCAGTTCCGTTGGGATTTCAGAGGAAATCTTCAATTATAGTATAAACCTTTGAATATCTGATTGTAGATAGAAAATCCTTAATTCAACCACTATTGTGAGAATTTATTTTTATTTCTAAGAATTCCAGGGATACTACCAGGAAACCTACCGATATAACGAGAATACCACAGGAATACTAAGAATCCCAATCTAATTTTCCATACACGCCTCTCTGTGAATCTTCCAGATTTCCTTCAGGAATTCCTTTAAAATTTCTTAAAAGATTCGAATACTTCACCATAACGTATCCTGAATTTGATTTGTTCAATTTTCTTAAAAACCATCAAGGAATTTATCCAGAAATACACAATATTTTTTATCACAAAAAAAAAAGTTCCTGGCGCTTTTATACAAATTCTCAGGCAATCATCCAAAAATTTCCTCGAGATATCTCTGGGAAAACCTGCATGGAATTATTAGGAGGAAGCCTCATAAGATTTTGAACAACGGTTTCTATCTTTGGCAACCACGGAATTTGGGAGGACCTTTTGAATAAATTACATTTACCGTGCCAGTACCATATTATAGACAGCGCCATATTCTGAACGGTCCGTTCCTTATGTTGAACATTTATTGTTTTTACATCCAAATTAGTAAACTGTCAGTTCGAAACATGAATCACTGTAACATATCAAAACTAAAATACATGGTTAAGTTGTTTTTTCAACAAATATTATACGTAAAGTTCGTTTGCTGTCCATAATAAGGAACAATGTGTGTTCATAATTAGGACCATTGATGTATATGGCGTCCATAATTAGGAACATGCATGCGTCAGACTAACATATGATTTTTTAAATGATTGATAATTGATGGACGTTTTATTTTAATCTATACGTTTATTTAGATAATAGACAAATGCAACGGCAACACAAACCAATATCCCAGCTGTTGAAATCCTTAATAATTTAAGTTTTTCAAATTGGATTTTCTTAACCGTTCAGAATATGGTGCTTGCACGGTATCTACTTCTAAATTGTAAAGTTCATAGCGATTTATACTGTATCTCGCGATGATTTGATTATTTTGAGGCTGAAACATAGAAAACTTGAGAACGTAAACATTTACAAATTTCTTTAAATGGTCAAATAGGGAATCCCTATTCCTTTTGAAACCTTCCTTAGTCGAGTTCGATTCCCGGTCGGTCCAGGATCTTTTCGTAATGGAAATTTCCTTGACTTTTCTGAGCATATACAGTTAAACCTCCATGAGTCGATGTTCCATTACTCGATATCGATATTACTCATGGAACCATACTAAAAATTAAATTTCATGGTTACTATGATGTCCCTTCAAGCAGCTTTCCATAGCATTGCTGTTCCACGACTCGATATTTCCATGATCCAATGGTCCCTTCAATATCGACTCATGGAGGGTTGACTGTAGTATAATCGTGCCACACGATGTACGAATGCGAAAACGGCAAATTTGGCAAAGAAAGCTCTCAATTAGTAACTGTGGAAGTGTTTATAAGAACACTAAGCTGAAAAGCAGGTTCTGTCCCAGTGAAGACATAATGACCAAAATAAGAAGAAGCAGAAGTGCAAATGCAATCTAAAGGACCATCAAGGTAAACAACTTTTACTTATGGTTCTCTAACTTGAACTCTAAAAACTAGGGCAATCAGGGTATTGATTTGAGGAACATACTGAAGAGCAGTCATCATACAAAATTCTGCCGTAGGAATTGCTTTGCAAGTTATTCCATTTTTTTGATTTATTGTGAGTCAATTTCCGCAAGTCAGTTTGAAGCAAACTAACTTGCTGCCCAGTGCATTGGGCAAATAGGCATATATGAAAGTATATTTACCAAGTTGTGTTTCAACAAAAATATCCAAAGTTACAAAAGCCTAAGCTTTTTCAAATGACGAAAAAAGTTGACGTTTTATACGCCTATTAATGATGATAGCAACTACACCACATGCTCCAATTTAGGGCCGTTCAAAATTTAAAATTGTTATAAAATCCAATCTCCCATATGTTCCTTACAATCCTTACCATAAAAATAGTGTTCCGTGAAATGTTCAGCTTTCTAGGTGGTAATTTAAAGGTGGCCCAAAGACAATGTAGGTTTATATGGAAATTACTATGGAGAAATTTTGAGAAATGTTCCAAACACGCTAGTACTGTAATGTAAGTACAAACCTATTATCCTATAGTAAAACTCATTCTCCAAACCATAATAAAGAAATTTGCTGAACAAAGAAATTCAATCCGACGAATAGCAGAAGAGATATTCATGAGTTTGTTTGCTATTATTTAGCTTAATATGGGATTATATCCCTGTAAACATGTACAAAAATCCCAAACAAAATTAGCTCAAATGGTATTTGTTTCTTCAGTAATATCCTTCATTGAGGTTTGGAGAATTAGTTTTCAATATGGGATGACAAATTTCTACTTACATTACAGTACTAGCGTGGTTGAAACATTTCTCAAAATTTCTCCATAGTAATTTCCATATAAACCTATATTATCTTTGGGTCACCTTTAAATCACCACCTCGAAAGCTGAAAATTTCACATTTCACTATTTTTATGGTAAGGATAGTAAGGTGTATATGGGAGATTGAATTTTCAAACATTTTTAAATTTTGAATCGCCCTAATGCTCCATCCAGTCAATCATTAGGATAAACAACAGTTTGAATCTCTTTGGATTCAAGTTTCAAATAAATTTCAGTAATAACTGCTATATGTATGTTATTAGCAGTTGGAAAATAAACAGATTGTTTTTTTAACCATTAAAAGAACAAACATTCCAATTCAAAATAATAATAAAAAAATTGGATCCATTTGAGAAACGTAATTCAATTCAAAATTTAAAAAAATCGAAGATTATCCAATGCACAATGGTCGGAAAAAAGTGAAGTTTGGCCAAAACTATTTTTATCGCCTTAATCGATGAAATATGTAATCTGAATATGTTATTCGGCGTTTTTGTTGTTTCAGTAGGGGTTATTCACAAATTACGTAACTTTGAAAGAGATTTTTTAAATTAAAATTGTTATCAAACTGGGCTGAAAGCACAAATTTTGTTTATATTTGATTGAGTTTGGTCAAAATGTATATGAATAGTGGTAAAAAATATTTTAAATAAACTTTGTATGAAAAATATCATCAAAATATATGTAAAATATTGAATTATTCAAATAGCTCTAACTTGCAAATCAGCAAATTTCTGCAAAAAATTTAAAGGTTTTTTTGTAAGATCTAAGGATGCTTTTTGATGTGCAATATTCGAAATGGCGGCGACATGACGCGACAAGAGTTGTTTTTCATATTCAAAATCACCAAAATTACTAAAGTGTAATATTGAATAGTATTAAAACTTAAACCAAATATTTTTTTCCATCCTTATGCTCGATAAAAGTGTTGAACCATAAGCTTTCAAATAATGGGTAACTTTGGGGAAATATTGCATTCCTAAATTATAAATTTTGTGCTTTATTTTATTGTTACATTTTTCAATTTTTTGACTTCAGCTGGTTTGCCGTCATAAAAATGATAGAAATTTAAATTTTAGTTCAATTTCAATTAAGGATCATAATAATATAACACATGAGGTATATTTTAAAACTAAAAAAATCATAAAAATCTCAAAAAAGTTTTTGGTAGTTTTGGCCGCCCCTTTATATGGAGCCCGACCATTGTGCAATGGAAGAAAATTTCCTTATGAATGAGCGTGATTATAATTTACCTGATGGATATGATTATTGAGCAAGCGAACGTCAACTGGAAAATAAGAATTGTTGGAGATTCTGCCTGGGGAATTCCGACTACGAAAAAGGTAGCCATTCATCTGCCTGGCACGAGCCTCGACGATTCGTTTGCGCGAAGGGCGATCCCAAAAGTTAGACTTATGGTTGCCTCCGCAATTTGCGAATACCAACTTTTTGATATCTTCCTTCACAGGACAAACGTCCTGAGCGTGTGAAGAACATCCACAAATCATGCATTTAGCATCCATACGGCAATGTTTAGTACCATGACCCCACTTTTGGCACCGACGGCACTGCGTGGGGTTCTGGAAACTTCCTCCATGTTTCTGGAAATGTTCCCATGACACACGGACATCGAACATAAGTTTTGCTATTTCTAAAGCTTTAATATTATTTACATCTCTTTTGTTAAAGTGAACTAAATAATATTCTTGAGAAAGCCCTTTTCGAAGAATGCCGGATTGGATTTTTTTTTATTTCATAATGATTACTTGCACTGAGGATAATCCAAGTAAATCATTTATTCCATTCTTGATCTCTTCAGGTGACTTATAGTCACTTGAGAGACCTTTCAAGACGGCCTTGAGCTAACGCTCAGTTTTGTAATCATGAGTAAAAAAATGTGCTTCTTCTCTTCAAGATGTTTGAGAGGAAGTTTGCGATCTTTTGGAGTTTCCGACGAAACACGACCGTCTCCTTTATTTGCGATTCGGAAGGAAACATTAATTCCCCTAATGGAGTTCAAGATTTCCTGTCTAAATCCTCCAAATTCGGAACAATTGCCCACGATAGGCAGCACTCTTTGTTTCCACAATTGAATCAAAGAGCCTGGGCTAGAGGCTGCTTCGATTTGGTGTTCGAAAAATTTGTCTGGAGCATCGAACTGATTGCTCATTTTGATGCAATTATAAACTTTAAAGATTTCACCTTTGGATGAAAGCGCGCATTCCAGAGAAACGTGCCTTCTACCATTTTTGCCACGTTTAGTGACAGTTTTAAACCCCACTTTTTTGGAAGAAAGTTGTGAATTCAGAGATTCACCCTTCCTTTTGTTCGTGGTTGCAACTATGTTTAATGAATAAACGAAAGAAGAAGTGACCATCTACGAGGTTTTTTTCCAAGACAGTGTCCAAGAAGGATTACGATAAATCTAAGACACGGGTCCAAACAAGGATTGAAAAGGTATCAATAGATAGGAAAAAGTAGCACTAGTAGTGATAGATCATCCCTCAATCGATTTGAATAACATGGTCTTAAACTTCAGCATGAAGACTGGTATTACCTACCTAATAGCTAAACCAGATTACCGCACTTCTGTGGTCAAATGGTCAAGAACGCTAAACGCAAGAATGTGTGACTTCTCCACTTACCTGAAATGAAAAGAAAAGAACAAATGCACTCATTAGATTCAGTTTCAACCGTAAACGCCTGGCCGTGAGAACCCCCCACCCCTCACCACCCCCAAAAATTCACCCAAATTTCCTGACTCATCCAACTATGGCAGCCCCGTTACTCCTCCCAGATACCTAAATTTTGACCATAAAGGGGATCAAACGAAAGTGAAAACTCTTCTCACTCGAGTTTTTTTTCTGTTTGTTTCCTCTCCATACGCTTCACATTTCGGACCGGTATCCGATTACTCATCGCTGGTAGCCCCCTTCCGCCCCGCTCCAAGCCACAATTACCGCCACCAATTTTCACCGTTAAATACGCGGGCGGTGGACCCAAACCAAAGGCAGCAAGTGGAAACCCCCCCATCGCCGTCGGATCGAGTTCAACCTTGAACGGATTCTATTTTTAAGATATCTCTCCTTGTAAACTCTTGATATTTTCGCCTGGTTCTAAGCGGCAGCAGCAGCTCGCACGCACATCCAGCCAACGACTTCTGGAAAGCAACCAGTGCCCCACCGTAGTGCACTATGGGCCCAAGGAAGTCAAGGAAATTCCCAATACGAAAAGATTCTGGACCGGCCGGGAATCGAACCCAGACACCTTCAGCATAGCTTTGCTTTGTAGCGCGGACCTAATCACTCGATAACCTCCCCCCATTCCTTTATCACAAATCACATTTTCTTAAAATGTGATGAAAATGAAGTTTTCCGTTTAAACCAAATTCAACCCTATAAAGTGCCACAAATTTCTGTAATAAATCGAATAACACATGGGGTAAGACACTCATTAATATTGGTATTAATATCCGTTAATACGGATTAATATATATTATTTTTATGATATCATCGAGTTACCTACGATATTCCTAAAGACATCTGACAGAAGTATCTTGAATTTAAGTCAGTGGTGGGGGTTTATAAACAAGAGGCTAGGGATTGTGCAGTGTATGTCTTGCCGATCTGACATACCATAGGAGACAAATTGCATTGGAATCGAGTTGCGGAATGGCCCGGAAATCGTAGAAAGATGTGGGGCATTGATGACAATGGAGCTTCACTGAATGTGATGCATCGTACAAGTGCCAGTCTTCTTCTAGCCAGACTACCAGATGGATGTTGGCATCAAACAGTGTGGTCTATGTTACATCGGACGGATTTCTCATGGTTGGGTGACAAAACGTCGAAAGACAAAATGTCGAATGCCAAAACGTCGAATGCCAAAACGTCGAAAGGACAAAACGTCGAAGGGACAAAACGTCGAATGCCAAAATGTCGAATGCCAAAACGTCGAATGCCAAAACGTCGAAAGAAAAAAACGTCGGAGGGATAAAACATGGAACAGACAAAAAGCGAATGTCTGATAAAACATCTATTTATTCAAGGATATGAACGAATATGAAGAAAATCGATAAAAATATAACGTGAGATGCAAAAATTAAACAGTGTTTTGAACTGCCTTAACAGTGACAAATTTTTTTCCAATGTTGTTACCTTGGTACCGTAATTTTTAGTTGGAATTGGATGGTATATCAAAAAGTCAAATTGAAAATTACCAAGACTTGGCGAAATTGTTGAAATTGATGATTTAAACAATATCTAAGTTTAAATCTTCAAGTTACAAAACATGTGTTAGAGTGTCTCATCAAAGTGTTAATATAAGTCAAACATTTAGCGTGTTTTGAAATAAAAATATCAATTAACTCTAATTAAATTAATTGTATCGTATGCGGTTTTCATTATTTTTTCAATTGATACTTGTATTGTTTTTTCTATTTTGGTACTGTCTCACTATCGCTTAAATTATAAAACTGTATAAATTCTCTACACCAAAAAAAAACAACGTCTGAACTTAAGTCAGTAGTTCATATAGGAAACTTGCTGGAGATCCTGACTTCTATATATGTGATCCCAATGTTTCAGAAAAGATAATCATGTTTTGGAAAATAATAAGCAGTTTCTGAACAGATAATCGATACAGTTGTATTTATTCGACAAAAGAATGAGTAAGTTTTTAAAGAATAAAGAATTTACAAATTGTTTAAAATTATGTGTTTGTTGTTAGTAATTAGTTTACAACACATTGGAAAAGTTAAACATTCAAATGAAATTAAGTTATTGTAATTATCATGTTTGGTAATATCATCCCACTTTACACAAAATGTTATATATTAATTTATATACTAAACAACATGAACTACAAACACTAAAGTAACTATAGCATGATGTCACATTTACGGAACTCGAAGATTGACAAAACTGATCAGTTTGAACAACAGCAATAGATTAGTCAGTAAGAATCCAATCGATAGACATGCAATTCGCGCGCCTTGCTTCACTAAAATAAAGAAGTTTTATTGAATGTAACCGTTGAACGCTTTTGTCGGAAGGAAAAGACTAAAATAAGAGTTGAAAAAGGATGTTCATTGGGAATGAAAAGGAACATGATTAATCACATAACGGGGGGATCTGCGGAATTCCTTGCTGATAATACAACTTAACCCACGAACCTATACCCTCAACATCATGGTTGACTTGGTTGATTTGGTCACTTCTGTACTTCAAATTCAATTTGCTTCACAAAGTTCTTCTGTCCTCGTCTGAAATGGATGTAAGAGTGACATTTTTCCGAAAAAAAAAAATTCCATGCAGGGTAGGTGTACCAGTTATGGACATAGTGGTTCCCTATTTCGCCATACGTGATTACTTTAATGTCTTTAAATTTTGAAAACTTTGGTGTGTTGTAGTACTTAGATTTAAGATATATCTTCAAGTTAAAACATTCAAAAAGATTTAAAATGTAAAAGTTATCAAAATTTCACATATGGCCAAATAGGGAACCACTATGGCCATAACTGGTACACTTTCCCCATACTGCGATGAAAATTGTAAATTTTGCTGTTTCCAACGCCGTCCGCATCGCAACCGTGTTTTCCTTAGCAACACAAGTTATCCAAAATGACTGCTTTCGACGTTTTGTCCCTTCGACGTTTTGTCCCTTTCGACGTTTTGGGATTCGACGTTTTGGCATTCGACATTTTGGCATTCGACGTTTTGGCTTTCGACATTTTGTCCCTAAACCATTTCTCATATATTTTGCTCAGACGATCTGACGATAAACACAACTTGTTTTTTCATATAAATAATCAATTTGCTTTGGCAACTCCAGCAACAGGCAAACAGCAAAAATCCATGCATACTTGATAATCTTCTCAATATCAATATTAATATCATTAATAAATATTAATATTTTAATACTGGATCTAGTGTCCTGCCCCATGGAATAAAATCTTCACATAAATGCTCTAAATCGGTGGTAGGTCATTTGGCATAAAGTCGTTTGGCATAAAGCCGTTTGGCATAAAGTCGTTTGGCATAATGGTCATTTGGCATAAAGTCGTTTGGCATAACGGTCGTTTGGCATAATGGTCGTTTGGCATAATAGTCGTTTGGCATAATGAGTCTGAAATCAAGCATTTCTTAAGATGAGATTAGTTTTTACGTTTCTCTTGAATCTCTCTGATGACATCAGGCTTGTTGTGGAGTCAATAATTGACAATAATTGATACAAAATGTCACATTTGTGTACAATCATATGCTCTTGAATAAACTAAAGCATATTAGGAAAGTTATTGTCAATAATATTTTATAATTTATGCAGAAATTACCCTTCTTTCAAAAATTAATTCTTCTTTTGAGTTCCGCTATTGGAATATTTTTTTGCACTGAAGATTTTGATATATCTAGCGCTAATTTACCCTTCTTTCAAACATTGGATTTTTTTATAACCAAATTATAAGCATAAAAAATGTTGATTTGAAATTGAAACAAATTTTACCTTCTTTTATTACATAGGCTGTTTTTTTTTTAGATTTCTTTATTTTTAAGATATTTTGTTGTTTCCAACTGACAAAATGGTGGCAATTCATAACATTGATCTGCTCAAGTTATCAGCGAAAAGAGAAATCGATTTCTGCAGTTACTTTGATGGGTTGTGCTACTTTTCCCGTAATGTCGGTTCCCCGAATGTCGTTACCCCGAACGCCAGTATCCCGAATACCAATTTCCCGAATATCCCGCTTCAACAAGAAGTCTACTTCCCCGAAATGTTTGTGGCACTCATACATGTCGTAACTTTAAACATTTCAGGGTGGTGAACGAACTGGCTATCTGATATGCACCCTTCTTAGTTAAATTGGCGGTTCTTTCGAGTTTTACCGTCCTCAATATTTTTGCCAACATGTGTATAGCCAAGAATGGTAGAATACCTGCTTCTTTTGATTGCTTATCGTTCTTGCTCGTTCACCTTCCAGCCACTAAAGACTATTATAGCACCTATTTAAACTGCATCACTTTTCGGGGAAACGAGTCATTCTAGGAACTGGCATTCGGGGAACCGACATCCAGAGAAACGACATTCGGGGAAAAGTAGGACAAGAGCTATGATGCTGAACGCAATTTTTTATGTCTTTTCGTTTTATTTGCCACAATAGTTTTTTGCGTCCAATCTTCTATTAATTTAATCATAAATTTTACCTTCTTCTAAAAATAGGCTGTTCTTTTTATTTGTACTGTTTTATATTTTATTATATAGTCAAGCTAAATGTTCACCATTTATATATTTCGCAATTCTTGCAAGATATGCTGTTAGAATAATAATTATTTTAGAACCTGTAAATATTTAATATCTATTTTTGCAAACATAAGATCTCCTTTCAAGATATACAGGAAAAATATTATTTCAATCACAAATTTTCCCTTCTTTCAATTAAAATTTATATTGAATCGTTCAAAAGTTTTGCCACATATATTTTCTTTCAAAAATGTGTTGTTCATTTGAGTTATGTTGTGAGAAGATATTTAGTGTTAGAGCCTTAAAAATTTTATACGAAAAATAATCTGCTCTCGTATATAGGCTATTTTTTCATAATGCTGCAATAATAGATCATTGGATAAGAGCTTTTAATATTTTGCAAATACATTTTTCCTTCTTCTACCAAGTTATTTTCATCAAGTGTTACGTACAAACTGCAGCAAAATATGTGCGTTCCCTTTATTAATAACTGCGAACTTTCTTTGTCAATTTACTATTTTAAAATATGTATATCGCAACAACTCAACGATACTTTATGTTCTGGGATGTGGAGAAAATTATTATTCCGAAAAGATCTTCCACCAGACCCGTCACGAGTTTTATTTAGTTATGCTCTCTAATGTCACTACAATTTTTGACATTCATTGCTTGGATTATCTCTGAACAACCACCACGCTTATTGAGAAACTACGAAAAAATTTTGCTATGGGCTCAGTGGTGTTGATCTCGGTAAAAGCTTCGAAAATGCCGATATTCATTCTAAGTCAATCATTATGCCAAACGGCCATTATGCCAAACGACCATTATGCCAAACGGCTATTATGCCAAACGACCATTATGCCAAATGACTTTATGCCAAACGGCTTTATGCCAAACGACCTTATGCCAAACGACTTTATGCCAAACGGGGTACAATCCTCTAAATCATGAGAAATTCATCTTTTTTGAACTTTTGTCCCAAAATTTCCATTTCTGACCCACAGTGCAGCGTAGGGTGGTGTTTATGCATGCCCTCGCGGAGTGCGGTCTGTAATGCGATAATGACTAAGCGTGTTCACTCGAGATGGGTGTTGGGATTCTTCTCTTTTTTTTGACTCCGGAGAACAGAACGAGGACCACTTGAGGTGGTATCTTTTGTAAACCTGTGACGCGTAAAAGTTGGCGAGAAAGGCGGCACTGACGGTCTCTTGAATCAATCGATGACGAATCCCCAGAAATGGACGGGCGGCGATGAAGAAGGGAACACGTGTCTTCTATCTCGAGGGGATGGCACGTTTCGTACATAAAGATATGCTTTTATGTTCTTTTTCGGAAATTTGGCACCGAATTTATTCGTTCTGTAATTGGTTTAAAATGGTGAAAAAATTGACGTCATCCTCGCTGATTACAGAAAATTCCTTTCTCATTTATAATAGCTAACCTAACCCGGAATATATCTGGTAAAGCGTCATTAAAATGTGAAATTTTCTTCTTTCTGGCATTACGTCTCAAATTGGACGGACAGTGCTTCACAGCTTTGTGTTGCTATGAGCACTTCCATAGTTATTAACTGACAGCTTCCATGTCAATTGACCATTTTTGCATGTGCATATCGTGTAGCAAACACAAAGAAACTCTATGCTTTGGAAAGTCGAGAAAATTTCAGTTACGAAGAGAACCTTGACCAGCGGGATTCGAACCCACGATTCTCAGCTAGATCTGGCTGAAAACCTGCGCGTTTACCGCTACTCCTATCTGGGATAGTGAGTTGTGTCACTTTCCAATTCATCCAGCTGGACTTGTACACCAAAACGCTCGAGAGGGCTCAATATTGGAGTTGCCTTTCTGGAGTGTTTCGAAACACATATCTCGCGTGTGTGTGGTCATGCCTTCGTGGCATGTGAACGAAATCACGGTTCGTAAATCTAATTCCGTTCGTTCCCCTCAGTTGCTAGTTAGAACCGGCAGATGGTCTCTAATTCTGATTGGAAAGGGGGAAAAGTGTTGTAAGGTGTGATGACGGTTTCTCACTTTTACTCGATGTGGAAAAGTGACGAAGTCATTGAACTAGAGATTCCCCATGCCTTTTAAAGGAGGCCATACATTTTTCTTCTTTTTGGCATTAACGTCCTCACTGGGACAGAGCTTGCTTCTCAGCTTAGTGTTCAATGAGCACTTCCACAGTTATTAACTGAAAGCTTTCTTTGTCAAAGTTGCCATTTTCGCATTCGTATATCGTGTGGCAGGGCAGGTACGATGATACTCTATGTCCAGGGAAGTTAAGGAAATTTCCATTACGAAAAGATCCTGGATCAGCATGGCTTTGCTTTGTAGCCGCGGACTCTAACCACTCGGCTAAGGAAGGCCCCATACATTGTAAGTAAGAATTGATCAATTGATAAGCATGTGTTTTTATCATTGATAGAATTACAGAAGGCATACGTTTGGACAAAAGATATTTTACACTACACCAATATTATCAACGTCTAAGGCTTAAATTTGGATTGAAAAGAGAAAAGTTTTCCTCACTTTTCATAAATTTCAAAGTTAGAAGTATATCATGCAACAGATGTACAAGTATGGCGAATCCTGAAAAAAATACCAGGTCCCAAAGCATCATCATCTCATCAGTTTCAAGTGGCATACCATATTGAGAATACCCCATTAGGCATAAGGACGTAAGGCATAAGGGGATTTGTTTTATTTCCGTACGGGTTTGGGCCGAAAGGTCTCAGATTTTCATGAAACTTTTTCCACAGGCAGGGCTCATCAATATATGAATAAAAAAAATTGAGAAAAAACTCAGGGTCGCCCATTTTTCCGGAAAATTCAGTTGGTTTTTTTTTTGTTTTCCCCTGACACTACTTACTTTGAAAAATCATAACGCAAGAACGAAGCATCGTAGAAACAAAGTTTTTTTTTATGAAAATGAAAGCAAATTTTCTCAGGAATAAAAAAAATATTAACTGGAAACAGTTTTCCACAAAATTTTTCACAGTTGAGAAAATTCGTAAAGAAAACCCGGAAAAACTATGTTCCAATTAGTGGAAAACTTTCAAAAATATATTTTTGAGAAGATAATTTCATAAGCTTTAATCACTGAAATTTTTGAAATGTTATTTTTTTTTCGTTCATTTACTATAAGTTGCATTGATATTTGTGCTGTATTAGTAAGAAATAAAAAAGTGTTACACGGTGATCAATTTCACCCGAATTTACGGTATTAATGTTTATTGGGTGTTCATCCCTCACAAAGTTATAACATGGTAGAGCTCATAGTATTATGCAATGTTAATGCGGTAATTCAATCATGAACAGCATCACCATGCTTGATTATTATATTTTCTTATAACGATGGATTCTACGGTACTTTTCTACCTCTTAGATTGATTGATTAGTGGTGTGGATCATTTTTCCAACATGAATGGCTTTCTTGTTCTAAAGATTTGTGCTCTTGAAAACTTGAGCTGTGACTTCGTTGCATCTTAAGCTTAAGCCTTTCGCAAAAACCAAGATAAGTAGCTAACTTTTTTACACCACCTATCGCTAGAATGATTTGAAGTTAATCAAACAAATATATGCCAATCGTCCATTATGCCTATCGTACTTATGCCTAACGTCATGCACCGTATTATTGACCACGTAGAACAACAGAAAATTCAATACTTTATCCTGAACCACCCATCGTGGCCTGATAAACCCCGATTAGTTTCGCCGGAATACTATGTTCAGACATAGCTCTTTTCTCTTTACTTACACTGTCTTGAGTTTACAAGATTTTTTTCTTCTTGTTTCCAGGCTTTACGCTCCAATTGGGACATAGCTTCTCAGCTTAGTGCCTACGAGCACTTCCAGAGCTATTTACTGAGAACTTTCTTTGTCGATTAATAATTTTTATATGTGAAATTCGTGTGGCTAGCACGAATATACTCTATACCCTGAGCATCGAGAAAATTCCCTTTTTTTGGTAAAGCTTCTCGACCGACGAGAGTTGAATCCGCGACCCTCAGCATGTTCTTGCTGAGTTCGCAGCTCAACTTTATCTAAGATCATTGAACGTTTGTTCCGTTGTTGATCGTCCTTACAAGCAGTATTCTTCGTTTGAGACAACATTCACGAAAAACAAGAACGACCGTTTTTCGTAATTGATAATATATAGCAACGGACGTTTTAAGTTTTTTCTAGCTTTGTTGTCCATACTGCAAAAACTGCTTTATCAGTTTTGGAAAATACTCGATTAATTAAGCCTTAAGAATCTGAGGAACCTTTAGAAGTCTGGAAGAATACCTGACAAACATAAAAAACCTGCAGACATCCCGCATGAATCTTTCCTCAAAAAAAAGGTCTAGAAAGAATCCGTGGACTTCGCAGTCCTGTAGGAATCTTTGTAAAAAAAAAGTTGTATAATTCAAACAAAATAGCTGGAAAAATCGCAATAAGAATTCATAGTGAAATCGCTGAAGTATTTCATGGATGAGTCTCTGGAAAAACCTTGCGGATATTGTAGGAAAAACTTGACGAAACTTTCGGAAAGATTCTGAAGAAAATTCAGAGAGACTCACTGGAAAAATTATTATGAAAAACTTCGCAGCAATACCTAAAAAAATAAGGGAATCCATGAAGCAAACCTTTGAATTGACCAAATCCTGATGGAGTACACGAAGAACTTTCAGAAGAAACTGGAATAAGTCTATTAGAAATATATGGAAAAATCTCTGGATGATTTCTAAGATGAATTATTACTAGAGAAATCATTTATAGAACTAATTCAAAATTAAAATAATATTATGACAATCCCAGGAGAAAATCTTGAAAAATAAATCCATGAAGAATCTTACCGTAACATCTGGAACAATTTCTGAAGGAATCCTGGAACAAGTCCATGAAGCAATCCCTAGAGAAACTTCTAGCAAAATTCCTCAACTTCTTGGAAAATCGAATTAATCGAAGAATTTATTATTTGGACAACAAATGAAGATATTCATGGAAGATTTAATTTAGGAATTTATACCTAAAACCATCATTTTTATACATCTACAATCCTAGTTCATATAGAAGTGAAGAATTTCCTGTAGGGTTTTATGGAGGAATTCCTCAAAAGAATGCAGAACTTTGCATTCAACAAAATGCTTTGAAGAATCTTCGTAAAAGGTCATGTAGGAATTCATGAAGAAATTTTTGGAAATCTGCAATCTGAAGAATGCCATTCCTGACGAAGAATTTAGGGTAGTCCCAGGAGAACTTCCTGTAGAATTTCGTGGAGTTCTTTTGAATAGAGTTTGTTAAGGGGGCAGGATCCGTCATTGATTTCGGAATTTTGAAAAGCAGTTTTTTCGTTCAAAATCAAGAAAATTTACAGGAAAATGTGTTCACTGTATTCTATTCTCCAACTGATACACAGTGAACACAATTTCATCGAATAATTTTCAGTTTTGAACAGAAAAACTGCTTTGGAAGTTTCGATGATGACGATGATTAATGACGGAGCGTTGAACGTTAAGGTACTTACTAGACTGGCCCAGCTCAGTATGGGAGAAAAATAAAGTTGTATGATTCCACGGGGCACCCCCCAGGATTATTTCTTAGGGTTAGAGGAAGCCTTTCTGAAAAATTCAGCTCATTTGGTCGTTCCATGAGCTGGCGCATTTGAATTGAAGTTAATATGGGATTTTCAGCTCAAACATATGAGCAAAGGCACATCATCTACTGTTTGGTTCAGGAAAATTGATGATCGCGTTCAATTGAACCCAGAATGTCAAAAACACTACTTGATGTAATAGCGAAGAATATTGTAGAAGATTGTACCATGATCAAAATTAATAAAGTTGGTGTTTTAACCATCTGAAGTATATCATGCAATACTGCTTGTATTTCTTCAACATACTTTGGAGGTAGCCACTAAGCGCATCATAGCCACCTATGACGCTGGGCGAGCTGAGGCACATGTCGCATGCATATAAGTGACTGTACGGGAGTGCTGATCTAAGCCTAACTTTCAACAACTGAAAGAGTAATGAAAATGAGACTAAATCCAGGTACAACCTTCTGCAACTATGTTCATTAGGGTATCAACTAGTGTATTTCTTATTCTGGGCTTATTTGAACGCGAACAATAAGTATACGGAACGAAACAGTGACATAGGATCAACTTTCAATACATTTGAGTCGAATATCCCATACAAACTTCAAATCGAATGCGCCACCTGGTGGAGCAACCAATTGAGTTGAAATTTTGAGAGAGCGTTTTTCTTACTCTAAGGCTCATATCTAGGGGGTGCCCCGTTGAGTTTTACAACTTTTTTGTTTAAGGGCCAGTCTAGTACTTACAAGTGTGTCGTTAGGATATTTGTGACAAATAATCTATTTAGTACGAATAAGTGAGTTTCTTTAACAAAACAGGAAAATTTGCATATATTCAAATCACTTCATCTTTCATTTGTGTGAGGTATTTTGATTCGGTTGCATGCTCTTTTCAAGTGGGCGACGGAATCAAGTACAATCGTGCCCGGTTTGCGTTATGTGATTGCGAAAAGATATTCGTGTTTAATCGACAATGGATTACAAACTGGTGAGCTCGTTCCATGCTTATGATAGGCGTTTATGTAATTTTCAAATTAACTATTGACGATTCGTCACTACAAGAGGCGGCATGAAGCCTTATTCCTGTTATACAGTTTTAACCCTCTAATACCCAAATTTTTATTTTCGATTTAAGTATTATTATTCGTTATCTAAAATCGTTCTAAACACGTTTTGGGCATTTATTTATTTTTATTCGCAAATTTTGAAATTTTGGTTTTTGATTTTTATAATTTTTATTTTTGAGCATCCCTAGCTTTTTTCATTTTTTCTTGAAGCCTTTTCTAGTTGTTGATTTTTGGCAATAATAAAAATTAAAATTGTTACGATATTTTTAAAAATATTAAATTTTTATTTTTTTTTCGGAGCGTATTTTATTTTCCGTGTAACTAACGGAAAAACAGGTTTGAAATGATTTTAATACCACCAGGCTCTTCGTTTGTGATAGGTTAATCGTAGAAAAATATAAAAGGTACGATTTTTTATATTACACGTTAAATGAAGCCCAGGCATTTGTAGGTTATATAAGAATGCAATATTTCAAACAATTTCTAAAAATACAAAAAAGTTTCAAAAGTCATAAAAAACTTTTCTTATATGCGTGTTATGAGTCTAGGTATAAGCCAAAAATAAAATCATTTTGATTTGTGAGCTACGAAAAAATACACAAAATTCCAAAGTGTACCCCGTCTAAAGGCGGGGTTGGGTATTAGAGGGTTAATATACAGATACTTTTTTTGCCAAAACTAAAAAAAATCTTTGAATAGTTCGACATTACTTAGTTTTTTTTATTCGATCTTCTACCAATAGCTTCACACTGCGATACAACAATTCAAAGCTACTGCTATGTAAGACTAATATTTTTCCTCCTTATCCATGGATCGCATCACCGGCCAAAGGTGATTCCTAGATCTTTTCCTCCTTCACTAACAAGCATCCTTCCCGTTGATATTGTGGAGATGCAGAGGAATTCTCGGTCTCTAGAAGCAATAATCACACACCAACATTCCTTCCCCATCCCAACTGACTGTGAGGACTTGGCCGGCGTCGTTATTGATCAATAATATGAGAACTACTAAAAAGTACACTTCGAGACTAAGCGGAAAGTCCCATCCCTTATTCATTTGGATCGAAGTGCAATTCTTACCGGTTCAGATCAATCACGGAGTAGCAATCATTGACATGTACAGAAGGGTGGTTCAAACAATCGTTTTTGCTCCACACCGCTCATTCGATTCTATATCAAATTCTGAGGGTCCTCCCAAAATTTGGTCTCATTTGGATGAAAACAGAGACTGCACAAGCCCTTCAAAGTTGGTATGGGAATAACTATGGGAAAAGCAAACAATTCAAGCAATCGGTCATAATGTTTATCAATGTGCTTTTGAGGGTTAGAGTTATGTTGTTACTGACAGATACAGTTGTGTTCAGAATAATAGTAGTGAAAGCCGATTTTCATACAAAATGCTCAACTTTGGCATGCTGTAACTTTGTTTCCATATGAGCAATCGACATGAAATTTTGACAGTGAACTACAAATATACTCAAACTTAATATCACAAGATTTGAAAATTTTCACACTACCGGCTAAAAAGTTAAGCACCAGGTGAAATCGCTCAAAATAATAGTAGTTTTAATAATTTAAATATCTGCTGTATTTTAATTTTTTGATTTTTTCTTTGTTCATTGTTTCAACCATTTCCACCTAAGCTATGAATATATAAACAACCCATTTTTTTACAAAATTGTTTCTGAACAAAAAATTGCAAAAGAAAAACTACTATTATTTTGAGCGATTTCACCTGGTGCTTAACTTTTTAGCCGGTAGTGTGAAAATTTTCAAATCTTGTGATATTAAATTTGAGTATATTTGTAGTTCACTGTCAAAATTTCATGTCGATTGCTCATATGGAAACAAAGTTACAGCATGCCAAAGTTGAGCATTTTGTATGAAAATTGGCTTTCACTACTATTATTCTGAACACAACTGTACATTCGTCAGCTTCAACATTGCTGAAGACCGTATTCAAATCGGACGCTTCAGTAATTATTTATTGATTTTAGTATGAGTTGAAATTCTTCGGCCATAGTAATTGAGATGCTCTGCCGGCATCACTGGATGCAGTAAAACATAGTAGCCATGGTTTGTATGTGCTATACTTCGCGCCAGATGCAACAATGTTGCCTGTTCAGAAGATAAATATGCACTGTTAGAGAATTTCCAATAGGCATGTATGTAGCTTACTGGGTTCCTTGTGCAATATTTTACATAAAACAAACCTTCGATGGCTTCCTATAGTGTTAGACATTTCCTAGTTAGTCCCTTCAAATGAAAAGCGATTCTTTGTCATTATTTGTTACACGAAAAACTATTTTTCAGAATTTGAAAAGCTTCCATACTGTACCGTTGATACTTCAAAATGAACCCAATCAAAAACTCGTGCTTTGAAATTCTAAGCTGGTCTACGAGCTTCCCCTACTCGTCCCAAGCTGCAGCGCCCTACTGATAATAACTTCGAGTATGATGATTACAATTATTTATAGTCGCATGGCTATTTGTATACAGTCATCGATTTACATGTAAAATAAACGTCAAATGTTTATTGTTCTGTTAACGGTCGTGATATTCCAGCTCGTGCTGTTCCGTTGGTGAATGGCAAAAGGCCCGAAGGGAAGCGGGGGAACGAATGTGATTATTTAAATGGACATTCCATTCCTGACCTTTCCGCTAGACCCCTTGATTCGGTTGGCACTCGGCTCTCTATCGCTCGATGCTTGATACGGGTTGCATATTGTTGGCTGCTTCTGCTGCTGGTATTTCTGCTTTTACTATACGAGGAGTGTGGTGCCGATTGGCGCACACAGATGACAACCCAGCGACCCCAGCCAAAGAGCAGTCCAAGTCAACGCCGGACAATTGTGTGAAATGCATGGAATTAAGATAGGACCCGACTCACACAGGTTCAGGTTTCTAAAAAAGCTGGTCGAAACTTAATTTTCAAACATGGTTTTAACTAAAAAATAAACATTTACGTACAATATCAGATAGTTATGAAAACATACGAAAATTTCAAAACAAAACTGGGTTTCTTCGTGTTTTGACCAAGTCCAAAAAAAAAAACGACGTCCCGACTGGGACAGAGCCTTTCCTTTTTTTCTCATTAAAGGCGAATGAATTTATAAAATTTAAAACCTCTTAAATATAATAATAATAATAATATTAAATGAGTAATTTCTTCGCCACATTGACAATTTTTGCATGTGCATATCGTGTGGCAGGTACGAAGCTACTAGTTCCCCAAGTTTTTATCAAAACTTGTAAGATATTGAGAAAACGCAATTTATGTCATGCTTTTTAAAAATCTGAACCACTCTGCAACAGTCGACTGTTGAACAATATCTCGGCCAAGTGCGATGACCGCTGAGTCCGCAGGTCCTGGGTTAAAAATACAATTACAATTGCTCTAGAGTCGTCGTGTCCATGATGGTGGCGGTGCTGGAGATCTATCTCTCGTGTGGCTAATTGCTCATAGGGGTTCTACCGGCGCGCGATGGGATCAGAAAAGTTCACGAGTTGTTCGGTTGATTTAGGCCAGATGACGGCGCGAAGAGATTCGACTGATAATATCCGTTGGAGGAAAGTGCGCGGGTCTTGTCGTCTATTTAGGTGTAATTAGTGTGGCACGACACGTTGCGTGGGCGCTTTTGGAGATCGAATGACAGCTGTGGGCAGGAATAGGGGAACTTTGAGTGCGTTAATTGTCGTTATTTTCGCCGGCAATTTTGATCTTAACCTTAAAAAAAGTATGGAGATTGTTCAAAATAATTCGATCAATTTAGTTCATTAGCTTTTTTACGATACGTTATATGACGAATTGAGTATAGTAGAAAGCGAGATCTTATTCTTGGAATTGTTGCCATTTTTTAAGCTATGGATCTCGTATATGACCACAGTACAGTGACCGTCGAAAAAAAGATCACTTTCCCGTTTTTCATACAAAAGGCCAAGCTTGGAAACTTGGATCTTGATTCCTGGAGCTCCGAATGATCTGAAATTTCTACCGCCACTAGGGACTAATTTGGAATTTGTGCAGTAAAAAACTCACACCATTTTGATCAAACACTTTAAACTTGTTTCTCTTGTTAAATCAAACATTTTTGCCAGAGCGTATATTGCTCTAAATTTTTTCGTTTCAAAAATGTGTAGTTCAAAATGAAAAATATAGCATCTCTCACAAAATGAGGCATTTTCGATAACTTTAAAGTGGGTGATCAAAATGCTGTGCGAAATATTTTCACTGCACAAATTACAAGTTATTTTCTAGTTGCGGTAAAAATTTCAGCCCAATCGGAGCTCTAGGAGGCAGGATCCAAGTCATCAAACTTGGTCATTTTGTACGGAAAACGGTAAAATTTGTATAATTTAGATTTTTTATATTTATGTATAATTTTTGCTGTTTTAGTAAAAATACCAATACTTTTAGTTCATTTATGATTACGATCTTTTTTTCGTCTGTCACTGTATGCTTCTTATTGCAAAGTTTCAGACGATTCGACCAAATCAAAGTGAATCATGGAATTACTTTAAAACAAGTTGCAAAATAAAGATTTGTCAGCATAAGTTGTTCATTTGTCCGATGAGGCTGGCCGAGAATATCGCTTAACCGAGCAAATATTACGCTAAGGTCAGCCGTAAATCTACAGTAGTTCACAATGCCTAGAAATCTCCGAAGTTTCGTTATCGTTCAAGCCTAAAAACCGAATGATGTGTACTTCATCGAATATAAATCTAGAGGGGCTTATAGGACCTAATTATTTGAATATTTGTAAGGATTCCTAATTGAATAAGATCAATCATTCGTTTGAGGGCACTTCAAAGAATTAAGTTGTAGATTTTTTGTGCTGTACTACTACACACTAAGGAAACACAATGTTGGGACAAAATTTCATCGATGTAGAGCCCTACCCTCATCAACCACGAGTGTTTTGCTTACCATGAAATTTATGTCACATGTAAAATTAGTTTTTTCTTAGTGTGTAGCATTGGCATTGGCGTAGCTAGATTTTTTTTTTCTGGAGGGGGCCTAGAGGGTTCGTAGCAAAGACTTGTTTTACAGAACTGATGTAAGTCGCAAAAATCAAGATTTTCACTAATTTCGTAATTTTAACAGATTTGTATTGATTTTATATATTTATCATTTCGCGGCACATCAGTAATATTTGTAAATTTCAAATTTCTCTCATTCGTTTTGTAATTCAATTACAAAATCTTCAAGAATTCTAGGAAAACATAAACTCACAAAGGAATGTCCTTTGTGATTCTTCCATGATTTTTCAGGTATTCAATCATGTACTTTGAAGTGATTCGTTTGAGAATCACTATGTTAATTTTTTCATGAATTATTCTCGTACTTTTCAGTGGTTTCTTCAAGAACTCACCAGTTTTTACTGAGGTTGTCCTGGGTTTTTTCTGGGAAAATCATTCCCAGACTTTCTGACCTTTCTGAGATAATTTATCTAATAAACTCTATTCCTAAAAATCTCTTGAAGAATTGCACCAGACAATACTTTCGGAATTATTCAAATCATTTTCAATTATTACATATTAATTCGAATTGTTAGTTAAAGGATACAAACCTTTAGAATTTTTCGGGAATTACTGAGGGTTTTACGAAAAATTCTAGGAGTCTCACAAAAAAAAAGTCTTCAAGATCACCAAGCAAGGATTCATTCCACGAATTCTTCAGAGAGTTCGTCAACAGTTTTTTCAACTTCGCTTTTGAAGTTCTCCCTAAAGTTTCCCTAAGACTCTGGAGGGGTCCAGACCCCTTTCACCCCGTACAAATTCCTGTAATATTTATATTTGGGATATTTCCTTACAGATTTCTCCAGAAATTAAATCATCTTTCTTTCGAGAATTTTGAGTCAGATCTTCTTCAAAAAATCAATCTTCCGGAATGAAATCAAGGTTTTTCAGATATTCTGTAGTTATTTTTCAAGGGATTCCTTCTGAAATTGTTTCAGATTCGTCGTGAAATAGGTTGCAAAAAGTATATTCAAATGTTTAAGGAATTATTCCTGGGCTAACTAAATTAATTTAACTACAACGTATTTTGTTCATAATTTTCTTTAAGATTCCAGGAAGAAATTTGCCTAAGGGTACCTTAAGAAATTATTTCCGTAATTCTTTCAGGGTTTTTTTCCAGAAGTAGGAAAACTGTACCAGTTATGACCATAGTGGTTCCCTATTTGGCCATATGTAAAATTTTAATAGCTTTAATATTTTAAATCTTTTTGATTGTTTCAATATCAAGATATATCTTAAATCTAACTACTGCAATACACAAAAATTTCTAAAACTTGAAGACATTAAAGTAATCACGTATGGCGAAATAGGGAACCACTATGTCCATAACTGGTAAACCTACCCTAACTCAAGTAAATTCACAAGAAACCTATCCTGAAATATCTCCAAGGAAATGTTAAGGCTTTTTTCAGAAATGATTCGGGCAATCTATGGCAAATTGAGGTAAGTATTTCTGATGGAAGTACTCATTGATGAAACTGCTTAAGTCATGCCTTATAAGTTCCAGCTGGAGATAACTCCTGTAAGAATCGCAAAAGGAATTTCCGAATCCATGTAGGGTTTGTTTTGCTAGATGAAATAATATAAAATTTGTTGGGAAAATTACCGATAGTATCCTGTAAGATTTTTGGAAGGAGTCGGTGGGATTACTGGAATAAAACCCGTATTATTTCGGATTATAATCCTATTAATGAACTTTTTGTAGAATTCATATAAAATTTACTTGACGAATTACTCGAGAAATGTTCAAAAGAGTCTAATGGAGTAATCCTGTAATGAAATGCTGGGAAATCCTCAGAGAAATCTCTAGAGGAACTTTGAGAAGAATCCTTGGATGTTTTTTTAAGAACGCTGGGAATACCTGAAAGATTTCTTGAAGTAACTACTAACATAGTCGGCGGTAGAAAGGTTTCTTATAATTCTTCCAATAGTATTCTCAACAAAATCTAAAACTCTCTAATTGAAACTGAATTTGTCAGATGAGGTTAACAAGTTATATGAATATATTATTCTATAAATTCACGATACTGACAATGTGTATAAACATCGTTTAATTTCGTATCAGCCCCTGCTTACATCTCACGTAATGCTTCTATACGATGAACATGTTCAACGATGCAGAAAAGCAAAACAGTGATTTCTAGCGACAGCGAAACTGATAACATGTAATTTAACACGAACTAGTCGTGCTTGACTTGGCGCTTGGATGCATGTAACGCTGCTCAATCGATTGCTAATTAGCATCTAAGACAGACCGCTTCACCACTCCACCACATAACTGGACGTGACTCATAGAGGCGGCCATTCAACGGCAATGTATGATGACAATCAGTGGTCAATAGATGTTTTGCTTTATGAATGCTTGGCCAATCGGTGTATGTCGGAAGCATTGATAGTCGATGAGTCAATCGTACTTATCAAGATTTTTCCAAGCAACATCGCAACCGACTCAGTGTTCATTAGTCCATATTCCGCATAGCAAGAAAAAAAAAAACAATTTCGCTTTCCTGTTTTGCTTCGAAAGCAATTTCTTCCGAAGAATCGAACTATGAATCACATTCCGTTGAATCGACGACGTCAAACCAAATAAAATAGCCTGGGATTAAACCGGAATGGCAGATCGGAAAATTAAATTGAAACAGAGGATTTTTGCTTCAATGGACAAAGCCCCGAAAAAAACGGCCTTAAAGAAAGTTTCTATTGACGTAGGAAGAGACACAAAAAAGAAGTTCGGAAACGTCTTCACAGAACTTTTGATTGAATCCCTTGCAGCATTCGTGGGCACAGAGGCGAACAACGAACGCTTTTTTGTGAGGAAAGTTTTTCCTCTTTGATACAGAAAAAAAAAATAAGTCGAACGGCTACGAGTGATTTAGTACTGTGTCTTATGAAGAACCAGCATTATGAACCGCCGAAAAAAGGAAACTTAGAAGCAGCATTGGTTTATTAGAAAACTTTGCCTCAGATTGACGTTTTTTTCGGTGGATAATTTTGAAGCATGACAGAGCAACGATCTGTAACACTTAAAAAAGAATAAGGTAAAGGGCCTTAGTCGAGTGGTTAGAGCCCGCGGCTACAAAACTAAGCTGAAGGTGTCTGGGTTTGATTACCGGTCGGTCCAGGATCTTTTCATAAAGGAGATTTTCTGGACTTCCCTGGGCATAGAGTATCATAGTACTTGTCACACGATATACGAATGTGAATATGGCAACTCATAAGAACACTAAGACGAGAAGCAGGCTCTGTCCCAGTGAAGATGTAATGCCAAGAAGAAGAAGTCACCGAAAGAGACCTGCTACCAACTCTGGAATATTAATCAATCCAGTTATCGTGACGGGCTTCTAGTACCGAATACTCTTCAAAGTTTATTTTTTCCCATCCAATTAGCTCTAAAACGCTATTGTCACACTACTCCACTGAATCCACAATTCAGAGCGTAGCAATTAGCCACAAACGTCTGAATCGAACAATAAATCACGATATTAAAAAGTGATTAGTGCGTCAAAATCTTTCAATTTAAACCAGTAGCCCCCGCGAAAGGCTCATTCCGGTTAAGAAACGAAAAACATCCGAAAGCTCAATCCATGTAATCTCTGCGGCTCGGCGCAAGTCCGACAGAAAAAGAAAAGCCGCGGATCACTAGTTGCCCCCAGCGTCTTGCACACAGCATCTTCATTCGTCCGTGGAAAAAACTCCTCCCAGTAGAAATCCCATGGAATGAAGAAGCGGGGCGCAACTGAACTGTCCGGCTGGCGTATAAACTTTTATGAATTGCAAATGTTTTTGAAACGCTCCGATGCTGATAAACTGGGAGAAAAAAGCAATCGAAATAACCTCCGAAAAAATGTATACCTATCTATGGGCAGGAAAAAGTTGGGAAAATCAGTCTGCTGGAAAGAAAACAACAACCGTGGCTGGCTGGCTGGCTGGTTTGGTTTTGGGGTTCGAAAACAGAAAGTGAAAACATTATCTTCATCATCGGCGGCACAGTCTGCGTCGGAACTGGCCCAGAAAAGTGAGTCTTCAACGATAAAGCCGCCGATAGGAAACGTAAGCAAGAGGCTGCTTATAGGGTTTTGGTTGGGAAAAATATTGGCATGTCCTAGGGAAAGGAAAACCATCATTAGTTTAACCGAAAACAGCCAAATTTTCATTGAATATTTTGTTAATCTAGAACTAATTCATATTTTTTTCCTGGGAACAATTCGAATTTTTTAATGCTAATTCAATTTTGTAATGCTAATTTCAAATTTATAGTGGTTATTTACAGTTTTGTCTCAAATTACGAACAAGATTCATATTCCTAACATTCGAGCCTGCTTCTCAGCTTAGTGTTCATTAGAGTGATGCAAATTTTGAAATTTTAGCTCCCCTATGCTTAAATGATTTGAATTATGGTAAATAGCATCCTCCCAAAGTTTGAAGTGATTCGGAAGAAATTTGACTGTGCACACGCCATTTGAAGTTTATATGGAGATTACTATGGAAAACGCCAATCTTTTGTGTTCAGCCCTTTATCTCTTCGTCATAATATTTTATGGAAAAGTGAACACACTCATCTCATGTGAAAACTTCCTAGCTACAACTTTGCCGAAGACCACTTTTTGATTGGACGTCAGGATAAATTGTTATTCATCATCTTGAAGTGAGTTTGCATTTTGCATGCTTAACCAACTGCTGGCGGGAAGAATAGATCAAAGTAATCCAGTCTACTATGTTCTACAGCAAAAAAGCAGTGTTGCTCTTGAAGTAAGTGAATGATCATCTCAGCATGATATAGACTTTGTTATCAATAATAACAAATTATCCTTTCGTCCCATCAAAATGTGGTCTTCAGCAAAGTTGTAGCTGGGAAGTCTTCACGTGAGATGAATGTGTTCACTTTTCCATAAAATATTATGACGAAGAGATAAAGGGCTGAACACAAAAGATTGGCGTTTTCCATAGTAATCTCCATATAAACTTCAAAGGGCGTGTGCACAGTCAAATTTTTTCCGAATCACTTCAAATTTTGGGAGGATCATTTTCATCATCGTTTAAGCATAGGGGAGCAAAAACTTCAAAATTTGCATCAGTCTAGTGTTCATCGAGCACTTCCACAGTTATTAACTGAGAGCTTTTTTTGCCTAAGTTGCCATTTTCGCATTCGTATATCGTATGATGATACTCTATGCCCAGGGAAGTCAAAGAAATTTCCATTACGAAAAGATCCTGGACCGACCGGGAATCGAACCCAGACACCTTCAGCATAGCTTTGTTTTATGTACAAACTATTGCGTATGTCTAACTAGTTTATTTGCTACTTTTTGATAAATCACAGAATGTCCCACTTCTTTAAATGCTTGTTAATTTGGCTGCCATTTTAATACGCTTCCAACCCGGGATGTGGGCTTTTCTTTATTGTGTGGTGCAAAGTTATCAATCAAAATAAGAGCTCGACCGGGGAGAGTGGAAATGGGCGCGACGGCGTCACCGTCAGTCAGCTAGGATCCTTTCAAGGTTCGTTATCTCAATCGATAAAGTTTTATTTTTTTTCTTCGGCAGAGACCAATAGGGTCGGTGTTCCCTTAGTGGACGGTCCCCTATAGTCGCACTAGTGGCTTTTTACGGCCGTTTCTCTGGTAATCGTAGCAAAATAATTTTTAACATGAAGATCAGTAGCTATTTATCTAAGTACCATTGACACACAGCTCGATTTTGTTCAAAATATGATCAAAATAAATAGTTTTGCTTAAAATTTTAGCTCCCTTGCACCTATTGTTAACCTATTGTTCCTATAGTAGCACTACTAAGAGAAACTATTTTGTTATTAAACAAAATAGTTGATAAATTAGGAACTTTTTTACATCAATCGAACGCTTTTGATCCACACTTCAAAGGAAAAATATAAAAGTTTTATAAAAGTACGGTTTTGTTTTGTGTTTTGCCTATTCCGTGAGGCTAGTGCTACTATAGGAACAGAAATTAGGAATAGTGCTACTATAGGCACATGTGTTCCTATAGTGGCACAAGCGATAATAAATACAAAAACATGAGTTTTCTTATGTTTCATATTTTTTCCACAAAGCCAAGATAAAAAGCTTTCAGATGATCTAAAAATAATTCCGCAGGCTTTATTTTTCGATTTTATACGAATATTTGTTCTTAGCTATGCGGCTATTGGTACATCGACCCTATGTTGCTTTTCGAAGCAACTGGCGTCTGTGAATAAATTGGATGTCAAGAAAAATATGAAATACAGTGGGATTTCTTCTTTGGCTTGCCTTAAATTCGATGGTAGTTACAGTACAGGTTTTAACATAAGCTTCTAACCATAAGCTTTCGTGAGTAAACCCAACTGTTAAAATAAGCTTTTAGCTAAAGAACGCGAAAATCGAAAGAAAGAAAAGGAGAATATGGCAAACTTTGAAAGCCTTAAAGAAATCAGCGATCTCAAGAACGATAGGAAGTCCTACGATTAAAAAAGAGGGGGTGATGAAGCAGCAGCAATCTATAGGACAAATCCAAGCTCTTTATTAGGGCTGCACCTATATAAAAGATCGAAATCTTGAGCTTGGCATTTCAAACAAATATAGGGATCCTTTGCGAGATCTTGGAAATTTCCAGCGGAACCGTAGGGTTTTCTAGCATAATTTTAGTAATTGTCAACATAATCATTAAAATTCTCAGCGGGGTCTTCAGGAATTTTTGAAGATCCATATAAAGATTTAGAAGTTTCCAAAATTGTATACTGTGGATTCTTAACTGAATCCTGGAGGGATTCATAGCATATTACTGAGATTTCCCATAATTTCAGGGCTTTTGAACATAAATGGATGAAATCTTGGAATTCCTAACAGGATCCTGTAAAATTTTTACAGTATCCTTAGATTTTTGAGCGGATTCGTAGCAGTATCTCGCAAAGTTTCAAAGAATTCTTGATAATTTTCAGCCATCTCCTGAGGAAACTCAACGAGATTCTGATAATCTTTAGCGGGATCCATGCACACTTTGAAAAAATCGTGTAAATTTACATCATAGTTTCCCGACATATTAAAGCGGGTAAAATGGCACAAATGACTTCCGTCACATTGGACGCAATTTTACAAGACTGACGCATTTTTGAGAGCAAATACTATCCTATTTAGGTACGTAATTTAATTTTTTTACTTCGAGTATTTTGCTGAATATGAAATTTACGTCATACACAGCAAAAAATAAATTGTAATATTACGTAATTTTAGCTGCACATCAGACCCGTCGGGTTTTCTTTTATTAATGATTACTTAATCAGGTTATTCCAATCGAGCATTATTACAGCGTTGCTAACTTTTACCTTTTTGTATCCAATTACTCGGCATGTAGCCGTTTTTCCAACGTAGCTTTGAGTTTTTGCAGTGTAAGCTTCACAATAAATTTTGCCAGCTTCCTGATGAAATCGTCAGGGGGCCCTGTCAATTATCGGCAGGAATCTCCAGGATTTTGGTGAGATTTTCAACTAATATCATTGGTAGATAAAAGATTCTTGATGGATATCTGATAAAGTTTTCTGAGAGTTACTGGTAGAATTTCCAAAGAATCCCACGACAGATACCTAGCTCCAAAAAGCCCATTTGATTCCTAATAATCTAATTCTTAACAATATAAATTGTTTGGCTAAATCTCCGTCTAGTTTTGATGACAACTTACATCCAAATCTTGTGAAAATCTATATGTGATATTCACAAGGACGTGGGATTTTTTCTTGGAGTGTTTCCATTCAGAGAGATGTATATTATTCTCGGCACTTTTAACTCATTTCGGCAAGAGGTTTTCATAAAGCTGGACTCATGTTTTGCAACAATTTGTTCTGTGCATCTTAAGGCAAGCTTTTGTTTAATTTTACGGAGAAAACCCCCCATGTTAGTGTTTTTTCCCCATCTAGTTCTACATTAGTTTTTATAGGATTTGAACACAATCTTTTTCGAAAA
Organism: Aedes aegypti; assembly: GCF_002204515.2. Lineage (NCBI taxonomy): Eukaryota > Metazoa > Arthropoda > Insecta > Diptera > Culicidae > Aedes > Aedes aegypti. The sequence continues at coordinate 221,733,499 of NC_035109.1, read as the reverse complement.
GATCTTTTTATGGATTCTGAAACAGATCTTTGGCAGATTTGCATACACAATGATTTGAAGAACATCCATTTTCAAGAGTCACGGGATGTTTATAAATCTTCTAAGGGGTCACAGCTTTAAAAAGGTTGGAAAACACTGTTGAACGTATATGTCAATAACGGCGCCCGCCACGTCCTCACGGTCATCGAGGAGGGGAAGGGATGTTAGTGTGACTAGAGACCGAGATCACATCTGCATCTCCACAGTTGTCATGGAAAGGATATTAGGCTAGTGGGTGAGGCAGAGATCTGGGAGTCACCAATTTTTGGTGATGTGGTCCATGATATAATCACGCCCAGGGCAGACAATCGTCACCTTCAAATGGAAAAAGTCGGCGACGAAACTAAAAGAAGCATCGTCATCGTCACTCAAGTAGCGTCGGATGACGATTTGCCGCAGAGATCCGGCGCAGAGGCTCGGCGTCATGACGAACAAATACGATTCCTTCGTTACGGGCGAATCTTCGTTCGGGAGCACTGAGCCGACTAAAAATATGAATCGTGTCTTCGACAGATTGAGAGCATTTTTTGAAAAAATAAAACAAAAAGAAAATAACAAAACACGACTGGAATCGAACAAACGATCTCCGAATCGTCAACACCACGCGCTTACCAACCAAGCTATTTTAGAATCATGAGGGAAGCGGGTTCATGTGCCAATACAAGCAATTATGTGATGGCATTCGTTGGTTGGTGCGAAGCAAGCGAATATACAGTAAACGTCTTCTTCTTGTGAGTAAGGGTAGCAAGCGGGATGAAGAAAAATTTGCTCGTTGACGATTTTGGATTGAAGTTAGTCGTGCATTCTTTCGTCGATGAAGAGACGACGACCTGCCAGAGTTATTATACTGGATGACGATGTCTTTTTTTATTTCGTCATCGCACTGTGACGAATCTGACGATTGCCTGCCCTGATCACGGCACTTTTTCACTACGACGCGAGACCGACGCGCAACATGTTTGATCATGCCTTCATCGTCCGCCCCCGCAGGAGCAGGCATCATGGTCGAAGGATCAAATACTACTCAGTTTGACTAGTTAACAAAAAAGATGTAAAAGTCTGCCGGGATATGAACCCTGGCCTAGCGAGTTAGAGCTACCCACGTCGTCGACGCCGAATAAGGCATCGGCAGCGCGCCATATGCCGATCCACGCTGCCAATAAACATCAGCTCCAGTAAAAAATAACCTACAGGAAATATTCAGATATTTCCTATGGAATTTTTACAGATATTCGTCAAGGTTTTTCAATAAAACTTCTTAAAGAATTTCTCCAAGAAGCGGCCATTTATTACGTAACGCTAAAATTGTATTTTATGACCCCCTCCCCTCCTTATTTTTGTTCGAAAACAAAAATTGTGTTTGAGCCATAACGCTTGAGCCTAAAACCCCCTTCCCCGAGTTATGTAATTTGTAGAAGATGTGTTACGGATTTCATCGAGAATCCTTCTTAGGATGTCTTTTGGTATTTCTGATTGGTTTATGCCAAAGATTTTTTATAAATGATATCTTCATAAAGTGCTTCACAGAAGCAACGCTCTGGATAATCGTTCATGAATTTCTCCAAGAAATTTCTTTATTAATTATTCTAAGAATTCCTTCCAAAGGGTCTGCCAAGTTTATGCCATGATTCCAGCTGATTTTTTCTTCCAAAGATACCTTCATGAATTATTCAAGTCCCTCAAGAAAACAATATACTAATCTTAACAATTTTGTAAAGATCTCGCTTTGAAAAATCCATCCTACTTTTTATATTAAAAACTTATACAAGAATTCTTTAAAGGTTTCTAAACAAATCACCATAACATTTCATACTGAAATTTCTCCACACATTACCCTAAGAATTTTAAATTTAATTTCCAAGGATTGGTCCTGCGATTTCTTCAAGAATGCCTGCAATGCTTCTTCTACAAGTTTTCCAAAGGTTTTTTTTTTTTAATTCTTTAAAGTTGTTTCTACGCATAGCTCCATAAATTCCTCCAAGGACTTCTTGAAATATTCATGCTCAATTTTTCCATGATAACCAAAATATATTCATTTTTTTGCGATAAAAGTGATTTTGAAATTTCTCCAATCTCTTTCAAATGTTTTAAAATGATTTTTTGAATAATTTCCCTGAAGATTTTTAAGGGATTACGAACAGAAATTCATCAGGTTCATCCATCAATTCTGGTTACAAATAATTACAATATAGTCTAAGAACGTCTTTGATAAAATCAAGAAATTTTCAAGCATTCTTTCAGCAAATTTACCAGGAACTCTTCGAACAATTCGGAGAGATTTTTATCCAAAGAGAATTCTTCAGGGATCGTAATTTTTTCAATAGTTTTTTTTTCTTTGATTTTTCCGTGAATACCCTCATAGATATGTCTGGAAATTACTCCGGAGATTTTTCATAAATTCATTTAAGAAAGTTGTCGATGATTTTTCAAGAGTTCAACTATTAATTTATGTATGAATTACACCTACGGCACCTTCAGAATGCAGCAATTTCTTGAGTTATCTCTGCATTTCTCCAAATTCATCGCACATGAAGTGCTGCATCCAAAGATAACTGAAAGAACTCTTCTATATATTTCTCTAAAAAAATCTTCAAAGATTGCTGCAAGAATTCCTCAAAGAGATTTGTTCAAAAATGTGTCCAGCGATTTTTTTTTTTTTTGCAATTCTCCGGAGATTCATTTAAGAATCACTCCAGGGATTCCTCCAAGACTTTACCCTAAAATGTTTCAATGTATTTCCTCGGAGATTACGCCAGAAGTACGTCAAGAGATTGCTCTATTCCTTCCTACAGTGATTCTTCCAAAACATTCTCTTGCAATGCAACCTAGTTCCTCTTAAGTACGCCGCACGGTACATCCCATGACTTCTTCAGAAATATGCTCACTAGAGTTTCCCAAGGGTTCAATTTCGTTAGAAGTTCCATAGAAAATTCTCAAAAGTAAACATCTAGAAATTTCTAAAATAGTTATTACAGAGATTATTCCAATCGTTTTTTGGATTGAAATATGCGAAAAGTCCTCCAAGTATTACTTAAGGTGAAGAACCAAACCTCGAATTTCAAAGAGCACAAATCTAGAGAACCAGACAATCGTTTGTGCTGAAAACTAAACTCACTGGTCACTCGCTATAGTATTATAAATGTTCTGTTCAATTCAAAAATGGAACCAAAGTGTTCATAGTACATATTTGTAAACAACATGAAACAAAATTCTAAGGAAAAAATTCGAGTGTTTTTACGAAAAACAGGTATGAATTTAACCTAATTTGGAAGAGTTAGCAAATTGGAATCTATAAAAATGGTACATAAAGGAATTTCATAATATTTTCGAATAATATTGGTTTTGGAACTTGTCCCTTTAATATACAAATGTTTTTCGGGAGCTTTACTCATACTCAGGCTTGATAATACTCCTCAACATCATCAGAGCTCGGTAGCATTCTTTAGAGCAGCGTTCTGTCTATGTCTCTTTGTAAGAGAGCGAAAAAATACAAATGAGCGAGGAAGATGCGATACACAATGGGGGAAAATTCCCAATGGGAGAAATGTATGAACGGGTCACTCAAGAGTTCTTTTAAAGTGAGAAAGAGTGAGCGAGCATACAAGCACGAGGAAAATAGTACCAGAAAGTATCCTCGCATTTCGATGCACTCTCAATTTTATCTCCTCAGAAAAACCTCGAAATCGCCTCAATTTTGCATCGCCGAAGAGTTTCTGTCAAACCTGCTCATACTTCTGCAAAACATGAAAATTGCAACTGACACAAGCATACACTTCAGAAGAACGTTTGAGAGGTCTCTTGCTCGATTGGAATGACATTGACAATAAATTTTGAATTCCAGTTGGAATATTTTGTCTCTTTAGTGTGAACTAATCTTGTCAATTGTATGTAAAAATTGCTCGTATTTGCCAGACATTTAGCATTCCACTGATACAGAGTAAATAATTTGAAGTTTCTCAGAAATTCGCAGTGAATGTTCTCAGATATGCCTTTTAATATGAATTCGATATTAAAGAAACAAAGCTTAGAATGAAAATGTGATTTATGTATATCAGTGATGTTCCCCGAATGTTTGTCTGGAAGGTGTTTTGAATTTTGTATTTTTTTTTCAGATTATATTTAGAGAAAATGATGTATGTTTTGTGCCTGTTCTAATTATAGGCATTTCCCTACAAATTTCTATTTTAGTTTTGTGCATTAGCAGAAAGTTTGAACTAAGAAGATCGATGTTCGTTCGTTATTTCTGCAGATTAATGCCTTTGAAATCGTGGGTTTACCCTTAGGAACTGAACAATACAAATAGAGACTCTTTAATGAATGTTCGAATTCTCTGAGCAGAATCTCAAATAGAGAAACTTAAAAGTAGATGGAGTACCGTGTACCTTTTAATTCCGCTCCTAAATGCTTATCTTTGACAGATACGCGTATTTCGACTACCACTTGCAGTCTTCTTCAGTGTTACTCGTAGTGATTTACACGAAAGCAGTCCCATCAGTGATTTTCTAAGGAGTTGAGTATTCTTTTTGAGGTATCTCAATGCAATTTTAGGTTAACCAATAACATGATTGGCTTTTCAATTGTATTTCAATGCATACTGAAAAACTATTTTCTCTTAAAAAGTTTTAAAACGTTTTGTTATGCACTCAATATTATAATACTTCAATATTTTATTATACAGGTTCAAAAGTAGATTTTAATATTTGATACCTTTAATTTCATTTAACCTTAATTGCTCATCTTTTTAAAGATATGCGTATTATTCTTTATTAGAGATTCTTCACGTAAAATTATCCAGCTGTTATTTAGTTTTAAAGTCATGATTAACCCCTCTACGGCAGCTTCAATTTTTACCGTAATAAAAATATCCAACCAGTAATAAATTTTATGTTCCTTGATATTTTTGCACCATTTTTTCACAAGTTATCAACAAACCCTTTTAAGACTAGCAATCATCAAAAATTGGAAACCAGTTTTTTAGTTCAAATTCCAATCAATCCTTATAAAAATTTATCATCGTATTTCAGATAGCAAGTGCAATGCAATGATAGATTTTCTTGAGCATTGCTTCAATTTTGAGCAAAAATAAACTGGTTTTGAAAATTTGTAGAACGATGATGGTTATTTTCCTCTTATGTTTAAGGATCTATCTGTCATCATCTATCGATATCTGTTATTGGTGAGTTGGGTGTAAGCCGAAGTAGTCTGTCATTGAAAATTGCACGCGTCGTTGATGATTGTTGCTAATTTATGCCACGGGTTCAAATTAAAGAAAATCAGTTGGTTACGCATTGACATTGCTGAAAAAGTATCACCATACATTCGGCATGTAATCGCATCTAGTAATACTTTTATTACTTTTATTACTATGAAATTGCGAGCTAAAATTCAATCATTACTGCCAAAACGAATGACGGGCTAATTAGCCTTAAAGATATTCCGATGTTCCTTGGGGATCGACATTCTGTTGTTGGCAACCATTTTGTTTTACGTCAATTTATCAAAAAAGTAAAATGTGGGCTACTCGGTGATAAGGAGCTACTCTGAAAATATCATGCAAATCGGTTGAGTATTCTAGGAGATATCTGAAAATTACGATATGATGTTTTTTGAAGTTTTTGAGATCTTTATTTGGTGGTGGCGTGGTACCGGACACATAAATGCCCATTACTCAAAGACGGCTGCACTAAATTGCTTCATTTTTTCACAACATACTCTCATTAATGTATTGTTCCGGAAATATTCGAGTACGATAAAATTTCTGTAGCCTGAGATATTTACGTGGGTTATAGCTACGCGTCGTTCCCCCAAGGAGTTTCGGGATATCTCAGGATCCAGTTGACCAAAGAACAATATTGACACAGATTCTGAAACTAGAAGAGTTTTCTGGGAACTTGTGAAATAATGGTGCAAAAATATGGAGAAACAAGAAAAGTTATCGATGTCTGAATATTAGTATGAAGCGGCCGGTGGGGGGGGGTTAAGTAGGTATTCGTTTGCTATGTTTTTCTGATCGCATTTTTAATACAAGGTTACCAACTGTTTCCAGATCTTCAGACCATGATACACACCTGTGAAATAAACAGAAAAGAAAAAGTTATTATTGGAGTGAATATCCTGAGAAAAATAAATGATACTACAATTACACGAAAGATTCTTAAATCAAACACCATAGTAAATACAGTAAAACTTTGATGAGTCGGTTTTCTATGATTCGTTACTAAACTGTATATAGGGCGACGCGTCGTCCCCCCATACCTGACAGCACCCAATGCTGGACAAAGTCGAAAAATTGAGAAATCATGGTCCAATCAAGATGGTGTATTAGAAGGAAAGAGAGTTATTATAAAAAGTAATGTTGGAGTAACACATCCTTGAAATATGCAAAAAATATCTTGAAAAAAAGTAGAGATGTTTTAAAATCTTTAAAAAGTTGACGAGTTGTCTTGAATTTGAACCTAATTAGTAATTATTTTGAATATGGCAAAATAGTTTGGAGCACGCAAGCAAGATCGAATATAATCGTAATTTGAAAGAATGAATGTATTTTGTACCATATTTCAACTGTATGTCGACAAACTACAAAATTGGTCAAGCACCTTCTGTCGCGTAGTTTCGGGCAGCTTGATTTGTTATATGATATCTTTATAATTTTTGCACCATTGTATATGAAATGTTTTGAAAGAGGTTTTTGATGGCATCTTGCAAACAAAGTTAAACTCAAATTGTTTTTGTAAATGTTGCAAATGCTTTATTAAATTGGCTATGAAATAGTATTCCTGGAGTAAAAACATTCGATGATGTACAAATTTACAGAAATCGAGCCATTTTCAGATTGTGTTCGGTATTGGGAGTAACCTTTTATGATTGCCCAATTTGGTGCTAGAATACATAATCTAAGTCTAATGTCAAAATTCATATCTATATTTTCAAATTTATTTTTGTACGCTACAAAAATGATAATATCTATCATAAACCAGTAACAAGATAGCATAAAACCAATATTTTTTAAATTATGAATTTAGTTGCTTAAGTATCCGGTACTGGGGGAGCTCCCCCTATCATGAATGTAGTGTTGTCTTCTCAAACAACTTTTCAAAGAAAATGCGTTCTATTACTCGATGTTTCCATGAGTCCATTGTTCTTTAAATTTTGACTCTTGGAGGTTTGACTACATATAGTAAAACATTTGATTGCTGATTAGAGCGAATAGAGAGCGAAACACAGAAAACACCATGTTTATACATACAGAATACATTTCAATTAGAAAAGGATTGACATGATAAATTGTTACATCAGTATCCAATCTATTAATAGACTCGAGTTCACCCCGCCGGAAACAGGATACCCACACGCTCTCGAGCCAATATCACACGCATCATCCTTATCCCCATTTCGCCAGTGAAGGTCACCGTAATGTGACCGTCATGGATCGGGCACATGTTCTTCTCGCCTCCGCTCCGCTGGCAAATAACCTTCAGAAGCAACGCATGTGGCCTCTTTCCATCTAGTAGGATGCCATATATTTTGGGGTGTGAGATGAGGAACACGAGCTTCGGCAGACGGATTGCAGAATACGATAAGTGAAAGTTCAACAAGCTTGACATTAGCCTTCCGACGTCGCGATAAGAGGATTTTCCACGAATGTCTAAGCAATCTCGAATGTGAAATTTTCAGCAAAATTATTGAAGGAACCTTCAAAGATTTTCTAAGAAGGACCAAAAGTGTCTACAGGTATATCACTGAAAGTGATTTTGCTGAGAAGTTATAGCATGTTGATATCAACTTCGTCACCATTGAAGGTCGTCGACTCAACAGTTAATCATCGCCAGCGCGAACATAATCGCAACAGTTGCTGGCCAATGTAGTATGCACCGGTTCCCATAAATTATTTTCCAATTTCATAATTTTCTGCTTCACAACTTTCTCTGCTCGTAAAGCAACAGTACTAGCTCATTCCGACTGCAACAGCACTTACGGATTGCAGAAAAGAAAGCATTAAACAACCGGTGGTACACGGTTGCTACTGCGAAAGTTAACATTGAGATGTGTGATTAGTGCTATGCAACTGTCAAATAAGATCGACGCTCTTTTGGATTGGATCATTAGAGAAATGGTTCGACATAGCGGCTGACATCATCAGGGTAGTTCAAAACTCAAAAAAGTTTTAAAATCCAACATTCCATATCTTTCTTGCCATTCTTACGATAAAAAAGTGATATATGAAGTTTTTAGCTTTTTCGGTGGTGATTCAAAAGCGGCCCAAAGACAATGTAGGTTTACATTAAAATTACTATGATGAAATTTTGGAAAATGTCCTAAAACACGTTAGTACCGTATTGTAAGTACAAACTTATCATCGTATGGGGAAAACTAATTCTTCAAAGCTTAATAAAGGAAGTTATATAAAAGAGACTTTAGAGGCCTTCATGAAAAAAGAAACATGTTTAGGACTTGTTTTAAATTCATTTATCAATTGCAATTCTCTTAAAGAGAGCCCTGAAGCATCGTGAATATACATAGTGAACTTACTTAGTTCTATTTTGATTACCCAGTTTGAGCGGTTTTGCATTCAACTGCATCAATATGTATGAGTTTCCCAAAACTACATGAATTTTAAAAGGGACTAAATTTACACCACCCATCAGCGAATTGCGTAAGTTGCTTCGAAGGTGATGCGTCAAGCTCACTAAACACACGCCTTTTCACCACCCGACCGTTGTTTCCATCTGAAAAGAGGAACCCTTTCTCCAAAATCATATAATTCACCACTTCCCCGGGCAGCGCTCCACCATTAAAGCGCTCGGCACGTCTCAATTATTCGCGTTCGCTCTCTTCGGCCACTGACTGTGTTGCTAATGCTATTGCAAAGCAATAATCATAAAAAATAGACTACAGAGCGATCAGTCTCCGCGTGTTCAGTTCGCTGCCAAATTGGAAGAAAGAAAAAAAAGATCTCTATTGAAACATTTATTTGCACTTCCAACGCGCGCAGCAATCTCCTCATCGGATGGACGCAAACGGAGGATGATGATTTCCTATTTCTCAGGGCACTATCTCTGAGGTCTAACTTTCAGGGCCGAGGAATGCATACTGATGCGAATCGCTGTTTTCGACGGCCAAAACCTCTATTACAATGGATTTAGAGCATCCTAGAGATTTGGTGTCTTCGACAAAGTGTTTTTAGCTTAATTTGTATTACTTTTTGACTCCTTTGGCTTAGAACTAGAAAAGTTGTAACTCATCTAGATCATTTGATAGGAGCATTCTAGCAAAAAACTTTCAAAATAGACAAAAAATAAGCTGGCGGAATCTGCCACTTCGATAGTTATTCATGATTTCGTAAAACGCTGTTTTCCGAACTATTTCCAGTTAAAGTACTATTTTTTAGCATTTTTTGTTCAACAAAAATGGTCTAAATCATTTATCGGATTCTAGAATACTTTGTCAACGACACCAAACTTCTAGAATGCATATCCAAAGTATTTGAAGTTTTTGCCATCTACAACAGCGATCTGTTCCAGTGTGCGGCGGCGGCACTGCGCTCACTGGGTGGCAGTGTTGTTGGTTTCTGCCATGCTCATTAGTGGTTTACACTTCTCCAGCTAAGATGATTTTTTTTTCACACCACGAAAGCTCAGAAAAAAGGGAACCAGCTATGCGCGGATAATCTGTGTGCCAAAATCGGTGCGGAGTTTCCACGCGCACATTGCGCACATTGACATCACACTCTGGCGGAATTGTAATTTGGTAGAGTGGGTATGATTCAACGAAAACCGTTAAAACATTAAATGATTGACATGAACCTGTTGTTGACTGAACATCATCCGAAAAAGTCAAGTAGAATTAAAAATCCGAAAAAAATAAAAAAAAGTCTCAGAAAAACATAATAATTTTACAGGTAAAACGTCCATATCTCTACTTAGGACATTTTTGAGTTCAGTTTTCTGATACTTGCTATTCCTCTTTTAGAAACCCTTTTACTATTGGTTTGGTATCGATAAATTTCGCCGCTTCCAATAAAAATGACTATTCGTAGCACCTATTTCTAGCACATCCTCCCGTATCAGTACACCTGGAGATCACCATAGAGCAGACAGAATCGCAAATCAACTAGGTCTTTATCGATGGATAGCACGTCTCCGATATAACAAACGTCAACACCTATCGTGGTGCCAACATTGACTCTGATCACTATTTGATGATGGTGAAACTGCGCCAAGAACTATCCTTCATCTAAGATGTACGATACCGACGCCCGCCACGGTACAATTTTTTCTTCTTCATTTATTTACTGTAGGACACAAAAAGTTTTCAAAAGCCTGGCCTGCTGTGTGTTGGCACGATGTGGAACTACATCACTAAACGTCATCGTCAGTCTCAGCCTCTAGCTGAGCTCGTTGTTGAATCTTAATGTCGTCCAATACGCTGCTCAATTAGGACGTTTCTACGGTATCTCTGCGACTACTCGTTTTGCCCAATTGGCGGAAGAATATCTCCGGGGCCTTGCACAGCTTTCTGTGTGAAAACGAATCCTACTCACGGGCTGGCATCCCGTCGACGCTCATGAGCACTTCGCTACTTACGACGACTCGTTAATTGCGGCTCTGAGCAAATTGCTCCTTTTGGAGCTCTCCTGGTTGACCAGTTGTAGCCGAGGTGGGTCCAGCGATTCCAGTTTATGGATGACTTCCGATTCACTGGCGCCCCGTCGGCGGTGGAGCTAGCCTAATCCGGCGGAAAATTCCCCGACGTAGGAATATCTCTCAAATCGATGTTTGCGCTACGCGTTTCTTCATGCTTCGATACTGGCCGGTGGAGTGTCAAAGTCGGTTACAGTGGGATTCCGATAATGACAACAAATTCGAAATTTTCAGTTGTTAAAAAAGGAACCGTGCCAAATCGGAACCGATTTTTTTTATCAATTATTGATTTTAAAAACATCATTCAACATCAGAATGTTATTAAAGCATCCTTATAAAACCAGACCTGATCAGAAGCGCATGATTACAATGAGTAAATATTAATCAATTGTCGGCCAGAAAGTCTATCGAACGTATCCTATGGCACTACCCTTTCCATCAACAGTCCACAACATCCCGTAACACCTATGAGAGGTCGTAGAGTTCTCTGCATCTTTCTTAAGTAGGTGTTCAATCAATCATCCTTTCCCATTCCCCAGCTTTCATAAGGACGTGACCAGGACAGCTCTCGATTATTGGAGGATACGTCACTCTTGTCTAAGAGTTAGAGGTTAGTCCCAAATTTCTGACTTTGATAACGGGCGGGAAGGAGGCAACCCTCATACAATGCTCTAGGACTGTACCAACTACGAATTTGTGCGAAATGCTTAATGCTAATGCTACACACTATTGAGGGTGCAGAGCTACTCGGGCACTCCCATAATTCACTTTGGCATTGGGGGTTTTTTCTCGGCAGAATCGTTTGAAACTTTGCAATAGCAAGCACTTCAATACGACGCATATTGTGGCCAAATATGAGCTCAGAAGCTTTCAAAAAAAAAAAACCCACTGACGAAGTGAATAATCAATAATCGCATAAGTGATCAAACAACAACAACATGATCCATCAATGGGGCTCGTTATTTCGTAGAATACGCAAATAAGCTTCTTATAATTTTTATTTGAAATGAGTTTAAGTTGTGTTTAAGAAGCTGAGCTCGATATATGTGATAAGCCTACGAAAATTTACAGGACTCTGAAGCATATTGCTAGGAGTTCACATAATCACACCTATAATTCTCAGGATCTCGCATAGGATTCCTATAGAAATGGATATCTTAAGACTCCACTGCGATATTGCTGAAAATTTTGAATTTTCCGATGAAAATTTTCAAAAGTGTATTATTTTCAGGCTACCACTAATATCCTCAAAATTTCGCTGGTAACCTTTTGAAAATTCTCAAGATTTTGCCAAAGACACTCAAACTAACACTGCCTACATTATCCCGCTTGGAATTCACAGGATTCCCTAGAAATTTTTCCGCAAGAAACCCCGCTAGCAATCTCCAGACATTCTTCAGAAACCGTTGACATTTCTTTCTGAGATGTCCCCTTATAACCCTGAATCTCCAGAATATAGTTAGGAAACTCGTAAACCCAGCTAGTAAGGAACATTTTGATAATTTTATGGGACACAAATTTTGTATGAAATGTTGGATCGTCTCCAAAAAACGAACCATTTGCAGAATCTTTAGCAAAAAGGGAACGTAGCTTTGAATAATTAACGCAGATAGATCAGTACAGATACTAATACCACAGAAAATAATGAAAATACTCTCAATCGTATTTATCGCACGCTTCAATGATATTATTGAGATGTCATTATAGGTCATTTGGCATAAATTCGTTTAACATAAATTCGTTTGGCATAATTGTCATTTGGCATAATGGTCATTTGGCATAAAGTCGTTTAGCATAATAACCGTTTGGCATAATTCTAAATCCAAATTTTTTTTAAGATGACATTGATTTTTACGATTCTGTTGAATCCCTCTAACGACATATTGGCTTATTTTGGCATATTAGGAAAGTTGTTGCCAATACTATTTTATTATTTATCCAGAAATTTCAGTCACTCTGATGATTCTGAAAGCAATTTTTGATGTCCTTTCGTTTTATTATGCTGCAATAATTTTTGGCGTCCATACTTCTATTGTTTTGATCATAAATTTTCCCTACTTTTAAAAATAGGCTGTTCTTCATATTTATACTGTTCTAAGACAAATTTTAGTAAAGCTGAATGTTAAACATTTTTATATTTTGCTGTTCTATCAATTGCAAGCTGTGCTGTTGAAATGATCATTACTTTAGAACCTGCTAATGCTTCAACATATTTTTTTACAAACCCATGATCTCCTTTCGCGAAATACTGGAAAAATATTATTTCAATCACAAATTTTCCTTTCTTTCGATAATAGATGGTGTATTTGAATAACATTTAAAACAAATATTGAATCATTCAAAAATTTTGCCACAAAAATATGAGTTATGGTGTGACAAGATTTTTTGTTTTGCGTTAAAGGTTTTAACATTTTAAATGAAAAATAATCTGCTCTCGTATATAGGCTATTTTTGCATTATGCTATCTTTGGATTAGAGCTTTCAATATTTTGCAAATAAATTTACCAAGTAATTTTCATCAAGTATTACGTCCCAACTAGAACAGAGCTTGAAACGCAACAAAATGTTCTGTGATTGTTTCCTTTATTATTAACTGCGAACTTTCTTTGCCAATTTATTAATTTCAAATATGTATATCACAACAAACTCGAAGATACGCTGTGTTCTAGGATGTAGAGAAAATCATTATTCCGATAAGATCTTCCACCAGACCCGTCACGAGTTTTATTTAGTTATGCTTTCTAATGATACATCAGTTTTTGACATCCTAACTTGACAAATCTCTGAACGAACACCACGCTTGTTGAGCACCTACCAAAAATTATTGCTATGGGCTCGTTGGTGTTGATCTCGGTAAAATCTTAAAAAATGCCGATATTTAATGAGCGGTTCCACGCGAAATCGTCCATAAAATGCTGAAATCTGACATGTACCATTCCGATTTGGATGAAACTGCGCAGATGTATTAAGTATATGAGACGAAAATTATCTCATATAATTGGGGATCGTTTAGAATCGAGAGTAACTTCTGATAAGGGCGTATGTATTTTTGGCACCACAATTTAAAAAAAAATGTACCTCGGAAACCGTTTGTTATAGAGAAAAAGTGTCTGAGGAGGGATGGTAGACAATCATTTGCATTTCTGAAAATTCAATTTCTGGCCGAAGAAAAGACGTTTCGATGCTGTAATACGATTCTTCATCCAAAAACAATTCAAAATGCTAATAACAATGATCTTCCTAAAGCTAGCCGTTTTCTAGATATTTAGGATTCAATTATATTAATATCATAAAACTTAAGAAAATACGCCCGTTTCTTACATTATTCCAGATGCTCCATCAACAATGTTACGTTAATCTCTTCCCACATTAATATCCCATCTACTTTTTCTTTGACATTTAGACGGTTGGATGAACTGTTCGAAAGATACAGGATGATTGTTGAAATATTGTTGAGAATTAATATAAGTATTACCACAGACAAACAGACGTAACACTGGATAAATTTCCATCGCCCACGAATTTAACGATCAGTTTAAAATACAACAAGTGTCAAGTTCACAACCAGAGGCGCGCGCGTCGCTTTCCTTCGTGTTTGACATTTCACACTACCGCCACCTGTTGGACATGTGGCACAAAAAGTTATTTCGTTCAATAAGCTCACTAGATGGTGGTAGTATTTGTGGTCGAGAGAATTTTGGAGGGATTGATGGTGGCTAATAATATTGTTACATATTGTTATTGTTACTTCGCAACAATTCGTTTATTTGTGTAAGTGTCAAAGATAAAGTTGATGGGATATTATTGCGCATTTCATTCACCACTGGACTCCGCAGATAGTTTTTATAAGTGAGGGAAGGAAAATAAAAGTGAGATTCTGCATCCAATCTTGTAGATGTCTTCAGCGCACTCATTCATTATAAATCGTAGAATAAGTGCGCTGAAGACACCAACAAGATTTGATGCAGGATCGCACTTTTATTCACATTCTCGCACTTATGAAAACTGACTGCGCAGTCCAGTGGTGAACGAAATACCCAATAATGTGGGAAAAGATTAACGTAACATTGTTGATGGAGCATCTGGAATAATGCAAGAAACGGGCGTATTTTCTTAAGTTTTATGATATTAATATAATTCAATCCCAAATATCTTGAAGCGGTTACTTATAGGAAGATCATTGATATTAGAATTTTGAATTGTTTTTGGATAAAGAATCATATTGCAGCATCAAAACGCCTTTTCTATAACCAGAAATTGAATTTTCAGAAATACACCAAAAGTTGCCCTTTTAACTTTTTTATTTTAAATTGCACCATGTTGAAACTTTTTTTTTTTTTTTGTATGGTGTTCAGTTGGAGCTGCCTGACAGCTTAATTTGTCAAGGCTGAACCCTCGGTCTGGCTTTTGCCAAGTTTCCCCTCTACCAGCACCAATACTCAGACGGACTAGGCAATGGCGCCCACATGAACACTGTTTTTTATTAGTATTGTGACGCGGTAGTTTTTGAAAAGTACCCATATTCCCTTGCTTCTGAGAAAAGGAAGCATTATGAAAATCAGCAGCTCCATTAGAATTTGTTTGAAATAGTAGTGTAGAATTTGTTTGAAATAGTAGTGCATTACTAATACTGTCTAGTCGAAATGGTTTTGAATAATTTGTCATTCAAGTGCTATTCTGATTACTATTGTCTTTTACGTAAGATTAAAGTCTTAAATATCAAGTGTCGTCAAGTCTTAACAAAATTAGGCTGTTTAGTAGTAGTTCTAATTTATTTCATTTTTTGTTGTTAAAAGTATTTATTGGTCATTACGTTCATATATCCTTAAAGAAAAAAGTCGCTTTCCTTGTTTGTTCAACAATTTTTGGAAACTAGCAAGTGTACCCTAATGATCGATCTCAGCGTCTTACTTTCCATAGTCATTTTTATAGTGAATATTGAAGAGTAAAGTTACCTTAGGCTTCTATTACAGTCTCCTACAAGATTCACTTTTCGGTGGCAAATGCAATGCTTCACAACGCCTACTTTCTACTTGTAAATTTTGCGAAAATGAAGCTGGAATTAGATTATTTATACCGCTGTTACAAAAGAGGTATTTCTTATTATGGCAATGTAAAAACCATATTAAAATAAGATTGTCGCCACTTATTTCTACTCAGTGAATCTACTAGTAATTTTCCTAAGAGTTCCTAAGTATTCCCTACGTCGTATATGATAACGATGTATCTAGCTAGCTAATAGTAAGAGTGGCTACGGATCATTCTGGTTAGCAAAAGGCAAACTGAACGTCACCAATAGTATTAATGTCCACTTCGAATAGATTAATTATTTGAAATGGGCATCAATTCTATCAATGACGCAGAATGTCCGTTGGATCACATCCGAGATATTATTGCGTCTATGCCATATGAATTATGACGCGGCTTTAAGCAAAAAATGCCAAAATGTGATACCACCACTACAGGTTACGCCTTTGGTTTCCATCATATGGGCTAATGGATTATGCCCTCCCATCGCGGCAAGGTCGCATAACCAAGGGGAGGGATAGTTGTCAATAACTCAATTTGGTATTATAATGGTATTGAAAAAAAATCTTTAAAAAAATTAAAAATTCTTCATTGCGGTATTAGACACCTATTGAGGTCTGCTGGAGGAATTGAACTACTATTGAAAATTTTACTTTTATATGAAAATCCATCAAGTATTATTGAGGTATTACAATACCTGATCTAATTATTAGTTTGGTGTTCGTAGAATATGGTTGATATATTATTTGAGGTATTTTACCTCTTATGCAGGGCTCATTCATACCACATTCAGGTTGTAAGTATTGAAAATTATCTGGTATCGAATACCTTAATTTGGTATTCAGAAGTTATTATCTTCTGCTCGGGTAGTAGTGCGCTGTATGATGGTTTCTGCTTCCATGGCCTAACACAAGTCAATTCGACAAAAAAAAAATCGCGAATGACAGAATCCTAGATTCAGAAAACATATAAAATAAATCATTTTGTATGATTATTCCGCGTTATCGAGCCTCCAAAACGCTTCACTTTCGAATGACGGGTGAAGATTTTGATTCCGCAACATGAATAGTTTTATATAAATAGAATTCTGTTGACTACCGTTTTGATTCATATTACGGACAGCTTCAAATTCCGGACACTCTACATTGTATAGGAAACATTTCACACGAAATGTTTTAATTTTTGCCGTTCAAAAGTTCTCACTTTCAAGGCTCGTTTTAACAAACATTTTTCTAATATATCTAAGAAAATTCATAATGCCCAACTTTCTTAGGCGTCTCTCTAGTGGTTAATCGATTTCATTTGATGATTTGACTTTTCTATTTCTGATTTTTTTGACCTGTCCGGAATTCGAATCGAAGTGTCCGGAATATGAGGCAAAAGTAAGGAAGCGTCCGGAATAAGAATCATGTAAAGCCCACACATTTCATTCACTTAAAGCTGTATAAATTGAGTATTTGCGTAAATAGATTCATGAAACATTTCAAATTAAATGTTCCTGTTCTGACTCAGAGCAATGACAGATCAGATACTAATAATAATATAATAATAATATCACAACCTATCACAAACGACAGACATTGCAAAGATTGTAATTGTTTGAGCTTATTTTTTTCTTGGAATTTTTTGGTTTAGTTGAAGACCGTTTGACCATGTCTATTGTACCTTGGCCATTATCGAAGATTGAAAACTATCTCGAATGTTATGAAAGTTCTCCATTTATCATAAATAAAAAGACTCGAAAGTTGTATCTTGTAGTCGGATTTTATATGTTCCTTATGGTCATTGTTTTTGGATCATTATGCAGGTCAATGATCACAAGCAGAAATATTATTGAATTTTGTAGGCAAGAAATGAAACGCAGCTCACAGTTTCACATGAGTGAGTTATTTTATTCGACGGAAATCAATTGATATGAAACGATTGATGATGGTTATTTTAAACTGGGTTGGGACTCTACTATTAGAATTAATTATCACACATAATGTTAGATACTGCACATTGATATAGGAAGGTAGCTTGAAAGTAATCCAATACGATCAGTATATCTTGCTTGTCATGGAAAAATGGTTGGGTTTTTCATTACTTATTCTTGATAAATCTACCACCGGCATCAGTTCAAGCACTAATCACTCTCCGGCAACCTCTTGAGAATCTCCTCGAAATAACTGCAACTATAACTCCAGTCGTCTCAAATGCCGCGTCATATAATACGGTCAACATCTTTGACTTTAGATTGTTTAGTAGGAAACTGTAGGAAAGTTTTCTAAATCAACCGTTTTTGTAAATGAAAATGTGTTTGTTATTTTATGATGACAAGACGACATATAGCAACGAAAACGCATTCTTGGATTGTTAGACTGCCAAACTTCAGCAACTTGAAATGTTTCGTGCGCATTTAACACATTTCTGTGAAAGATTTCAAATACTCAGTTTAGCACGATTTACGCAAAGATTTACGCCATTTAGTGAATCCCCTAAATGTAAAAACCATATTAAAATAAGATTGTCGCCACTTATTTCTACTCAGTGAATCTACTAGTCATTTTCCTAAGAGTTCGGGAATACTACGTCGTATATGATAACGATGTATCTAGCTAGCTAATAGTAAGAGTGGCTACGGATCATTCTGGTTAGCTAAAGGCAAACTGAACGTCACCAATAGTATTAATGTCCACTTCGAATAGATTAATTATTTGAAATGGGCATCAATTCTATCAATGACGCAGAATGTCCGTTGGATCACATCCGAGATATTATTGCGTCTATGCCATATGAATTATGACGCGGCTTTAAGCAAAAAATTCCAAAATGTGATACCACCACTACAGGTTACGCCTTTGGTTTCCATCATATGGGCTAATGGATTATATCCTCCCATCGCGGCAAGGTCGCATAACCAAGGGGAGGGAAATTGCACCATGTTGAAACTGCCCTTAAAACATGGGATATTAATGTGGAAAGAGATAAACGTAACATTGTTGGTGGAGCATCTGGAGTAACTTATGAAACGGGCGTATTTTCTTAAGTTTTATGATATTAATATAATTGAATCCTAAATATCTTGAAAACGGCTAGTTTTAGGAAGATCATTGTTATTAGCATTTTGAATTGTTTTTGGGTGAAGAAATTGAATTTTCAGAAATGCACCAAAAGTTGCTCTTAGAAAAACTTTTTTATTTTAGATGGCACCATGTTGAAACTGTGCTTAAAACATCTGGTTTTAAATTGAAATTTTACAGAAAAAAATTGAAAAAAATCGAAGATACCTATTTTTTGCAATTTGTGTTTTAAGGTTTAATTTCGATTTTTTCATGAAAATAAAAGTATTTTTTTTCAGTGTATATTTTTTTTACAAAGCCTATTTGATTGTCTACCATCCCTCCTCAGACACTTTTTCTCTATAACAAACGGTTTCCGAGGTACATTTTTTTTTAAAATGGTGATGTTAAAAATACTAAATAAACTTATTTTATTATATCGAAACTATGTGCGCAAAATTCCATTTGAATCCAAGGTAGTCGAGTTTCATCGTTTACCGATTTGGCGTGGAGCCGCTCTAATCTAAATCACTCATTATGCCACATGGCCATTAAGCCAAACGACCATTATGCCAAACGACCTTTATGCCACACATCTTTATGTCAAACGACTTTATTCAAAACGGATTTATGCATTAAGACTTTATGCCAAACGGGGTACAATCTATTGAGAATAAAATGTAGTTTGGACTGTTTTCGCATTTCTCATGGCGGCGATAATGATATAGAACATAGTGAAATATACACGCTTTTCATAGATTATATGTTGACGCTTATACCATTCACTAACGTAATTTATTTTATGAAATTCTTTGAAAGTTAAGATACACGTTTTTTGCTTTATTTGATTCTATTACTGCGGTGTGTTTTTACATACGCTATGTTTGTAGTTCCATGAAAATAAGAACAACGAGCTAGACAAGTGTGACAAATTTGAGAATTGAAACTCTGTGTGAGTCATAGACTTTTTGTTGCTCTTGTGTCAGTGTTTTTTTTTCTGTTGAAGTGAACCCATTAAAATTCTCGAAGAAGATCTTTCCGACGATTGTGAGATTGGATTCTCTTCCATTTTTATTGTTTATTCTGAGGGAAATTAAAATATTTATATCACTGTCGATTTCTTCAAGACATTTGCGATCATTTCGAAGACCTTTCAAGAAGTTCTTAAACAAATGTTAAATTTGTAAGTGAAAAATGTACGTATTTTCTCTTCCGAGATATTTGAGATGTAGTAGGGACCCGGATCCAATTCTTGGCACTTTTGGTTCACTTCGGCAGCGGGAAAGAATAAAATTAGAAAGCTATAAAACTTTTATTTGGCCACAATATGCGTCGTATTAGAAAGCTTCTTTTTGCAAAGTTTCAGACAATTCGGCCGAGAAAAACCCCCCATGCCAAAGAGAATCACGAAAGAGCCCAAGTAGATCTTTTAGGGGTTTCCGGCAAAACGCAACTGTCTCTTTTTTTATTTGAAGAGAAACCTTTCCCTAATGGAGTTCAATACCCTTTTGTCTAAATCAAGCAAATTCGAAAATACTGACCACGAAAGGCGACACTCTTCACTTCCTCACATAAATCGAAGGGCCTGGGCTAGAGGCTGTAGCTTGAATAGTTTGTTTGAAGTATTGAATTTCGTGAAATTTTTAACATTACCCATTTCGCCCCTAAAGGAAGCGCGCATTCTGAAAAGACGCCCTCCTTCCGCCAATGGATACAACAAAACAATCGAAGGCACCGGGCAAGGGTCCTAAATAAAATCAGAAGGGTATAAAAAAAGTACAAAACAGTACTGAAATTTTATGCTGCGGCTTCCTAGTTATGACCAATCATCGAAAGCAAAACGAGGATTGCGAACGCAACCTAAAATTACATAAACCAACACAATTACCCCAACCAACTTACCAAATTGTTCTCATCATCCAACGGAACGCAACAAGTTGCACAAATTCCGATAGTCGTCCGATGAAGCTCATGATGTCCCCCACCTACGCCGTTCATCAACCCCTATGGCGGGGGAACTTCAATCTGGCAATTGCTGGTGCCCTGCAGACATATCACCCATCGTGACACCGTAGCGGATAGAAACATAGACCTGACACGGATGATCGCCAGGAAATTAATCTTTTTTTCTGCTACAATTTAATCGGCTTAATTACTTTCCCCCCGAGATAGCCCGCGGCCTACAAACCGAAAAAAGAAACCGCCGCCAAATGGAAGAAGCGCGATTGTCAAGAGTTCGTTGTTTTCCCGGCTGCCCGCAACCAATAGAGAGCTCCTATCTTTATCGGCGCCTTTTCCTCCACACTTCTTCTGAGTCAAGCGTCGTCGTCGTCGTCTTCGTATTATCTTAAATTGCTCCCCTCCTTGCTAGGCCTGTGGAGCGGAGCGAGGCGGGGAAGAAACATTCGAACTGATGCAGCTCTCGCTCGAAAAACGATTCACCCGTCGTCGTCGTCGTCCTACTATGAAATATTTATGATGCCATGTTGCCTCATTTTGATGATAAACTGTCTTTAACACGCTTCGAACTTGAGATTGGAATGACCTCGACTCGACGAGGCAGCTCGACAGAGGAAACGGACGCGTGCATGGCAGTTAGTTCTGTTCTAGCTCTAGGTTTCTTCATTGCGTGTGCGTGTGCGTGTGCATGAGAAGTTCTTCCATCCAGGGCCAAGAAAACTTATTCGAGCGACGACGGTTCATAATGGTTGCGTGTCTGCATATCAAAATTCTACTAGACATGCCACCGCAGCGGCGAAGTCAACACTACACCATAGCAGGGCAGCATATTGGCTGTCGTGTCCGATGGTGACGCCCTTTCTTGTACGTACAGGGTACTTTTTGACTCTTCCTCGTCGTCTTCTGGGGACTTAATCGAGTCGATCAAAAACGTCTCCGGAAGTTACTCCTTTTTTAGAATGCAGTGACAAAACCGAAAACGATTCGAAAAGGAAAGCAGCGATGCTTTTGGGGTTTGGGTTTTGTAATACGCTTTAATTGTTTCCGGGTGAATTCAACTGGTTTTTGTTGGATATGCAGTAAATGATATAATAAAGTACGCATTTGCCATTCCTTATACAAATCAATTAGTCAAAATCCGAAAACTGCATCTGAGCTTCTAGTGTTTCGGTTGACATGAAATTTTCACCGCAGCTCAGGTTTTTTTTAAAGACCCACCACTGACCCCCACACCAAAGAGCTCACACAGAGAGCCCCCTGGTAGTGGACACTTACTTGTATAAAACAATTTTAAATTAATACGCGGAGGTTTGAATGACATATATACTGCCCATAAAAGCATAACTGTCCCATATGGATTTTCGAACCAACACCTTTTTTCATCGCAACATTCATGTTTTTATATGCACTTTACTATGCATATAAAAATTAACACACTTTGTTCAGAAAAGTTGCGGAAAAATATGAAGCTGGTGCAGTCCCATATTGAAAAATAAAGGCATAACAGTCTCTATATGAACTTTCAACCCGAATAACAATTATAAAACGTGAGTTGTGTTCAAGATTATATTTTTTGCTGATGCCCAGAAGCAAAATGAGTTATCTGTGCGGTGGTGCTAAATAAATATGGCATGCAGAAATGTACTAGAAAATTATGAACATTTGTATGAGAATACAAAACTCAAACTTCGAGCGCAATTTTCTCAATGCCTACTATTTCCATGTGGGACAGTTATGCCTTTATGGGCAGTATAAACAGTGTGAAATCCCAGTGGAAAATTGTTCCTTTGAAGGGATTCACAGACATAAGGAATATATAACAGATTGATAAACATATTACAAACTACAGTGATAACGATTGTGGCTTAAGAGAACAAAAAGTTAATAACTACGGGTAAGAAAATTATTCAGGTAAAAACTAGCATGAGCTAGAAAAACCCTACATTATTAAATGGTTGACACGTTACAGTAAGTAATCTTTTACATTCCTCAGTAAATGTTGCTTGAGCTTGTTTTTAAAATAAATGTTGTTGATTATGTTTTTTAAATCATTTGGAAGTGAATTAAACTTTAAAGGGCCGTAACTGATGATACGTTCTAGCCCCAGATTCGTGTATGCTCTGCTTCTCGAAAGCTCAAATGCATGTCTAGTATTATGGATATTTAATCTATATGGAAAAGAAATGTTGTGATGGAAACTGCGGTTGTTCAAAGTATTGTGTACATACATAATTGTTTGGCAATCGCGAAATCCAAGTACGGGGATGACTTTGTGATTCAAATTACTGTAGAGCGAAAATGTTGGGAAGAATGGAGATATATTAAAAATGACTTTCAAGCATCTGTTCTGCAAAACCTGTAATCTCCAAATTTTCAATTTTGCGGCATGACCCCAGACAATAATGAGATACTGAAGAATTGAATGGATACAAACATAATAAAATTGCATTAGTACATCTTTGTGCACAAAAGAACGTACCCTTTTCACTAACTCACATAACGACGCCATTTTACCTGATACATTTCTTATGTGGAAATCCCACGAAAGGCAAGGATCCAAATGCAAACATAAATATTTGAAAGATGAAACTTTTTCAAGATGAACATTTCTGACGCATGGGTCAGGATGTTGCGGTATTGATTTACGGGAAGAATGAAAAACCATATATTTTGTCTTTGCCAGATTTAACGAAAGACGATTGCCGTTGAAGTATTCTATGAGACTCTCAAGATCCTTTTCAATATCGTTGACAATTAGATGAACATTGGCCTGCGGGTAAAATAATGCAGAGTCATCCGCAAAAAGTCTTGGAATTCCTCGAAGTCTTAAGTTACCCAAATCATTAATAAATACTAAAAACAATAGAGGACCAATGTTACTCCCTTAGGGCACTCCAATATCAATTGGGTGTAAACTACTACGAACGCCATTTATTACAACAAATTGCTTCCTATTTGAAAGATAACTTCTTATAAGATTGTTTACGATTCCTCTTATTCCACATCTGTCGAGTTTTTTCAGAAGAATTTCGTGGTTTATTGTGTCAAAAGCTTTTTTCAAATCAATGAAAAGACCTCCAACAATGTTTTTTGATCTATTTGACTGATCAACTCATCAATAAGCTCAATAATTGCAGTAATAGTTCCACAACCTTCCCGAAAGGTGTATTGAAATTTATGAAATACATTGTTGGCACACAAAAAACTTACAAGCCAGCATGTTAGAAGTTTCTCCAAAATTTTGTTCAGGACTGACAAAGTAGAAATTGGGCGATTGTTAGAGGGATCCTGTTTGTCTCCAGATTTGAATACAGGTGTAACTTTTGCGAATTTTAGAATATTGGGATAAGATCCAGTTGTTATCATTTTATTGAAGAGCTTAGCCAAGATTACTGGAAATGGCTCTATGTTAGTTTTCAACAAATCTGCTGGAAAGTTGTCATGCCCTTGCTTTTTCTCCCATCAAGCTGGCTTATCAAAATACGAACTTCGTTGGTGGTTGTTGGTCTGAGAAATATAGTGTTGCTAACATAATTGCCATTTGGCAATTTATCGGCCAAATTGTTTCCAATGCTAAAGAAAAAACTATTGAATACTTCGGCAACATCATACTCTGAATTTAATAACCGTCCATCTTTAAGCAACTTTATTTGTCCGGTCTCTTTAGAATTTTTTTCACATAAATTAATACTCTTATTCTTCACTCGACTCGAAGAAAACACAAACGATTGAAAACTTGTTTCTTTGTTTAGTCTCAAATGAAAGCTACCTATATCCTTTCTTTCAGCGGTTTCTGAAAATGTATACCGATACCTTGAACTATCTCAACTTATTATCTTACTGCGTGATTTCCGTAGCAGCTATAGGGTCGATTTAAGCATGTAAAAAATACAGTTCTAAAACTGTTTGGTGATGAAGAACAGGTGCTCCACGCAACAATTGTATTTGAAGAAATGCTCCGCGAGCCAAAACGGCTGAAAACCCCTGCTCTATACGATGCCACTAAGTTTGCTATGTGTATCAAGGGAAATAAAAGAAATATTACGCGAAAGACACCTAAGATTAATAAAAAAATAGGATTTTTCGCAAACTGCTTAGCGAGGGGTTCACCAATTTGAGAAAACCGTCCACCCCTAATTTTTTTAAAAATCTTGCGCTCAGTGACATAAATTTGGAATTCTATCGTTGGGTGCCGATGGCGGCCTGGTTTCAGCGAAAATTGCTTACTATTGATTTAGAAAATTTATGTTCATGTTAAGTTCCAGTCTGTGTAGCTAAATGGCTGAAGACGGTGTCCGTGTCTTTAAAAAATATTGGCGTCATTCATATAAATGGGGAATTTGAGAAACAATTCAGAAATTCTGCCCTTCAACCCTATTCACTTATCATTCAAGAGCTTTTCCATAGACAATATTTCAAGGATAATTCCAAGATTTTTAAATGCATCTCTTCCTTTACAGGAACTAAGAACAGGTCCAGCAATTTTATCAAGAAGCGTTTCAAGACATTTTTGAATGTTTTTCGAAGAATGTTACTAAAAACACTTCTACTCTAAGCGCGTGCACAGCCAATATTGAAAAGCATCCTGGAAATACCTTAATTATTTAAGATATTTTATTATCAGTATTAATATTTGCAAAATATCGGCGATATGATACAAATATTAAATGGCCAAGCCCACTGTGCAGGCTTTGGGTTGAAGGCAATTGATAAAATCATGACGATTAGGTTATTCACGCATGAATACAACTGAAAGAAAAATTTTCAATAAAAGAAAGAAGAAATGAAGACAACCGTATCAAACGTTTCAATTCAGAGTTAGAGGTGATCAAACGTTTCAATTCAGAGATAGAGGTAAAATCGTTGAGAGTGGCGTTGCTAATGAAATTAATGTACACTTCATCGTTGTTCTCCTGGGATGGGTCGTAGGCATATCTTCTTCATGCCCTGGCTCTTAGAGTATTGGTTTAAGCGCCTTTGCTTGCTCGAAGAATGTTACTATGAATTTTTATACGACATTTTTTTAGAAAGCCTGACAATTGTTTCCAGAATTCCTGACGCAATTTCTTCAGAGATTTCTTTACTTTTCACAAACTTTAGAAACGTATGGACTTGGCTACCGAATATAAAAATGTTCAAAAATGATCATACTAGGAGATTCGTGAATTATTTATCATTCTCTATTCCAAAGATACCTGAAAGAACTCCAATGGGAACTACCTCAAGGATGCCTTCAAGAGATTTTTTAGGCAGCCCTGGCATAGTTTCCTTATAAGACGAGGTTGGTGGTCTAATGGTTATGGCTTCTTTTCCATAAGCAGAAGGTCATGGAGTCAATCCCAGGTCCGTCCCTTTCCTCGTTTCTTTGTAGTTTTATCTATCACTTGCTTCTATCTTCCACTCTTAATCTATCACATATAAACTCATTCGTACATAGCAATCGCTAGAACTAGAGACGGACAAAAAAACCGTTTCCCTACACTTCCATTCTCCCATCATTATAGCACGCCTTTCCTTACGCCTGATACATAGGCAGTCTGCTAACCACAAGCAAGCCTTTCTGCCATAAAATTACCTTACCCATGCACCTTCCCGCATGAGCTGGCGTAGATGCAAGCCTGGTCTACTGTGGTCCATCTTTAAATGCAACATCATGGAATTGGGTCCCTTTGCCCTCATTGGTCGATTCAAGTCCTGCTAGTATTTCCTTATGAAATTAATCCAGAGATTTGTGCAACAGTTATATTTTAGGGATTAGTTCAATAATTCTCCTAGAGATTGATTTATTCAAAGATTCTTCCAAACTTTCCGATGGGATGTCGTCATGAATTCCTTTTAAGTATGCTCCTATGATTCATCCCAATTTTAGTAATACTTACAGTAATGTTTAATGTTTTACTGAGATTTATACTGGCATTTTATCGGGGATTTCGTTAGAAATCATTCCAAGAATATGTTTAAGGGATTTTTCCAGGTTCTTATTGAAATTTATTCCTGATTTCATTGGAAATTTCATCGGACGTTTCTACAAAAATTATATACGGATTTTTCTTCCATGGAATCTAGATTCTAATATTCCTTTGAGGATTTTTCCTGATTTCAAGATATTTTAGCATTTTTAAAGTTCCCTACAAGAATTACCATGATAAATTTTGAAGATATTCTTTTGATATTTGTCAGCAATTACACCATAATCATAATCACAATCTATAATATTTGATAGTCATGATGTATCATATTTGAAAGTCACCGTAAGACGAAGTAACTGTGATAGTTTTTTTTAAAGAAAATCTGAATATTTCTGCATTCTGTTTTAAAGATTGCAAAATGATTCATTTTGAATGGACCGATAATTTTTCATATGATCGAAAGCCGATTTTTTGTTCTGAGGTAACTTTGATAATGAATATGAACATGGAAATTCGCAATCAAACTACTGTTTATCATGATTACAGTTGGAACTTGACTGAAGAATGTTAATATAGAACATAAATTAGATATTGTTAATTAACTTAGAGAAATTACCTACGAAATTGTTCATTAAGAAAACGAACAATCATTTAGAAAATTATGGCAAAATACATCGAACGAATATTTTTTGAATCCTTAAAAAAAGGTGTGTGCGTAGACTAACTTCGTACTTGCAATACGATATACAAAAGAAAAAATGGTCAAGTTATTAATTGAGAAAGTTCTTAATCAATAACTGTGTAACTGCTCATAGGAACACTAAGCTGAGATGAAGGCTCTGTCTCAGTTGAGACGTAATATCAGAAGCAGAAGTTTTTTTTTAGGCTATTCGTACAGTATTAGTTCTTGAAACTATTAAATGTTTAATCTACAGAAGTTTTGAAGTCTATCAAAAATCGATTTTTTAGGAAATTTTTTGATGAACACCTTAAACAAATGTACGATTTTTTACAATCCAAAACCAGAAAACTTATATAAAATTAATTAAAGAGGAGATCGAAAATATGTTTTCAGTTTCTCTATTATTATTTTAAACTGCCGGCGAAATTTCAAATGGAATTCTAGAATAAATTCCCAAAAGAATATCTGAAAGAATTTCTGGAACAATTCATTAGGTAATTTTTCATTCAAAACCTTAAAAAATGTTTGGAAAAATATATGGATGATTAGATGAATAAATTGCAAATGAGCTCTGATACAGAATCTCTGCAGAAATATCTGTACCCATTTCTGGCGTATTCTCGGGAAACGTATTAGATTTTTTTTTCTTTCGAAGTGCTACGATTAACTCCATGGAGAATTTTCGAAGAATATCTAGCAGAAACTCTGGGAGATCATTTTCTAGAAATAATTTGAGGACTTTATTGCTGGGGACATCATTGAAAGAATGCTGAATTGAATTATGATAAATCTTCGGATTCTTGAAACATTTCTAGAAATGTCTAATCGAAAGCCTGATCATCATCATCATCATTTATGATACAAACGATAGTGTGAGATTTCTCCAAGGATTTCCAAGAGAAATATTTGAATACTAGCATATCCAACGTTCCAAAGGAACTCGTTAGCGAAAAACCATGTCCAATCTTTCAAAGATTGATAATGTCTATTTTCAAATGCGAAATAGCAACTTGGGCAAAGGAATTTTTCTGTGGAAGTACTCTAAAATTACTAAGCTGAGTAGCAGACTCCGTCTCAGTGGATATGATATGTCTAAAGGTAGATTTACTCGATAGTGATGCACGCATGGTACTTCATACTGCAAAATCGCATAAATGTATGCTCTTAATCACATTTTATTGAACACGTCACTGTTGTAATGTTCTCATCTCAAATAATTGCTGTTGTAGTGTATCTACTGCTGTGACACATTTCAAAAGTTCCATAACATTCTACGAATCAGGAATTTTCGTTTCACCATAATTGTAGGAACAAACATAAACGAAAGATGAACTACGAATGAAAGATGAAAGATGGGATAATCTATCACTTGAAATAAGCTTTCAGCTTTAAAGCTGCGCTGACTACAGGCTAGTCAGCGGCGTTTGCATTCTCCTGGAAGTGACTTCCCAACATTATGTCGTAGTGCTTAATTAAACATTTCGGTACAGATTTTAAAGCGTTGCTGATAGATAAGCAACTCTGAGATTTTATATACACATATGGACAATGTTTTAGGTAAATATTTGAAGGAAGTACTGAAAGATCTTTTGTAGAACTCTCTAGAGAAAATTCTAAATGACAAAATGGAATTCTGCTTTCTTATCAAGATAAAAATCAACTAAAAAATTCGCAAAACGCTTCGTATATGATTTTTTATATGACTCTTAAAGAGTTAAGGGAATTTTGAAAAACTTGGTGTAACTCGGGTAAGAAATGTTTCTTTTATGAACAAATACTCCAATAATGGTACTCACACCGCATTCTATATTTAAATAGAACAAAGTCATCTAAATTTCGCAATTAATGTTAATAATCAGAATTCCTTTGGAAAAAAAATCCCTCGAGTACTGCTAAGATCATTGCCTTTTTGGTGAATTTTGGTCAGTTCGAACGAAACGTGTAAATTTCTGATACATATAATGCACATAATTGGAGCGTGGAATATCATGGATATTTACATGATATGTCATGTAAACTTCAATTATATGTCATGTAATACAACAGGATTCTGTGAGATTACATGACGTATAACACATTATTACATGACTTCTCGCGTAACAACTCTAAATGGCCAATGATCAAATTGTAAACAAATCGGGTTTTGATACAATTCGATAGCATCTCCCAACACCCAAAAACTATGCAAACATTGTCAACATAATCATAAAACTTACCGTTATAAACTCGATTTTCAAAATGGCTAACAACAGCTTTTATTTCCATATCATTCATTGGCCCCCGCTCTAAACGGCCAATCATCGGTTCTCGCTCCAAAAAGGGGACCTAAATTCGGGAAATTTCCCAAACTGTCATTGGTCTTTGCATGGTGAGAGGCCAATGACTCTCTCTTGCTCATTCATTAGAAACCGAAAAGGCCTAGCCTTGGGACAAGCACGCTAATAACATTCAATTTAGGCCAATAAAAAAAGGCCCATGCCTTGTTGAAAATCGAAAATGGGCCAAGCATTTAAACTCATCATTTTTTTCACATTTTTGTCAGTTTTCAGAATAAAATCGATTATTAGCGTGTAGTTATAGTAAATCGTAATTCAACTAGCAAGAAACCACATTGATTAATTTGAATACTGAAAAATAAGAATGTGGTGAATTTAAAAGAATTTAAAATGTGGTGAACAATATTCAAATCGAATTTTCTCAGAGTCAACGATCTGAGGATTGGCCCATTTGAATTGTTTTGCGAGACTTCAGCCTTAAATTTACATGACATCATGTTTACATAACATAAATGAAGTATACATGACGTGTAATTTTCATTATTTTTAACAGTGTTGGTTCATCAACATTTAATAAAAGTTCCTTAGAGAAAAAATCTCGAGAAATACTTTGGACGAACCTATTGATTACTGTCCAACAAATTCCTGGAAGAATCCTGTGGATTATGTTTGGTAAATCGATGGATACATTCATAATAAATCGAGGATAACATTCTATAAGAATACCTAAGGAATATTTGAACAAAAAGAATCTAAAAAAAGCCCGGATGCATTTCCAGAAAAAAAAAATTCTGGAGAGAAGTCTGAAAGTAATTCTAAAATAATTTTAAAATCAATCAACTGGGAATTTTATTGGAGTGATACCCGAAAGAATTTTTCGATGAATATCTGGAAGAACTTTTGGATGGTTTACTCAAAGAATTACCAAGGAAATCGACTGGTCATAAAAGCCTATGGTTGTTGCAAGTTTTTTTTATGAATTCCAGAAATATTACCATTAAGTCATTGCAAGAAAAATCCCACTATGGATTCTCGGAGGAAACACTAAATGGATTCCTAACGGAATACTTATTTGAATCATCGGAGGAATCCAGTCTTAGCTACCATAATTTTCAATACTTAAAGTTTCTTCTAACATCATGTACTTTCCTAGCAAAGTATGAATTGATTTGACAGCTTTTAAAATGTCTATATTTTGTCAATAAATTCTCTTGATGTGACCAAACCTTTTCATTTCATTCCCTGTCGATCGGTTAGAAGTAGTTCGTGCAATGGTTTGTAATTATCATGAAATTGATGCTCATATTGAAGATCCTACGAAAAATTACATCAGAGTGGAACATTGTGCGATCCAAACCATTCGTGAGTGAAATGTTCAAACTCCGGGACATGCAAACAAAGAACCAACGAAGATAATTTGAAAGCACTTAAAATCCGTAACCCAAGATGGGTGCCTAATGTTCTCGTTACTGCAAGACGACACTTGAAGATCTGTCCCTTCTTCCCCAGCAGCACTGAATCAACTGCCTCTAGAGAGTAGTTATGGGATAATTTTCTCGTACTTTTTCACACATTTCCCCGCGCGACGGCGTCCGGGATTCAAGAACGACCAGATAATTTCTTGACTCTTCAGCTCTGGATGGATCTTGCCACATGCACACAATGTTGCCTTTCACCAATCGCAGAAGGCAGAAGCAGCGCCAGCGACAATTGAGGAGATGTTTTATCTCGCCTGGCACATGATAGTCAAGTGGATTTTTATGCCCGGAAGAGAAGGCTAAACTCGAGAACGCGAGATGCGATTCTGGGAGAGCACAGTCAGCTCAAGTGGATTTTCAGGGATTACCGAAGCATAAATTTTGTTTCGGGCCGAAGCTGGAAGTTTAGATTTGTAAATTTTATTGACTACAAAGAATTTCGGGTTAGCCTTCAGCCAGTTGTAATTTATGGTTTAGTTCGATAATAAAATGCGATACCTACGAATCTGTCCGTGTTCATTAATTGACGTTAGTTGGCGTCATCGCCAATAGTGTCTGCAATCGACGGTTGGTTCTTACCTGAAAAAAGGGAAAATGGGTGTAATTAGTACAAGGAGAACAAAATATATTATTTGTAATTGTCTTTCAGATCAAATAAACAGTATTTATGGCTCTTTTTAATGCATTCGAATCCTCTGAGAATCTCAATAGAGAAACTTAAAAGTAGATTGGAGTACCTTGTATTCTTGTATTTTTCAGTGTCACTGAAGAAGACTGCAAGTGGTAGTCGAAATACGCGTATCTGTCAAAGCATTTAGGGCGGAATTAAAAGGTACTTCTTCTTCTTCTTTCTGGCGTTTACGTCCCCACTGGGACAGAGCCTGCTTCTCAGCTTAGTGTTCTTATGAGCACTTCCACAGTTATTAACTGAGAGCTTACTATGCCGATGACCATTTTTGCATGTGTATATCGTGTGGCAGGTACGAAGATACTCTATGCCCTGGGAAGTCGAGAAAATTTCCAACCCGAAAAGATCCTCGACCGGTGGGATTCGAATCCACGACCCTCAGCTTGGTCATGCTGAATAGCTGCGCGTTTACCGCTACGGCTATCTGGGTCCCGTCGGTACAATGTACTCCAATCTACTTTTAAGTTTCTCTAATATTTATGGATTGAATTTTATTGAAAATATGGGATTTCAGTCAGTGGTCCTAAATCTATAGAATATATTACAAATGATCAAAGTACGTGAACCAGTGTTGCCTAATATAATTCAATTATTTATAAACAGAAAATTACTCTAATTCAAATAATTGCCAAGTGAAAGAAAATTAGCCGAGAACTTTTTAACACAATAAACACCGTTATTGCCTAGAAAATCACACAATAGCAATTTATTATGCCAACACTAGTCGCCAGTCATTAAGCTTAAAAAGCCCCAAGGAATAGCGTGCCAACTGCCCGGTCACTAAAAATGTGTCCACTCCAGGAAGACCTTCACACGATAACTGTACAATTTCGAGTAAAAAGTACCTCAGCTACGTTAGCCTTCACAATCAACTAAATTATGATTGTCCGATCCTAATCTGTTAATCAATAATAATTACCAGTGAGGTGAACTCCAGCCATCAACGCCAAGAGAACGCATTATGCACTTGTAGGATAGCAAAAAAATAAAAGCGAACGTGAAACCAAGTGAGGAAAGTGAAATAGCCCCTCTCACTCTACTAGACCAAAGTAATAGCTTTCACTCGGGAACTGGAAAAAGCAATCAAGCCAACGAGAGGCGATCTGCGCTGAATCGGTGGTGTACACTTCAGCGTCTGCGAAGATTGCGAATTGCACCATCTTAGATAGATTCAGGATTGCTCTGCCACGGCCATTAACGGAAATGGTTTTGCGATACATTTTTCCCGCATCGTGAAATAATTTACCAGTATTATGCCCCTTTCTCAGTCATGGATCACCAGTCAGTGGTAAGGATAATAGGCAATTATTATAGCGATCAGCACCGCACGAGATTAAACTTAGGTACAGGTTTGGAAGAGTATGGAAGCTGTGAAGGCTGTGACCACGGTCTTAAACGAATCTAGTTAGCTTGGCAGCCAACTGCTAACTCACCATGACTTGGATTCTGATCATGTTCTTTGTGCTTTTCAAAATCCTCCAGATATTTTCACTCGCATTTGTTCTACTTTAACCCTCTATTTCCCTTAGCCGCTCCAGAGCTCCAATGATTTTCCACGAACCGAATCATACCTAGTATTCATACAATAGTTCATCAGATCAAACCAATATCAACTAACTGCTTTAATAGTATATAGTACTATAAACAAACAATCATTTCACTACTGAAGAACATGAGCATGAGCATAGATGACCGTACAATTCGTAGTTGCTACTTCGTGATTGACCAGAACAAATGAAGTTGCACAGGGAATTAATGAATGGGGCTTGGGATTAGCTTACCATTCTTCAATGTGAACAAATCGAGAGCTCAAATTTAAAAGTCAATAATGGCACCAGCGTCCTTACGGTCATCGGGGAAGGGAAGGAATGTTAGTTAGACAACCGTTGTTACTAGAGACCGAGTATACCTCTGCATCTCCACAGTTGTCATGGAAAGGATATTGGGTTAGTGAGATAAGGTACAGATCTGGATTGGATCTGATCCATGATATAATCACGCCTAATCGGATTCGCGATACACGCTAAACTTGCCACGCTCAAAAATGAGTGCCGAGTACACAAAATTGGCCTCTCTTCATGCAGCACAGATTCTGTGCAAAGGGGGCTGTACACAGTTTTGTGCAAACGGTGGTAAACAAACCGAATGAGTGAAATGCGCATAAAGGAGTAACGCTTGAAATGCGGAATTCGCTTCCATTTTTGTTTTGCTACTGAAAACATTATAAAAACATTCAAGTTTTAAAGTTTTCAGAGATTTTTTCATTCGAATAGCCGAAGCGGAAGCAAATGGGGAAAAACTTCCGCATTTGCGACCATCTTCCAGCTTTTCGCTAAAAAAAATCCCGGAAAACTTCGCACCAACCATAGTAGCTTATCCGAAAGAATTTGTAGCCAACAGGGTGATCCGCTTCAAAAACACGTAGCTTAAGCGCCACTCCACTAGGGAGACCACGCGTCCAATTTCTAATTGCCCGGATGAGACTTCCCTGAGGGCGAGTCCATTTAATTTCCTTGAAAGGATTTATGGATCGTTCCAGCTGGCTACGAACTAAAACGGCCAAACGGGAAAACCCTATTATCGCAACATAACCGTATACGCACGACGACACTCAGAGAATCGGTGAGAGACCACCCGTACCTCTAACATCTCACTTGAGAGAAGTTCTCATCACCGGCAAACTCTCTCAACTCACCTGTGGTCATCTCACCGAACTGGAAGAGAATCAGAACCCACCAAAACAAACTCGATCATGTGGGGGACGGGACATCTAACTGCAAAATCGCGCTGTGACGTTAAATACAATTAAACTATCAAATGGCTAGGGAAGAAACTCATAACGTGCATATATTTACAGATACAACATGGGAACAGATATATTTGCTTAAACTCTTAGGGTAACATACATGTTTTATTGCTATCGATTTAGTTCGAACTCATTCTCTGTATGTGTTTCGTTCTCTTTCTCCTTCTTAGCTTGTGTGTGCTTTCTAACTCCTCCCTATCTAACCTACTGTGATCAGTGCTCTCTACGTTCTACGTGACGTCACGTGTTGGAAGCTCAGCTGCGTATCCGTCTGCGCTCTTGGTTACAAGCTCGCTTTGCGGCGGTCAAGAAAACGCCTCACGCACGCATTTTCACGGGTCCGAAGGCGGATCCCAAGACGTTATCGAAAAAAGGTTTCGATCTTCAAAGTCGTTTGCGGGTTCTTGGCGCTAATGGCACATTAGATCTTCAGTCTTTGACTGGCACAAAAAAATCCTCCGCGGCGCCCTCACCGGACGCCGCACTTCGTTCCGAAAAAAGAAAGGTTTGACTCACCGGATTGCTGTTGTTGAACGCAACCGGCAGTCGATGACCTGTTCGACAGGTCGATGCTCTCACCGGCTTGGTTGATGGCCAAGCGATGGCGGTCTTTCGGTGGTCGATACTGTCTTGCCGGTCGATTGACGAACCAGCGGGTGGACTCCGTCCACGTGAAGGTCCCATGGGCCTCCTCGGACTGATGTGGTGACGAATCCGTCCGCTTCTGGCTGGTTGGCGATAACCAGGAACTTCTCGTCTGTTGGGAAAAAGAATTGCCGCGCCTGGGTGCGACGAACTGCGGGCGGGAAAATACAAGCCAATCTGGTAGGACATAGAACGTAAGCACTGGCACAAAGAGCACATCTAGAGCACAAATTCTCACCTTGACTATTAGGTTCTAGCCTCTACCTTCGCACATACAATTCTTCACGCACACTTTTTGGCCTACTACTAGAACGAAACATTAATTTAACTATTTAACTATACTTAACATCACTTCTCTAACACCTACTTTGGCACACGAAAACACTAACTTAGCAAACGCGGACACTTCCAACTCTCTGGATGATCACGGACGAAATGATCGAGTCTGTGAAGCCTCAGATAAGGGAAAGTGTATCTCGAACGTACCTGGAAGTACGTCATTTCCCGAAAGTCTTCGTGTACTGTCGTGACTACCCAGTTACATTGGACAACTTGTATGCTAGTCGTGCTGCCATCCCTTTCCCACCTTATCGAGAAAACAAATGGCTTCGACCCAGGGAAGCGTTAGCAAGTTGTTTAATGCTCGTTTGCCTACGCTAAGGGAATACTTTTCAAAATTCAAATTCATTCTTAAAGACTGCATGTTCTTACAACCTATTATATTCACACAAAATATATACAAAATTATTTACAAAATTCCTGACTGCTACAAATTTGAATCTATTGAGAACCAGAGCTACAGGTTCAAAGCACTTATAAAGATGGATGGTTTTTATGGCTATGACCGTGGTTATGCCGTGTCAGCACCGAGGAGGACCTTCTAGCACGATGTAGGTAGCGATATTGAAGACTCTTCACCAACCAATAAAGTTTAAAAGTAGAGCAAACGGATTGATTTTACGGCAACAAATAAAGGACAACGACTGGAAAGTCGGATCTTGGAACGTGAGAACTTTGAATGAACCCGCGCGTGTTGAGCTCCTGGCTCGTGAACAGCGGAATGTCGGCGTAACGTGGCAGTTATCCAGGAAATACGCTGGCCGAAAACCGGAAAACGTGAATTCCGAACGGTGGATCCCATAGTCAACACTTCATTCAAGTACCACATCTACTACAGCGGTGGCGACAGGGCAGAACGTGGAGTTGGCTTCATAGGGATTGGGAAGCTGATGAAGCGAATAATTTGGTGGAAACCGGTAAGAGACCGAATCTGAGTGTTAAGAATGAAGGGTAAGTTTTTCAGCTACAGCCTGATCAGCATATATGCGCCGAAGAACGATAAGCCCGATGACATGAGTTGAGGATGAGTTCTATGAGAGCCTAGATAAAGCCTACGAAGCGTACTCAAAACAAGGTGTCAAGGTAGTTATCGGCGACGCAAACACGCTGATCGGGAAAAAAGATTTCTTTCGACCCAACAATGGAACGGAAAGCTTCCATTCCGTTACCAATGATAATGACCTGCGGCTAGTAACCTACTTCGCACGAAAGAATATCCGCAATCACACCTGGCAACACCCGAGTGGCTATGCCTGCTCCCAAATAGACCACGTGCTGGTTGATTGGCGACATTTCTCAGATGTCATGGATGTCAGGACCTTCCGATTCCCTAATATCGACTCGGATCATTATCTCATTGTAGCTGAAATTCTGACGCGGCTATCCAGCGTCACGAGTTCCAGAACTATCAGAACGTTGTGGTTTAATATCCAACACTTGTCGACTGATGGGCTAGCTGCATAGTACCGCCAGCAGCTAGATGAAGTTGGGAAGAATCAACGTTTCTAGAGATGTCGAAAGCCTGAGGGACGAAGCTTTGACAACAACAGCGCGGGAAGTGATAAGCACTGGTCAACGACGAAGACGAAACGACTAGTTCGATGAAGAGTGCCAGAGAGTGACAAACATGAAGAATGTCGCCAGAAGCCGTATGCTTGTGGCCGGCACCTGTTCGAACAGACAGCGGTACAGGGCAGCGAGAGCCGAAGAAAACCGAATCCACTGCAGAAAGAAAAAAACAGCACGAAGAAATTGTGGTAGCTGAAGCGCAAGATAGCATGAACCGGAACGATATTCGGAGATTTTATTCAACGGTCAATGGCACACGTAGAGGGAAATTGCTGGCCGATAAAACAGCTGTGAGTGCCAGGTGGAAGGAGCACTTTCAGCAATTGTTGAACGATGAAAAAGGAAATGTGTGTCGCACATTGATGACGACGATCAAGCTGTGGATCCATCGGCCATAGGAGAGGTTAAAAAAGCTATCAGTGAGCTGAAGAACTGTAAGGCTGCAGGGAAGGACGAGATCCCGGTCGAGCTTCTCATGTACGGAAGTGAGCAGCTTTACCAGTCGATCTACCAAGTACTTTTGAAGGTATTGAAGGCCGAAGAAATGCCCACCTGCTGGTTGGATGGCCTCATACGCCCAATCTACAAGAAAGGACACATACTGTATGTGTCAATTACATAGGAATTACCCTGCTGAATTCGGCGTACAAAATTCTTTCACGCTTCCTGTTTAACAGACTGAGACCGTTCGAGGAGTCCTTCGTCGGCGAATACCAAGTTGGTTTTCGTGAGGGCCGTTCGACAACGGACCAGATGTTTACCTTGCGAATGATCCCAGGTATATTTCGGGATTATAACTTGAACACTCACCATCTGTTTATGGATTTCAAGGCGGCGTACCACTCAGAGAAAAGAAATGAGCAGTGGCAGATAATGTCTGAACATGGTTTTCCGGCGAAACTAATTAGGCTGGTACGTGCTACGCTGGATGGTTCGAAATTAAGTTTTCGGATGGCAGACGAGGTTTCAACCTCGTTCGTGACGTTAGACGGATTGAAGCAAGTAGACGCACTTTCGAATTTACTGCTCAACATTGCACTCGAGGGTGCTATTAAAAGATCTGGCGTGCAGAGAAACGGCACATGCTCATTGGCTTTGCGGACGATATCGACCTTATTGGAATCGATCGCAAGTCAGTGGAGGAGACCTTCGTGCCTCTGTAGAGGGAGACAGCGAGGGTAGGCCTGACCATTAATTCTACCAAAACGAAGAACATGGTTTCAGGTAGAGATAGAGGAAGGCTAGGTGGTGTAGGTGTTGAGGTAGTGTTTGATGGGGATGTGTTTAAGGTGATTATAGAACGAGGCCACACCTCGAGTTTTCAAGAGCACAAGACTTGTGAACCAAACAGCGCTCCGCGTTGAAAATTAATCCCACTGGTCACCACCAGCAAGCAAGTAGTTTGATTGATTTTCTTCGCAAACTGTTGTCAGATTCTCCAGTCTTGTGCACTTGAAAATTCGATGTTTGGCTTCGTTTTATAATCACCTTAATGGGGATGTGTTTGAAGTTGTTGAAGAATTTTCCTTTTAACATTTGTGACATGTGACAACGACGTTTCCTGCGAAGTGAAAAGACGTGTTGCGGCTGCGAAAAAGGGCCTTTTACGTACTACGTAACAAGCTTCGTTTCCGCAACTTGCAAACGGAAACAAAATTCACCTTGTTTGATTCTTCCGTTGGCTCTCTACGGGCACGAAGCGTGGACGTTGAATGAGGCAGACCGAAGAGCCTTTGATGTTTTCGAGCGTAAAGAGCTGCGGACAATTCTCGGTGAGAAACTCGAAAATGGTGTGTGGCGCAGACGCATGAATCACGACGTGTACCAAGCGTACAAAGATGCGAACATTATCAAGCGTTTGAAATACGGCAGACTTCAGTGGACTGGTCATTTAGTGCGAATGTCGCAAGAATTGTGAAAATAATATCCAGCAGGGAACCAGGTAGAGGTCGGCAACTTCGTGGCTGTACGCAGTGGAAGAGGACCTGGCGACCCTAAAACGTTCGGGGTAACTGGAGACCGACGGCCCAAGACCGACGTAGATGGAGCTCTACAATACGCCCGGCAATGGCGTGTGGCTACGCTGTAGCCATCAAGGTAGGTAAGGTAGGTAGGAGCGACCAAATGGTGTGACGCTATACTTTATGTATCAAGGTAGGTGTTTCCAAGAATTTTCCAAA
This sequence comes from Aedes aegypti, assembly GCF_002204515.2. Taxonomy (NCBI): domain Eukaryota; kingdom Metazoa; phylum Arthropoda; class Insecta; order Diptera; family Culicidae; genus Aedes; species Aedes aegypti. The sequence continues at coordinate 221,694,220 of NC_035109.1, read as the reverse complement.
TATTCCTTTGAAAAAAAATTTCAGGAGTTTATCAAAAGATTATTTTAATTAGGGATCTGTCAAGGGATTCCTCCAGGTTTTCTCAGTTGCCACAGCGATTATTCAGGAATTCTGCGAGGAATTTTAATAGTTTTTCTCACAGGATTCTTCCAGGAATCCTTCCAAGTATTTTCCCAGTAATCATTTAAGAGATACTTGAAGAAATTCAACAAGCAATACTTCTGGAATTTCTTATGGGATTTATTCAGAAATTTTTCTGGAGATTCGTTGTTTTTCAAGTTTTTCGAGCCTACAGTCGTTCTTCAAAAAAAAAAAAAAAAAAAATGAGAACTTCTTTCAGAATTTTTAAAGAAATTTTCCAGGAATTTTTTTAGGATTCCTCAAAAAAATCCTCCTGGGATATTTTTCAAAAGCTCCTTCAAAGATTCTTCATTTAGAATTTCATGAAAGAATTTTTGAGATTTCATCTCAGATCCTATTAAAAGATTCCTCCAAATGTTCATCTAGGAATTCATTAAGCGATTCATCAAGTAGTAACTGGGGTTCCTCAGGTTTTTTTCCTAAGGATTATTTAGTTTTTTGTAATGGCATTCTTTCAGAAATTATTCAAGAAATTCTTCCAAGAATACCACTTCCAGAGAATCCTCAATTTAATTCCTCGTATGATACTTTCAGAAAATTTTTCAAGGATTTTCTCTATAGAATCTTACAGAAATTGTCCAGCCATTTCTCAAAATTCTTTTCTTCTTCTTCTTCCTGGCTTTATGTGTTCTTATGAGCATTTTTACTGTTATGAACTGGAAGTTTCTTCTGCCGATTGACCATTTTTACATGAGTCGTGTGGCAGGTACGATGATACTCTATGCCCTGGGATGTCTTGAAAATTTCCATTATGAAAAGGTATTCGACAGGTGAGACTCAAATCTACGACGCTCAGCTTAGTCTTGCTGAATAGCTGCGCGTTTCCGCTACGGCTACCTGGGCCCCAAATGCTTCCTCATACCTGAATCAGTCCAGGGATTACTTTAGAAATTTTCCCAAGTATTCGTTCTTGAATTTATCCAGAGTTTACTTAAAGGATTTCTAAAAAAATGTACTGGGCCTTTTTCTAGATTACATGCTGTATTCCATTAAAATTTCTATTAGGGATTCGTTAAGGAATTTCCCCAGGTATTTTTCATACATTCTTTGGATAAGTTTTCCTAGGGTTCATTCAGGAATTTCTTCAAAGATTCTTCAGGAATTACTAGAAGAATGCCTTAAGAAAATATATAAAAAAAACTCCTTCAGAATTTTCTCTCAAATACATTCATAGAAACACTTGAAATTCCTTTTACGATTACTCTCAAAATTCATCTGGGGATTACTAAGTAATTTCTTACTGAGATTTCTTCAGAAAATCCGCCAAATACTCTTACAGGAATTCTGTAAAGGATTTCACGAAAATCGACTCCAGTAATTACTCAACAATCCTTCAGGGAATTTGGTGTGGAGATTCATTCTGGGATCAGACAATTCCTCTCGAGATTTCATCAGAATGTTCGCCAGAGATGGTATCCTTACACAATTTCTTTCGAGGTTCCTCGAGGAAATTCAGTTATTCCTTTTGGAATACAATCAAATCTTTCTTTCTAGATTTCTGCAGGAAATCCGAGAATCCTATAAAAATAACTCCATAAAGAATAGATTCTTCCTGAAAAACTAAAAAAAAATTAGGGATTCTGCCTGAAATTTCCAATAGAAATTCTTCCCAAATACTCCTTCAAGATGTTCTATGCAAAATCCTCCAACAATTCGTTCATTTCACAATGTGTCAATTTTTTGTAGCACCACTCGAAGAGGTCACATAAAGTTTCTTGCAGCACGAATAAGTTAGTCCCCAAAATTTAAAAAAATAAATAAATGAAAGGAAATGTTAGATCTCCACACCTTTTTACAAGATAAACAATCTTAACAATAAAAAGCTCAATCGGCATTGATCCGTACCTAGGGCTGAAAATCTCCTTAATAAAGCTATAATAATAATAATTGATCCGTAGCAGAGCCAAGTTCTAAAAATATTTGTCTATTATTATTACTATTATTTTATAGGAAAACTACATTAGGGTTGAGTCTAAATAAGAGAGCACGCCATCTGTGAACCTTCTCAAGCGAAGAACCGCCCCAAGTCGATGGTCAATCTTTGTCGGTTCATGGTTCACTCACAGATAGCGAAATGTGGGCCAACTTTCGCCTTCAAGAATGACGCGCGTTTCGCGGAAAGTTGCACACAGTCGGTTTTAAGCTGCGCTGCTGCATAAATGCATATGGATTGCTTACACCACACGCGGATTGTTTCCATCTAATCCGATTTGTTTCGCCACGGTCGGCGAAATGAAAGTTTTTCAACGCCACGCCGGAAAAGGGGAAACTTGGCGGCGGCGGCGGTTTTTGTGATGTAGGCAGGCTGAAAAGCACGCGCAAATATTGAAAATTGGCACTTTCATGGCAGGGCTCTTCACTCAAGTCTGTATCAACTCTCGTCTTGGTTATGGGAAAAGTTTACGCACTCGTAAATGGGATCGCTGTTCGTAAGGAAGCTGACTCATCCCTGTTTCCTCTCATGGCAACAGCAATCATCTGAAACATTGAATATTGGCGAAGTTTTGTTTTATTGCTGTTTTCCTATAATCCATCGTGCTGCGACAACGAACGGTGAGGGTGAATATTATTTTTGCTTGAAGCACTCGATGCACGCCCAAGAGGTACTTGAAAGGATAATACCCTATCCTGTTGTTGAATCGATAACAAGGAAATTGGCACGAACGCTTCTTGAAAGGAAGTCTGCATATCGGTTATTAGAAATAGGGTTATTCTGTTAAAACCTAACACTACGCACAACACCAGATAGACGAAAAAACGATAAAACTAGATTTAGGCTTGTTCCAACATTATGGAATCCGGAGGTCATCGAAGGTGCCTAAACCCGACCTATGGGAGCAGAGTTCAACCATCGTCAAATATTTATCACCGACCAGCAGCTTCTGGATATCTACCCAGTCAGTCATTCAGTACCCCTTTCCAATTGGATCAATTGAATAATTGAGTCAAATTGTATTAGAGTCCCGCAGGCAGCCAAATGTTACCCGATATTGCTTTGTACCATCATTATAAAAGAGTGGGAGCCGCGTCTCTCCTAAGCACTGTATCGAATCCTTCCATGGTTTGGTTCCAGTCGTCAGCCGGAGGCCACTTTTTTATGCACCCATTCATCGTCTTCGTTTGTTCTCGCGACGTGTTTCCCAGGCCGATTCCATGCATCGGGGTTTTATTTATTGAATTAACGCTTCACATGAGTTTCCAATCGAGCCCAAGTAAAGGGGAGAAGATTTTTCGGTGTCAAGCGGGAAATTAATGCGATACAGTGGTAGTGCTAACGAAATTAGATCTTCTGGCTGTAGTAAAGTGTGATGAAATCCAAATTCCATAGCCATTGTATATGCCTTGAATTTTCATTATCTGGAAGAAATGTAGTTTAGAATCATTCATACGGGTTGTCACCAGGCGTAATATTCTTCTTTTTGAATTTTAAAACTATGCACAAAATTCATATATTACATTTGGCTTGATTTCCTTCCATGTGATTTATGGAAATTTAATTTTCATCCAACATGGATTCGACATACTAACTTCGACTATATGAATTTTTCAAGCAAAGAGCTTTTGGTTTATGTAAATGTAGGTACATTATAAGTTCAGTTCCATTTTTGCAAGTATGGAGATAAAATATCGGAACTTGTGGCAAGAGGCCTGTGTTATCTACAAACAAAGATATTTGATATTCCCGGGGTAACTCAGGTAAGATAGATTTGAAAATATTGTACAATATTGGACCCAGAATGCTGCCTTGAAGAACACCAGCTCTTTTACTCTCTCAATATCAAAATTGGCTTTTGAGGGCTTTTAAAAGATAAGATAATTTTCAAAAAAGGTTTGGAGCCAGGATCCAATAGTTAAATAATATTTTCGTAAATTTAAATTCTCAATTCAGAAATAAACGATTTTGTTTTTTTTTCAGAAGATCCTATACAAACTCCTCTACCTGAAAAGCATTTTCATAGGAATTCTTGGATTTCCTGCCGAGATCCCAAAAGAAATTTCAGGTTGGATTCCAAAAGGGATGACTGAATTTGATACCTGGAGAGGAATCTCTGCCGAAATTCCTGAAGAAATCTCAGGAGGAATTGCCTGCTCCTACAATGAATAACCTCCCCCACAACAAATTCCTTGAAGAATTATGGATATCTGGATATCCGGAGTCATTTTTTTCAAATCCTTGGAGGATATTCCTACAGGAATATTTAGCAAAATTCTCTGAAGAGAAATCGTAGAAGGAATTTCAAATGTATTTATAAAGATATTTATGGATAATTTCCTGAAGGATTTTTGGTGTTTCCCTGGATAATTCACATAAGGTATTCCTCTAGTAATTCCTAAAAGAATCCTTGGATGAATTCCTGGATGAACTCTCAGAGAAAGTGTTGGAGGAATTTATGAAAAATACCTGGAGAGTTAGTGTTAGTGAAAGTTTTAGTGTAATACGTGCTGCAATCGAGAAGAAAGACCAGTACGAATTCAGTACGGAAACTTTGGATAAATCCAAGGAAAATGCAATTATTGTGGAATTTTTTTTAAAGGAATGCCTAGCCTGGATGAATTCAGGTATAAGGGAGCATTTCTGACCCAAATAGCCGCAGCGCTAAACGCGCAGCTATTCAGCAAGATCAAGCTTAGGGTCGTGGGTTCGAATATCACACAATGTATAAAAGAAAAAAATGGCCAACAACTGGAAGTGCTCATAAGAACCATGAGATAAGAAACAAGCTATGTCCCAGTTGGGACGTAGCACCAGGAAGAAGAAGAAAAATGCCTGTATAATTTATGTAGGATTTTTATAGGAAATCTCTAAGAAACCCCTAAAAAAATTTCTGTTAGAATCACACGAAGAATTGAATTGGAGATTCTCTGGAAGAACTTTTTGTGGTGAAGGAATTTCAGTAGAAATACTAAATAAATCTTGAAAAAAAAAAACTGAGGATTAATACTAGAGGAATCGCTTTATGAATTCCTAGAAGAATACCTGGAGGAATCTTATAATAGAAATTGATGAGATTTCTATTAAAAGAACTAAGAAAAAACAAATATTACACATGACGTAAATTTCATGGTAAGCAAATTAATCGATGTAAAACAAATGAGATGACGGAAATTTGATGGTATCTGAAACTACGTCCAATGTGACTGAAAATTGTTGTGATCCGAACAATATTCAATTCAATGTGACAGAAAATTATGTTATTTTTGACTAAAATTTACGTCATTTTACTTTTAATTTATATGTCAGGCACATATGACGTAAATTTTAATGATTTTTTCTAAGTGTGTAGTTGAAGATTTCAAATGGAATCTTGTTTAAGGGGGCAGGATCCGTCATTGATTACGAAATTTAGAAAAAAAAAAACAGTTTTTTCGGTCAAAATCAAGAAAATTTACAGGAAATTGTGTTCACTGTATTCTATTCTTCTTCTATACTGGAAGAATAGCGTTATAGTTCTCAAGGTTTTCTTGGATATCTGCTTGAGAAATTTCTGGAAGAATTATTGGGAGATTTGGAGAACCTTTAGAGGATCAAATCATAAGATGCATCATCTCTGTAGAAATAACTTTGAAAATTCCTGGAAATTTCCCTTGGAGAATCTTATAAGTATATTAGGAAGAACCTGCGGATTAGCGCTTCAAAGTTCCTGAAGGATTCTCTGGAACCTATACAAATGTTCACCAGATTTTACTGCATACAGAAAAGGGGAAGACATAACTATAGAGATCATTTTTGTTAAAAAAGAGACTTCGAAAATCAAGACATTTTAAAGTGAATAAATCTCTGAAATGAGACCTGCAACACCATTCTTGTAATTTTGAACGTATTAAAGCAACGTAAAATATTACATCTCAAGGCAGCACACCTACAGCAGTCCAGTTCATTTCCCTCACAGTAGGACACCCTTCCCGGTCATCGTCCTAGCCGACGCGTCGCGTCATCTACCCTGCAATCATCATAAACCCGAATAAATGCAATAAATTCATAAAACTACGCCTTGGCTACCCGAGTGCATTCCATTCTTAATTTGAATAATTATCGCTAGATTAGACTTTCACTCCCCTTCGGGATGGACAAATTCTTTCGGTTTGGTTTCGGTTCCACGCTGTCAGCTAGTGATGAAAGATGTGTGCCTGTGGAACCGGACCAAAGTGGCTGTGGACAGAAGGTCATATCCCTACACAGACTGACTACAGCCCACTTCAACCGGCATGACGCTCTGCACGCCTCCATTTTTTCCCTCTGTTTGCCTGCCTGATCGCTTCACAGTGGTCGCAATCCTCACAAAAGTTGACCAAATCACTGAACTTTAAAAAAATATATAAATTCTCTTCTCTCTCCCCGCTTTTGATAATAACAGTGCAATACTGTTTCCATAAGTTTTTCATTATAGATTGAAATACAATATGCTTTCAATATTTTTCTAGCTTTGGACCACTGTGAGCCCGTGTGTGTATGTTCAGTGATCTGTAGCGATTGCTGCAGTTTATAGTGGCCATTAAAAGTGGTCCCAATCCAATGTTCGTAAATTCTGGTCCGACGGACGATGACAATGGCGACTCCCGAATCATGCCACGGTGTGTTTGAAGCCGTTATTAGCGTAAAATATACCAGTTATTTTGCACCCAATACTTCAAAGATTTGGTGTACTAGAATCCATTCTGTGAATTAGAAAATTTGTCATCGAGGATATCGAAAGTAATATGGACATGAATATTTAGGATCGTAATTTTCAAGGGATATTTTTGTTTTGAAAAAAAAAAAAATCCCCTGCCCTGCATCATTCAAATTTCCATCAGGTTCACATTCGACATTTTTAACTTTGAAAAGATGTGATATTTGAGCATCTTGCCTGTGAATTTGAAGACATATCTGTGATCGAAACACAAGTTACAGTGGTTTGTGTATCACGGAGAGGATACTAGAATACCATATCTTTCACAGTGCACATCGTACCTTCGTGCTGTGCGTACACGAATTCTCTATGCTCTTGAAAGTTTTTTTTAAACTACCTAAAGCAATAAAACAGTACTTTTCAGTGCTACAAAAATAATACTTTTCAGTACTATTTTTTTCTACTATTGATCCCTTTACGATCCTTGTTTAGACCCGTGCCTTCGATTTTTTGTTGGACCCGTTGGCAAAAGCTAGCGGTGGTAATCCTTCTTGGACACCGTCTTGGAAAAAAAACCTCTTAGGAGGTAACGTCTTCTTTAGTTTATTCATTAAACATGGTATCAACAACAAACAAAAGGAAGGGTGAAGCTCTGAATTCACAACTTCCTTCCAAAAACGTGGGATTCAAAACTGTCACTAAACGTAGCAAGAATGGAAGAAATGACGTTTCTCCGGAATGCGAACTTTCTTCCAAGGGTGAATAATGTTGATAATTACATCGAAAAGAGCAATCAGTTCGATGCTCTAAACAAATTTTCCGAACACCAAATCGAAGCTGCCTCTAGCCCTAGCTTTTTGATTCAAGTGATGAAGCAAAGAGTGCCGCCTATCATGGTCAATTGTTCCGAATTTGCGGGATTTAGGCAGGATATCTTGAACTCCATTAGGGGAATCAAGGTCTCCTTCCAAATCGCAAAGAAAGGAGACTGTTGCGTTTTGCCGGAAACTCTTAGAGATTGCGAACTTCTTCTCAAATATCTTGAAGAGAAGAAGCACATTTTTTTACTTATGACGACAAAACTGAACGTTTGTTAAAAGTCGTCTTGAAAGATCTCTCAAGTGACTATAAGTTACCTGAAGAGATCAAAAATGGAATAAATGATTTACTTGGATTTTCCCCAGTCCAAGTCATTATGAACAAGAGAATCCAATCTGGCATTGTTCGGAAAGGGCTTTCTCAAGAATATTATTTAGATCACTTCAACAAAAAAGATTTAAATAATATTATAGCTTAAGAAAAAACAAGACTTATGTTCGATGACCGTGCGACATTGGAACATTTCCAGAAACCTGGAGGAAATTGTCGCATGGATGCTGAATGCATGATTTGCGGAGATTCTTCTCACGCAACGGACGTCTGTTCAGTGGAGGAAGATACCACCAAGTTTATATGCTCGAATTGCGGGTGCAATCATAATTCCAATTTTTGGGCTTGCCCTTTGCGAAGGAGACTCGTCGAGGCTCGTGCCAGGCAGATGAAAGATAATATCCGTAACGATAACGGTCGTTTCCGGAATTTCCCTGGTAGAGGATCGAACAATGCTCATTTTTCAGTTAACGATCGCTTGATTAGGAATCATACCCATCAGGAAGATCATAATCATGCGCATTCACAAACTAATTTTAATCCGTCGGGTAGCCGTTCGAATCTTTTAATTTCGAATGTATCTACCCATGGAAAATCTTTTGCCGATATCGTAGCAGTTAATTTAAACTCCTCCCCTATTCGTACTATGAGTACCCGTTCTACTTGTTTCAAATCAAATGGAAAAAACCCTGCCGCCACAGGTAACATCAACTTCGCCTTTTCGTCTACCGAAAATTCTAACGGAAAATCATCAAATGTACTCACTACAAGTGATATGTCTGCCTCTGATTTTAATTTTCAAACTGAACAATTGAATCTAATGATTGATGCAATGTTCAAAGCCACCACTATGACTGAAGCAGTCCAAGTAGGTGTAAAATTTACTAATCAAATTGTTATTAGATTAATTTTCTTACAGCTAATAACATGCATATAGCAGTTATTACTGAAACGTATTTGAAACCTGAAAACTCAAAAGAGATCCTAACTATATTGTTTATCGTATTGATCGACTTGATGGGGCATGTAGGGGAGTTGCAATCATCATTCATAGGCGTATAAAACATCAACTGTTCTCGTCATTTGAAACTAAAGTTTTTGAAACTTTAGGTGTTTCAGTTGAAACACAGCTTGGTAAATATACTTTCATAGCTGCCTATTTGCATTTTCAATGCTCTGGACAGCAAGTTAATTTGCTTCAAACTGACTTGCGAAAATTGACTCGCAATAAATCAAAAAATTTTGTGATTCGTGACTTTAATGCCAAACATCGTTCACGGAATAATTCTCAAAGTAATTCCAACGGCAGCATTTTATTTGATGAGTGCTCTTCAGGATATTTCTCAATTCAAAACCCTGATATCCCTATTTTTTCCCTCTTCTAGAAATCCATTTACGATTGATTTGGTCTTAACCGACTCTAGTCATCTTTGTAGCCAATTAGTTACTCATGCTGATTTTGATTCTGATCATGTCCCTGTTACATTTCAAATATCCCAAGAAGCGATTCTAAATCCTATCAGCTCCAGTTTCAATTATTTACGAGCCGACTGGAATATATATAAAACGTATGTTGACTCTAATCTTGATGTTAATATTCCCTTACAAACAAAACTTGAAATTGACAATGCTCTTGAAACTTTAACAAATTCCATTGTTGAAGCCAGGAACATTGCAATTACAAAATTTAAATCCGTGATTATAGACGATGATCTTAAACTCTTGATCCGTCTTAAAAACGTGAGGAGAAGGCAATTTCAACGCACTCGCGATCCTGCTATGAAAATTATATGGCAGGATTTGCAGAAAGAAATCAAAAAACGTTTTTCACAATTAAGAAACAAAAATTTCGCAATTGGACCCTGGCTCTAAACCCTTTTTGAAATTATCTAAAATTTAATAAAAAAAACCTCAGAAGCCAATACCGACATTGAAAGAGGAAAACAAATTATTACTAACTAATTGCGAAAAAGCTAAAAAACTTGCTATGCAGTTTGAAAGCGCACACAGTTTTAATTTTGGATTTACTAATCCAATAGAAAATCAAGTTACTCAGGACTTCGAAAATATTCTCAATCAAGGGAACGTTTTCGAAAATTCCTGGGAAGCTGATTTGGAAGAAGTGAGAACTATTATTAAAAAAATCAAAAATAAGAAAGCTCCTGACGATGATGGAATTCTCTACATCCTCATCAAGAAACTTCCAGAAAGTAGCTTATCATTCTTAGTTGATACATTTAACAAATGTTTTCAGCTGGCATATTTTCCTGACAAATGGAAAAAATGCTAATGTTGTACCAGTTTTAAAACCAGACAAAAATCCTGCAGAAGCTTCTAGCTATCGTCCAAACATTTCGCTTTCCTCCATCAGTAAACTTTTTGAAAAGGTCATATTGAACAGAATGATGGTCCACATCAACGAAAATTCAATTTTTGCCAATGAACAGTTTGGATTCCGCCATGGACATTCCACCACTTACAACTTTTACGTGTAACAAATTTGATCCGTTCCAACAAATCTGAAGGCTATTCAACTGGTCTTGCTCTTCTAGACATAGAAAAAGCATTCGACAGTGTTTGGCATGGAAGCTTGATTGTAAAATTAAAAAACTTTAATTTTCCAACATACATTGTTAGAATAATTAATAATATTCCCACATAAACCAAAAGCTCTTTTGAAACCTTCAAGTAGACATGTTGTCACGATGAGAGGGGTTCCAATAAATTGATCAGATGAAGTTAAGTAAGTATTAAGTAGGGCTCATGCTAGATAATAATTTAACTTTCAAAAATCACACTAGCTGTTGTAATACCAGGAAGAAAGCTCTGCAGAGAATTCAAAATAAAATTTTGAAAAATATTCTGGAGCTTCATCCCTGGTATAGTACCAATGAGTTACATAGAATATCAAATGTTGGATAGTCAATATTTTTTCGTAAATAACGTTTTCAGACACACCGTGATGCGTGGTTTTTGACGAGGGCGGTCAGACGGCATGTGTTATCAGTACCGGTCAGGCTTGGAACCTTCCATTCACGATGAAGGCGGCTATGACGCCCAACCGTCCAATTATAATAACACCCAACGGGAAAAAGGGTTTTATGGATGGCCTGACCAGTGACAGACAGACTGTAAGACCCGTTATATGCGGTAAAGTAATGCATCGTATAAATCTGGTTGGGAAGGACGAGAGACAATGAAACGGGCTTCTTACTCAAATTGGCGAAACGGCGGCGACATTCAGATGGGATGAAGTCATCGCCGACATTTAATGTGCTGAGATGCAGGCGTGAGCAGATTGGTGTTAATTGGACTATGTAACAATGTTGTTTTCTTCGGGATGGGATTAATGAATTCAGGCTTGAAAATATGAACTTTAGAGACCTAATTCTTGAAAAAAGAGGTATCTAAGAAGAAATTTCTCGAAAATATTTGCGTGAAAGTTTCTGGAGGGTTCACTGGTGTATCTAGCTTTTTGCACCAGGATTTACTGCAGGAAGGAAAATAGTGATCTTAGAAACCATTTAGGTAAAAAAGAGACTTTGGAGACCTTCTATAAAAAACGGATACTTTTAAGAGACTTGCCTTCAAATAGTGACCAAGTCTCTACAGAGAGACCTGCTATCAGTCCTTTAGAATTGAGCATAACAGATTTGAAAAAAAAAATGCAGTTGTAAAGCTTCAATGGAAATTCAGCCGGTAGTCACACGCAATTCATCTATTTGACATGAATTCCTATCAGTTTCCTGACCACCAAACGTCAGAAAACAACCAATCAGAGAGAAATACCAACATCTTTCACTCCTCCCCAAGCTACATTCCACGATGTTTACAATTCTGCTGGCTGGAAAAAGCACTTAACATAACAAACAAAATCGGTACTCAATTTCTTTTTTTCCACGTGTACCACCTCCGTATCCGTTCGTGCACCCACAGCCAGCTAGCTACACCCCAAATAGCTCTCACTTTCCTCGCTGTCTTCTTCGCAACGGAAGATGCATCGAATTTACGTGAGTCGTCTGCAGAGCACCGCCCGCACCTACAACATATGTATCTGCGAGGTAACCTGCTGAAAAATCTGACAGCTACAAACGTATCGTATCGAAAACGATGTTGCTGCCTACTGAATAATGCCTATGCCGGGCGTGTGCTTTCGGCGGGGATCCATCCGATGATCGGGGGATTATCAGAGCGTGAAGCGAAAAGAAAATACTGTGCCGGCGAGTTTCACGAGTAACGTCGCTGAGTTTGGGGCTGGGTTTCGGACAACAAAGCTGAACATTGATGATTAGATTTCTTTTTTTCTGTTCATCTGCGCTTCTAAAAACGTGGGATGGATGTGAACGAAAGCATCCGAAAAATTTGCCTAACGACCTTGAGAATTTCGTGCTGGTAGGTTCACTTCTGTGATTCTACTTCTTAGGCATCAGCAGCACCGGGTCCGCACCTTGACAACTGCTGCGCAGGAATTTCTGTTTTGGAATTTATGACTCCGGGCGCACTGTGGCGCATGGCCGGACAAAACCTCAGAAATTCATGTTTTCAAAATCACTTGTAAATATTTTTTATAGACTTTTATATCATTCGGTGACGTTTCCTGAAAATTTGAGAGTGATCTGTTTTGTTTTCGATTTTTGGCAGCAGCGTAAGTGCGGGAAAGTCAGCAAAATTGGACTGCTTACAATTTATCAACTATGGTTTACCTATCAAACTTCAAACAGCTGTATCTCAATGAAATCATAACCGATTTAAGCTCAATAAGTTTCATTTAAAAGTGTAGTCTTAAGCCATTGATTGGACTACAATTACATCATTTTTAACACATTGAGTTGTTATTTGTAGCAAAAAATGTTTATCGCAAACTTCCTCTAAAATTTTGATAAATTTTCAAAGCTTCGTCCGTTTTATGTGAAGTGTTTCGGGTAAATGAGTCACTCACTATGAAGCAGCAAATTATTCATACTTTCAGAGGTGCAATAGTTTTTCTTGCCCCTTTTTGCCCCTGGAGGTAAAAAATCCATTTTAATTTTCCATCATAATTTATCAATTTTATGATTCAAATCAGTATAATGTGTCATAACCTGATTGAAACTTTACTGAATTTACTAAAAGAAACTTAAATATGTATCTCTAGTCCAGGTTTATGCACAAATTTCTGCATTAAAACTTTTTTTTGTAATGATAGCCTTTTTATTCGATTGGATAAAAAAAAATGAACAAATTTCACTAGAAAATCGAATTTTCAATTTGACAGTTATTTCCAACGGGATGATATCAGATATCCCAGTTAGTTAATAAATTACCATTATCAAGCGATTTTGGACTTATTTGAGGTTTTGTCCGAACTTTTGTATGAAGGCCCGCCACTGTGGGGCGGTGTGATTCTGTTTAGATTGAGAATCGGAGAGAACTGTTCGATACACAAAATAGTCTGCTACCACCAATATAGAAGGTAGATTTTTAGCGTTTTCGAGGAACTCTTGAAGGATTTTCTGGAAGAACTCATAAAGAATATCTTCAAAAATTCTGGAGTGAACCTTTGTGAGAAGAAATCTTGGGGAGTTTGAAGCAATCCCTAAAATTTTACAAAAGGAATTCTCTTAATGACTTTAGTTTTATTTAATAATTTTTTTCCAAGAATTTCAAGAGAAATTTCGATCATATATAAACAATAATTTTCTCTGTAGGTACTTCATATTCATCATTAATGTAATTGATTTCAATTGATCCCATAAAATGACAGCCGACGGAAGATGATCTGGGATAATACTTTGTTGGCCTCATTTAGAATGGTAACCGCTCGAAAGTTCTCTCAATCAAATTTGTCGCCCTTCTTGTAGATGGGGAATATTACCCCTTCCTTCCACTCCTTCGGTAGCAGTTCTGTTTACAAAATTGCGCCTATTAGCCGGTGCCAGCCTCTCTGGGTCCATCTTTATGAGTTCAGCTCCGATACCATCCTTACCAGGAGCTTTATTGTTCTTGAGCTGGTGAATGGCATCCTTAACCTCCCTTAAAAGTGGGGGCTGGTTAGTTTCCATCGCCCGCAGTACTGACGAAGACATTACCTCCGTTGTCCCGTCATTCATTGCCTGTGCTCTCAGCGCTATTCAGGTGTTCGTTGAAGTGCTGCTTCCACCTTTTGATCACTTCACGCTCGTCCATCAATATGCTCCCATTTTTATCAATGCATATCTCGGCTCGCCGCCAGTGATGGAAAGTGGCGAACGCTTCATCTGAACTGGAACAAAAACAAAACCAAACGCTCCCGAGCGTCAGAGCGCTGGCTTACTCGCATCTGTCGACTCCCGAGTAACTGAAGCTAAAAGTGATTCGCGAACGTGTTCGGAGCTGCTGAGAGTTATATTGTGCTTACCCTCCGAGATTTATGGTTTTCAAGGGCTTTTGACTACAAACGAGTAGTTTACTTTCGATATGATGATTATACAATTAATTTGTCTGTCAAAACCAAAATAAATCACACCTTGCTCGGTTACTCGCGAGTAAACGCTCGCGAGCTTGTTGCTACTTATTTTGACATGTTCTCCCGAGCAGACGGGTGCGGGCTTACTCACACCTAGCCAGATCCCGAGTCTGTGATGTTTGTTATGCGTTGGTATACACTCGTGAGCTGCTTCGTGATGCGAACTTTTCCAGCACTGCTCGCCGCACGAAGCCGTTGCGGGATGCGTTGAGCTTCTGATAGAACTTACGTGTTTCTTGAGACCGGTACAGCTGTTCCATCTCCTCGCACTCCATCTCCTCAAGGTGGCGTTTTTCTCCCGAAAGAGGCGGGTATGCTGTTGCCGTTTCCGTCTATAACGTTCCACGTTCTGTCCCTTGCTGCAGCATGACCGCCCTCGCTGCATTCTTCTCCTCCAAAATCTGCCTAAATTCCTCATCGCGCCAATCATTCCGTCGACTCCGTTCCACGTAGGGGAAGTGGTGGTAAAATGAACAGGGGTGGTAAAATGAACACCGTTCCTTTTACCGAGAAAAAACAAATTCCGATGAATTTTTATACCGCACGGACGATTTAGAGCATAAATCTGAGTCTTCGAGTTGATACGTAGGTCAATGTAAGTGAAAATATCAACGAAACCCAAGATTTTAGAAAACCTCGTTTGAAAATTACAACTGACGTAACTTTTAGCTCGGCAGACTTGAGGTTTTTCAGTGAGGTGAATATCGTTATGATATGATGTCAAAGCTGATACGTTTAGAATTCTTTTTGAATGGGTTACAATCATTATTGGATGTATTTTCGGTGGGGCAATGAAAATTTTCAGATATATTTGTTTTGCTCGCGTTGTTTGCGTGGTGTTCATTTTACCACCAACCGCTGTTCATTTTACCCACATAGTGCAGGTAAAATGAACATTTGCATCGCTTTTCGATAGCGATGAAAATATGTGAAAATTTAGCTATTTTAGTCTGAATCCATGTAGCTGCTATAGATTACATCCCTATTTTTGTTGTTGTGCGATTGAACTGTACAAATTCCTCGTTTTGCTATCAGAAACAAGATGATTTCCTTAAGGTGTTCATTTTACCACCCCTTCCCCTACCCGACGTTGCTCTCAGCTACATTGTTGATGACTGCTTTCACTGTTCTCCAGCAGTCCTCAAGAGAGGCTCCATCTAGCTCTTGGAAATTCTTGGAAGCGGCGAAATCAATTTTGAAAAAGTTATATTCATTCACATGTCGGTGGCGCTGTTAAGGTAATATTGCTTTTTCTTCCAACACAGCAAAGTCTAAACAAGTAAATTTTCAAAATTGAAATTCCTTGCAGATTTAAGATTTCTCTTAGTGTTTATTAATGTTGGCAATACCAGTGATTTGAACCATACCTGTTAAACAACGAAAGTTTTCTTACTTTCTTTGGCAACACTATTAAGCACACTCAGAACTTAACTTGAACAAAATATAGTTGCATTATAGTTTCAATAAAATTGTGAACTGAAAGACAGCTGGTTTTCCGTAGAAAATCCCATAAAATTATAAACGCTATGCGCACAACGTAGACGTAGAATTTTGCAAAATTTGTTGGCGTCCCTTAATTATGTCAAATATACTTGAAATGCAGGAAATTTGTACTAACAATATGAAGAAGACAACATTTGAATACTGACTGGAATTATTCTGCTAGTCAAATGCCGAAGCTACTGTGAACGTCTGAGCTGAATCCATAAAATATAATAGGGGTTCAACGAGCTTGAAAATCGTCCGAATGTATGGGAATGATGATGATGATGATACATTCCAATCGAAGTTACTATCGATACCTTTGGAAGAAAAATCGCCACAATCATTTTTCTGATAAGATTTTGGAAATTCAATGCACAGCAAACCATAAATATTATAATAAATCTTTGAGCTGTTTAGTAGAATACCTATAAGTAGATGAAAAAAAAAACAATTTCACTAGAGTTTGTATCCTTTGACAGATTACGCGTATTTCGACCTCAAATAGTAAGGCCGTCTTCAGTGTCGTTGGAATTAAATGGTATAGTACAAAAGTCATACTTTTCTCCGAATACTCCGTTTCATCTAAAAGCCCATTTCCTTGAAATGTTTGTGGTACCAATTGTGATAACTAGATGTTCCATACGTTCATTTAATCGTTGACCTTATACACATCTACGGATTCCAGTTCAACTTGATATACATACCTGCAAAAAAAAGAAGAGAAAAGAAAATCTTAGCGTTCTTAATTTAAATTTATATTAGATACAAATGGTTTTGTGATTAACAATAAACAAACATATTTTGATTCTTGTGTATCACAAGTACATATATTTATACGTCACCATCCACAGATCATCGGAACTCTGTGCATTACGAAAGTACGATCTGAATAAACTACTATTGAAGGGTTATCAATAAACTACATAACCAGATTGTGATTAGTTTTGGATCCCTCTTCCCATGTGGCCATGTCCCATGGTCTTTTTATTGGACCATATGCTAATGAACAAGTGATGTTAATTTAGTTGTTTTCTTAGCATTCCTATAGTTATCGAACTGAGTACTTTTTTGAAAATGCTATCATTTTCGAATTCGTATATGTTTATAAAGAAACTATTAAGCCTTTTCATATTGGGCTCCACTAACTTCATATTTTTCCGCAACCATTTCAACAGAAATTGTGTTAATTTGTGACTAAAGTAAAAAATATATTAAAACAAGAGTCTTGCGATAGAGAAAACTGTTAGTTGCAGAGCTGCTAGAGAGTTGGATAGAAAATCTGTATCCACCAATTTAAAAAACCGGTGTCCCGTACAAACAAATCAGTGTCCATACAAAAAATGTTGAAAGAAAATATTTATTCCGTACAAATTGAATCCACCCAAATGTATGAAAAAGGTAAAAACTTGAAGATTAAAAAAAAAGAGGGTACGAAAATAGAGAGTGTACGGCATCAAATTGCACCACTTTTAAATAGCTGTAACTTTTTACCCGTTGGGTATTTTCTATTGAAATTTTAAGTGTAATTTGTTCAATGTGTATTTGTTTACGCTGTGTAATTTTTACTAGTAGGAAAAAAATTACACTTTAGTCAAACCGTTATTACTTATAAATCGTGATTGGAAAAATTATTCAAAAATATATGTTAAAATTCAAGTTATATCTGATGTTCTGTAAAAGTTTCATTCGAATCGGTCCATAAATACCTGAGATATAGTTTATCAAAGTTGGTCATTTTGTATGGAAAATCGAAAAAGTTGCAAATGTTTTGTCCAATACTGTACGTACAAAGTCCAAAAGGCGCCTAATCACTACGAACGGCCGATTGCGTTAGGTAAAACACGTACACGGATGCACCTACACCCAGTAGTTGACGAAATCACATTGCCTCGTTATGGATGATGAGACGTAAAAGCAAACTTCCGGCAGCTTCCGAGGCTCCAGTTTTTCACTACTCATCATAAATTCGGTGCCCCTGAGAACATTAGAAAGCAGAAGATGTCAAAGTTTACCAAAAATATGATTTGGCAAGCAATTTGCTCGTGTGGAAAGCGGAGCATCCCATTCGTGACAACTGGAACGGTCAATGGGCAGGTGTACCTCCTCTTCTGCGGTCACGCGATGGTACTACGAATTTTTAGCCGGATTTGGCCTCGTGCTATTACTCGCAAGCGGTTTTGGAGTGGTACAAGTGGCTAAGAAGGTCAATTTCGTGCCGAAGCATCTCAATTCTCAACTTAACGCACCGGAACTGCGGCCAATTGAGAAGTACTGGACCATAATGAAGCAAGCACTTCGGAAGCATCCTAGGGAAGTTCCTAGGGAAGTGAAATCTGAGGAAGATATGAAGAAAATATGGACTGCCACGCAAAAAAAGTTGGTCCAAGTGTTGTACAGGACCTTATGAGTAGTGTAAAGAGAAAAGTAGGATATGGAATTGAAATTAAATAAAACAAACATAAGAAAATATCCATAACATGTTTTGTTTTACTCCCTGAAACTTTGAAGATGATTGGTGGAACGTGCGAATTTTGCCAAATATTTGTGTGTGTCGCAATTTAATTCCGTACACCCTTTACCAGTTTTGATTGACTTTATATTCAAGTGATTAATGATTGATTCACTTCATACCTAAGTGATTCATTTCATATTTACGTGCTTCAAGTTTGATTCACTTTATGTTCAAATGATTTAGGATTGATTTATTTCATGATTCATGTCGGATTCACTACATATTCACCTGATTCAGGTATGAATTTCTTGATATTCAAGTGGTTCAGGTTTGATTCACCTCAAATTTAGGTCATTCAGTTTTGATTCACTGCATTTTTCACTTTGTCAAGTATGATTCACTTCATAATCAAACAGGTTAGGAATTATTCACTTATTTTTCAAGTGATTCATGTCTGATTCACTTTATATTCAAGTGTTTCAGATACGATTGACTTCATTTTCTAGAAATTCAAGGCTGACATACTTCATATTTGAGCAACTCATTACTAAATCACTTCATCCTTAAGTGATTCGCTGATTTACTTCATATTCAAGTGTTTCATTTTTGATTTTATTTCTAGTGATTCGGGTCTGATTTGATTTATATTTAAGAAATTCAGCACTTATTTACTTCATTTTCATGTGATTCAGATCTGATTTTCGTCATTTTCAAGTAAATAAGTTATATTTTAATTTTTGTTCAAGTGACTCAGATCTGATGCCTTCAATCTTCAAATGATTTAGGTTTTAATTAATCGCTTCAAATGATTTAGGTTGTAATAGTCTTCATAATCGAGACTGGTTCGCTGAAGTGAAACTGGAGTGTTTCAGGTCTGTAATACTTTAGATTTAGGAGATTCAGGTCAGATTCATGTCATATACAAGTGATTGAAGTCTGATTCACTTTGTATTCAAGTAATAAGGTCTAAATTACCTTGTTATCAAGTTATTCAGGTCTTCATTTTCATTCAGCTTAGGACTGATTCACTTCATTTTCTAATAATTCAGGTCAAATTCACTCTGTGTTCAAGAATATTTGTAGACCAAGTGATTCAGGACTGATTCAAATCATATTCAAAAGTTTTAGGTATGAATCACTTCATATTTCAGAGATTCAGTTCTGATTCACTTAATTTCTTAGTAATTCAGAAAATCAGACTCGAGACCCTCTTTGAGATTCGTGGAATTTTAGATTAGATCTCTGCAATGTTTCTGATGAGAATCCTAGAAAGTTTGGGAAGAATCGTGGAAAGATTTAATGTGAGTATTGGAAAATATGATGAAAATTCAGGAAGAATTCTGATAACAATCTAAAAAAATCAGATAAGAATCCAGGAAGGATTTGGATACAATATGCGAATATTTATCCTGGAAGGATTCTGATGAGCATCCTGAAAATATTTTCAAGAAAAAATTGGAAAGGTTTTGATGACAATGACGAAAGAGTTTACATGGCAGATTATAATGAAAATGCTGGAACGATTCTGATGAGTATCCTGGAAGGATTCTGAAGAGAATCCTGAAACTGTTAACAAGATTCCAGGAACGATTCTGATGAGAATTCGGCATCGATGCTGATGAAACCTTGAAGGGTTTTAATAAGAATCGTGACAGGATTCTGATGAGAACTTTGAAAGGATTATGATAAGAATGCTCGGAAGATTTCTGATTTCAGCTAGGATTCTGACAAGCATCTCGAGAGACGATCTCTGATGAGAATCCCGAGAGGATTCTGATGAGAATTCTGAACAAAATCCTGAGAGAATGTTAATGAGAATCCTTCAAGGAATCCAATGAGAATGATGAGAGAATTGGGAGAGATCCCTGAGAGGATCAGGAACTTTCGAGGATTCTCATCTTTTCTTCCAGGATTCTCAATGGAATCAAAATTTCAAAAATAAATTATTGGAACTTTTTTACTAAACTTTAGTGTCTGCACGATGATCGAATACATCCAAAATACACAAATTTAGCTTTCGATAGTTTTACCTTTACGAAACAGCTGGATTTTATATTTCTCGCGATGAGAATTTTCTTCAAGTTTTCATATAGGGTGCAGAACCACTTGGGCACTTCCATGATTCACTTTGGCATGGGAGGTTTTTCTCGGCCGAATTGTCTGAAACTTCGCAATAAGAAGCACTTCAATACGACGCATATTGTGGCCAAAAATGAGCTCTGTAGCTTTCAAAAAACCCGGCAGTAGGGTGAATCAAAAGTGCCAAGAATAGGATCCGGCTCCCTATGTGTCAATTCATATATTGTTAAAAATATGAATTTAAACTTGGAACCCAAATATCAAAATGGCCCTATACGTCCAAAATGTCCCCACTTTACTTCTAAAAGCTTTCATTTGCTAAAACAGTGTTATTTAATGTTTCTCATAATGGCTATTACCTTAAATTAAAAAATGGCTTTTTGGAACCAAAAACAGGGTCCCGAAACTGGACTTGAAATGGTCAACTGTATTCAAAATGGCCAGAAAGACTTGGTCATCTTTTGTCGAATAAATATGAATTATTTGACACAGTAAGGAAATCAACATTTGAATTGGATTGGTTCTGCGGGATCGCATACTAAGGCTTCCGGTCTCCTGTATCTGAACATGTCAAGTGGCTAAATGATTATTGTGGTTCAAAAATATTCCACCTGAGCTCGCAAACATGATATATACCTTATTCATATACTTTCACATAAATACATTGTAAATTATATTGAAATTTTATCAAGAATCGCTAGTGGAGTAGGAGATGAACACTATATTTCCGGCCGTGTATCCGGATTGACCACCGGCATGTATTTGGGGGTACCACTATCCTTCACGCAATACCGTGCAAAAAAGTCATCCACGTCTTTTAAGAGTTATTAGCTACCGTTTTCGTTACGGCAATTGGGGCCCAAAATCATCAGGAAGTTCCTTAAAATGCCAAAAATAGGTGTTCGTTTTATTGAGGCAAACGAATTTCAAATGCTAATCTGCTCACAGATTTTAATGACAAGTCTCGGCAAAGCGTCGCTTTAGCAGATATTTTAAGAGGTCGTAAATACTTCCGTCCAATTCGATATATTCATATTAGTGGATCAGTTTAGATTAAATGGCACCTTGCGAATGATAGACTAAGATTTTCGTTTATTCTTTTTGTCGTCAAGTCTCAACTATAAGAAAACCTTCTTCTCAAGCTTAGTATTCTATGAGTACTTTCACAGTTATTGATCGACACTGTTTTATCAATTATCTAATTGTTTTGACAAATTTTCTATTTCGATGTCACTATGATCGGCATTTCGCGAATCAGACGCTATGGTATTTGAAATGTGACATAAATTCACGTCATACGGCTCGCTTCTGAACGATTCCACGCCGTTTAGCAAACCCTGATTTTTTTTGTATTTTTTGAATCGCCTGGAAATTTGCATACAGATTCTTTATGACCAAAAACGCCATTATGCACTTTCAGACCGCCATTTTGAACCTCGCCTTATTTTTGAGAAGGGCGTATCGGAAAATGCATGGCAAATCTTTAAAAAACTGTAACTCGAAAACAGTTACTCGAAAAGTTACAGATTATTTTTTATTTCAAAAACAAAATTTTAAAATCGATTTTCTCCAGAAACGCAGTTTCGATTTTTTTATTTTTGGATCTGTTTAATGGGACAACTTATGTGATTTATTGCACAATGTTTCAAAATGGAAGAATTATGGACAAAAAAGTTATGATTTTTTTTTAAAAATTACAGATTTTGAAAAAAAATCGAAATAGAGAAAAAAAAATCGAAATAGAGAAAAACAATAATTTTTTATGTGATTATTTGAAAGTACAGAAAAATTGCAATTGAAAAGTATTTAAGTATTTTTTTTTCTAGGTTGCACCAATTTCGAGATATACTCATATTTATATAAAATTTTCAAATTTTTTTTATTAAAAAAATCTGTCATTATTTTTTACAGTGCATATTTTTTTCCAAATAGTCCTAAACAATACCTACAACAACCGCAAAATATATCCAAAAATTAAAAACATCAATATTGCGGTTTTTAAGAACTATTAGCTTCAAATTTTCATTTGAAAATATCGTTTATATTTTTTACCGTGCACTCTTTTTTCAATACTTAAGCATAAATGTTTTGATCAAACGATAAACGATTTAGCTACGATTCGCTCAATCAAAATAATTTTTTTCTGGAATGGAGAAACACGAAATATGCTTGAAAATGGCCTATTTTTCTTTTTTTATTTGAAAACTTTAGGGGGAGATCCCCCAGTACCGGACAGCACCCAATACCGGACAAAGTTCGAAAATTGAGAAATCATGATTCAATCAAGATGGTGTATTAGAAGAAAAGGAAGCTATAATGGAGAGTAATGTTTGCGTAGAATATCACATCCTTGAAATATGCTTGACTTTTTAAAAAAGTAGAGATGAATGAAAATTTTTAAAAATTTGACGTATCGCCCTAAATTTAAGCCTAATTAGTAATTATTTTTAACATGGCAAAATAATTTAAAACACGCAAGCATGATCGCATATAATCATAATTTGAAAGTGTGAATGTATTTTGTACCATATTTAAACTAAATATGATCAAACTACAATTTTGGTCTAGCACCTCCTGTCCCCCAGTTTCGGACAGTTTGATTTGTTACATGATATCTTTGTAATTTTCGCACCAGTGACTCAAAATACATTCGTTTTTCATGGATTTCATCGATCCTGGTATCGAACATGCAATAAAAATAAGAAGAATGAAAATTCAGAACAACATATAAAAAATGTTGTTTTTCGTCATATATGAAAGAGGTTTTTTGATGACCAACTTGCAGACTTAGTAAAGCTCAAATTATTCTTGTGAAAGTTGCAAATGCATTGAATTATTGATAAAATACTATTCCTGAAGTAAAAACATTCGATGATATACAATTTTTTAGAATTCGGGACATTTCCAGATCGTGTCCGGTATTGGGAGCCACCTTTTATGATTCGTCAATTTGGTACTAAAATACATCATCAAAATACAATGTGAAAATTCATATTTATATTTCCATATTTATTTTTGTACGCTACAATAATGATAATATTTATCATAATTGGGCACCAAGACCACAAAAAATCAATAGTTTTTTAGTTATGATTTTAGAAGCTTAGGTGTCCGGTACTGGGGGATCTCCCCCTATATAAATATGAGTATATCTCGAAATTGATGCAAACTAGAAAATTTTTACTTAAGTACTCTTCCAATGCATTTTCTGTACTATCAAATAAACACATAAAAAATATTGTTTTCCTTTATTTCGATTCTTTTTCAAAATATGTAATACAGTAATACCTCGATATAACGTAACCTCTTTATAACGTAACTCGATATAACGTAATTTTTACCTCGATATAACGTAATTTTTTTTGACCCCATTTATTTTTACAGTTTTTATTAAAAAAATGGTTTATGAACTGCTATAAACATTTTTCAAGATTCAAACACCTACCAATACTAAATCAGAGCAATTCAAGCATTTACTATCACTGAATACAGTCATAAATCGATATCGAAATTTCTCGACGGATTCTGAAGATGCCTCCAGATATTCCGCCAATAATTGCTCCATGGGCTTATCTCAAACTGTCCTGGTATTCATGTATAAAACTTAAGAGCCAGTTCGCGAGAGCCGCAACCCCCTTTCCAAGGGAAGTTGTATTGATGTTCTCCGATCGAGCTGAAATTTTCAGGGATTGTTCTTCTATATAAAAGATGATGTTTTGCAAAATTTTAGATTTTCATATTAGGGGGAAGTGGGACAAAATGACCCCCAATGATTTCATGTCACTAAACCTGCAAAATCACAAAAACTGATATAACTATAGTAAAAGTGCACGGATTATGTTGAAATTTGGCATGAATACTCTACGTTATATAAACTTTGAGATTGGCATGGTATATGGATTGTGAAAGTACTTCAAATCGAGAAAAATGAGTTTTTCATTAAAAATTTAGTGATTTTCAAATCGATTTTTTTTCTTACCAACCGAACTAGGCCAAAAAACTAAATATGACGTTTTGTAGGGTAACTTATGGGCTTTCATTTGAGGTATAATCTAAATATGCCGTTTCAAAAATTTTCGAATTTTTTTTTTTTTTTCGGGGTAGTGTTTGAACTGAGCCATTTTGCGAGTACCGCAACCGCCTTGTCTAGAGAGGTTGTATTGATGTTCTCCGATCGAGCTGAAATTTACAGGAGTTGTTTTCCTATATAAAAGAAGATATTTCGCAAAATTGCAGATTTTTATATTAGGGAGAAGTGGTACAAAATAACCACTAATGATTTAATATATAAAAAAATACAAAATTAATTAAACTGCTATAATAGCGATAGTAGGGGCCCAGATAGCCGTAGCGGTAAACGCGCAGCTATTCAGCAAGACCAAGCTGAGGGTTGTGGGTTCGAATCCTACCGGTCGAGGATCTTTTCGGGTTGGAAATTCTCTCGACATCCCAGGGCATAGAGTATTTTCGTACCTGCCACACGATATACATATGCAAAAATGGTCAATCGGCATGGAAAGCTCTCAGTTAATAACTGTGGAAGTGCTCATAAGAACACTAAGCTGAGAACCAGGTTTTGTCCCAGTTGGGACGTAACGCCAGAAAGAAGAAGAAGAATAGCGATAGTAAAAATGCACGAATTTGTATGAAATTTGGCATGTTTACTTTACGTTATATGAATGATCATTTTGGATAAAAAAATGTTTCAAATCGAGAAAAACCTGTTATTTTGTAAAATTAGTTTTTTTTTCAAATCGACTTATTTTTGGTCAACCGAACTAGGTTTAAGTTTTGTAGGACAACTCAAGGGCTTTCATTCGCGGTGTACCGTGGTAAATCAAAATCCGGGCGGTATGAGCAGCATATGGAGGCCTCTTGTGGGTAGTTGTAATACCGATTATATCATACCGTGTTGCCGCTGCCGTATCTGAAAGAAATGTCACTTTCTTGCAAAAGTGATGATGTGGATAATAATAAGTCATTGCACCAATGTTTTCGTTTGCAGCTTCGGCGGTTCAGTAGTAAGCGTTGTTTCTTCTCACGCTGTTTGGATGGGAATCAACTACCGCATTTTTTGTATAATGTTTGATGGGTTTGATTAGGAGGGTCACATGTATGTGTGTATGATGGTATGTTTGCTAGAGATCAATTTGTAAATAATTGAGTTCAGCTTAGTTTAGACTGACTGAACATATGGCTGCTATGAGACACTGTACTGTTTATATCTTGAATGGAATTTTGACTTTTACTAGCCTTGATGTTTGCAAATTTCTCGAAAGAGTAAAAGAGAGATGAAGATTGTTAAAAATTGCATATTTCCACGGAAAATTGTGTGTTTTTTTACAAAAAAAAACATATTTTTCAGTACAATCCGTTTAAACGGTACAGTAGTTCTCGTGATTTTGTGTGTTTTCCGACACAAAAATATTGGGGGTCATTTTGACTCACTTTTCCCTTATAAAAAGTGTAGTTCTGCCAAATGGGTTTCTTTTTGAATAGTAATGAACACATATTGTGTAAGCAATGTTTGCGATTTAGTTGTTTGGACAGACATGTTGGTGGTTTTAAACTGCAATCATTACTGATTGGTTCAATGAACGACGCACAGTATTGTTCTTATTACATATTACTCATGTTTTGATGATGTTCAAAGTATTATTCCAGTTTTATTTGAAAATTGTGTACTTACGGCATCGAAAAATACAATTCCAATACAATGTCTGGATTCAAAAACATTGGGCTCCAATTCCGGACAGCCTCTTTTTACTTTTTTAAACCATATTTACAGCATATTTGTTCAATGTGGTGTCACTAAACTTTCAAACTATAACTTTGTGTATTATTATGTTACAATCACTACTGCTGCGAAGATTGCCTCCATCTAAGCGCCCCTCGAACGCATGGGAGAAATCTCAAGTGGGGGAATGAGAATTGAAAAAAATACCTTCTCATTGTTGATTGATCAATGTGAATGCAAAATCGTTTATTAAGTGAATTATAATTTATATATTATTACTATAAGCTTATTAAAACTGAATAATTACAGATAGCGACCTGAATTACCCTATATTAAATTTAAAAATTTGAATTTGTTTGCCTAGTAAGAGACCAAATGTAAGTAATAAAAATATGCTATACGATTATCTCTAACCAATAAATTTATACCTTTGAGCTGATCTCATCTGGGACATTGATGAGTTTGTTGAACAGACCTCCGAAAGGCCAATACGTCGTAATAACTACAAAAACAGCTATTTTTTTCATTCAATATAGTTGTATAAATGTTATCAATTTAGCATTTTATTGGTAAATATTATCAGAGTGTCCGGATATTGGTACCGTCCAAATTTTGATTCACTACGGTACACCGCAGCTCCTGAGTTTCCCTACAAAACTTCATATTTCGTTGTTTGAACTAGTTCGGTTGACAAAAATATAAGTCGATTTGAAAATAAAAACTAATTTTATTAAAAATAAAATAAAACAGATTTTTTTTATCAATTTGAAACATTTTTCTAATCCAAATACCATGTTCTTTTGGAAGTTCATATAACGTTAATTAAACATGCCAAATTCCATGCAAATTCGTTTATTTTTACTATCGCTATTATAGCACTTTAATTTATTTTGTATTATTAAATCATTAGTGGTTATTTTGTACCACTTCTCCCTAATATAAAAATCTGAAATTTTGCGGAATATATTCTTTTATATAGGAAAACAACTCCTGTAAATTTCAGCTCGATCGGAGAACATCAATACAACCTCTCTAGACAAGGCGGTTGCGGTACTCGTAAAATGGCTCAAGTTCAAACACTACCCCGAAAAAAAAATTTTTTTCGAAAATTTTTGAAACGGCATTTCTAGATTACACCTCAAATGAAAGCCCATGAGTTACCCTACAAAACGTCATATTTAGTTTTTTGGCCTAGTTCGGTTGGTAAGAAAAAAATCGATTTGAAAATCACTAAATTTTTTATGAAAAACTCATTTTTCTCGATTTGAAGTACTTTCAAAATCCATATACCATGCCAATATCAAAGTTCATATAACGTAGAGTATTCATGCCAAATTTCAACATAATCCGTGCACTTTTACTATAGTTATATCAGTTTTTGTGATTTTGCAGGTTTAGTGACATGAAATCATTGGGGGTCATTTTGTCCCACTTCCCCCTAATATAAAAATCTAAAATTTTGCAAAACATCATCTTTTATATAGTAGAACAATCCCTGAAAATTTCAGCCTGATCGGAGAACATCAATACAAGAAGGGGTTGCGGCTCTCGCGAACTGGCTCTTAAAACCTATTCTTAAAATAATTCCGACAGGGATATTCCAGAATTCCACAAGTTAACCCTCCTGATATTCATGTGTAATTTCTCCAGGATACAAAGTGGATTCAACTATGAATTCTTCAAACAATTCCACATATGATAGCTTATATTTTTCCGGAGTCTAGAAATTTAAAAATTATTTCAGCATTTTTTCATGAATTCTTCCAGCGGCCACTTTAAAGGACAATCCAGTTATAATTCTTGGAATGCTCTACAAATTATTTAAAAAACCGTACAGGTATTCGTCCAAAAACCTGAAGAACAATTTTCTTGGCATTTCTCCACCAATTTAATTATGATTTTCTGCAGAACTTTTTACAAATATTTATGCAGAAACCATTCTATATACTACTTTTGGGTTCTTCAAGGATTCTATGTGAAATGAAATCTTTCATTGATTCCATCACGAATTTCTTAAGAAAGATTCCAATGATTCTTTTCATTGGGTTCTTCAAGTAATTCGTGAAGACTATAAATCTAGAAATTTTTTATGGATGTTTTTAATTACAAAAACATATTCACGGATTTAAAAAACTGAGCATCCTCCTCCTGAGATCCCCCAGAAATTTCTCCTAAAATACTACCGAAAATTCCACAATGTATTCGTTCAGAAATTTTTGCATGAAAAATTACTCGAAGAAGTTCTTGTTTTTGATAGTTTTTTAGTGAATTCTTTATGAATTCTAAAGAAAAAATTTTTCGAAGAATTCTTGGGACATTCATTCTAAAATTCTGTCCAGAAATTACAAAAAGATTTGCTTTAGGAGTTTTACCACGAGTTCCTCATAACAAAATTCTTGAAATTCCATAACTGCTTGCTAGAAATGTTCATGGATTGCACAACATTAACATTTTTAAAGATTTCTGAAAGATCTCATTTATGAATTTCTTCTATAGTTTCTCCGAGTGTTCAAGGATTCCTCCAAAGTTATTTCCTGAATACATTTTATTAGAGATTACTGCAATAAAAAGGTAAAAGTAAAAAATAAAACAAAAAGAAAAATATAAAAAAATTACATACTGAAAAATATTTTAAAAAAATATGTGAGATAAACTGAAAATGCCTGCTAGTTCAATAATATCAATATAAGACCCATTTTCTCACCTAACAATACATGATGAACGAAATTCAGAAAAAAAATATTTTGCTTCGATATAACGTAACCTCGATATAACGTAACGAAAATAAAAATCGAGTTACGTTATATCGAGGTATTACTGTACTTTATAAAATTTTAACTTTTTTGTCCATAATTCTTCCATTATGAAACATTGTGCAATAAATCACATAAGTTGTCCCCTAAAACATGTCCAAAAATAATATAAATCACAGATGCATTTTCTAGAAAACCTATTTTATTTTTTTTTATTAAAAAAATCTGTTATTACTTTTTACCGTGCACATTTTTTCCAAATAGTCCTAAACAATACCTACAACAACCGCAAAATATATCCAAAAATTAAAAACATCAATTTTGCGGTTTTTAAGAACAATGAACTTAAAATTTTCATTTGAAAATTTCGTTTATATTTTTTTATCGTATTTTAAATACTTTAGTATATAGGTTTTGATCAAACAATAAACAATTCAGCTACGATTCACTCAATCAAAATAAAATATTTCTGGAATGGAGAAATACGAAATATGTTTGAAAAGGGCCTATTTTTTTTTTTTTTTTTTTCTTACTTTTATTTGTTAGGCACTCCGTGCACTTGGCCACTACTATGCCGAGTATCATATATACAGAATCTATTTATAGTTCTTATTGCTATTTCTCTCATACCGAGCAGGTAGATGAGAGTGCTGTCATTGGTCCAATCCATATCCATATCGAAGTCCATTGGTGTGCAGTGGTTCATTTTGCCATGTTTAAGTGTCGTGTGAGGCAACAGCCTACAAAGAGGGTCAGGTTGTCTCAGTCACCATCCGATACTGACGAAGGATGGATGTGTTCTTCCCCAATACACGGTCCTTCGTTCGGCGTCTTCTGGTGGCTGGACGGAGTTTTTGTGTGGGGGGATTGGGAATCGAACCCATGACCTTCCGCTTGCGAATCGAAAGCGTAACCTCGAGGCTACGGGACCCCCCAAGGGCCTATTTTATTCTCTTTATTTGAAAATTTTATATAAATATGAGTATATCTCGAAATTGATGCAACCTACAAAAAAATTACTTAAGTACTTTTCGATTGAAATTTTTCTGTACTTTCAAATAATCACATGAAAAATTATTGTTTTCCTCTATTTCGATTTTTTTTTTCAAAATCTGTAATTTTTAAAAAAAATCATAACTTTTTTGTCCATAATTCTTCCATTTTGAAACATTGTGCAATAAATCACATAAGTTGTCCCATTACACATATCCAAAAAAAAAAAATCGAAACTGCGTTTCTGGAGAAAATTGATTTTAAAAATTTGTTTTTGAAATAAAAAATAATCTGTTACTTTTTTACCGTAATATTTTTCTCCATATAGTGCTAAGCAATACCTACAACTTTGTAGAAGATCTCAAATCGATCGGACAAACCGTTTTCGAGTTACAGGTTTTTAAAGATTTGCTATGCATTTTCCGATACGCATTTCTCAAAAATAAGGCGAGGTTCAAAATGGCATTTTTGGTCATAAAGAATCTGTATGCAAATTTTCAGGCGATTCAAAATATACAAAAATTAAATTTAAAAAAAAAATTCGTCATGTTCGGTGGAATTGCTCTTCTTTTATAAGCATCCAAAAGACGTAAAATCACATGATTTTTTCGGAGTGTGCGTAAATGATACATTTTAGTTGAATTATTGCTAACATTGAATAGAAATATTAATCGAAACAACCCCAAAAGTCAAATCTATCGCAAGAAATCATCTCAAGCGAAAGTACAATTCACTTATCATACCAACCTGGCTAACATAAAGTAATCAAGATCTCCGTCGACCGTAACTACTGCTTGCAGCTAGTTTTAACAAAAATGAATTAATTTAATTCGCGAATTTGCGTTTATTCGCAATTCTGCACATCCTAATTCATGAACCGCATAAAAATCTGTGTCTCCTATCTCAATCTGCGCTATATCTATTAGCGCCATCTAAGTAATCCTACACCACTTGCCTCTGAGCATACAACAACCGGAGAGATGATACCAATCGGAAAGCTTCACTCGACGCAACCAACAATATAAACTTTAAAAAGCGAACCACCCGAAAAAAAAGTAGAGCTACGAAAGCGAAGGCTTAATTATCAAATTCACTATTAAGGTCGACGAACTGTACTCTCCACCTCTTGGCGGTTGGTTTGGTGGTTTGTGCCCCGCTGCATGGTTCCGCCGAGTTGGTCCAACGAACTGTTTCATATCTCTCCATTCGGCAAATATGATGTCTGGTAACTCCAAGGGGCTCTTTTTGCTCTGTCCATCGCACACCAGGTCCTCCTGCCCCCAAAAGCGACCATAATAGGGTGTAGTTAGTTAATCTCGAACGCTGCTGGACCGCACTGTGGGCGATCGGGTGGACAAAATTCATCGGGTGGACAAAAATTGGAAAAGAAGAAGGCTTTGTCTCAGTGGGTAGGTAATGCCAAAAAGAAGAAGAAGAACAAAAACCGCAAGTGCGTTGAAATTGCCTTCGCCTCACGTTTTTAAGAAGGATCAAGAGTTTGAGATCATTGTCTATAATCACGGATTCCACATTTACTTCACATTTTGTGTTCCAATGCCCCTTGCTTCAATAATGAAATTTGTTAAAGTTTCAAGAGCACTGTCAATATCAAGTTTTGTTTGCAAAGAGATGTTAACATCAAGATTACTATCAATGTAAGTTTCATATGTATTCCAGTCGATTCGAAAATAATTGAAAGAGGAGCTGATAGGATTCAGAATCACTTCATGGGTAATTGAAATGTAACAGGGACATGATCAGATTCAAAATCAGCGTCAGTAACAAGTTGGCTACAAAGGTGACTAGAGTCGGTAAGCCCAAATCAATCGTAGAAGGGTTTTTAGAAGAGGAAAAACAAGTAGGGCTATCAGGGTATTGAATTAATAAATATCCTGAAGAGCACTCGTCAAATAAATTCTACCGTTGGAATTACTTTGCGAATTATTCCATGACCGATGTGTGGCATTAAAGTCACCAATGACAAAACATTTTGACTTATTGCGAGTCAAGTTTCGCAAGTCAGTTGGAGTATTTTTTTTTTCAGAGCATTGATAAGCCAAATAGCCAGCTATGAAAGTATATTTGGGTTTGGATCCAGTTTCAAATAAATTTTAGTAAGTAGTAGCTATATGTATGTTATTATCTGTTAACATCAAATGTGTGTCCAAAGCTCATAAAATTGAAATAAGATGGCATTTTTGACTGCCAAACTATATAGATACTACCCATAGTGAACCATGGGCGTGGATTTCTACCTTTCGTTGCGCTGGTCATCGTCTACTCGCCGGAATGACTGTAATCGTTATTATTATCATCATCAACATCTTTCTGCGGTCTCTTAAGTGGCAGCAGCTCTATAGTAGTTGGAGGCTGCTGCTATTTGCCTGATGTGGTCTGGTCGCCCTGGCATTGGGAGTCAACAAAGCGCACACCGGATTACATGGACCCGTCCAATTGTGGATTGAGAGTGGATTTATGCGCAGCCACCGACCGAAGTGGTGCATCATCTTCTCTGTTTCTGTTTCGGTTGCTGATTATTGTAGTGTTTCTAGCAGCTCCATCTGATAAATCACGTAACCACGGTGCTTCATTTGGTGATATTATTGAAAAATCACTTTGAACAGATTAGATAAGAGGGGCCCAGATAGCCGTAGCAGTAAACGCGCAGCTATTCAGCAAGACCAAGCTGAGGGTCGTGGGTTCGAATCCCACCGGCCGAGGATCTTTTCGGGTTGGAAATTTTCTCGACTTCCCAGGGCATAGAGTATCTTCGTACCTGCCACACGATATACACATGCAAAAATGGTCAATTGGCATAGAAAGCTCTCAGTTAATAACTGTGGAAGTGCTCATAATAACACTAAGCTGAGAAGCAGGCTTTGTCCCAGTTGGGACGTAACGCCAGAAAGAAGAAGAAGATTAGATAAGAATTTAACTTTCAAAAATCACATTGAGGGCATTCAAGCCAAATGTAACAAATTTGTAAAATGTCTTTATCCCCTTATTATTAAAAAATCTAAACTTTATCTTAAGAACAAGCTTTTGATATTCAAACAAATTTTCAGGCCAGCCATGATGTATGCTGTACCAATATGGACTAGCTGTTGTAATACTAGGATTCCAAATAAAATTTTGAAATTGATTCTGAAGCTTCCTCCCTGGTATAGTACCTATGAGTTACATAGAATATTCAACGTTGAAACATTGGAACAAATGTCAAATAAAAAAATAATAATATCATGCAAAATCGTTGCAATATTCTATTGCCACGATTAATGCGTTATATATTTTGGTTAAGTTAGGCTAAGTAAATTGAAAGCGATTTGTTCTCTTATAAGCAGGTGAAATCAACTCACCTGTAAAAAATCTGAACTGCTACGGCAAATGAAATGTAATATGTTGTTAACAAAATCTTAATAAAATCTTAAATTTGTTTCACCAAATTACGATGATAGTGTTGTCTAATAACACAGAACACCTAGATATAAAAAATTAATGTAATGTTTGGAATTATACTAAAAAGAAATTTAAAAACAAACTGACGTTTGGGGTTTTTTTTAATCAAAATAACGGTAAATGAAGCACCGTTTGAAATGGTGAATCGAAACGGAGAGTACCTGAAGTTTTCTTTCGCCGAGATGTAATCTTGAAAAAGGAGTTCCCCCAAGTTAATCCATCAAATCATGCGAATCATCATCGCCTCCGCTGGCTGACACGCCCTGGAGGACTGTATTAGCAAGCTAGCTTCTTTCTGACAGAGTAGTGTGGTCCAACCAACCAGCTGCTAAAGCAATTTATGTATTGCGATTGCCAGCCAGCCAGGCCGACATCTATTGCAATAAATTGCGAATTTATCACAACCTAGACCTCGCACAACACGATCATGGAAGCGGCTCGGCCATCCCCAGGGAGGAAAACAGAGAGATGCCGTTTGCTATTCATTTGGCTGTCATCCAGTTTAATGCCCTGAGCAGCTGAGCTGGTTGTAAAGCCTCTTCCACCGATTGCGGCTTTTGCATTCAATTCGCGAGGCATGGCGGTGGAATACTGAAAGGATGGTGGCCGATGGAGTGCTCGAGCGGTCAATGATCGCAAGTTGCTGCGGCTCTCGTGTTCGATGACACACACAGAGCCGGAGAAAAAGGAACCTCTTTTGCATCATAACTACGTTTTTTCTTAATTCAAGAGCAGGGCTGGCAGCGACTAAGTGTCTGAAACACAGGAACATTAGAGACGTCATGCTTGACGAAGAGACTGAAGAAGAATCAAATTAAGACCAGGTCCTATATTTTCATTCAGAATATCTTCAAAAATTTAAACAGGAACAGGAATTTCAGTTAATTCAAGGATTTTCTTCGAGATTGTTGTTTAGCACTTCTTCAAGAATTCAAGCAATTTCGCTGGAATGGATTCCTGCTGGAATTTCTTCAGGAATTTTAACAAAATTCTTCTATGGATTTCATCGGCAATTCAGTGATTTAACTTGGAACTCCTGTAAGGATTCTTTATGAAACTCCTTCCGATAGTTCACCTGGAATTCCTCACGGGATTTCATCAGGAGCTCCTCTAAGGGATCCTTCAGAGATTTTCATCAAAATTTCCTCCAGGGATTCCATCAGTAGTTCCTCTGGGGATCTGGAGATATTCTAAAGATTTAAACACGAGTTCAGCTAGGAATTCCATCAGGAGTACTTCTTAAGATTTTATAATGAACTAGCTTACCTGACGTGGCTAGCCACGTTCTAACAAAATTTTAAAGCGAATAGCTACGTATAATCTTTTCAAATGATATGATACTGATGACCGCAAAATTGCCTAACTTTATGCTCTGGCTGTACTCCATCGAGCACGTGGCCTCAATACTGTTGTAGTGTTCTTATCTGAAATAACTATAGCCTTATATGCTGTTGTAATGTTTCTTATGTTGTGAAATATTTCAAAAGTTCCAGAAGATTCTATGAATTAGAGAGTAGAATCTTATCAAACATTTTAGCATAGTTTCCAGAATAGCTGCTGCAGTGTACTATGATTCATTGTCATTTTCCAAAATCGCAGTTGTGGTGAAAAGACCATCGATTCAGGGAAAAATCGAGCCATAGAACAGGAATGTTTTGGAGAGCTGTTTTAAGGGATCATCATAGTAAGCATACAATTTTGTTTTATATATGCATCTATGAGTCGATATCGAGTCATTGAACATCATGGAGATTTCGCTGTAAATTAATAAAATCGAATATATGGTGCATATTCATCTCATTCATGTTTATCTAGTTTTTAAATATGTCAAACTCGTTTTTGAACCTGAGTTGGAACTGAAGAAACTCGTTTCACATTTTCAACTCCAATCCGATTCAAGTTCGACCGAATTACAATTTGCTTGAAGTTGATTTGTTCACATTTAAGTCACCAACCAAATTCCTATACAGACGACAATGATGAAGGGTTCGAGAATATTCCATGAATTGGAACGAACAAAGTTCCAGAGAACTCCAGAATATTCTGTCACAGAGCATTTGTAGTGCTGCACAATTTGCAATTGTAATGTTCTTATATTAAAATTGACCGTTGTAGTGCTCTTAAATTACTGTTGTAGTGTTCAACGAAACTTTTCGATGAAACACTTCAAAGCGTTACTGACAGACAGACAACGCTGGGATTTTATATATATGATAATTCTACGAAGGATTCCATTAGAAGTTCATTCAGGGTTTCTATCAGGATTTCCTCAAGGGATTCCACTGAGTTTCTTTAGGAATTCCATCAAGAGTTCATCTGGGGATTTCATCAGAAGTTCTTCTAGGGATTCCATAAAAAGTTCCTTCGGAGATTCCACCTGGAAGTCCTTCAGGGGTTCTATCAGGAAATCCTCTAGAGATTCCAACAGTATATCTTCTGGGGATTACATAAGAAGTTCTTCCAACGATTTCCATCAGGAGTTCCTTTAAGAATATCTTGGAGGATTCCTCATAGGATTCCGTTAGGAGTTCCTCTAGGGATTCTACCAGGAGTACCTTTAGGGATTCCATCAGAGTTCTTCTTGGGATTTTATCGGGAGTTCCGCGAAGAATTTCATTAGGATTTCTTCTAGGATACCATAAGGAGTTTTTCTAGGGATTCTATCAGGAGTTCCATCAGGAATTCCTCCAGGGATTTCAGTAACTCTTGATGAAACAAGAATCGAAGAATTGCTGGAAACTGGTGTGAAGTAGCGTTGAGCGAATTTGAATTGATGTTCCAAAAATCGATGTTTTCATTCCGATTAATCAATTTCTTGAATCAATGTTTTTGAGCACCTAAAATCGAGTGAATCGATTCTCTATATTCGATTTTTCGATTCGCTTTTATTAAATCGATAAAGATTTCTTAAGAAATCCAAATTGAAAACATTAGTGAACTACAGTTAGCATGATTTTCTTTGAAATTACAAAAAAAAAATCTATTTTAAAGAAGGATAAATCATCATTGATATACAGATTATAATTTCTTTAGTGTTAGTTAAAGAAACGTCAGTGCTGAAAGAAGAGCATCCGTAAAGCTATTAGTCATTATAATGGTAACAGCTGCCAGTAGAGGTTTTCGCATTGCGTTTGTAGTCAGCTTTTGACAGTAACTAAAACAGTTTACGACTTATTCGCCTTTCAGCAGGATCGGTTTGCTTCGATCCCTCGAATCGTACTGAACAAACTATTTCATGATTCTAGCAACCACATGTTTTAGCTTTTTCTTTTTACAACGGAGAATCAGTGAGCTTCTACGAGTCGTTGAGCTTACAACTTTATGCAAGCAACGGGGCAGAATTCAGTTCACATGTTGCATCCGTAATCTTGGAGAATAATGACATCTCACCTAAGTTAATCCTTGTGCTAAAAATAATATGTTTTGAATAAGACGTTTTATGATATCTTGATTCCAAGAACTATGAAAGATGCTTTTCTCACGAAAGAACAACCTATGATCAAAAGAAGGGAAAATCTCTTAATATAATATAAGTAAGTGTAATGCAAATAATCGTTATATCAGAATAACTACAAAGAACTGACCATGATTTAAAGAAAAAATAAAGTCCCAATTAAAATATAGACTATATTATTGCCAATAGCAATGAAACCGGTATGACTCGAAAGAATAGCCTATGTTCATATAAAGGAAAAATTTCTGGTGAAATCGTTACAAACACTTTGAACACTAGCCCACCGTTGGTAACCCAGAGACAAACGTGAAACTTTGATTTTTTTTTGTTCGGCCAAATGACCCGTTCGGCCAGATGGCATTCGGCTAAATGTCGTTCGGCCAAATGGCGGGACACCTTCGAGAAACACCGATGTTTTGAACAAATTTGCTCAACGCTAGTGTGAAACCTACATGATTCAATCAAATTTTGAATATTCCATGGGATTTTATAAGAAAATTCATACGAAATGTTTGGAAGAACTGCAGGAGCAATCTTTGAATGAAATTCTGGATAAATTACTAGAAAAATTTAAAGGAATTTTATGATGAATTCAGGTCGAATTTCTTGAAGAATTCCTTGAAACGTTCTCAATAAATTTACTCGAATAACCCCACGAGGATTGTTTGAAGTAAATCCTGAGATTATCCAAAGGTGAATCGTTAAAGGAATCGACATAAGAATGAATACTTGTAGGGATTTTTGAAAAAAAAAAAGAAAATCCATATACGATTTTTTTTTTTAAACTCTGGAATAAAAAGTTGTGAATGTTCTTGGAAGAAACTTAGTAGAATCATCTAGAGCAATAACTTTAGAAATCGGTTGAAAGATTATTTCCACAAATCTGAAAGAAATTCTAGAATAGCTTTTGGAAAATTTTCAAGGTAATCCCCCAGGAAATTACTCGAGGAAGTAGCGTCGGAGTGCTGTATTAATTCCTGTAGCAAATTCAAGAAAAAAATCCTCTAAGCATCCTCCGAAAAATCGCTGGATGAATTGGTAGAGGATATCTAGAAAACATTCTGGAAAGATCCCAGTAGCACGGCTGGTAGCGGTCAGGCAGCAAAATAATAGTGACTTTAGTGACTGGAACTATCAAAATAGTGACCAAAAAGTGACCTCATAACTACAAATACTAGTCCGAAATATATGTTCAGAAACGAGAACAAATCAGGAATAATTACAAACTTTCAAACTATGTAAAAATAAAATTATATTAATATGTATAATTAAGAGTATTTCTTAACACCTTGCGACTTGCAAATTTCAAAACCTGAACAATCGTTCATGTTAAAAATCTGATCGATTGGATGCATGCTGATTATGATCAGACGATCAAATTTTCAGTTCAAAGCGCAATATGGTTCTCTAGACTAGCGCTTTTGAAAAATTCTAGGTGTTTTGTAAATCTGGTACAGGGCGATTAAAAGGTAGGCAATAAGAATTTATGTTAAATTTAACCTTTCTTCCCTAATTTATTTTCGACGAAATCAAGAGAATTCAAACAGGTGATTATTGTGCCATAGTAATTAGAGAATGAGGGTAGTACAATAATCTAGATTAGATATCATTCAGTACCCAAAGTATTCAAAACAATCATATTACTGAAGACTAACTACACTTTACACCATAAGTACACCACACAAGTTTCAGGCTTCTGTCTCGAAAAAGTTTGGTGAGATTCCTTTAAGGGAAGATAAAAGATTCCCTCTGGATATTAGCCATTGATTACTTCAGAAATCGCAAATGAAATTCACTAGGCAGGTATGTCAGAAATTCGTCCGGGTTTTCTATCAAAACCCATCCAAACACCTTTGCCAGAAATATCAGCCAAAATTAATATTTCAAAACTTTACCAGATTTTTTATTACAAATTTGTCCCGAAATTCGACAAATAAATCTTAGACAATTGAAATGTCTGAGTAATATTCGCCTGAGTTCCTCCTAAAAATTTGGCGAATAATTTCTTCCTTTCTTAGATAAAAAAAATTGTATTGGAATGCCAAAAACTAGTAAAACATCACTGTCCTGCAATTCGAGCTTACGAAACTGATCCAACCATCTTTGCATTATCATCAAATCAGTGTGACAATTTTTCTGAAAGTAACTTTGATGATTTTTTTTAGTGACTTTTAGTGACCATGTCGCTAAATCACTAAAAAGTGACTCACTACCAGCACTGCAGTAGGAGTCCCTGGCAGTATTCCAGATGAAATCTCTAGTAATTGCCAAGATGATTCTTGAAGCATTTCCTCGAGGACTCTAAGAAGAAAAATCTATTGAATAACGTTATAGTTTCTTAATTGTATTCTGAAGCTTGCATCAGCAGGTGAATTCCGGTGCACATTTTCTTCGAAGAGAAGAAATTTTCTTCCATAATCCACCAGCAAGAAAATTTTCTTTTCTTCGAAGAAAATACGCGCCGGAATTCGCCTACAGGACTCATAAAAGACTATAAAAGAAATTTAAAATATTCTATAATAGTTATACGACAAGGCATCCCTTAATAGTTGGTAAGAAGCATCATAAAGAGTATGAATATGTCAGTCGCATGGAGCATTGTTCCTCATTTTTCACGAGGCGAATATAAAAAGGCAGATATTTTAAACCTCTGATTTCAGTCGGAAAATCGTATAAATTCAAAATACATAAATTTTGAAAAAAACACACACACAAACTTGAGACAGAATTTCTGGCAAATTTTCTGTTTCTCATTTCCTGGCTAAAATCCTTGGAAGTTTTTTTTTTCAAATACATAGTTACAAAAAAAATGCTTGGGGCATAATGGAATAATTTTTGAGAAAATTTCGGTGATGTTTATGACGGATTTCTTTGAAAATTTCTAGATGAATTTAAAAAGATTCTGGTGGGATTCCTGACAGATTGAAAAACAAGTTTGAGAAATTTGAAGCATAATTCCTGTAAAACACATCTCTTTCTTTTTCCATGATAGCTCCAGGACGCCAGTAGTAGTAGAGGTCCCAGTAGGAATCCCTGAAAGTATTCCGAATAAAATCTCCTGATAATTCTTGATCGCTTTTCTGGATGATTCTCGAAGCTTGTTTTCGATGAATCTAAGAAGAAATTTCTGTAGAACCTATTGAATATTTGCGATATAATCTGTGAAGGTTTCTCTGAAGCCTAGTGAATTTCACATCAGAGTTTAGGATGATTAAAATAGACACTTTAGAGATCTTCCATTAATAATAGACACTTTTCAGAGACTAGCATTAACATATATACTAAGTCTCTAAAAAGACACCTGCTATAAGCCTTGGCAATTCCTCAGAAATCCCGGAAATTCTTCAAAATGTTTATTTAGGACATCCTCTGGAATCCAACCAGTAATTTCTTAGAGAATATTTCCAAAAACTAGTACAGAGATTCCGCTGAGTATTTATTAGGTTTTTGTCTAAACTTTTCGTTTTGTTTTTTTTTTTAAAGATTTCAACCAAAAATTCCTCTAAGAATATTTTCAGAAATTGTTCAACAGATTCTCCCTTTTTTCTCTTCTTTTCCAAAGAAGTCTTCAATGAATGTTTCCAGGAATTTCACTCGGGGAATTTCCAACGATTTTTCCAGAAATTTTTCGAAGTCCCGGATCTGGTCCGGATGGATTTCCTTAAGGAAATCCCAAACCTAATGCAACCAAAGATGAAACTCCTGATGAAGTATATGACAAAATATTACAGCAGAGAACTCCTGTTAGGATCTTTAGAAAGAAAGGTTACTATAATAATTAACGTAATAATTATCTAACAAAACCTGACGGATTTTCTGGGCGAATCCTTGCAAAACTTTGAATGGAATCCTTGAAGAACTCTATGCAAAAAGAGTCAGAGGAATCACAAGAATAACAGTTGTACCATTTTCTGTTATGAACTATGACCTTTAAGAACCCATGAACACTTAACTTGAGAAATTATTCGGGTATTCTGAGACTACAGAAGTAATTCCAGAATGAAATGGTAGTGAAATCTTCGAAGCATCTCTGGAAAAACTTCTCTAGGAAACACCGGTGTAATGTGTTCAGGGATTCATGGAGGAGTTCTTTGTAGGTTTCGTGGAAAAATCGTTGTCAGAAGAATTGTTGAAAAGTGTTGTCCGAACTCTTCGAAAAATTCTCGTATGATTTCATATTCTAGAAAATCGAAATCCCTTTTTTTCGGACCAATCCATGTGGAAATTACCACTACCAGACCTACTAATGCTGTAGGATTACAAGGAGCAAATTCTGGAAGGATTCATCTAAGCATAACTTAGGTAGTCAGTAGTGGAATTGCAGGACTAATTCCTGGAAAAAAAAATCTGGAATACTTTCGAGGAGCCTCTGAATATATTCCTGAACAAACCTCTGTAGAATCCCTGAATCTTTTCATGGAGAAATCTGTAATGAAATCAGAGGCGACATAACCTCACTTTTTACTTGCTCAATCAAACGAAAAATTTAGATTTTGTCATATTTCGAACACGAAGCATACAGTAAATGATTGGATTTAGATTTTCTAGCTATTATCTACTTGTTAAATTTAAATTGCTGAAACACTAAATGAAGTTTATTAGTTAGATTTGAGGTTGGGTAGACGCTACTGAAATTTTTGTTTGAAGAAAGTAGGTATGGAACACCTTATAGGAATCTCTGGAGCCTCAAGAATTTACTCAAGTGCTCACTTAAAAATGAGCTTTTTAGGGCCGATTTCTTCACCCCTGCTTAGGCCTTAAACCTAATTTAATCATATGGGTAAACGTGGTTTACGGCATAAGCGAAGGTGAAGAAATCAACCCTTAGAGAATTACATTAAGTCTCTGAAAAAAGACCTGCCACCAGCCCTGCGAAAGGGATTCATAAGGGACCTCTGCATCGGTGCTAGTGAGCGGATGGCTTTCGCCGCAATGGTGTGGCTATTTTATAAGCTCAACCAGAGGCGAGGCGCAACAATCGAGCGAAATTAATGACTTGTGAATGTTACCACCGAGTCGGACGGAGGAGAGGAAAATTTTCCGCGTTTTCTTACGGATGATGCTTCACTGGCGTGGGGGAGCCAGTCTTTTGTTCATTTGTGCAGATGTCATTATGCAACTCCTCGAAGAAGCGTAGAGCATCATCATCGTCGGATTGAATTTCATGCTTACTGGAGTAAGGCTGCGTTGCCAGTGAGGTTGCGTAGGTTGCGTATGTACGACTGAACTGCATCATGGATTGTCAATTTATACGGCGTCATAGGTCATTGCACTTTAGCAGTTCGTTAAGTAGGGGACAAAAATGAGGCTTGGCCTTCAGAGGCCTAAGGTGTAAGAAATGTTGGATGCAGGACAAACTTTTTGAAATTTTTGGATGATTTTACGTTTATATAATCTTTGAGCTTTTTTATACCTACGGATTCCAGATGAACTTGATACATACCTGTAAAAATAGAGAAAAAAATATATTAGCATTCTCATTTAAATTTACATTAGATACACGTTCAACTCAAAAGCAGTCTTCGGCAAAGCTGTAGACAACGAACATATCTAAACGTATCAGCACAACACCAAACTACAAACGATCCGTGATCGATTGAATGAATCACTTAGATTTTCCTTAGTTACAAAGATATCTTTAAGAATCATAGAATCCTACATCAGCTATGAATGCGTTCTAAATAAGCCTTATCTTTGATTATACGAAATAATGACTTCATATAACAATTCAAGGGATTGTTCCATCAGTCAGTCTTCAGCTTTAATCGCTTCATTTTACGAAACTACAAACAAATGAAACACATAGCACAGCTCTAGAGAACCAAATCCAGCTGACCGAGATGAGCACAATCAGCATCGAAACCAGTGTAACAGGATTTCGAAAAACAAACGGATCGATGTAAAGCTTGTA
Source organism: Aedes aegypti (assembly GCF_002204515.2). NCBI lineage: Eukaryota > Metazoa > Arthropoda > Insecta > Diptera > Culicidae > Aedes > Aedes aegypti. The sequence continues at coordinate 221,651,515 of NC_035109.1, read as the reverse complement.
AACGTTCATGTTTACCTTCAAGTATCAGCTCGCAAGACCAGCGAGACAGAAAGACAGAGAAGATTTGTCAACTATTTGATGACTATTGCGTATTACCTACATTATCGTCGATTCGGAAGATTGTTGTTTGTCTTAGCTGCGATAATGTAAATAACTCTAGGAATAAACAAAGCAAAACTGTAAATGGGTCGTATTGGGATGCCAAAAAGCTGAGTTCAATTCAATAGGAATTTATAATCAATTGTTGTTCTGTTTGCTGTTACGGCAATGATTCATATTCTCTTACGTATAAAACCATCCGACTAGTCATAATCGAATGATGCTTTCGAAATTTTTGATAAACATCCTCCCATTGGGCTTGATTGCGCATGATTCGACCACCACCCAAACGTGGGAGTCCGGTAATATTCCACGCATACCGAAGGTATACGTTACCTTCGTCGTTTCGTTCCACGCCAATCGTCTCACTCATCCGTAGGTCGAGCATTTCGCCCTTCGTTCTATAACTGGCTTGACACAGTGTTTGGCAGGTCAAGCGTTATCGAAGCGCTGTGACTGATTCGGCGCAAATACTGGTTTTAGATTCCAGTAGTAGTTGAATAGACAAGAATCTAGATATTCGAGGATTAGATTAAGATTTGACATTATGAAGGATGATCGATCTATGAAACTGCAAATATGAGGAAGGACCAACTTGTTCCAAACAAGTCCTGTTGAGCAGTAGCAGTGAATCAAGTAACACATACATTTTCTTATTCAGTTGAACCTTTAGAAAAACTTGAAAAAATCTACATGATTATTCCAAAAAATGCTCAAAGAATCCCACCAAATATTTCATCAAGATAGTCATTGGATGTCTTTGTAAATATCATCAAGTGCTTTTCAAAGTTCTACCAGAAATTAGCAGGTTCAGCGACAGATTCTCAAATATATGAACTTCAGAGATCATATGACAAAAAATGAGTAACAAGGATTCTTCAAAGGATCTAATCAGAGATGTATTATTATTATTTATCTTTATTTGAGTTGCTTTTCGCCCTTGGCGAGTTCGCCACTTAATATCAGAGATGTATCTAGGAGCACTTCAAATATTTTTTTGGAATTATTATGTGGGCTTCGTGGCCGTGCGGTTAGTGTCGTCAGGCAGTTAGGGGCTGTCCATTAATTACGTAAGGATTTATGGGGAGAGGGGGGGGTCTGAGATTTCTTACGCGCCATACAATTTATTTTTAATTTTCATACAAAAAATCTTACCATGGGGGGAGGGGGGTTGAAAAACCTCGAAAATTGTCTTACGTAATTAATGGACCGCCCCTTAATCGTATCGTGTCATGGGGTGTGGGTTCAATTCCCGCTGCAGTGCAGCCATTGAATCTGTTCATCAGGAATGTGTCTCGGTTGTGCCACTGGAGCATGCTTGTCCGTTGTATAGTGTTAAGTTACAGTCTGTCCAGATAAATGGCTGAAGACGGTGTCCGTGCCTTCAAACTTCATCAGAAAATAATTCAGTATTCTGTCGGAACCTTCAGAATTTCTTTTAGGTAATACACCTTGGATTTCTTCAGGAATTCAACCAGCGATTTTTTTTTTTTCTAAGGATAACTACTTAAATGAATGCAAAGATTTTAACAAGTTCTATCAATAATTTGTTCAGAAATTTCTAAAGAATTTTGTCGAGCAAAAAAAAAAATTCGAGTAATTCATGCAATGTTCCCAAAAGATTAAAAGCATTTTTTCTAAGGTATTCTATAAAATACCTCAGAAATTCTTCTAGGAATTGCTTGAAGTAGAAATCCCCCAAAGGTTCGCAAAAATATCCTCAGGAAACCGTTTTTTTTAAAGATTACTCCAATGATTCTTATGCAAATTCATCCAGCAATTCTTTAACAGATTTCGAAAGATTTTCATTCTGGTTTTCATCCCATGATGAAGAAGCCTTTCATTCTTGCAACAAGTCTTAGATAATTAGACAAAATACCAAACAATGTAATGAAATAAATCTTGCTCTATTTTGTGGAGGAATAAATGAAAAACCTAGGGCGGAATCCTAGGAGAAAATTGTGTAGGAATAATGAGAGCCTTCATTAGAATAATTGCTGTAGAATTTTCTGATGGAAACCCTATACGAGCTTCTTGACAGATCCATGGCAAATTGATGCGAAATTACTCAAGAAATTTTCGAAAAATTCTGCGCAGTAATTCCTGGATTCTATGTGATGACAATTCCTAGAAAAATCTATGGAGAAACTACATAAGTTATCCTTAGACGAGTTTATTGAGAGTTCGTAAAATTTCTTTAAGAATCAATGGGAGATCTCCTGTAGAAATCCATGAAATCGGAACTTCAGAAATGTGTATAACATCCTGGAAGTTTTTTGAAAATTTTCCAGGACCAATCCCTGGGTAAATTTCTGAAGCAATTCTTTTTTATATGATTGAAAAAAGCCTGGAACAGTTGCTGGAAAAATCGGACTAGCATACTAGCAGACTGCAATGTTTTTTAGTGGTTTTCTTATACAAATGTCTGCACAGGAATCTTTGGAAGGTCTCCGGGAATAACAAGTGCAGAAATTGATGGAAAAATTACAGGAGGACATCATTGGAGGGAGAAATCGTTGTCAAAATCTCTGGATGTATCTCCTGAAGCAATCCCTGAAAGAAATTCTGAAGAAATTCCTCTGAACATCTCTTGATAACTCAATCCATGCATTTCTGCAAACATCCTGAGAGAATTTCTTTAGGAATCCTAAATTAATTTGTGAAGGGATCTATGGAAGAACCTATGAAAGATTTTGATTTTCTTTATTATCGACGCTTTCAGTCTTAGGCGGATACACCTCTTTACCTATGGAAGAAGCATATGCAATTTTCTTGAAGCTCTTTCTCGTGGAATCTGTGTGAGGATTCCTGAGAAATCTGTAAAAAATGTCACGTGACGTAACAGTCTTTGTAGCCATTAAGCTTAATACCTGGATTCGAATCAAGGAATTTTCACAGAAGTTTCATGTTGTCACTCAAAAAGGTTTCTTGGAATTTCTAAGGAGTTTTTTAAGCTTTTCTCTATGAATTTGCGCAATATTTTTTTCTTATATCATCTAACGTTACTGAAATTATCAAAATTAAAATTCTTCAGTATTTTTTCCTAGGTATCGTTTGTACTTGAAATTACGGAATTCATCCAATTATACTAGCAGTTTTTTACATATAATTTTTTAAGAACTGCAGAGACATTTCTTTAAAATGATAACAGTGCATTTCCCAGTGATTCTTCTAAGAATTTCGTTGATCTTTTCTCATTCTGTCTTGTTTTAGAGAACTTTAACCCGGACGGGGCCTTCCTTAGCCGAGTGGTTAGAGTCCGCGGCTACAAAGCAAAGCCATGACTGAGGTCAATAAATGGCGGAATATATTATACAAATTTAACTCAATGCTGAACAAAACGACAATTCGGTTACATGTCGAAGTGTTGCAAATTTGACCCCTGTTGCAAGTTGCCCCGTTTGACGGTATTTCATAATTAGTAACACGAATCTTAGCAAAGATTCCACCATAAACTTCTCCATCAATTTTCCAATGAATCCCTCAAGTAATTATCCTAAAGATGGTTTCAGAATTGGTTCTAGAATTCTTACATTTTTTCTTGAGATCTAAATATTTATTCCGACTTGCGTTCAAGGGCGTAACTTCAATGATCATTATCTTTTTAGGTTAGGTTTCAACTGTTATTTTTCTTTCAATACGAAATACTCATCTTCCTTTGTCATTCTGTATCGCAAAATGCCGAAAATAATCCAAAATTCGCATACTAATCCAACGAGAAAGTCGATGAAGAGAAATAGATCATTGTAGATATGCGTGTATGATACTACACGCAAGAAATTATTCTATAAATTTTAAGGTGAATTTCCTCGGAGATTCCAAATGAGATGCATTCGAGGATTTTTCGCAAAAATATTCCTGAGGTAAATAAATTTTCTCCAGCTATTCTTACAGGAACATCTCCAAATTATAGTCCAGGTATCCTTCTCAGAATATCTCATGAAAATTTAACATCATTACAAGAGATTCTTAAGATTCTTTAGAACAAAGTTTTTTCTATGGTAGTTCTTTAGATTTTTAATCTAGGATTCATTTGAAATATAATTCTGAAATTACTTGAATAATGACAACAAGATCCATCAAAGAATCTGTACAAATTCTTCAAGTACATGGAGCCGGATACTACTCTTGACACTTAACAGGGATTTTTTAAGCTACTGAGCTCATATTTGCCCACAATATGCGTCGTGTTGAAGACCTCTTATTTGCAATGTTTCAGGCAATTCAGCTGAGAAAACACCCCCATGCCACAGCGAATTATGGAAGTTGCCAAGTAGCTAATTACCCTAACTCTCTAAATTCTTTAACCCGTATCCGCCCAGCAAATAGAAAAAAATGTTCAAACTGTTGCAATTTCGACAATCCTTGACGGATTTCCTTCGTTTTAGTTACAACTCAGACATTGACATGGGAAATCATTCGAAGTATATTGTCCACTTAGATGATGAGTCCAGCGACTTAGTTGTGAACCAAGTTTTTTACAAAATGGGAATATTATGACCTTAGGGAATATTGTCATTTATTCTTCTATTTCTAGGTGGCGAATATCCTTAAAATGATCTTGTTGGATCAAGTCCGAGCTGCTTTTTCAAATAACAAAATTTGACAGTTTAGAAGAAAACTAAAATTGGTCTATTTTTGGCCGGTTCTACGGAAGTCCCATAAATAACCGAAAAAATACCCAAAGCCAAAGCTGGTCCCATTGTCTAGTTTAGTTTCCACATGACGTTCGTAGCCGACACTATAAAAACAAATTGAAATGGAGTCAGATTTATATCAGTTAGGGTAGGTGTACCAGTTATGGACCTAATGGTTCCCCATTACGCCATACGAGATAACTTGATTGTTTTCACATTTCAAAAGTTTTTGTGTGCTGTAGTAGTGATATTAAAGATGTATCTTGATTTTTAAACTTAAAAAAATGTAATATGTAAAATATATAAAAATTTCACATATGGCCATAACCGGTACACTTGCCCTAGCTGGGTTAAAGTCGATTGGCAAGGAAGTATGGGCCATTTTTATGAGGAAGTTTATGAGAATTTATTAAGAAACTTCTTAAGAAGTTCTTAGCATAATACCAGTAAGAATGCTAAGAAAAAGTTATAGGTTAAACCTCTAGTGAAATCGTTGAGAATTGAATTCCTGCAGAAATCATTGACAATTGGAAATGCTGAGAATAGCTCCTTGGAGAAATCAAGAAGCAATGATTGAAAATAAAATAATTTGGAATTCGGCTTCTCTGCACGTATGGTTGTGCAGTGATATACCTAGTAGTTGTGCTATCGATAAACTACTTTCTCAAAAGCCATATTGGAAGATTGAGCTAAAGTTTTGAATATACAATCAATTCTGCCTTACTCGATATTTCAAGGCCCATCAAGTTAGAGAGGTATCAAGATAGAGAGCACATGTTTGTTGAATATTCAATATTTACAATCATCAGGCAACTCTCTATAACTCAAAATAATAAAAAAAAAACATTAAATTATTGAGACATCGAATTTAAGAACACAATCAGTGCAGCTTTGGTTCAATGGGCTATCAAGGTAGCCATGCATACGAAACACAACGATGTAGAGAATATCGAGTAAGTTACTTTGAAAAGACGCGCATTTCTTAAAGTCCAAACGCACAATCTATATAAATAAAAATGGAATGGTGTTTGTATGTCACGCAATGACTTACGAACGGGTCAACGGATTTGAATGATTTATTCTCCGTTTTGTTCGTCAAGGGTTCCGACGTGTTTGTGTGTATAGAAAGCCCCGGATATTCACCGGGAAAGTCGGAAAAAACGAGAGTGAACCGAACTGTCATTTTGTATGGGACGATCCTTAGCGATTTTCAACAGCCTACTTGATGGCAAGACGAAGTTTGCCGGGACCACTAGTATCGAATAAGGAAGAATTGACTTTGGAAGGTCAGCAACTACAAAGCAAAGCCATGCTGAAGGTGTCTGGGTTCGATTCCCAGTAGGTCTAGGATTTTTTCGTAGAATAAATTTCATTATCATTGACTTCCCTGGGCAAAAAGTATCATTGTACCTGCCCCACGATATACGAATGCAAAAATGTCAATTTATGCAAAGAAAGCTTTCAGTTAAGGGGGCAGGATCCGTCATTGAATTCGAAATTTTCGAAAGCAGTTTTATCGTTCAAAATTAGGAAAATTTACAGGAAAATGCGTTCACTGTATTCTATTCTCTAACCGAAACACAGTGAACACATTTTTATTGAATAATTTTTAGTTCCGAACGAAAAAACTGCTTTTGAAGTTTCGATTATGACGGAGCGTTGAACGTTAATAACTGTGGACCTGTTCATAAGAACACCAAGCTGAGAAGTAGCCTCAATGTGACAATGGACACATAATGCCAAGAAGAAGAAGACTCTAGTCATTTGATTACATTTACCCCACCCCTAATTCCCTTGCGATTTCCCTGCAAAAAAAATCAAATCAAGTTACCAAAGTTCCAGCCGAGTAACAGCATCGACTAAAAAACAACAGTGCCTCCTTTGATGTTCGCTTTTGCCCATCTCGATGGTGTAAGTTCATCGTGTAAAAGCATTGAAACAGGCGGCAGAATATGGGCGAGTCTCAACTCAGCAGCAGCAGACGGAATGTCATCGTCCTATGTATTGGTGTGTCTGGATCACAGTCAGTCAACCCTCTGATGATTGAGATGACGATGATTATGTCTACGCGTGTGCGATGGGTGAAAGGAAAGTGGAACGCGGCGGGGATGTTCCGTTAAAAGGATCCGTCTCTGTGTATGTGTGCCATATAGCGGGAGGACGATGACGACGACTGGCAAACGGTGGATTTTGGAATCCTACATTGTTCACGAACACCAGAAGAGTGGGTGCGTGACGACCAGGAGCAGAGTGCACCAATACGGATGTGTGTTACAGCAGCACGCACAGAGGACATGCTTCGAAAATGGTATAATGAAGATGATAGTAGATAGGGCGCACTCTGATATGGGCAACGAGATCGAAGCAAGAGTGCGAGACTTCTAATTGGAAGACAAAGAACAATGGTTGCCAGTAAGAATTTTCTGTTGCTTTTGAATCTCAACTAATAATATTCCCACATAAACCTAAAGCTCTTTATTTTCACGATGAGAGGTATTCCAATAAATTTGTCAGATGAAGTTAAGTATCTAGGGCTCATGCTAGATAAGAATTTAACTTTCAAAAATCACACTTATGGCATTAAAGCCAAATGTAACCAATATATAAAATGTCTGTATCCACTTAAAAAAAACTTAAAATCGAAACTTTGTCTTAAGAACATGCTTTTGATCTTCAAACAAATTTTCAGGACAGACATACAACATGCTGTATCAATATGGACTAGCTGTTGTAATACTAGGAAGAGAGCACTGCAGAGGATTCAAAATAAAGTTTTGAAAATGATTCTGAAGCTCCCTCCCTAGTATAGTACCAGTTACATAGATAATCCAATGTTGAAACATTGGAACAAATGACGAATAAAAATATTAATAATTTTAGACAAAAATGATTTTACACGTTATTCAATAACGTCATGACAAAGAGAAGACCCTCCTCTACCTCTCATTGGCGATAGTTTTTTATCTTTGTCCATTCATTTATTTAAAATCAACGAGCTACACACTCGGTTACCAATGTATTTTAGAGCAAGATCAAGTTATGCGAGTATTCGTGGATTTTTTTTTCTGATTCGTAAAAAGATTTTCGACCTTTTGTCTTTCAATCTTCTGTCCTTTGGACGTTTTGTCTCTCGACTTTTTGATTCCTTAGATATTGATGAAACAGAATTTAAACAGAGAGAGACTCTCAATGTTAGATAGATCGTAAAGTAAAGTTTAGCAAGAAATGATACCATTAACAGATTGCTCTATCATTTCGATTTATAGAGCAAGTAACTGTTCTAGTCTATTCCTCATAATAGGAAGGTTTGAGACGGACAGAATTTATACATAATTTTTTAAGGAATTCTCAAGGGATATGCCAGAAATTTCTGGTGAAATACCTGAAAAATCCGGAAGGTACTTTTAAAAAGAAGTTTAGAATTAATCTTTGATGAAACTTCTGCTCTTATGGAAGGCATGAAGATAATTATTAAAATAATAACAAAACGAATCCTTCGTTAATATTCTGAAGTATTTTATGTTTTTCAATAGGACGGAAACACTAGAAAATATTTTGAAGGATCGGAGGAATAACTCGAATAACTAAAAATCGAATGTTAAATCGATGTTTTTTAAACACTGGAATAAATGTTAGTGGATTTGCTTGGAAGATTTCTCGTAGATGTCTTTTGTAGATATCCTAGCGTAACAGCCGGAGATATTAATGATAAAGTTAGTGGAGAAAATCTTTGGGGATAATCTTGGAATAGTTCCTGGGATTTTTTTTTGTGTATTTTCCGAATATTGCTGTAGGCAGTAGTTTGCACTCTCTGGAGAAATTTCTTTAAAAATCTTTTGAAGGTTCGCAGTAGAAATTTCTAAACGAATCATTGCTGGGAGAATTGGTGAAAAAATCTCTAGAAGAATTTCTAGAGTGATATTTGGAAGGATTCTTGAAAATATCCCAGAAGAAATCATTAGATAAATCACCAGAATAATTCCTTAATCTTTGCCACGAAAAATCTGAGAAGAAATTCAAGAAAAATCTTTGGTATAGCGGCGTAAAAGTTTTTGAAAGTTTCTTTGGAGCTTTTAGAATTATGAACCTGAATTCACTGCAAGCAGAAAAAAGGAAAACAGTGATGTATGAAACCACTTTGATGAATAAAATAACGGCTTTAGATACACTAAAGTTCAGGCTTTTTAGAGAATTGAAATAATGAAGTAACCAAATCTCTAAAAAAAGACCTGCTACCAATCCAGGGCTGTTGACGACTGAGTGTCTTAAAAAAAGGAACTTTAGAAAACTCATGTTTGAAAAAAGAGGACACCTAAAAGGAATTAAAAAGCGACCTTACAGAAAACAGTAAAAGAAAAATATTCTTAACAGGAATCTTATCCCTTGAGGTATTAATAAAAAATCACAGGATCCTACAAGGCATTTTTTTATGCATAGTTCTGATTATTGGTTTTAAAATTACAACAGACATTACTCGTGAGTTTACGTTAAGTATTACGACTTGCGTTACTGTAGGCATTTACCTAGATTTTTTTCAGGAAATTTATCAACAACTCAGTATTTAAATACCGTTTTGATTCATATTACGGGCAGCTTCAAATTCCGGACACTTTACTTTGTATGGGAAAGATTTCACACAAAATGCTTCAATTTTTGCCCTTCAAAAGTTCTCACTTTCGAGGCTTCAAAACGAAATGGATATCTATGAAAATTTATAACGCCCAATTGCCTGAGACGCTTTTTTTTAGTGGTTTTACGAATTCAATTGCTGATTTGACTCTTCTGTTTATGCTTGAGCTGTCCGGAATTTAAATCAAAGTGTCCGGAATATAAGACAAAAGTACTGAACCGTCCGGAATCATGAATAAGTCCACACAATTCTATTTATTTAAAATTATTCATATTGCGGAATAAAAATGTTTACTCATCGTTCGCTGTTGTATACCAGCGTATGATCCCTCGAATGAAATGCCGAAAAATCCATGATAACTTTACTGAATACGTTAACAGTGCCGTTCCAGAAAAATGCACCATGAAAAGACCGTTCGATTTTGGCAACATGAAATATAAAGATAATATCAAGACTCCTTTGGAAAACTATCAAGAATAACTATGTAAATAAACCATCCCTCCAGGAGTTCATTCAGTGAATCTTCCATCGATTTCGCTAAGGTTTCGTTCGCATCGTCAAGAAATTTTGTAGCACATTCTCCAGAGTTACACTGGTTGTCGTTCACGATTTCTCTAGGGTTTCTCTAAGGATATTATAAAAAATAACATTAGAATTTCCTCCTACGATATCTACAAGTAGTCCTCCAAAAATTCTTTAAAAAAAAATCGATGAATTTAACAAAGAATTTATTCAGGGATGTTTCTAGAATATTGTTAAGGCTCTATTAAGAATCCATCATTTGTCAAAACTTGAACAGCAGTTTACGATATATACTAATAAACCACAAAATATTAATGACTGAGTCTTTTAAATAGAAACTTTGGAGACCTCGTACTTGAAAAAAGAGACCGTAAAGATATTAAACAGGAACCAAAAAGAAACTATATAGGAATCAAGAAAACGAGAATAATACAAAGAAGGAACCAGAAGCGACCAGAAGAAATCAGAAGATTTTTTTTGAATTTATTAAATCTTAGTAAGTTTCTTTTCGGGCCCAGATAGCGGTAAACGCGCAGCTATTCAGGTCCTAAGGTTTCGTCCAAGAATTCCGTTTAGGCGATTCAATATAATTAAAGCAGAGATTCTCCCAGAGATATCTCCACTGATTGTCACAATCCTAAAGATTCAACCAGGAAATTTTCCAAGAAATACTTGAGAAATTACTTCAGATATTCCTCCTGAGATTTCTACAGGAAGTCCTCTAGAAATTCTTTGAAAAATATCCTAACGAAGCTCCCAAAAATCCTACATGGGATGTCTACAAGGGATCAATGGGGTATGTCTAAAACAAATACAATAGAAATATCTGACAAAACTGATGTCCGAAAAAAAAATTCTACCTCTTGAGAAATTTTTGGTGGATTTTCTAGATTTATTTGAGAAATAATTACAAAAAAAAAATGTGAATCGAAACCCTCCATTTTCTCCTGAAAGATTTTCTTGATAAACATCGAAAGGAATTCCTGCAGAAATTTGTTTAGGAATGATCTGAATAATTTCTGAAATGAATTAAATTCTGAATAATTTATTTATTTATTTATTTAACGATACAAAACAGGGACGTCTCGTAATGTCATTTTTGACCTGCTAAAACCTGCGATACTAATATTGATTTTTTGTCAATTTTCTAATCTAATGCAAAATATAAAAGTTAGGAATCAACAAATCCTTACTCAGTAGATGAACATTTCTTATGAAAATTTGTGAATTTCTGTTCGTAGAGCAGGTAGATTTAAAGTTCGCCTCTATACAAAAAGATCTCTCTCCTCTCGAAATAAGCTAGGGACAGGTTATATTTTTTCAAATTCGAGTCGATAGGGAATTCCTTTGAAATAGAAAATGCTTCTTTGAGGTTGATTAAAAAAAATGTAAATGATCTTCTGGTGAAATTACTAGATAAGTTCAAAATAAAATTTTGATTATTTCACAGGTATAACTGAACTCATTTCACAGGCATGAATGAATTCATGAGGGCCTGTTCACATATTTCATAACGCTGAAGGGGGTGGGTGGGTGTCTTCAAAATGTTAGAGCTCATACAAAATTCATAGATCATCCATACAAAAAGCGTTACGAGGGGGTGGGTGGGTGTCAAAAATAGTCATTTTCGGCGTTATGAAATTTGTGAATGAACCCTAAAGGAAACTATCTTAAAATGGCTATAAAAAACCTGAAAAAAGTAGGAACTCATTGATGATTTCTTTGCCTTACGAATTTCTTCAAAAATCATGGTGTAAACCTTAGATGACTTGCAGGGTTAACTACTGCAGAAATAAGTGGAAAAAATTGTAAAGAAATCTCAATTGGAAATCCTAGAATAGTATCTAGACTAATTTTCAGTTATCCCTGTGAAAATTAATAACTCCAGTAATTTGATGGATTTCCTGAAGCAATTTATGCTTGGAAAAGTCCCTGAAAGTATTCCGTAGGAAATCTTTGGAGAAATCACTAGAATAATTCTAGTGATTTCTCCAGAGGAATTATTGCTGATTCTGAGCATAACTAACTCGATATTGAGGGTATCCATTGAGTTAGGAAGTATTGAGATACAGAACACACATTTTAAATTAAAATACATGAAACAGTAATTTTAGAGTGAAAAATAGTAAAATTTGAACACACTTAACCTACGTAACAATTTTTCAATAGCCTATCAAAATTAATTATCTTCATTTCACTATCAGCATAATCATAATAGGTATTCAAATTTATAAAAAATATTAGCATTTGGAGTATAATTATAACTTTTTATGAAAATTTCAAGTTAGAACGTGATTAAAGAATGCTGGATTTAAGGAACCGCACATTCCATCGAGTAAGGGAATATATCGAGTGAGGGAGAGCGGATTATGCCGTTTTATCATAAAGCTTCTAAACGAATCATACTTTGAATCGAAAATTACAGATGATTGGGGCCCAGATAGCCGTAGCGGTAAACGCGCAGCTATTCAGCAAGACCAAGCTGATGGTCGTGGGTTCAAATCCCACCGGTCGAGGTTCTTTTCGGGTTGGAAATTTTCTCGACTTCCCAGGGCATAGAGTATCTTCGTACCTGCCACACGATATACGCATGCAAAAATGGTCATTGACATAGTCAGTTATTAACTGTGGAAGTGCTCATAAGAACACTAAGCTGAGAAGCAGGCTCTGTCCCAGTGGGGACGTAATGCCAGAAAGAAGAAGAAGATGATTCGAAACGGTTTGATCTAGTACCCAGTAAAATGTATCTTCCACTGATTCGATATGATCTAAATCACGGCCTACTCGATTATCAGTAGATTAACGCTTGGCGATTACAATTAGACATAATCAATAGGATCATGTTTAAAAGCATGGCAAATCGTATAACCCATAGAATAAAATATGCTATTTGTGGTCAACTGAAATCATACGGGTCCCGAACTCACCTCATACTTGAGTCCAGCCAGCCTGAGCCAGGTTTCCACCTTCAGGCAGTAGGGGGACATCGACGGCAGCAGCGGGGTCCTGGTGAACTGGTACAGATAGACCACATCCTTCTCGAAGTTGGCCTTGTGCACCAGCGGTTTCACTTCCTTCTCCTTTTTGGCGGCCGGGGCGGCGGCCTGTTCCCCAGAAGTGGCCCCTCCATCCCCACCGGCTCCGGCATCCGTTGAAGCGTGATTCTCAGCCTCGGGCTTCTTTTCGGTTCCTTCGGTGGCAGGAGCCGCGGCAGCCGTGCTTTCCTCCTTCTTCTCTTCCGCTGCTGCCGGCTGCTCGGTTTTCTTGTCCTCCTCGCTGGTGGCGGTCAGAGGCTTGTTCTCGACTTCTGTGGCCATTTTTCTGGGGGATTCTGTTTAGTTGGGTTTCTGGGTAAAAATCTGGCAGCAAAATTCACGCACACAAACGCTATGTATAACTCTAAATATTCGCACTTATTTCGGGTTCACTTGAGATTCTTTTTATTCTCTTATTCGAGCTAACAATTTTTGCCGGAAATCACTTTGCGGGTTTCCAGGTTAGATCCAGGCTTGTCACAAATCCTCTCGCGTCAATCACTTAAAAACGGGCACTAACTGTTTCACACTACAATCGTGTATCCAAAATTCCTCGTATAATCCAGTGGAGATCTTCTTCCAAAAACTGCAATATCCAGACACAGACTATCCTTTTGTCGGGACAAAATCAAATCCGGTGTTGAGCAGAGTAGGCGTCGAATCGAACGGCACTAGAAAAGCACTGACTCTAGAGAAACAGGAGGCCACGACAAATGACGAACACAACTTTACGACGATATTAGACAGTGCTGTACCGTGAAGAGAGGTAAAACTTTCGATCGTGCGCTTGGAAAAACGTACACCGACTTTCGTTCGAACCGTGCAGTTGGCTAGCGAAATCAAAGGGAAAACGCTTTTTCTTTTATTTCGAATGATGATGGTTAATTAAAACACACCGATTAGAGAAAAGATCTTTCGAATCGCGGGCACAAAACTCTAGCTCCGATCTGTTGGCGCTCTGGCGGTTGGCTCTATACAAAACTCGACGACGGTTACTGCGACTGAATGTGGTGCTTGATTTCTACTCGATTGCTGCGTTGGTAATGCTCACCACAAAGAAGAGCAAGCCGCGAAAACGCAATACATTGGACTTGGGCGACGGACGACTCGACTCGGAGATTGAAACTTTTGGCGTCCTTTTACCAACACTACGGAGCACTATCCGTAAAGAGATTTCAATGTACAGACAAGCACCAAACAGCCCGTCAATGAAAGTGCGCGTGTGTGAGTGTACTGATCGCTCTCGCATTTTCCAGCGAGCGCGCAATTCCAATTGGAGAGCGAGCTTTCGAGGTTCGACTTGCGAAGGAGTGAAAGAGATGGCGAATAAGATCAAGAAGTGGAATGCATTTTCAAACGGACAAAGCTTTATTTTCTATCGGCGAACGGTTCGTTTTATTTGGAACTAAGCAGGGTGAATGAACCAATAATTGTGAAGGTTCGTAGTGGGGAATGATTAAATTTTCAGAATTTTCAAAAGCAATGGTTGGGTACTTTCAAGCCAGCGTGCAAGGCAATATGTATTGACAATTCGAGTGACAATTAGAAGTTCGGCAGTCAAAACTTCGGTGAAGTTCGGCGTCGGCATTCTAATTTAGTGCTTCGCCGACGCATAAGGAATGCCTTTGTCGGCGTAGCACTTCGGTAGATTTTTTGTTGGGCAGCGTCCATTTAGTACGTAACTCTAAATTTGAAATTTTTGACCCCCTTTCCCCCCCTCCGTAACGCTTTTTGTATGAAAAAAATTCAAGTTTTTGTATGAGCCATAATGCTAGAGCCTACTCCCCCCTCCCCCCCCCCCAAAAGCGTTACGTAATTTGTGGATACCGCCTTGGTGATATTTCATTTCTCTTATGAACTTCGGTCTAAAGTTGATCTGAATGCACAATATAAAATTCGATAGTCTAGTTCACTGCGTGCACTTATGAAGCCTCACTTCGCAGTGCAGAAGTGCAAGAAATTAAAATATAAATATTTATAAAATCAAGTGTGTGCTAGAATAAGGGCGTAAGTTGTATGATCGATTTCTCTTCATCGATCCTCTCTTCTGTGAATAAATGTGACAGGATGCGGGTTTGTCACATGTATTCACAGAAGAGAGGATCGATGCAGAGAAATCGATCATGCGATTTACGCCCTTATTCTAACACACGCTTGAAATATTATTTGAACATTAAAGTTCCTCTGTACCCAGTTCGAAATGACACTAACCTTTGTTACATAGCAACGCTAGGGTGCGGCATCAAACCGACCAACCGACCGACGAGATAATTGGGTTTATTTTATGAGCGGCGTGAGATGATATATGTCGGTCTCGTTTAGTGATGAAAAATATACAGTTTTTGTAGCTTGATCGAAAGAGCACATTGTTCTAAGCATAACACGATTTTATTGCGCTCCAATATCTTGATTTTGATATTTTAAATAATTAAAAAAGATTTCAATCCTTCGACTCTATGGCATTTCAATTTACATAATGACAATGACAGCTCGTCCCGAAGTAAAATTTGGCGAGGGGTGATTCAAAAGTGATTTCCATACTAATTTCAAACGTGTTTTAAAAATAGTTCTAGGTCACGGAAAATTGTGAAACTTTGGATTGTACTTCAATTTTTACCGTAGATTCAGAATATGTAAGAATCTGAATACCCCTAAACAAGCAAATTTTCACTCGTAGATTAAGCCCAAATATCTAACGAAACATTTGAAAATTACCTTTCCCCATCCAGATTTTTACGCTAGCATGCCATAAAATATGGCATAGGAAATAAGACTAAATATTCAATCGCGAATGGATTACCTGTTTTGTTCATGTCCACAGTTGATCAGCAGAAGTTTTCTCATTTCATTTTGTATCCAGCTTTTTACACTAGCCGTAAAACTACGAGGGGTGAATTAAATTTGACATTTCTTGCCTACTAATTTTATAGCTTGATCTTAGTAGGCGGATTGAAGATTGTTGATTGAGTTGTCAAGAATTTACACTATTTACATTTGTTTGTACATTCCTTCGTAAGTAAAGAAGTATCAATTTTTGAATAAAAAAAACTTTCTCTGTGTTTATTTTAAGGAATACAAAGAGAAAAATCATGAAACTGTAGAATCAAAGAATACGCCAAAGGAAACGTTGTTTTGTTCATTATTTTCGGATTGTCTACACTAATTGATGTTTAATTCTGGTCCATCTATAGGTCCGCTCGTCTTCATTTTCAAATTGCCATTCGTAAGCTTTTCATGGACTTCGAGATAAAAGGGGTCAGAAAATGAAATGGTCGAAAATTGATAAACGCCGAGATGTACGAACTCATTAAGCCGTACATGGCTGGTTTTGTAACGATGAGGCTTTTAAATTAGTCTTGATTGAAATATTATTGATGGATTATTTAAACGTTTACGGTGTATTTTAGAAGAGGAAGTATATGGAATAAAAAAAGGTTAATTATAAGATTATTGCGTGAAAGAAAAGAAAAGAGAGAGGAAAAGGTGAAGGATTTCCCCACAGCATGGCTTAATTTGGATATCAGCAGAATACCGCGGTAGAATAGAAGCTATCGCATGTAAAAAACCAGCCATGGATATGCTGCGTCCTAAGGGTCACTTTTTCGTCTCTGTTCTGGTGGAAAATCACTAGGTACCTTATAAAACTGATAATGTCCTCTGAGCTCATCACAAAGATAACATAACGTTCAGTAGGGGTGATTCATATTTTGAAACCCATTCACTTTTTTGCTAATTACATACTTATATTCGATACTCGTTATAGTCTTTTTACATGGCCCATATCGTTTTAAATCTCAAATAACAAATCAACTCGTAAAAATTGTTGAATTCAAACCCATCGGAAAACTGGCCCTTTCCCGAGTCTTCAAACCAGTTAGGCCTTTTCAGTTTAGACATGGTTTCAGTTATGCTCCTCCAGTTTTGTCCTTTGATTAGATATAGTTCTGGTTAAGCAATTTTGCAGTTTGTGAATTTTATTGATTGTTGAAGTGATTTGCATAACTCTTTAACAAAATCTTACGATTATGTGAGAATAACACAATTGTATTGTGTTAGATATCAAAAATAATGATGGAAAAATAAAATAAATATATATCGACAGTAACCCAAGTAACATAAGTAGCTGAACAAAAGTTTATTCGGATGAAATAATGATGTTGCCATCTCTTTACAAACAAGACTTGATATTGACAATGCTCTTGAAATTTTAACAAATTCCATGTTTGAAGCCAAGAGCATTGCAATACCAAAAGGTGAAGTAAAATTTGAATCCGTGATTATAGACGATGATCTTAAACTCTTGATCTGTCTTTAAAACGTAAGAAGAAGGCAATTCCAACGCACTCGCGATCCTGATATGAAAGAAATGAAGAAAGAAATTAAAAAACGGTTTTCACAATTAAGAAACAAAAATTTTAAAAATAAAATTTCTCAATTGAACCCTGGCTATAAGCCCTTTTGGAAATTATTTTGAAAAATCCTCAGAAGACAAATCCGGCATTGAAAGAGATAAACAAATTATGAATAACTAATTATGAAAAAACTCAAAAACTTGCTATGCAGTTTGAAAGCGCGCACAATTTGTTAAATACTCAGGAATTCGAAAACATTCTCAATCAAGAGAACGTTTTAGAAAATTCATGGGAAACTGATTTGAAAGAAAGGAGAACTATTATTAAAAAACTAAAACATGTGAAAGCTCCTGGCGATAATGGAATTTTTACATCCTCATCAAGAAACTTCCAGAAAGTAGCTTATCATTCTTAGTTGATATATTTAACAAATGCTTTCAGTTGTCAAATGGAAAAATGCTAAGGTTGTACCAGTTTTAAAACCAGACAAAAACCTTGTAGAAACTTCTAGCAATCATCCAATCAGTTTGTTTTCCTCCACCAGTAAACTTTTTGAAAAGGCAAAAAAAAACAATTTTTGCCAATAAACAGTTTGGATTCCGAATTCGACCACTCATCAACTTTTACGTGTAACAAATTTGATCCGTTCCAACAAATCTGCAAAAATGGAAGATTTCTTCTAATGCATCTAAAACTCAACTTAATATTCCCACATAAACCAAAAGCTCTCTATTTGAAACCTTCAAGTAGACATGTAGTCACGATGAGAGGGATTCCACTAAATTGGTCAGATGAGGTTAAGTATCTAGGGCTCATGCTAGATAAATATTTAACTTTCAAAAATCACATTGAGGACATTCAAGCCAAACGTAACTAATATGAAAAATGTTTTAATTTACTTATTAATAGAAATCAAGCTTTTGATTTTCAAACTAGTATTACAACTACTTCATTAAAATAGAGTTGAACAGTCAAGACAATGAATGAATCATATCTAGCCTCCACGTACCAGCACATAAAATATTAATTGCATCCAACATCGATCAAAATCGTTCTCGCCCATCTTCCAATCCAGACCATATATTTATTCATTCAAATTAGAAGCATTGGGCTTGACCGCAAATTCCATTAACTCGTTAATTGGGACACCAGTATCATCATGCATGAACCGCTTCATCAAAGGATCGTCGTCATCTTTTCACATTTGTCGGCCACTTCGCGGTCATCTGGGCGCGTCTCCCATCCCATCTTAAATATTACTTACTGAGAAGAATTTTGTCCGAAGCTGGCGTTTGAATAATAATTTGTTGACATATGCTGGTATTGAATGGTGTGAAGGAGAATTGGCTTCGTTTGTTCTCACTTGATCGATCGCTGTGTCATCTGGAGTGTCACTGATAGCCATTACGGGGATCCATGTTTGATATGCTTGATCTGATTACTAATCAAACTTATTTGATTAGTAAAATTGATCACGCGGGTGGCTCTTGGATGCTATATGCTATATTAGAAAAGATAATTTCAGCCTTGTAGTCTCAATAACGGGTTGTTCAGAGTGTATTTCGCTGAATCTAAATCATACATTCGGGACTGTTCATTTTATAAAGTGGACACCTTGTTTATGCTATATCCTTTTTATATATTGATAACTGGTAAATGGTTGGTAAATGGCTGGGCATGGCGTACCGTTGGTACCTCGCGTACCTGAAGGAATAAAATAGACCCCTTTGTGCGGTCTTAGCCTCTTGCCCAGCAACTCCTATCCCTACCTCCTCGCGGTACTGGCCGGGGTACGAGTAACCTTAGGGAAGATCGGGTAACCAACCCCCGGTGGGAACTTTGGTCGTATGCTGACAGGGAAGGGGGGGGTTTGATTTTCCTTTTGCTTCTGCAAACCTTGAGCGTCTGTACTCCATGTTAGGAGCGGCTCACAACAGCGTCTGTTCCCCATGCCAGGGGCGGCTGATCATCGTCCGAGTGCCAGAGAAGGACTCTAAGCTAAACTGCGCACTATGGTCCTCCGAACATTTAGGGGGAATGGTCCTCCGGAAATCTAGGGGGTTGGTGTCAGGCCCTGTAAGCCAACCGTAAAAAAATCAAGCAACGAATAATCAACGAGAGAATACGAACCGGGACAATCGGCGAAGACCACAGCGACGTAAAGGGACTAGCGATTGGAAGCTCGGTACGTGGAACTGTAAATCTCTCAACTTCATCGGGAGCACACGCATACTCGCCGACGTGCTGAAGGACCGTGGATTCGGCATCGTAGCGTTCCAGGAAGTGTGTTGGAAGGGATCAATGGTGCGAACGTTTAGAGGTAACCATACCATCTACCAGAGCTGCGGCAATACACATGAGCTGGAACAGCTTTTATAGTGATGGGTGATATGCAGAGGCGCGTGATCGGGTGGTGGCCGATCAATGAGAGAATGTGCAAGTTGAGGATCAAAGGCCGGTTCTTCAACTAATAAACGTGCACAGCCCTCACTCCGGAAGCACTGATGATGATAAAGACGCTTTTTACGCGCAGCTTGAACGCGAGTACGACAGTTGCCCAAGCCACGACGTCAAAATCATCATAGGAGATCTAAACGCTCAGGTTGGCCAGGAGGAGGAATTCAGACCGACGATTGGAAAGTTCAGCGCCCACCGGCTGACAAATGAAAACGGCCTACGACTAATTGATTTTGCCGCCTCCAAGAATATGGCCATTCGTAGCACCTACTTCCAGCACAGCCTTCCGTACCGATACACCTGGAGATCACCACAGCAGACAGAATCGCAAATCGACTACGTTCTGATTGATGGTCGGCACTTCTCCGACATTATCGACGTCAGGACCTATCGTGGCGCTAACATCGACTCTGACCACTATCTGGTGATGGTCAAACTGCGCCCAAAACTCTCCGTCGTTAACAACGTACGGTACCGACGGCCGCCCCGGTATGACCTAAAGCGGCTCAAGCAACCGGATGTCGCAGCGGCATACACGCAGCAACTCGAGACTGCATTACCGGAAGAGGGTGAGCTGGACGAAGCCCCTCTTGAGGACTGCTGGAGAACAGTAAAAGCAGCCATAAACGATGCAGCTGAGAGCAACGTCGGGTACGTGGGACGGAGTCGACGGAACGATTGGTTCGACGAGGAGTGCCAGGAGGTTTTGAAGGAGAAGAATGCAGCGCGGGCGGTCATGCTGCAGCAAGGGACCCGGCAGAACGTGGAATGCTATAAACTGAAACGGCAACAGCAGACCCGCCTCTTTCGGGAGAAAAAACGCCGCCTGGAGGAGACGGAGTGCGAGGAGATGGAACAGCTGTGCCGGTCTCAGGAAACGCGTAGGTTCTATCAGAAGCTCAACGCATCCCGCAACGGCTTCGTTCCGCGAGCCGAGATGTGCATGGATAAGGATGGAAGCAGCACTTCGACGAGCACCTGAATGGTGCTAAGAGTACAGGCAATGAAGGACGGGACAACGGAGGAAATGCCTTTGTCAGTACTGCGGAAGATGGAAACCAACCAGCCCCCACTTTGAGGGAGGTTAAGAATGCCATTCACCAGCTCAAGAACAATAAAGCTGCTGGTAAGGATGGTGTCGGAGCTGAACTCATAAAGATGGGTCCGGAAAGGCTGGCCATTTGTCTGCACCGGCTGATAGGCACAATCTGGGAAACAGAACAGCTACTGGAGGAGTGGAAGGAAGGGGTAATCTGCCCCATCTACAAGAAAGGCGACAAGTTAGATTGTGAGAACTTTCGAGCGATCACCATTCTAAATGCGGCCTACAAAGTATTATCCCAGATCATCTTCCGTCGTCTGTCACCCGTAGTAAATGAGTTCGTGGGAAGTTGTCAAGCCGGCTTCGTTGACGGCCGATCGACAACGGACCAGATCTTTACTGACATCGTCGGCCGAACATTTGAAAAGGTGGCATACCAGTACACCCGCCTGAAACGCAAAGCAGCAAAAGTTGGACTGGTAGTGAATGCGGCCAAGACAAAGTACATGCTAGCGGGTGGGGCCGAGCACGACAGGGCTCGCCTAGGTAGCAGTGTTACGATAGACGGAGATACGTTCGAGGTGGTCGACGAGTTCGTCTACCTTGGATCCTTGCTGACGGCTGACAATAACGTTAGCCGTGAAATACGGAGGCGCATCATTAGTGGAAGTCGGGCCTACTATGGCCTCCAGAAGAAGCTGCGGTCAAAAAAGATTCACGCCCGCACCAAATGTACCATGTACAAAACGCTCATAAGGCCGGTAGTCCTCTACGGGCATGAAACGTGGACGATGCTCGAGGAGGACCTGCAAGCACTTGGAGTCTTCGAACGTCGGGTGCTTAGGACGATCTTCGGCGGTGTGAAGGAGAACGGTGTGTGGCGGCGAAGGATGAACCACGAGCTCGCCCAACTCTACGGCGAACCCAGTATCCAGAAGGTGGCCAAAGCTGGAAGGATACGATGGGCAGGGCATGTTGCAAGAATGCCGGACAGCAACCCTGCAAAGATGGTATTCGCTTCGGATCCGGTTGGTACAAGAAGGCGTGGAGCGCAGCGAGCTAGGTGGGTGGATCAAGTGCGTATCGATTTGGCGAGCGTGGGGCAGAACCGAGGATGGAGAGATGCGGCCACGAACCGAGTATTGTGGCGTAAAATTGTTGATTCAGTGTTATCTGTGTAGATGTTAACTAAATAAATCAAATGAATGAATGAATGAAAATATAAAATCTTACAAAATGCTTGTGGTCGAAGAACTAAATAGTTTTTCCAAAAACTCCTAAGAAAAACTGTTCGTCAAAGTTAAGCATTATTTTTGGCATAACAAAATTCCTAATTTTTATGAACAAATTGTATGTTGGTATTCTTTTCTAACTAAAGGTGGAGCTTTAAAAAAGTCAATAATATTTCACCATTCCCTGACACTGGGTCACTCTAGGGATTTTATTTTTTTTGAACAAATTTGCTAAAGCACCATCCTTTTACTCCCAGCAAAACAAAAAAGTAAAAAGCGTGTTTAAAATTTGTTTGGATTACTAATGAAACTATATTTGTATGAAAGAGCGCTAAATCGTGTGTTTTAAGCGCATTCTTAGGTATCAATATTACTCCCTTATGATCGTTTTATTAAAAAAATCTCATACTTTTAAAAACTTGTAAGCAGTTTTCTCCGAATATTTTGATAGGTAATCTTAGAATAACACATTATGAAAATACTACATGGAAAATAAATTCGATTTCAATGCAGAAGTGTTCCCAATGATTGACATTGTGCCTTGGGAGGTCTTCTGGAAATACAGCATTTGTTTTTCTCTTGTGTTTTAAATGTGATGTGAGGACTAAATAAGCAACTCTATGGAGGCTTAGGTTACTTTTCATATTAATACTGTATTGGTATTTCCGTCAGGACGTACTTTAAACCTAAAAATTCTACTTATATCAGTTCTATTGAAACTTAAAATATTTTTAGAGAATCATCGGTAAAAATAATTTTCTGATATCTCAAAAATTGTTGCTCTACACATAACTTGATATTTTTCAGCAGGCTCCTGATTGATGATGCCTTCGAAGAACAAGCCTTTTTAAAAAAATAAAAAAAATATAGATTGTCGAATTCTCTAGCCAATTTCAAATAATCATTGTTTTTGACAACCTTTAAAAACCGACTGTTCTAAACGTTGTGCCTTATTAGGGTGAAATTTAATTAATTTGGTGGCCTTTTTCGGGGCTTTCCATAGCCGAGTGGTTAGCGTCCACGGCCACAAAGCAAAGTCATGTTGAAGGTGTCTGCGTTCGATTTCCGGTCGGTCCAGGATCTTTCCGTAATGGAAATTTCCTTGACTTCCCTGGGCATAGAGTATCATCGTACCTGCCCCACGATATACGAATGCAAAAATGGCAACATTGGCAAAGAAAGCTCTCAATTAATAACTGTGGAAGTGCTCATAAGAACACTAAGCTGAGAAGCAGGCTCTGTCCCAGTGAGGACGTAATGCCAAAAAGAAGAAGAATATAGTACAATATTAGTCGAGCGATGTACAGAAAACCGATTGCGATTTCATAAATAAATTAAGACGATATTGCATGTACAAGTGTCCACTTTATTAAATGAACAGTCCTTATTCAGACAGAGTATTTACATGTTAAAACGTTTTTTTTTTCACTCTATCGTCCAATCGATTTGCTTTCCTCCATCAGTTTCATTGATAACTAATGCCAGGAGTTCTTCCGGTTATTTCTTTACGTTTTTCTCCAGAGCTTACACTCAAGGTTTTCCAAGGATACTTCCAGAAAATCCTGCAGGACATTATTCAGAGTTCCCTTTTTTCCCATACAGGAGTTAATTAGGCATTTATCCAGAAGTTTAATCTCCTCGTTTTTCTCACGAATTTCGGAGAACATTTCATTGACAATTTTTTGTAATACTTCATTGACAGATCATAAATTACCTAGGATTTATTGAAGGATATCGTTGGAGGAAAATGAATTTTTAATAAATTCCAAGAAGCATCACTGACCTAGACAATACATCGAAAAACATCTGAAGAATATCTAGACTAATTCATGGAGATATCAGTAATCATCGGATTAATTAATGAAGAAATTCACAGATGACTTTAATTTCTCATTGAATTCCTTAAAAAAAGAACCCTAGATGAAGATCATAGATGTAATTTCTCTAGATATCCTAAGACAAATTATGAATTTAATTCTTGAAGGATCCAAAAAAATATTGTATGAATTCCTTGAGAAATCCATAAAAGAAGAAATGGATGAAAACTTGAAGGAAACTGGGATAATGCTGGAACTAGTCTACCGTCAGTCCTATCTGCATTTTGGTCAAAAATGAATTGATATTCGTTTTCATCATACAGTATGGCCCATAAAAAAATGCGAAAATTGTTTGAACGTCATCCTCAGGCGTTATTTTTATTGTTTTTGCTAGTGAATGTACTTTCTGATTATTGTAGTATATTCTGACATAACTTCGCTATTCAAGACAATTTTTGTCATATTTTTCTTATTGTCCTAGATAATGTAATAAAGCAAAGAAGTTCAAAGGTTTTGTCCGCCCAAAGCTAGAAACAGCGTCTGATTGTCGTATACTCTGGTGATAAACTTTCCACACTCAAAAATCACAATTTATAGTTGATAATTATTGTTTGTTTGGAATCAGAGGATGGAGGAGTTCTAAGAGAACGTGTTTTTCATGATCACAAAAAATATTTTGCCAGGATCCTAGTTTTGAGGGCATTTGCGTCTTATAGGTTTGATATGCCTTTATTTTTCATTAAAGTTGAATAAAAATTAATTGCGGAGGCCTATAACAGATTTTTGAGGATGAAATTTGCTCCTTCGGTTAGAGACAACTTATATCAATACTAACTCATAGGTTTGAGCAAAACGGAGCCACTTATCACACTTATATGAAGGTTCAATCAAAGCTCCCCAAAATGAGCCGGTTTTTCGAAAATATGGTTCAGTCTCCAATGTCCCAGGTATGAACCAATTCTATCATTTGATAGGGGCGTATGCTGGAGACAAGGCCTGTGAAAAATCTTACGCCACCGTTGATGATTTAGAAGCTTTCATCACACAGATATTGAACTCGACGTCCGCATGATTGAATTTGAAGTTATGCTTCCAATTCCTCTCTGGTAAGGTGAAAGTAACAGATGAAAATCATGTCCAAAGCAGTGTTTAGTGAAATTAGGAAAAATAACACCAAGTCGAATTGTCCCATAATGAAAAGCAATCGCATATCAGCCCCACTACAGATTTCCGCACAGTGTAGGTGAAATCGTGGAAAAATGAATCGTGTTTTTGTCATCTTTATAATTTTCTCTGAAAGGTAACGGAGTGAGAAACAAATTGAGAAAGTCTTATAGAGTCTTATCTTATTATCTTTTTGCAATTTCTCATCGTAATAGGCTGTTTTTCCATCACGCCAATCTGTCATGAAACGGCTTACTTTCCTGCTCTGAATTATGCAGTTTGGTAATAGTCATTACGCAACTGAAACCAGTGCTGTAATGATTCATTACGCACTGCTTTCTCATTACGCAACTTGTTTGTGTTGCGTAATAGTAGTTTACGGAACAAGTTGCAGAATGATGATTTTTATAGAACGAGTCGTCAATTTCACCTACGAGGCTTGCCGAGTAGGATAATTATGACGAGTGCTGTAAAAATCGAGTTCTGCAACGAGTTACGTACAACATTTTTTGCAATTTCGTAGAAGAGCACTTGAGGGTATCAGAAATTATATCGGAATACATTCATCATCATTTTTCATTTTTTTTTAAGTTGTGTAATGATTCTTCACGCAACTGAAAACAGTTGCGCAATGAGAATGCGTTGCTTAATGAATCATTACAGCACTATTTTTAGTTGCGTAATGACTATTCCCGCACTGCATACTTCAGCGCAGGAAAGTTTCATGACAGTTTGGCGTGATGAAAAACAGCCCATTACGATGAGAAATTGCAAAATTAATAATTACACAACATTTTTTCAGAAATTGTAAAATAATGTTGAATGCATTCGGATATGATTTCTGATACCCTCAAATTGTCTTCTACAAAATTGCAAAAAGTGTTGTACGCAACTTGTTGCCGAACTCGATTTTTACAGCACTCGTAATTATTCAACTCGGCATGTCTCGGCAAATGCACCACTTGTGCTGTAAAAATCATCATTCTGCAACTTGTTGCGTAAACTACTATTGACGAATACCATCCAGAATGAGTCGAAAAAAATAAAAATCGTTCTCGATAGTCTTCGATTTGGGTTGAATTTTGCACATGTTTTTGGATTGACAGAATAAGTGTTTTTCATATAAAAAAACTTTCGAAAATAGCCTATAAATTTTTGTATGCAACTTATTTGAAAAATTTTAACTCCCAAACTGTTAATTCTAGAGAAAAATGTTCGACGAAGAAGTTGTAGTGAGCCGTTATGACTACACTGAGAACAGCGTTACGGTTGAAAATACTATATCAGAGGGTTAAATTAAACACACAACGCCACTTGATTTGTGCAGACTAAATTCGCATTTATTTAGAATATTTTGTGCATTCAATTTTACCACGGCACCATTTGTATAGTAAAAATTACTATGTCATGGTTAAAAACTTGCAGCAGACCAGAATCGAACCGAGGATCTGGCGATTGCCAAGCGCGAACGCTAGCCGCTCGGCTATCGACGCGGTTGGATTGAGAGGGAACAAAACGCAAATAAAAAGCGTTCATGATAGCTCAATCGTGGTAGGAATAGTAAATTTAAAAACACGTTCATGGTTCTCATTACTGCAACGCTTGTTTCAGTGTATAAGAAAAAATATACACTGATAAAATATTTTATTTATTTTCATAAAAAAAAACAAAAATAAAACTTAAATTTTCAATTACACAAAAACCCCCTTTTTAATATTTTTTTTTAATTTTCACCATAGAATCTTGATAGTAAACAGATGTTTGGGACAAAGTTTCATGATGGAGAAATTTTTAATAAAAATGTTTTTCTAAGAACAACTTATGGTCGATTGTCAAAAATATGATTTTTTTGTCGAAATCAATACGTTCTGATGATACAATAAGAATCTTGAAATGATTCTGAACAATAATGAATATACGAATAATTTCTCTAGAGGTAGCCATTTTCGAATTATATGGAGTGTTATTTAAATATTAAAATAGGCCATTTCCAATAGTTATTCGTGATTCTCCATCAAGGAAAATAAGTAAATGGAAAGAAATAAGGTCTTTACTCCCAAAAACGTATTATTAATGATGGAGAATCGTGAATTACTAATGAAAATGGCCTATTTTAATATTCAAATAATATTTTTTGCATTAAACTCGATATTATTCGAAACTGGCTACTTCTAGAGAAATTATTCATATAATCATTGTTTGGGAGCTGGTCCTTACCTTCCTTCCGAGTGGACTGTATTTGGGGTGCGATTCCTGGGATGGCTGAACTGGACAAATCGGCGGTTGAGTTGGGTCGTCGGCAGACCTTCTTGGGCACTTCAGTGGGATTTCTCCCTTAGGGGTTTGTCCGTTCAACACACTCAATTAACTTTCACAATTTATTTACAATAGTCCATTACACATTACAAACACTTTATTAACGAAAACTACATTTATTGAACTAAACTAACAATTATGATATTTTGGGATTCGGTTCCATAAAATTAGTATCACGGCTCCGTCTGAGCCCTATGCCGACGTATTCTGCACTATTTGGTAGGTGAATAACGAAGTCACTCGTCATTTCGTTACCATCCTTCTAGACGAAGATGCTTATGTTGCATCGAGGGGATCTTCAATGGGGTTTAGCACTCGAACATCCCCGCCCGCCCTGAAATATCTGTGATTTCTGAAAAGAAAAGAATAAAACCCCTCGTGCACACGTGGATGGGTGACTGCCTACTAAACATTTAGCTTGGATTGTTGGCATTACTAGGTTGGTTCCTTCTTCTCGGCATGGAATTGCTTGGATTGGCCATCAATGGATTGCTTGGGTTGACCATCATTCCTTCTTTGGGTCCCGGTGGGAATTGCAAACTCTTGTTATCGTTTTCTATGCTATAACCTTTGGTGTGCACTCTCCTCTTTCTCGATACTTCTGTTGATTCACCTTGGATGTAGTTGCTCTCCTCCTTTTATCATTATTTTCGCTCTATAACAACGCTTGGAAATCGTTCGTTTGGACGTCCGGTTGCAGCCGCCGTTGCATTCGAGTAGCTTACACGTCGCTCGTTCCCTGTTTTCTTCGCTGGATTCTGCGAGCCCCAGAACACACTGCAATGGTGTATCCTTTTCTTTGATTTACGTCCTGCGCGGTGCCTTTTGATTGTCTTATCCTGTTTAGGATTCCCATACTTTCGCGAAAAGGCTTTCGGGTACCTCGATCCTGTAAAATTGATAAGGCGAGTCGGTAGCTCTCGCGAGCATAGCGCCATGTTACTGATTACACATCTATTTGGTTGTGGTCCTTCCACAACTCTGGACTCTACCAGGGTAGGCGTTCCATGGGGAATCTTCGGCCTCCCTGGTGATTGGGTACTACTGCCCGCTGCAGAAGTTCGGACGGATGGGGATCCGTTGCTACTAACGTTGTCGGTAGGCTGGAAGCAGACCATAGTGTGGTGTTTACCATTACATGTTCGACATCTGAACCGAGATTGGCATTCTGCTGCTCGATGTCCTCGCCTGAAACAGTTTCAGCAGAGTGCGTTGTTCTGCAACACCTTGTCTCGATCGGTTAAAGCCATCTGTCGGAAGGTTGAGCATTGGTAAAGGAGATGGTCTCCATAGCACGCTACACAGCTTGTAGTTTGAACTGGGCTGTAGTTCGATCGAAAGTCAGACGGTATCCATTCCGGTTGTCGTTGGCACAGATTGACATCGGATAATGTTTGTGGTAGGGATTCCAGAACCTTAACTCTACGCCGTAGGAAGTCAATCAGATCCTTGATTGTATCCTGTTCTTGGGTCGAAGACAATTCTTCCCAACTTCTTCTCGTAATTGGGTCCAAGCGGTAGCCTAGAATATCAAGCAGTAGAAGATCCTTGTAGTCGCCGGGCTGTACAAGCTGGTCCAACGTCTGCACATTTCGTTCGAATCCTTCTAATAGAGATTTTAATTCGGTAGCTGACTCCTTAGCCAGCTTCGGAAGGCTAAACAACGCCTGAACCTGCCGCCGCTTCAGTTGTTTACTATCGCTGTACCTCTTCGTCAAAATGTCCCAAGCGATATGGTAGTTGGCCTTCGTGATTGCCAACGGGTCTATCAGCGCCTTGGCCTCACCTGTCAAGCACCCCTTCAGGTAGTGGAATTTCTCCACATCCGGCAAGTCTGTCTTCAAGTGAATGAGCGACGTGTAGAGGTCACGGAAGCTCAACCATTGATCGATGTTTCCATCGAAAGTCTGCAACTTGATTTGCGGTAGACGAACATGTTCGATGGTCGGATGGAGGGTCGTATTTTGGATGGATTGATTCAGCCCGCATGCCTCCTCCAATTCCTTCACCTTATCCAGCAACAATGACTTGATGTCGAAGTACTTGCTACTGAACTCCGATCGCCTTTCCGAATAAATTTCGTCTTCCTCGGTAAACTCTTCATGAGTCTCGATGTCCAGGATCACATCGTTGACCTTCTCCCACAGTTCATCCAGCTTCTCCAGTCGAACCGTTACTTGACTAGCGCTAGCCACCTTACTTAATCGATCCACAAACCCACAGATGTCCTCAAACATATTTAAAAGCGATCGCAGCGTTGTCTTCAGGGTCCTCATTGTTGAAGCCTTTTTGGAGGAGGACGAAGTCGGTGGCATTTTCGCGATGTATGCTCGGACGAATGGTTTAAAATTTAAACACAGAAAGAGTGGATGTAATATTCTGCTGATTTTAGCTTCGGCTAGACATACACTGTAGAGTAATATATATAATTACCTGAACAAGCAGGAATTTTCACCCTCTCTACAGGTACGCTCTTAAGCAGATCCAAATCGGTTGATGTATTCAAACCAGCGACGATAAAACTCTCAACAAACGCCCAAGTTGATCACATAAGATGGGAGAAATATGTGTAATAATCCGTGGTGTCTAACTTCGGCATGACATATACTGTGTAACTAACCTGGAAAGGTAGTTTGTCTCGAATTGTCCAAGAAACAGTGTGCCGGAATATCACGGTTCACGAGCTGTTTTTCCTCAATAGTGGAATCATCAATCGATTTATCGCATTTGCGGACCCCTCGATTATGCTTCCACGAAAATTATGTTGGTGCGACCACATCCACGGTGACGAGAGAAATAATACATGCATGTGATAATCTATCTATCCAATCTTCGGCAAGACATATACAATTGGTGTGTAATACAATAAGCACTGACCTGTGGAAACAAGCAGCTTGCTGACACCAATCGTTCCAGTCGATCCAAACCACACACACTGTGCGATTTCGTCACTGTCGGTGGTCGTTGGTCGTTGTTTTTATCTTTCTCTAGTCGATCGTCGCGCAGTGGCCGTTCAATTCGATTCTATCAGTTCGATAAAAGATTCCCTTGGTGATCGTCGGTTCGGTATTCCCAGTTTCCAAAGTCCAGTGTTAGTATAGGGTCCGTGTAGAGGTGCTGTTGCCGATGGTTTCGTGTGGTGATATCGAACGGTGGAGGATTCCCTTGATTGCCGGCTCAGTTGATCGCAGTTACGAGTTGTGAGAATTGCTGACGGTGATGTTGTTTTTATTGCTATCCGTCCACGGTTGCCGTCGGTTCAGTGATTAAAAACGCACTCATTCGCCGTGAAAAGTAATGCGAATCAATGGTCCATTCGCAATTGCGCTTTTGGGTTAGCGTAGTTTTTGTTTTGGTTCGGTAGTGTTGTTGTGTGTTGTGTTTGTAAAAAGCTCATCCAACGGTTGTTGATAAGTGGCGTGAAAAGAAGAGAACCAGTGTAGAAGCTGAAATTTGTCCAGCCACGGCAGGACATATAGTTTTAGTGTTTATTTACCTGGCTAAACCAAGGCAATTAGCCTAATTGGATGTCCGCGAGTGGTGATATCACAGTGTCATTTTGTGATAACAGCCGGATTACCGGTGTGTGTGTTTGAGGTCCATCATGATCTTATTGGATTTCGTTGTTCTGCTTCAATGTAGGATGATATCTTGTTGGACGATTTCTTTTACGGTAAACGGTGAGTGCACTTTTTTGGATGCTTCTGCGATGGCGATATTGGGCTTGTTTGTTTTCGGCGCCAATTTCCTTCCTTGGTAATGTGTAACGTCACGGAATCCTTCCTATGATCCGGTTCGAAGGACCAATGTTTGGGAGCTGGTCCTTACCTTCCTTCCGAGTGGACTGTATTTGGGGTGCGATTCCTGGGATGGCTGAACTGGACAAATCGGCGGTTGAGTTGGGTCGTCGGCAGACCTTCTTGGGCACTTCAGTGGGATTTCTCCCTTAGGGGTTTGTCCGTTCAACACACTCAATTAACTTTCACAATTCATTTACAATAGTCCATTACACATTACAAACACTTTATTAACGAAAACTACATTTATTGAACTAAACTAACAATTATGATATTTTGGGATTCGGTTCCATAAAATTAGTATCACGGCTCCGTCTGAGCCCTATGCCGACGTATTCTGCACTATTTGGTAGGTGAATAACGAAGTCACTCGTCATTTCGTTACCATCCTTCTAGGCGAAGATGCTTATGTTGCATCGAGGGGATCTTCAATGGGGTTTAGCACTCGAACAATCATTATGGTTCAGAATTACTTCAAGATTCTTATTGTATTATCAGAAAGTATTTATTTTGACAAAAAATAAACAAAAATTTTGAAAATCGACCAAAAGTTGTTCTTTGCTAAACTTTTTTATTAAAAATTTCTCCATCATGAAACTTTGTACCAAACATCTGTTTACTATCAAGATTCTATGGTGAAAATAAAAAAAAATAAATCAAAATGGTGTTTTCGTGTAACTTAAAATTTTGGTTTTATTTTTGAATTTTTCATGACAAAACAAAAAATATTTTTTCAGTGTAATTTTTTTTTTTATAGGCCAAACGGTTGACTACAACTCCTTCATATAACATTTTTCTCTAAAATCAACAGTTTCGGAGTTAGAATTTTTCAAATAAGTTGCATGCAAAAATGTATAGTTCATTTTCATAAGTTATTATCGAGTCAATATGATCGATTTTTCTATGAAAAACAATTTTTGTATCATACCAAAAACATGTGCAAAATTTACTGCACATCGAGTTCTGTGACTGACCGATTTGACATGGAATTCGTCTATTTGAATATTTGTATGGAAAACGAGTTTGGAAACTTCTCGATCAATTTTCTCAGCGCCTACCTTTTTACAGATGGGACTGACTTGCGATTCGCGGCAGTAATGCTTGGTGAAATTTCTAAATAAAATCATAAAAAAATACATACTTGTCGAAATACAGGTCGGACTCGATTATCCGGAGCATGGATTTTTTTTACACTTCGGATAATCGAATCCTCCGGATAATCGAAGAATTATAAAAATCTACGATAAAGGAACTTAAATATTATCTTTTCTTTCGTTATTTTATCTATACGATGCAGTGGTGTAGCCAGAAATTATTTCTAGGAAAATTGGGGGTCTTGAGAAGAAAACAATTTTTTTGACCAGAATACACAAAAAAACCTCTTTCAAACCCCCTTTTCCTACATACGTCCAATACTGCTAAACTATTCATATAGTATATTACAATACTAAATTATAACAAATTAGTGCATAAAAACTAAAAAACAAGAATATCAAAAAACATATACTGGATAATCGAGTCTAAAATTCCGGATAATTGAATCCCGTATAATCGAGTCTCCGGATAATCGAGTCCGACCTGTATTAAAATGAATCGCGAAGCAAATTCTTAGAAATACCAGTACCATTTTGCATGACTCTGCAAAGATTGATAGTTGCTGTTCTTTTATGCTGATCTGAGCTAACCTACCCGTAGCCACTACCCAAACTAGGCAGAATTAAGCTTTTTGCAATCTCAGCAGCGAAAAAACCAGATCGGTATATATTGAAAGTCGCCGAAGACGAAAAAGAACAGAATACACTCTGTAAAACGCATAATGAGATATCATATAGGTAATAATTTAAATTATATAGCAACATATTCATAATCCCACCCATATTTAGCCTCAGGCTAGATTCCATGAGCGATGTTTGACATTAAAGTCACCAATGACAAAAAAATTTGACTTAGTGCGAGTCAAATTCCGCAAGTCATTTTGAAACATGCCTCCAAGTGCATTGAAAAGGCAAATAGGCAGCTACGGAAGAGTATTTACTAAGCTGTCTTTCAACAGAAACAACTGAAGTTTCAAAAACGTAAGTTTCAAATGACGAAAAAGTAGATGTTTTATATGCCTATGCTGTTGGCAAGTTAAGTCAGTTGTAAATATTTCTAATTATAACAATAGTAACATTTGTATACTTGTTGAGAACAGGATGGCCAACTTTTCGAGCGTTTTTGTAGGTTTTTCAGTACTTTTACGTAATTTTAATATTGTTTATATTTGAATTTTTAGTCAAAAACTACAAATCAAGATTTCTTGAGATTCCTCCAAGGGATTTTTTTTTTAAATTGGACCAGGGGTGCAAAATAACCTCAGGAATCAAGCCCTGTACTCAGATTTTATGGACATTTTTTTTTTTGCATAATAACGATCTGGCGGGGCACCGTGCTGCCGTTCTGCGCATATTTATCCTGTGGTCCATGAGGTTCACATAGAACATGGGACAAGTAGGCGTAGAAGGTTAGTACTACCATACTACTTTACTCTACTCTACACATTCTTATATCCTTCGTTCATAATGCCCAAAAAACTAATCTAATTCTAATTGTGCTACTGAGTAATAGAGAGTATAGTAATTACTTTGGTCGAATTTGTGATGAGCAGAAAAATTAAATTATTGTTTTTATGGGAAAGAGTTGCTTGCGAATTTGGCTTGAAAAGCCATTGGAAATTAAACTGATTTGATATGATATGATAAAAAGGTACCCATCACCCTCACAAATGTCACGTTTTCAAACCACCATAAACCTATTTTGGGACGATATTTAAGCGTCGAGTCGTGCAATAAATTTGTTGCGCACATGTATGAATGCATCCATCCATCAACAGAGCGGAACAATGTGCATCGTGCAGCAATTTGTATTGAGAAACAGTTGAATTCATAATGATAACGCACCACCAGTCAGGAGCTTCGACAACAACGACGACGACGACAGCGCGCTGCTCTATTCATCTAATTGCTATTCTCCACCAGCAGTATTTGCATAATCACATTTTAAAATCGCGTTCGCGCCCATCTTGTGCACACACGTCTTACGAGCAAATATACACTCGACCCCTCGATCGGATACTAATCTAAATACTTAGCGGCAATTGTTGATAGATGGAGAATGAATACTTGACATCCAGCGCCAGTGCTTTCAATTTCAGAAGGAGGTGACGATGAGCTTCTCCCTGCTGCCCGGCTCAATAATATCTCAATAGTAGTCCCGCAAAAGGAATGTCGGAAATATTCACCGATATCTACTTGATGAGTTTGTGGAATGTGAATTTTTCTTCTCTTTCTGGTTGTTGGTCGGTATTTATGGACGGTGGAAGTGGAAGTCATTTACGTTCGACGAATGCGTGATATCAGCAACTGCTTTAGAAAGATATCCAATTGCGAGTCATCATGCGTCTCTGTCGCATTCCATCGTGCTATATGCAGACAAATCTTTGCGAATAACAACAATTGCAAAAAAAAAATACTGCCGTAGTATTTTACGGATCCTTTTTCTAAGCTTTCTAAGCTTATTTCCAAAATTTATTGATAGAGATTTTATTCATTATCTTACAGGTTTAGCCCTCAGATAGAGACCAGACAATACGTATCTCATTTTGGGGACAAAACGGACCAACCTTTGATTGATCCGCAAAACAACGTTGCCTGGAATGATTATTGTACTGTAGAATTAGCTGTGCCGATTCGGTATCTTCTGTGCCCTTTTCAATTTTCATAGATCTGAAAATCTATATTTAAATTAATGGGGAACTAACTGTAATAATTGCTACAAGAAACGTTTTTTGTTGAACGATTTTTTATGCAGGAATTTTGGAACAATTCTAACCATATATTTGTTGGAGTTTCTGCGCGATGAAAGATTTTTCAAGCATCTTCGTTTTCTCCTGAAAACTTTTGCGATTAACCGGATCACTTCGGTGCGAAGAAAAAAAAACTACACAGGTTCACAGAATGCTTTCTGTTCATCCATTTGTTACCTACAAATAGATGAGGAAATTAGAACAACCTCACTGGTTGTAAAGGCAAGTAGTTTGGCCTATTTTTGTCAAATTTGTTTAATAAAATTAACATAAAAATGATATTAATATAAAAGATACTCATATTTTTCAATATGAATGATAACATAACATGATCTAATGAATGATCCAAACATCCAAACGACAGGACTAGTAGTAGTTTTGTTACAGAGACTTGGTCTCTATTTCAATGCAAGTCTCTCGCGAAACAGCAAAGGAAAGCATATGTATGTCCGTATCTCGATATCAAGTTAGAGAACCATAGGAAAAGTTGGTTTTCATGGCTAACTCGGTGGTCCCTTGAATAGCAGTTGCACTGATTTTGTGTGTTTTTTTTTTTTTTTTTTTTTTTTTTTTTTTTTTTTTTTTTTTTTTTTTTTATTAAGGCACTCCGTGCTCGTGGCCACTACTGTGCCGGAATCAGTTGATCGGTAGCTTCTTTATCGATACAGATCTATTTTTAACCTATTTATATTTACATCAACTTTCACTCTCTCCTACTCTCTCACACCGAGCAGGTAGAAGAGAGCTCTGCTGTTAGTGAGGCTAGCTGCCTGCGAAGAGGGTCAGTTTGTCTCAGTCACCATCTGATACTGACGGAGGATGAATGTGCTCCCCAAAGCACGCTTCTCCGTGCGGTGTCTTCTGGTGGCTGGACGGGTTTTTTTGTGGAGGGGCTGGGAATTGAATCCATGACCTTCCGCTAATGAAGCGAAAGCGTAACCTCAAGGCTACGGACCCCCCATGATTTTGTGTTCTGTAACTCGATACCTCCCTAACTCGATGGTCCCTTCAATATCGAGTTAGGGAGAGTTGACTGTAGCAAGATAAACCAGCATGCGAACACAATTAACGATTCAATATTTTTATATTACATATACTTGTGACGCATTCTTCCAAAAACGCACTTCAATCAATACAGAATCTGTAATGTATTACAGATCTCCCAAATATAATATATTCATGTGAAAAGAAGCGCGTTTGCTAAGAAAACATTGCATTTGGTTCTGTTTCGAAGAGATTTGACTTCAACTACGTCACAGGTTGGCGCCTATGCATACACTACATTTGAAATAGTTGTCAGGGGGCGGTTTCAGATAAATATTGCCCTCAAGGGGGCGAAAGTTGAAAAACTTTGGGAAGCACTGACATAAACGAAACAACACCCACCACCCGAGATCGAAGAATAATGGGAAATTTGGTCAACGAAATCAGCAAAGGGATTTGAGTTTATCAAACATGTTTTGAAAAAGCTATCGCAAAACGGGGTAACTTTGATAATGCGGGTAACTTTGATAGTGTGGGACCCCCAACAAATTAAACGAAATAACGAAGTTTCTGTCAATCGAAAGAAGAAAAACGAATTCAAAACTAAAGAATATTAGTATGACACTTCATGTCAAAGCTATTTTCATTGGTATCAAGTGCATTTGACAATTTTTATGCAAATATTAAAAATTTACAAGATTTTAGCATCTTTGCAACGCTTACAAACAGTCTGTTCTACGACCACTATTTGATAAAGTCATAATGAGTTCGTCACTTACCCATGACAACCTAGTGTTATTAGAACATACATTCGGTCTCAAATCTCTTAGCGAAAACCATTTTTACAAACTGGGACCATTTTTGTAATCTAAGTCAGAAATTTCCATATAGCGTTAAACGCCTAGAGGTATGCAACGCCCTATAAATGTTCCGTAGTTCATTCAATCTTGTTCCATTATCAAAATTACCCCAAAACAGAAAACCGACTTTCGATTATATGAAAAATTGTAAATCCATTCAGAATAAATCTTTTGGCAATCTATCAAGTGCAATCGATAGCTAGGATGTCAGTAGGGTAGATGTACCAATAGTGGAGGTACTAAGTACGATTGAACTTCATTTAATAACCTAAATTCAAGAAGCGCAATTAATGTACCATTAATGTACATGTTAATGTACATGTTAATGTACATGTTAATGTACATGTTAATGTTGTAACGGGAAGTAACGACCATTGACTAAATGAGAAAAAATATTTCATCGCAGTAATCCGCGGCATGTCAGTGAAAATAATACCTCCACTATTAGTACATTGTTCCTTTAGTTGCGGTATATTTTTAATTTGTGTTCCTATAGTTGCGGGATCCGTGGTTTTCTTATAGGATCCTCCATTATAGGAACACTTTACCGCAACTATTGGTACAAGTAAGAAAAGTTTTAGCAATTTTAGTGATATTTCATCAGTTTCAAAGCAATTTGAATGAATGAATTTTCTTTATTTGAGAGACTTTCAGCCCTTGGCTGGTTCATTTGAACGCTCTTTTCAACTATTCCGGGTATCAACAAGCCAATACGTCGATTGGTAGTGTCGGTTCTATGGCTAATGTAATAAAATGAGTGAAAACGGCACTACCGCAACTATAGGAACACCCATAACTAAGGGAACACTTACCCTACTTGTTTTAAAAATATAAATTGTAATTCTTTGAAACAGCATGTAGAAATATTCAAGTTTTCTTCGAAAAAACTATCAAAGTTACCCCGTTTTACGGCATTTTGAACGCATTATCGATCATCACATCCGTGATGTTTATTTAGCAAACATGCCTCTTCATGTCAATCAACATGCTTACCAATCTGGGAAGTCCACTGTGACTCTTTTACACAAAGTTGTATACGATATCGAGAAAGCATTCGCTCAGAAGCAATCCTGCTTGGGTGTTTTCTTGTATATTGAGGGTGCCTTTGATAACGTGTCTTTCGATGCCATATTGGAAGCCGCACGAAACCATGGGCTACCTACAATGATTACCAATTGGATTCATCAAATGCTCAAAAACCGACATCTCTTCTCGACATTGCGTCAAGCAGCGAAAATTGAGTGTTTGCGGATGTCACCAGTTTTGTGGAATCTCGTAGCAGATACGCTATTGCGGCAACTCAATAATTGCGGTTTTCCAACTTATGGATTTGCCGACGACTATCTAGCTCTGATAGTTGGTATGTGCATAAGCACCCTATTCGACCTGATGCAAAGTGCTCTTCAGGTAGTCGAGAGTTGGTGTCGCCAATATGGCCTTTCGGTTAACCCGAATAAAACATCTATTGTTCTTTTTACGGAAAGACGAAACCGCGATGGAATTCGACCTTTACGTCTTTTTGGCACTGAGATTAATGTGACTGATCAAGTAAAGTATGTCGGAGTCATTATAGATTCCAAACTTTCATGGACACCTCACATTGATTTGAGAGTCAAAAAATCTTGCATGGCCTTCGGTCAATGCCGGCGAACCTTTGGTAAAACTTGGGGCCTCGAACCCAAATATATCAAATGGATTTACCCAACAGTTGTTCGACCAATATTGGCATATGGATGTCTTGTGTGGTGGCAAAAAGGCGAAGTGAGAACAATCCAATGAAATTGGGCCATCTCCAAAGGATGTGCTTGATGGCGATGTCTGGTGCGTTTTTTACAACTCCCACAGCAGCGCTTGAGGCCATTTTCGACGTTGCGCCACTACACATATATCTTAAACAAGAAGCACTAGCTTGCTCTTACCGTTTATGGGTACTGGATCTACTGGAGAAAAATCCAGTGAATCGTAGATCTACACACACTTCGTTGTTTCCACTTTTGGTGAATTGGGACAAAATTGTCCT
Organism: Aedes aegypti; assembly: GCF_002204515.2. Taxonomy (NCBI): domain Eukaryota; kingdom Metazoa; phylum Arthropoda; class Insecta; order Diptera; family Culicidae; genus Aedes; species Aedes aegypti. Next base: position 221,612,707 of record NC_035109.1, on the reverse strand, counting down.
TGCTCCAAGTGATCTCACAATTGCTTGTAACTTTCCTTACAGGACATTTACCACACAATTCCCTTCACGGGAAGAGTGGACGTCTGGCTATTTGGAAAGAAGTATATCAAACAATATAGTATGTTACACTGATGGCTCCCTTCTTGAAGGTAGAGCTGGTGCAGGAGTATATTCTCGTGAGCTAAGGCTGAATCAGTTTTACTCACTTGGTAGAAACTGCACCGTTTTTCAGGCGGAAATATTTGCTCTTATGTGTGGAGTGCAATCAGCACTTCAACAGCGCGTAATGGGTAAAGTCATATACTTCTGTTCAGATAGTCAGGCTGCTATAAAAGCTCTCGCTTCGGCCAACTCAAGGTCGAAGCTTGTTATCGCATGTCGAACTACAATTGAGGAACTGAATTCAGTCAACTCTGCAAACCTTGTATGGGTACCTGGCCATTCTTCCATCGCTGGAAATGAATTGGCTGATGAGCTAGCTCGCGATGGAGCATCGCATGACTTCATTGGCCCTGAGCCGGCTATTCCAATTTCGAAGTGCTGGGTGAAGCTTCAGATAAACTCTTGGGCGGCAACTCAGCACAAGCAATATTGGAATAGTTTGGAGTCGTGTCGTCAAACAAAATTGTACATTACTGAGTCGTCTCCAAGGGTGGCGAAGTATTTAACAAATCTGTCAAACCGTTGACAGGCCACTGCCGACTCAACTATCCCATGGCAAATATTCAGCGTGCTGATTTGGTGGAACTTCGTATCACCTGATATGTAACTGTCCAGTTTTTTCGCAAATGCGATTGTCATTACTTGGTAAACCCTTATTAAGTGAAACTGAATTCAGAAGCCTGAATCTTCAGGACATTCTGTTATTCCTAACCCGCTATGGTAATGAGCTATAGGCTCTCTTTGCGCTCAAGCGTTTTGCAGTGCCCTTTTTAGGGCGCTGTTCGAACCCATTGTGGTATGGAGCTACATGCTCTCATTTCGCTTATGCGATCTTCCCTCTTCAAAGGACCTCACTCCTATTTCCTCCCATCTTTCCCTTCCCTTTCCTCTCCCATCGGGTATATGATCAAATAGGCTCAAATATGGCGATGGCACAAATCTCCCAACTGGTGGGGAACGTGCCTTTGGAGCCGGCCTTCTGATACCTGATACGTCACAGGTTGGCGCCTATGCATACACTACATTTGAAATAGTTGTCAGGGGGGCGGTTTCAGATAAATATTGCCCTCAAGGGGGCGAAAGTTGAAAAACTTTGGGAAGCACTGACATAAACGAAACAACACCCACCACCCGGGATCAAAGAATAATGGGAAATTTGGTCAACGAAATCAGCATAGGAAATAAAAAGGAACATTTAGGGAAAGGAAAAGGGAAATTTGGGGTCAGCTACCGGTCAAATCGAATAGATCCGTTCTTTTCCACTCCAACTATCAAGGAAGTAAGAACCAAGTGACGCTTTAAGTGAAGTCAAGATTTGAGAGAGTTTATCAGACAGTTAGTCTAATTTGTGAAGTGGAGAAGTATTTCCCGCATAGATTCTTCTAGGATCAGGTAAAACTTAGCAAATACCGGACCGGTTAGCAGAGTCCTTAATGGGCCCCATTTCCCTATATTCCTATCAGGACCCATTGCTGTTTTACCAAGTTTGCGGTGATTACGTCACCTAACCGTCGCGTCAACTAGCCATAGCACCTTGCCTAAGAGGACGACGAAGCACGTGCACAGCACGTACTCCAATCGAAGCTAGTCTAGCTCGGCCGATCATCAACGGCACGATTCTGCGGCACGTGATTACGTCCGATTTCCCCACCCAATCCCAATCATCGAGGGGCTGAAGTTAGAACCCGAGATCGACAGTGGAGTGGCCCATCCCGTCCCACTGGTGTGGACTGACGATAGCGAGCAGAGACGATTGTCCACGTGGTACTCAGCCGACCAAACCCCAGCATCCCGAAAGTTAGTAGCCTATCGCTAGCTCTCACCAGACGAAGTCCCCGTTGCAGCAAAGGTCCCTACGCCGGCCGGCCACCGAAGAACACACCTACACATACACACACCCAATTGTAAGTACACTCAATAAACGACCGATAATCAAGATAAGAGTGCATATTGTGTTCCTGATCAGAATCCGAGCCGACCCTGAAAGAGTGTCTGAGGGGCGCAGCAGAAAGTTAGAGCTCAGTGGGAGTGAGGGTAACACAGATTCCCCGAGGAAAAGCTTCAGGAATTAACATAGCGATTTTATTTGAAATACTTTTTTTTCCTACGGGGTTCTCTTCACAAATTCTTCTAAAAAATTTCTCTATGAATTCTCCCATAAACTCTTCCAGTGATTTTTCAAAGGATGCTTGGAAGAATTTCTCAAAAAATCTTTGAAACCTTTAGTAATTTCCTCATTCAAAATTTGTTTTCCAAAACTATTCTAGAATTTCCTCCAGATATTTTTCACTATTCCTTCAACCAAACTCTCCAGTTGTTACACATGGAGATCTTCTAAAGACTTCTACGAAATTTCTTCCGAACAAATCCACAAAGGTGCATACCAGAGTGTTTAGAAACAATAGGGGTATTCACTTAACAGCGTAAACTGCTGCGCAAGTCCTGCTAAATTGATTATCTGAAATGTTTCAAGATATTGCGTAAATAAACAATAAAGCATTTCTGAATGTTGAAATTCAATCTAAGAATGCTTTGGTAATATCAGTAAGGTACCCCGGGGCAAGTAAAAAAACGATAGTTCAAACAAATTGTTCAGAATAATTTTCAAATGTCTATATTGTGCAAATCCAACAACACGGTCACATTCTAGCAACATATTTGCTGGTGTGTGCATGAATTTGATCGAATAATTTCGAAAATTGTGAATACCTTAGAAGAAAGATGTACAATGAGCCATTAGACGCAGTTGCCTCGCTAAACGGGGCAAGTGGGACACATCTAGCTTCGTGCGTAAAACCATATCACTAAGTTAACCGTTGCAATAATAGGATTGATAAATCATAGATATTTTATTTTGAGTACATATTTGATGTACGTAAGGGATCAACCATAAAATACGTAACGTTTTAGGAAGAAACCCTACATATAATAATATGTCACATCGCATTTAATTTTAACTGAAATTTTCTCACAAAAAGCGTTAAGAGGTATAAAACATGTTCAAAATATATCATTTATAAGTTATCAATCAACATGCACCCAGTCAACACAAACTCGTATACGATAGCGCATAAGAGTACAAACGTGGAGGCGATATACGTACATGCACCATTAGGCTGCATGCAAAATGTACGTATATCGCCTCCACATTTGTACTCTTATATCCTACTATATACGATCGTGTGTTTACTAGGCAGCAAGTAAACTTTCAATTATTAACGAGTTTTTTATTATGTTCTGTTATTATTGTTATGCATAGCAGAAACCCTCTTAATGGAGTGGAATTGTATTCCGGAACTGCTGAATTTGGTAGAAATAGCAAATAAAGTTCAATGAAAATAGAAAAGTAATCGTATTCACGATGTATTTTAAATTTTATTTCTATCTTCGCTCAATTTTAAATTCGTATTTCAAAAAAAAAAAAAAAAATCAGAAATATTTGGCATTTTTTTCCCTTTACAGCAATTACGTAGTAATTTGTTTGAATGTTCTTATGCTAATGCTTCTCTAAAAGAATATTTAAAACGTGTAGGGAAAGTTTAAATTTTGGTGCTTGTTTTGATAGGTCCCACTTACCCGGGTATCAAGATATTTTGGGGTTAGTTAGACAATACAAATTTTCATATGACATGAAAAGAAACTACCTGTTTATCGTAAGCAGCTTGTAATAATACTTAAAGTTGTAGCTTACCGATGGTAATTCGATTTTTGACACAATTATTTTCTGCGAGCCAATGCAAGACATAAAACGTGTCACAATTTATCATGCAAGTTGAAAATGGCGCTGAGCTAACATCTGTTACAAGGAGCACATGGCAACAAAAATATCAATATTTTTTGTGCTATCAGGTATCAGGTATCAGAAGGCCGGCTCCAAAGGCACGTTCCCCACCAGTTGGGAGATTTGTGCCATCGCCATATTTGAGCCTATTTTATCATATACCCGATGGGAGAGGAAAGGGAAGGGAAAGATGGGAGGAAATAGGAGTGGGGTCCCTTGAAGAGGGAAGATCGCATAAGCGAAATGAGAGCATGTAGCTCCATACCACAATGGGTTCGAACAGCGCCCTAAAAAGGGCACTGCAAAACGCATGAGCGTAAAGAGAGCCTATAGCTCATTACCACAGCGGGTTAAGAATAACAGGATGTCCTGAAGATTCAGGCTTCTGTATTCAGTTTCACTTAATAAGTGTTTACCAAGTAGTTGGAATCGCATTTGCGCAAAAACTGGACAGTTACATATCAGGTGATACGAGGTTCCATAATCGGAGTCACAACTATCACACACAAATGAGTCAGCACGCTGAATATTTGCCATGTGATAGTTGAGTCGGCAGTGGCCTGTCAACGCTCTGACCAAGAGACTGCAATTCTGCTTTGACAGATTTGTTAAATACTTCGCCACCCTTGGAGATGGCTCAGTAATGTACAATTTTGTTTGACGACATGACTCCAAACTATTCCAATATTGCTTGTGCTTAGTTGCCGCCCAAAAATTTATCTGAAGCTTCACCCAGCACTTCGAAATTGGAATAGCCGGTTCAGGGCCAATGAAGTCATGCGATGCTCCATCGCGAGCTAGCTCATCAGCCAATTCATTTCCAGCGATGGAAGAATGGCCAGGTACCCATACAAGAGTTACAGAGTTGACTGAATTCAGTTCCTCAATTTGAGTTCGACATGCGATAACAAGCTTCGACCTTGAGTTGGCCGAAGCGAGAGCTTTTATAGCAGCTTGACTATCTGAACAGAAGTATATGACTTTACCCATTACGCGCTGTTGAAGTGCTGATTGCACTCCACACATAAGAGCAAATATTTCCGCCTGAAAAACGGTGCAGTTTCTACCAAGTGAGTAAAACTGATTCAGCCTTAGCTCACGAGAATATACTCCTGCACCAGCTCTACCTTCAAGAAGGGAGCCATCAGTGTAACATACTATATTGTTTGATATACTTCTTTCCAAATAGCCAGACGTCCACTCTTCCCGTGAAGGGAATTGTGTGATAAATGTCCTGTAAGGAAAGTGACAAGCAATTGTGAAATCACTTGGAACAAGGACAATTTTGTCCCAATTCACCAAAAGTGGAAACAACGAAGTGTGTGTAGATCTACGATTCACTGGATTTTTCTCCAGTAGATCCAGTACCCATAAACGGTAAGAGCAAGAAAGTGCTTCTTGTTTAAGATATATGTGTAGTGGCGCAACGTCGAAAAGGGCCTCGAGCGCTGCTGTGGGAGTTGTAGAGAACGCACCAGACATCGCCATCAAGCACATCCTTTGGAGATGGCCCAATTTTGATTGGATTGTTCTCACTTCGCCCTTTTGCCACCACACAAGACATCCATATGCCAATATTGGTCGAACAACTGTTGTGTAAATCCAGTTGATATATTTGGGTTTGAGGCCCCAAGTTTTACCAAAGGTTCGCCGGCATTGACCGAAGGCCATGCAAGCTTTTTTGACTCTGAAATCAATGTGAGGTGTCCATGAAAGTTTGGAATCTAAAATAACTCCGACATACTTTACTTGATCAGTCACATTAATCTCAGTGCCAAAAAGACGTAAAGGTCGAATTCCATCGCGGTTTCGTCTTTCCGTAAAAAGAACAATAGATGTTTTATTCGGGTTAACCGAAAGGCCATATTGGCGACACCAACTCTCGACTACCTGAAGAGCACTTTGCATCAGGTCGAATAGGGTGCTTATGCACATACCAACTATCAGAGCTAGATAGTCGTCGGCAAATCCATATGTTGGAAAACCGCAATTATTGAGTTGCCTCAATAGCGTATCTGCTACGAGATTCCACAGAAGTGGTGATAAGACTCCCCCTTGGGGGCATCCACAAACACTCAATTTTCGAATCGCTGCTTGACGCAATGTCGAGAAGAGATGTCGGTTTTTGAGCATTTGATGAATCCAATTGGTAATCATTGTAGGTAGCCCATGGTTTCGTGCTGCTTCCAATATGGCATCGAAAGACACGTTATCAAAGGCACCCTCAATATCCAAGAAAACACCCAAGCAGGATTGCTTCTGAGCGAATGCTTTCTCGATATCGTATACAACTTTGTGTAAAAGAGTCACCGTGGACTTTCCAGATTGGTAAGCATGTTGATTGACATGAAGAGGCATGTTTGCCAAATAGACATCACGGATGTGATGATCGATAATGCGTTCCAGACATTTCAGAAGAAAAGAGGTCAGACTGATTGGTCTAAAACTCTTCGCTTCTTCATACGACGCACGGCCTCCTTTCGGGATAAACTTTACAGTAATATCACGCCAGGATCTGGGAATATACCCGGTAGCAAAACTGCTTACAAGTAGCTTTTTCAAAACATGTTTGATAAACTCAAACCCCTTTTGGAGCAGAACAGGATAAATCCCATCCGCTCCTGGAGATTTGAAAGGAGCAAAACTATTAAGTGCCCATTGAATCGATTCAGTAGTTACGATACTGCGAGCCGAGGCCAGAGACTCGTAACTACATGAAAAGACATTTGGTTCATCCGTAGATGCTATGTCCACACATCCGGGGAAGTGTGTATTGAATAGACATTCTAAAACTTCTTCATCGGAAGAAGTAAAGTCACCATTAGGTAAGCGAATTTCGTTCACTTGGAAATCCTTAGATTTTGCAAGGATTTTGTTCAGCCGACTGACTTCACTCAAACTGGAAACATTTGTACAAAGGTTTTTCCAGCCGGATCGTTCAGCAGAACGAAGAGCCTTCTTGTAAGCCTTGCGAGCCGACTTGAACGACTCTGATCCAGCTGAACGGCGTCTGTTCCAACTCCTTCTACATTGTTTCCTGAGTCTAGTCAGATCGGAATTCCACCATGGGGTCCCTCTTGTAGTCTTTACAGACCGCAGAGGACATGCTTCTTCAAAAGCTTCCATAATGTAGGATGTTGTAGTATCAACGGCATCATCCAGATCACTTGGATTTTCAATGGACGGAGAATATCCATGAAATTTGGTCGCAACCAATTCAATATAGAGTTCCCAGTTTGTTGATCGGGGATTCCTAAAACGCAAAGTCTGCGCAGTTACATTTGAATGTTCAAAGAAGATGTAGCGATGATCAGATAATGATTCCTCATCTGATACATGCCAATTCGTCAACTCGTGACTGATTCTATTCGAGCAGAGCGTTATGTCTAACACTTCTTCTCTATTAGAAACCATGAAGGTTGGGCGATTGCCTATGTTAAGTAATCCAAGGTCTGTACTACTTAAGTATTCCATCAGACTGGAGCCTCTCAAATTGATATCTGAGCTGCCCCAGATGATGTGATGAGCATTGGCATCACTGCCTACAATCAGCGGAAGGCCTTTTGTTACGCAGTGTACAACAACTCGTTTGAAGTCATCCGTTGGGGATGGTTCATCATGTGGTAAATATACCGAACAATAGACGTATTTCCTGTTGAGGTCACCAACAGAAACATCGATTGTGACAGCACATACATCTCTGGTCGTCAACTCAGAAATGAGTGTAGCAACGATTGCTTTATTTACGAGCACGCATGCGCGGGGCATGGAGCGCGAGTTTGCCATTTCAGGTTTGCTGAAAGTAGCAAAAACTGGGTTCACAAGGATACCTAGATAGAAGTTTCCTCTACGAAAGTAGGGTTCTTGAACTAGCGCTACTTGGGCTGCACCATTTTGCATGAGTCTGCAAAGATTGATCGTTGCTGTTCTTTTATGCTGAAGATTGATCTGAGCTAACCTAACCGTAGCCACTACCCAAACTAGGCAGGATTAAGCTTTTTGCAATCTCAGCACGAAAAAGACCAGCAACGAAAAAACCAGATCGGTATCTATTTAAAGTCGCCAAAGGCGAAAGAGCACAGAATACACTGTGTAAAACGCATAATGCGAATCCATATAGGTGATAATTTAAATTAAATGTCAACATATTCATAATCCCACCCTTATTAAGCCTCAGGACAGAGACTGAAGAAGGGCAGACGATTATCTCGGAGAAACACAAGGTCACCTGCACCATTGCTCCGGGTAGCACAGGAAGGACTCAATACTGTGGAGGGCGCCCTGATACCCCACAGGCTCCGTTAGCGGTTAGGTTTTATTTAGACCCCCCTAACCATTCATTCCTAGGCACGGTACGCATCACACCATAAATTAGGGGTCACCTGTGAGGTGGACTTTTACCACCGGAACAGGCAGTCCGTAGTGTTAATTCTTAGCCAGTTGAAACAACCGCTACCGACACTACGCGGCTATCTAGGCTGCTCGGGAAAAGGAGGTTAATATTGATGATTAACTCCTGACGTGCCCAAGCAGCCACTACAAATACAATACAAATTTTCATATGACATGAAAAGAAACTACCTGTTTATCGTAAGCAGCTTGTAGTAATACTTAAAGTTGTAGCTTACCGATGGTAATTCGATTTTTGACACAATTATTTTCTGCGAGCCAATGCAAGACATAAAACGTGTCACAATTTATCATGCAAGTTGAAAATGGCGCTGAGCTAACATCTGTTACAAGGAGCACATGGCAACAAAAATAACAATATTTTTTGTGCTAAATACATTCCTTATTATTGTATCTTCAAACTCCTAGAAGAATGCCCCATAGAAAAATTTTTCCTAAATGAGCTATGACGGAAGGTCCCACTTAACCCGTATTCTCACTTGCTCCGGGGTACCTTATGTCAGTTTTGAGTCCAGTATTTATCAGGATTCTAACGCGAAATTTTGTTTTTCTTTCGAAATAATTTGTATGTTTTCGTTTATCCATTTATTACTTGAGCTTTAGAATAATGAACAATCTTCCCCAGGCAAGTTGATTTGTGTCTTCTCGTGTATCGTGTAAGTGAGACAAAGAAAGATTAAATCATTTATAGTTCAATGCGGGTGCCGATGTCCTGTGGATGTAACAAGTAAGAGAACCTTCAATTCGGAGAAAGCGTGCCGAGGTTCCAAATCCAACAATACTATTTCCTTCGGATTTATTTGGCAGTCAGAAATAGGTTAAGACTAATGCGCATATCGAAGAAAGTGATTCGTGATTGATTTGATCTACCGTTTTGATTCATATTACGGACACTTAAGGCCTCAGTGAAGTATAACTCACAAAAAAGCATGTAAAATAAATTACTATGTATGATTCCTCCACGATATCGAACCTTCAAACCCATTAACTTTCGAATGGTGAGAGAAGATTTCGATTCCGAAACATGAATAATTTTAAATAAATAGAAATGTGTGGACTTTACATGATTCTGATTCCAGACGCTTCCTTATTTTTGTCTCATATTCCGGACACTTCGATTGCGAATTGCGGACAGGTCAAACAAATCATAAATAGAAAAGTCAAATCATCAAATGAAATCGTTAAACCACTAGAGCGACGCCTAAGGAAGTTGGACATTATACATTTCCATAGATATCTATGGAAAATGCTTTTTAAAACGAGCCTTGAAAGTGAGAACTTTTGAACGGCAACAAATGAAACATTTCGTGTGAAATGTTTCCCATACAAAGTAGTTTGTCCGGAATTTGAAGCTGTCCGTAATATGAATCAAAACGGTATTTTAGACAGGCACCGGAAGCTACAGACCGAGAAGATCTTCGACAAACATTGCTAATGGTCACAGTAGCGTTGCTACGAAATGAGCTTCTAGGCAGTAATAATAAAGTGCTATATAATGTTGCCGAAAATAATATTTGCCCTATTTTGAAACACAAATTATTTTAGATTCGAACCATACCGCTTAATGTCCATCCAGCTCTATGGCAAAACATTTTTTTCAACTATTGCCGATTCCAGAAAACTTCAAACGGTTATGGTTGATAGAGCCATATTGAATATGGTAAAATAATTACCATAAACCATTTTCCGTAGTGTTGTGGAAATATGCGGGCGGTTGCGAAAAAATGCTGAGAACTAAGGTTTTCCATTGTAGTTGGTGTGGAGTTTTGTAAACGTAATTCAACTTTACAATTGTGTAAGAGGATAGGTTAGATTGACACATCAAAAGCGTTTAAAGGCAAGACAATGCAGATCGGGCTGTCTCTTTCCCACAGATTACAAGAGCGATAATAGTTGATGATCTGAAGCTAGCTGCAAGTACCCGACCAATTATTCCTGCAGTGCATTTGGCCAAATCATGCTGTACATCCAACTTGGTCGTTTCCGGTAAAATTTCTTTAAGCCAACAGCTAATTATTCAAACTCAACCAGTTTGACGATAAAGTGGGACGATGAGTAACTTGTATTTGAAAGATTTGAATTCCCAAATTGAATCTAAAACATTTTGCATTGGCTCTGCATTGTTTTGATTTTGTATAGGATTTTGACGTTTACTGGCCTTGTTGTTTACTAATTCCATGGCAAAGTGAAAGAGAGAGGATGAATTTTGTGCAGAGCCCCATTAGGAGCGCAAAATGACGTCTGTTTGTGTATTACTTTCTTGACAACGGAGTGTTTTTCAGTCTAGTATTCTTCAAAAATGTATTCCTTGTCTCGATCTCTCCCTATCTCGATGGTCCCTTCGATATCGAGATGTGGAGAGTCGACTGTATCACATTTTAAACCACCTTCCCTTTCCTGATGCGGTATAAAACTCCTGTCCCGGAAGCTGTTTGAAATCTGCTTTCACATAAGTTTCATGCGAGAACGTCGCATTCTATTGCTGTGCGAGCAAAATTATGACACACTGCTCCTCTCACGTGGACGTCATTTTGAAAACTCATCATAACAACCAATTTACATATATACTATACATTTTATATATATACATTTTAAAGTTAATGCAGCATTTCAGTTTTTATGCATTTTCAACAGAAATACATCAATTTGAAGTTGATCAATGGACACAGTCACAGTTTGGTTCAGCTTTTGTGAAGATCTAACGCTTTCTACAACAAGACGTACGACCGTTATGACGCTTTTCATTTTGAGCTTTTTATAATGTTTCGAGCGTGACACGCGTTACTCCACAATGTTTGAAAGCTGTGGGAATCTTGTTGAATTATTTTATGGCAAACAAAGCGCTGTATCGGAAGTGAATTCCATTTGAAAATTTATTTACCCAAATATTTATTTAATTTTGGCTTTTCAACGAATACAGAATACCTGAGCCCAGATAGCCGCAGCGGTAAACGCGCAGCTATTCAGCAAGACCAAGCTGAGGGTTGTGGGTTCGAATCCCACTGGTCGAGGATCTTTTCGGGTTGGAAATTTTCTCGACATCCCAGGGCATAGAGTACCTTCGTACCTGCCACACGATATACAAATGCAAAAATGGTTAATTGGCAAAGAAAGCTCTCAGTTAATAACTGTGGAAGTGCTCATAAGAACACTAAGCTGAGAAGCAGGCTTTGTCCCAGTTGGGACGTAACGCCAGAAAGAAGAAGAAGAAGAAGAAGAAGAATACCTGAGCGAGGGTGGCTCAAAAAAACATTTTTGCAACACAACGCTCAGTCAATTTCAGGTGAAATCCCAAGTGTCCTTCCAAATTTTGAGCCAGCATCATTGGATGTAAACATAGTAGCCATGATATTTTGAATCACCCTACTGAGCACACATGTGCAGTAGGACTATTATATGTAAAAAACTTTCTTTGCTGATAAAATAGTGTAGTAAGTACCTCTCACGAATTCTAATTTAAGATAGTTCCTAATCACTTTGTCACATGATTCTTATTATGCTTAGTGATCGTTCAAAATGAACACTCCTATAAGTTTTGGACTTATATGTTTTATTATTCTGAAATAATAAAGCTTTGTTTTTAAAAAGAGATGAATGTCGATTGAAATTTTATACTCAACATTATTTACTCAAAACCATAACAAAACGTTTTTTTTCTTCTGTATGAACCATCACAAGTTGATAACTTTGATCAAAGTTGTGTGCCAATTTTACACAATTGATTAGATTTGAAGCACAAGTTTAATTCAAAAAAGAAAGTTTTTTTTTAAAATTAATTATTAGTATCATTCCAAACATAACATTCATTTCTTATATCTAGGTGTTCTGTGTTAGACAACACTATCATCCTAATTTGGTATAACAAAATTAAGCTTTTATTAACGTTTTGTTAACAACATATTACATTTCATTTGCCGTAGCAGTTAGGAATTTTTACATGTGAGTTGATTTCACCTGCTTATAAGAGAAAAAAAACGCTTTCAATTTACTTAACCTAAATATATAACGCATTAGTCGTGGTAATAGAAGATTGCAACGATTTTTGTCTAAAATGTTAATTATTTTATTTGACATTTGTTCCAATGTTTCAACATTGGATAATCTTTGTAACTCATTAGTACTATACCATAGAGGAAGCTTCAGAATCATATTCAAAATTTTATTTTGAATCCTCTGCAGAGCTTTCTTCCTAGTATAACAACAGCTAGTCCATATTGGTACAGCATGCAACATGGCAGGCCTGAAAATTTGTTTGAAGATCAAAAGCTTTTTCTTAAGACAAAGTTTTGATTTTCTGTTAATAAGTGGATAAAGACATTTTATATATTTGTTACATTTAGCTCTGCCCTCAATGTAACATAAAATAAAGATATTTATTAAATAAATTTATCATAAATCGTTTTAACTTTAACTAAATTTTGAGTGCAATAAAAACTGTATATTTTATCTTAAACATATTCACTGGACTTTAACTAAAACATTTATGTTGAAAAACTGGATAGGTTTAAAATTAGAGACTTCAATGATTTTTAAGCAAAACTAGTTTTTAGTCTGATCTAGAGTTCCTCTTTCTGCTCAAACATATGTTTTGTTCTTGTATCATAACCTTTTTGTTGAAAAGCTACACTGCCCATAAATGCATGTCAGTCCCATGTTTGCTGGATTTCCTATTCACATGGGACAATTATGCGTTTATGGGCAGTACATGTCGATGCTTCGATACTTGTTTTAAGGGCAGTCTATTAAACCAAATAGTTTTTTCGGTGTTTTTCAGTAAAAGGAAATTTGAGAGTGTCCCAAAATTACTATTTCGGCCAAAAATATATTCACTTGATTTTTACAAAAGAATTCATGCCACAAAAGCTACATATCATCGCTTTGAACATTCTTTTATATACAAACTGGATTCAAATAATGAAGTGAAAGTAAAAAAAAAATCTTATCCGAAAAAACATTGATCAGATTTTGTCTCTAAAAAAATATTTAATTTTTAATAGTAACTTCTTGCAGCTTTTTTATTTCTCTAGTACTATGATTGTGACAAATTCGTCTCAGGATTGAGATTCAATGAAAATCACTTGGTTTAGCACTGACATAGCTGAAAAAGTATCAGCATACTTTCTGCGTGCTAACAGTAGTGATACTATTCTGAATCAATATTATCTATTATGAATGAGTTTTATCACTTTGAAACTACGAGCTGCAAAATCAACATGGCTGCCGAAAAGACATAACGGCTTCTTAGCTTTAAATGCTTTTCCTAGAAGTCGACTCTGCCTTATGGTGGGCATTCGCTAAAATTTTAAGTTTCTTGTAATGTAAAATATCCATTTTTAATGGAAAAACGGGTCTATGCATCAAATATAGATCTTGCCGATTTTCATATGTTTACATATTGATGTACTTCATGGGTGGATCCTTAGCCATTACCGAACAGTGGATGTACTCATTAAACCTTCGTAGATCCACATTTTTCCCCCACCCGAGGCAGATGTCATTCGATACTTAGCATCGAAAGTTTCGTGCAACACTTCGTTTACGTAACCCCCCAGCACTGGAATCTTTCACTTGATGCGAGATATCAATAGTACCGAATTAATGGCCTGAAGATTTCCGCCCGACGCCTTTCCCATTTATGATCGATAGCTGGACGATCACTCGCTGTCCAGAGCCGGCAATTCCTGTTTCTGGCTGTCCACTTTCATTTTCAACATTCCAACCACCCGTCGTTAATGTTGCCGTTGTCAAAAAGATGGAGCGACTGGATTTTGATAAATTGAATTTTGTCTTGGAGTTCATAAAAGTTATAGACATTTTGAAATCACATACGATTGGTGTTAGGAAATTTGAGTGAGTCCTTCATCAAATATGCAAACATGTAATTCAGTGGAATGTCAAGTGCTTCATAGCAAACAACCATAATTTGCATTCCCTTGACATCAGCTTTGCCAAGGGGTCAGTTTGGAAGTCCTCGCGTTGACAGTGTGCAACTTTAGCAAGGTGCTTGAACTGTGGAATCGAAAAAAAAAATCAAATTTATGTTGTTTCTTCGATGATACCTCGTATACGTATATGTCCAGCAAAAGTGGGCGTTGTGTGTCTGGAATATTAATCGGTACGATTGTCTCGGTCTTGGTGGGTAAAATATTAAATGAAAGCCACTTGTACACACCATTTCGAGAGGATATCAGCCACTGATTGCCGAAGGCAGTGCGAAACCGGAATGTGACGTGTTCTTTGGGCTGTTTCATTGTCCATTTATGAACATATTTAAAACAAGCGAAAAACATGCCGAAGGGAAAAGAAAAAAATATACTGGTGTAACGCATGGAAATGACCCAATGCCATTTCTTGAAATTTGTTATCCCATTTTGAACTTTTGAAAGTTTTTACAGTGAAACCTCCATGAGTCGATGTACCATAACTCGATATCGACTCATGATCATCAATTAGAAAAATATTGATTCGGATGATAAACCGATTGATTGATTGATTTGACTTTATTAACGAGATTTTTAGCCCTGGGCTAGTTCATCTCGGGACCAACGGCTTTACTTCCCTTCCGAAGGAAGTCGTCACTATAACTTTTTACGTCATAAGTGACTATGTCGGGGATGGGATTCGATCCCAGGTCCTCGGCGTGAGAGGCGAGTGTTCTAACCACTACACCAGGTCCGTCCCCCATGATAAACCGAACTTAAATTTAATAAAACATATAATACAAATTAATTGTTCAACAACTTGAAGCACTTTCTTCATCTTGGCATTACTTCCTCACTGGGACAGAGCCTTAGCTTAGTGTTCTTATGAGCACTTCCACAATTATTACTGAGAGCTTTCTTTGCCAAAGTTGTCATTTTCGTATCGTATATCGTGTGACAGGTACGATGATACGATACTATATGCCCAGGGAAGTCAAGGAATTTTCCACTCCAAAAAGATCTGGGAATTGAACCCAGACACCTTCAGAATGGATTTGCTTTGTAGAAGCGGACTCTAACCACTCGGCTAATGAAGACCCCTAACTTCAAACTCATCCCTACCAAACACTACATCAGCACCAACACAAATAAGTCTACCTCTATCTCTACCTGCAACCATGTGCTTCGTTTTGCTAGAATTGGTGGTAGCAATGAAGTCAAGGACTCCGCAAAACAAAGGAATGTATGTCATCGTATAATTTTAGGCAAGCAGGTCTCCTAATAGCACCCACGATGACAATGTGTTTCTTCTTGCTCCAATCCGTCTAACGTTACAATCGAGGTTGATACCTTGTCTGCAATCCAAATAGTTGATTTTGAATCATCCAGCTTTGCACGTGTCAGCCTTATTGGTTTTGCCGAGAAAAATATGCTCTTAAATTATCTGCCGGAGCTCATTTCTTATCACTGAAACGCTGTCTTTAAATCAATTAACAGATAACAAATAAATAACTTATAAAGTTTTCCTTGAGGAATTATTTGTAAATTATTTAAAAACGACTTCAATCGAATTACTCTGAAGAATCTCTATAGTATTTTTGGGCAATATACGCCAAGGGCAACCCTTGAAGATGTGCCTATTTAAATTCCTTATCGATTCCTTGAAAAATCCTGGCATGCAAAAAAAAGTGAAATTCTACTGAAAAATCGCACATGAAGGATCGCTAAGCAGCTCTTAGAGGAGTTCTCAGGGATATCTTTGAACACATTGTCTATTATTCTTAAAAACGGATTTTCACTGAGTAATATCTAAAGCTATGTCTTGAGGAGCTACTAAACCTGGTCAAGTTTATAAGGCAAAAAAAATGTGATGTTATTTATAAAATATTTAAACCTTAAAGCGGAATTATTTAACGAGTTCGAGAGGGGATGACCAAAAATGTTATTTCTTCCAATATGCCGAGGAATACTTGGGGGAGCCATTTAAGACAAATACTTGAACCAAATCCTTGGATTTTTAAGAAAATTGTATCAAAGTTTCATAGATACACTTTTGTATGTGGCTTGAAAGATTGTTTTGAAGAGATTTAAAAGAGGAATTCGTCATTTAATTTCTGGAAAAAAAAATCATAAATATATCCTCAGAAACCTTGACTAAGTTGATCAATTCGAAATACTACACAAAATTAGTTGAATGAATCCTGGAGTGATTATGTATAAAACATATATTGGAAATCTAAACGAAGTATTCAGAGGAATATAGATATATGTGAAACTATCCATTATTAAAATATTTGACATATTCTTCGAAGAGTGCGTGGATGAATTTATTTTAATATAACTTGCAAATCCTTGGCATAAACTATCTATGTTCCATAACAGATTTTTGGACGATTCCTCTTAGCTGCGGACACCTTTGAATGATTTCTGGTTAGGTCTCCGGTAGAAGCCTGATTAGAAGGTGAACTCCTAAAAAACTTCAAGTTCCATCATAACTCAAAAATTTGAAAATATAAATTTGTATTTGTATTAAAGATTCATCCGACATCAAATACCAGCGATATATTTTTTATTCAAGCACAAGTATTATTTCCATTCATTTTTATAGGTAATGAGGAAGCGTAAGTCCGAAACTGTGAATGATTTTTTCTTTGCCAGAAGTTTGATTTTTTGTTGGACTTCAAATTAATGACGCAACTTTAAATATAAATGCAAAAACCAGTTTTTGAAAAAAAAAAAATTACATGGTAATCGTTGTAGCAAGCTAGATGATTTTCTTACTCGAATCATTTTTGCAGGTATTGGAAAGCACTGGAACAAAGATCAACAATTAACTTACGTTGAAATTGTGATTGCTCTATGAAACAGAGTACATAAAGTGTTTTATTACCTTATTCAATTCCTTTATCTTGTATTGTATATAGTCTTTCATGGACAAGTATAGCGTCAAAAAGATAAGCATTTTGTTCAATATTATCTGGTTGTGACCTATATTTTACAGCATTCCAAGCAAACCATAAAACAACCAAAATGTATGATAATATGATAGGAATATTAGTTGAATACATGAACACTAAAATAAACAGTGGCTATTCTTTGAGTAAAGATGGTAAATTCTCAACTAAAAAAGAACTTTCCTTGAAATCCACGAATCCTAGGAAACAGAAAACTATTTCTTTGGAATTCTTGCACATTTTTCAGAAGTTACTTGGCCAAATACAATTGCAAGCATGGTCAACTAAACAATCAACATCTTGACATAAAATACTATATAAATAATGCATTTGCAATTGGAGTCGAGTTCGGATTTTCGCATCATCGGAGTGATTTGTGCAATGAGCATGCTGATTGAATTGAATTACTGTTACTCAGTCAAGGATAGACGATGCATTTGGTGAGTTCGTTTCATGTTTCTATTTTGAGTGTACGATATATTATGAAACGTATTTTTATCATGACAACGGCAGGAATATCACTTATTTAATTTGACTTAATATGTACAGTTCGTCACTGTGTCACATGTTTTACATTACAGTAGAAACCTCGTACTTTTGGATTTACCTTATTTTTATCACTATAAAAATATAACGTTTGAATGGTTCGACACTAAAACTGTCGACTTACCGTATGTTCACGTTGTCTTTGAAGTACTGATAGGTGATTTATTGGACTAAAGTTGCATGAATCGCATCACTTACCAAGGTGAATCCTGATCATGCAGCTATGATCCCTCCCCACTAACAAAACTCCTTCCCATGACAACCATGAAGATGCAGAGGTGATCTCGGTCTCTAGTAACAATGGATGTTACATTTGGACAGTCCATATTAAAAAAAAATGTTTGAAAATCCAATTTCCCATATCTATTTTAGCATACTTATCATAAAAATAGTGTTCTGTGAAATTTTCAGCTTTCTAGGTGGTGATCTAAAGGTGGCCCAAAGACGATGTTGGTTTATATGGAAATTACTATGGAGAAATATTGAAAAATGTTCCAAACACGTTAGAACAGTATTGTAAGTACACTAAAGTTTTTTTTTTAAACGTTTTTTGCATGTTTTATTTTTACACGGTTTTTTTTTACACGCCTTTCGGAATTTACACCGTACTTTTTATGCATGGAATTCGGAATTAACACGTTTTTTACTTTTTTACACGGGTTTCAGAATTAACACAGTACTTTTTCCACGGATTCCAGAATTAACACGGTTTATTTTTACACGGATTCCGATATTAGCACGTTTTTTTGCACGGTACGGGGCACACAAGCTGAAAATTTCACAGAGCGCTATTTTTATGGTAACAAGGTAAGAAAGTAATGGGAGATGTGATAGTCAAACTTTTTTAAATTTTGAACCGCCCTAATGTCACACTAACATCCTTCCCTACCCCGATGACCGTAAGGACGTGGCCGGCGCCGTTATTGACTTTATAATGTTTGGAGCTCTCGAAAATGTTCATCGACGATAGAAAGCTAGTCCCAAGCTGTCTGTTGGTTGGTTGGTCTGTTGGTTCCTTGTGCAACTTCGATTATTCTGGAGAATCATGAACAGCTTTACAATACAAAAATATATACTTTTCCTTGAAATATTACTCTTCCACTTGGCAAAAATATAGAGAATAGCAGTGCTTCCTTCCAAAATTCAGTTAAAATTGTATTTTACTCAAAGCACTTTATTTATTACATCAAAGCAAATGCACCCTACAATCAAACATAGTATAATACGCAGAAAGTTACTCTTGACCATCGAAAATATTACGAACTTTGTTGATAAGGATTGTTATACACAAGAAGTTTTTAAGTTTGAAGGTTTGACAAATATAGCAAATAAATTATCATACAAGCTGGCAATCTGGCCACACAGTGATCCTTTATCATATTTGCTACAATTTTGCTGAAAAAACTTGTGTCAAAATATTTACCCATGTTTAGTTATGACAGCTTCAATATTGATTGTCTGAAACGAACTTTTACCCCACCGGTGGGGCAAGAAAAAATCATTTCTTGACTGCTGGATTTTCCAGAATTGTACCACAAAGCCTCAAGGAATTTCAACTAAGCGAATAAAAAATGTAGTAAAATGTTTGTTAAAACTTTTTGAAGAAACTCACAAAGCAGTTTGTAGCAGAACTTTCAACGAAATCTGAAATATTTCGCTGAAATTTCGGCTACAAATTCCTCTTAGACAGAATCAATGATTTTTCGCAGGAGTTGTGAGGAAAAACTTTGAACTTTTGAAAGGTTAAGTTAATTTATTTTAGTTGAATCCGGGAACAAACTCCGGAATCAATTTGTGTAGTGGCTAATGGCTATCCTCCAGAAGGAATTCACAGAATATAAAACATTTCTTGGAATATTTTGTTTCAAGAATAATTTTATTCATGCGAAATTACTTAAAAAAAATGAGTCAAAATAAAAAACAATGATTTATTACTTCAATTAAAAACAATGGTTGATTTTATAGAGCTTTTTCGCGCTATTTCACTTGCAAAAAGCTCTATATTGTTATTTCATGAGAGAAAAAAAAACTCGCTCTCAATTTACTTAAACTAAATATATAACGCATTAATCGTGGCAATAGAAGATTGTACAACAAGGCAGGCCTGAAAATTTGTTTGCAGATCAAAAGCTTGTTCTTAAGACAAAGTTTCGATTTTCTATTAATAGGGGGATAAAGACATTTTACATATTTGTTACATTTGGCTTGAATGCCCTCAATGAGATTTTTGAAAGTTAAATTCTTATCTAGCATGAGCCCTAGATACTTTACATCATCTGTCCAATTTATTGGAACCCCTCTCATCGTGACAACATGTCTACTTGAAGGTTTCAAATAAAGAGCTTTTGGTTTATGTAGGAATATTATTAGTTGAGTTTTGGAAGCATTAGGAGAAATCTTCCATTTTTGCAAGTATGAAGAAAAAATATCCAAACTTTTTTTGCAATCGACTACAGACAAGAATTTTTGACATCCCTGAGGTAGCTGAGGTAAGTCAGATGTGAAAATATTGTTTAATATTGGTCCCGAAATGCTGCCTTGAAAAACACCAGCTCTTACAGGAAGTCTTTCAGATCTGGAGTTCTGATAATTAACCTGAAGTGTACGATTTGACAGATAACTTTGAATTATTCTAACAATGTATGTTGGAAAAATAAAGTTTTTCAATTCTACAATCAAGCCTTCATGCCAAACACTGTCGAATGCTTATTCTATGTCCAGTAGAATAGCCTTCAGATTTGTTGGAACGGATAAAATTTGTTACACGTAAAAGTGTATGAGTGGTTGAATGTCCATGGCGGAATCCGAACTGTTCATTGGCAAAAATTTTATTTTTGTTGATGTGGACCATCATTCTATTCAAAATGACCTTATCAAAAAGATTACTGATGGAGGCAAGCAAACTTATTGGACGATAGCTAGAAGTTTCTGCATGATTTTTGCCTGGTTTTCAAATTGATACATTTATACGTATTTATAATTGATACGTTTTTCCATTTGTCAGGAAAATATGCCAATTGAAAGCATTTGTTAAATATATCACCTATGAATGATAAGCTACTTCCTGGAAGTTTCTTGATGAGGATGTAGAAAATTCCATAATCGCCAGAGACTAACATAATTTTGATTTTTTTTTTTAATAATAGTTCTCAGTTCTTATAAATTAAGACTTATTTTCCCCAAAGATCCCGCTATCTATTATCAAAGAAATTCCTTTAGTAATGCCGTTTAGGACTATTCCACATATTACGCTACAAATCGGAATTAACGGAATAAATCGGCACCGCGAATATGTACGACCAGGTCGCTGGCCCCCCGATGCCCATTGTGTCAATCAATACGCCAAATATTTATTTAGAAAGGCCGCTCACTTCATTTTCTGCGCAACTTAACACCACAATAGCAGGTGATTGCGAAAGTTATGCTCGTTAATGTGTTAGGTTTAATCAAACCTTAAATGCAATTTTTGCAGGAATTTCAAACTGAGCCAGAAAACGACAAAATAGCATAATGTGGGTCATTGGAGAAGCAAAAATAATGTATTACCGTTGATACCACCGGTGGAAAAGGAAACAGAACCTGTTTCACGGGCGGCGTGACGGACGGCAAGGGCTGTGTGGATATCAATGCAAAACGAATTATGCCAACGAGGTGCGTGAGTGAGGGCTTTCGCCGTTTCAAAGCACACGTGGCGTGTCGTTCACAAGTTTGTAATAGGCAGCCAAATAAGCAAGCGTTTAGAGAAAGGGAACACTCCGTGCTTTATCAAACGGTAACCAATAGAAAAATAAAACGTTTAGCAATAGTTTTAAAATGTCTAACAATTGATGAGCAATTCTCGCTCAAACCAATCGACCCCCCTTCGGTACACATCGTTAGAATTCCAATTTTATGTCACTGATCGCTAGCATATGTTAATACTAAAGGGTGGGTCATTTCCGTTTTCCGTACGCTAGCTAGCTAAACAGTTGCGAAATAGCCATTTTTTGATAAATTCTAGGTATTTCTTCATGCGATTTGTGTCATATTTCCCTTGGAACACAGAGCAAAAATATTGGCAGCTCTTCGTCTTGGCATTACGTTCTCATTGGGACATAGCCTTCTTCTCAGCTTAGTGGTATTATGGGCACATCGACAGTTATTAACTCCATTGGCAGCTATTTTACATTTGACCGCCATCTTGAATTTCTTTAGAAAACCCTTTTTTCACTCTTAGCGCACCGCTCGTTTTGAATTCTGAGATCACCTTTAGAAAACTGATTAAAAAACAGAGTAAACGGTGTGCTAATTGCGAAAATATTGATTTTCTGACGAAATTCAAGACGGCGGCCAAATTCAAAATGGCCCCTAAATGTTTTTAAACTTCAAATAAATGCTACAGCCTTCCTCTATACGATGCCACTAAGTTTGCTATGTGTTCCAAGGGAAACTCACAACACAAATCATATGAAAAAACACCTACTTCTGTTTTTTTTTTTTTTTCAAAAATGGGCTTTTTCGCAACTGTTTATCTAGCTGGCGTACGAGGGGTCCATTAGTTTGAGAAAATGAAAACGACTATCCTTTAGTTTTAGCATATGCTAGCAATCAATGACATAAACTTGGCATTCTAGCGATGTGTGCCGATGGCGGCTTGGTTACAGCGAGAATTACTCAATAAAAAATATCTATATATATAAATAAAAATGGAATGGTGTTTGTATGCCACGAAATGGCTTGAGAACGAGTCAATGGATTTGCTTGATTCTTTCACTGTAAGGAAGTGTTCTGACGCGTTTCTGTTTACGGGGCCCAGATAGCTGTAGCGACAAACGCGCAGCTATACAGCAAGACCAAGCTGAGGGTCGTGGGTTCGAATCCCACCAATCGAGGATCTTTTCGGGTTGGAAATTTTCTCGACTCCCAGGGCATAGAGTATCATCGTACCTGCCACACGATATATAAATGCAAAAATGGTCAGTTGGCATAGAAAGCTCTCAGTTAATAACTGTGGAAGTGCTCATAAGAACACTAAGCTTAGAAGTAGGCTTTGTCCCAGTTGGGACGTATCGCTAGAAATAAGAAGAAGTGTTTACGAAAAGCCCAAGAACTTCACGTGATAAATGGGAAAACAGAGGAAGAAAACTGATACTTTTTTTTTATCAAAATTTGGTTTCGTGTTACACCCAATTCTGTTTTTGCACGGGAAATGCGTAACGTGCAAAAAAAAAGTTGTCAGTTCAAAATTTCAAAAACCGTACAAAGAAAGTAACACCATTTCTCGACGTTTCATGCAAAAATAAGGTTTTGGCGAAAAAAATGTATGGAAACTTTTTTGGCACGGCCGTTTTAAAAAATCCAATTGGCTACATTGGCAACGAATGTTGGAACGGATCGCGTACTAACTTGAATTTTCAAGTCGTAGATTTGTGCACAAAAATCTTGAAAAATTACTATCTGCTGACCGGAGGATTGCTTGACGAAATGAAGGAAATGGGTTACAGCAAAATTGAAGTGATTCAGTTTTCCTGCTGTCTAGGATTGGTATTATCTGGAACCGAAAATACATGTTTGTAGTTATAGTTTTATTTGTTCTGTGTTAACTATTGAGTGGTTTCTATAGCTGACGGTATTTCAATTTTTTTTAACAGTTTTTGTTAAAGTGTTTACGAAACTGTCATATTTGTTTTTACCAATTTAGGTTGACAGCAAACTAAAAAAAGCTAGTCACGTTTTTGAGCAACAACAACAAAGCTTCATGCAATGTATCATAGAGATAAATTTGTCAACAAACTCTAATAAATAAAAATAATATTAAATAATATTGGCTTGAATATTCCTCATTGTTTGTTTTTATTAATAGGAAAGGGCTGACGCATAATTGTATTTGAGTTTTTTTTTTTTTAATTTTGAACTGGACAAAATCCTATTGAAATTGTAAATTTCTGATAAACAAAACTGCCCCCTCCCCTCTGAACGATGGAAAAAATGTACTACGGGTATTAATCTTTTGTTTAAATTCTTCAAAGATTGTCTCCAGAACTCGTTCTTCTTCTTCCTGGCATTACGTCCCAACTAGGACAAAGCCTGCTTCTCAGATTAGTGTTCTTATGGGCACTTCGACAGTTATTAACTGAGAACTTTCTTTGCCGATTGACCATTTTTGCATGTGTATATCGTGGGGCAGGTACGAAGATACTCTATGCCCTGGGAATCGAGAAAATTTCCTTCACGAAAAGATACTCGAACAGCGGGATTCGAACCCACGACCCTCAGCATGGTCATGCTGTATAGCTGCACGTTTACCGCTTAGGCTATCTTGGCCCCAGAACTCGTATTTACACAATTATTGTTAAATCCATGGAATTCTTGTGATTTTTTTTTATAAATTTTCAAAGAATAATTCCATAAATTTAATCAAAAACATACTGGGTACATTGAAGGGATTTTTTCGTTATAAATGAAATTTCTACTTTTCAATACCGTTTTGGTTCATATTACGGACAGCTTCAAATCCCGGACACTCTACTTTGTATGGGAAACATTTCACGCGAAATGTTTCAATTTTTGTCATTCAAAAGTTCTCACTTATCGAGGCTCATTGTATTAAGTATTTTTCATAGATATCTATGAAAATTTATGATGTCCAATTGCCTCAGACGTCTCTTCAGTGGATTGACGATTTCAATTAATGATTTGACTTTTCCAATTATGATTTTCACGAGCTGTCTGGAATTTGAATCAAAATGTCCGGAATGTAAGACAAATGTAAGGAAGCGTCCGGAATAAGAATCATGAAAAGTGCACACATTTCTATTTATTCAAAAGTATTCATGTTGCGGAATCAAAATCTTCACTCACCATTCGATAGTTAAGTGCTTTAGAGACTCGATAACGCGGAAGAATCCTACAGATTAATTCATTTTATATGCTTTTTGGTGGTTAATACTCCACTGAGGCCTTAAGTGTCCGGTATTATCTTCTTTTACTCCTTGTTAAACTTATTCAGGTTTTTCTTCAGTACATCTCGAGATATTCCTTCACAATTTGCTCCTTAAAGTTTCATTGGGATTCTGTCTTAAATAACATTATAAATTCTTTAGTGAATCCCTTAAAAATAATACGTTTTGTTGTTCTTAGGATATTCTTGATGAAGTTTGACCTAGTACCAATAAAAATCTGTTTTTCTATAATTTTGATATCCTTCTAAAACCAATTTTATAGATTCCTCCACAACTTCCTCTATTTTCCCTTCTGATTTTTTTTCAAAGTTGCTAAGCTTATTGAAGGATTTCTACCGGAATAATCACTTGATATTTTCAAAAATTTGACCAGGAACTTCACTAAGAATAAATTGAAGCAATTAATCATCGTACAGGCATAAGACTACTTTCACAGATTTGTTCACGTCTTCATGCAATGTAATTTATGAATACTTGTGCTTTAAGAACATCCCAAAAATAATCCATGCAAACTAGAGACAATAATGTGGTTTCCATATTGTAAGATATATTTTTACAACAATTCCAGGTCAAATCCTTGATTAAATGTCTGTAAAATTTTTGAAGTAATTCTATAAAGAATCTTCAAAACACTTCTGTATGAATTTTAAACTATTTTTGAGGAAAATGTATGTGAAAAACTCCGGATAAAACATTCTTTGAATTATACTTAGAGGAATTTCAAGAAAAGCTTCGAGGCAATTATTGCTGCTTTTTTGAAGAAGTATCTAGGAATTTTGGTGTTCTGGGAGAAATTCTTAAATAATTCAACGGTATGTATAACTAGGAATTCAGGTTGCTCCCGTTTGTCTTACTGGCCATAAAAAAATTGCCGATCAAACGAACCACAACGAATCGGATCTTTTAATCCACAAATTAAAATGGACCCGTTACTCAACACTAGAACAAGACGCCTTTCGGACCTCACTTTACTTAATGTGAAAAAATTGGATGGATATCTTACATACTTTTATGTTTCATGCAAATAAGGTGTAGAGGTAGTGTATAATGATCGATTTGGCGCGAAAATCGTGAATTAAATTATAATAACCAATTTGCAACCCCCCCTCCTTTTTTTTTATAAAAAATGGGCCCCTTTAAAGCCCATATAAGTTCTAAACGTTGTTCACAAGCAAATATTGACACGTCAAAATTTGAAAAACGGAAACAAAAAAAAGAACCCGATTTTGTCAGGTTCCCCATTTTGTCAGCCAAATAATCATCGAGGGGCTGCCAAATCGGGTCCTTACTGTAGTTTATAATGGTAATCAATCGAAAGAGCTTCAATCAGATGCACATGTTCATCAATCAATAAAATACGTAAAATAAATCAATACGATAATAAGACAACACAAGTGTGCGTTATAGGAATGCGTTTAATAGGAGACCCGACTGTATTTATGTAATTCATAGTCAATCAGAATAAAAGGTGCTCTCGTGACATTAGTTTTGAATAAGTTTGAAGTGAGTCACATTCGATTTTTGTCCCTATTGATGAAATGTAAAAATATGTTTTGATAAATTACGCGCCTTTCTCATGTTTGTCCATTATTTTGGATCCCGGCTCACAATGACAATACGTGACAACAGAATTTCGGCTCACCTTGACGTTCATAAATTTTGTATCGGTTTCTCCTTCTCAGAATAGAATCAAAACAATTATATGCAGCGAGTATATCGCAGACTACATATTTTATCTCACGTTCAGTTATTTTTTTTTTTCGAAGAAATATTTTAATGGGAGTTTGTTGTGAAAAAATGATGTAGATTAGTGCAAACGTTTTTGAGTAATCCGCATTTATGCTTTTGGTACCAATCTGGCCGTATACAGATCTTAAAAACCTCATCAAAAACAGATCATTTAGTAATTTTCAGATTTCTTGGAGATAATCCAACTGATTTGTTTGATTTTTTTTTTTTTCAGAAGAGCATCATAGAACCTGACATTGTATTGCCCACACTTGTTTTTTTTTTTGATAAATTGTCGAAAAACAGAATGGCGACCAAATAAATTTTCTGTGGGGAGTCGGTTCTCTAAGCAATGTCAGAATATCTTCAAAATCAGATGAGCAATTATGAATATCGTTACAAATTCTCACAATAGAAGTTTTCTGAGAAATGTTGAAAACAAAAAAAAATATGCAAAGATATATCGAAACAAAAAAGTAATCATGATTTGAATATGTTTTGTGATAAAAAATGAAGCTGCTGGTAGAGAGTCAATAACCAATTTATAGGAGGGCCTGGGGTAATATGCATCACTTAAGAAAATGTGCCTAAATGAACACTGAACAACATCTAGTTGGGTCGGGTTCACCCTATATGGTGTTGATCGAGTTTTCATCATATTTACACTAGATTATTGGAACATTTAACTTTTTTCAAATATTACTTTTACGTTGATTACACTGCGGAACACGGTTTTGTCTCAAGCACCAAAATACCGCTATTTACTAAATTAAGGGTTGCTGAGTCCATTGCCGTTTTCAGAAATATCATGGCACGTCTAGTTTTTGAGATATTGACGGTTGAAAATGCTAAATTTGACTGTTTCAGCCAACTTGCATGCAAGTTTTCCAACTTGTACGGCAATTTGTTTGCTCAATTTGTCACAGAATTCAAACTTTATGCATAGAACTATAATTATCAATGAAGTTCATAATATTTTCGATGGTAAAATGTAATTTTTTGGTGGTTCAGAAAAGTATTGTATTATGCCATATAAGAGAAACGAAGAATTTTATATGAAGACTGCAAACATGTTGAAAAAAATAGATTTAACCTACATTTTATCGTAAAATTTCAACTGATTTGCATCTAAATTGAAAGTTCTAGTCATATTTAGCATGTTTGGTAGATATATCACAAAAAAGTTTGATAAAGCATACTTTAAATTTCATGTAAACATCAATAAAACCAGAGTTTTATACAACTTTGGCGACCTGTAGCTAAAAATTGTGACGTGCTGGAACACTTCTGAGAACGGCATCAGATTCAGCGACCCAAATTCTACTAGGGACACATAATTTTATCCTTGAGACACGCGAAAGTGTCATTTTTGTTATGCTGTGTTATTATTGATTCGGGGCACGATGCACCGCTTTTTGGGGCAGAATACACCACAACATTAAGGGCGTGATACACCTCAACAATGAGGCAAGGTGCACCTTCGTTTTTTAAACGTAATTTTATGTATCGTAAAAACACGAGTTATTAATGATTTTCGTTTAATAGATAATACAATTGAGCATAAATACGTTGGTAAAGGCTTCAAATGACCTAACTTTAAGTTTATTTTGAAATAGATCGTTCTGCTCCGACCAATAGAGTGCATGTTGCCCCAACCATGTTGCGATTTCTACCATTTTTTTTACACAAAATGGTGCATCGCATTGATCTGAACACTCATTCCATAAATATTGATAGTTTTTTATGTTTTCTTCTCGTATTTATTGTAGATAATGTTCTTACACCATTAAAATATGCGGTTTATATTCAATGTCCGCATTTAAGAGGAAAATAACCATCATCGATTTACAAATTTTCAAAACCAGTTTTTTTGCTCAAAATCGAAGAAATGCTCAAGAAAATCTATCATTGCATTGCACTTGGTATCTGAAATACGATGATAGATTTCAATAAGGATTGATTGAAATTTGAACGAAAAAACTGGTTTTTCAATTTTGATGATTGCTGATGATTGAATGATGGATTCTTGAGCCTTAACTCCACTTGGCTCCAAAACCGGACAGAAACTTTTCTCCAATTTTAGCAGATATTTATTTCATATTTCAGAAATTTGATACCACAGAACTGTTTAACTATCACTTCGTGAACAAAACATGTTAGAAACACTAACATTATCAGTAAATTCTCAAATATTATCGTTCGCTACATGTTGTGGTTCGTTCGTCGACGCTACCTTCAAAATCACTTGCACAGCAGAGAAATGACATTTGACTGAAGCAATTTGTTTTCGTTATTATTCCCTATTTTTCAATGGTAACTAGACTACAAATGAATGTACAATGAACAACTATGTTCATAGTAGAAAGTATAAACTAAAATGAACGTATATTCATTAAATTTTACCATTAATTGATGAAAATTACGAGAGTGTCCGGATATTGGTACCGTCCGGATTTTGATTGATCACGGTATAGCTTCTTTCGAATTATTTTATTGGCTGTTTTTGGATAAACTAGGGATGGTTGTCCTTCTCCTGAGGCATGATAATATTTTTTTCCGTTATACATATGCTAGGAAAAACGGGCTTGTACATATCAGCGCAGAAAATATTCAATTCTCCACATTCATGCGAGGCCATTAGCGCGCAAGTAGAAGTCTAGGTCGGTCCCCAGCATAAGCTGTTCATGTTTAATGTACCAACTACGCAAGACAAGACGCCGGCGACGACAGCAACAACGTGACGATACCATAATTTACGGTTACAAAATTAGATCGCTGTGGTGAAGTAATTTAGTAATTATCGTCGGGCGCAAGATGCCGCCAACTGTGCAGAGACTGCGACAAACGGTTTCGGCAGCTATTGTGATTTGTTTAATGGGCTTGCTATCGGTTAATGACATTCATGAGTAATGATCATGGCTTCGGATGGTTCAACTACGAAGATAACTCTGAAGAATAAGACACTGTTATTAATAACAAATTTTCTTTTATTTCCGTTATAATTTAAATAAACATATATAGCTGAAATATCGTTGTATTTGTATGTGTCTAAATCCATTGGTGGTTTAATGCACTAACCAGTTTGCGCTAGAATCCCATCTGTGAAAACTTCCCGTAGTGTGATAATGTTGATTGTTAAGAAGCTGGAAGGAAAGATATATGACTCAGCGTGCATACAAGTGATGAACTAAATATCAGCTAAATTCCTAAAATTTATTGTTATTATTCCCTTATAAATTGTGTTCCTAAAGGTGGTGAACTTAATGCTTTAAAAACCATTTGTACGAAATAACCTAAAACTATTTACAATTAGTAAGGATTCATTAGTTTGTAAGCATTTTCAAAATCTAATATCGCAATATATTTAAGTCGAGTTGCTAGTTATACACAACTACGAGAAGTTTTCACAATCTCGAAAATTGGTTTCCAACTCAACCGGTGTAAACGCACTTACGGATGATTTCTTCTCTCGGTACTATTTGGACTAACTGTGCAATTATAAGAAATAAATGAAAATACTAATTCAATCACTGCCACAAAGTTCTTCGATGTAGGTTTCTTTAGGTTACAATTTATAAGGCAATAATAACAATAAATTTTAGGAATTTAGCTGATATTTAGTTCATCAGGGAATTCATTCATTACACTGTAGCACGTAATAATTCAATCTAAAAGTAGATAATAACAATAAATTTTAGGAATTTAGCTGATATTTAGTTCATCACTTGTATGCACGCTGAGTCATATATCTTTCCTTCCAGCTTCTCAAGAATCAACATTATCACCTCGTTTGACTTTGACGTGATCTAACTACCTACAGGGCCTATCGCTTGTACGTCGTAACACCATCACTAACCACCAACCCCCTTCATGCACTTCGTCAATCTCAGCCTCTAGCTGTTCTGCTAGTTCGCTGTTGGAGCTTAATGTCGTCAAAAACGCTGCTCACTACGACATTTCTACGGTGTCTCTGCGACTACTCGTTTTGCCCAATTGGCGGTTGAAGATCTCGCCGGGCCTTTGAACAGCTTTCTGTGCGACGACGCATTCTTCCCTTGGGCTGGCTCTACGACGACTCGTTCTCCGCTGCTGCTGTTCGACCTCTCCTGGTTGAATGCCGTGTTGGACCAAGTATGGATCCTTGTGGAACTCGTGCCGTTACTCTCGTTGACATCCGTCCCTGGTTTGTGTCGTAAACAAGTACCCGGTTCTGAAAGTAGCTTTGCAGAACTTTACACAGATATTCGGGAACCCGCATTCTGTGTAGGGCTGCGGCGATAGCCTCCAATCTGGCACTGTTGAACGCGTTCTTAACATCTATCGTTACCACTGCGCAGTATCGATTGCCTCTCCTCTTCTGCTTCGACGCTTTCTCCGCACGCGATGACTGTCCGAATAGCATCCACCGTCGAAGTCTTTTTACGGAATCCGAACTGCCTTTTCGACAATCCGTTTTAGCAAGCATATTGGTCTATATGCAGCAGAATCTCGTGGCGGTTTCCCCGGTTTTGGCAGCAACACCAGCTTCTGCACCTTCCATCTGTCTGGGAAGTAGCCTTCCGCAAGACACCAACAGACCAAGATTGCTGCCCTTACCGCTACGTTAAGGATACCATCTGGTCCGGGAGCTTTATTCAGCTTCAATCCTTTCGCAACCGTTATCAGCTCGGCGTTAGACACTTGGATACTGGCATTTTCTTCATCTATGTCAGCGTACGGTGTGGGCGGCCACGCGGTGGGAGCTTGCGTAGGAAAAAGATCGTCCACTATCACCTTCAGTTTGTCGGGGCACATTTCAGCTGAGGCAACTGGGCCCTTGATTGTCGCCATCACTACTCGATAGGCGTTCCCGACTAGAACCACATAACAAGATTATAACACATTCCTATCAGCAGCAGTTAAAAATAACATAAGTTGATCCAATTTTGTTATCAAGATGGCTTTGTTCTCAAGTTGTTATATTTTTAGTAACACATTTATAACAACATTTGTTATATTTTTGACATTGCATTTATAAATTTGTTGCAAATAACATTCGATGTCATAAACAGTAACATAGTTTGCAATAATTTTGTTATTTTGTAACATCCTTGTAACACATTCTGTAATAAATTTGATATAATTGTAACACGGTTTGTTGTATTTTAGTTCAATTTGGTGCAAATTTTGTTAGAATTTTTGTTATTTTAACTACTAACGGTACATGTTTTATAACAACTGTTGATATAAAAAAATCATATCAGGGGAACACATTCTGTTATAATCTTGTTTCTTCCGTCTGGTCGGGTTGCCCCAGGGATTTGCGTCAGCTTCCTGGCACAACTCGTTGTAGCAGTTTGTTTTACTCGTCGCTATCTCCCATTTGAACGCGGCTCTGGCCAGTCGGTAGGTCGCTTTACGCTCTTCCATGCTGGCTTCGGATCTAGCTCTTTGCACGCGTTTTCTGGCTCTTAAACAGGCTGCGTGAAGGGTGCTGAGTCTGTCGTTCCACCAGTATGCTGGACGCTGCTGATTCCTTGGCTCCAATTTTCTCGGCATAGTTGCGTCACACGCTCTCGCCAACGCTTCTGTCAGCTCTCCTGCATCCATGTTTTGAGGGTCGCTTACTGTTCAGAGTGCTTCGACGAAAAGATCCTTGTCGAAATGCTTCGTCTTCCACCTACGTTCTTCATTCCTCCTCTGCCATATTGTACAACTTATTTGGCCTACGCAGTAGTGGCTCGCTTGATGGTCACTATGAGTGTATTTTTCGCTAACTCTCCAGTTCATATTGGTGATCAACGACGGGCTGCAAAAGGTCACGTCGATGATGGATTCCCTGCCGTCTTTGCGGAATGTGCTAGCGAGACCGTCGTTGCGTCGAGCATCGCTAGACTTCCAGCAAACTGTATCCTCTTGCGATGGTCAGTCTGCTACCCCAATCCACGGCCCAAGCATTGAAGTCTCCTCCGATGACTACCGGCGTTTGACCGATCAGCTTGTCGGTTAACACATCCAACAACTGGATGTAGGGTAACTGGGGGTAAAACGCGCTCTCTAAGGAAGGAAGTGATTTTAGCAATGAAGAACATTATTATAAGCCTTTTTTTTATTCACTATCTCATAGATAAACATGTTTTCTATCAAATAGTAGAAACAGCCATCAATTTTCTTTTTTCTGGAGTTAATAAATCAATTTTTATAAAATGCTTGCTAATCTGCATTTTTATTTTTTGCGGGGTAAAACGAGCCACCTGATCTCGGCGCTAGTCGTTCGCGCGCACGCATGCGCAATCATGCTTGAAAATACGTTGCATACATAAGGGCGTTTGATCAGATGTTATTGTTGATTATAGTATACATGCTGGTTCGAAAAATGTGCATTTGTAAGGTTCAAATTGGCACGCAACTACAGCTTGGCATTACGTTTGCTGGAATTTGAATTCAAACGGCTGTTTTGGTGCTATGAAACAGGTGTGGCCGTTTTGCCCCACGAGTTGATTAAAGTTTAAGTCCTTCAATACGCTTTTTAAGGATAAAATCAACACTTTTTTCGCATGCACTATGGGAGTGCACAAGTCGATTCTCGGTGATAGTTTTAAAAGTGTTGTTGTTTATCGGCCTGAAAAATGGCCTAGAAAATGACACAAAATTACAACGAAAACAGCAAAAAACGTTTTTTCGAGTTTTTCACGATTTTTGCCAGGAAAACACATGAAAATATATATAGAGAAGCATTTTAATACATTTTCCATTATCTCTGGTGAAAACCAGCGCCCCAAAGCACGTCGTTCGTTCAAAACAAGGGTGGCGCGTTTTACCCCAACGGCGCATTTTACACCCAGTTCCCCTACTGCTCCAGCGTCGGGGGGCGTAGCAGCTGCACACGAAGATTCCGTTGATTTTAACGATCACGAAACCCTGTACGGGGGACGCTCTCCTCAGCAGGATGGATTGCGGTGCTTCTTTCAGGTTGCATTGAGACAGCAGTGCACCCCTCACGTCATCTTCTGTTGTGATTTCGTCCAGGTCTCTACATTCGATTACTGCCTCCTGCGATAAGGCTCTCACGCTTGCCTCGTTGCCCAGCGACTTCGCGACGAGCTACCGGCATGCCGAACTCTTGATCGACGGATCTTTTATGAGCTCAAAGAACATATCACCTTTCTGGGTGCGCCTGGTTCTCTCCAAGTTTTCACCCAGCTTCCTCACTTTCCTGAAAATCGCCGCGTAGCTGATCTTGTCACTTGCCTCAATGACAAGAGCATCGCCCTTGAACTTCTCACGAGGTGACCGTCGCTTTTCTTTCTTCTTCGATTGCTTCCTTTTCCTATTCCTCTCCTTACGTGCTGTATTTTCTTCGTTTGACCTTTCACGGTGCGCCATTCACTGCCGTTCTGCTCGCTGACGCACTCATTGTCGCTTCTCTGCTTTTTGGGATCTTCCTGTTCTCCTGGTGTATCCCTCGTTCTTTTTTCCGAGCAGGTGCTCGAATTGCTCCCAGGCGTCTCCTGTACAACGGCTGCTGCATTCACCGAAACAAATGCTTTTTCCGCTCTACTCCGCAATTCCTTCTGTCTGCGTTCTGGGGCTGTAATGGCGGACTTGATGCTCGTGACCAGCTGCTTGATCGTGAGGTGGACGTTGTTTTTCGTCTTGACGAACTCATAGAGTTCATTGACCTTCCTCTTTACTTCCGATAACTCTGACTTCTCATACTGCCGGTTGTCTTGAACAGTGCTACTCCCACACATTGATGTGAACACTTGACTCAGGAAGCCTGCATCCTGCTGGTTTCCCGGTGGCTCACTCGGTGTGCTGCATCTGCTAGTGCTGGTTGTTACCGTCTGTGATGTCACTGGCGATCTCTGCATCTTCCGCTTCTTGCGAATACTATCGCATCTTCGTTTCCTCCACTAGATTCTCCGTCCGAATCGATTATTTGTTCCATTCCACACTGTAGCCGTCGCTGAAAAAACGTGATCGAAATTGTTTTGACCTTGAAAACATGATTTTAGTACTATAGTGTCTTCGGGAAAGTTTTTCCATAAAATAATCGCTATTTTATGAAAGTGTCAATTTGGTGATTAATCCACCTAAAAGTGAGAGCGAAATTTTATTTTTCGTATTTATGAATTTAAAAATAAACTTTATTCGGGAAAGTTGTAGGTAATATTAGAAGAAACAACTTTGCAGAAGACACCGTATGCATATTTTTTGATTTTCATGTACATTTGTGGTGTTTTTTGTGGAACGCCCCTAAAAATCACTTTTTTTCATCATAACTTGGTTGGATGATTTTGTGCAATTTCAATTGTTCTAGTGTTAATTGTTACTTGCAAAAACGCATAACTTTCTCCAAAAGAGCATATTTTTATCTCTCATACTTTTCGAGTTATTGAAGGTTTTATATAAAATTTTGCAACTTTTTGACACTAAAAATCATTAGGTCACGCACATTTCCGCAGTCTGAAACATGTTCATCTAATGGTTTGAAACTAATACTATGAAATGCAGAGAAAGCCGCTTTTAGCCTGCTTTAGCCTGACGGTCAAAAGAAAGTCTGAAAAAATGTTTACTTACATGCAGATATAATTTACACTTATTCACTACACCCTATATTGGCTTAATTTGAATATCTGGCATCACTGTATCGAATTTTATGCAATAAAGTCAACAATGTAATCAATCAACAAAAGGTCGGAATAATCTGTTCAGACAGGTTTATCACAGACAAACAGACAACATATCCAACACACTTTTCGTCGTTCACCTTTCCAACGTTAGCTGTTTATTTTTTGCAGAAAAACACTTATTGCTATTTTATCTGCAGGAAGTCTCAGTCCTTTCTTGAGAATTTTTCGGAGCTCGCAGCAAAAACTAAAATGTATAATATAACTATGAAACATTAATTTGTTTCCTTTGAAATTCATATTCAATCCATAAATCAGTAAATATTAATGTTAAAGATTATCATCATTAGTTTTAGCTTCGCTATCACTGGTTTGTTCGTTATCTTTTTTAACCAAAAGATTTTCCCATCCTGATAAGGAAACACTTTTTTCTCGGGAATGCTCTAATAGATGTAATCACAGGATTTGATGTCGCCAATAAACAGTGTAATAATTCTTAGTCAGTATCAATTCTGGAGATCCTCCCTGCAACTCTTAATATCCTTGTTACATCATCTTAAGCCTCTTCGGTCAACTGTCCAATAGAGACCAAGAAAGAAATAACCTCACTTCCTCGTATAAGGATTCAGTGTACAAAGCATTGAGCAAATTTCTCCATAGCATCGATGTTACTGAATCGATTCACATTTGAACTGTCGAATCTATTTATTGATCGCCTTCGTGTACTGGCGTTCTACGCATATTTGGCTCGCAGCTCATAAGGTTTACATAGAAAATGGGACAAGTAAGTGTAGATGAGCAGTGTAAGCAGGTTGTAATTTATTAATGGTCCCTTTTATACATAGGTGATCGACAAATGAACAAATTCAACAAAATGTTATCATGGAAAAATGTATGAACAAATTTTGTTACATGATCTTTAATATGATCATCTTAAGATTTCAGTAATTCCGCTGTTTTATTTTGTATGATGCTGATAAATAACCTTCGCCAATCGTATCATCAATCAAGCGGTTCTGGTGATGACAAATCACATGACACGAGGGTAAATATTTCCGATAACTATTACTAATATTCTAAAATATTTCAACAAATGTATTTTTTTCATTCTCCACAAATTATCAACTATTTATTGTAAAATGCATAAATGTTATAATTGTGAATAAAACTAAAATATAGGGATTCATAAGAAAACAAACGAAAACTATAACATTTTTTATTGGTTTAGTGGGAAAATTTTTCATTATCGGTATTTTACTAGTACTACCGATAAATCTATGACAAAAGGTCGAAAGACAAAAGGCCGAAAAGACAGAAGGTCGAAAGACAAAAGGTGGAAAGGACAAAAGGTCGAAGAACAAAAAAGAAGGGACAAAAGATGTAAAATCTTTTTTCAAAGAAGGAAAAATTTCCCACCAATTAAATCATTTTCGACCTTTTGTCCTTTCGACTTTTTGTCTTTCGACCGTTTGTCCTTTCGACGTTTTGTCTTTCGACCTTTTGTGCATAAACCCTACCGATAGTGATCGATGTAGTACCGTTGAATCGGTATTCAGCAAAAGTAGTCGGAGCCGGAATCCCTAATTGACCACCTACTTCATATATGGAACTAACGTTAGAAAAGTGAACGATAAAAAGAGTGTATGATATTTAGTCTGTTTGTCTGTGGTAAACCTGTCTGAACAGATTATTCCGATCTGTTGTTGATTGATTTGATTGCATAAAATTCGACACAGTGATGCCAGATATTGAAGATAAGCCAATATAAGGGGTAGTGAATAAGTGTATGTTATATCTGCATGTAAGTAAACATTTTTTCAGACTTTCTTTTGACCATCAGGCTAAAGCAGGCTAAAAGCGGCTTTCTCTGCATTTCATAGTATTAGTTTCAAACCGTTAGATGCACATGTTTCAGACTGCGGAAATGTGCGCGACCTAATGATTTTTAGTGTCAAAAAGGTGCAAAATTTTATATAAAACCTTCAATAACTCGAAAAGTATGAGAGATAAAAATATGCTCTTTTGGAGAAAGTTATGCGTTTTTGCAAGTAACAAATAACATTGAATTGAAAATTGTACAAAATCATCCAACCAAGTTATGATGAAAAAATTGATTTTAAGGGGTGTTCCACAAAAAAACTCCACAAATGTACATGGAAATCAAAAAATATGCATACGGTATCTTCAGCGAAGTTGTTTCTTCTGATTTCCCGAACTAAAGTTTATTTCCCGAATAAAGTTTATTTTTAAA
This sequence comes from Aedes aegypti, assembly GCF_002204515.2. Classification (NCBI taxonomy): domain Eukaryota; kingdom Metazoa; phylum Arthropoda; class Insecta; order Diptera; family Culicidae; genus Aedes; species Aedes aegypti. Next base: position 221,575,401 of record NC_035109.1, on the reverse strand, counting down.
TTCATAAATACGAAAAATAAAATTTCGTTCTCACTTTTAGGTGGATTAATCACCAAATTGACACTTTCATAAAATAGCGATTATTTTATGGAAAAACTTTCCCGAAGACACTATAGTACTAAAATCATGTTTTCAAGGTCAAAACAATTTCGATCACGTTTTTTCAGCGACGGCTACAGTGTGCATTCGATTGGGTCCCCCCTTCGGGCCGCTATCTCTACTCGTTGTATATAGTCGCCTCTCGTGATCCCATGGTTGGCTATGCAAGCAGGGAGGCCATGCAAGGGTTGACACAATCCTTCATGGGGGTTATGTTCAGAGCCGGATCGGCGTAAGTCAGGAATTTTACATCTAAGCCTACTACTCACCGAGGTTGGTGACGAGTTTCGAACGTACACGAAGGCTTGCCAAGTTTTTATCAGGACGGAGGCAGGTTTTTCACAATCCTATTCGCCGTTTCATTTTAGTGCCACCCTTCCTTACTCGGGGAGTGCGCTGCCAGCCTACGGCTGTTAGTCGACGTATCCAATCCGTATTCCGTGTCCTGTCCGTTGTTCTGCGCTGTGATCAGTATATCAGTATCCAGAGGGCTAAGACACTTTGAAAGCGGTACCAGGTCGCTTGTTCAGAGCTACTTGCAGATATGTGGTTTTTTGTAGAGATTCAACAGTGCCCACTGCTGAACCCCCGCCACATCATAGGTAGACCATATTTGAGACCCTGGTCAGATGGACCAGACACTCGGTCACCTCCCGAAGGAAGTGCTAAAGGTGGTACTCTATACGGCTGTATGTACGTATGTGTTTCGCTTGTAAAGGGTAAGAGTCCCAAGCTCCCACCTGGCACCCCCTCACTCTAGCTGATGTCAGAAGGACAACAGTGCCCAAGTTGCACTATCAGCTAAGTACGCAACCCTTAGCTGGCGGTCTTTGTCATCGTTAGACCCGTGGAAGCGTGAGGTAGGGGCTTGTGAGGACCAGAGCTATGTTGGGCGCTCCTTCCTGGTTGTCGACTCACCAGTTTGCAAGCCATAATCACGTAGGAGGTAGATAATATTACTCAGCCTTGAGTCTCTTTTCATTGCACCGTCTCGGGCAATGATAAAGTGGACCCTCTTACTGAATAGGCGCTGTTGTTTTTGCATTGGAGACCTTGATCAAAAAAAAAAAAAAAACAACTTTTTGCAATTCCGTTGCAAATCAGCCTACTTTTTATCAAGAAAATGGACAATATAACGGCCTACTTTTCCTACCGAAAGAAACAGTGCTGAAAAGTGCTACTTTTCAGCACTAATATCAGTATCGAAAAGTAGCACTTTTCAGTACTATTTTGGAAGTTATCAAAATGACGTCGGATTGCATCCATACGCCATTTATCCAATTGTTCTGAATTTCTCAATGACTTAGTCAACTAGGTTTTGATTCTACATCCGTTTGACGAACCAAATTGGTTCGGATTCGAATCGTAAATTCGGATGTAGAAGCAGAAGTAAGTTGACTGTGATGGAATCTAAGTTGAAGTGGGACGTAGAGGAGGCAGTAGAATAGGAAAGTTCACTACAAAAAAGACGGGAGCTTCATGGGGCGATTAGCGTTCACGTAGAAAATTTGTGTGTTTATAGACAATTCAGCACCTGAATGACTTATAATATGGCTGAAATTGTATATAGGTTCTGATTCTCCGACGATCCGAATTTAGCCAGGCTTGGATAGTGAAACGGATATCGAATCGGAAGTCAGTTGACTGTGAGGTATTCTATGTTGGAGCTTGAAGCACGATCGTCTTGCGAACATAGAGGAGGCAGTAGAGTTTGTTGGTTCATTCTCAAGAAAGGCGGGAGCTTTATGCGGCGGTTCGTGTAGGCAATCCAGCACATGCAAAATAGCTTTCATATTATTAGAAAATTTGAAGTGCCATCTTACCTGATCAGCCTGAAAATAGAGTCAGCAACGGCAATGTGAAAATTTGTGACAATCATATCACAGCCTACCTGATTGAGGAAATCTGAGTTGTTACTACACATTGATGCTCATGTGGGTTTTTTTTTGAAATATGTTTATGCTCTATGAATTGATCCAACTGTAACGGCATTTTTCGTAATTGCAAAAAATGTTGTATGTAACTCGTTGCAAAACTCGATTTTTTCAGCACTCGTCGTATTTATCCAACTCGGCAAGCCTCGTTGGATAAATATACAACTCGTGCTGAAAAAATCATCATTTTGCACCTCGTTGCATAAATAACTATTTACTATAGTTCTCTAACTCGACATCGAGATACAGAATATCGAGTATGGGAGAGTTAACTGTATATTCCACTTGGGATGTAATGCCAAAAAACATCCTGGTCTAGTTTTTTACTTAAACAAATCAAACTTGTACAGAGCGGTATATGCGAACTGCTGATATATCTTAGAGTAGATTATTTATCAGTCGTCACAACACACAACTGCTCTATACTGAAAAAGCCTGTTCCTACGGTAGAAGATTTGCATACCATTTCAATTAAAAACGTTTCAGGTGCAGATCGCTTTACTGGCTAGCTGCAATTTGCCGTATTCAAATCGCTGCACAAATATTTCTCTCGAGATATGTTGTGATACCGCCATAAATTAGCTGTCTTTCTTCTGTGCCGTCTGCATTCACTACCGCAAGAGCATAGCCAGAAAGGAGTTGGCTACAACCCGAATAAAAAATACAATGAATTTAATAGTTGAAATTAGTCAAACACCATACGACCCATGGTGTAAAATATAATCTATTGTCTATTTGTCGTTTAATTTTTCAGCAATGCTCTTACTGTAAATTTACGTTTGTTTTTATTGTACAAATATATTTTATTACGTTTTTATTGTTTCTAGAATTTTTTTATTGTAGCTACAATTAGGCTTAAATTTTATATTGCTACGTGCAACGAACAAAGTCACTTTTTTGAGTTTCAATAATCAACGTTATTTAATAGTAAACTTGTTAAAATATACGGTACTATTCCAATGAAACCTATTGTATTCTTATAATATTTTTATGAGGGCAACGCTACGACCAAAACGACGATGCTATTTGATGATAATGATGCATCGCAACGCCAGCCGAGCCGCGCCGTGATTCGCCAGCCACTGACTGAGCACAAACCTTTTTCTTTCACAGATTTCAAAACTGTGATCAGAGGCGAACGCGATTTCTTTTTGCCTTGCAGCGTTAATGTGTGAATGGTGGCCGTGTATTGGTTAATGCTTGGTATTGTTGTCGCCGAGTGAGGGTTAAAGAGGTGGTCTAACAGAGAAGGTATGGTCTATTTGAACGCATCTATTGATTGGTATTACATATTTCTATGGGAAAAAGACGGGAAGCACCCTTAATTTGGGCACAGCGTTGCACCTGTTGATCGATAAGTGATCACGTATTTCTTGCTTTGCTCCCGTATTTTTTGCTAATCATGTTGCTCTATTTGCCGTGTTCTGTACCCTAGTAAACATCGATATGTGTTTTGCACTGTCTAGTACGAACCTAACGATCGGTGAAGTAGGTGGATACTTGAGCAAGCTGAACTTTATGTCGTTGCTACAACCAAAAACAAAACTATCGCTGGAATGTGAAATCATTTCTGCGAAAGAAGTATTGTGATCTTGTGAAAAGATCGCACTAGAATTCAGATCAATTGCAATTAAACTTTTTAGATTGTACTTTTTTAAATTATGATTTATCGTTTACAGCCCACTAAAACTAAAACATTAAATGTACTTTGCAATTAGTAAATGGACAAATTGAAATTAAATTGGTAAATAAATATACGTCTCCTTGGTGATTTATATTGATTGAAACTATCGTTAAGGGAGTTTCCATTAGTTCGACTCTTAGAGTCTTCTCAGATAACAATTTGATGCTGGTTAAGAACTTTTATAAGTGATTTAAAACAGCCTTTGTTTGAATAAAAGCTGTGCACAGTTATCAAACTCGATTGTTCAGCTTCATCATTTATTTAGTTAACATCTAAACAGATAGCACTGAATCAACAATTTCACGCCACATACTCGGTTCGTGGCCGCATCTCTTCATCCTCCCAAGCAACACAGATGTTATAATAGAGTATTTTAAAACTATATATGACCAGATTTAGTCATATATCAGTTGATAATGCTCAATTATAACATATGTGCTACTCGGGCTCGGTTCTGCCCCACGCTCGCCAAATCGATACGCACTTGATCCACCTATCTAGCTCGCTACGCTTCACGCCTTCTTGTACCAACCGGATCCGAAGCGAATACCATTTTTGCAGTGTTGCTGTCCGGCATTCTTGCAACATGCCCTGCCCATCGTATCCTTCCAGCTTGGCCACCTTCTGGATACTGGGTTCGCCGTAGAGTTGGGCGAGCTCGTGGTTCATCCTTCTCCGCCAAACACCGTTTTCCTACTCACCCGTCAGCAAGGAACCCCGTCTATCGTAACACTGCTACCTAGGCGAGCCCAGACGCGCTCGGCCCCACCAACTAACATGTACTTTGTCTTGGTCGCATTCACCACCAGTCCAACTTTTGCTGCCTCGCGTTTCAGGCGGGTGTACAGGTCTGCCACCTTTTCAAATGTTCGGCCGACAATGTCTATATCAATCGCGAAGCAAAAAAATTGACTGGATCTCTTAAAAATCGTACCCCGGCTGTTAAGCCCGGCTCTCCAAATAACACCTTCTAGCGCAATATTGAACAACAGGCACGAGAGTCCATCACTTTGTCGTAGTTCCCGGCAGGATCCAAACGAACTGGAGTGTTCGCCTGAAACCTTCACACAGTTTTGCGCACCTTCCATCGTCTCTTGAGCTTTCCGGGAAAGCTGTTCCCGTCCATGATTTTCCATAGCTCTACGCGGTCGATACTGTCGTATGCCGCCTTGAAATCGATGAAAAGCTGATGCGTTGGGACCTGGTATTCACGACATTTTTTGGAGGATTTGCCGTACAGTGAAGATCTGGTCCGTTGTCGATCGGCCGTCAACGAAGCCGGCTAGATAATTTCCCACGAACTCGTTTACTACAGGTGAAAGACGACAGAAGATGATCTGGGATAATACTTTGTAGGCCGCATTTAGAATGGTGATTGCTCGAAAGTTCTCACAATTTAACTTGTCACCTTTCTTGTAGATGGGGCAATTAACCCCTTCCTTCCACTCCTCCGGTAGTTGTTCTGTTTCCCAGATTGTGCCTATCAGCCGGTGCAGACAAATGGCAAGTCTCTCCGAGCCCATCTTTAGGGCTTATTCACAAATTTAATAACACTGAAGGGGGTGGGTGGGTTATTCTTACAAGAAGCGTTACAAAGGGGTGGGTGGGTGTCCAAAATGGCCATTTTAAGCGTTATGTGAATGAGCCCTTATGAATTCAGCTCCGATACCATCCTTATCAGCAGCTTTATTGTTCTTGAGCTGGTGAATGGCATCCTAAACCTCCCTCAAAGTGAGGGCTGGTTGGTTTCCATTGCCCGCAGTACTGATGAAGCCGTTCTTCATTCCCTGTGCTCTCAGCGCCATTCAGGTGTTCGTCAAAGTGCTGCTTCCACTTTTCGATCACCTCACGCTCGTCCTTCAAAATGCTCCCATCCTTATCCCTGCACATCTCGGCTCGTGGCATGTAGCCGTTGCGGGATGCGTTGAGCTTCTGCTAGAACTTGCGTGTTTCTTGAGACCGGCACAGCTGTTCCATCTCCTCGCACTCCGTTTTCTTCAGGCGGGGTTTTTTTCTCCCGAAGGAGGCAGGTCGACTGTTGCCGTTTCCGTTTGTAACGTTATACGTTCTGTCGAGTCCCTTGCTGCAGCATGACCGCCTGCGCTGCGTTCTTCTCCTCCAGAATCTGCCTACATTCCTCGTCGAACCAATCGCTCCGTCGATGCCGTTCCACGTAACCGACGTTGACTCACCTGCATTGGTGATGGCTGCTTTCACTGTTCTCCAGCAGTCCTCAAGAGGGGCTTCGTCCAGCTCACCCTCTTCTGGTAATGCAGCCTCGATGTGCTGCGCGTACGCAGTTGCGACACCCGGTTGCTTCAGTCGCTCTATGTCATACCGGGTCGGCCGTCGGTACCGTATGTTGTTGACGACGGAGAGTTTTGGGCGCAGTTTAACCATCACCAGATAGTGGTCAGAGTCGATGCACCACGATAGGTCCTGACGTCGATAATGTCGGAAAAGTGCCGTCCATCAATCAGAACATGGTTGATTTGTGATTCTGTCTGCTGTGGTGATCTCCAGGTGTATCGGTTGGAAGGCTGTGCTGGAAGTAGGTGCTACGAATGGCCATATTCTTGGAGGCGGCAAAATCGATTAGTCGTTCGTCAGCCGGTGGGTGCTGAACTTTCCAATAGTCGGACTGAACTCCTCCTCCTGGCGAACCTGAGCGTTTAGATCTCCTATGATGATGTTGACGTCGTGGCTTGGGCAGTTGTCGTACTCGCGTCTTTGTCATCATCAGCGCTTTCTGAGTGAGGGCTGTGCACGTTTATTATGCTGAAGTTGAGCCTCAACTTGCACATTCTCTCATTGATCGGCCATCACTCGATCACGCGCCTCTGCATATCACCCATCACTATAAAAGCTGCTCCCAGCTCGTGTGTGTTGCCGCAGCGCTGGTAGATGGTACCTCTAAACGTTCGCACCATTAATCCTTTCCAACACACTTCCTGCAACGCTACTGATATGTTCGTTATGAGCATCCCTAACGATGTGTCATTTGACGTTCGTCTATCGGACGAACGAGCGCGAGAGCCGAAGGGCTCGAACAAGAGAAAAAAAATAAATCAGACTTCAGTCTGTTCTGATACTCCACTTGAAGCAGAAGTTCTTTTAAAAACCCTCTCATCACGTCCGATCATCAATCCCTCTGTCCGGTACGGAAAACATATAAAAGTGTCGACGAGTAAATAGCTTTCGCGTGCAAAGTGAGGAAGAAAATACACATTTTTACCACCAAAGTGCTTCATTTCGCCGTGGGACGGGCACCGGTTACCGGATAAACGATTCAGCAGCCTCGTTTAGCAGCCAGAGAAGGACCAAGCCGTCGCAAAGGTTCGGAAGCTCACGGTGGAGTTTTTCGGGTGGCTTCCGATAGATTTCTCGGTTGGGTCAACGAAAGGGTTTTCGACGCTGTGAAATCGTAAGTAAGGTGACAAAATTGCAGGAAAATCATAAAAGTGTGAAAATATTACATTGATTCCACCATTTTGTGTAATAGCGTTACTCCGGACACAATTGCCGGTGAAAATCGAAAAGGCCTTTTCGTTTCTGTATGCGGTCGAGTATAATAGGGTGGTCCATAAAATAACCATTTTTTTTTTTCAGCTGCGTTTTACTTTTACGCCATTTCGTTATTTCGATAGACAATTAATAGAAGTTTTCTTTTCTTCAAATCTAGTAGAAACAGTTGAAAGACGATTGTCCTCGGTTAATTCAAAGGAATTCAGGCATCCGGTCTACCTTGTTCGACGAGCGCTCAGGTTGAGTTGCAGAGGTGAAGCAAAGGTTGTGCTAGATAAGAACATAATAGGGTGAGTAATTTTTGCCGTTTTTTGTAACATTTTGAAGAACAATTCCAATTTTCCAAACGACTAAGTTTATTTTTATAACTTTATTTCCCTTCGTCACGTTTTTTATATTAATTTGTTGTATTACTGCCGATTTATCAACCATTTTCAATTATTGGGGCGTACTATTGTACCGGGTTGTTCTTTCAAACATTAATACTGTTCCTTTTTACAAATTTGTTCATTTACTGAATACCTTTTGTCAATTATTGAAAACCTTTTGTTAACTACTGAATACCTTTTGTCATTTACTACCTTTTGTCAATTACTGAATACTTGAATTATTCAATTATTTCATATCGTTTGTTCCTGAATACCTTTGGTTAATTGGCAATTAGTACAATGAGTTCCACCATGGCCTTTTCTATGGAGCCTTACCGGCGTGGTACATCGTTTAACGATTGGTACACCCGCATGAAATATTTTTTCCGTGTAAATGATGTAAAGGAGGAGGACAAATTGGCATACTTTATTACAATTAGTGGTCCGGTAATTTTTGCCGAGATAAAACTTCTTTATCCTGCGGGAAATTTTGAGGAAGCGTCACTGGACGATATTGTTTCAAAGCTTAAAAGTCGCTTGGACAAAACAGATCCCGATATGGTACAAAGGTACAAATTTGCTACCAGGGTCCAAAATCCGGACGAAAGTACGGAGGATTTCATTTTGAATCTGAAATTGCAAGCCGAATTTTGCGGTTTTGAAAACTATAAACAGGTTGCTATCCTAGACCGCGTTGTAGCCGGCATCAGGGATAAAAACCTTAGACAACGACTTTTGAGTGAGGAAAAGTTGACTCTGGCCAATGCCGAAAAACTTATAGCTACTTGGGAAGTAGCTCGAGCTAATGCCGGTACAGCTGAACAACAAAATGGGGGGCACTCTAGTTTGGTAGCAGCACTATACAGCAGTCCAAGCCAAAGGGTAGGAGAAACGGCGTCAAGATTGGCCCAAGTCTATCGACTGGCAAGAGATGATGAGGCAGAAGGTACTAGCAGTAGAGGGCCCGTTAAAAGTCGTTTAGGTTTTAGACCGACGGAGAGATGGCAGCAACCATACCGAGGGGGACGTAGAGCAGATGGAAGTAATACCCAAGCACGGGAGGGACGACAGGGGCATCGGCAATGGCAGCGACCCGACTATTCCCAAATGATCTGCAATTTTTGCGGAATTAAAGGCCATATTCGGAAGAAGTGCTTCAAGCTGAAGAATTTACACCGTGACGCAGTGAATCTAGTTGATTCATATAGACCAGGGCCATCGGCGGACAGGCACATCTCCGAATTGCTGGAAAGAATGAACACCCAGGACGACGATGATGTCGAAGAATCTGAGTCAGGTAATCTACAATGCATGTTAGTAGCATCTATTAACAAGATAAGCAATCCTTGCTTAGTAAGGGTGGAGATTGAAGGCAAAGGTCTAGAAATGGAAGTTGATTGTGGAGCATCTGTATCAGTTATAAGTAAAAGGCGATATTTGTCGAAGTTTGATAATCCTCTGCGAAATTATAGCGAACCACTGATGGTCGTAAATGGATCAAAATTAAAAATCGAAGGGGAGGCAACAGTTTCTGTAAAAGTTAATGGAAAAGAAGCGCTAATGCAGCTACTAGTACTTGATTGCGAAAATGATTTTTACCCACTTTTAGGTCGAACATGGCTTGATGCGTTCTATCCAAATTGGAGACATTTCTTCACAAGTTCTTTACAAGTTAACAAGGTTAATGAGGGATCCGGTGAAATAACTGTAGATGAATTAAAACACAAATTTGAAAATGTATTTAAAAAAAATTTTTCGTCGCCTATTATTGGTTTCAAAGCGGATTTAGTAATGAAAGATACAGACCCTATATTTAAGAAGGCCTATGATGTTCCTTATAGATTGAAGGAAAAAGTTTCCTCATATTTAGATAAACTTGAAAGGGAGAAAGTCATCACACCTATTGATACCAGTGTATGGGCTTCTCCAATCATTATAGTAATAAAAAAGAATGGTGAAATACGGTTAGTTATTGACTGCAAGGTGTCCATCAACAAAGCCATTGTTCCAAATACTTACCCTTTGCCAACATCACAAGATATTTTTGCAAATTTAGCTGGATGTAAAGTGTTTTGCGCACTTGACCTTGAAGGTGCCTACACACAATTAGAACTAACCGACAGGTCCAAAAGTTTTGTAGTCATCAACACGATGAAAGGATTATACAGATACAATAGATTACCACAAGGAGCATCCTCAAGTGCCTCTATTTTTCAACAGGTTATGGATAAAGTGCTGGAAGGGATTGAAAACGTTTCTTGCTACCTAGATGACGTTTTGATTGCCGGAAAAACCGCTGAGGATTGTAAAAACAAACTTTTATTAGTGTTACAACGATTGGCTAATGCTAACATAAAAGTTAATTTCGAAAAGTGCAAATTTTTTGTTACAGAGCTTACACATTTGGGGCACATTATTAGCAACAAAGGACTGATGCCATGTCCGGACAAAATATCAACAATAGAAAAGGCAAAGGCCCCTAAGAATGAGTCGGAATTGAAATCCTTTTTAGGTTTATTAAACTATTATCACAAATTTATTCCTAACCTGTCAGCTAAATTGTACCCTTTATATAATTTATTGAAGAACAATGTCAAGTACACTTGGGATGACGACTGTCAAAAAGCTTTTATGGAAAGCAAAAATTATCTAACTGAAACAAACTTTTTAGAATTTTTTGATCCCTGTAAGCCAATGGTAGTTATCTCAGACGCTTCAAGTTATGGTCTTGGAGGTTTAATAGCACATGTGATAGATGGAGAAGAAAAACCAATTAGTTTTACATCCTTTTCCTTGAATCCAGCTCAAAGAAAATATCCTATTTTACATTTGGAGGCTTTGGCTTTGGTTTGCACTGTAAAAAAATTTCATAAGTACCTTTATGGACAACATTTCACTATTTACACGGATCACAAGCCATTGGTGGGAATTTTCGGTAAAGAAGGAAGAAATTCAATTTATGTGACAAGATTACAACGCTTTGTTTTAGATGTGAGCATATACGATTTTGACATTATCTACAGACCTTCGCATAAATTAGGGAATGCAGATTTCTGTTCCAGATTTCCATTAGATCAAGACGTACCTGAGCAATTTGATATAGACGCTATAAAAAGTATTAACTTTAGTAAGGAAATACCTATTGATTCAAAATTGATTGCTGAAGCAACTAAAGAAGATGAATTTCTGCAGAAAGTTATATCTTTCATGCTTAATGGTTGGCCTGACAGAGTAGACAGACATTTTCATGATGTATTTTCAAATTATTTAGATTTAGAACTTGTGGACGATTGTCTTCTTTTCCGAGACAGAGTAATCATACCTAAAGTTTACCAAAATAAGGTTTTAGTATTGCTGCATGCAAACCATTTTGGAATTATTAAAATGAAGCAATTAGCACGAAATTCGGTGTATTGGTTTAGCATCAATAAAGACATCGAAAATTATGTAGCTAACTGTGATGCATGTAGTAGTATGGCAATAGTTCATAAATCCAAAGACTCATCCATCTGGACACCAACTACGAGACCTTTCAGTAGAATACACATTGATTTTTTCTTCTTCGAACACCGCACCTTTTTGCTAATAGTTGACAGCTTCTCCAAATGGATAGAAGTAGAATGGATGAAACAAGGAACAGATCATGCTAAAGTTTTAAAAAAAATGGTGGCTTATTTTGCTCGTTTTGGTTTGCCTGACGTTTTAGTTTCGGACAATGGTCCTCCCTTTAATTCCTGGAATTTTGTGGACTTCTTAGAGAGGCAAGGGATAAAGGTTATGAAAAGCCCACCATATAATCCCTCAAGTAACGGTCAAGCTGAGAGGCTGGTGAGAACTGTAAAAGAAGTCCTCAAGAGGTTCCTAATGGACCCCAAAATGATGGAATTGGATCTGGAAGACCAGATAAACTTATTTCTGTTTAATTTTAGAAATAATAATCTAACGAAAGATGGAACATTTCCATCTGAAAGAATATTTTCTTATAAACCAAAAACTATTTTAGATCTTGTCAATCCAAGAAATCATTACCAAAAAACATTTTTACAAACCACAACCCGATGATGAAGTTCAGATTGAGCATCAAGGCGGAAGAATTCCGAAAGTTTCAGAAGATGCTATTGATAAACTGATTGCTGGGGATGAAGTGTGGTATAAAAACCATAATCCCCACAATCCAGCAAGATGGATTAAAGCCACGTTCATTAAAAAGCATTCTCATAATATTTTTCAGATTTCCATTGGAAACGTGGTCGCAATGGCCCATCGAACGCAGATAAGGATCTGTAAGGCGGATACAACCTGGCAAGGGCCGAACGTTTTGGTAACCAAGCAGAAGCAAAACGGCAGACACGACGATAGCATGATTCTTCCCGACGTAGAGCCGCCGCCTATGGGCGATGATCCACAGATACAGGCTCCGAAGGGAGGTCGAAAGCGGAAGCAACCGATTCCTGTTGACGATATAGTTGAGCTCCGTAGATCAAAGCGTTCGAAGAAAAGTAATCGTAGAGATGAATATCAATACAACTAGCATAATTTAAAGTTTTCGGATTAATTTCAGATCAATTACCATTGAATTCGATTCTTGTCTAATACATAGTTTATTGTATTTTCTGATCATAATTTCACATTCTGAATAGTTGTAACTTCGTGAAGGGGGAAGAATTGATATGTTCGTTATGAGCATCCCTAACGATGTGTCATTTGACGTTCGTCTATCGGACGAACGAGCGCGAGAGCCGAAGGGCTCGAACAAGAGAAAAAAAATAAATCAGACTTCAGTCTGTTCTGATACTCCACTTGAAGCAGAAGTTCTTTTAAAAACCCTCTCATCACGTCCGATCATCAATCCCTCTGTCCGGTACGGAAAACATATAAAAGCTACCTTGCCGAATCCGCGGTCCTTCAGCACGTCGGCGAGTATGCGTGTGCTCCCAATGAAGTTGAGAGATTTGCAGTTCCACGTACCGAGCTTCCAATCGATAGTCCCTTTACGTCGCTGTGGTCTTCGCCGATTGTCCCGGTTCGTATTCTCTTGTTGATTATTCGTTGCTTGATTTTTTACGGCTGGCTTGCAGGGCCTGACACCAACCCCCTAGATTACCGGAGGACCATTCCCCCTAAATGTTCGGAGGGCCATAGTGCGCAGTTTAGCTTAGAGTCCTTCTCCACACACCACACACTCCATCATGATTTGCTTGTTCGGTAATTTTGTATACTAGATACGAATTGTAAATCATGAAAAATACCGAACTTTCAGCTTTCTGATTGAAAACTTCTGAGGTTCAGTAATATGTTTTACTTTTTACTGAACTACGGTAGCTGTCAGACTCAATTTTGCAACATTACCAAACAGGCCAAAAAGTCAATAAAAACAATTACCGACTATTCAGTAGATGTTTTTTTTACTGACTTGTCGTCAAAATCAAATGAAAACAAACTGATGCGCATGCGGGAATGTGCCAAATGAGAATCTCCTGCTGTTACGACGTACAAGCGATAGGCCCTGTAGGTAGTTAGATCACGTCAAAGCCAAACGAGGTGATAATGTTGATTGTTGAGAAGCTGGAAGGAAAGATATATGACTCAGCGTGCATACAAGTGATGAACTAAATATCAGCTAAATTCCTAAAATTTATTGTTATTATCTACTTTTAGATTGAATTATTAAGTGTAATGAATGAATTCCCTAAATTGCCTTATAAATTGTATTCCTAAAGGTGGGGAACTTAATGCTTTAAAAACCATTTGTACGAAATAACCTAAAACTATTTACAATTTGTATAGAAATCTACATCGAAGAGCTTTGTGGCAGTGATTGAATAAATATTTTCATTTATTTAATTGCACAGTTAGTCGTAAGTTAAGCATAACACTATTTGAATTGATATTCACACTAATTATGTTCTACCTATAGCAAATAGTACCGAGAGAAGAAATCATCCGTAAGTGTGTTTACACCGGTTCAGTTGGAAACCAATTTGTAAGAATTCGTTAGTTTGCAAGCATTGTCAAAATCTAACATCGCAATATATTTCAGTCGAGTTGCTAGTTATACACAACTACGGGAAGTTTTCACACCTGCTGTTTAGAATCATCCGGCACCAGGAGACACTTCTATGGCAACCAATCTTTTCCCGCACCTAATTTACGCTTTCTCGTGGTAAGTAGTCGAAATTTAGTGGCCAACTCATCTATTTTAAGCAACCAAAAAGGCTCAGCACAATTTTAACTGCTTACGTTGGTAAATTCGGTTGGTTTCCACTCAAAAGGTAAATTCATCTGCACTGAGAAAAATCTACACGTCAAGGTCGTGTGTTTTACTTATAGATTTGCGTAAAGAGGAAAACCACATGACTTGAGTGTGGTAGCCATATGGATTTCGTTTTCACGGTATCATGTGTATCAACATTAGGTTGTCATGTGAAACAAACATGAATGTCTTAATATTAAATCATGAAAACTTTGCTTATTGAATTCGAAATGTAGTGGCTTTAGATAGTTATGTGTGATAGAACATGAATGTCATGAGACTGAAAGAAGAAATTTGGTAGAAGAACTCTTGCTCCCCAAAATATGGATTCGAGGCTCCTCTGCTTGTCGCAAGCTCACTTGAATGTTTTTTTTTTTTTCAAGCAAGTGAATCAGCAACAAGCGTGGCACCGCAAATCCATATTTTGGGAAGCCCGGGATTAGCATATTTCATTTTATTCGAAGCTGAAAGCAAGGAAAATCTGTTAGTGGAATTCGATTCTCTAACACCATACATTATATCCAATGCTGGAAGTAATGCATTTCATTTATAGAAAATTAGAATGAACTCATCATCTTCACTCGGATATCTTCACTAATTCAAAGAAAAACGAATCCGCAAATTTTCCTCTAACACTTTCAGCTTCAGAATTTGCTTCTTCTCTTTGGAACATGATGATGACTGTCGTTCGACACGAGGTCCGACCGCAATTTAGTTCACTATGGGTGTATCACTAACAATTTAGAAATTTGGAACACAGAAATCGACAGCAAGCTCATCGATTTCAAATCGACCAACTTGAACATGATGAGCATGACACAAGATAACCATAAGTTAAACACACTGAATCCGTGTTGGATGATGATATATGCACCCATAGGTTGACACACACGAATTTGAAATGGAAACCTTTAGGAACTTATGTGGAAAATTATGGAATTCATGTTGTCAGTTGATGAATCGGTCCATGAAGCAAAAGTAAAGAATTGAATGTGTAACACACACGAGGTTTGTAAGAAAATCACAACAAATCGATATAGACGTTCATGAATCGATCCATAATTTTAAGCACATGGATCAAACGTGTGGATTTTTCTCAGTGTGCATCATTGAGTTTGCCTCTTGTATGCAAACCAACGAAATAATAATGATTTTGTCACACATTTTTCGATTACTTCCCCTGAGATATGAGTATACCGTAGATGTTTGTTCTTACGAAAAAAGGTTAATAAGGGACATGTCCATGTCGATTTGGTTTTTAGAAAAAAGTAGGTTCTGGAGAAGCAAAGCGTGAAGCATGGGAACTGGAAAGCCTGTAAAAACGCTCTATAATTTTACTGACTAAGTCAGTAATTTCTATCAATCAAAACATATTTTGGTTTACTGGTTTTTTTTCGGTAATCGTAAAAATTACCGAAAAATCCATAGTTGCAAAACCCTGGGGTCGGTAATCTGAATTGGCTGTGTAGTATTTAAATTTGGTCTTTTATTGACTTATAGGTATTCCACTAAACAGCAACAAGAATTAAATCAATGTGTAGATATTATAGACTTGATAACTATTTCTTGTTGAAATAGAACATCAGCTAACAATATTCGCGGCATGTAAATGCTTGAACGCCGACAAACACTAATCAACACTTTCTTACTATTTTCCAGCAACTCAGCACTGACTGCGAGTTGTTGCGCGCCAGTCTCTCAGCAGACAAAATGTGGAGGAAAAAATCCGCTATGCCTACTCAAAACGCGACGCAGACTCAGCAAAAGGCGAACCCGTAGCAGGAAAAAAAATTGCCGTTCGACTTCGCGATATGAAAGTCCGTTTCTTGCGCGCTCTCTCGGACAGATCCAACAGAGTGAGCACCGCGTTTTCCAAGGTAACGCTCTCCACAACGTTAACTTCTCGTCCACACTTGCAGGGCTGGTAGCAGGTCTCTATTTCTAATGGATGGTCTCTCAGGTCTCCGCAGCATATGAGTAAAGACACTCAGTCGTTACCAGCCCTGCACACGCGACCAGCCAGCGAATCTCTTCTTCGATGCCGTCGTGGTTCCCCGCTCTTTGATTGCCCACCAGTATTAGGTAGGTTGGTTGGCGCGGAGCTTTCCGTTGGTTTTCGCTGCTCTGCGGATTTGCGCAACCACCAGTTCTTCAGTTCGCTGGGATCGCTCGTCGGACGTAGACTAATTTTGGGTACGGTCTTTTTCACGGTGGCCTTCCAGGTGTACGGCGCACCTTTCAACCTTCTTCTGGTTTCAAGTGTTACGACGTCCTCGATTTGTGATTTTTATTGACGGCTTTAGAATTTTTTTTCGGGGTGGTGATATTGGAAAGGGAATTCAGTGTTCGAAACAATTGAAGGAATCAGTGAAATCGATGCAAACTTTCCACGAAAACCATTGAATAATTTACACAGTGCCTGACACGCAGTGCAAAGCCATAACCAATGAAATGCACCGCAACGGTATATGAATGTACGTACATACGAAAGATTCCAGGGAGTGAAGTGACGAACCTTGTCATAAAAAAAGGCGAAGTGATTAGTGCGCGAAATCGAAGGCATGACCAATTGGGTGAAAATTTATGCATAAGCCGTTACGATACCATAAAAAAGGAACCATTGTCTACACTTTCGAGCTTGTACTTACAGTGATTGAGGTGAGAGCCCGGATGAGATCATCACCTGCCAGGCAGTGAATTGATGACATTTTCTTTAGCAACTGGCACATTTCAACGGTTGAGAGTGTTCGAGGAAAATTCCTGCCAACCCCATCGACGTTTAAACGATTCCAAGACTTCGAACCTGCTGTGTGCGTGAAAATTGGTGTAACACTCGAAGTGAAATTTCCCTCCCACAATTATCTTCCCACTAGGTGCCTCGTTTGATTCGAAGCAAGAAGCCATCGGAAGACGAAGAAGAAAAACCTACCGCAGTGAATGTGAACAAGTTACCTCTCTGCCTACATATTTCTTCATAACATTGAATTTTTAATGAAACAGAAAGCCTTCGGTGTGACGAAAGAAGAAAAAATAAATCGGTTTCTGGTTTGAGAAGCTGAGCTGAGCTGGGCCGAGTGCTGTACCGTCTGTTCAAACATTGGAAGATTTGATAACCTGTGGTATAGCTAAAAGCTGATTACTGTGGCGCGAAGTTGACAACGGATTGGTTGAGCGGAATTCGAGGAGAGAGTGACGGGGAACCTGTTTGCGAGGGTCCGAGAAGCGAATAAAGTGCATCCAACTGTGTGACAGTTTTTGTGTGTGTTTGCAACCATTGGAATTTGACTCCCGGTGTGGTCAATATTGGAGTAGTTGATAATTGTAGACTTAGACGCTAATTACAGATATCGATTATCATTGGTAAGTTATATTAGCAATTTCTATTTTCAGTTTCTTAAGCATAAGCTGTTTTTATTTTCACATAAAATATATTTTTCAGTTTTTTTGTTGCAGTTTATTTTAGTATTTTCTAAAATTATAAATATGCTATGATTTAACATAATCACGTACAATTTCTAATAAGTGATTTGTGAAAGCATTTTATTACACTAGGTAACACTTGTTTTGAATATTTTTCAGGTACTGAAAATAATAATTGTTTAAGTTCCTAACAGAGTGTGGTTTAAGCATTGTTTGTGTACAAACATTTCGATGATATGCTATTGTATTTAGTGAAATAACGGGTATCATGGCATCGATCGCACACACATTGGGAATGTTCGGATATCAATGAGGATAATCATTTCCCTGCCCGACCAGTGGATTACAACAGAGTTGTAACAGTTTTTGTTACTCAGTTTTGACTTACAAAATATGTTTAATTTTGGCTGGTTGGTAGTTAAAAAAACAAAGATTATAACACAATTTCCTCTACACTTAACTAAATTAAAACAGAATATGTTATAATTTAAACAAAAATGTTATTATGTTTCAAATCAAACACAAATATAACTCATTTTATTATTTTCCATAACTGAATTATAACAGAATTTGTTATAAGCAATTGTTTTCTAAATTTTTATAATAAATTGTGTTATAATTATGTTTCAAAATAACAAATTTGAAGCAGCTTTTGTTATTATAACTGATTTTGTTTCAATTATGTTGAAATTTCCTCCACCAATTAAAAGTGCTTCTAATAAAATTGAAACAAAATTTGATATTTATAACAAATCTTGACATAATTGTGCTACATTTTTTTTGTAATCCACTGGTCGGGTAGAGGCCCATGGAAAATATTATTGAATCGGACAAGCAGTGGTCTCCTGATTGCGGTCATCGAGATGGTTTTATGAGGGTGCGAACCAATCATTTGTGTGGGTGGTTTGGTAATTTTAAGATGATAAGATTTTATTCCTTAATCTCTTATCATTGAAATCACGGTACAAATGAGTTTTTTTATGGTTCAGAATCGAACAACGAAAGGTCAAAAGACAAATGTTAGAAAGAACAAAAGATTGTAAGATAAGTTATCTAATAAATCGTAAGATGAAAGTTACAGGTTGATTTTTCTTCATCTGTAATTTTCCTATAATAGTTAACATAGCTAAAAAAATTGGAAGAATAGCTTCATAATATCTTTAGCAAAGTTGTAGATTTAGACAAGATTTACAAGCTTGCTAAAGTCAGTTTTTGTATAAGGCTTCCATATTCTGAGATTAATAGTTTATATGTTTTTGTCAATTATTTCACATTACTTAATCCATTATAGTTTTGTACTAGTGATTGGAAAAATACTCAATAATATAAGTTTAAATTCAAGTTGTTTAAGGCTAAGTAGCCCGTCATTCGTTTTGGCAGCAATGATGATTTTGCTGCTTGCAATTCAAAGTGATAAAACTCAGTCTTGATAGTTTATATTGACTAGAAAAAGTATCACTGTACGCGCCGACATGCATAAAGTATGCTGATACTTTTTCAGCTGTGTCAGTGTAAAACCAACTGATTTTCTTTGATTCGAAATCGTAAGATGAATTAGCAACAATCATCAACGACTCGTACAAATTTCAATGATGGCCTTCTTTGCCTTAATGTGCTGTGGTCAATTTTTTAGTTCAGTGGATAACTAAGGTTACCCAAGAATTTATTTCAGAACATTCCTTCGAATCAACAAACGTAACCAGTAATCTCTTGAAGATAAATAAATAAGGTTTTCACTTAGGTCGGCTTATACAATTATGTTGGACTGAGTTTTGGTTCCGACCGCGCACTCAGGCTATCATTGAACTCTTTTCTGTACAGGTCTTCAGATCAACAAGTATAACTAGTAATCTCTCGACCATTGACAAGTAAGAATTATACCCAAACATGCGCCATAAAATTTGTCATATTAATATTCAGCCATTCCATGAAAAACCGATCTAGTGGGTCACCGAATTCCGTGAAAATTTGCTATTTTATTCTCTATTCGAAATAAGAATACATGTGTTTTTAGATTTTTTGATGAGGGTGGCCATTTCTGAAATAGGATGACCAAAAAAATTGCGATCTTGCAAATAATATTTTTTTTTTAGATATAACTTTTGAACCGTTTGACCGATTTTCAATTTTCTTGGACGGAATGAAAGCTAAAGGTTTTGAATTTTCGAGAACAATATAAAATTTCTCAAAAATTGTTATTTTACATAACAAAAATCAATAATTTCCGTTTTTACGTGTTTTGAAGGCCTCGGACAAAAGGGGCTATTGCTGTTCTCTTTTTTTCTTGAAAGTTCAGAAAATTTTACGCTTACTGTCAAATTTTCAGCGATGTAGTTTTTAGTTTTTGAGATATTTTCTTGAAAATAAAAAATCAGTCATTTTTATCAGCACACACTGTAGGTCTCAGCGCATTAGATTTCTTATTTTAAAAAAATCATAACTTTTCCAACATAACCAATTTTCAATCTTTCTTTTATAAAATGAAAGCTTGAGTTTTCAACTTTTCAGAAAAAGTATAAAACTCTGACTTTTTTTACATGGAAAAATATGAAAAATTCCTAAAAAACTAGAATTTTTTTAAAAATATAAAAAATTCTAGTTTTTTAGGAATTTTTTATATTTTTTCATGTTAAAACAAATTTTTGTTCAGAGTTTTATATTATCTCTGAAAAAATTAAATTTTAAGCTTTCATTCCATAAAAATAGATTGGAAATCGATTGAGCTGTGATCTAAAAAAAAAAATCTGGGACCTGTGTGCCGATGAAAAATGACTGATTTTTATTTTCAAAAATATATCCCAAAAACTAAAAAACATACATCGTTGAAATTTTGACAGTAAACGTAAAATTTTCTGAACATTCAAGAAAAAATGAGAACAGCAAAAGCCTTTTTTGTCCCAAGGCCTTCAAAACACGAAGAACTGATTCGCTTTCATGTGAAAAAACAATTTTTGTGATTTTTTATATATATTCTGTTTAAGTTAAAATCTTTAGCTTTCATTTTGTCCAAGAAAATTGAAAATCGGTCAAGTGGTTCAAAAGTGGTGATTTTTTTTAAATAAAAATTTTGCAAAGTTGCCATTTTTCTGGTCATCCTATTTCGGAAATGGTCACCCTAATCAAAAACAAAATAGCAAGTTTTGACGGAATTCGGTGACCCTCTAGATGGAATGGATGTATTTTAGACCAATGAATGTGTATGACATTGAATCTACAACCGTAACCAGTATTCTCTCGAAGGTTATTGATTTCAAACTCAAGCATTCTTAAACAAACATAATCTATATTTTTTTTTTACACAAAACAACTTCTTACGGTAGTTCAAAAACTCCATCATCTTAAAAGGTTTTTTGAGTCAAAAGAATGTGTAATTTTATCCAACTCACCTGAATACTAGCCTTGAGATCCACAAGTCTAACTAGTAGTCAGTCTGATGTTAGTAAATAAGGTTTACATCCAAGCTGGCTCAATAAAACATATCATACCAACTGCTGAGTTCAACGAATGTTTACGGTTATCCAACAGCTCCTTTGAGTGTAGGCCTTCTAATCTACCATCGTAACTAGTCCTTCGAGAGGGCCTTCCTTAGCCGAGTGGTTAGAGTCCGCGGCTACAAAGCAAAGCCATGCTGAAGGTGTCTGGGATCGAATCCCAGTCGGTCCAGGATCTTTTCGTAATTGAAATTTCCTTGACTTCCCTGGGCATAGAGTATCATCGTACCTGCCACACGATATGTGAAAATGGCAACTTTGGCAAAGAAAGCTCTAAGTTGATAACTGTGGAAGTGCTCATAAGAACACTAAGCTGAGAAGCCGGCTCTGTCCCAGTGGGGACGTTAATGCCAAGAAGAAGAAGAAGAATTAATGGACGCTGTCTAACAGCATTCATGGATTTTATTCACCCTGACTGAAAGATGTCTAGGAATATAACCATCATTCGAAGTTTGTATAGCCCATCTGGGTTCAAATCCTAAAGATGAACAGATTTACAACTTCCTTCGATATCAGCATCAAAGAGGAAGTGATAGTAAAATGAATACTTCAGAAATTTCATCTCGTTTCTAATTTGGTTTATATGGTTTATCACACTACTTAAAAAATAGTGATGTCTTCTAAAGCAGCAACACGAATGCAGGGTAATAAAATTAATTTTTTTACGTGTTTTTGTCGTCACTAAAAACTGGTCGAAATGTTAATTTTACCTGCACTAGGTATATGTGGAAAAAGAATAATTGATGGAGGAAAAATTAACATCGAACAAAACACACATCTAAAACAAGTATTTTTGAAAAATTTGCTCGCATTACCGAAATTATCTTTTTGCAGATGTGAAGATGGATTCTGTTTTGGAAGACCCCCTCCCTCATCCTGGTTTGGAAATCACTTCATACTTCAGATAGCTTGGATTCATGTTGCAGTTTGTGGCTTTGTTATGGTATATCTTTGCCGTATGAGCCTTTAGTTATAAGATTTCTTTTTGTTTTGTAACGTTATATGAAAAGATGAAGAGGTTTTGTGCCTCTTTGAGAAAGATTTCGAAAGGAAATCACTCAAAGGGGTTTTTCCCTCTTCCAAAATTTTTGTTAAAATAAATAAATAAATAAATAAATAAATAAATAAATAAATACCGAAATTATCTTTTAATGATTGTTATACATTTAAAACAAAATCTAGTTCAACTTTGAAAAAGGGTTTTAATTCATTAAAAAAATTTACATCATGAATGACATTCAAATTTAGAATAAAATAGATTAGAAGTTAATTGAATAATTTTATATATGATTCTACCTTTACTTGTTCATATATTTGGATCATTAGTAATAAGTGATCAGATTTGCTCTTTATTTTCATTGTTTTTTTTTTTCTAATACTTAAATTAGAGCTAGGTGTTCATCTTACCACCACAAGATTTAGTGTGGACTTCGATCTAAAATTTTAAATTTAATGTTAAAATTATCTTTGATTTGCTTCCAACTACATTTTAGTCATTCTGATGGAATCTGATGTGGAACCATACCGTACTTACGTTCACCTTATTGGGAAACCTTAATTCCTGCAAGTTGAAAATTACATCAGAACAAATTTTCAAACGTTACATAATTTTTAAATTTTTGTTTTTCTCAAATGATATGTCTCATATTTCCCTGGAACCAAAAAAAAACTCGAAGGTAGCATATAGAAGAAGAACTTAGCTTTCATTTGAAATGATAAAAAAATGAAGCCAACTTAATTTTATCAGATAAATAGTTTACCACCAGTGCACCTTTTGTTTCTAAATTCTGGAGCAACTATCATAAAGCGAAGAAACAAACTGAGTAAAAGCAGCTTGTCCACTAATATTTTCACATTTTTATTCGTGTTTCTAATCGTGTCCAGATAAGGGCCGCCATATATAATTTTGCAGTAAAGCTAAAGTTTAGTTTAGTACGTGTACTATTACCATTTTTTTAAATAAATCATCGAGCTGTTTAGTAGAACTAACCTACAGTTAGTGACAAAAGTTAGTAATCAGATGCTGTTTTTTTCAAACAAAATACCCATGGTTGGGTCATTGAACTTCAGCTTCTCGTAGTCAAATTTGAATGACGAATTGCAAATAACTTGAAGTGTTTTCTATATTAAATTCATTATATTTCATTCATTTACTAAAAAGTTGTTCACTTACAAAAGTTATGCAAATTTACGGAACACACCGTCCACCCACAACTTACCGTTTTTGAATAAAATTAAATAATCATTTGATTACTTACTTTTGTTTTTGAACAACCTTCTGGAGTTCTTTGGAAAATAACTGTAATGTACCTAATGAATTCAACACAGACAAAACTTCAAGTTATTTGTAGTTCGTCATCCAAATTTCAACCAAATCGGACTACTAGAAGCTGACATACAGATCTCTAAACTTGAGCATTTTGTATGGAAAAACAGTATTTGATTACTTAGTTTTGTCACTGACTGAACACTGAAATTAGTACTATAATAGTAGTTTACGTAACAAGTTGCAAAATGATGATTTTTACAGCAAGAGTCGTAAATTCATCCTACGAGGCTTGCCGAGTGGGATAATTAGGAAAAGTGCTGTAAAAATCGAGTTTTGCAACGAGTTACGTACAACATTTTTTGCAATTTCGTAGAAGACCATTCGAGGGTATCAGAAATTATATCGGAATACATTCACCATCATTTTACAATTTCTGAAAAAATCTTGTGTAATGATTCATTACGCAACTCAAAACAGTTGCGTAATGAGAAAGTGTTGCGTAATGAACCATTACAACATTGGTTTCAGTTGCGTAATGACTATTCCCACTCTGCATACTTCAGTGCAGGAAAGTAGGCCGTGTCATGACAGATTGGCGTGATAAAAAAACAGCAATGAGCAATTGCAAAAAAATATAATTCATGAACACTGCATTTAGTACTATAAAATATAATTCCACTTGACAGAGTTTGTATCCGTTGACAGATACGCGTATGTCAAACTCAATTGTAAGACCGCACTTTGTGCGCCAAGGAAGAAAATAAAAAAAATATATCTCTATATCATAATTTACTGCGACGGTCATTATCAAACCAAAAAAAAAAGCATTGGAATGAACAAAACAAAACACCTCTTTATCATTTTCTAGCAGCAAAAATGTGATAATTTTTCTTGGGCGCATGCCAATTCATAATATTAACAGGAATAGCCCATACCTCCATTAGTTGTTTCTTGGCTTGCTCCCCCACCTTCAACAGGCTTCAGTTGTTGGTGGTTGGGCTAAGCATTTCTCAGAACAACCGCAAAACAGCGGCAACAGCAATACACGATAAGTACAGTTAGCGAGTTATTTCTCTGTTTTTTTTTCTTGTACATTTTGTTCCCCCTCCCCCTCGATTATACACCTTACCTTGGCGATCTAAATAGTGCTGCGACCGTGGCTGCTCTCGAGACTTCATATCGCTACGTTTTAATAATGAAATAAAGAGGGAATAGAAATAACACACCAACAAGAAGTGAAGCGTTTGGATACATTAAGGTTAAACTGAGCTCTAAGAAAGCTATAGAAATGAGACATGTTGTACTTCTGAATTGGTTCAAACTAATTCTTATTATTTATTGAAATTCGTAACTTAAGACACACATCATTTATGTTACATGATGCAAAATAGTGAAACCTTTAGCTTAGTGTGATTTGAAACTAATTTGAATTGGCTATAGTTAAAATGACAATTCAACACTAATAAATGCTTACTACTAATTAGCACTGCAATATACGATACCAATGCAAACTTCACAATGCAGAATAGAAGTTCATAGATTTACAGATAATTTCTATGGAAATAAATTGAATATAAAATTAAAAATTAATATTCACATCATGGAATTCATAAGCATTCATGTTCAAGGGAGTAGCTTACAAATGACCTCTTGGGATCCCTGGCCTATTCGCCAGGTGCCGATGTTTTCACATGCAATACCAATTCAAGCTGCGAAACCTGGCACGCTCAGTGTGCACCTGATTGCTCAACAACCCGTTTATACGAAACCCGCCTCAGCGCGTATGACGACGCCAACGTCTTGGGTGGAAGAAAATTTCATTACCAATCCGCGTTACAGAACGATGTTGATCGATGGAAGATGTGGTGGATTTCTAATGGCATACGTCAGTTCACACCTCAGATACCTACACGATCAATTGCTCTGTTGAGTCTTTCGATCGAAAAGATTTTCTAGAGCATAGGTTCCCAATCTTTCCGGATGCGCGAACCACCTAGCTGTCAGGATAAGTAATTTTGGTTAACATTTCAGTTAACCAAGATTATATTGGCTAATTTTCAACTTAAAGAATACAAATTATGATGTTTCAAACAAGTTCGAAGTTCTTCAAAAATTGGATGATATACCAATGAAGACTTAGGAGAGTGATCACCACACTACGTCCCTATCTATGATATTGTGCAATCGGGAGTCTGTAATGGGTTTGAGTCCAATGTGTAATGTTGTGTATGTGTAAACATTTTGCACCGTTCTTCTTATGCCATCATAGCAAGATTTTCTAAATTTGTCAAATCATAGACAGCTCTGAAGTATTGAAAATTTAAAAAATCTGAAAGGAAGGTTATTAAAGTCCAAGAGGCTACAAATAATTTTGAAAGTTCTGGTCAACTTTAAGAACGCATTTTTTCTGAAAGTTCTGACAAACTGAAGACCTTCAAGTCTTCATCCACAGCGCGACGCATAAAATATTTTTTGAATTTCTTAGCTTATGTATGTGTAGCATACAAAAATACACGTGAAATCATAAAAATTTATTTGCTTCCCATACTGAGCTGGGTCAGTCTACTGCCGAGTTTGCATTTCTCCTTAAATGATCCTTTACTTAATAGATCTTATATTACCGATCAACGCTCCGTCATCGTAATCATCGTCATCATCGAAACTTCAAAAGCAGTTTTTCTGTTCAAAACTAAAAATTATTCGATGAAAATCTGTTCACTGTGTTTCAGTTGGAGAATAGAATACAGTGAACACATTTTCCTGTAAATTTTCTTGATTTCGAACGAAAAAATTGCTTTTGAAAATTCCGAAATCAATGACGGATCCTGCCCCCTTAAAACCCAACTCCTTTTTTGCAACATATTCACTAGGCTAGAGCCGTATCGCAGTAAGCCACGCTCGCGGAAGGTTGTGTTTTAGATCTACTGTCACGTTTTTTTCGTCTCCGTGCATTCGACTGATGCAATTGCAAATTCGCCGCTAGAATTTCAACGATATCAAATAATATTTTTATGTGAAAATTTGTGCGAATGTTTCAATCGTTTTTAATTTGTCGAAGAGTACACACTTCGTTACAGTGAAAAAAAAATGGAAATCTTTTTCCAGCACGAAATGGTTGATCTTCCGCGTTTTATGTGTTGTTCAGTTTCGCGTTGAAAATAATCGAATGCAATTAGTTTCTGAACCTGTGAAAAATTACGTTACAACTTCCCCAATAAAAATAAAATGAGGATAGTAAAAGCGAAGTTTTCAGGTTTTGTTCCAGTGCAGTTTTTGAAGACGGGGTTGGTGGTCTAAAGGCTACCTCTTCTGCTTCATATGCAGAAGGTCATAGGTTCAATCCCAGGCCCGTCCCTTTCCTCGTACTTTGTAGTTGTGTCGTTTCAACCGATCGCTTCTCGCGTGAGTGCTTTTTGGTCGGTCATATTTTTGAATAGTTAGATAGCCCTGGAGGGATTTATTCTGCGTTTTACTATGTAAAAAGCGGATCGTTATTACCGTTGAACGCTTTTCAGGCGAATCCTGATGGGCTAATACCCCTCCTAACCCCCAACTGCATAGCACTTATAAGGGTGTCGCTGAGTCGGAGGCCTCTCGTTAAGTAAGTGCTACATCAACACTACCTTCCCCAATCTCAAGTTACGGTAAA
Organism: Aedes aegypti; assembly: GCF_002204515.2. Taxonomy (NCBI): domain Eukaryota; kingdom Metazoa; phylum Arthropoda; class Insecta; order Diptera; family Culicidae; genus Aedes; species Aedes aegypti. Next base: position 221,548,709 of record NC_035109.1, on the reverse strand, counting down.
GCAGGCTTACTCCCTAGCCTTGTTCCTGAAGGCATTCTAGATGAGATTATCCAAAAAAAAAAAAAACATTAATATTGCTAGTACCGTCAAGCTACCATTCACCGTGCATTTAAGAAAAATTTGCACTTCAATAAATTGTATGAGTTTTCCAAATAATTTGATGCGTACTAGAATACCATTACGTAGCGTGTAATTATATAATAATTCAGGAAAAAATATAAAACGAGTGTTGGATAACAAAAAATACTCTAAAAATATGTTTGAAAATGTCATGTTAAGGTCGCCTCGTACCGTTCTATGTCACCATTTACCGTGCACACTAGTGCACCATTCACCGTGCATATAGTTTTCGTCATGATTTAATTTTGTATCTTGAAGAAACGTTGGTAATGGAGCAACTATGTTGCTATCAGTGTGCGCCCTCATTTTTGAGAGTATTATAATCTTCATTTATAATAAAATCCATAAAAAATTTGAAAATTAACTAAATAAATAATTTTTTATTAAAATCGTTATATGAGGTTTGACTGTATTGTCCAAACCATTTCATATTCACTCAAACACTCAATATGAAGTTTTTCAATCACGACATTACAATAAATCTAATATTACCGAATAATTTCAAGTTTTTTACAGTAATGCACGGTAATGGGAACCATACATATTGAAAAGGGTCCATTTACCGTGCATTTGGGTTTTGACTGAAACAACATAAAAAATTATAAATTGCATAAAATTTCATTGCTCATACGATGAAATACATCTAACTAGTAGTATCCACAGTGTAAACTTGTTGAAATTTTGAAAAATTTCATACTCTAACGTTAAAATGAAAAATGGTAGTTTTTGGCGTTTCTACTAAGAGTGTTGAAAAATCTCATTATCAAACAGAATTCACCTGATTTTTACTACATAAACTAGGTTTTTCAAAATGCTTTGTGACAAAAACTACTTCATTTTATCAGTTTTATCTTATTTTGCTGACAAAAGAATAATTTGTGAAAATTTTATGAATATTCTGTAGGAATTTGTATATGTGCACGGTGAATGGAGCCCGCACGGTGACTGGTGACTTAACGGTACCCAATCTACGAAGTATACCGAAACTACGCTAACGCTAACGATAACATATTCACTAGGCTAGGGCCAATAATATTCCAGGGTGTACTTTACATGTTGAAAATTCCAGGAAATCTATGAAGTTTCTTCAAATCCATACATTTGGTCTCTTGAAAGCATTATTAACTTTTGTAGGGCACAATATTTTCCAAGTCTAGGAACATTTCATTTCTTGATTTGTTTTCCAGGAAATTTCTGGTATCATTGAAAAAGTAGCAATTTTTGTAACTTCCTCAAGATCCTTTGCAATATTTTCAGCAAAACTTTACAATCCGGGTAAAGTTCTGAAAATATCAAAGTGGCACACATAGGCAGTTAGGCAGAGGATTGTTGGCACAGGATTTTTGAGAATGTTTCAGCCAACTAACTTGCTGGAAATTCTTCCACAACTACTTTGGTTTATCGATTAAAAATGCCAATTTTCGGTCAATATCAACTTGAATGGTTGAAAGCTGTTAAAAAAATATCATCATTTTTGATGTGCTTGAGTAGCATTAACTGAAACATTATTCAATCAACTGAAATGATATAATCTAGTAGGTAATTTGATAATTTCGTATCAGCAAACATACACTTTTTGATGAATGTTTCAGTCATATAGGGTTTCATTCATTGTTGGAAATCCTTCTGGAGATTTTTGATCTAATAAATTTGCTCTGAGCTCTGCAAAGTATGACAAAAACTGAATCTGTATAATTATTGAAAACATATGGTCGGCGTTAATTCAGAGGGGACCAAGTACAAAACATGGGAAAAATGGATTATTCTCTCATTAGGTGCGAAATTACCTTACCTCCATTTCACTTTGACCAGATTTGATGAATACTGTTCTGCGAGATATATGTAAAAAAATTACTTGGGATGATCAATAAAAATCGATAAAAGTGTGCAGTCAGAGAGGACCAAGGTTTATTACCATAACAGCGAAAATGAATCGCGCTGCTGAGGAATGCGAGGAAATGAAAAACATTTCAAGAGATTTGTCAGATTTTTCGACATCGAATGATTCTTCTACTTATCCATCAATAAAAAATTTATAAATATTACTTAATTCGATTCATTTGATTTTGATTTCTGACCATTTACCATGTTTGGATGGGTGGTCAGAAATTACCACAATTTCTGTGCAGACAGAGCGGACCAAGTGTTGAAAAGCACTAAACTGGTTGATTATTGCATTTTTGAGTCAATTTCAGAGTCCGATAGAAGTTTATGGTAGTTCTATGGTGTATGTATGGAATGTGCAAGACCCCGCTTATTGGACCAGTATATTTTGGTCGGTATTCAAGATATTCACTTGGTCCACTCTGACTGAACACATATTTGAATATTTCCGGTCTTCAATGCAATACCCTAATTTTCAAGCTATCGTAATGCCACTGATTTCGGTATTGACGATATGGATTATTGAAGAATTTACGATACTGGTGTCGAAGGGTCTTGACAATCTGCTTATCTTAGAGATATGTACCCAGTTTGACCATAGAAGCATTAAATGATTATTATTTTCATAGAAATTTTTCAGTCAGAGTAAACCAACTCACTGAACGGTGATGTTAAGTTCAGTCAGAGTGGACTAAGTACACATAGTCTATCAAAAAATCGTTCTATCAGTGGTTTGGATTATGGATTTTTCATGATTTTCACTTCACATTATATTGTTTGAAAGTAACACAAAGATGTGTAGGAATATTAAACCAAAAATTTTAACGAGTTTAAAAAATACAGAGCTTTAGACTTTAAACCCATTTTTCTCAAAATATCTATCTATCTATCCTATCTATCTTTATTAACGAGATTTTTAGCCCTGGGCTAGTTCATCTCGGGACCAACGGCTTTACTTCCCTTCCGAAGGAAGTCGTCACTATAATTTAGTGATAATCTCGGGGATGGGATTCGATCCCAGGTCCTCGGCGTGAGAGGCGTGTGTTCTAACCACTACACCAGGTCCGTCCCCTTCTCAAAATATGAAAAATGTCACTTGGTCCACTCTGACTTAACGCCGACCATATGATATCCAAAAATGTATGTGGAAAATTCTAAATTTAAATTTATTGCGATTATTCTAATATTGATATTGATATTGACCACCCCCTAGGGGTCACGACTCACAATTTGCGAAACTATGCTCTAAAAGTGAACGCACTGCACTGCATTAGCTCTCGTCATAGCCTTCAACCTTCCAAATGAAAGACTATTTTCGTTTCATTTTCAGAGGTCAGAATGCACTTGACAATCCTATGACTAAAGGCATGGGAATAATTGATAGTGGGATTGGTACTTCCAACATAGCTTTGGTTAGTCAACATTTGATTTGAGTCATCCATGAAGCGACTAACGCTGCAAAGATTTGCCACCACTCCCTATCTAGTCAAGCATCGTTTTTATTTACAATGATACTTTGCATTGGTAGGTACTTCACGTTGTCACCCATGAATCACAGCTAGTTATAAATAATTTATGTTTTGAACATATTCCGTTGTATTTTTTTTTTTCAGAAGTATTGACTTTATTTCTAACACTTGTAAAGCTAAAACAACGCAAAGAATGGTGGCTTATATAACATTTCATAGGTCTGATCACAAACGATTGATGATTTATAAACATACTTTCAGCATAATAAAGCTAAGAAAATAAGCTGTGTTGATCATTTGTTCTATTTCGGTTGTTTTTCAGCACAATATGTCGCTATATACACCTGATTGGGGAGTATAATCAGGTGTATATAGCGACATATTTCAGTTGTTGTAATTGAGTTATTTCAAAGTGAAAACCAAGTATATATGACACAAGAATATTAGCTCACAATACAGTTAAATGTTTTGGTTGTTGTGATGTTATTCGTAAGTTTTTAAACATGGAAAACACTTTTGTATTACAATATATCTGATCAGAATGATTGAAGTTGCAAACAAAATAAAAACAAAATTGTCTTCAAAAAATACATGGCTACCACAACCTGAAAAATGTTTTCCAAGTTGAGAAATCAATCAAATTTGATTATCACTAAGAGGAAGAAAAATTATCACGGCTATAAAACCGTCAGGAAGTGAAATTTTTAGCGTTTATTTTTCAAAGCAAATGTAGCAAAATTCGTAAATTACATCTCTAAAACAACCAATCCTAGTAGACGAGGCAAACTAAGTTGGCAGAATTTGTGTTCACCTTGAAAACTATTTATTTTGTCTTCGCTGTACTCTCTGTGTCCACATCTCTTTCCCTCATGACGCTTATTGTTCTTTGTTTTTGTTTTTCAGCAGTTTCTGAGATTTTTTACTTCCTTATCGTTGATGTTATCAAACCGATTGTTTTTTTTTGCCCTTATGAAATGCAATCGATTTCAGCAGGGACGAAAACACTCAATCTACCCTCGTCTATACTGATACTGGCCGGGTAGAATCTTCGTTGATTTGTATATGTTTTTATTTTCACCTTGACAACACAACAAAGATTGACAAGACTTGCCGCAAGATTGTCAGTTTCCTTTTAACCTGCTGATACTAAACCGCTATGTGATAATCGGAAACAAAAAATGATATTCATTCGAACCAGCTTGACTTTTTTACATTCTGCTTCGGGAAGTTGTAATTTTTGCACGAAGCACACTAAATACGAATATTTGATTTGAATATAGCATTTTTGACCCATCATCAAATTACATCGAAATGGCACACAATATTGATCGAAGTTGAAGAATCGATGTTTGAATTTTGCATAAAAAACATTTAAAACATATGATTACACCTTACATTAATAATCCTTATGAAGTTATATGCATGTTTGTATAGCGTTAACCGGCATAGTATAAAACAAACTAAGACTATCGCCGCTCAGCGAATAGGGTGATGTGCTAGTATCCGTCATATTGAGCTTTGATCAGTGAAAACCTGTCGTTTTCCCAGTATTGCAGTAAATGATGCTGATACAAACCGATGCCAAACAATTCTTTCTAAAAACGGCTTTCGCATTGTACAATAAGATTTTGATAAATCTTGATTGTCTATTTGGAAATAATGCAATGAAATTGCATTTAAAATTCTTTGTTAGACATCAAAATTCAGCTCAAACGAATAAACACAATTCTTTTGACCGAATAATCATGATATCTGCTCACAGTGCAGCAAAAAAAAACACAATCAAAGGAATCGTTTTTACGTCGAGTATCACGCACACTTTGATGCGCACAAGTTTTTTTTTCTCAGTACGACGGATTGAACTTTGTTTACATTCTCAATAATACGCAAAATTTTACGGCGTGTGATCGGAACTAAATCCTTCAGTGAAGAAGTACGATGGTTTTCCATAGTGAAAATAAGTGCCCGGCAAAGTAAAGTCGCACAGGGAGGCGGGAAGAAACTTGTATCATAAAGTGGTGTGACTGGTGTCGATCGCTACACGGAGAAAATGAAGTACGCCAAAGGGAGTTCATTCAATCAATTCGGGGGGTTCGTGCGTTAACCTAATTTTGAGTTAATGGGGTAGTAGTTGTTTTCACTCTGAAATAAAAATAGTCACAGAATTACTAAAGTTTATGCATTAATGACTATTTTCTATATACCTCTCTTTCATTCTGCTGTGAATTTCTACACTAAATGTCATTTCATCTGGATTGAAGCTTAGCGATGCTCAAACCCAGGCGAATTGACAAATAGGAATAAAATTCCTTGCAGAATGAAAGAGAGGCAAATAGAAAATAGTCATAAATAACTCAAATTTAGTAATTCTGTGACTACCCGTGTTTCTGAGTGTTCATTTGCAGCCATGGGAAAAAATACCTACTAGCCCAGTTCTTTTCACTCAACCGGCAAATCAAATAACTAAACTTCCAGTACTATGCCACTTACTCAAATTTGAGGTAACGCACGATGGTTCGGATTTTTGGGTTGTTTTGCTCTTCGCTCTCTGACAACAATAGAAGGAGCAAATGAAATAGGGAGAGAAAAACAACTCAAAAATAAGTTAAAAAACTCAAATATGGGTCTTCCGTTTTCTCCGTGTAAGCATTTCTTTCAAATCGTGTTCGTCCATGCGATTTCAGTGAAAAAGTGCAAAGTGGATAATTGAACTGAAGTTATTTATCGAAATACAGTAGTTTTAATGCATGTTTGGTGTACAAGTGTACGAACCATAACAGCACAAAATTACACATGGAAAATTAATCAATGTTGCAGGTAAGTTGGAATATCCATCGTAGTGGAACATTTTAAGTTTAATAAGACGAATAATAGCGCTTACGACGAAGTAGAACGAAACTCTACTTAACGGATTTCATTTTTTTTTAAGTATAAAGTTTCGTTCTACTTAGTCGTAAGCGCTATTATTCATCGTAGCAAATAGAAAATGCTCCACTACGGTGGATTTTCCAACTAATCTGCAACGTAGATTAATTTTCCATGTGTATTTTGTGAAAGCTGTTATGGTTCGTACACTTGTACACCAAACATGCAATACAACTACTGCATTTCGAGAGATAACTTCAGTTCAATTATCCACTTTGCACTTTTTCTTCTTCTACTTCTTGGCATTAACGTTCTCACTGGGACAGAGCCTGCTTCTGAGCTTAGTGTTCAATGAGCACTTCCTCAGTTATTAACTGAGAGCTTTCATTGCCAAAGTTGCCATTTTCGCATTCGTATATCATGTGGCAGGTACGATGATACTCAGGGAAGTCAAGGAAATTTCAATTACGAAAACATCCTGGACCGACTGGGAATCGAACCCAGACCCCTACAGCATGGCTATGCTTTGTAGCAGGGGACTCTAACTACTCGGCTAAGGAAGACCCCAAAAAAATCAAGTATTAGAAATCTTTCAAACTTGAAAGAAATTGTAAATCGGTTGCGAATTGGTCAAATTCACCCCAGTGACAATTTGCCCCCGGCTTACGGTACCGTTCGTCATGTACCACCGCGAATGGATTGGCAAGCTTCCATCCAATAAAAGTCACTCAATTCATATACCTAGCAACTAATTGTCGTAGGTACCGTAATTTCGGGTGAAATTGATCACTTTTCAAGGTTTTTCTTGTCTGATTTCTATAATGTTGCCAAACAACTGAATGCAGGAAAACAAGTATGAAGGTGAGCCTCATTGACTCAAGTACAGAAATTTTATAACAAAAGTAATTTTAGTGCTAAAAAATATGTTTAAAATAAAAATCATGAGATCTCATTTCGGGGTGAAATTGATCACTTATCAATGCCATTATTGTTAGTTTTCAAAACAACTTTACATAATAAATTTGAGCTCCCTGAATCCGAATATGCTTGCCAAATTCTTAACAATACAATATTTATAGAATTAATGAATGTTTAAATTTCAAGAATAACGCAGAAAACGCCTAAATGTATGCAATTTCCTAAGGAATTTCTTGATATATTACAGAAATTCAATTACTTCAATGAAATCAACGAATTGGTACGAGTTTTAGTTATGAAATCTAGTTTAGGGATATATCTTTAGTATCCTCACAAACTTTCAGGATTATACCATGTCCAAATCCTTGTCTAGAACTAGAAGTTTATTGATGTTTGTCAACACTGCATTGCACAAGATTTTGAAATTTTACATTATTTTCATATAAATAAACATTTTTGAACGCAAAAAACTTCACAACACACAATTTGGACATACTTACGACAAACAACGTTCATTCACTGCAGGTTACATTGATATTTGTGCTCCATTAGGAAGAAATAAAATCGAGTAACACAGTGATCAATTTCACCCTACTGATCAATTTCACCCGAATTTACGGTACTTTGCACGAATCCATTTGCGAGGGACGCGTCTCAGCCTGAGACTTGTCCTGCGTAGCACAGGAAAAATGTTAATGATCGCGTGGCTTGAAACGCTGACTCATAAATAAAACTATGCCACTTGTCGATAGCCGGTGTGACTTTGACGAGCAATAACGGCCAGTGCCGACTGTAAGTGAGTAGTCGTCAGTGATGAGGAAAGCGACACCATTTTTACTCCCACTGCGATCGACCGCGCGGTTCATTAGCTGTTAGCGTGTGTGTATGTTTTTTTTTCAACTTTGATTGTTAATCGACTTTGGATTGGATATAACTGGCAAGAAGCATGCCGGTATGCGATAATTGTTACCGCGCTGATCTGCCACTATTACAAGCCAGGTGACGACAATCCCCGAGACTCCGAACATATTTTACATAACGTTACGGACTAATAGCGTGTATGTCAGGGTTGCCGATTGCTTCAGAAAGCTGTATTTCAACGTGCAAAGCATGAAACTGTATTAGTCGCTTAATTCCATCCTTAATCACGGCCGAGGTTTGCAATCGACATGTAAAAATGTTTGCTGAATTATGCAAAACAATGTTTTGATTGATGGTTGTCACTGGCATACACATTTTTTCTGCTCTTGGAAGTTTTTAAAAGTACGTGAAGCAAAAAAAAAACAGTATTTCACAATACTGAAAAAAAAAAACAATATTTTTCAGTGCTAAAATTAAAAACGGTACTTTTCAGTGCTATGTTTTCTACTATTGATCCCTGTACGATCCTACCATTTTTCATTGGACCTGTTGGCGAAAGCTAGTGGTGGTAATCCTTCTTGGACACCGTCTTGGGAAAAAACCTCTCTTTCTTCCAAGGGTGAAATGAACAATGTTCATAATTGCATCGAAATGAGCAATCAGTTGGATGCTCTAGACAAATTTTCCGAACTAATGATTGATGCAATGTTCAAAACCACCACTATGACTGAAGCAGTTCAAGTTAGTGTAAAGCTTAGCTTAGCTTAGCTTAGCTTAGACTGACTACACATATCAATGGTTGCTATCCCGTGATTGACCGAAGTCAGTGAAAATGCACAAAGAATCAACTAGAAGTTCGGATGGGATTGGCCATAATCTTCTTCTCTATTTATACATGGTCAATAGCGGCGCCGGCCACTTCCTTGTAGTCAGGTGGGATTGGGGGGAGGAATGTTAGTGTGTAACCATTGCTATTTGGAGACCGTGTTTGCCTCTGCATCTCCACAAAGGTTACTGGGAGGAATGTTTGTTAATGGGGAGGATCGTTGGGTCACAGGATTCACTTTGATAAGCGATGAGACCATGATAAATAATTATTTGTGAGACATAAACCTGCTTATATGTAAATATAATATTTTCGTTTGATATGAACAATATTTATGTAGAGAAAAATTATTCCGACACTTGAGGTGACGAACCTTTCAAAGTTTGTTGAATCACTTTATTCAACAAACTTTGAAAGGTTCGTCACCTCAACCTTTCGCAAGTCTACACTTGTAGTGTCGAACCGTTCAAAGTTTTTTCTTAATTACAAAAATAAAGGTAAAAAGAGAAGGTGTTTTGAAAAAAAATTTAGACATAAATAATTTATGAATCAGAGTTTATGTCGACACTCACAGTGACGAACCATTCATAGTTTGTTGAAAAATCATATTTACGTCTCACCGTTGTAACGATTAAAGGTGCAGTCATACATATTTTACAGATAAGAAATAGTAGCATGAAACGAGCTCACCAATTGATCCGTCATCATTGAGCAGCAACAACGCACTTTCAGCTTCACTCGTTTGCTCGGCTATATTAAAGCACTCAGAAAAAATAGGCGCGCGACCCGAGAGGGAAAACAACTGACGACTGCTCGGGCTTTCTTGACGCACTGCGCAGGAGCAAGCGTCAACGTCGAAAGATCAAAAAGGACTAATCGAACGCGGTACTCTTTCACTTTACTCGACCGATGCGTGACATGTTTGATCCTGCCCTCATCGCCGGCCCCCGCAGGAGCAAGCGTCAAGGTCGAAGGATAAACACAACTCAGAAGCAGTTCAAATTAGTGTAAAATTTACTAATCAAATTTTTATAGGATTACGTTTTTCTAATGGATCCAAATAATAATTTAAATATTTTAAATTGAAATGCTCGTTCTTTGAATGGTAAAGAGGGCGAGCTGTTTAATTTTCTTACAGATTATAATGTACATAAAGCAGTTATTACGGAAACCTATTTGAAGCCTGGATCCAAACTCAAAAGAGATCCAAACAATTTTGTTTATCGTAATAATCGACTTGATGGTACATGTGGGGGAGTTGCAATCATCATGCATAGGCGTATAAAACATCAACTGTTTTCGTCATGTGGAACCAAAGTTTATGATACTTTGGGTGTTTCTGTTGAAACACAGCTTGGTAAATATACTTTTATAGCTGCCTATTTGCCTTTTCAATGCACTGGGAAGCAAGTTGATTTGCTTCAAAAAGACTTGCGGAAGTTGACTCACAAGAAGTCATTTTTTTGTCATTGGTGACTTTAATGCCAAACATCGGTCATGGAATAATTTACAAAGTAATTTCAACGGCAGAATTCTATTTGGCGAGTAATCTTCAGGATATTTCTCAATTCAATACCCTGATAGCCCTACTTGTTTTCCCTCTCTAGAAACCCTTCTACAATTGATTTGGTCTTAACCAACTCTAATCATCCTTGTAGCCATTGGTTACTCATGCTGAATTTGAATCTGATCATGTCCCTGTTATATTTCAAATATCCCAATTATTTTCGAGCCGACTGGAATAAATATGAAACACACATTGATAGTAATCTTGATGTTAGCATTTCATTGCAAACAAAACTTAATATTGAAAATGCTCTCGAAACTTTAACTACTTGAAGCAAGAGACATTGCAATACCAAAATGTGAAGTAAAATTTCGAATCCGTAATTGTGGACGATGATCTTAAATTCTTGATCCGCCTTAAAAACGTGAGAAGAAGGCAATTTCAACGCACTCGCGATCCTGCTATGAAAATTATATGAGAGGATTTGCAGAAAGAAATCAAAAAACGTTTTTCACAACTAAGAAACGAAAATTTTGAAAATATTTTTTTTTTTCCATTTGGACCCTGGCTCTAAGCCCTTTTGGAAAGAACCTCAGAAGCCAATACCGGCATTGAAAGAGGAAAACAAATTATTCCTAACTAATTGCGAAAAAGCTCAAACTGCTATGCAGTTTGAAAGCGCGTACAATTTTAATTTAGGACTTACTGGTCCAATTGAAAATCAAGTTACTCAAGACTTCCGAAATATTCTCAATCAAGAGAACGTTTTCGAAAATTCCTGGGAGACTGATTTGGAAGAAGTGAGAACTATTAAGAAAATCAAAAACATGAAGGCTCCTGGCGATGATAGAATTTTCTACATCCTCATCAAGAAACTTCCAGTAAGTAGCTTATCATTCTTAGTTGATATATTTAACAATTAGTATATTTTCCTGACAAATGGAAAAATGCTAAGGTTGTACCAATTTTAAAACCAGACAAAAATCCTGTAGAAGCTTCTAGCTATCGTCTAGTCTAGTTTACTTTCCTCAATCAGTAAACTTTTGGAAAAGGTCATTTTGAATAGAATGATGGTCCACATCAACGAAAAGTCAATTTTTGCCAATGAACAGTTCGGATTCCGACATAGAAATTCGACCACTCATGAACTCTTACGTGTAACAAATTTGATCTGTTCCAATAAATCTGAAGGCTATCCTACTGGTCTTGCTCTTCTAGACATAGAAAAAGCATTCAACAGTGTTTGGCATGGAGGTTTGATCGTAAAATTAAAAAAAAAAACTTAAATTTTCCAACATACATTGTTAGAATAATTCAAAGTTATCTGTCAAATCGTACACTTCAGGTTAATTATCAGAACTCCAGATCTGAAAGACATCCTGTAAGAGCTGGTGTTCTTCAAGGCAGCATTTTGGGACCAATATTATACAATATTTTCACATCTGACTTACCTGAGCTACCTCAGGGATGTCAAAAATCTTTGTTTGCGGATGACACAGGCCTCTCCGCCAAAGGACGAAGCCTGCGTGTCATCTGTAATAGATTGCAAAACAGTTTGGATATTTTTTCTTCATACTTGCAAAAATGGAAGATTTCTCCTAATGCTTCCAAAACTCAACTAAAAATATTCCCACATAAACCAAAAGCTCTTTAATTGAAACCCTCAAGTAGATATGTTGTCACGATGAGAGGGGTTCCAATAAATTGGTCAGATGAAGTTGAGTGTCTAGGGCTCATGATAGGGTAAGTGTACCAGTTATGGCCATAGTGGTTCACTATTTCGCCATACATAACAACTTGAATTTATTCACATTTTGAAAAATTTGGTGTGTTTTAGGAGTAAGATAAAGGATGTATCTTGATGTTAAAACATTCAAAAATATTAAAAATGTGAAAGTTTTCGAAATTACGCATAGGGAACCACTATGGCCATAACTGGTACACTTTCCCTAGATGAGAATTTAACTTTCAAAAATCGCATTGAGTGCATTCAAGCCAAATGTAGCAAACAAATTTAAAATATCTTTATCCACTTATCAACAGAAATTCAAGACTGTCTTAAGAATAACACAAATTCAGGTTTCAATATAGAAGTTAAGCACTTTTTTTTTCAGATCAACTGTAAATTTGTTAACGAGCTATTCACAAATATGCAGCAGACGTAATTTAATAAAAATCAATTTGAACAAAACGCAGTGAATACTAATGTATTGTCTCTTGGTACACGACTCGCATTTCTACCGTCCAACCCTTGAATTAGCGCAACCAGGCAGAAACAAGTTTCATACAAGACCACCTTCTTAACCAGATCTGTTCTTAAAAACTGAAATTCATGCGTGGGATTTCCCGTTCTACCGGTACCTACCTGACTCCTACATTAGCTAGAAGGCGTTTTTATTGCTCACTCGCGTCTGACACAGCTGGATCCGCATCTGATTGAGCTGGTTGCTCATAATTCAGAACATTGTACTTGAGACATTCGGCAAACTGTCAAACATTAATCTTGTTGCTAAAATGGAAAAGATGTTAAAATTTCCAGATGTCTTACTTCATCCAACAATTGATCATTGTTTCTTTAAATGGCACTGCGCGCCGCCTACCCTTGAACCAATAATTCCAGAGTCACAAAATTCGAGCGTTATTCCATTTCAATTGTTACCGAATGACTTCTACTTCAGGGCGGTTCATAATTCAATAAAGATTGAAAATTTAATCTCCCATATCTGCCATCCTTACGATAAAAACAGTGATCTGTGAAATTTTCTGCTTTTTCGGTGGTGATATGAATATGGCCCAAAGCCGATGTAGGTTTATATGAAAATTATTATGGATTAATTTTGAGAAATATTTCAACCACGTCAGTACTTATGAAAGTTCAAATTTATCATCTCATAGCGAAAACTCATTATTCAAACCACAATTTTGTAAGGATTTTTGCAGAGGTTTGCCGAATTATAACCCACATGTAGCTAAAAATAACTAAAAAAATCGTTAATATCTTCCGTCAGATTGAATTGCTCTCTTCTGCAACTTCCTTTATAATAATTTAAAAAATGAGTTTTCATTATAATAAGTTTGTACTTATTTTACAGTACTGACATGTATGTAACATATTTCAAAATTGCTCCATAGTAATTTTCATACAAGCCTTCATCGTCTTTAAATCACCACCGAAAAAGCTGAAAATTTCATAGAACACTATTTTAATCGTAAAAGTAAGAAGCAAGATATATGATATTAGATTTTCGACCTTTTTTGAATTCTGGATTACCCTATTCGACATGCGTCAGTTTAAAGTCTTTGTCGGCCAATGCTAAGGAATGTGCGGCTACACGCTACACAGCAGACACCGAGATCAGCTTACCGGGTTTAGTGCGCGTTTGGTGAAACAATTCAATGTCACCAGCAGAAGCAGCGCAGTCGTCTTGTTTCCAAATCACGCAGGTGAACGGGCTTCGAATGTGCCATTTGACCGCCTTTTGAGGCATCTTTTATTCATAGGCACCAGAGTATAAGCATCTTCTTCTCGAAAATAGTCACTCGTTGCGTTGGTTATCGATTTCTATCTTTAACTATCTTTTTTTTTTTCTTTTTATTAGGTTGACCCCAAAAAAATAACGAGGTAATGAAAGACGTTGAGATGTCCTGATAACGCATATAATATAAAGAAAAACTAACATTGGTCTGGTGAACTCAACCTTGAAAATTGACATCGATTTCCAGTTTTCACCATGTTGATGTGTCGGTTTTCCATGTTTATTATGTTTCTTTGGCTTCTCCTGACGGATTACATGTCAAATCGGTCAGTCACAGAACTCGACCATCTTCGATTTGAATTAAATTTTGCACATGTTTTTGGTATGGTAGAACAAGTGTTTTCCATAGAAAAATTGATCATTTTGACTCAAGTGTAACTTTTGAAAATGGCCTGTAAATCTTTGCATGCAACTTATTTGAAAAATTCTAACTACGAAACTGTTGATTTTAAAGAAAAATGTTCTATGAGGAAGCTGTAGTGAACCGTTTGGACCATAAGAACAAAAATAAACACTGAAAAAATATTCTATTTATTTTCATATAAAAATCAAAAATGAAACTTGAATTTAAAATTACACAAAAACCCCATTTTTAATATTTAATATTTAATTCGTACTTGAAATAGGTGAATATGAAGTGATTCAGACCTGCAGCACTTGAATATAAAGCGAATCAAATCTGAATCACTTGAATATGGAGCAAGTCCGGCAGGAATCACTTGGATATGAAGCGAATCAAACAAAAAACACTGTAATAATCCTAAATCTCTTTAATATGAAATAAATCAGACCTGGAACTCTTGTACATAAAGTGATTCAAACTTAAACCATTTGCAAATGAAGTGAATCAAGCATGAATCACTTGAAATCATTTGAACATTAAGTGAATCAAATCTGAAACAGTCGTATATGAGTGAATCAGGTAAGAATCATTTGGATATGGAGCGAACTGATATGTTGTTCTGAATGTTCATTCTTCTTAATTTTATTACATATTTGATACCGTGATCGACGGAATCCATGAAAAATGAATGTATTTTGAGACACTGGTGCAATAATTACAAAGATATCATATAACAAATCAAGCTGTCCGAAACTGTGGGATAGGAGGTGCTTAACCAATTTGCAATTTGTCCGTATTTAGTTCAATTATGGTACAAAATACATTCATACTATCAAATTAGGATTATGTTCGAACATTGCTGTCCAGTATTGGGTGGTGTCCGGTACTGGGGGATCTCCCCCTATACAGTCTATCGATACACAAATCTAGCTGGCAACACTGTTTCAAGTGAAAGAAGAAAAGTTCAACCCGGAAATTAATTGACGAATAAAAGTGAGGTTAATTTTGCAAAATCTGTTTTGAAAACTCAAAATTGGCGTTTGAGGACTGGCGCAAGACAGCTTTAATTGTGATGTAAATATAGGGAAAAAAACGTTTTTTATTAGACTTTTGGCAAATCTTACATCCTTGTTTTTAATTAATTATGATTCGTGGTTTACGATTACGTGGTTTACCAGCCGAGTGGAAGTTTGACAACTAGCGAAAAACTGAGCATTACATATACTTTCCAATTGGATTAAATGGACAAATTGATGTGAATTTTTGCGAAAAAGTTACACGTCTTCTCGGTGAGAATTGAAATCACGACCCATAGACAATAAAATCGACAGATAATAGAAATTTCAGCCAGTGTGGTGTGTTATGTGTTATTTCAATACCTAAAAAATAATACGCTCTCGAGCTAGGCACTGGATATAAATAGAAAGCGTTGTGTTTGGATGGGCATCTAATTCTTCCGAAAGAGGTGCACTTTGCGAAAAAGGACCACGTGATTATTGAGCTGAAATCGAATTCAGGTTAACTTATGCGTCCATGAGTCCTCTCGTGGCGTAGGAGTAACGCGCCCTAACTAAAGATCAAGAAGTCGTGACATCAATTTGTCTATTTAATAAAATTGTAAAGTATATGTTATGTTTAGTTTTTCGATAGTTGCCAAATTTTACATCATTTAGGCGACATCAAGTAAAAATTAGCTTATTCAATTTCCAAATTTTCAGAAACATAACCCAACTTTTATTTGTCAATAGCATAAAAGCAAAATCAAATATTCAGCAAGTTTGGAATAAATTTCTTGTTATAATCATTTTCTATTATGTAGGGTACAAAATCAATTAGTAGTTAGAAACACTGCTCAAATAATATCGATTTAGTTCAATATTTAATTAATGCTATTAGTTATTCAAATTGAGTCTTCAGAAAAGATTTTTTGTTTCTTTTTAAACTGGTTGGACAGAATTACGAAAAGCTCGATGTTTGAGATCGTTACACTTCCCAGACAACCAAAATGTACGTATAACGAAATCACATGGAGGCTTTATATGTGCAAAATTTCACTTATAAGATGTCGCGAAAAGGCCTTCTACGTACAAAAGTGGAGGCGATATGCGTGCATATACAGTACTGGACAGAAAAAAGTACGCATTGGCCGTTTTCCCATACAAAATGATCAAGTTTGGAGATCTGAATCTCAGCTTTTAGTGTTCCGATTGATCTGAAATTTTCACCACAGCCTTAATATAACATAGATTGTACTCAATTAAAATATCACTGCATTTGAAACACAATCTTTTAAATTATTAAAAATCTCTCAATTTGCAAAAAATTGCAAAATTTAATTTTGAAAATATTTTGAAAACAATCAGTTTTACCGAAAAATGATGTTCTGCAAATTTGTGTGTCTTATTAAATTGTACATTTTTGCACAAGGACATATTGCTCTAAATATTTTCATTTAAAAATTATTTTTACTATAAAATTTTGTCATTTTTATCAAAATTTGAGATTTGCGATAACTTAAAAGTTCGTTAATGAAAAATTAAGAATTTCTAGCCTAGCAAATTTGAGGTTACTTTCAAGCTGCGGTGAAAATTTCAGGTCAATCGGACAACTAGTAACCGAGATATAAGACTCCAAACTTGATCATTTTGTATGGAAAAACGGCCAATGCGTACTTTATTCTGTCCAGTACTGTATTATGTGATGAATAATAACATACAATGCGAGTGTATAAATATTCTACCGAACTAACTTGTGATCTTATGCGACTTAACTTATGATAACAAATGTTGATTCTACAGCTGCTACGAATTGATTCGACTTACTTTGTACGAGTGTACGAGACGAAACAAAATGTACAAATGAACTCAGAAAAGAAGAGTTTTATGCGAGGAAACTCATCAATCTGACGAGTTTATCCACGGTGTTTTGCGGGTTTGATGTAATTAGTATGAATAAACGAGATGTAACGTGAACTTTCATGCGATTTCTGGTTGTCTGGGTTGAATGTTGAACCAAGCTAGGAACATAACTATTACTCAATGTTGTTCTTAAATTACGTTATTCTTCGGACGTTATTCGTTAGATGGGAAAATTATTGAAAAATACAGCTGGAAAAATTGATAAATAAAAGGTTTTCTAACACAATCATTTTTTAGCCCAATTTTTAAATATTCAAATAACGATAGCTGCTTCATTTTCTGATATTTTTGTACCTTTTTATCAAACGATCTGAAAATACTATTCTGTTTTGAGAATCCTTGAAAAGGGGGGGGGGTAGTTTTGCAAACCTGGAGCGATCCCTACAGAATGTCCTCCGGAAATCTAGGGTGTTGGTGTCAGACCCTGCAAGCCAAACGTGTAAACACACCAGCACAGGAACGTCAACGAGAGAATACGGACCCGAATAATCGGCAAAGACCACGGCGACGGAAATGGACTAGCGATTGGAAATTCGGTACGTCAAACTTCAAATCTTTCAACTTCATCGAAGTATTCGCATACTCTCCGATGTACTGAAGAACTGCTGTTTCGGTATTGTAGCGATGCAGGAGGTGTGCTGGACAGGTTTGTTGGTGCGAACGTTTAGGGATAACCATACCATCTACAAGACATGCGGAAACACACGTGAGCTGGGAACAGCTTTTATAGTGATGGGCGATATGCAAAAGTGCTTGATTGAGTGGTGGCTGATTAATGAAAGCATGTGCAAGTTATGAATCAAAGTCCGATTCTTTAACTTCAGCATAATCAACACGCATATCGCAAACTCCGGAAGCACTGATGATGACAAGGACGCCTTTTACGCGCAGCTCGAACGTACAAGCCACGACGTCAAGATCATCAAAGAAGATTTGAACGCTCATTTGGCCAGGAGTTGTTGGAGAAGGAGTTCAGAGACCAACGAGAACTGCCTTCAACTGATAGATTTCGCCGCCTTCAAGAATATGGCCATTCGTAACACCTGTTTTCCAGAACAACCTCCCGTATTGGTACACCTGGAGATCACCACAGCAGACAGAATCACAAATCGATCCCGTTCTAATTGATGGATGGCACTTCTCCGACAATATCGACTTCAGGACCTATCGTGGCGCTAACATCGACTCTAACCACTTCCTGGTGATGGTTAAATTGCGCCCGAAACTCTCCGTCGTTAACAACGTACGGTACCGACGCCCACCTCGAAACAATTTATGGGCGACTTAAACAACCGGATGTCGCCAATGCTGCGCGGACGCATTGGTGTATCTTGAGGCAACGGCTTTTAGGGCGAGATCACAAGTTATGCGAGAATATTAGTCACAAAATACGGAGGCGCATCATCAGTGGAAGTCGTGCCTATCATGGGCTCCAGAAGAAACTGCGGTCAAGAAAGATTCACCTCCGCACCAAATGCACGATGTAAACGTGGACGATGCTCAAAGAGGACCTGCAAGCAATTGGAGTCTCGACGGCGGACCCAGTATCCTGAAGGTGGCTAGAGCTGGTAGTAATACCATGAGGTAGTTCCGGGGGACACTCATAGGCTTCTTTCCAAAAGCCGATTATATGTGGTATGATTGAGTTTTTTTCCTTTTTTTTCCTCTTTCACAACAACTCAAGCGAACCGGAGTAGTTATAGAAGACATACGAATGAGAACCACAGAGCCAAATCCCAATCGGCGCCAAGACAGCCGTGGATGGTGAATTTTTCTAGCTTTTGCTAGAAGTGCGAGAAATCAATAAAAAAAAGCTGGACAGGAGCTAGCTGGATTGATCTGGTGCACCAGGACCTGCAAAGCGTGGGTCGCAGTCGAGGATGGAGAGAAGCGGCCGTGAACCAAGTGAATTGGCGAAATATTGTGGGCGAAGTTTTATCAAGTTAATTGATGTAAAACCAAATAAATAAATAATAATCATTTCATTAAAAATAACCATTACGTACGTTGATAAAAATCATCGAAGTACGGATTTTTTTTTCCGAAAATGATATGAGATAATCTTAATCCCTAAGGATAGTAAAACAAAAAGATGAAAAAAAGCAAATAACCAACCCTTAAAAATAAAAATTAAGCCTCAGATGCTCACGTGGATTATGGCTACGTGTTGATCCTTAAAGGAATTTTGGAATATCTCTAGAACCATCGACCAATGAAGAGTTTTATGAGAACTTGTAAAAATATGGGGCAGAAATATCACAAACAAAAAAGTGGTAAAATGATGTGGTAGAAAAGGGGGTTAAAAATGTAAGCAAAATCGCGGGTTGTCGTTAAATTTTCTATCACAGGGGCCATAAAATTGAGCTTTTTACGTATATTAAGGTGCAGATGCATCGAAGCCAAACCTCAAATTTTCAAGATCACAAATCTAGAGAACTAAACAGCCGTTCAAGCTGAAAACTTAATTAACTTAAAACCACCAGCGTGTGTTTAATCGATTAGGTTTTCAGCTCAATTCGCTGTCTGGTTATCTAGATTTGTGATTTTGAAAATTTTAGGATTGGCTTCGATTCATCTTTATCTTAAAATAATGAATGTTTTAACAAAATTTGGTCGAAACGAGTGATGGTCGATAACAAGTATTGTGACCCATAAGTTGAATTTCTCGAAATGTTTCAAATTATAAATTGAACGCGGCCTTTGGGCTATAAAACGTTAAAGAGATTTTTTATCCCTTACCCAGCAACAATAATTAGGAAATTTCGATTGAACTTAACATATTTTTTCATTCTTTTATTTTCAGGTATTTGATATAAAACTGTGCAGTTTGGAAAAGGTAAAGTTTTTTATAAAATATATTGATCTAAATAATTGAAAAATAAATTAAGCAATACGCTATGCGAGCCTTCCTTAGCCGAGTGGTTGAATCTGCGGCTATAAAGTGAACCATGCTGAAGGTGTCTGAGTTCAATTCCCGGTTGGTCCAGGATCTTTTCGTAATGGAAATTTCCTTTACTTCCCTGGGCATAGTGTATCATCGTACCTGTCAAACGATATACGAATGCGGAAATGGCAACTTTGGCAAAGAAAGCTCTCAGTTCATAACTGTGGAAATGCTCATTGAACAATAAGCTGAGAAGTAGGCTTTGTACCAGTGAGGGCGTAATGCCAAGATGAAAAAAAGGAGGAAAATTTATAGACAGCCCTTTGTGTAATTCTACTATAAAGACGTACAAAAAAGCCGTTGAAAAACAATTCAAAACTAAGCGACCCGATTATGGAAGACATAATTGTGCGACATTGCTACGGATTATTCATTTCTAACTAATCTGCATCTCTGTCGAGCGGTGTGCTTTCCGCAATTAAAATAATTTTCAATTCCGTTAAAGCAAACACGCTCACTTGTATAAGCTTATCGTTTAATCTTGAGGTGTAATCTTTGCGGCCTCTCCTTTTACCATTCACTTAACTGGGTTGGGCGTATTTTTCCATCTCCAGGGGGTTGCTGAAGAAAAATGGAGCCATTTAGCGTCCATAGATGAAGCCATGAAACCCATCTACTTTTAGTCCACCAAGGATGTGATACAAATCCAACCAATGCAGCTCTTCACTATGAAGCCAATTACTATACACAGAGTATACGTTGTTCCACGCGAACAAGGTTTGTCACTTGGACAACGTAAAAATCACTGAAATTATTCGCATTGTTTCCACAAGTGGTGAATTATAAGCGAAAGACAAATTGTGTTCAGCGACCTGTGACTGCACACCACATCTTCAAGATACACCTAACCGGAATAATTGCTGCCCATTTTGCGCACCCGCCGTTCTGCGAAATAAATGTGATGTGAAATACAATTGCCACTGGTTTCAGACCTTGTGTCGCACACCTTCACTATTTGCGGAGGCCAACATAGGATAGAAGTCGGACGGAGAGTTTTCCAAGGGGGGTTTTGTTGTGCAAACTTTTCGGGTGGGATAATCGCGTGCCCTGAGAGCGAAAGTCAAACACAGTCTCATCTCAGTGCACAGACAACGGGTTGTTTCGCAATTCCGAATGCCATTCAGTTGATTAGCAAATCGGAATGCAAGAATTCTCGAGCTGTTATGACTGGGACTGTTATTATATATCAAACAATTAACATTGAAGCATGAAACGAGCTCACCGCTCACACTAAAAATCTAAGGGTAAGTATTTACCATTTTACATTTCAAATATGAAATATCCCATGAAGCGATTCTCAATCCTATCAGCTCCACTTCCAAATATTTAGGAGCCGACTGGAGTAGAGGGTCTTGTTTCCCGGACTGGAAAAAATCCCGGGATTCGGGATTTTGTTTTTAAAAATCCCGGGATTTCCCGGGATCCCGGGATAAAAATCAAATGCTTCCAAAACAACTATAGAACGGCCAGAGCAGATATTGAAGCAATGTTTAGAGCAGTTTCATAACAACCGAACCTGTTTTTGAAGGTTAAGTTGAACTATAATAGACAAAAACAATATTATCTAAGATTTAATGCATCAATATTTCACCTATCTGCAGAGAGTCTTGTCTCTACAGTCGTGGTGTTCAGACGTGTCGAAATTTACCTCCGCTAGTGTTATTTTTTCACTCAGAATAGTGATTGGATGTGAGTTTTTATGAAGAAAAGTTGTGTGCCTTCAGATGTCCTAATTGATTCGAAAGTGATTTGCTTATTTATTTTCTAAATTTATTTAAAACGTTGGATTAGTTGAGTCAAAGTCTCAATCATGTTGATTAAAAATTTTCAACCGCGTGCTCTCACGGCTGTTCTCTTACGTATTGTGTGTGTGTGTGTGTGTGTGAATTAGGTGTATAGCGAAAAACCAAAGAATATCCGAAAGCGGATAGAAGTGTGTGATGCCTAAATCGTGATTTGAATTCTTTGAAGGAACACGACGGTTTTTAAAAAAAACGCGGCTAATTGCGGCAAGTTGTCGACAGAAATCCGGTGAGTTTGTTCCAAAGCAAAAATATCATATTCTAGGTTTTGTATCTTTTCGTGCGGATACAACATACTTGGGGTTGAAATTCTTGTGGTGAGGCTGCCATGGCAACGAGCGAACGCGGCACCGCGCAGGCGTCAGATTATTAAACGGGTACACACTGACTGCCCTTCTATGCTTATTGCTTATCTGTCCCATGTTCTACGTAAACCTTATGGGCCGCAGGACAAAAATGCGTAGAACGGCAGCTGAATAGGTATGAGTGAGAAGCTGATGTCCTAATTATCATTCTGGTTCGCTCGCTCTGTAAAGGGTTTTGTGAATATTGGAGTATGAAGTAATTTGCGAGATGTATAGTGGGAGAGAGGGAGGGAAATGGATAGGAAAAACACAGTGTATGTACAGAGCCTAACCTTATTTTTTTCTCTCGCACATGTTGTTTTGCTTGGGTATGTGTAGAAAGCATGTGAGTTGAAATGGGCATGGGACGGGCGCTGAACTTACGTACGAGGGTTGTATTGGTGCGATTGATGCAGCAAATGCTGCGTGTGACATATCAACTGTTGCGCATGTTATGCTAGGCTTTCAGGTGTTTATGAACCTACAGGATGATGTATGTGTTTATGAATTGGTTTGCTTGTTTCTAAATTTTTAATCTTTTTGCGCTTTTAATTAGTAAGATATCAATTATAACTTGAAAAAAAAAAAAGTTTTAGAATGGGACAGTTTGCTAAATTTGTCATAGAGCGAAATAGGGAACCACTATAGTCATAACTGGTGCACTTTCCCTAGTCCTTATGAAGATTCATTATCACGGTTGTATAAACATAATTTTATTCATTTCAATTCATTTTATTTATTCCATTTTATCAGCTTCAAAATTGATTAATTATAACGGTTACAATTCCAGAGATAAACATAATTTTAGGAGCTTTATAATATTCATTATAAATTTCAATCGATTCTATAGGCACATGGAAATTACAAAAAAATGGCATTATGCAGCAAAAAGAAAGTTCAACCGCTTCACTTTTCAGGATCAATAAATCCGGTTTTACGAAGACATTTCATAAAAAGAATTGTTAATTGCAGAATGTTATCACGGCAGCGAGGCAAGATGGAGGCAGTGGTTATATTTTCAAAGTTACTTTTATATAAAACGGTCAACAAATCTAAAAAAAAACATTTAATGATTTTTATACATAAACAAGAACAGACAAGAGAGAGATTTGTCGACTGTTCCTTATTATGTTTGACTCTTAGGGCAGCGTTCATTTATTACGTAGCTAAATTTATCGATTTTCAATTGATTTTACATTATATTGTTGGTACGGTATTGTGATGACTATATTATTATTATTATATTGTGTTCCCATATTATTATATATTATACTTTGATCTGCTATATAAAATTTCATATAAACATCATTTGTGGTGGGAGGGATCATCAGGGCATCATTGAAGTTACCAATGGACAAGGAAGTGGAGTGCCAATCGGAGTCAGGAGGCGAAATGTTAGTCGTTTGTGGCTAACGCTTTTCTATAAAACTAAATAATTCGACGCTTATGTGATTGAATATATGAAGCTTTGTTGTGCCTTGTGCAAAGTTTTGTTTTTGTGTTGCATTTTTTTTTTTTCAGGAACAACTTCTTCAAGCGTTGGAATTTTCCGTTTACATGTAATACAGAGGTATCCGGGTAATTCCATTCTCGAATAAAACTACAAGGTTCCCTGGACATCAATACATGTTATCATAAGTTATAAATTTTATTCCTCATAGCTACCAGACAATTCGTGGCGCGCAAATTACTTACTTGTATTTGGTTTATTATCCTAATTAATTGGTTCAACTTCCAGAAGCATCATGAAATCTGCATATCGGAAATGCTAGCTTAATCACCGCTCTTCATATTTCAGCATGTCGTTCTGCTCCAGAAATCGTAATTCGTTCTTATTTTGGAGATTACATAATAAAATTGAATTCATCATATCAAATGAATTAATTTAATTGAATATCTATATCTATGTCATATATAACTATAATTTCCGTTTTTACATATTTCATTATAATTGTTTCATTTATTATACCATATCTGATCATATTTCTATTATTGTATGTGCTTTGGGTTGGGCTGGGACCACCAGGGCACCCGAATGAAGCGATTTGGACAGGGAGCTTGGGACTGCCTCCTCCCTGTTGTTAACATTTCGTGAATTGAGGGCGGGCTCTTCGACCCCATCTATTGGGAATATTCAGTCAATCGAGGGCTTGATTTTACAGTTGTTCGTGAAAGCTTTCTTCTGGAAGGAGATTCTCTTCCCTTGACGCGGGTTTCGTGCAAGTGTCTCTGCTTGCGGGTCCGCACATCCATTTTTGGCCCTTCATACAGGAGAATGACTGCTCACGAACAACAGTTCAATCTTGATCAAATCGCTTTTCAGATTATTCCAGTGCTATAGGCAGATGCCTTGCTACAATAGATGGTAGAACCAAATCATCAAAAATCAATATTTCACCTATCTGCAGTTGAAGTCAATGGGCATTTATTATAGTTAATTTGAAACGAAAATCAATCGTGATGCATAAGGTATAGGTAATACCAATCACTCTCAAATTTTACCAAATCTTTCAAAATCTACACTCATGATTATGCAACTTTACGTTGTTGTGTCATACGGAATATTCATGCTTTTGAATTATGGGCATGACAGCCACAGGTATGTTGGTCGTGGAAAATGTAAGGTACATCGGGCAAACTAAAACAGTTACGGGAAGATAAAATGGCATGGATAACTTTTTAGTATGATGAAAAAGTCAACCACCAAATAGAATAAACCGTAGATAAACCTGCAATAGTTTATTGAAAATTACGTTACTAACATACCAGAAAAAAAAAACAAATGGTTAAGCATAGTGGCCTTTAAGGTGAAACAGCTTGGAATCCGAATTCAACAATGAACCAAAACTTTGAAAGCACAAATCTTGCGAAAGAAGGATCAAACAACAGTGCAATTTCTATTTCAGCTTTGTGCACTAACAGAAAGCTTAAAATAAGAAGATTGATTTTGTACGATCATTATTTCAGCAGATTAGTGCCTTTGAAATCGTGAATAGGGGAACAAGCCGGCCATTGTGCCAGCCATGTTTGAATTCCGAGATGTGTCACCTTAACCTCAATAAAAAAAGTTTATTGAGTGAGCCAAATGCAATAACTTAAATACATTTTTGCATCAACAATCACCAGAAAAACATGCAGCTTGTTTTGTGTCAATATTTGAAAATAATACAACAATATTTTCTAGTTCAACATACAATTTCGGGAAATCCCGGGATTCGGGATTTTTTAGATCCCGGGATTTCCCGGGATTTTTGTCCCGGGATTCCCGGGACAAGACCCTCTAGACTGGAGTACATATGAAACATATATCGATAGTAATCTTGATGTTAACATTTATTTGCAAGCAAAACTTGATCTTGAAACTTTAACAAATTCCAACGTTGAAGCAAGGGGCATTGCAATTCCAAATTGTGAAGTAAAATTCGAATCCGTGATTACAGTCGATGACTTTAAACTGTTGATCCGTCATAAAAACGTAAGGAAAAGACAATTTTAGGGGCCTTCCTTAGCCGAGCGGTTAGAGTCCGCGGCTACAAAGTACATCCATGCTGAAGGTGCCTGGGTTCGATTCCCGGTCAGTCGGACTTTCCTGGGCATAGAGTATCATCGTACCTGCCACACGATATACAAATGCGAAAAAGGCAAGTTCGGCAAGGAAAGCTCTTAGTTAATAATAATCAATAGTTTTCTTTATTATGAAGGTAAATTTCTGATTCCTGAGTGCCAAAATTATTAAAATTGTCCAATGAGAATGTCTTTTCAAAAGCATTCTAAATATGTCGCAATTTAGTTACACGAGATAATTTTCCTAATCAAAGTGTTCCCACAAAATATGGAACATCAAAGACGCTGTTGGGAATGCCACTCCAGTTTACAATCGTTGTGAAATGTTGAGCACTCACCCCAACGGCACTGCAGCAGCGCCCGCGAGTACAGTCTCAAATTATTGAGTCATAAATAATTCATGACAAATGAAATTTTGTATGAAGCTGTGAAATTGATTTAGGAATATAAGAAGTCATTAATAAAGTCGGAAATATTTCTCTTTTAACTCTTTTCCACTAATTTGATGGCCCTGAATAGGGCCGGTTTAGCGCTTTGATTCTCTTACAGATAAATAACACTGCGGGATGTTATCAGTTGATTGCCATGGTCAAACGGGAAATCCCTAACTCAAATTTATAAATTTGAGCAAGTTATTTGCTTATATCAGCTGAATGTTTCGTGGCGTGGATGGCGCACAACAGTAAAGGGTAGTGGATCACCGGGCTTAAGTCGAAATCTGGAAATGTTGCTGTTGCTGTTGGTGTTTGTTCCTAACGGGATGGCTTTAGCTTCGGACGGCATCTTCTCTCGCTCGCTCGACAGTTTGATTTGGGCGAAGCAAGACAAACGGGGAGGTCGTTCGCTATCGATGTCTGTGCCTGAGATGCACGTCCGGTTCTGGCAAGACGACCTGTTGCCTGCTGAGATGTGGTCCAATCGAAGAGTGGAAAGCAAATGACGTCAACTTTTCTCTAGCACCCCTATTTATAGATTTGCTTGAAATCAACGTTCTTTTTTAAAACTGTTATTAAACTATTTGGACAAGTATGTGGGATTCAGTAAGTTAACGACATGAACCTTTGATGCCTTGTCTTTCGATTGAGGTGCTAATCAAGAAATTTCGTTAAGCCAGCAAATGTTATAAACGTTTAAAATATTTCATGCCAACGTAACGCTCTTGGTTTTGAAATTCCAATTTCACTCCTGTATAGAGAAGAAAGACGTAGTTCTACGTCAAAAAGACCCTAACATTTTTGTTTATCGTAATGATCGATTTAATGGGGCTCTGCACAAAAATCATTCTTTCTCTTTCACTCTTCCATGAAATTAGTAAACAACAAGGCCAGCAAACGTCAAAATCCCATACAAAATCAAAACAGTGCAGAGGCCTATGGGGCATGTGGGGAGTTGCAATCATCATTCATAGGCGTAAAACATATCAACTGTTTTCGTCACTTGAAACTAAAGTTTTTGAAACTTCAGTTGTTTCTGTTGAAACACAGCTTGGTAAATATACTTTCATAGCTGCCTATTTGCCTTTTCAATGCTCTGGACAGCAAGTTAATTAAAACCTGACAAGCAAGTTAAACTGACTTGCGAAAATTGACTTGCAATAAGTCACAATTTTGTCATTGGTGACTTTAATGCCAAACATCGGTCATGAAATAATTCTCAAAGTAATTCAAACGGCAGAATTGATTTGGTCTTAACCAACTCTAGTCATCTTTGCAGCCAATTAGTTACTCATGCTGATTTTGAGTCTAATCATGTCCCTGTTACGTTTCAAATATCCCATGAAGCGATTCTCAATCCTATCAGCTCCACTTTCAATTATTTTCGAGCCGACTGAAATATATATAAAACATATATTGACTCTAATCTTGATGTTAACATTTCTTTACAAACAAAACGTGATATTGACAATGCTCTTGAAACTATAACAAATTCCATTATTGAAGCCAGGAGCATTGCAATTCCAAAATGTGCAGAACAATTTGAATTCGTGATTATGGACGATGATTTTAAACTCTTGATCTGTCTTAAAAATGTGAAGAGAAGGCAATTTAAACGCACTCGCGATCCTGCTATGAAAATTATATGAGAGGATTTGCAGAAAAAAATCAAGAAACAAGCTCCTGGCAATGATTAAATTTTCTACATCCTCATCAAGAAACTTCCAGTAAGTAGCTTATCATTCTTAGTTGATATATTTAACAATTAGTATATTTTCCTGACAAATGGAAAAATGCTAAGGTTGTACCAATTTTAAAACCAGACAAAAATCCTGCAGAAGCTTCTAGCTATCGTCCAATCAGTTTGCTTTCCTCCATCACTAAACTTTAGGAAAATGTCATTTTGAACAGAATGATGGTCAACATCAAAGAAAATTCAATTTCTGCCAATGAACAGTTCGGATTCCGCCATGGACATTCGACCACTCATCAACTTTTACGTGTAACAAATCTCTTCCGTTCCAACAAACCTGAAGGCTATCCTACTGGTCTTGCTCTTCTAGACATAGAAGAAGCATTCGACAGTGTTTGGCATGAAGGTTTGAACGTAAAATTAAAAAACTTTAATTTTCTAACATGCATTGTTAGAATAATTCAAAGTTATCTGTCAAATCGTACACTTCAGGTTTATTATCAGAATTCCAGGTCTGAAAGACTTCCTGTAAGTGCTGGTGTTCCTCAAGGCAGCATTTTGGGACCAATATTATACAATATTTTCACATCTGACTTACCTGAGTTACCTCAAGGATGTCAAAAATCCTTGTTTACGAATGACACAGGCCTCTCCGCCAAAGGACGAAGTCTGCGTGTCATCTGTAGTCGATTGCAAAAAACTTTGGATATATTTTCTTCATACTTGCAAAAATGGAAGATTTCTCCTAATGCTTCCAAAACTCAACTAATAATATTCCCACATAAACCAAAAGCTCTTTATTTGAAACCTTCAAGTAGACATGTTGTCACGATGAGAGGGGTTCCAATACATTGGTCAGATGAAGTTAAGTATCCAGGGCTCATGCTAGATAAGAATTTAACTTTCAAAAATCACATTGAGCGCAACGAAGCCAAATGTAACAAATATGTAGAATATCTCTATCCCCTTATTAATAGAAAATCAAAACTTTGTCTTAAGAACGAGCTTTTGATATTCAAACAAATTTTCAGGCCAGCCATATTGTATGCTATACCAGTAAGGACTAGCTGTTGTAATACCAGGAAGAAAGATCTGCAGAGAATTCAAAATAAAATTTTGAAAATGATTCTGAAACTTCCTCCCTGGTATAGTACCAATGAGTTACATAGAATATCCAGTGTTGAAACATTGGAATAAATGTCAAATAAAATTATTAATAATTTCAAGCAAAAATCGTTACAATCTTCTATTGCCACGATTAATGCGTTATATGTTTAGGTTAAGTTAGGTTAAGTAAATTGAAAACGTGTTTTTTTTTCTCTTATAAGCAGGTGAAATCAACTCACCTGTAGACAATCTGAACTGCTACGGCAAATGAAATGTAATATGTTGTTAACAAGATGTTAATAAAATCTTAAATTTGTTTTACCAAATTAGGATGATAGTGTTGTCTAATAACACAACACACCTAGATATAAGAAATGTATGTAATGTTTGAAATGATACTAATAAAGAAATTAAAAAAAATATTCTCTTTTATTTGAACCTTCGAATTACGAAACTTTAAAGAAGATAACATTAGTTTTCGAGGTTTTCATCGCCTTTAGGCCATGTTGACCAATATATTTCCGTTCCCGTAAGCCATACCTATTCATCAATTGTTGCTTAGGTTGTCCCTCTAGACCGGACACCATCTTTCACCACTGCACCGACCGTACAGGACGTAATTACGAAATCCAATGCTCGACTCACACATCTTCCTGTCACGCATATTCTGCCTCACCGATCGACGCTTGAAGCTAATCTCAACGTCAAGCCTGGCCGTTGATGATCACGATCGCCACAGACACACTTGGACAAACATTGCGGCCGCTAGATAGCCGACCAACCTATAGCCGGTCGTATGTCTATCCTAAGCGTCGTAGGTGAAGATACTGTATATAAAAAAGTGTGTCACTCGGGAGCGATGAAAGTGGATCTTCACAAGAGGCCAACTAATGACCCCCTTCGGGAGATGCCGCTCGTCGTTGGGAGCAGTTTTACGACGTATCATCAACTGGTCACACAAGCCGTCGCGTTCGAGTCGCCAATCAAACCCGTTGATCCATTTTTCCGCTCTATGTATCTACACTCGTGTCGATGAATGGAACTTCTGTGATAATGCAAGCGGGATGTCGCCTTCGTCTGTTCCCGATCACTACGAAGACTGATAGAGAAAAAGGGCCAAGACGAGAAGACCTTCGGGACCCTACATAAAAGAAACTGAGAGTCGTATTCGTGTTCAACTTGGTAAAATCTGGAATGCAAGAGACCGATATCAGCGAGATTTATCTTTGAACCCCGGGCATTTAAGTTTTTTTATGACTGGAGAAAGTTATTTTGCTTGTAGCATCTTATGTCTCATGGTTGACCGATGGTGTGATATTGGCGAACAATTTGATGCTTAACGTGACCGGTATGCTATGTAATGTGAAGGTGTGCCATCATGCTCAATTTTTTACCGGTGGCATTTGTGGAACCACTTAATACTTTGTCAACAAAACGATTCTCAAATTAATGCCTAGCGTAAAATATCGTTGAAAACATGTATTAATTTTGTAAATTGATTAGTAAAAATGATTTTTGTCAAATACGTATAAATAATGACAAAGCCTAGATAATCGTATCGGTAAACGCGCAGCTATTCAGCAAAACCATGCTGAAGGTCGTGGTGTGGGTTCAAATCCCACCCGTCGAGGATCCTTTCGTGTATTTTCACTATAATTCATCATATTTGGGTTGAGTGTTACTGAAGAAAAAAAAGTATTTGTCAAAAGATTTGAAAGACAAACTTATTGATTAAATGTTATATCGTTTGAATATAGTAGTCGATTTAAATTACACTGCGGAACACGTTTTTGTCTCCAGCATCAAAATACATCTATTTACTTAATTAAGGGTTACTGAATCCATTGCCGTTTACAGAAATATCATAGCACATCTAGTTTTTGAGATATTGGTTGTCGAAAAGGTAAAAATTGACTTTTTCAGCCAACTTGCATGCAAGTTTACCAACTTGTAAGGCATTTTATTTGCTCAAATTTCCACAGAACTCAAACTTCATGTGTATAACAATACTTATAATCAAACTTTATAAGGTACCGAAGGGTAAGTGGATACAGAAAAATCAACAGTCAACTTCAATATTATGTACAGCTTACGTGAATAATGTAATTCAAACTTTTTTCTGTGAATAACATATGAGGGACTAATATACTTCAAATCGTCATTTATTTAGATTTTTCTGATTTTTATGTATTGAGTATGAGGGACTTGAAAATTTGCGCCAAATTATCCACTTATTCCACCATGGTGGGGTAAGTGGATCACCACTAAACAAAATCTATACTCAAAACATATATGGTGTAATTATGTATACTAAGAATGATATTGCTCTCGTTACATTACATTTATTTTTGTGTAACAAACTGAAACCTTCTTATTCTATTTATGAATGTAATTCTATCATATGTCTAGAACAATTTATATGGTCAAATAAGGTACGATAACATGTTTTCAATTGGAAAATTTGTATGTTTTGCTCTATTGCAACTCAGCTCTAATAAACCACGCAAAGTTTTGATTGCATTTTGCAATATTCATTCTTTTATATTTTCTTGTACCAGAAATATTAAAATAAATTTTAGGTGTATTAATCCAAATATTCTATAGTCAATTAGACAAAATTAAGCTAGTAATGAGAAAAAGTAAAAACAAAACAATATTTGCGAGTATTCAAACTTATTCAAATTATCGTAAGCAGTCTGCCAATAAATGATAATAATACTTGATCCACTTACCCCACCCCATTAAAAAGTGGGGGTAAGTGTACCATGTCCAATTTATCTGTATTTATTTATAAAAATCACATATTTTTCATTGTGATTCATTCAATTAGAACTAAAATGTTTACCATGCGTTGAAAAAACTAGTAGAATTTGATTTAAGGCAGAGATACAATGGATTTTTGATTGACGGAAAACAATTTTGAAATTAATTGATTTTTGCAGCCAACAAGTTTGCTTGTGTTAGTGTACGTGTAGTACCAGTTTTGCATTAGTATCAGTGTGGACGTAAGAACATAACCTAAAACGATACAATGGTGTGAAAACATTCAACATTTTCAAGTATTTATGCTCAATATGGACAAATGATCCACTTACCCCACTGATACACTTCCCCCACTGTACCTTAGTACTTTTGATGCGCAAAAGTTATTTTTTGATGGTTTAGACAAGTATTGTATTTTGCCATATAAGAGAAACGAAGAATTTTGTATGGAGACTGCAAGCATGTTGAAAAAATCGGTTTATTCTCAATTTAATCGTGAAATTTTGACCATAATGTATCTATAACGAAAGTTTAAGTCCTCTTTTGCATACTTGATGGATAAGATCACAAAAAAGTTTGATAAAATATACCTCAAATTTTAGGTAACCATCAATAAAACCAATGTTTTATAAAACTTTGCCGACCTGTATCTGAAAATAGTGACGTGCTGGGAAATTTCTGAGAACGGCATCAGATTCAGTAACCCCAAATCTTCTAGAGACACATAATTTGATCCTTGAGACACGCAAAAATGTCATTTTTGTTGCGCTGTGTTATTCAAGGACTGCTCTTATTTCATCAATAATCAATCTGTATGGATGACAACGAGTATCAATGCTATAAAAAATGAATCGTTAACCTTCGTCAAAGCCCCACCTTACTCAAAAACGTCTCGGCAAAATTTTCAGCAAACACACGATACTTCATTGCAGTGGCGCAACCAAGGGGGGGTTTTGGGGGTCAACCCCCCAGAGCAAAAAAAAAATGACTTACCATACTGCAATCTACAAACACTGGAATAGAAGGTTGTATTAACAGTCATATTCTTCTAAGTTGTTTCTTCATTATCTATAGACCCCTAAGAGTTTCATTAAAATATTTTTTTTCACTATTACTGATAAATATACTGCAAGCTTCTGACGAGATGTTTTCCAAGCATACAAGTAGGTATAATCAGATTCTCAACAGTTGATTGATGTATTATCCTAAGCTTCAACAATCTTTTAGTTCGAATTCTACGTTCATCAGGACACGTGGGTTGTTGGAAGAGCATTTTTTTGTTTTCAATGATTACGAATAAAATCCTAGTCCGAAATAAGCTCAAAGAGGATGGCAGTTCCGTTCCTGAAAAATCACAAATCGACATTTTTTCTTCATAAAAGCTTAACTGACATGAGCGATTTCTCTTCATCAATCCTCTCTTTCACAAATAACTTCTCCAAATTAAAATGAATCTTTTTTGTTTCTTGAAGCGATATTTAGTGACTTTATATCTTACAGCACGAAAACATGTTATGGAAAGCGAATCAGTTTTCTGCAATAATGCAAAGAGGGTAACGATGAAGAGATATCGATGAATGCAGATAAGCCCTTATCAAAAATCAATGCCGAAATAATCGTCCACAAGGTGTTTCAAAATCTGTAATGCTGATTTTCTTTCGATCAACTGTTTATAATAATCGTGACGTTTCCTAAGTAGCAGTACTGCAACTTAAGGCGCTGAAAGATAAGTGAAGAAACAGTTTTGGATGAACTTTCGAACAAACAAATCCTTATCCATGGATTTATATCTTTAACAGTATATTCGAATTTCATATAAAATTTTTTCACCATTCATATTTAAGAAGTAAAATCTATGCACATTTTTTGAAAACAGTTATATATCCTATGGAACACAAAGCTTCTTTCATCCACCACAGGTGTTTTTTTTTTTTTTTTTTGAAAATTACAACAGTTACAACAGAATCCATTTAACTGGTGGTATAAGTTCATAAAAAAAAGAAATTTGAAAATGTTGTGTCGTCCCTCGTAAACCTTTGTCTAGAAACATATTTTAATTTTGATTTCCGTTTTATTGCCCAAAACCCCCCCTAGAGCCAAATCCTGGTTGCGCTACTGCTTCATTGGTTTTCGCGCGCAGATCAAGTTCGATTGCAAAAGAAACATGACAACTGGCCAACTAAACCTGTTTCGTAGCTTTCTTCTATTTGCGGTGTGATAAAATTGGCCGTTTTATCGGCTGCTTTTGCTGTTAGGAAACTTGTTTTACATGAGCCCAGTTTTTCAGCTCAAGCAAACTTTCGTCGCTAGTCAATATGTGATTCGACAATGCAATAAATAAATATAAAATAATGCGTATTGACGTTCCTAAGAATTTCACTAAGTTCTTTCGCCCCAATTGGAACAGAGCCCTTTTTTAATTCTTTATTAGTATCATTCCAAATATTACATTCATTTCTTAAATCTAGGTGTTCTGTTTTAGACAACACTATCATCCTTATTTGGTAAAACAAATTTAAGATTTTGTTAACATTTTTTTAACAACATCCTATTACATTTCATTTGCCGTAGCACTTCAGATTTTTTTACTTCAGATAGCAGGTTCACCTGCTTATGAAAGAAAAAAAAAGCGCTTTAAATATACTTAACCTAACTTAATATATAACGCATTAATCGTGGCAATAGAAGATTGTAGCGATTTTTGCCTGAAATTATTAATTATTTTATTTGACATTTGTTCTAATGTTTCAACATTGGATATTCTATGTAACTCATTGGTACTACACGAGGGAGGAAGCTTCAGAATCATTTACAAAATTTTATTTTGAATCCTCTGCAGAACTTTCTTCCTGCTT
Organism: Aedes aegypti; assembly: GCF_002204515.2. NCBI lineage: Eukaryota > Metazoa > Arthropoda > Insecta > Diptera > Culicidae > Aedes > Aedes aegypti. Next base: position 221,513,956 of record NC_035109.1, on the reverse strand, counting down.
TTACAAAAGCTAGTCCATATTGGTACAGCATACAGCAGCTTGTTTTTCAGACAAAGTTTTGATTTTTTATTAATAAGGGGATGAAGATATTTTACATATTTGTTACATTCGGCTTGAATGCCCTCAATGTGATTTTTGAAAGTTAAATTTTTATATAGCATGAGCTCTACACAGCAAAAAAAGCTTAAATCTACATGGAACGTAATATTTTATGATTGTCGTCATGTAAAACGAGTTATAACTGAACATTCAAAAATAAATAATGTAAACTGCCTCATTGCATTCAGGAGTGCTTGCAATCTTGAGTGAAACTGAAACATTTCACGATATTGTATCCAAGATTCGCCAATATTGCATGCTTTCTTGCATCTTGATTGAGAAATTGCAAACGAGTATGCAAGGTTCACATGATTCTACGCCAAAAAATCTGTCAAAAATAATGCACATGGATGAATCGACGGCTCGGTCATTCCATGTGCATTATTTATTATTGATTTTTCAGCTTAAATTCATGTATATCATGCGGTTTTGCTTGCAACATTCTTTGAGATAAGGCGTTTTGCGTACTATTTTTAAGATTTTGTTGACAATGTTGGGTATAATAGCTTGGTTTGTAGGATTTATAATTCTGGACAAACATTTAAAAAGGGCCCAAGAGGTCTTGAGCCTTTTTTCAGAAACGTTGCTGTTGAGCCCTTTTTAGCCCGCCCACGCAAACTAACACCACTATCAGAAAGATTGGTGTTAGATCTTCCTGATAGTGGTATTGGTGAGCGCGATCGAGTTGAATTGGGCTCAACAGCGTCTTGCAAAGCCAATGTTTACCAATGTCGATGTGCCCTTCTGAAATGTTTGTCCAGAATTGAATAATACATTCCTCATGGCTTTACATGATTGAAGCTAGAATTACGTGACACGTAATTCTAAGATTTTTTGCTGTGTAGATACTTAACTTCATCCGACCAATTTATTCGAACCCTTCTCAACGTGACAACATGTTTACTTGAAGGTTTCAAATAAAGAGCTTTTGGTTTATGAGAGATTATTATTAGTTTATTGAGTTTTGGAAGCATTAGGAGGAATCTTCCAAGAAAGCTCTGCAGAGAATTCAAAATAAAATTTTGAAAATGATTCTGAGGCTTCCTCCCTGGTATAGTACCAATGAGTTACATAGAATATCCAATGTTGAAACATTGGAACAAATGTCAAATACAATCATTAATAATTTCAGGCAAAAATCGTTACAATCTTCTATTGCCACGATTAATGCGTTATATGTTTAGGTTAAGTTAGGTTAAGTGTATTAAAAACATTTTTTTTCTCTTATAAGCAGGTGAAATCAACTCACCTGTAAAAAAACTGAACTGCTACGGCAAATGAAATGTAATATGTTGTTAACAAAATGTTAATTAAATCTTAAATTTGTTTTACCAAATTAGGATGATAGTGTTGTCAAATAACACAGAACACCTAGATATAAGAAATGAATGTAATGTTTGGAATGATACTAATAAAGAAATTAAAAAAAAAAAAAAAAAAAAAAAAAGGAGGAATCTTCCATTTTTGAAAGTACACACCAAAAAAATCTTAGTTTTACACGTAACGTTATTTTAGTTTCAATCATGCAAAGCCATTTCTCATGTATTATTCAATGATAAAACCTACAAACACATCTATTATATCCAACATTGCTAGCAATATCCTTAATATTGAACACGAAACGTCTTCTCTTAAAGAACGTTGCATGCAAAACGGCTCGGTTTACATGATTTTCACGCAGAAAATTCAATCATAAATAGTGCACATCAATTGACAAGCCGTTGATTCATCCATGTGCATTATATATGACAGAATTCAGCGTGGAATCATGTAAACCGAGCATTCTTGTTTGCAATTTCACTTTCTAGATGCAAGAAAGCATGCAATATTGGCGAATGTTGGATAGAAGAATGAATTGTTTCAGTTTCACTCAAGATTGCAAGCATTTTCGAATGCAATGAGACAGTTTACATTATGTATCGTTGAATATTCAGTTATAACTCGTTTTACATGATTATCACGTGTCACGTAAATTTAAGATTTTTTTGCTGTGTGCTTATCAGCTTCTTATGTTCTAATTAAGGTGAAGATGAATCGAAACCAAACCTCAAATTTTCAAGAGCACAAATCTGACGAACCGAACATCAATTTAAGCTGAAAACTTAATCGATTGTACACTAGCTGGTGGTGACCAATCGATTAAGTTTTCAGCTCAAACGGGTGTTCGGTTCTCCAGATTTGTGCTCTTGAAATTTTGAGGTTTGGCTTCGATTTATCTTCACCTTAACACTTCCACAGTTATCAACTGAGAGTTTTCTTTACCAATTGACGATTCAAGCTACTCTAATATGGTGGTTAAAACAATCGGTTCTAGATAAAATTCTGAGTGTCCTCCCAAAATGTTAGCTCATTTGGATGAAAGCTGAGGTTGCACAAGCCCTTCAAAGTATGTATGGGAACTACTATAGGAAAAGCAAGCAATTCATTCAATCGGTCATAGTATTTGCCCATGTGCTCTTGAGAGTTAGAGCTTCGCTGATACTGGTTGATAAATACATCAGCTACAACTTTGCCGAGGACCGCTTTCAAATCGGACGACTCAGTAAGTAGTCATTTATTGATTTATATCGGATTGGAAATTCTTCAACAGTGCTCATTAATCTCCTGAACAGGCAACATTGCTGTATCTGGCGCAAAAGATAGCACACACAAATCACAACTATGTTTTACAGCATACACAGCTAAAAATATGTTGTAAATTTCAGTTTATTTTCTTGCACATACAGTCGAAGCTCGTTATAACGACAACTTTTATAGCGACAAAAGCTCTCTATAGCGACAATTTTCGGTCCCTTGGAAAATATATTGATGCTATAGCTATTCTCTATAGCGACTTTTCTCTATTACGACGGTCCCTTGCGATGGCGACTGTATTTGGAGTATCAAAATAAACTGAAATGTCAATGACAAATCGTCTATTTTTCAATCGAATGCACTATAAATTTACACGATCATATAACATTCAAGCGTTTTTAATTGAAAATTAATCTTGATGCTGTAACAATACATGACTTTGATTTACTTTTACCATACACGTCTGTTTACTCTACATTAAAATTTAAATATTTTTATCTGTGTATATCCAGTGATGTCTGAAGAGTCGTCCGATTTGAAAACGGTCTTCGCCAAACTTATAGCTAACAAATTTAGCTAGGGTCGATGTACCAATAGCCGCATAGCTAAGAACAAAAACTCATATAAAACCGAAAAATAACGCTAGCGTCATTATTTTTACATCATCTGAAAGCTATTATGTGGGAAAAATATGAAAACTATGAAAACTCAAATGTTTGTATTTATTATCGCGTGTGCCACTATAGGAATACATGTGCCTATAGTAGCACTATTTCTAATTTCTGTTCCTGCGTTGGCAAAATATTCGTCAAAACCGTCTTTATTCAAAACTTTTATATTTTTTTACAAAGTGTGGATCTAAAGCTTTCATTGATGTAAAAAAAGTTCTTAATTCATCAATTATTTCGCATAATAAAAAATAGTTTCTCTCGGTAGTGCTACTATAGGAACATTAGGTTTACTATAGGCACAAGGGAGCTCAAATTTTAAGCAAAACTAATTATTTCGATCATTTTTTGATCAAAATCAAGCTGTGAATCGGCCGTTAAAAAGGTGGTCGATGGACATCGGTGAGAGTGTGACGTCTGTTTGTCTGTGCTAACAGTATTAACAGAGCTCAAACCCTCAATAACACGTGGACACGTGGCTTGGCGGTAAACGCGTAGATATTCAACAAGATCAAGCTGAGGGTCGTGATTTGAAATCCCAACGGTCGATGATCTTTTCGTAAAGAAAAAATTCTCAGGGCATAGAGTATATTCTTTTCACTAGATCGTACACTGCCTTGAATGCTATAAATAGATTAGGAACAAGTTTTTCGTATGAAAAAATATGAAATTGCGTCCACATTTTGTAAAGATAACTTGCCTCTAACCAAGCAACAAACAGCGTTCAATCCTACAGATTTTATGAATTTTATAACCTGTGGTTTCGATTTTTGAAGTTGAAAGTTTATGTAGCTAACATTCTCACGGACATCTGTAATCTAAAATAACAAACTTTCTCTCAATCAACTTTTTAATTGACCTGTTAGAAGTAGGTAGATTGCTTTTCAAGTACAGACGAATTCCATCCAGAATGAGTCGAGAAAAAAAGTAGTAGTTTGTTTCTGAGATACGACCGCCAAGTTGACGTTAGATAACGTTAGCTTCTTCTATTTCCTTGCTTGAGACCGTCACGAACTTATAATAGATTTCTACTGCTACTGCTAATCACACTATTTGTTGCATGTCAATTCTGACCTATTATGGACATTGTGTGTTATTATTTGGCGTTAATACGAAATAATCACTTTACATGTATTCAAAAGCTTAGGCCATAGACAAATAGACGCCACACTCTGATTATTGTTCATCGACCACCTTTTTAACGGTCGATTCAAAAATATGGTAGGTAGACAATCCACCACCAGCAGCGCTCGCATCGTTTTTGTTCGCGTTTGACGTTTACACACTATCGCTATCTGTTGGCCCGTCGGCCAAACACACCGATTTTAGCATTGGTGTACATGTCTTCGTGACTAGCATGCGCGGTAAATCTTGCTCTCCAAACAAATATATAAATTTTGGCGGAATTTTACTGTTTTTGGTAAAATGTTGACGGCAAATCGCCAAATATTTCACCAAAATCTATTATTTAATTCACCGACAGTTCTCGTGCTGTGAGTATTGCCAGTAATGTTGCGCTTCACGGTAGAAATATGTTCAAAACTCTTTTAAAATTAAATTATCGTCCTGAAAAAGACGGTTGGGTGAGGATATCGTCGATCGACATTCCATATTCAGGTTTAGTGTATTCATTCAGTGGCCGTTTTGAATTCTGGTGTCGGTGCTGGGGGCAATTTAACCTCCGAATTTATATAGCGTACGGCCCTGACACTTCATAGCGCAGCCGGCATTCCAGATGACTTCAGCACGCCGCAGGATTCCTCGTAGATGATAGCGAAGGTACGCTTGACGCCACCACGGCGAGCCAGATGGCAACACCAAGCCATGCATTAAGTGATGCAATGGATGTCGTCACGCAAAACCTTGTGTTGATGCTTGGCGCATCCTTTTCCGAGTCCTTTGCCTCCCTTGTCTGGCCGTGTGAACTAATTAGGACGACCTGTCTTCGGCAAGGATAACAACAAAACTGATGCTCGGCCGCCGGCTCGACTGCTTTTATGCGGTACCAATGGATGAGTTTTTCTTGCTCGACCCTGCTTGACCCTGATGAATGATTGCATGCAAATGACAGACCGAAATCTGAATCAATCACATTCATTCACCAGTAATGTCGCTCTTCACGATTCTCATAACTCTTTCTAAATGAAATTGTCGTCCTGAAAAGGACGGTTGTTGGTAGTCACCGTCGATCGAACTGGGTTTTCATTCCATTCTTAGACAGAAACACACCAAAAGATTACTGAAGACGATTGAATTAAAATGCGGTCGTGCGCGTGCGCGTGGAGTGGAGTTTGGTTGGCTTCGACTGAACACGAGATAATAAGAAGAAGTAAGAAGAAGACCGAAATGTGTGTTTCCCTTTGAATGACGAAAGTGGCTAAGATATCGCGCAATGATGTCTGTGCTAGGAATACACAAGAAAAATGTGCTTTCCTATGGAAAATAAGACATGCTTCGATATTTACCAATGTTTCAATAGTTTAGTCATGAAAATCTAAAATTTCTATTATTGGAGAAAGATTTCCAATCGATTGGTGCAAGAATCTTGAAAATCTATTCGGGGGTTAGTAAGTTATTGATACGTCACTGATCTAAGATCGTTCGCAAAGTGATAATCTGGTTCGTTATCGAGCGGACCTCACGAAAATCAACTTTTCTTTCGCCATCGAAGGCCTCTTCAACTGTCTCAGTCTAAAAAGAATTCGTAATGGTAGTGTGTACGCCAAATTCAGAAAGATAATTCCAGTATACTCTGCACCCTAATTTATGCCCATATCTTAAGAACTACTAGATAGATCGATTAGTAAAGCTGCTCACTTCCGTGCTTGGGTAGCTCGACCGGGATCTTGTGCTTCAGCTGATCATGTCTTTTTTAGAAACTTAAAATTCTGATTGCACTAAATTTTCATTCTCGAAAAAAAAACACCAAAATACAAATCTGGGGCGTGACACGTTGCTTTAAGGCCAATATACTGTACATCAGTACAATATTAATAAAAATGGTTGGGGTTACGTAATCACCCTGACCTCCCTCCTTCATCACTTGACTGAAAATCACAAAATGCAGCGCAATACGGAACACGTGAACGATTCCTTTATGTCCGCATCTACGGAAGAGCCACATAACCATGAAACTTTGCAAATTATTATTCACCAGCTGCAAATCATTTGATTGGCCTTACTCCATACGGGGCAAGACCAAAGAGATGTTGCTAGTTGATTGATTCGAGATGTATACCAATGGCAAAAGATAATAGCAACAATCATGGAACGGAACAAGGCATGCGAAGAAATACCTACATTACATGGCACTATGGGCCAGAAATTTAAAGTTCTCTACAAAGTTCACTTCCTTCCACCTATAGTCGACTAGATCTTCTAACAAAATGTTCTGGTCAACATGCATTCTAAATTCATCAACTTATTCACCAACTTCAAAAATTAACTGAAATCCGAGGATTTTTTTATAATTGAAGGAAAAAATTACGTTACTTTTACTTAATATCCAAATTATTCTTGATGATCACTAAAACTATCTTCTACTTATTAGTTTCCTTAATATTCGACAATATTTTAATTTGGATGTTTTGTAAATCGCTTCTCTCATCCATTTCCGCCAAAATTTCCTTTCTCCGCCCATAGTAACCGACCTGATTGGCCAGACTAGGCCTAGGCCTTACCCGCACGACTTGGCAAGGTGAAAGTGAAAACGCAACAAGCACTTAAAACCGCTGGGGTTGGTTTCTTCTCATGGACATGATTTATTTATCTGGTTTTGGGTGCACGGTGCGGAATGACGAAATCATCCCATCCTACCCCCGATTGCAGCCTTGGGGGCTTGGGGGATTGGCTTGGCCGTCGTAAGTGTGCCGAATCGATGACGCCGACGATGAGATAAAAGTTCAAGTGCCTTACGAGCAGGTTTCCACCAAAACGGGACAGAGTGAAATAATAAGACGTATCGAGAAAGTTTTTAAACCCATTCGAGCAGCTCCATGTTGATGATTATGAGAGATGTGTCGGTCGAAATGGCATTAATCACATTCATTTCCTTTTCTTGATTATCTTTTCAGCATTGTACCCGAACGTGATGGACTGCTGGCGAAGAATATGTAAGTTAACATCAGATGACATATGTTTATCGGTTTACAATTGAAGGAATCGTTTATAGGTTTTTTTTCAAATTTAATGAATAATGCGAAAATCCTATGTTGCCTAATACAAAACACCTAGATATAAGAAATGAATGTAATGTTTGAAATGACACTGATAAAGGATTAAAAATAGATCCTGGATCGACCAAAAATCTGATCCAGACGCCTTCAGCATGGCTTTGATTGATAGTCGCGAACTTTACCGCTAGGCTCCACTTCTGCTAGCATGCTAATATTCGTACCACTGATGCAAACACATATAGCCGACTAGCGTTAGTTCAAGTATTTTAGACTTAATAAGTTAATGCACAGTGTGATGCAACGAATCGCATAAAGAGAAAGGGTTGCCACTATTGATTGCCAGGTAGTTCCGCACCCTAGACTTTCTGCCAGACATCCAGACCTCTCACAAAAAAATCCAACATTGAACTTAGACTCCATCGGTGAAGATTTGTTTGTTTTTTTTTTACTATGTACATGCTTCGTGAGAAATTTCTCACTTAGTGTTACTACATACAGCTCATTAAACGGTCTTCACAACATCCCGCTCAAGTCGCCCGCTCTGGTATAAATACTTTCCCTTTTCCCTCTCAGCAGTGTGGTTGCTAAAAAAATGAAATAATGGTTTCGAGTATCTTCCTCATCGATTAGTAAAATAGTGCTATTGTTTTCGAGGGCTCCCAGCTGTTAGCCTGTTGTTGATGCTTGTTTCAATAATTGTAAAAATTGATTCCTCTAGCTACTAACCAGCGTACCGAAAGCAATTTTGTACGACTTGATCGATGTTGTTATGTACCTCGTAAGTTTGTATTGTATCAGTGCAATACAATTTGTATGTTTTATATACATATTTTTTCGTCAAATTGAGCAGGTTGATTGATGGAAATAAAAGATGAGCTGGTTCAAAGCAAAAACGTATAAGTGACAAAATCATATTTCAGAGCTTGAAGTTTTCCTATAATTTTCACTTTATAATAAATGGTAGCTAAAAAAAACAAGGCAATTTATGTAATTTTTCTAATTTTTTTATTCGTCTTTCTGGCATTATGTCCAGACTGGTGCAGAGCCTGCTTTTCAGCATAGTGTTCAATGAGCACATCCACAGTGATTAACTGAGAGTTTTTTTTGTCAATAGATCATTTTTGCATGTGAAAAGATGTCGACCGGTGGAATTCGATCCCAACCCTCAGATTGGTCTTGCCGAATATCTGCGTGTTTACCGCTATGGCTATTTGGGCTCCCGATTATTATACATAACAATTCAAATAATGTCAAATACGACAAAATCATCATTTCTTTGACTTTTATCAGTTTGTGTATAAGATTTGTACTGATTTATTTTTATTGTAACATAACATTTATTATTTCATAAAATTAGCTTGAATATTAAAAATCGAAAGTGTCACACTGGGGCGAAATTGATCACCATATAATAAAACAGGTTTTAGAATAAAAAAAATTCTATCTAATGAATTTGGGTCACGATCTGAATATGAAAATAATTTTCACAACTCGTGTTTTTTATCAGTTTATTGCAAAAATTAACTTTCAAAATTAACATAATACGTCTATATGTAGACAATTATACTTGAAATTAGCAAGTTTTTCGAGAAAGAACGGTTTTATGATTGAAAAACTACGTTTATAATGCTGTATGATTTCAGTAATAAGTTAAGTACTTCACACTTAGGCTTCAATCACTCTAAGTTTACGATTAGCACCAGCGAATTTTGTTTATAAGATACGGACACCGTCTTCAGACATTTAGCTGCACACTAGAGAACGGACAAGCATGCTCCAGTGGTCCAACCTAGAAACGTTCTTCATGAATAGTTACAATGGATGAAGCGGGAATCGAATTCACTCCCCATGACACGATGCAATTAACTGCCTAACGACCATAGCCACGTGGCCACAAAGCCCATAGACCGGCAGTATACTTATGACAGTGATCTACCACAAGACCAAGAAATCCGCTGATGCTGAGATGTGCACGATGTGCAGACTGTATAAAAAAGAGTGGCATAATTTTGCCCCCCCCCCCCTTTTCGATGTAGATGTAATTCTGCAAGGAAATCAAAACTCAACATAATAGTAAACAGATGCCATGATTTGTTCAAAAATTCTGCTCAGACAATAAAAACTCAGTTTTTTAAAGCATTCGGTATGGGTTGTATAACCCCTCTGCCGGCATTTTTGACCACAAAAATTTGTTTCTTCCGACATTTCCCGTATAAAATTTCTTTTACCACCATTTTGTTTTAGGTTATTTGTAAAATTAACTAAGGTATAGATAAGTTTCGCTCTCTCTCTGAAGCAAAATCAAACGAATCGCTTGAATTGTCACCAATAAATTTGAAAACCACAAAATGATGTTTTTCGAAGTTTTCAAGCTTCTCATTCAGACAGAGTGGTACCAGAAACATAAACATTTATGTGATACATCATGAGAAACATAAATGATCCATGTAAAAAGTGATTTTTCTTAGATCTGGTGAAGGAAAATGGTGCCATAATATTAAAAAAAAGATTATCGTAATTCATTATTTGTGGTAAAAAAAATGATGCTACCACTAGAGCGGGTAATACCGAAAAATATTTGTTTGATATTAATCGCAGTATAAATGAAAAGCGCCTCTTCAAATATGTAAGATTATACAAAATATTCCAGAAATTTTTGTTTTTTACTAAATTAGGTGCACTCGATCCTCTTTTTTGTCATCTAAACTAGAGCCATAACAAATTACGAAAATATAAACTGAAGCAATTATAAAGTGAAGTGATATTGCAATTAGTGATAGATATCAGGAGCAACTGAACTAGTACTTTACCGTTTTGATTCATATTACGGACATTTAAGGATAACCCAGCATAGAGCATACAAAATAAATCATTATGTATGATACCTTAGCGTTATCGAGCGTAGGAAGCCCTTATCTTTCGAATGGTGGGTAAAGAATACGCTTCGGCAACTAGAATAATTACAAATAAATCAAAATGTGTGGCCTTTGCATGATTCTTATTCCGGACGCTTCCTCACTTTTGCCTCATATTCCAGACACTTTGAATCGAATTCCGGACAGCTCATGATAATCATTAATGGAACAGTCAAATCATCAATTGAAATCGTCAAACCACTTAATAGACATCCAGGGTAGTTGGGCATTATAAATTTTCGAAGATATTTATGGAAAAAGCTTACTAAAAAGAGCCTCAAAACTGAGAACTTTTGAACGGTAAAAATTGAAACATTTCATGCGAAATGTTTCCCATACAAAGTAGAGTGTCCGAAATTTGAAGCTGTCCGTAATATGAATCAAAACGGTACTATGTTTTGTAGTTGATGGTTCTGTATGATCAATGACCGCTGCACTTTTATTTGGAGACATTGACAGATAGTCACCATAATTGGATTTATCTTGAGACAGACAACTATAAATTTATAATAAATAAAAGGTTTCCAAATAGAATGTCAACCATAATATAGTACCTGTATTCACATCTAGAGTGAACAAGTTTCAAATTGTGCGTTTGATGTTAATTGAATCTCCAAGTTCTGAAAATTTAAAACGCTTCGATACAATAAACGCAAAATTTTTCAGATTTTTCAAAGCCGCTTATATTTTTTAAGAGTTAGTACAAACGAACTGCTACCAAAATATTAATCTTGTGTATCATCCGATTAATTTCCAGCTTTATAATGATGTTTTTTGTTAAATACCGTTTTGATTCATATTTTTATTTAAAAAGACACGGACACTGGACACCGTCTTCAGCCATTTAGCTGCACAGACTGTAACTTAACACTAGACAACGGACAAGCATGCTCCAGTGGCACAGCCGCGAAACATTCCTGACAAAAAGCTTCAATGGCTGTAGCGGGAATCGAACCCACACCCCATGACACGATACGCTAAACTGCCTGACGACACTAATCGCTCGGCCACGAGGCCCACAACGCCATATTGTTACGGACACTTAAGGCCTCAGTGAAGTGCAACTCGTCAAAGAGCACGTAAAATAAATCATTATGTATGACTCCTCAGCTTCCCTTAGCCGAGTGGTTAGAGTCCGCTTCTACAAAGCAAAGCCACGCTGAAGCTTCCCGGTCGGTTCAGTATCTTTTCGTAAAGGAAATCTCCATGACTTCCCTGGGCATAGAGTATCATCGTTCCTGCCACACGATATACGAATGCGAAAATGGCAAATGGAAGTGCTCCTAAGAACACTAAGCTGAGAAGCTGGCTCTGTCCCAGTGAGGACGCTAATGCCAAGAATAAGAAGCCACGGTGCCCCGACAGACCGTTATTATGTAAAAAAATTGTCCATCAAATCTGAGCACAGGGCTCGATTCCTGTGGTCATTCTGCACCTCTGGGCCAATTTTTTAAAAAATCCCTAGGAGGAATCTCGAGAAATCTTGATTTGAAGTTTTTTACTTAAAAATTCAATATAATCCATATTAAAAATTTGCAATAGCACTGAAAAAACCTACAAAAACGCTCAGAAAGTTGGCCAAATTGTTCTTAACTAGTATACAATTGTTACCGTTGTTAAAATAAAAAAAAATTACAACTGGCTTAACTTAATCCACTCCTTAAGGTGAAGATGAATAGTAAAACAAGTTAAATCGAAGCCAAACTTCAAAATTTCAAGAGCACAAATCTGGAGAACCGAATACCCGTTTGAGCAGAGGATTTAATCGATTGGTCACCACCAGCTAGTGACCAGTCGATTGGGTTTTCTTCTTAAACGGATGTTTGGTTTTCCAGATTCGTGATCTTGAAAACATAATGTTTGGTTTCGATTTAACTTATTTTTTCATAGTTTAATGGTTTAAATTTCATTGATTGTTATTTCCCATATTAAACCGATTGAAAAGTAAACCAAATAAATCAATAATTAACAATGTTGTTATTTAAAAAAAGGATCTGAGAATAAATGTTGCCCAATAATAGTTACCAGATGAGTCATGTGAATACTTTTATAGTCAATTAGAGCTAGTATTACCGGTTGTTTCAAATATTGAATGATTTGGTTACTCTGGTACGCTCAAGTCAATAACAGAATGATCATACGCCGATGTCTTCCACGGGGACGCTGAGCTTCACCTGATTGATGCAACTTTTTCTTCCGGCATTCGCACTAAATGACCAGCTCACTGAAGTTTGCCTATTTTATTCGCCTAATAGTTTTCGGTCCTGTTCTCAAATAAATGTGTTAAGGGAGCCAAGAATAAGCGTTTTATACATGACAAATTAATAGTGATGTTTCTTTTAGGCATGCTTGCATTCATCGTTACTCTCTTTGAATTATGATTGAAAACTGATTTGGTTTTCGAAACACTTTTCAGTGTTGTATAATAAAGGATCGCGAGGTGTTTTGGCGAAGTTGTCAATAAAATAATTTATCTATGAAGTCAGATAAGCCTTTATCAAGCAACAGTGTAGAAATGTCGTTTCCCTTTGAAAGCTTCGGGTGCCTAAGCCGGTTACGTAATCCGTAAAGGAGATATTCACAGCCAAAACACGTGTTTTTACTCCAAGGGAAACATTATTATCATACGTCACAATTGTTATATGGCTCTTCAACAAATTCATCCACATCTCAATCAAGCACTGCATCAGCGCCAACACATCTGAACCTTCTTCTTTCTCTACATGCAACCATATACGTTTGGGTAGAGTAAATGGCATTACACGCTTATCCTAGTTGTCCATTTTTGAAATAGTGAAACCCTTCTTTACTGAACTGCGAAAGATTCCAATAAAGTCATGGTCTGCAAAATCAAGGAGTATATGCGACAAAACGCAATATTGAACAGTAAATTCAGAAACTCATCTGTTCTTAGTCCATGTAATTTTCCAAAACAAAAAAAAAAGCTCCTCGTCTATAATTCTTACACCTGATTGCATTTGTCAGCTTAATTAGCTTTAAGTCTTATTTTTAAGTCTTTGATATTACCTGCAACAGCTATATTTTTTGTTACTGAGTCGAACACGACTTAGAAGTCAATGAACAGATTGACGATGAATTCCGAAAAAAATAAAACGAAATGAAGGGTTGCAGGTATATAGAGTGAAAGTCCTAGTGAAGTTGATACTTAAAAAGTACTTATTGGGAATTTGTTTGAAGTTGTTAATCGTCGAACATTTGCTACATATGGTCGGAGTTCAAACAGATCTGACTAGATGACATTTTCGCCTTGCAAAGATGAGTCAAGGACTCTATCAATTACAATATTTCCAATTCTTTTGATGTTTTTTTCAAATTGATAAGTTCCCTTCTCACAGCAAATAATGCAGGAATTTCATTATACTTATACCGAATGCTTGGGGCACGTTTTCCTAAAAACCATTAAAGAACACTTGGTCCAGTCTCTCTGAACACCGACCATATGACAATCATGTATCTCGTGTAGTTATAATCCTGTTGTGGCTGAGAATGTTGAACAAAACATTTTTTATGTTAAGTGCTGAGGGCAATACTTGGTGGAAAACTGGACGTAAACATCAAGAGTAGTACCATATGTAGAAAAAGCAATTTTTATTAAGCAAAATAAATACAGCAGACTTTGGTGGGCTGGTCACTTAGTATGAAAGTCGTAAAATAAGCTGTTAATTAATAATATTCTGCATTGAATATTTCACGTTTATGGAACGTGACATCAATTGTATATTGACATTTATTTCTTAGATTTCATTCTATTAAATTAAGCTTACTGGTTTAAGCCATGTAAAACTATACTTAAGCCACTCTGGTAAGTTAAGCCAGTTGTAAAAATTTCAAATTGTAAAAAAAGTAATAATTGTATACTAGTTTAGAACAGTTGGGTCAACTTTTCAAGCGTTTTTTTAGGTTTTTTCAGTGCTATTACAAAATTTCAATATGGATTATATTGAATTTTTAAGTAAAAAACTTCAAATCAAGATTTCTTGAGATTCCTCCTAGGGATTTTTTTAAAAATTGGCCCAGAGGTGCAGAATGACCTCATGAATCGAGCCCTGTGCTCAGATTTGATGGACAATTTTTTTACATAATAACGGTCTGTCGGGACACCGTGAGAAGAAGAATATTGACTCCTCAGCATCATCAAGCTTTGGAAACACTTAACTTTCGACTGGTTGATAATGATTTTGCTTCCACAACTTAAATAAATATAAATCAATCGAAATGTTTGGCATTTTCATAATTTTTATTTGGGCCAAAACTCACTTTTGCCTCATATTTCAGGTATCAGAAGGTCGGCTCCAGAGGCACGTTCCCCGTCATTTGGAAGATTTGTGCCATCGCCATATTTGAGTCTGTTTCATCATCTACCCGATGGGTGAGGAAATGGACAGGGAAGATGGGAGGAAATAGGAGAGGGGTACCTTGAAGAGGGAAGATTGCATAAGCGAAATGAGAGCATGTACAGTACTGGACAGAATAAAGTATGCATTGGCCGTTTTTCCATTCAAAATGGTCAAGTTTGGAGATCTGAATCTCAGTTTCTAGTAATCCGATTGATCTGAAATTTTCACCACAGCCTAGATATAACATATATTTTACACATTTGAAATATTACTGTATTGTAAACACAATCTTTTGAATTATTGAAAATCTCTCAATTTGCAAAAAATTGCATTTTTTTTTTTGGAAATATTTTGAAAACAATCAGTTTTACCGAAAAATAGTGTTCTGCAAACTTGTGTGTCTTATCAAATTGCAAATTTTTGCAGAAGGACATATTGCTCTAAATTTTTTCATTTAAAAATTATTTCTATTTCAAAATTTTGTCATTTATATCAAAATTTGAGATTTGCGATAACTTCAAAGTTTGTTAATGAAAAACTATGATTTCAGGTCAATCGGACATCTCGAAACCGAGATATAAGCCTCCAAACTTGGCCATTTTGTATGGAAAAACGGCCATTGCGTACTTTATTCTGTCCAGTACTGTATCTCCATACCACAATGGGTTCAAACAGTGCCCTAAAAAGGGCACTGCAAAACGCATGAGCGTAAAGAATATTTGCCATGTGATAGTTGTGTCAGCAGTGTTCAGACAAGGTTGTAACAAATAGACTGCAATTCTGCTTTGACAGATTTATGAAATAATTAGCCACATTTGGAGATGGCTCAGTAATTTTGACGACATGACTCAAAATTTCTCCTACATTGCTTGTGCTGAGTTGCCGCCCAAAAATCTCTGAAGCTTCACCCAGACTCCACTCTTCTCGTGAGGGGAATTCTGTAGAAAATTTGCTAGGGTGATGTGCTAGTATCCATCGTATTAGGCATTGATCAGTGAGAACTGCAATTTTCCCAGTATTGCAGTTAATGATGCTGATACAAACCGATGCCAAACATTTCTTTCTCAAAACGGCTTTAGCATTGTACAATAACATTTTGATAAATCTTGATCTCGTTTTGGAAATAATGCAAAGATAATGCATCTTACCGTATTCTCAATCCGTCGTATCGTTTTCAACTCCGTCGCAAT
The DNA here is from genome assembly GCF_002204515.2 of Aedes aegypti. Lineage (NCBI taxonomy): Eukaryota > Metazoa > Arthropoda > Insecta > Diptera > Culicidae > Aedes > Aedes aegypti. The sequence goes on along the minus strand of NC_035109.1, from coordinate 221,497,977 downwards.
CAGTTTCCAGATTCGTCTCACAACTTACGGCTTACTGTGTGTGTTGAGTGGTTAAAACACAACATATCAACGCTATAATAAAATGTTTTACTAGAATATATAGATCTACGGGCATCTCCCTCCATTCCTTCAGCATGATGGAATATACTAATTTCCTTTAAAATTAATTGTTCGTTATCAAAATTCAGCCCGAACATATGAACACAATTCCTTTTGACCGTACAATTATGGCATTTTCTCACAGTACAGCGAAAACAACACAATCAAAGGAACCGTATTTTTACGTCGAGCGTCGCGCACACATTGATGCGCACAAGCTTTTTTTTCTCTGTACGACGGATTAAACTTTGTTTACATTCTCAATTAGCCGCGGTTGAGGAAATTTCGTGAAATTTGGTGATTTATTGAAGTTTTACGGCGTGTGATTGGAATGAAATCCTTCAGTGAAGAAGTACGAAGGATTTCCATAGTGAAAATAATTGCCCGGCGAAGTAAGTCACCCACGGTGGGCGGGAAGAAACTTGTGTTGGAAAGTGGTGTCGCTAAGCATTTCTCTCAAATTGTGTTCGTCCATGCTATTTCGGTGAAAAAGTGAACTGAACCGAAATACAGTAGTTTTATTGCATTTTTGGTGTACAAGTGTACAAACCATAACAGCTTTCACAAAATTACACTTGGATAATGAATCTATGTTGCAGGTAAGTTTGAATATCCGCCGTAGTGGAACATTTAAAGTTTGATACGACGAATAGTAGCGCTTACGACGAAGTAGAACAAAACCCTATAAGGAAAGTGACAAGCAACTGTGAGAACACACGGAGCAAGGACAATTGTGTCCCAATTCACCAGAAGTTGAAACATCCAAATCACTAGGATTTCCAATGGACGGAGAGAATCCATGAAATTTGGTAACAACCAATTCCCAGTTTGAGGAGTATGTAAAATGCCAAGGCGGCGAATTTACATTCATATGTTCATAAATAGAAGATGTAGCGATGGTCCGATAATGATTCATCATTTGATACATGTATGGCATGTATGCCATTTCGTCAACTCGTGACTGATTCTGTTCGAGTAGAGCATTATGTCTAACACTTCTTCTCTAGCAGATACCATGAAGGCTGGGCGTTTTCCTATAATAAAAGATTCAAGATTCGAACTACTTCTCGCTAAACATTACTAAAGGACCTATGTACAAATGAGAGATTCTCTCCTCTCGCTCTCTTTCAATTATAACAGTGGAATACTAAAGCTTTTGGGTAGTTTTTCACTATAGATCGAAAGGCAATTTCCTTGACTAGCGTTTCATACAAAAAAACGCAACATAGGAGGTTAATGTGACTCAGTTATTGATTAAAGAGAAAGTAAACAAAGAAAGCCTCTCAATGTTAGATAGGTCCTTTAGAAAAGTTGAGCGAGACTAACTAAAAAACTATTTGTTGATCATTACAGTTAACGTTAACGAATCAATGAAATGGCGTTAATCGTTGATTAACGTTAACAAGCCTGCTAAAACCTATTCAAAATTCATTCTCGGTTTAATTTTGTTATTCAGATGGACCTGGAACTGATTTGGAAGTATGTTACAGACTATATTTTTAAACTAGTCGATTTTCATTTTAATTATAGTTGAAAATATAAGTCATTTGCCTTCTTCGGGACATGGTTTTTAAACATTTAAGAATGGTAGTAGATCTCATTTTGGAAGTTAAGTCTCTATTTTCAACGGTAGGTCTTGAAAATCTCTGTTTTAGGCAAAATTGTCTTTAAAGTCACTTTATTCTTTATTCTGCTTGCAGTGAATCTTACTTCAATAGATTTCAAAGATACTTTCAGACACTATTACGCGATTTTTTCACCGGTTCTTCAGGAATTTTTTTTTAAGATGTCTCGAGGAAAAACATAAGGAATTCATTTAGTGATTTATACAAAGATCACTTCAGGTACACTTTTGGGATCTTCTTTAGAAATGTATCTATTGATTGCATCACCAAGTCTTCCAAAAATCATCCAGCGTTGTTTTAAGGGATGGTAAGAGGATATTCTTCGTGATTTGCTTCAGGAAATCCATGAGTACTACCACGCTTTTCTTGACAGTTTTGATTTCCCCAGTTGTAACTAAAAAAGATCTTTCTACATAACAAATCATTCTACAGTTCTTAAAGAATTTTTTTTTGGGATTTTCCAGGAAGATCAACGAGAATTCCTATGCCAGTTCCTCCAGTCATCCTTTCCAGAATTATATGAATACCTTCAAGCATTTATCCACATTTTCCCTAGGAGTTTCTCCTGGGATTATCCGAGGATATAAAATTAATACTCTTCCAGGAATTCCTCTTCAGAACTCATGGGCTCTTGAAAGAAATGACACATTCAATGGTGCACGTATTAAAAGTATTCAAGACGCTTCTAGATTGTGTCCAGTTTTTGGGATTGTAGTATGCGATAGTAGGCCTTGACTTAGTACTATGAAAAAGAGTGACATTAGACTGGCTCATTATGTAATAAACGCTTAAACCTGAAAGACGTCCCTCTATTATTTGCTACAAGTCAGAAGTGGGATACACCATGTTACTTCAAAGCCAGAAAACTTCGGCCGAACTGGAGAATATTTTTGTTACGAGGTCCGGAACATTGGAGAATAAAGTGACACGGAATCATAACTTAGTTCAAAATGCCAATCCAATCATTTCCGGTGCAACCATTCCTGCTGATGTTTTGTCGGATGAGACGAGAAATGTAAGGAGTTCACTTCAAGAAGGCGGATCATGTGCTGCAGGTATCGACGTCACGAACGCAATGAATGCTGCTGCTACCGCTGCCCAACCAACTTTGATGTTGATTCGCATTGGAAATGGGGGTGGAGACTACGTCCGTAATGACCTTAATTTCAATCTAGGTATGTCAGTTCAAGGAGAAGTATCGTTACTTAATAGAAGTACAGTAAATGAAGCTCAGCGAGACAATCCTTAAATGGTTTTTGGTCGGTTCAAGCCAGAAGAAATTTCAATGATGCTACCATTATTTTCTGGAAGTCTTGAAGAAAACGTTAACCATTTCGTTGCTATTTTGGAGCTTTGAATGTTGAAATTTTTACTATGAAGCTGGTAGTGATTCGAAACCTGAAGGGGAAAGCGCAAGCCTGGTTACATTCTCAAGTCGACTTCATGCTGAAAAGTTACCCTGAAATAATACGAAGCTTGAAAGAATTTTTTTGTCCCATCAACACTTTTGAAATTAGAAAGCGTTTGGAGAAGAGGATTTGGTCAGGATCCCGAGCAACACACATGTTATAATTGTGTATTATCAACTAATATATGACTAGTTTTGGTCATATGTTAGTTGGTAATACACAATTATAACATGTGTGTTGCTGGGGATTGCTGATTATTGTCAAGCTAAGAAAATTCTTGCCCAAACATTGAAGATGCCTGAAGCAGTTAGTAGACTACTTTGTTGAAGGAATTTTCGATCTTGTTTTGAAGAAAACCAAAAAAAGGTATTGGCAAATTGAAAATCCATCTATTAAAAAGGTAATTAACAGAGAAATATGTAATATCAGTTCAGATACGTACAAAACATTGTTATCTAATATTGGTAATATATGTGATAATCAAAAGGCAAAATTTTTAGAATGTTTCAAAACCAAATATTACTTTAACAAAAAACCAATGAAACCAGTTACAGACTATGAAATGATCATTACTCTAAAGAAAGAAGAATTTTTCCACTTTAAACCTAGAAGATTATCTTTTGCTCAGAAAAATAAAGTTGATGAAGAAAATCAAGAGCTATTAAAAGAAGGTATAATTAAAGAAAGTAATTCGCCTTACGCAAGTCCTAAAGTATTAATTCCTAAAAAAGAAAATGATTTCAGATTATGTGTAGATTATAGAAAATAAACAAAAATACAGTTAGAGATAATTATCCATTGCCTATTATAGATGATTTAATTGACTCGTTGAAAGGAAAAACTATATATTCAATAATAGATTTAAAATCCGGATTACACCAAATCAGATTAGCAAAGGAATCTACATCTTTTGTTACGCCTAAAGGTCAGTATGAATATCTTCGCGTTCCATTTGGATTATGTGATGCACCTGCAGTATTTCAAAGATATATTAACAAAATTTTTAAACATTTGATTGATGATGGTAAAATTTTAGAATATATGGATGACATCTTGATAGCTAGTAAAACTTTTGAAGAACACGTAGAAACTTTGGCACAAGTTTTTCAAATATTATACGATAATTTCTTAGAAATTAATCTGAGTAAATGTAAATTTTTGTTTGATGAAATAGAATATTTAGGATTTACAATCAATAAATTCGGAAAAAAATTAATAAAAGTCACATTGAAAGTATTTCTAATTTCCCTGTTCCTATGAATAGTAAAGATGTCCAGTGATTCTTAGGACTAACAAGTTACTTTTGAAAATTTGTGCAAAATTTTGCTACAATAGCGAGACCATTGTATTGTCTTTTTAAAAAGGATGCTAAAATTATATTTAATGATGAAGCGTTAGATGCTTTTAATAAATTGAAAAACAAGTTGATTTCGTCACCAATTCTTGCCACATATGATCCTTATGCTGAAACACAGCTACATTGTGACGCAAGTTCTCTTGGTTTTAGAGCTATTTTGCTTCAAAAGCAAGATGACAATAATTTTCATCCTGTTAGTTACTTTAGCAAAAAGACTGACGAATTTGAATCAAAGTTACACAGTTTTGAGCTTGAGACCCTCGCAGTAGTTTATGCAATTAAAAGCTTTCACATTTATTTGTCTGGAACACATTTCAAAATTTTGACAGATTGCAGTGCTTTAGCTCACACACTGTCAAAAAACAGAAGTTTATCCAAAAATATGTAGATGGGCTATATATTTAGAAAATTATAACTTTGATCTACAATATAGAGATGGTACAAAAATGCAACATGTAGATGCGTTAAGCAGCCTAGACACCATAGTTAAAAAACATCCAAATGATGATAAAATTCAAAAGATTGGGCTAATTGAAAAGAATATTGTGGATGATACTATACATGTGTTGAATGATAGCGATATAGAACATAATATAATAATTTCTCAAAAACAAGATAGTAAAATAGTAAAAATCAAAGAGTTATTAGAGAGATCTTCATTTCCAGAATTTGAATTATTAAATGGAGTTCTATTGAAAAAAGATGGTAGTAAACGTTTATTAGTTGTTCCCAAATTAATGATCGATAAAGTTATTAAGTTAAATCACGATAATGTTGGACCTATTGGAATAGAAAAAACTATACATGAGATAAAGAAACAATTTTGGTTTAGTGAAATGAAAAAAAAATGTTAAAATATATATGTAAATAATTGTTTAACTTGTATATTCTATAGTCCAGCTGTGAAGAAAGAAGGTTTTGTTAAAATTATTGATAAAGGAAATACACCATTCAATACTATTCATCTAGATTATTATAGTCCAATCCAGTTATCATCTTCGAATAGAGCAAAGTATGTTTTAGTTATAATAGACGCATTTTCAAAATTTACCAAGTTATACTCTACAAAAACAATAAGTTCAGATGAGACAATTGTTCATTTGACTAGTTATATGAATAATTATACCACACCTAAAAGAATCATACTTGATATAAGTAAATGTTTTACATCACAGAAATTTAAAGATTTTATCAACATCAATGAAATTGAGCATGTAAAAACAGCAGCTTAAACTCCTGAAGCAAATGGTCAAGTTGAGCGGATGAATAAAACACTAACTCCTATGTTTGCAAAGTTGTGTCATGAAACATCTAAAAATTGGAATGAATTATTGCCAAAAGTTGAGTTTGTATTTAACAATTCTTTTAATAGGTCAATTGGTAATTTACCTACACGCTCGTTCAAATCTACTCAAAAGAGAGTAACTCCGACTCACTTTTAAAGTTTCAAGTTAGCTGTCAAAAGTGAGTAACTTCATTTTATCAAAGTGAGTAACTTTTTACTCAACCATGAAAGAAAACGACCTTACTCACTTTTTAGTAAACACAAACATATTTTACTCACTTTGTAAACGTCAAAGACTTGTGGAAATTTCGCGCGCTCGAACTGACAAATCCTCCGTTGTGGTGAAATTTCTTCCGTCGACGTGATGTCGGCAGAGCAACGACAGTTAGTTTGCTGAAAACTTCGCTTCGGAAGTCCAACCGGCGAATTCCAGATTAGTGCTGCGAAGTCAATAATCCTGATATCCAGTGAAGCGAGGTCGAACAACCGCAAGAAAAAATTCATAAATTTACCTTATGAAACCAGAATTTGAAAAATTTACCTTATGAAACCAGAAGACAAAAAACATTTTCGCGGCAACCTGGAATCGAACCAAGAACCTTGCGATCGATATGCCTGAGCGTACACCACGCACCTATCGACGCCTTGATGTGGTGTGATGCTAAAACGATACATCAAGCGTTCGTATTGCAATAATCGTTCCACCTTTCATAAGGTCGCAAACAGACAAGAATCATCTGAACCAATCAATACTTTGGATTCTCGTGAAAATGCTCGTAGACAAAATCTAAAAAATCAACTTTATAATAAAAAGAATGTTGATCGTAAGAGAAATAAGAGCATGATTTATAAAGAAGGTGATTTCATAGTTCTGAAAACTGATGAAAAACATAAATTAGCTCCAAAATATAAAGGTCCGTATAAAATTCGTAAAGTTTTGCCAAATGACAGGTACGTTGTGACTGACATAGATGGGTTTCAAATTGCAAATATACCATTCAACTCGGTGTGCTCACCTCAAAATATGAGGAAATGGATGAGTGACTTGATGAGTGATCACATATCTGACGAGAGTGAGATCGATAGTGTCAGGATGCCCGAGATGTAGTAGGCGATAGTAGGCCTTGACTTAGTACTAAGAAAAAGAGTGACATTAGACTGGCTCATTGTGTAATAAACGCTTAAACCTGCAAGACGTCCCTCTATTATTTGCTACAGGGATCAAGCTTTTAGTTTGGTTTGCTAAAATACATTATAAAAATTTAAATGTCCGATTTCAACGTATTTATAATTTCAAATTGGTTTTTATATGTTAAGGGTTCATTTACACATTTCATAACGCTAATTGTGGCCATTTTTGGCACCCACCCACACCTTTGTAACGCATTTTGTATGGATATTTCTTTAACTTTATTTGAGCTGTAACATCTTTAGCACAACCCACCCACCCTCTTCAGCGTTATGGAATTTGTGAATGGGCCCTACAAGAATGATAATATTTGGGATGGGTAATAAGATCGCTTAGCCTGATAATTAGCCCGTCATTCGTTATGGCAACAATGATTATTTTTCAGCTTGCATTTCAAAGTGATAAAACTCAGTCTTGATACTTTATATTGATTTGAAAATGTATCACTGTACGCGCATAAATGCATGAATTATGCTGATACTTTTCCAGTTGTGTCAGTGCAAAACCAACTGCTTTTCTTTGATTCGAAACCGTGAGATGAATTAGCAACAATCATCAACGACTCGTACAAATTTCAATGACGGCCTACTTCGCCTTAAAACCAGTAATATTGAAATTATGAATTTATTGGCTTAGATGTCCGGTACTGGGGGATCTCTTCTTACAGTATGCCCTGCATATTAGTTGTTAAATAATGTTTCATTGGCTCACCGTGATGGATGATACAAAATCAGACCAGAAAATTTGAGTCCAACTGTTGGCCAGCAGTCATCAGTATCGAACAAAACGAGATATTATATAACCATACTATACCCTAGAAATGCCTTTTCAAGCTAAACCTAATCCGTGAAATCAATCTACCGATTGGGTGGCTGACTGGGGAGACACTCGCCTGCAGAGCGTTGTCGAAAACGTAGCTATAATGTTCAATTAATGCAGTATTGATACGTTGCGTCTATTGGTTTTTTTTCTATCGCTCATAGTTGCGGGAATAATCAAACCATATCACGCACATCAACATCATGCTCATTGATCCACATGGATCGCCGAGGCATGGCGCGATCGAGCATATGTTTTTCTAGGCTAGATTCTCATCTAGCACAGTTGGAACGGGCTCTGGGATTTCCCGTTTACTTTGCTCGGCTCTCTGGGGCATCCACGTGAAGAGGGCAGATTGGCTTTAAGAAAAATTGAAATGCTCGAGATGAGAGGAGGAAGCGAAAATTGAAGACCCAAAATTGGTCTATAATCTGGCTATCGATTGTACGTCAGGTATACGTAGTCAATCAATTTCACTACTGGAACAAAAGCTGATTCAAAGAAGAGAAGTGTTGTTTACAAACAGAAGAGAGAAACTAGGTGAAGGTGGCATCCGGCCGGTATCATGTACCGAGAATTGTTTCATAACGGGTTGAGTATTTATGGTGTGGTTTGCAAAAAAGAAACTTGGCAGAAAATTGAATCCGGATTTCCCACCGATTTTGCTTTGCTTTTCAACCAGCAGTGTGAGCAGAATTCATTCATTGCCGTCAGTAGATTTTGCTATACAGTCAGAATTAGTTAGAATTCCTGAGAGTAGCTGGGTCATTCTTGGTTCATACATTTGGCAGTTGGCATACCCAGACAACCAGAATGTACATAACGAAATCACCTTTTGCGTTATGCGACGCTTATATAGTCAACTCTTCATTACTCGAAATTCAAGAGACCATCGACTTATAGAATTATCGAGTTATAGAATATACCGACAAAAAAATCCAATAATCGATAGAACAAATTTCTGTATTTACAATACATATATGATCACTTCTGAAAGAAAGCAATATTATTTTGTTGATAGTATTTTTAAAACTATTATTTGAAATTTTTTGAAATGCTCGAAAAATCACCAGTTTTACCAACAATGTTTTGTTTTGTTTTTTTTTTTTAATTTGAAAAATCTATAACTGAAAATCCATCGAGTTATATATAAGTATATTGAGATGTGAAGAGCCGACCGTATGTGAAAAGATTCCATACAATATGTTCATCTGCTTTAAACTGGATGAGTAAATTAACACACAATGAGTTTGAGTTTTTGACATTGGATGATTTAATTAAAATGACAAAATTTGTCATCAGGATCGTGTAGAACAAAATAATGGCGCAAAATTTTCAAAGCTAAGGAAGGGCTGTACACATTATTATGTGTACTCAATCACCTAATCACTTTCACCAATTATTAAGCAGAGAGGTACTAATTTATGCATTGCAGTCAGTGATCGCATCGTGCCCTAAACCAATTCACGTTCTGTTATTTTCTAATGTCTCTCGTTACGTAACAAACGGTCTTGAGTAACACTACCAACCAACGAACATTAGTGGCCGCTGTCGAACAAAGGCGGTGAACGAACGGTGAGAATACGACGTCACCGTGGACTGAAAATTATGATAAATATTTACAATGGCCACGGACACGGCCACATAAGTTGAGGCTGGGCTGAAGATGGCGCTATCTGACCGTAGGTTTTCTCAGCAGACAAGAGGTGCGATGATGGGAAGCAGATGCTCATCAGGTCAACCGCTCTGAAAAACTAGAGCGAAAGCAACAAGTCAGAGGTCTTCTTCTTTTTGGCGTTACGTCCCGACTGGGACAAAGCCTGCTCCTCAGATTAGTGTTCTTATGAGCACTTCCACAGTTATTAACTGAGAGCTTTCTTTGCCAAATGACCATTTTTGCATGTGTATATCGTGTGGCAGGTACGAAGATACTCTATGCCCTGGGAATCGAGAAAATTTCCTCTTACGAAAAGATCCTCGACCAGCGGGATTCGAACCCACGACCCTCAGCATGGTCATGCTGAATAGCTGCGCGTTTACCGCTACGGCTATCTGAGCCCCTAATAAGCCCCTAATAAGTCAGAGGTGTTCAACCGATAGGAAAAAAGTCGACTGGATCGCTAATTGATTAGCATTTCAAAAATAAGCGTTTTCTTTACAACGAACAATACACGTGTTTTCAAGAAAGGTTGTTTGGCTCATTAAAATGATCGATTTCCATGTATTCTGTCCATTGATTTATGTGACCATGGCAGTGAGCCGCCAATATATAGACTGAAAATTATCTGTTAATTAGCTCCGAACATTGGGAACACCTTGAAGCGAACGAAGAAACTTTCGATGTGGCTACAACTATACAACACGCTGCTTCAGCAAACAAATCAACAATTCAGCGTGGTCTCGCTTGTTGGACATGAGAGAAACGTCGAAGACAAGCGGCACTCGACAATGCGATGGTGGGTGCTGGAAAATAAAAGAAATTTGTGATTACACGCTCGGTGAGAAGATGCCGACTAATTTGCAACTGATAATGGAATATTATGAAATCTGGACTTGAGAAATGTCGAACAATTGGATTGATAGCGAAGTTTATCAACGTTTTCGACTTATTGTATAATTTATAAAAGCCTCGATAACCAGAGACCTCGTAGACTGTTTTGACCAAAATTTTCCGTTAGTGGAGATGAGATGACCAATTTTAAAATCCAAACAATCGTTACTAAAATGTTCACTCACGGTTGTATAATAAATTTCACTTCAAATCAAAGCAGACTCTAATGGGGTATTCTTCCGGAATTCTAAAGTGATGCTTATTAATTGTTTAGCTTAACTTCACGATAAAAACTGACCTTTCGCACTGTTGATTGGTGTCAGACCAGCTAGCAAGTACAAGTTACACGTAATACTGTGTAATGTACAAAATTGCGAGCACATTGTGCCGTAAAGTTGGGCGAGCTCGTGGTTTATTCTTCGCCGCCTCACGTCGTTCTCCTTCACGCCGCAGAAGATCGCCCAGATAGCCGTAGCGGTAAACGCGCAGCTATTCAGCATGACCATGCTGAGGGTCGTGGGTTCGAATCCCACTGGTCGAGGATCTTTTCGTAAAAGGAAATTTTCTCGATTCCCAGGGCATAGAGTATCATCGTACCTGCCACACGATATACACATGAAGAAATGGACAATCGGCAAAGAAAGCTCTCAGATAATAACTGTGGAAGTGCTCATAAGAACACTAATCTGAGAAGCAGGCTTTGTCCCAGTTGGGACGTAACGCCAGAAAGAAGTAGAAGAAGATCGTCTTTAGCAATCGGCGCGGCGTTCGAAAACCCCAAGGAATTGCAAGTCCTCCTCGAACATAGTCCACGTCTCATGCCCGTAGAGGACTACCGGACTGCAGTTTCTTCTGGAGCCTTTAGTAGGCACCTGAGAGAGACTCGCGAAGAGCCCACCGTTTTTATGGCTGAAAAAGTGCAAAGTATTGTGTTCAAAGTAAATTGTTATTGAAACCCTCAGTCAGCGGAGCAGTTTTTTTCCAAAGTTGCTGATAAATCTAAGCAGAAGATTAATTATTTCTAATGTCTGCTACGTTTGCTGGCATGAAATTTCACTCAAACGGCTATTTATGATTCGATGTGATGCAAACTCAATCATTTTTTGCTGAGAGGTTCATGTGAGGATTTGAACGGCTTGCGCATAATTGGTATAAACACAAAGTGGAATAAGAAAAAAACTCAGCAATCACAGAAAAAGAAGACCGTCTTCGCGAGTCTCGTCTCAGGTAGGCACGACTTCCACTGATGATGATCCGTCTCTCCGCATGACACCTTCAAGAGCAATATTGAACAGCAGGGATGACCATCACCTTGTCGTAGTCCCCGCCGTGACTCGAAAGAACTGGAGTGTTCGCCCGAGATCTTCATGCAGTTTTTCACACCGTCCATCGTTGCTCTGATCAATCTTGTGAGAGTCCCGGGAAAGCTGTTCTCGTCCATGATCTTCCATAGCTCTATAAGGTCAATACTGTGGTATGCCGCCTTGAAATCGATGAACAGATGGTGCGTAGGGACCTGGTGCTCACGGCATTTCTTGAGGATTTGCCGCACGGAAAAGATCTGGTCCGTTGTCGAGCGGCTGTCGATGATAACTTCCCACGAACTCGTTTGCTGTAGGTGATAGACGATGGAACAGAATCTGGGATAGCACTTTGTAGGCGGCGTTTAGGATAGTGATTGCACTATAATTTTCACACTCTAGTTTGTCGCCCTTTTTGTAGATAGGGAATATAACGCCTTGCTTCCACTCCTCCGGCAGCTGTTTCGTTTCCCAGATTCTGACTATCAGCCGATGCAGACAAGCGGCCAATCTGTCCGGGCCCATCTTGATGAGTTCGGCTCCGATACTATCCTTGCCAGCGGCCTTATCAACATATCGGCAGCGTCGTTAATGGCTGCTTTGACTGTCCTACAGCAGTCTTTTTAAGGAGCCCTATCGAGCTCACCTTCATACGGCAACGCTGCCGCAAGATGCTGAGCGTACGCATTGGCGACATCCGGTTGTTTCAGTCGCGCTAGATTGTACCGAGGCGGGCGTCGGTACCGTACATTGTTGATGACGGATAGTTTTGGGCGCAGTTTAACCATCACCAGGTAGTGGTCGGAGTCAATGTTAGCGCCACGACAGGTTCTCACGTCGGTTATATCGGAGAAGTGCCGTCCATCGATCAAAACGTGGTAGATTTGCGATTCTGTCTGCTGAGGTGATCTCCAGGTGTACCGATACGGGAAGCTGTGCTGGAAATAGGTGCTACGAATGACCATATTCTATGATGATCTTGACGTCGTGGCTTGGGCAGCGGTCTCAAAAAGCAAAACACCAGAACTAAATGAAACATTCATTCCTTTATTACTACTATTAGCTTGAATAGGATGACTTCCAGGCTTATGGGGAATATTATACAGTTTCAAACGGTATTTTCAGATTCTAGTTCAAATTATGATTTGATATATTTTTTGTTTAAGTTTTGATTTCGTTATGTATTTAAAGTCAATGGTTTTGTTTGAAGGCTCAAATTTTGCATAATTTGTAAGGTTTAATTTGTATAAAAAATCTATTATTTCGGCAGACGCCAAATGACGAAAGTGTCAACTACCCGAGAAGGAACAAATAACTCGCAATAATCTATCCATATCATATGTTGGTATCATACCATAATTAGGTATTGTTCAGTTGCGAATACCACATTCTAGTATTGAATATAATGGTATTGCAAAAAGTGTTCAAAACAATTAAAAAAACTTCGTTTCGGTATTCGATAGCTATTGAGAACTACGGGAGGTATTAAACTATTATTGAAAAATTTCAAATTTATATGGATATCCATCATGTATTATTAAGATATTACAATACCTGTTCTTATTTTCAGTTTGATGTTTGTAGAATATGCATGAGATATTATTTGAGGTATTTTACCTCTATGCAGGGCTTATTCATACCTCATTCAGGTTGTAAGTATTGGAAATTACCTTAGTTTGTTATTCAGTAGCCATTTTCTTCTGTTCGGGTAGCCAATACGATGGGAAACTATATCGTTAACGAATGAGACCCCTTTGAAGCTCTTCAAATACCCCACGGACTCCTACAATAAAAGTTTATGGAAGTGTTCCAAAAATCTCACCATGAAGAACATCGCAGTCACACCCAAAAGTCACGTCTGTAACTCACTGTAGATAATTAAAAATCTCTGTTGAAATAATCTGGAGTCTTAAGGTGAAGATGAATCGAAGCCAAACCTCAAATTTTCAAGAACACGGATCTGGAGAACCAAACATCCGTTCAGGCTGAAAACTTAATCGATTGGTTACTCGCTGGTGGTGACCAATCGATTAAGTTTTCAGCTCAATTGTAAATTTTCAATAATTTTAACAATTTTTGTTTAATAACTGCTCCAGGGTATAATTTAATATCGCAAAATGATTTGTATTTTTAGATCACAACTATGTGAGTTATAATCTTTATATTGGTTTTCGCATAAGTGGGCTATAGGTACTTGTTTTAATTATGAATCGTGGTTTACGGCCAACCAGCCGAGTGGAAGTTTAACAACTACCGAAAAGCTAAACATTACATATAATTTGCAATTGGATTAGATGGACAAATTGATGTGAAGATTTTGCGAAAAAGTTACACGTCTTCTCAGTGAGAATCGAACTCACGACTCCCCGATCTCTAGTTGGGGCGCGTTAACCACTACGCCATGAGAGGACTCATGAACGCAGAAGTTAACCTGAATTCGATTTCAGCTCAATAATCACGTGGTCCTCTTTCGCAAAGTGCACCTCTTTCGGAAGAATTAGATGCCCATCCAAACACAACGCTTTCTATATATATCCAATGCCTAGCCCGAGAGCGCATTGTTTTTTAGATATAGGAATAGCACACTACACTAGCCAGCAACTGCGCTGGCTGAGGTTTCTATTGTGTGGGCTTGAGAACGTCGCGACCCATTGGAAGCCCACACAATAGAAACCTCAGCCAGCGCAGTTGCTGGCTAGTGTAGTGTGCTATTCCTATATCTAAAAAACAATGCGCTCTCGGGCTAGGCATTGGATATATATAGAAAGCGTTGTGTTTGGATGGGCATCTAATTCTTCCGAAAGAGGTGCACTTTGCGAAAGAGGACCACGTGATTATTGAGCTGAAATCGAATTCAGGTTAACTTCTGCGTTCATGAGTCCTCTCATGGCGTAGTGGTTAACGCGCCCCAACTAGAGATCGAGGAGTCGTGAGTTCGATTCTCACTGAGAAGACGTGTAACTTTTTCGCAAAATCTTCACATCAATTTGTCCATCTAATCCAATTGCAAATTATATGTAATGTTTAGCTTTTCGGTAGGGGCTATAGGTAATTTAATAATAGAAGTAAGTATTTCACTATAGACTTTTTTTAAAAGTTTGTCTCGGAAACTCGTTAATCACAAAACTCATTAATATAACATTAGATGACAAACAAATTTTTAGCCGTCAATCCATATGAAACCAGCCCATGGTGCAACGGTGCCACAAGAATGCGTGAAACTCCCGACAAGAAATATTGCTAAAAAAAAGTGCTTCCAATATTTTATGAAACTTTCTAACGGCCGTTAAGAAAAAAATGGTAGGAATTCATCACAAATTTCGCCAGGAACACTTCGAATTTCTTATTTTATATGTGCAGCAATTCGATGTAAAACCGATCTAGTAGGTCACCGAATTCCGTAAAAATTTTATATGTTATTCCTTATCCGAAATAGAGATACACTTGTTTTTGGATTTTTTGATTATGGTGACCATTTCCGAAATAGGATGATCATAAAAATCACAACTTTGCAAAATTTTTAACTAAAAAAAATCATAACTTTTGAACCACTTGACCGATTTCTAATTTTCTTGGACAAAATGAAAGCTAGAGATTTTGACTTTTCAGGAAAAATATAAAATTTCACAAAATTTGTTTGTTTTTTACATGAAAAACAATAAAAAAAAATCCGTTTTTTTTGTATTTTGAAGGCCTCGGGACCAAAAGGGTTCTGTTTTTTTCTTGAAAGTTCAGAAAATTTTACGTTTACTGTCAAATTTTCAGCGATGTATGTTTTTAGTTTTTGGGATATTTTTTTTTAATAAAAAAAATCAATCATTTTTATCGGCACACACTGTAGGGTAATTCACTAATTGTTTAACGCTACCCAAATGTTGAACGATCTGTAGAAACCATGTTAAAACAGGAAATTGAACCATTTTCAAACAGTTTCAATAAATTATACATATTATTTTGTAAGTTAGCTGTACTATTGGACATAATAAATTGAATTAGCACATTAATTTCTTAAACAAAATATTTATTGAAAATTTTTATCGGTAGGTGAAACGAAAATTTCATTTCTCTTAGGAAAAAACTTTATCTGGGGCTGCTATGAAAGAAGCTGTGTAGTAAAACATACTACGTATATTGGAAGCACCTATTCACGATATCAGTAAAAGTCTACTTTAGTTATTTTCTAAACATCCGTACAATTTACTCGTACCTATTAATTACATAAGAACATTTTCAATTGCACTTTCGTTTCACGTACATTTTCCATTTGTTGAACACTAGCATAACATGACAGTCTTGGTTTCATCAACAGTATTGCCAGATTTTTTATTTTCGTAGCAAACACCTATATTAAAATGGAATATTGCATTACACAATATAGTATTGTTTATTGCTTTAAATATCTGTTGAATAATTGATATTAAAAAAAATCCTATAATGGTGTCTGTTGCAATGAAGAAAAACGCAATTCAGTAAAGTATTATTAATTGTATCCCTGGCTATATCCTGAATCTTTTTCGATGCCATTACCGTTTGTTTGTTTACATCATGATTGAAATTACGCATCGGCTGCCGATTTTTCCGGAGTATAACCTCAATCTCGCAATTGATTCTGTAATGTCGAAGGTAATGTACATTAGGAGAAGCTGCAAAAGTCTATGGAGTGCCGAAGGGGACGATTCTCTACCATCTCAGCCCAGAGTAGTCAGGGAAAGTGCTTCGCGGACCTTACCCTGTTTTCACAACCGACGAGGAGCGCGAACTTGCAAGTTGAATGATTGCGGGAGTAAAGCGGTCAACACTTGGCGACAATCGTTCAACATTAGGATAAGATGGGTTAAGTATGCATTCAACAATTGGGTATAGAACTATCTTTCTAAATATATATATATATATTTTTTTTTTTTTTTCAAATAGACATTACAGTGCCAAAAATGTAACAGGAATAATGTTAAACAATCGCCTACGGTGTTGAATGCTTTTTTTTAGCAACCTTTCTATCAGAATTTCCATTAAAATCAAATAACATAAAAACGTCTATCTTAACCGTTCAACATTTGGCGATTTACCCTAAAACATTTTTTTTTTCAGAGTTTTATATTTTTGAAGTGACACCGACAAAAGCTTTTGAAAATTTTACCTAGGTTACGATTTTAAATAATTTTAATGACAAAAGTCTGTTTGTTGAAAATAAGCGATTACCAATGCTACTTTTTCTAAGTTACTCAACTCATTCGATTTATGCCATTATATATTTCAATTTACTTTTGGCTAGCTCCGCTAGGTAAAGCTGAACTGTAAAAGTGAAGGTGTCTGTTTTGTATGTCACTAAATATCACGAAAATGACTTTCTCGAAAATTGGTGAAACTGGTAGGAATAAAATTGTACCAATGTGAGATTTATTTTCTTAAATTTTAAGGCCTCGTGTGCATGTGTTTAGTGTTGTCGAGCCTTAAGCACATTGTTCTATAGAGTGTACGTAAGTTTTCATACTGGAAAACTTTATGATCCTGTTGCACATAAGAACGAACATCATTTCAAGATTGTACGATGCACTGATAGCTTCCAAATAATGGAAGATTTAACAGCTAAACAAAACGGTTTGTGTATGCAGGAGTTCCAACTTGCATATCAGCTTCAGATCGAACAAAGCTAATGGAATTTGAGGAAAACATCAACGTTAATGGCCAAAAAGATAATATTTTGCTGTTGACAAATTCAATACAGAGTCAGAATTAGGGCGAATGTGAACACTAACACATTGTCAGTAAAATCGGTTTGAAGTTCAGCGGATATAATTTCAATTCTATATTATGTTTCCGATCGATTTAATCGCATGATGCATTTTTGTATGATCCATTACAATATTACTTTTGTAACAAACCATTTGATTTATTTTCATATTATGAACAACATGTTAAAATAAATAAAAAAGCATCATGCGCCATTCATCAAAATTGAAGATTGTTGCGCCCCTCGGTTTTTCGTCTCCTTCAGTTTGACAGCAGCGATTGCGCCTTTCTACCTCATCCTTCTGGTTTGACTATCATCAGCTTCGCCGTTTTGCTACGCTCTTTCACACGAACCTTCTTCACTATCGACCTTCTGCACACTCAGTTTTAAATGCGCCCTGCTGCCACACTCAATCGCAAATGCGCCCGGTTACCGCAGGGGGGAAAGGTAGGCGAAATTGACATCAGAGTTCGTATCGAAAGAGAATATCAGATGCGCCTTTATGTTTTTCTTCATTAGTTCGTGAAAAACGTTATTTTTAAGAAACAGTTGTGCATTATATGATTGTAGTTTATCAAATAAACTGTTAGGTGAATAAAACTCAATTTGTTTACTTTTGTCAGTTAGGCCGTTGTTCTGGCACTGTATTGAATTATAGTTTTATTTACAAAACACCCTATTTCATATTTCCGTCAAAAATCACACCTTTTTATGATTATCTCAGAAATCTGTCATAGGATCGTCATCATTGGAAAACATGAATTTTCATTGATGTAGACCATCATTAACAATTCTCATCAAAATTACCATTTCAAAAAGTTTACTGATGGAGGAAAGTAAACTGTTAGCTGGAAGCTTCTGCAGGATTTTTGTCCGGTTTTAAAATTGGTACAATCTTGGCACTTTTCCATTTGTAAGGAAAATGTGCCAATTGAAAACATTTGTTAAATATCTCATCTAAGAATGATAAGCTACTTTCTGGAAGTTTCTAGATAAGGATGTAAAAATTCCCATCAACGCCAGGAGCTTTCATATTTTTGGCTTTTTTTTTTTATTCTCACTTCTTCCAAATCAGTCAACTAGGAAAACGTTCTCTTAATTGAGAATGCTTTCGAAATCGCGAGTAACTTGATTGGACTAATGAGTCCTAAATTGAAATTGTACTCGCTTTCAAACTACACAGCAAATTTTTGAGCTTTTTCACTTTTTTATCATGTCCATTTTTTCTTCTTCTTGCATACATCAGCGATATTAATAAATGATAGTTCTCAATTACGGCCCTTCTATGCTACATTGTTTCTTCCGAAAAGACGTAAACCCCTAATAAGCAATTTCTGATTATCGTTTTCTTCCTCTCCATCTCTTACAGAATCAACGCATTCATGAGGTGCCATACCCATTCGTATCCAGTGATTATATCTCCCCACTAACGAGATGAGATGATTATGTGTGGCAACGGAAAACCTTCGCAGCCGTTTCATAGTCCAACAACGCAACACAATTAACGAACCTCGATTCGAAACCATGACTTCCTCCTATGAACGAATAAAGGCAGAATGTAAGCAAAAAAATGTCCTCTGGGAAGACGAAGACTTTCCGGCGACGCAGTCGTCGGTATTTTACCATCAAACCCCGCCCTTCACTTTCCAATGGAAGCGACCGCACGAGATCACCCAGAACCCGGTGTTCGTCAACGATTCCACGGCACAGTTCGACATTGTGCCGGGTAAAATGGGCGATCGATGGCTCGTGAGCTGCTTGGGTGTCCTGTACCTCTCTAAGGGACTATTCTACCGGGTTGTCCCAGCAGATCAAAACTTCGAAAAGCCATACTATGGAATG
The DNA here is from genome assembly GCF_002204515.2 of Aedes aegypti. Lineage (NCBI taxonomy): Eukaryota > Metazoa > Arthropoda > Insecta > Diptera > Culicidae > Aedes > Aedes aegypti. The sequence goes on along the minus strand of NC_035109.1, from coordinate 221,478,769 downwards.
TTTCGCTTCCGACTGTGGTGGTGTGGTGAGTGGTTGGAAGTTCTAGTCGACGATAGATTACCAACAATCAACGGAAAGCTGGCGTTCTTGCAAGCTCAGAACTCCAACTCATTCTGGCCGGGACTGCTGGAGAAAGCCTATGCCAAGTACGTAGCAGGTTGGTTTGCTTTAGAAACATCTTTCCATAAATTTCCAATTTTTACAGATTACACGGGTCCTACGAAGCTTTAAAATACGGTACGCTGCTGGACGGCCTGGCGGATCTCACCGGAGGTATCACCGAATCGATATCGATCAAAACGGATGGTAACATTTTGATTCGGCCTCCCCTACTTCATTCTCTGCTGGACACAACCAGCATAGTGACCTGCACAGTCAACAATGGGACCACTACGCAAATTCGGAACCAAACCGAAGCACTTCCGAACGGAGTCCACGTTGGGATTAACTATCGGTTGTGTTCACTGGACAAGGTAATCCCACGTCATTTCAGTTAGGTAGAACATAAAATCATTTATTTCAAATTATTCATTCAGGCTGAAACCATTATGGGGGACACCGTGCAGCTGGTGCGGCTTCGAAACCCCGTGGCGCAAACCCTGAACAAATCTGCAACCTTCAACGGAGATTGGTCATCGTTCTCTAGCTCATGGGAACGTGTTACTATGAACGAACGGAACCGTCTCATAGAACAACTGGACGTCGGCGAGTTCTGGATGTCATTCTTCGACATGACTCAGACCTTCAGCCATCTGGAATGCGTACACCTGGACTCAGATACAGCCCGGGACGAACCCCAGTTATCTGAGAAAAACCGACGCTGGTTGATGCGTCTCTATCAGGGTGCATGGAAGCGAGGCGTCACCGCAGGCGGTTGCCGTAACAATCCTGACTCGTTTCACATAAATCCACAGCTGCAGCTCTTCCTAAGCGAAAAAGAAGATGTGATAGTCTCGGTCAATCAGCACAGTGTGCTGGAGCCGAAGGTAATCGGATTTACCGTGTACAACCTCAACAACGGTAAGTTGGAGACTAATGATTCATGAACTATGAGGAAGTAAAAGATCTAACACCAATATTTTTCAGTTCAAAACATCAACGGGTGCCTATCGAAGAATTTCTTCAAGAAACACAAGAGTTTAGTCAATTCGCAGTATACCAATTCGCGTCAGATAAGCCACCGATGTTCGTTGGAGGCGGGCCGTTACCTAATCATGGCCACGACGTTTGAACCAGCCGAGGAAGCTTCATTTAGTGTGCGAGTCCTCGGAACAACGATACGATTGTCGCTGCTGGAAACGCAAACCATGCTGCTGTTGGATCCCTTCCCGCTGCTCAATTCGAACGCAAAAATATCGATGGATTCAGCTAACAATAATAATGTTAGTGCTGCGACCAGCACTGCCCAGTACGAACCAGTATTTATGCAGCTAGCAGACGATCAGCGGTAAGTTCGTTATGATATGTTTGTATAATTATAAAGTTCCTTTTAGGAGTCATTCCTTAGTCACGTCAAACTAAAACAACATCTAGCATATTGCTGCTGGCCTCAAGAACAATATTACAGAATACACCAACCTTCTATCTTATGTTAATCGTCAGACATAAGTTTGGAATAAACGATGACCTTTAGCGCCTTCTAGTGGCAGAATGTTGAACTTATCGTCGTATAGTTATTGGACTAATCAATGAAGAGATTATTCTTCCAAATCTACAAAAAAAAATCATTTATAGAACGTCACAATAGTTGTAAAGTAACATTTCCAAGTGGTATAATTTACAATTAATAAATATGTAAATCACCTCTAACTTGCCCGTCGTAGCAAGGAGATAATTAGAAATATAGCCGACGGATCACTTGATGGTTTAATAATAGCTGCAATTTCTGTCTTACATAAATTCCCTCATCTATGCAATATTGCATCGCGGTTCTGAACATGTTATTTAGCAAATTGATCTAATACGTGGGTGATACAGTCCTAGACTAGGATTGAACAGATCTCTCAAAGGATTGCAATGACATCTTGGATGTAATAATTGCGTCTAACATCCATTTCCAACAACTACTGATCAGGCCTTTCCAAAGACACCTAAATTGCATAGGTTTCTATCGGTTTACCCAAACCGGAAGCAGTGTTGGTCTCACAGTCAAATCTCTATCATTGAGATCTCCCGCGAGAGCAAACTCATTCGATAAACTCAGGCATGAGAATATGTTGCAAAACAGTTGCTCACACTAATGGCTCAAAAATGATTCAATCATAAACCCATCGATTATCTGATGTTATTGTTTAGATTAAAATGGATTGTTATATTTCTAGCAGAAAAAAAAAGAATAAGTGTGCAGTATACACGAGTTGAATTTTCCACGAAAGACCGAAAGTAGTTTTGAAAAACGATACAATTTGCAGGATCACAAAATAGTCGAACTGTAAGCTTCAAATATCGTTCACTACAAATATTCTTCACTACAAAGCGCTTTGCGTGAAAAAAATTTGGAAATATAAGCCAATGAGTCAAACGGATGAGTCAACTCATGCATGATGTTTAGGCTGCTGAGTTGCATATGCTACAACGCAAACGTGAAAAATATCAAGCCTGAGAATTGGAAATTTTCGCAAAACTGACCGTTAGTTGCCATTTTATGCTCTAATCCGCCATCTTGGGTTAAAAACATGAATTTTCTTGATTTGCTGAGGCAATAGTGGTCACGCCTAATGGTATAGGTGCCCTAGTTTAGCTGTGGTTGAGAAGCTCAGAGGAAATCAACATTCAAATCGTCTGGAAAGTGTGCAAGTTTCTCAGTGGAAAGCAAAAACAAACTGTGTATTGCGCATTTCTTTCACCACTGGACTATCGCAGAAGTTTTTTTCAAGTGCGGGAACGCTAATAAAAGTGCGCGATTGCATCAAATCGAATAGGTGTCTTCAGCGGGGTTATTTATCGAAGTCCAAAAAATAAGTGCACTTATGAAGCCGCACTTCGCAGTCCAGTAGTGAAAGAAATACACAATATAACGAGCGTATGCAAATGTTCATGAGTTCAAATGTGAATAAAGTACAACAACCACACGTCTAACATATGAAAAGGGGTAAATTTTAACAGTTCAAAAGCAAAGCAAGCAACAGTAGGACGTTGCCTCCTGTGGTCGGCGGAAACAATATTCAAAATCATTTGGTTTGCTATCGAGGTATTCTGTTGGAATTTTTAATGGAAGATTGTGAGGGATCTGCCAAAAATATGTTAAGAAACTGAAATGGGGCTTTCTGTTAAGTTATCTTGAAATGAATTTATCCAAGAATTCGTCAAGAAATAAGGAATAACTTCGCATATTCAGCAGGAACTCATTCTAGGATACCTGTTTATATTCCACTATATTTTTTACATTTTTCAAGGATTTCCTTCAATAGCCATTCCACAAATTTATTTCAGAAATCGTTTCTGAAAGTAGCTCGCAATATTTCGAAATATATATTTGTCTCTCAATTTTTTTTTCAAGATATCAATCCTTGATTTCATCCAAGAATTTGTGGAAGGAATATATACATCGTGAATTGTTTCAGTTACTAGCAAAGAGCAAACTGGAAAGTTCGCAAAGATCAAACTCGACATTTCCTGGAAATATTTTAGAAAATTCCTTCATGCATTGCATCTCAAACCTGTTCCGAAACTATACTATGTAATTTAGGATTTTTTTAAGAATCCCATCGGAAATCTTTTCTTTTATTCCTTGTAAAATTCCTTAATTTTTTTTTTTTTTTGTCAGTTATTCCTTAAGTATTTTTTATAGAAATTGATCTTGATAACTCTCTCGGGATTTTGCCTTCAAAGCGCTCGTCAACTGCGACTAATCAAAAAGAATGTACAGAAAAACCGCTGAGAACTTCTACAAGAACTCTTTTGGTATTTCTCCCAGAAATTCCATTCCCCTTTACTGGAATCACACTAAATCACACTAAATCAATAATTTTACTAAAATCATATCCAAGAGTTAGACAGAGGATTTCCAAAAAATACTTCAAAGATTTTTTTCAGTAATTTTCCTTGACAAGTTTTTAGAAATTATCCTAGCCAGTTCTCCAGGAATGCTGATAAGGCAGTGATTTCATCTAGAAACTTTCCTTAGTTATTTTAAACATTAAAAAAGAAGAAGTGAACAAAAGATCCAAAATTTTAACCATCTTATGTATCTTATGTTTGATCAGTGTTGATAGACTCACACTCAAATCTCAATCAATTCGCTCTCCCGTAAAAGCAAACTCATTAGAGATCTGCTTCGCAAATCTCATGCTTGAAATTTTGATGCAAAATCACTCATTCAACTCAAACCGCAAAAAATGATTCAGTCACACAAGCTGTCAAAAACTCGTGAAAACCGAATGTTGTTGTTTACGTTAGAAAGAATTACTATAATTCTACCAGGTTAACAAGAAATGATTGCCATGTGCGAGTAAAATGTGGAAATACAAGACAATGAGTCAAACAGGTGAGCCAACTCATCCATGATTTTTTGACTGCTGAGTTGCGTGATTGACAACTCATGCATGAAAAATCTCAAGCGCATTTATGAGAAATTGAGTCTTTCACAATACTGTTTGCACGATACACCATACTGAGGGGTGAACCCAAACTTTTGCACGATGACTTGAAGGACTGTTTCATCGATGTTGATTATTTTCCGATTTTTCCGCAAAAATTTCGTGAGCACTCTTCAAAGAATATTAGATTACGATTCTAATGAATTTGTTTTGAAATTTTAGTCGACCCAATGCTGAGGAAATTAGATATGTTTTTTCAGCGTGTTTTTTTTAAACGTCACAACTTTAAGTAAAAATTTAGTATACAATATTCAAAAAAAGATTTTAGGGATCGTCCATAAATGACGTAGCTTTTTAGGGGGAGAGGGGGCTTCACGAATTTGTGACGATGTGTGACGAGGGGGAGGGAGGGGTCCTAGCTAGTGGACGTAGCATTTTGAATCACGTCGGTAAAATAAGAGGCGCTGAAAAAATGACATACAATTATTTTTTATCAAACTTTTTTTTTCATTGTTTGACTTATAAAGTTGGGTTCTAAAGCGATGATTCAGCTTCAAAACATTCATATGACAAGATTGGAAAAAAATGTAAGAAATTTTAGATTTTCAATCAAACAGATTTTTTGATGCTTTAAATAATTATGTGAACATTATATTCATGTAATAATAAATTTATTTATAAATAAATAAATTTAAATACAGATAAATTAATTAAAAATCAAGGCTTTAACGACTTGGAAAACATTGTTTTAGTTTTATTCATATTTTCTGTTAGAGCATATTTCTTTAAAAAACATGTGTTCGTTTTGGCAAATATTATATTCAAACAAGATATTCATTCCGTGAATTATGCTCTCAATGTTGCAGAAGATCTCCACCCAATCAACTCATCGATTTGTTTTGATATATCAATGCTCTTGATGGAATAGCCTGAATAAAGCTTGATGGAAAAGCCTGGACAACAGATTCGAGTGTTATCGACATTGTTCTATCATTCAATGTGCTTAAAAACTCGGTAATTTGAAGAAAGATTATTTTTAGTATTTATTTGTTTCGTTATAGTTTGCGTATGATTATTTTAGTATGGGGAACGATAATGAAGTTAAGCTGAAATATCAATAAAGTTGAATAATACTACAAATGTAATCTGTTCTACATCTGGCACCTGACCATTTCAAATCAAATATATCTTATCTTGATCATTTTCATTTAAATCTATTTCCTAACAACGAATAATTAAAAAACGATTCTCTAATATAACTAAATTTCTTTTCAATATATTATAAAATCTATTGTACCCTAACTCGTTACTGTTAGCTTCATCAATCCCATCAAAGATTTTTCCTTTTTTCTTGATATGCTACGTATTTTCCAAGGGGGGGTATCAGCATTTGTGACGAAATGCTACGAGGGGGGAGGGGGTACAAAAAATCAGTGAAAAAATGCTACGTCATTTATGGACGGCCCCTTAGAAGAAAACGAAGTAAGAATAACTCTTTGCCTTTTGAATGCGGCTTAGGGAGTTTGAATTGACTGAACATTTTTGTATATTTTTAAGGGGATGAAACCAAAATTATGCCCGGGAGTGTATACTCCTTGATGACTTAATTGGAATCGATCGCAATGCAGTAGAGCAGGGTTTCACTATTTTAGAGGGACAACTAGGATAAGCTTGTAATGCCATTCACTCTACCCAAGCGTATATGGTTGCATGTACATAGTGAAAGAAGCAGGTTCAGTTGCGTTGGTGCTGAGGCAGTGCTTGATGGGGATGTAGTTGAAGATGTTGAAGAGCCATGGAACACTTGTGACGTATGATAATGATGTTATCCGTGTAGTAAAAACATGTGTTCTGGCTGCGAATATCTCCTTTCACGGATTACGTAACCAGTATGGGGACCCACAACTTGCAAAGGGAAACGACATTCCTACGCTGTTGCTTTATAAAGGCTTATCTGACTTCATAGATTCATTCTTTTGTTACAAATTTGCGCCAAAACACCATATGATATGGTGGTATCATATGATTCACACATTAGAAGACATTTCTCCAATTTTTGCAGAGCAAATTAATTCATCTAAATATAACATTCATACAGGTAAAATAAAGAAAATACCTAAACCCTGTTGGACTAAAGAAATTGAACAACTACTGAATTCAAAAAACAACAAACTAAAAGAATTTTATAAAAATCAAACTTTTGAAAATTTTAAAACATTCAAAAGAGAAAGAGCCCTGTTGAAGAGAAAGATAAGAAGTGAAAAAAGAAAATGTTGGAATGACTTAATTAGTTCTATTAATCCGGACATGACACAAAAAGAACTGTGGAACACGGTTAAAATGATAGGAGGTGGTCGGCCATCCAAAAATAACGTAATTTTGTTGAATGATCCACAGTTAGCAACACAATTCATGAACCAAAACTTTCCATCAATATCAAAAGAATTAGACTCATTCCTTTACCGGACCAGCAATGTATCCGAATAAATTTCAGAGAGATTAGGCAGATTATTAACTCAAAAAAAGATCACTCTTCCCCAGGACCAGACCTTCTCTCATTCTATATGTTAAAACGTACTAACTTCAACTTGCAAGTAAGGCTGACAGAACTACTAAATGAAGTTTTAGACTCGGGTAATATACCTGAAGAATGGAGAGCAATCAAAATAATACCGCTTCTCAAAACAGGCAAAGATCCTGTTATAACTCCTATCGTCCATTAGCAATGATGAACGTCTTGCTAAAATTGATAAATTGTAGTGTAAAAAAAGAACTTACAACCTTTATTATTAAAAATAACACTCTCCCAATAAATTCAGTTGGATTCAAAAAACATACATCATCAATAAACTGTGTAAATTATCTAATTTCAAAGGTTCAGGATTCTAAAAGAGAAGGTATGGTCCTTGTAGCCACTTTTCTCGACTTATCAAAAGCTTTTGATAACGTTAATGTAGATAAACTGCTAGAAACGCTTCGAAAAGAGAATATCCCTAATCATATAATAAACTGGGTATATCACTACTTGAGAAATAGAAAAACAATTTTACAATTAAATAATGGTTCAGAAATCATAAACACTACTAATAGTGGACTCCCTCAAGGATGCCCGCTTTCACCCATATTATTCAATTTATATGCAAAAATAGTACATAAAATAACCCAGAAAGATGGTACCTTGATTCAGCTCGCAGATGATTTCACAGCAATAATATTAGGTTTTAGTGTCGCAGTTGCCTCAAACAAAATGAATACCTTCCTATCCAAACTATCAATAGAGTTCAGAAAACTAGGCTTTGAACTAAACCCACAAAAATCAGCTACAATAGTATTCACGAATAAATTCAATCCGAATGTAGACATTCTAATAAACAACACTCCAGTTCCAATAGTAGAAAGCCACAATTTTTTGGGAATTTTAATAGATCACAAATTAACATTTGAAAATCAAATTGAATATAATTGCACCAAAACAAAACAGAAAATAAATATACTAAAAATGATTTCTAGGAAAAGAAGTGGTGCTCATCCCGAACAAATGCTAAAAATAAACAAAGCAATAGTTAGATCTTTTATAGATTATGGAATCACAATTGTAGCAGCAGCTGCAAAAACACATTTCAATAAATTAGAGACAGTCTATTTATCAGCTTTAAGAACCTCCATGAAACTTTTGAAATCAACCCCGAATCACGTAGTTTTATATGAAGCAGGAGAACTGCCCTTAAAATTAAGAGCAAAAATTTTAGCTTCCAAAGAGGTCGCTAAAACAATATACTTTAAAAGCAGTCCTATAATCGAACACCTCAAAGAAATCATGTAAATTGATTTTTTACCAAGACACATCACATTTTTAGAGAAAGTAGCTTCAATAAATAATTTTCATTTATTCCAATTAGCCGATAACTTAGAACTCAAAACAATATCCACTTTACAGAATAGACTCACAAAAAAAGATTCAATAGATAATTTCAAAAAGGCAAGTATGTCCATAATAAATCAGAAAATATTAGTAATAGATCTCATCAAAACAAAATATAAAAACACATATCAAATCTATACAGACGGTTCTTTATTAGATTCTGTTCCAGGGTTTGGTTTTTATGACCCTGTGGAAAAGGTATCATTCAGCTTCAGACTGAAAACAGGTTTTAGTATTATGAACTGCGAGATAGTAGCAATAATTAAAGCCATAGAGTACGCAGAAACTAAACATGTAAAAAATTAACTATATTCACAGATTCCAAAAGTGCCTGTCCATTAATTAAAAATCCACTGCAAACAGACAACCACCTTATAAAACAGTTAATAAATACAGTCTCAGAATCCTCCATAGAAACAGTATCCATCTAATGGAATCCCAGGACACATTAATCTGATTGGTAACGATAGGGCTGATAATGCAGCCAAATTAGGAACCACTCGCAACACAATAGAACAAATTAATTTCCCACTACAGGATTTGTTAAATGTCTTTAAAACAGAAGCACTAAACACCTGGCAGGATCAATACACGCTGATTTCATCTGAGAAAGGTAAATTCCACTTTGAACATGCTATACAAATATCTCTTAAACCATAGTTTAAAGAAATGCAATTTGATACACTAGACACCATCATTCTATCTCGAATCAGATCTGGACACATGACTACTAAAGATAGACTTGCTAAGTGGAACTTAATACCAAACGACCGATGTGACGAATGCTCAGTAACAGAAAATTTTGAACACCTATTGTATGAATGCCCAACATACCAATAAGTTAGATCCCTCTTTCCAAATTTAATGAATAAAATACCAATCCAACAAATTTTGGCAAAAAAACATAAACCTGATTACGCAGCAATAGTCGAATATCTAAAAACAATTAAAAAGAAGTATAGTCGAATATCTAAAACAATTAAGTTAAGTTTGAGATGTAAATATTAAAATTAGTTTGAATTTTATAAGATAAACTAATTAATTCTTAACATTAACTATATCAAGCTATAAGTACAATGGGGCCTTAAAAATTCGCGTCCGATTAAATTAATTTTTCTTGCAACATACCCATTCACAAGACTTGGCTTTATGGACCGATAGGTCTGAGCCAGATAACAGCTAAAAGAAAAAAAAAACGGTTAGGTGAACTTATTTTGGTCAATATCATATTCACTTTGTGTACAACAAGAAGTGAATTTAAAAAAGCACATGAATATGAGAAAAATCTAAAGCAGTTTTTTAACACACAACTATATTGAGGTTTTAAAACTTTTTAAAACGTGGAATCATCTAAAAACATCTAGAAATTTTAATTACGTTTACTTGAATTATGACGATTTTTCACGCTCTGCCCTTCGAATGTACGGTTTTCCAGTGACAGTTGGTGACAGGTTCCCTTGACTTTTGGAAGCTCGCAATTCGCGTCTACGAAAGTAATTACCACAGTTGACCCTATGCGTGAAGCTCCGATTATTTTACATGGCAAAGCATAGGAAGTCAATTTTCAAATGCTTCTAAAAAATTCAAAACACTTTTTAATTAAATTCTGTTAAGTGTTAACCCCCGACTATTGATCAACTATAGAATCAGCAGCATATTGAGAAAAAAATATAAAACTCAAAATTATATGCCTATAATGTAGCCCATCAAAAGTATCAGGTATCAGGTATCAGAAGGCCGGCTCCAAAGGCACGTTCCCCACCAGTTGGGAGATTTGTGCCATCGCCATATTTGAGCCTATTTCATCATCTACCCGATGGGAGAGGAAAGGGAAGGGAAAGATGGGAGGAAATAGGAGTGGGGTCCCTTGAAGAGGGAAGATCGCATAAGCGAAATGAGAGCATGTAGCTCCATACCACAATGGGTTCGAACAGCGCCCTAAAAAGGGCACTGCAAAACGCATGAGCGTAAAGAGAGCCTATAGCTCATTACCACAGCGGGTTAAGAATAGCAGAATGTCCTGAAGATTCAGGCTTCTGTATTCAGTTTCACTTAATAAGTGTTTACCAAGTAATTGGAATCGCATTTGCGCAAAAACTGGACAGTTACATATCAGGTGATACGAAGTTCCATAATCGGAGTCACAACTATCACACACAAATGAGTCAGCACGCTGAATATTTGCCATGTGATAGTTGAGTCGGCAGTGGCCTGTCAACGCTCTGACCAAGAGACCGCAATTCTGCTTTGACAGATTTGTTAAATACTTCGCCACCTTTGGAGATGGCTCAGTAATATACAATTTTGTTTGACGACACGACTCCAAACTATTCCAATATTGCTTGTGCTGAGTTGCCGCCCAAGAGTTTATCTGAAGCTTCACCCAGCACTTCGAAATTGGAATAGCCGGCTCAGGGCCAATGAAGTCATGCGATGCTCCATCGCGAGCTTGCTCATCAGCCAATTCATTTCCAGCGATGGAAGAATGGCCAGGTACCCATACAAGGTTTACAGAGTTGACTGAATTCAGTTCCTCAATTTGAGTTCGACATGCGATAACAAGCTTCGACCTTGAGTTGGCCGAAGCGAGAGCTTTTATAGCAGCCTGACTATCTGAACAGAAGTATATGACTTTACCCATTACGCGCTGTTGAAGTGCTGATTGCACTCCACACATAAGAGCAAATATTTCCGCCTGAAAAACGGTGCAGTTTCTACCAAGTGAGTAAAACTGATTCAGCCTTAGCTCACGAGAATATACTCCTGCACCAGCTCTACCTTCAAGAAGGGAGCCATCAGTGTAACATACTATATTGTTTGATATACTTCTCTCCAAACAGCCAGACGTCCACTCTTCCCGTGAAGGGAATTGTGTGGTAAATGTCCTGTAAGGAAAGTTACAAGCAATTGTGAGATCACTTGGAGCAAGGACAATTTTGTCCCAATTCACCAAAAGTGGAAACAACGAAGTGTGTGTAGATCTACGATTCACTGGATTTTTCTCCAGTAGATCCAGTACCCATAAACGGTAAGAGCAAGAAAGTGCTTCTTGTTTAAGATATATGTGTAGTGGCGCAACGTCGAAAAGGGCCTCGAGCGCTGCTGTGGGAGTTGTAGAGAACGCACCAGACATCGCCATCAAGCACATCCTTTGGAGATGGCCCAATTTTGATTGGATTGTTCTCACTTCGCCCTTTTGCCACCACACAAGACATCCATATGCCAATATTGGTCGAACAACTGTTGTGTAAATCCATTTGATATATTTGGGTTTGAGGCCCCAAGTTTTACCAAAGGTTCGCCGGCATTGACCGAAGGCCATACAAGCTTTTTTGACTCTGAAATCAATGTGAGCTGTCCATAAAAGTTTGGAATCTAGAATGACTCCGACATACTTTACTTGATCAGTCACATTAATCTCAGTGCCAAAAAGACGTAAAGGTCGAATTCCATCGCGGTTTCGTCTTTCCGTAAAAAGAACAATAGATGTTTTATTCGGGTTAACCGAAAGGCCATATTGGCGACACCAACTCTCGACTACCTGAAGAGCACTTTGCATCAGGTCGAATAGGGTGCTTATGCACATACCAACTATCAGAGCTAGATAGTCGTCGGCAAATCCAAATGTTGGAAAACCGCAATTATTGAGTTGCCTCAATAGCGTATCTGCTACGAGATTCCACAAAAGTGGTGACAAGACTCCCCCTTGGGGGCATCCGCAAATACTCAATTTTCGAATCGCTGCTTGACGCAATGTCGAGAAGAGATGTCGGTTTTTGAGCATTTGATGAATCCAATTGGTAATCATTGTAGGTAGCCCATGGTTTCGTGCGGCTTCCAATATGGCATCGAAAGACACGTTATCAAAGGCACCCTCAATATCCAAGAAAACACCCAAGCACGATTGCTTCTGAGCAAATGCTTTCTCGATATCGTATACAACTTTGTGTAAAAGAGTCACTGTGGACTTTCCAGATTGGTAAGCATGTTGATTGACATGAAGAGGCATGTTTGCCAAATAGACATCACGGATGTGATGATCGATAATGCGTTCCAGACATTTCAGAAGAAAAGAGGTCAGACTGATTGGTCTAAAACTCTTCGCTTCCTCATACGACGCACGTCCTCCTTTTGGGATAAACTTTACAGTAATATCACGCCAGGATTTGGGAATGTACCCGGTAGCAAAACTGCTTACAAGTAGCTTTTTCAAAACATGTTTGATAGACTCAAATCCCTTTTGGAGCAGAACAGGATAAATCCCATCCGCTCCTGGAGATTTGAAAGGAGCAAAACTATTAAGTGCCCATTGAATCGATTCAGTAGTTACGATACTGCGAGCCGAGGCCAGAGACTCGTAACTACATGAAAAGACATTTGGTTCATCCGTAGATGCTATGTCCACACATCCGGGGAAGTGTGTATTGAATAAACATTCTAAAACTTCTTCATCGGAAGAAGTAAAGTCACCATTAGGTAAGCGAATTTCGTTCACTTGGAAATCCTTAGATTTTGCAAGAATTTTGTTCAACCGACTGACTTCACTCAAACTGGAAACATTTGTACAAAGGTTTTTCCAGCCGGATCGTTCAGCAGAACGAAGAGCCTTCTTGTAAGCCTTGCGAGCTGACTTGAACGACTCTGATCCAGCTGAACGGCGTCTGTTCCAACTCCTTCTACATTGTTTCCTGAGTCTAGTCAGATCGGAATTCCACCATGGGGTCCCTCTTGTAGTCTTTACAGACCGCAGAGGACATGCTTCTTCAAAAGCTTCCATAATGTAGGATGTTGTAGTATCAACGGCATCATCCAGATCACTTGGATTTTCAATGGACGGAGAATATCCATGAAATTTGGTCGCAACCAATTCAATGTAGAGTTCCCAGTTTGTTGACCGGGGATTCCTAAAACGCAAAGTCTGCGCAGTTACATTCGAATGTTCAAAGAAGATGTAGCGATGATCAGATAATGATTCCTCATCTGATACATGCCAATTCGTCAACTCGTGACTGATTCTATTCGAGCAGAGCGTTATGTCTAACACTTCTTCTCTATTAGAAACCATGAAGGTTGGGCGATTGCCTATGTTAAGTAATCCGAGGTCTGTACTACTTAAGTATTCCATCAGACTGGAGCCTCTCAAATTGATATCCGAGCTGCCCCAGATGATGTGATGAGCATTGGCATCACTGCCCACAATCAGCGGAAGGCCTTTTGTTACGCAGTGTACGACAACTCGTTTGAAGTCATCCGTTGGGGATGGTTCATCATGTGGTAAATATACCGAACAATAGACGTATTTCCTGTTGAGGTCACCAACAGAAACATCGATTGTGACAGCACATACATCTCTGGTAGTTAACTCAGAAATGAGTGTAGCAACGATTGCTTTATTAACGAGCACGCATGCGCGAGGCATGGAGCGCGAGTTTGCCATTTCAAGCTTGCTAAAAGTAGCAAAAACTGGGTCCACAAGGTTACCTAGATAGAAGTTCCCTCTACGAAAGTAGGGTTCTTGAACTAGCGCCACTTGGGCTGCACCATTTTGCATTAGTCTGCAAAGATTGATCGTTGCTGTTCTTTTATGCTGAAGATTGATCTGAGCTAACCTAACCGTAGCCACTACCCAAACTAGGCAGGATTAAGCTTTTTGCAATCTCAGCACGAAAAAGACCAGCAACGAAAAAACCAGATCGGTATCTATTGAAAGTCGCCAAAGGCGAAAGAGCACAGAATACACTGTGTAAAACGCATAATGCGAATCCATATAGGTGATAATTTAAATTAAATGTCAACATATTCATAATCCCACCCTTATTAAGCCTCAGGATAGAGACTGAAGAAGGGCAGCCGATTATCTCGGAGAAACACAAGGTCACCTGCACCATTGCTCCGGGTAGCACAGGAAGGACTCAATACTGTAGAGGGCGCCCTGGTACCCCACAGGCTCCGTTTGCGGTTAGGTTTTATTTAGACCCCCCTAACCATTCATTCTTAGGCACGGTACGCATCACACCATAAATTAGGGGTCACCTGTGAGGTGGACTTTTACCACCGGAACAGGCAGTCCGTAGTGTTAATTCTTAGCCAGTTGAAACAACCGCTACCGACACTACGCGGCTATCTAGGCTGCTCGGGAAAAGGAGGTTAATATTGATGATTAACTCCTGACGGGCCCAAGCAAGCCACAAATTTTCAAATGCTTCTAAAAAATTCAAAACACTTTTTAATTAAATTCTGTTAAGTGTTAACCCCCGACTATTGATCAACTATAGAATCAGCAGCATATTGAGAAAAAAATATAAAACTCAAAATTATATGCCTATAATGTAGCCCATCAAAAGTATATCAACATATACTGAAAAGATTTTAAATAACTATTGTAGTTAATTTTATATGAGCATTTGAAATTTCGCTTCCTATACCTTGCCGGGTAAAATTTTCGACGCTTCACGCATCGAGCAAACTTTTCCCAGATGGCAGCACCGTACCTTCGTACACTCGAATCTAAGCCAGCTGTCTCCTCTCTCTCAGCTGTGTATATGCCCTCAACTGAAAATTATAAAATTGCTCTGGATTTGTCAAGTGTTTAATCAACTATCTTCTGTTTCTACAGCCACTTGGTGTTCTCAATCCAACTCATGAAGATGATTCTGATTAGGAATCGAATCATCTAGTAGAGTTTCGCACGACGATTTGTGTAGGCCTCATGTTCATAAATATTTTAAAAATTATATGTGGCGTCTTACCTTTGCTTAACCTACCAGTCAGGCTAAGGCCTGGGTGGCCTCTGCTGTACGTAGGAGATGTCATCATTCGACTTGGTTCATGGCCGCTCGTCGCCAGCAACGCATTCTGCATAGGGTCCGTAGATCGTCCTCAACTTGATCGACCTATCTTGCGCTGCCCACCACATTATCTTGTCCCATTCGGATTGTTCTCGAGTCATTTTCACCAGGTTGTTATCCGACATTATGGTGACATCCCCACGGCAAACTCCCATTTTTTACGAGAGCGGAGATGATTGGTTCTCCTAGCAGCTGGTGTATGTTTCGTGTCCATTGAGGAGTAGGATGCAGAACCATTTGAGCACTTCCATGATTCACTTTGACATGTTTTTTTTTGGCCTTCAGCACGACGCATTTTGTGGCCAAATATTGGCTTTGTAGCCTTAGAAAAACCCCACTGCCGAAATGAAAAAAAGAGCCTAGAATCCGGCACCCTACCGGTGTAATGAGCGTTTTGAAGATAGTTAACTTTATGCGATGGCGAACTTTGCTCGATCGAACAGTTCTGCGGAGTCCAATGTAGGCAAGATTTCCAGCAACGATGTATTTCTGTATTTCTCTTCTAGGTTCAGCGGTTATCAGTAAGCCAGAGTACAGAAATTCTTCGACCACGTCGATATCATCACCGCCAATATAAACTCGGGGTTGGAGGTGTCCTTTCTTGAGTCCCTCACTATCATGTACATCGTCTTCGACACATTGATGTTCAGTTCTATTATCCTAGCTTCAGCCCTTAGTTGAATTACATATCCGCCATCGTCTCAAAGTTCTGTTCTACAGTATCAATGTCGTCGTCGAAATCATGTAGCTGAACGGACTTACTGAAGATCGTGCACTCGTGCCGCTCTTCTTATCACACACTCTAATCAAGTGCTGAATAGTATACATGCTTAGCCGCCACCTTGTCGTAACCCTCGCAATCCAACTTGTCGCCCTTTTTGTAGATGGGACACACGAAATTTTCTTGGAAATAACCCGTGCAGCGCTCATGCCAGTTCATAACCACCGTATTTTAGCAGCTCGCTCGGTATTTAGTCCACTCCAGCGGCTATTGTTGTTTTCAACCATCCAATCTCCGTTTCTACTTCTTGGAGATCTGGAGCCGGAAATATTTCGTCCTCCGCGCGTGCTCCCAAAGTTATTTCTATGCCACCTCCGCTACTGGCCACATCACGCTTCTTACCTTTAGCATATAGATCAGAATCATCATTTACCAACATATCACAGCATAGAAAATAGAAGCGAAAAGAACTTACTACCGTTTTGATTCATATTACGGACAGCTTCAAATTCCGGACACTCTACTTTGTATGGGAAACATTTCACGCGAAATGTTTCAATTTTTGCTGTTTAAAAGTTCTCAATTTCAAGGCTCGTTTTAGTAAACTTTTTCCATAAATATCTTTGAAAATTTATAATGCCCAACTACCTTAGATGTCTTATTGGTGGTTTAACGATTTCGATTGATGATTTGACTGTTCCATTAATGATTATCATGAGCTGTCCGGAATTCGATTCAAAGTGTCCGGAATATGAGGCAAAAGTGAGGAAGCGTCCGGAATAAGAATCATTAAAAGGCCACACATTTTGATTTATTTAAAATTATTGAAGTTGTGGAAGCGTATTCTTCACCCACCGTTCGAAAGTAAAGGGCTTCCGACGCTCGATAGCGTAAAGGAATCATACAGAATGATTTATTTTGTATGCTCTATGCTGGGTTATATTTCCCTGAGTCCTTAAGTGTCCGTAATATGAATCAAAACGGTATTAGTTTTATAGAAATAAATTACACAAACATCGACGCGAACGCGTAGATCCTGGAGTAGCAAGCGACACTACCGAAGGATTGAATACTTCTCATCAGAATCATCTTTTTGTAACTTTTTGCATGAATAGCTGTATCGCACTAAGTGAATAAATATTTTCTCATATTTTTCAATTCCAGGACGTTGAATTGTTTTGATCTGCAAGAACTGTTGGAAGCATGTCTTCCCAACGACTACATTCGGAGCTGTGCCAGTTTGGAAGTGTGTCGGCAAGTTGTCTGCCTTATGGATGTAGGATACACCGTTATAATTTAAAAGTTACACAGAAATATCAACGGTTTCACTTTTTTTTCAGAAAACCAATCGAGGGCGAATCAATTTCAACGATTTCAATAAGTTTATGGTGAACCTGAAGACTTGGTGGGGTGTGTTCAAAATGCACACCAAAGAAAAGTCCGGGATACTGCGAGCAGAACGATTCCGCGATGCTCTCTACGATGTTGGTTTCCAACTGAGTACGGACATTTTGTCTATCCTAATACTGAGGTAATCAATTGAACAAACATATTAATGACCATATCTAATGTGTTTATTCTGTATTTTTACAGATATATGAGGAGAGACGGCACTCTTAGACTCTCTGACTTCATATCGGCCATTCTACACTTAACGATGGCGTTTGAACTGTTCAAAGCTAAGGACACAAATCAGGATGGCGTGATCAGCATGGGCATGACTGAGGTTAGTGTTCAATTATATTTCACGAAGAGGGTTTTCTGTCACGTTTTTGCTCGATTTCACGTAATTTACGTTTCGGATGCCTAAAACTCAGTTTTGGCTGATTGGTTTTTCTAACAGTGAAGAGCGAACTACAAATTTTCGCAAGTTTCTACGGTAGTGATTAATAGTGATGAGACGTAAAGATCTTGCGTGTTTTAATTCCTTTCCGAAATAATACTGTGTTGGATTTTCGGCCGGAATACAATATCAGGAGGCAGGCATCTGGTGAGTTTGTTCCTTTTTAAGAGTATGTATTTTAAGGGAATTAGATTTTTGAGCACGGAGTGCGTGTAGGCTTTCGCATGGCCGTCGGAAGTTACCGAGCAAACTGTGTTTTTTGAGATTTTTTTTCTCGATGATTCGTAGTGCAGTTTGTTAGAAATCTGTTTGAACCGCAAACGGGCAAGTGCAGCTGATGCAGACTAATTTTGCACGTAAGAAGCGGTTTTTCGTGTGTTTTAGCTAACTATATCTCGTGGGAGATTCGTGTTTTGTTTCGTAGTCTAAAGCTTTTGAAATATTCTATAGATGAAATTGTTTTAACACTTAAGCTGAAATGGTCGCGGTCGCCAATCGTAAGCTTATGTTTTTTTTGCGGGAAAAAACAGCTTGCAGTGAATAAAAAAACATAATTTCATCGATGAAGAGCTACTGATTGTGAGGATGTAGCGCGGATGCTGGTCTCCGGCAAGAGAAGGAATGCAATGTGCTCGCGATATTATTTTTATTGTAAAACTAATTCATTTTTAGAAGTATGCTGGTTCAAACATATAGGGTGAGAGCCTTGTTTTTGCGAGTTTGACATCTGAGAGGAGCTTCCGAAGATTGAAAGAATTAATTGAAAAAATAAGGTGGAACGTTTAGCAAGCAAAAATATGCTCATCCTATTGAACCATTTTTTAATTTATCCGAAAGCTGTGAACAGTCCGTCATTATAAATGACGGCGTTGCACTGTTGCTTCTTTTTATATTTGTATACTTACCTAAACTATTGTATAGTTCGCCATCAATGATGACGGCACGTTTTTGACTCGAGTAATTTTATAACACAGTACAGGTACGGGTTGCATGGATCACATTACTTACCAAGGTAAATCCTGAACATGTAACTTTTTATCCCTTCCCACTAAATCCCCATCCTGTGACAATCATGGAGATGCAGAGGTGATCTCGGTCTCTGGTAACAATGGTTGTCACACAAACATTCCTTCCCTTCCCCGATGACCGTAAGGACGTGGCCGGCGCCGTTATTGACTTTTTGAAAATGGGAACTCTCGAATTGTGCACATTGAGAATGGTTCGCTAGTCCCAAGCCCCATTCATTG
The DNA here is from genome assembly GCF_002204515.2 of Aedes aegypti. Lineage (NCBI taxonomy): Eukaryota > Metazoa > Arthropoda > Insecta > Diptera > Culicidae > Aedes > Aedes aegypti. The sequence goes on along the minus strand of NC_035109.1, from coordinate 221,459,650 downwards.
GTTCTCTGTGCAATTTCGATTGGTCTGGTCAATCACGGAGTAGCAACTACGAATTGTACGATCATCTATGCTTATGCTATGCTTATGCTTATGCTTAATTATATTTCACGAAGAAGGCAATAATAACAATATTCTTGCATTTACAGTTTATAAAATCAGTTTTCATGTGCTGATCAACCGTTCATCATAGTGTAAAAAATGTATTGTTAAGCGCGTGGAGTCCACCAGGAAATGCGACAGTTATGCATTTGTAAGAAATGACAACGCAACGTACATCGAATACCGTTCATAATAATAAGGTTATACCTAGATACTTGTATAGAATAAAAAACCAGTTGACTTTGTTTTAAATAAAACGAAAATAATAAGTAGGCCTGTGTTAACCGCTTGTGCAAACCTATCGAGAAACGAATTTGCTCATCAACATACGAATGATTGTTACGGTCGTATACAGTTGAAATGGAAAATAAATTAGACATTCTCAAACACACTGTGTTTAGCTTGAACGAATGCTTCCATGAAAGAAAATAATCCATTTTACCACCTCTAGAGTTTATAAACACAGTTTCGTTATTTGAGTCTATTGTCTTCGAATCGCATATCCACCGAATCATGATACAATAATTATTAAGTACATTTAAAAACATTTTCCTGAATATCGATATTCCAAAATTATTAGGTAGATTGCAATTTATAATAGCAAATTTAACAATATTTTGCGTGCATTATAGGATGCTGAATCAGTTTTCGATACAAGTTCGGCCCAGTTTAAACTTTTTGAATGTAATATATGCATAGGCGCCAACTTATGATGTAGTTGGGGGATGATTCGTTAACGGTGATTTCATACTGATTTATGTTTTATTTCTAAAATTACTGCAATAATTTTCAGAAATTGTAAATAAGAAATGCAGGGCTGTTACAACAGGCGCGAATTTCGCGGATTTCGCGTTTTTCGCGGATTTGTAGCGGATTTGGCCAGCCAAGCGCGAAAATCGCGGGTGAATAAAATTATGTCGCGAAAATCGCGGATTTCCCAAATCATGCAACAAAAATTGCAGTTATATTGCTGTGTGCGTTTGAAATGCAAATATCAAATGCGGTAAGATTTTTTACAAGAAATGCGATGTCAAAGATAGATTTTTCTTGCTAGGGCGGCGGTGATTTATTTAATCGTTGCTAGGTGTCCTTTGATTGTTTTGTGTTACCGCATTTGGAGGACGTTTAGTCTAGATTTGCATCCCAAATGCAAACAGCAATATACATACAGTCGTGATTTCATAATAAGAAAATTTCTATTTAAAACAAAAAAATCATGTCTCTTTTTGAGAGCACTAAAGTTCAGTTAGTATAGTCACTGATATCGAAAATTTTGTTCAGGGTAATATAAAAAACAGTAACATTTTATTTGTAAACCATTCTCATTTTATTTGAAGTCATATTTCTCGAGGGTCGCTAAGCAATCAAGAGATCGTTCTTCCCTAAATTCGTAATGACACTAATCTTATTTTTTTATTTGTGTTTACGGCGATCGGTAGGTTTTTGGTTAAATAGGTTAAACTGGAAATAGAAAATTTTCATTTCTTTCTCGTCAAAAATCTTAGAAAATGGCGCTCATTTGGCTTAATTTTTCAAATATCTGAAATCAGGAAACCATGTAGGAATTTGTGCGGATAATATGCGGACACTCTGGCTGAGTTTTGGCGCTGCAGTCATAGTTGGTTACCCTATGAAATCTTATCATCTATAGAAAAGTTTAAAACAATATATAGCTCCGCAGTCAAATTAGGAGTTTTGTCAGTGAAGAGCATTGTAAATCTAAATGATAAAAATTACTTGAAGTTAATAGAAAGCAACACTGGAAATTGTATGTATAATTAATGCAATAGTGAATGTAAATATAACTAAATAAAACCTTTTACAGTTTAAGCTGATCACCATAAAATTGTTTTACGATCTGCTTTGAAAACCAGTACAACGATTAAATCACCACCACAACACACCAGTTAAAAAGTTAGCATCTGTTGAAATCGCCAAATTTATAAATTTGTAACTCTGGAAGAAATTGTTGAACACTTATGAGTGAAGAAAAATTTGAACACACTTAGAAAAAATCATTGAAATTTATGTCATATATGCCCGACATATTGAAGCAAGTAGTAAAATTAGGTAAACTTAAGTCACAAATGACGTAACTTTCCGTCATAATGGACTAAAGATTATTCGAATCACAAAAAAATTTTAGTCACGTTGGATGTAATTTTACAAGAAGGACGTATTTTTAATTTCTAATGCCATCAAACTTACGTTACGTACGTAATATTAGCTTCTTCTTAGTGTGCAGTACTATGACAAATTTGGTGATAATAAATTTGAAGACAGTTAGAGTTCTCTGTCAAAATTTCATGCGTTTTGCTCAAAGGAGAACAAAGTTTTAGCATGTTAAAGTTGAATATTCTATATGACGCCGGTGAAACCGTCGCCAAATTCGTCGCCAGCCAAGCAACCGCTGCGAATTTGACGTCACACCAGTCTTACCAACACAATGGCAAATCACCTCCTTTGATTTATTTTCTGGCATTTGACGTTTCTCCAGTCTTGCCAACACAAAAGCAAAGCACATCCTTTGATTGGTTTGCTGGCGATGATTTTTTTTTTCAGTCTGTTCGAAAGTTGGCGGCGCGTTTTGTTGTGAATGAAACAGACAATATGTACCAGTGTTGCATTTGAACGCGTTCAGTTTTCGTTCCAGTTCAATTTTTTTTGAAAAAGAGATCAAGTAGGCTTGAACATTGATCAGTTCAAAAATTTGAACTCAGAAGAGCTGAAAAGTGAACGCGAAAGGAAAATTGTTTCATGGCGGATTAAAAACAAATTTAAAAGCAGAAAGAGGGACCTTTTAAGGTTCCATACATTGTGCGTAATATGGACTCAACATAGTTTAAAGAAGTGTTTTTTTTGGTTTTGTGCTTCAAAGTGCATTTTAAGGTGAACGGGCATGTACTGCCAATGACTAATGAATATTACTGAAAAAAATGTATTGCTGTTTGCATTTGAGATGCAAATGTTGAGTAAACGTCCTCCAAATGCGGTAACACAAAGTAATCAACAGTGATGGAAAGTAACGAACATTTCTTCTGAACTGGAACAAAAACAAAACCAAACGCTCCCGAGCGTCAGAGCGCTGGTTTACTCGCATCTGTCGGCTCCCGAGTAACTGAAGCTAAAAGTGATTCGCAAACTTGTTCGGAGCTGTTCAGAGTCATATTGTGCTTTTGGGAAAAATGCTGCTTCCCCTCCGAGATTTATGGTTTTCAAGGGCTTTTGACTACAAACTAGTATACTTGTTTTTAATAATGAATCGTGGTTTTACGGCTAACCAGCCGAGTGGAAGTTTAACAACTACCGAAAAGCTAAACATTACATATAATTTGCAATTGGATTAGATGGACAAATTGATGTGAAGATTTGCGAAAAAGTTACACGTCTTCTCAGTGAGTATCGAACTCACGACTCCCCGATCTCTAGTTGGGGCGCGTTAACCACTACGCCATGAGAGGACTCATGAACGCAGAAGTTAACCTGAATTCGATTTCAGCTCAATAATCACGTGGTCCTCTTTCGCAAAGTGCACCTCTTTCGGAAGAATTAGATGCCCATCCAAACACAACGCTTTCTATATATATCCAATGCCTAGCCCGAGAGCGCATTGTTTTTTAGGTACACGCAAAAAAATTGTGCGGTAAGAACTACTATTTTAGGGGGTTAACTTAAGCGCTCGCACCGGCAATTTTCAGCAGACCAGAAACGCGCTTGATTTTACCATGTTTGTAGTCGAAATCAGATTGTTGTAAATTATTTCTGTCGAATGTACCAGTTATATGGTGGGATGTACCGTAAACATAGTAAATTGGTCTAAAATTCCATGGTAGTTTCAAGAATGGGCGTAGTCAGCTACAATAGTAATTATTACCACAGAATTTTTTCCCGTGTATAGGAATAGCACACTACACTAGCCAGCAACTGCGCTAGCTGAGGTATCTACACGCAAACAAATTGTGCGGTAAAAACTACCATTTTAGGGGGTTAACTTAAGCGCTCGCACCGGCAATTTTCAGCAGACCAGAAATGCGTTTGATTTTACCATGTCTGTAGTCGAAATCAGATTGTTGTAAATTATGTCTGTCAAATGTACCAGTAATGTGGTGAGATGTACTGTAAACATAGTAAATTGGTCTGAAATTGCATGGTAGTTTCAAGAATGGGCGTAGTCAGCTAAAATAGTAATTTTTACTACAGAATTTTTTCCCGTGTATTGTGTGGGCTTCCAATGGGTCGCGACGTTCTCAAACGACCGGTTACGGAACATGAGTCCGTTGCTCGATAAATACTTGTTTTTAATAATGAATCGTGGTTTTACGGCTAACCAGCCTAGTAGTTTGCTGTCGATATGATGGTTATACAATTAATTTGTCTGTCAAAACCATAATAAATCACACCTTGCTCGGTTACTCGCGAGTAAACGCTCCCGAGCTTGTTGCTACTTCTTTTGACATGTTCTCCCGAGCAGACGGGTGCGGGCTTACTCACACCTAGCCAGTTCCTGAGTCTGTGATGTTTGGTATGCGTTGGTATACACTCGTGAGCTGCTTCGTGATGCGAACTTTTCCAGCACTGGTAATCAAAGGACACTTAGCAACGATTACATATATCACCGCCGCCCTAGCAAGCAGTGTTACCACATTATTTTCGAATTCCATCTGTGTTTTAGGTTGAAAAAATCTTTTTTATCTTAAATCAACCTCCAAAAATCTTGGTAAAAATCTGTGTTGGGCAAAAATTCGAACTACACTACACAGGGATTATTAGAGTATGTTTAAAACTACAAATTGAACTTTATCACTTCACTTTTGCAAAAAAAAAATAAAATACTTAAATCACTTGCAAGGCGAGCAAATACCTTTAAACTCTAATATGTGTTGCTTATCTTGACAGATAGGCCTATTTCGTCTGCGACTTACAGACTTCTTCAGTGTCGAGTGCTCGACTTAATAAGCATGCAGCGTTCGAGCACTCGACACTGAAGAAGTCTGTAAGTCGCAGACGAAATAGGCCTATCTGTCAAGATAAGCAACACATATTAGATTTTAAAGGTATTTGCTCGCCTTACAAGTGATTTTAGTATTTTATTTTATTTTTTTTTTTTGCAAAAGTGAAGTGTTAAAGTTCAATTTGTAGTTTTAAAAATTCGAAATTTACTTTTTATTTCAAAAAAACCTTTACAAACTAATTATGGCTGTTCTTGGCATGTCAACAATTTTTGATTTGAAGTTATTCTACTAAAACTAAGAAGAAAATGCATAATTGTTCCCAAAAATTTAAAATTCTAAAGAATTTAAGAAAAAAATAATCAGAGTAATGGCATTTTTACTCAATATCTTCCACATCCATATCGAATTGTGTTAAGTATAGTTGCAAACTAGGCCTCCTCTCTGCTTGTAGTGACGCTACCATTTATCGAATTGCACGATTTTCTACAAAAAAATATATATTGAAATGTTGATGACAAATACATTTCGAGTGATATTGTTGAATACGATTTTTCCGATGTAAAACTCTAATTATTAGATTTTTCTACAACTTGTTTTGCTCAATGGTAGATACTTTAAGATAAGGCAAAAATATTCACTTAAACTATCATTAAAAACTAGTTTTTGATCATGCACGTTTTCGCATTTTTTTATAATGAATAGTGAAAATGTCAATGAAACAGATTTTTTCCGCGCGGACTGGTGTTTCTAGGCGCGGATCGAATTTATCCAGTCGCGATTTTCGCGGATACGATTTTAAGATTTTTGTAACAGCCCTGTAAATGTTTGACGTTTCTGGCAATGATTTTTTTTTCATTCAATCTAAAAACAAATATATGCAAATCTAGAATGTTTTTGAATTCATATTTTAATGCAATATATCAAATGGGGATTTTTCCTAACACCAAGAAAAATTTGTCTCTAAAATGATTTGTACCATAAGAAATGATAGGAGAATGAGCAAAGACAAATGAATGAGTGCAATCGAAACTTCAAAATGGATACTGTAGATTTTTTCCTGTAAAAAGCTGGATGTCAATGAAAGAAATATTAGTTTTCTAACCTAATAGTTCCCACATAGAAAAATCCTTGTATAAAATATTTACTTTTGCAAATTTTCAGTTACTCTGTGCATTCAAATTATGTTGTAATTTAACTGTTATCTGTGAATAATCATCCGGCCTTGTGAAAATTTCCAATACTGATCATTCTCAAAACTCACATGATAATAAAAAACCTGAATGCATAACATGTATTTGACAATTGTAATCTATCATAATTTCAAAATGACCCTGACTGGAAATTCATCGACCCCAGGTAAAATATTTCTGGAATTAGTTAGGTTTGGAATTGATTAACCTTCAGATGTGTGTCCTAAAAAGATTTTGAGTAATTATTTTCAGATTAGCCTTTTTGCCCCCTTTCTGGATTTTTCACCCCCCAAAATCTGTTTTACACCCTTGAGCTTGAAAATCGCCCCCAGGGGGTGAATTTGCCCACTTTGGGAGTCACTGCTATAGACAGTACCTGCATAGGTTCGGGCACTCAGAATCTCCTGCGTGCCCCAATTGTGCTGGTGTGGAGGAACAGCGGAGCATGTCGTGTTCGATTGCCCCCGTTTAATTGTTGCTACATGCGGAGGGGACACGTCCCCCGACAATATAATAGAGAGAATGTGTGCGGATGCCGAGTGTCCAGCGCCTATGGGGCCGTCCATTAATTATGTAAAAGTTTATGGGGGGAGGGGGGGGGTTTGAGATTTCTTACGCGCCATACAATTTATTTTAAATTTTCATACAAAAAATATTACCATGGGGGGAGGAGGGGTTGAAAACCCCCGAAAATTGTCTTACGTAATTAATGGATCGCCCCTATGGCGCGCCGACCAAGAGTTGGCTGCAGAGGATTAGCCCTGCCGAGGCTAGTCCCTTGTAACATTGTTTAAGTCGGCTAGGAGAAGCAGTTTGCCTAGGCTACTTCTGCTACATGTGTTGTTCTATATGCACTGGCCCCTCCCCGTAAGGTAGTTCCGGGGAGATAAGGATCTGAGGCCAATGGTAATGTCGATGCACTGTACACCACTTAAGCAGTCCAAAAAAAATCGTTCAAGTACAGTGCATGGGCTGGTTTTAGCGGATCGTCGTTGGTGCGGCATCGCCGCATTCCCTGAGTTATCTTCTCAGGGGGTCTGTTTGCAGATTTCCCCCTTAAAAAACAAAAAAAAGGTTTTCGGTAGGGATTTTCGACCTACAAAAATGGATCAATTAAGGTAACTCTTTCGGCAATCACCGCATCAAAATAGCGACGCCACCGTATATGGGATTTAACATTTGTTGGTAAATGGCTGGGCATGGCGTACCATTGGTACCTCGCGTACCTGCAGGAATAAAATAGACCCCTTTGTGTGGTCTTTAGCCTCTTGCCCAGCAACGCCTATCCTTACCTCCTCGTGATACTGGCCGGGGTACGAGTAACCTTAGGGAAGATCTGGTAACCAACCCCGGTGGAAACTTTGATCGTATGCTGACAGGGAAGGGGGGGGGGGGTGGGTTTGCTGTAGCTTTCGCTTCAGCCAACCTGGAGCGTCTGTACTCCATGTTGTTTATTTATTGTCGTCAATCATGTTTGTAGACCGTTACAGAGAGTTTCTTATGCGCTAGTTTCACTAATATATTCAATTACCGTAATCCGGGGTATCATTGATCAGCGGGGTAACATTGATCGGAATGACTCACCTCATCAAAAGTTCGTATTATCATTTATTGATGAAACATTTTCAAATCATGAATGGTGCTTCTCTTTCTTATATTGATGAGCTAATAAATGTTAATATTTTTGTGAAAATTGCGTTTACCTTATGCGTAAATTTGTCAACTTTTCGAAATAATGATTTTGATTGGTTAGGATGACACTACCGAAGATTCATGTCTCACATAAGTTCTGCAAACGATATAAGCAAGGAAAATATGATTCTTACTAAAAATGACATCGCTAAAAACGATTCCGTTGTCAAAACTTTTATAAGTATGCTCAATTAAGCAACATTACCGAATTACTGTTAAGAATGTAAAATTCCCTTTGGAAATTGCCTACCTTTAGGCGTATTCCGAGGTTCGAGGTGTTTTTAATTTTAAAATAACTCAAAAAGTAAATGACTTGTAAGCGTTTGGCCTTCATATTTGGCTTCAGGGGCCATGATTTAAGTAAGGAACGAAAAATCGCCTAAAACATTTTTTTAACATGCTTAAATCTTTTAATAAACAAAATACAGTATATAGTCTCAAGCTATGAGTGGCAATACTTGTTTTAAAAATATAAAACCTGCAAGATTTGCATTTTCAAACGAAATATTGAAGAAACATTCAGAAAAATGATCAATGTTACCCCGGATAATGGTACCTAATTTTCCATCTTAAGATAATGTGCGGAAGTATTGTTTTAGCTTCGCTTTGGACCAAGTTAAGTCGATTGAATTATTAGGAGTGGTTCACAACAGCGTCTGTTCCCCATGTCAGGGGCGGCTGATTATCGTCCGAGTGCCAGAGAAGGAATCTAAGCTAAACTGCGCACTATGATCCTCCGGAAATCTAGGGGATTGGTGTCAGGCCCTGCAAGCCAGCCGTAAGTAAAAAATCAAGCAACGAAAAATCAACGAGAGAATGCGAACCGGGACAATCGGCGAAGACCACAGCGACGTAAAGGGACTAGTGATTGGAAACTCGGTAAGTGGAACTGTAAATCTCTCAATTTCATCGGGAGCACACGCATACTCACCGACGTGCTGAAGGACCGTGGATTCGGCATCGTAGCGTTGCAGGAAGTGTGGCAACACAGACGAGCTGGGAACAGCTTTCATAGTGATGGGTGATATGCAGAGGCGCGTGATCGGGTGGTGGCCGATCAATGGGAGAATGTGCAAGTTGAGACTCAAAGGCCGGTTCTTCAACTTCAGCATAATAAATGTACACAGCTCTCACTCCGGAAGCACTGATGATGATAAAGACGCTTTGCAATGAAGGTCGGGACAACGGAGGAAATGCCTTCGTCAGTGCTGTGGAGGATGGAAACCAACCAGCCCCCATTTTGGGGGTGGTTACGGATGCCATTCACCAGTTCAAGAATAATAAAGCTGCTGGTAAGGATGGTATCGGAGCTGAACTCATAATGATGGGCCCGGAGAGGCTGGCCATTTGTTTGTATAGGCACAATCTGGGAAAAAGTACAGCTACCGGAGGAGTGGAAGGAAGGGGTGATATGCCCCATCTACAAGAAAGGCGACAAGTTAGATTGTGAGAATTTTCGAGCGATCACCATTCTAAATGCGGCTTACAAAGTATTATCCCAGATCATCTTCCGTCGTCTGTCACCTATAGTAAGCGAGTTCGTGGGAAGTTATCAACCCGGCTTCGTAGACGGCCGATCGACAACGGACCAGATCTTTCAGGCGAACATTCCAATTCGTTTGGATCCCACCGGGGAGTGGGACTACGACAAGGTGATAGATTTTCGTGCCTGTTGTTCAATATTGCGCTAGAAGGGGTTATGCGGAGAGCCGGGCTCAAAAGCCGGGGTACGATTTTTACGAGATCCAGTCAATTTGTTTACTTCGCGGATAATATGGACATTGTCGGCCGAGCATTTGAAAAGGTGGCAGACCAGTACACCCGCCTGAAACGCGAGGCAGCAAAGGTTGGACTGGTGGTAAATGCGGCCAAGACAAAGTACATGTTAGCGCCAAGACAAAATAGCATGTTAGCGCTACAGGGCTCGCCTAGGTAGCATTGTTACGATAGACGGGGATACGTTCGAGGTGATCGACGAGTTCGTCTACCTTGGATCCTTGCAGACGGCTGACAATAACGTTAGCCATGAAATACGGAGGCGCATCATCAGTGGGTCGGGCCTACTATGGCCTCCACAAGAAGCAGCGGTCAAAAAAGATTCACACCCGCACCAAATGTATCATGTACAAAATGGTAGTCCTCTACGGGCATAAAACGTGGACGATGCTCGAGGAGGACTTGCATATGGGTTAAAAAATATGTCACACTCACAATTCTTCTCTTATCCGATGATCGTAAGATAGTGACCGATGCCGTTTTTTATTATTCCTTAATTTTATTTGTTTAGGCACTCCGTGCACTTGGCCGCTAAGGACTGTTCATTTTATAAAGTGGACACCTTGTGCATGCTGTATCTTTCTTATTAATCAATGAAATTTCAATCGGTTTTTTGCACATTGTTCGACTAGTATTGTACAATGTTGTGATAATAAAAATTCTCCAAAATAATTAAATTTCACACGAATATGGAACAACGATTAGATCGGTCGATTTTTTGAGGTTATCAAAATCAATGATTGTAAGAAATTGGCTGGAAAATTCGATAATTTATATTTTCTATTTTCAAAAAAGGCTTGTTCTTCGAAAGCATCATCAATCAGAAGCCTGATGGAAAAAATCAAGTTATTTTTTAAGCAACAATTTTACAGATATAATAAAATCAATTTTCCCGTATATTTTTAAAGAAATTTTTTTAAATTTGATGGGAATTGATATGAGTAGATTTTTTTGTGTAAAAGTACGTCATGACGGAAGTCCTAATATAGTATTAATATGAAAAATAACTTACGCCTTCATAGAATTACTTAGTAAGTCCCCACGTCACATTCAATGCACAACAGAAACACAATTGTTTTATTCTTAGAAGACCTATCAAAGTACATTGACAATCATCAAAATTGGCAACACTGCTGTAATAAAATCGATTTTATTTTCCACATATTATTTTCATAATATGTTATTCTGAGATTACCAATTGAAAAATTCGGAGAAAACTGTTTACAATTTGCTGTAGATCGATAAATATGCGTACATGATTTTAAAAGTATGAGACTTTTTAGTAAAACTACCATAAACAGTTGGTTGGAAGGTCTCATTTCCCCTTTGTACAAGAAAGGGCATCGACTGGAGTGCGCCAATTACCGAGGGATAACACTCCTTAATTCGGCGTACAAAATCATGTCTGGAGTTCTGTTCAACAGATTGAGACCGTATGAGGAGTCCTTTGTCGGCGAATACCAAGCTGGTTTTCGAGAGGGCCGATCAACGACGGATCAAATGTTTACCCTGCGTCAAATCCTAGATAAATTCCGGGAGTACAACTTGCAGACTCATCATCTGTTTGTAGATTTCAAAGCAGCGTACGATTCAGTGAAGAGAAACGAGTTGTGGCAAATTATGTCCGAACATGGCTTTCCGGCGAAGCTGATTAGACTGATTCGTGCAACGCTTGATGGATCAAAATCAAGTGTGCGGGTGGTGGACGAGATTTCATCATCGTTCGTAACCTTAGATGGATTGAAACAGGGTGACGCTCTTTCTAACTTGCTGTTTAACATAGCGCTCGAAGGTGCTATCAGGAGAGCCGGTGTGCAGAGAAGCGGTACCATTATCACACGTTCTCATATGCTCCTTGGCTTCGCGGACGATATCGACATCATCGGGATTGACCGTCGGGCAGTGGAAGAGGTGTTCGTGCCTTTCAAGAGGGAGACAGCGAGAATCGGGCTCACGATCAACACCACAAAAACGAAGTACATGATAGCTGGTGGTCAACGTGGGTCCGGACGTGTTAGTGGTAGCGAAATGGTGCTAGGTGGTGATAAGTTTGAAGTGGTGGAAGAATTTGTGTATCTTGGAACACTAGTGACATGCGATAATGATGTTACCCGCGAGGTGAAAAGACGTATTGCAGCTGCGAGTCGGGCTTTCTACGGGCTCCGTAACCAGCTGAAGTCCCGTAGCCTGCAAACGAAAACAAAACTCGCGTTATACAAGACACTGATCCTTCCGGTTGTCCTTTATGGCCATGAATCATGGACATTGAAGGAAGTCGGCCGGAGAGCTTTCGGGGTGTTTGAACGTAAAGTGCTGCGAACAATACTCGGCGGTAAACTAGAAAACGGCATCTGGCGGCGTCGCATGAATCACGAGTTGTACCAAGTGTATAAAGAGGTGGATATTGTCAAGCGCATAAAACACGGCAGGCTGCGTTGGGCTGGTCACGTTGCCCGTATGCCGGAAGAACGACAAGCAAAGATAATATTCAACAGAGAACCCGGACGAGGCCGCCGACTTCGTGGTAGGCCGCGCACACGATGGCTTTTTGCGGTTGAGGAGGACTTAAGGGCACTTAACGTTCAGGGCGACTGGAAGCGATTGGCCCAGGACCGAGCCCAGTGGAGAAGACTCATCCATTCGGCGCAGATTCATCGTAGCGAATTGTAGCCCATCAAGTATCAAGTATCAAGTAAGTACCATAAACAGTAAAATTTATACTTAAGACTGTAGTTTAATCTCACGATTTAGCTTTCGTTTATACTAATATAGTTTCTTTAGTAATCCAAACTAGTTTTGAACACGCTTTTTACTTTTCTCTTTTGCTGGGAGTGAAAGGATGGTGTATCAGCAAATTTGGCCATAAATGGGTAAATCACTAAAGTTACCTAGTGTCATAGAATGGTGGAATATAATTGATATTTTTAAAGCTTTACCTTTAGTAGAATAGTAAAGGATACAAACATACAATTTGTTCATAAAAATAAGGATTTTTGTTTTGCGAAAAATAATGTTAAACATTGACGGACAGCTTTTTTTTAAGAGTTTTTGGAAAAACTATTTAGCTCTTCAACCAAAAGCATTTTTAAAGATTTTATATTTTCATAGCATTTTAGAATAATAGGTCAACGATACACAGAAAACCGATTACGATTTTATCAATAAATAAAAAAGATAAAAAGCATAAACAAAGTGTCCACTTTATAAAATGAACAGTCCTCACTATGCCGAGTATCATATACCGTCGAACGGGGTGACTTGCAACACTTTTCAACTTCAATCAACCAAAACCATGATCTAAACGTCATCTAAAAATCTAAATTCCTCGTAGAACTTTGAATGGCCGGCCCGCCCACAGAATGGGATGACAAAAGATTGGATCGGATTATTTTGTCATATCAAAAGTCATCGAAAAGGTGAAATTTTTTAAATGTCCTTGTGCGGGGTGACTTGCAACACTCAATGATAATTTAGTTTTTGCCAACAAAATGTCGATATTTTTTATTAGTCAAACTTGTTAAGTATTGTTATTCATGTGTTTAAAGCATTCGAACCAGTACAAGAGCATTATGAATACCTTTTAGTAAGAAAATAATTGATCTATTTTTGTATGGGAAAAAGAGGCGTTAAATCATCAAGGTCCAATATCATAACTGAATAATATTTTTAACGAGTGTTTGTATTTGATGAATGAATTATTACTCTTATAATTATAAAGTACACCTAACACAAAAGTTTTTAACTTTTATAAAACTCTAAATTGCTTAGAAATAAAATGTTGCAAGTCACCCCGCATAGGTACATTTATATAAAAATGATTTTTATTAAAAAAATATTGTTACAATTTCGTAAAATAAAGTTTGTCATATTATCACTTATTAGTTATAGAAACACCATGTAGAGTATTACTTTTGTAAATTATATCTATCTCATGTTTTCAGGTCACGATTTTGAATCTCTATCAAGTATCAGTTTTCAAGACATTCAAAAGAATTATGTTTAATGTATAAACATATTTATAATAACAGCTTTAATCGTGGCCGTTACTTGAATTGTGAGGCACACGTATGAAGCACCGATTTGAAACAAATTTTCTTTTGAAATTTGGGTTTCATAGTGAAATTTAGCTGTAAATTACAATGTGTTGCAAGTCATCCCGCCGTTGCAAGTCACCCCGTTTGACGGTACAGAATCTATTTATATCCTAGATCTTATTGCTATTTCTCTCATACCGAGCGTAACCTCGAGGCTACGGGACCCCCCATTACCGGTGCCGTTATTGACTTTTTAATATTTGGAGTCTTCGAAAGTGCACAATGAAGATGGCAAGCTACTCTCATTTATTGATTGTTAGGGCTACTTTAATTATTCTGATCAGTCATGGAATGGCAACTACGAATTGTATGGTCATGAGCATTGATGAGCTCAATAAAAAAAAATACTAATATTATAAAAAACGATTTTATTGTTAGAAATTTCGATACACGCAAATCTTTTAACCCTATAAGGCACATACATATTTTTGGTTCATTGCTTATTAAAATTGTTTGATTAAATCTCATTTTGCACTTATTGTATTGTAAATTTTAGCGAGTTACGGCAGTCATCCATCCATCAAGGATCAATTCAGCTTGAGTCTATGCTAGAGCTCGCTCTTCCGATTGGCAACGCTCAGCTCGTGTTCGTCCCTGGAGATAGTTGAATCCATCAGAGTTTTGCTGCTCAACTGCTCCTTATCACCTTTCTTTTCAGCCGAACTATCCGAGGTATCATTAAGAACCTTATTGAAATTATCAATCCGAGCGGAGTCCTCGGTGTCCGAAATATAACCATCGTCGCCAGTGTAATGAGTTGGATACAGCAACAATGGGGCAGCGCTCCAAGCAACTAAGTTTCTATTCTTAAAATGGTTCACCCAAGATTCGTTGGGATGATTGTTGAACATGATCGGTATGTATTCGTCTACAGGAACTAATTTTTCAAGTGGCTTTTCCTCGAGCAATTTCTTAGCACCCTGAAGCGATATCAGGTATCCCAAGGTCCAATACGAGTAACCAGCAACGACCAAAGTCTCAGATCCAACTACCCACTTTTCATCGTCCTCCTGTAATCGTTTGCGGCCGAAGTATATCAGATCCCATCCACCGATACGACGAGCATCATCCAAAACTTGAGCAACCCGTCGTTTGAAGTAAGGTTCAAATCGAATATCATCTTCCAGGACGAGAACTTCCTCTTGATTCATGGCAACCATTTTCTCCCAGATGTAGTAGTGACTAAGAAAGCAACCTATTTCGCCCATGGTCATAGGTCTGAAACAAGAATGTATCAACGACACTGTAGAATATAACAGGTAAGTCAATCATTCAAGCAAACCTTTTATGGTACGGATCTGCGTATCCGGGGAGGAACTTGACACCAATATCTCGCAACTTATCATCGCTTAGCTGCCTTCCGTCCACAGCGGGGAAAAATTCCACATCTAAACCGAGTTCATCGAAATTGTTGAACATCTTATTCCTGCGCTCGGGTCTCCTTTCCAAATTGATCATATAGATGTGGGAGACGCCCATTTTATCTCTGAAAATGACTTAGGAATGTAGAAAAATGTAATCCAAAAGAATCAACATCTTACTTGGGAACCTTAGGTACGAAGTGTTTCAAGTCTTCTTTGAGATTGATCGCGCCATGCTCGTTGATTATGTAGACTTTGGTGTTCGTAAGCTGTTCCAGGTCTTTCTCCAAGGGGTCCCCTTGTTCCAGCGGCACTAGGATATAGCCATATGATGCGGAATTCGAAATGTACATTGGAATCGAGCTGTAGTTAGCTGACATGGCAAAAATGATGATATCATCTACTGGCCCGGTGTAATGTCCTGGAGGTAGACGTCTCTTGTCGAACGAAAGATTTAAGGACTGCTGTACGTTGATGTTCACCATGACCGCACTGTGCACCATTGGAACCGGGAATTCACCAGTTTTTTCGTAGTTGAGGATTTCTTTGTACTCGTCTGTCCGATGGTAGTAATAATCTGCTGTCATTCCACACCAAAAATTAGAATACAAGCCATCGGACAGAAGCATCGGTGCCACGATTGGTAAGTTTAGGCTGACGAGCTTGGCGATCGTGTTGGGATTGGTCAGTAGGACGTCTGCATCTAAAAACTGTAAAGGAAAGAATAATTTTATTGTAATGTAGGAAATGTAAGAGTGTTGCCTATATCAAAGACGACTAAATCCAAATTAGTTAGAGTGAACGCTTTATAATATTTTTACGGTAGACATTGTGATGATTGACGGTGTGCACTACTTTATATTCGCAGATGACACTGCTTTTGTAGCCACACACTCCGATCCAGAAGTAGCGGTAACTCACCTGCAAGTAGGCTTACCAGATGCTATCCCTTGGGACGACAAGTCCTCCTTTTTGATCATATGTTCTCCCGTCCTCTCTTGGAGTGAATAGGTCCTTTTTTCAAAGTGAGCAAATATAACTTTTTAAATGCATTCACATAACTTCTTTCTCTATTTGTTCAAACATTTCTGTCTTGAACTATGTTGAAGGTTCAAGCTGTTATAATTATGGACCAATGCACGAGTTCACTAAATGACGTTTGAGCGGTGCCGTGTTATTTACGTGACCATGGAAACCAGTGAATTCGGCACCGCTTGAACGTCAAATTAGTGAACTCGTTCATCGGTTCATTATTACCGGGAGTTCATCAGGTTTTTTTTAAACACATGTGTAGTCAACAATCTATCTGAAGATCACAGCAAGCTGTGCGCGCGGGCGGCTGCGTTTTGAATTTTGTGTCACGTTTGCCACGTTCGCTTTTTTTTTCAATTCGGCTTTGGAAAATTAGATTCCGCGGATGGTGCTGTGCAAATGTTCTGTGAGAACATGTTTTCGATTTGCTTGCGTTTTGCTCGAGAGTACGCTGCGATGGCACCAACAATTGAATTCGTTTCGCGCGACTCGATTTTTTTATTTCCTGTGTGTATTAAGCGTGTTGATTCAATAATTGAATGCTGAATTGAATGATTCGGGATGGATTGTGAACGGCTCACGCTGTTGTTTATTATTAGAGGACCAACAGATTGCAGAGGAGTTTTGAAAAAGGAATTTGGTGAGTTTGTTCTGATCAGCAGCGCATGATCACAATGCGTAAATATTAATCATTTGTCGGCCAGAACGTCAACCGAACGTATCCTATGGCACTAACCTTTTCATCAACATGCCACAACATCCCGTAACATCTAAGGTACCGCGGGGCAAGTGGGTAAATGGGGTAAGTGAAAACAATTGATATATTTTACTAAATATGTGAATTAACGTTTTAAACTCATGCGTAAGCCTTCGAGGCAATTGAGAACATTACGATAGGTAAGACATTTCTGAGAGTTTTCAGCCATTATTGCATAATAGAGCGAAAAATTGTTAACCTGTCAACTGTTACTCCGTAACAAGTTGGCGGCGTACAATCTTATTTTAATATTTTCAGTGGAAAAAATGTTGCGGAAAATAATTTCCTGTACCACTTTTTAGTTGTCCTCTGTGACAGTTTCAAACTGCAATAAAAAAGTTTTAAAATTAATTCGACGTAGACCTAAAAATAACTAAATTTAAACACCGTCAATTTTCTTATCAGGTGGGGCAAGTGAAAAGTTTATCATTAGAGATTGAATTTGTGTTTTTTCTTTAAGTAGCCATAAGTAAACATGGTTTGCAATTATCATAGAAAAACATAACGTGCTGATAATTTAAGAAACACTATACTCAAGCGTTTTTTTTTTTTTTTTTTTTTTTTTTTTTTATTAAGGCACTCCGTGCTCGTGGCCACTACTGTGCCGGAATCAGTTGATCTTTAGCTTCTTTATCGATACAGATCTATTTTTAACTTATCTATATTTACATCAACTTTCACTCTCTCCTACTCTTTCACTCTCACACCGAGCAGGTAGGAGAGAGCTCTGCTGTTAGTGAGGCTAGCTGCCTGCGAAGAGGGTCAGTTTGTCTCAGTCACCCATCTGATACTGACGGAGGATGAATGTGCTCCCCAAAGCACGCTCCTCCGTGCGGTGTCTTCTGGTGGCTGGACGGGTTTTTTTTTGTGGAGGGGCTGGGAATTGAATCCATGACCTTCCGCTTATGAAGCGAAAGCGTAACCTCAAGGCTACGGACCCCCCCAATACTCAAGCGTTAAAAGCTATTAGAAATCATGGAACTTCTCTAAAATATGTTGCCAAACATTAAAATATTAATATGTCTACTTCGGGCAGCCAATTAAAAGGAGATTTTGACTGAAAAGTTGCAATATTAGAGAACACACGGAAATCTCGTGGAATGTCTATGTAAAGCTAATTCAAAACATAAAAAATGGGGTATAGGTCTATCCACATAAAAAAGATTCTAAATACGTTATCGAAGAATTCCGTTTGATTTCTCCCGAAGAGTTATCCGACGTCATATCCGACATTCTCAAAAACAAATAACGAGCGGTGGAAATTCTACAAAGTAGAAATGCAATTACTGTCCTATAATGTAAGAACTAACATTGGAAATGTTGCAGTTATAATGTTGTCGAATCATTTCAACTAACATAACTGAACAGAAGAAAATTCAAGTGAAAAGAATAACATTTTCTTTGTTTACATGTTACTTATGTTATTGTTCATTGGGAAGCATTAACAAATGTTAAAGCTAATAGAAATCGTGAATATAACTGTTTGTTTTTGAATTTATTGTTCAAAACGGTAAACTTTTCACTTGCCCCACTTTTGGGGCAAATGAAAAGTAAGGAGACATTTTTCAAAAACTTTTTCTGTATTTTTTTCTTCAATTTTTCATAAAAATCAATTTCAGCATGCTGCTTATATTTGGTGGGAGTCAAGCTAAAAAATATATACCACCTCATTTGTTTCAATTTAAAGTCTCTAGAATTTGAAGAATCCCAACTATGCGAATTCCATTACCCACTTGCCCCACGGTACCTTATGCGAAGTCTTAGAGTTATCTGCATCTTTCTTAAGTAGGTGTTCAATCAAGTATCCTTTCCCATTCCCCAACTTTCGCAAGGATGTGGCCAGAATAGCTCGATCGATTATTGGAGGATGCGTCATTCTTGTCTAAGAGTTAGAGGTTAGTCCCAAATTTCTAACTTTGGTAGCGGACGGGAAAGAGGCAACCCTCATACAATGGTCTAGGACTGTACCACCTACGAATTTGTGCGAAATGCCTAATGCTAATGCTAATGTGTAGTCAACAATCTATCTATCTTCTATCTTCTAAATAAATAAAAATTGAATAGTGTTTGTATGTCACGAGTTGACTTGAAAACGGGTCATTGGATTTGAATGATTCTTTCTACGTTTTGTTTATCAATAGTTCCGACGTGTTTGCGTGTATAATAAGCGGAGGATACTCACCGGAAAAGTCAAAAAAGAGTAAACGGAACATTAATTTTGTATGGGACATTTCATGGTGAAAACGCCAACTTGATGGCAAGACGAAGTTTGCCGTGCCCACTAATGATCAATATTTTGTCGAAATCACTATTCTTCATAAAAAAAATGTCAATATGTTTCCAGCTGTTTTTTTTTGTGATTTTTGTTTGATAACAATATTTTTAAATTGTTTTTGGAGTACTACAGGTATGATTATACTATTTTACTAAAAACTCCACCTCACCTATCATCATTACCTCGAAATGTTATAGTTCTAAGAGTACTAATACCCCGAATTTCCGTGCAGAGTTAATCTGCAATAAGGACGTGGCCAGAGCATCTCAAGATTTTGAAAATAAAATAAATGTCCTGCTTTTTCAAAGTCAGTCACATGTACTCCTTTACAAAATTTTCATCTGGTAAGCCTACCTGCAAGCTGCTCAAAATGCAATCGAAAGATTCCACAAGTGGAAAATCAAAATCAACCCGAGCAAAACCCAAGCAATCTTTTTTACAAATAGGCGTAGTGCCAGACATCTTCCGAGGCGTAAAGTTCTTGCTCGTGGCCATCAAGTAGAGTGGTCAGAAGAAGTTAAGTACATACTTGGGTCGAACTATGGATCGCAAACTTAAGTTCGGAGCGCATATCCAAAACTCACTGCAGAGATGTGACAAGCTCGTCAAGAGTTTGTACTCAATGATCTGTCGACGTTCTCGTCTAAGCATCACAAACAAATTACAACCTGCAATTACCTATGGTTTTCCAAAGTGGAGTAATTGCGCAAGAACTCATCGAAGAAAGCTTCAAACAAAGCAAAACCGAATACTGAAAATTATGTTGGATCTCGCTCTCTTCTTCCCCACTGACGAACTTCACAGAATTACAGGAGTGGACCAAAAAATCGAGGACTGGTTTGAACGTATGCTGTCCAAGTTTTGGAATAGTTGCTCAAATTCATGGAATTCCATACTACAAAATATGTAATTGCCTGTACTGTGATATTTTCTTTATTTTATTATCAATCATTTATCGAAATGCAAAGGTTTTGTTCCTCATTTTTCCTTGTAAGCTAAATTTTTGCTAAGAAGTCAATTCCAATCACATGAAAAATTGTAAAATTACTGCTGAAAGGACCACCAAATCTCAGTTTAGAAATCAAATTATATGTAAACTAAATAAAAAAAAATATAAAAACAAAATGATTCGGCTACATTATAACTAAAACTTCTTCAATGTTATTTCTTACATCATGGGACAGCAATTGCATTTCTGCTCTTTGGAATTTTCACCACTCGTTATTTGTTTTTAAAAAAGTTGGATCGTCGGATAACTTTTCGGAAGAAATCATTTCTTGGAACGGAATCCTTCAATAAAGGATTTAAAATCTATTCCCAAGTAACAATTCAACAGCAACTTGGCTTTCGTGTGGATTTATTAATGTTTTATGACAGTTACGTGATTACTTAGAGGCGACATTTAACGTTGCCAAAAGATGATATTTTGTAATTCGGCTCTTGGCTGTTTTCAAAACCCTTTAGAGCCAAAACATAAAGTCAAAATTTTGTGGCTACAAAACCAGCTTTATTGCAGCATACAATACCTTATTTCAACTGCTTGCTGTGACTGAACTATTCTTATTTGTTACGGCCTTGATAAAAGACTCATATAATACAGCTTGTTATCATAAAATCTGCTTTTACACTACATGACTTCCACTTGGTTTCTGATGACTTACCTTATTTACACCTCCCAAATCAGTATTTGGGCTCATAAGATGCGAAAACACCATTAGCATTGCAAAGTTAATACTTGTCACTACAATATAACGTCACTTATATTGCGTTATCACTAAGGAACAATTATTCCCGATAAGAAAATGCAAAACCATTTTCATTTTTTTTTTTTTTCATATTCTTCTAAACAGCACGCCCGAAATGTCAAACTTTGTTGAATGCTTCTTAGTTACCATAAAAAGCGGAAAAAAGCTGAATAATCTTCAGTCAGCATTTGTTAAGGCAATTTTACATCCACAAATGCCGAATCATAACAAGGTGCCCTTATTTGTGTATTCATGATGACAAAAGAGCATTTGTCGATGGCAATCTATCAATTATGGTTCCGCCATATTAATTTCACTCCTGTTGTCACAATTTCACTATTTTAAAATCAATTTTTTTTCCGTGAATTCGCTCATAAGATGCTATGGTATGATGATTAAACTGACCTGATATAATTTGAAGCACAATTACTGCCCAAACAAACCAAGAAATGTTGAATATGATTTATTCTTCTCCTGGCGATTCCTTTAAGCAAATGCTGAATAACTTGAAATATAACACTTTCAGAGGGGGGACACGCAATTCCACTTCTTTTTCATCACATTTCACAGTAAATCTCACTCTTCACTAGAAATTTAAGCACTATATCAAAATAAATCACTTCGAATATTTAACACGCACTACGAAACAATTTACTACAGTCGTGTTTTCAATCTTATTTTGTTTTGTTTACGTTGGAATAAATCCGGCAAGATCGACGTTATGATAAAATCATTTTCAAGATGAAGCGACATTCATCTAGAACAGGCGGGCCTCTAAATAGCTACCATAAATGCTATTTTGCTTTATTCGTGTGACATAACTATACACTTCATAGCCTCTTTCAGAGTGGGCCAACTAGTCACGTTCTAATCTACAAGAGGTTATGGAGGATGCTATGAAGGTAACAGTGCCTTGACCGTGGTTTTATGGGCGTTTATTTATAGCACCCTGGAAGTAATTCGTAAAACTAAAATTGTTACTTGGGATTTATAACCTATACTCAATTTTCATGTTTTGAACTTGCTTTACATACATTTCACGAGATTCCCGTGCGTTCTCTTATATTGGAACTTTTCAATCAACATCTGCCTTTCAATCGGTTGTACGAAGTAGATAATGTAATGTTTGGCAACTTCTTTTAGAGAAGTTCCATGATTTCTAACGCTATGGGTAAAGTGTTACTCTAACTATCAGCACATAGCTATCCTAAAAATAAATACAAATTTAATCTCTAATAAGAAACTTTTCACTTGCCCCACGTCAAATTAATTCAAAACTTTTTTTATTTCAGTTTGAAACCGCCACAGAAGACGACTTAAATGTAAAACAGAAACTTATTTTCCGCAAATTTTTTCACTCAAAATAGAAAAATAAGATTGCACGCCTCCAACTTGCTACGGAATAGCAGTTGACAAGTTAACAATCGTTCGCTTAATTATTTATTTATTTATTTCGTCAAGCATAGGTAGACTACATACAATAATTACAATACTTTCTTACATGCCATGGATTACTTCTATTGTTCTTTAGTCGTGTTTTAAGCTGCTCTTTGGACATAGTAATGTCATTGAATTCGCAATATACATTATACTGACGCATAATACGGTTTATTGGTCCGTTTTGAGCATAATGCGTCCTGCATGATTTTTCTGAAAATAATTTTCTTGTTCTTAAATGCCGAGAAGGTGTGTAGAAGTTTAGTTGAGAAAGAAGTGCAGCAGAGTCTACACGGTTCGAAATAATGTTTATAAAGAGAATCATTGCGAACTCCCGGCGTTGCTTAAGTGTTTCCAAGTTGATGAGCATACAGCGTGCTTCATACCACGGAAGTGGCAGTACAGTCCAATTCAATTTCCGAAGGGCGTATAAAAGGAATTGCTTCTGTACTGATTCGATGCATTCTTCGTGTACGACATGATACGGGTTCCATACTAGGTGACAGTATTCCATAATTGGTTTTACATATATAATATACAATAGTTTAATAGAATATGGATCTTGAAAATTGTTGCTGAACCTCTTAATGAAGCCAAGCATGCTGTTTGCTTATGTTTATTATGGAATTATATTGTTACGGAATGGAATTATAATTACGCCCAAATCCCTTACAATTTTACACTTCTGCACTACTTGATTTCCTAAAAATACTTCAATTGGAGGTGTTACATATTTTCGACTAAATGCTATTGAATTACTTTTTTGATATTGAGCTGGAGTAGACTTTTTTGCACCAAGTGAAGAATAAGTTAATGTCATTCTGGAATTCTTCTGCTTCGCTAGAATTACTTACTTTCATGAAGAGTTTCATGTCGTCTGCATAAACTCAGGCAAATGAACTATCAATAAACATAGGAACCCCTTATGAAAATTCGCCACAAGAAATCGGATTGAAATTCATAAACTTGCCTTATGAAACCAGAATTTGAAAACAAAAAACGTTTTCGCGGCAACCTGGAATCGAACCGAGAACCTTGCGATCGATAGGCCCGAGCGTACACCACGCGCCTATTGACGCCTTGATGTGGAGTGATGCTTAAACGATACATAAAGCGTTCGTATTGCAATAATCGTTCCACCTTTCATAAGGCAAAATGTATGAAATTTAATAGTCCAGTTCGCTGCGTGTATATAAAGGAAATGTCGTTTACATACAAAATAAAAAGAAGTGGGCCTAACCTTGGGGTACTCCAGAGGTTACAGAAATGGGTGCTGATAATTTATTTTGAAGGCGCACTATTTGTTTCCGATGTGATAAATATGACTGGATCCAACTCAAGAGTTCTGGCTCCATTCCTATTTTTCGCTATTTGAAGATTAATAATGGTTTGTCGATTCGGTCAAATGCCTTACTGAAGTCAGTGTAGAGGCCTTCTACGTGCTTGCCATTGTCCATTGCGTTGAGAATGAAAGATACAAATTCTATCAGATTGGAAGAGGTTGAGCGGCCTTTAAAAAAGCCATGCTGCCAACAAGTAATTTGGTTTTTTACTTGCTGGAAAATCGAAGAGTTTGGGAATACAGGAGATAATGGCAATTCCACGATAGTTCCGTATGTCAGATTTTGTACCCGATTTGAAAACAGGCACCAAATATGAGGATTTCCAAGCTTCTGGGAATTTTCCATTATTTAGAGACATGTTGAAAAGGCGTTCTAAGGGAAGGGTAAGTTCTTCTGAGAGATTTTTGAAGAACACGGGTGTAATGCCATCCGGTCCTGCTCCCTTAGTTGTGTCCAGGTTTTTTAGTGCCGATAAGATTTCTTGTTGTGATAGTTTTTCAATAGATATACTATTAGAAATTTCTGGGAAAAAAGAAAAGAAATTGCGGTCGCGGTCTTCTACAGAGTAGGTGGTATACACTTCTTGGAAGAAATCTGCAAAGAGGTTGCAGATATCGGAAGAGTTTTCATTTACGTTTCCGTCAAAATGCATTCGCGAAGGGAAATTGCTACTTTTTAATTTAGTGTTTACATAATTAAATAAGTTTTTAGGACATGATTTGACTTCGGATTCGACCTTACGATTATATTCTTCATGTGCGGAGTTAATGAGTTGGTTACATATGTCATGATAATTTTGTAAGTTCGTGGCAGTATTTTCTTTTTTGTATAATTTATGCGCTTTCTGTTTCTTGTTCTTTAGGTTTTTCAGTTGTGGGCTAAACCACACCAGTAATTTGTTATTTTGTATGCGTTTTTTTCTTCTTGTTGGCACAGTTTCATTAATTATTTGTTGAATAATTGAATGGAACTTGTCTACTTCGGCGTCGACATTTCCTTCAATACTTATAATATGTTGCCAATTAATTGTACATAGTCTACGTTTGGCTTCTTTGTAATTTGCTTTATTGTATTCCGGCACTTCCTCGTACTCTTAGTCGCTGGGGAGAGAAGTTTTATGTATGAAGATTGAGTATTCAATTGCTGTGTGAAATACTTCATTTTTTCATGGAGGTGCACAGAAATCTTCAGTGCAATTTGTAAATAAGAGGTCCAAGTAGGAATTTTGCTGGTGTTTTACATGATTAATTTGGTTTAGGCCAAAATATGATGTTTTGTCGAATAAAAATTGTAACTGTACTGTCTTCGCCTACGACTGGGTGTAAAAGTGATTCATTTTCATTGTCTGCAATGAAGTCGGCATTGCTTTGGTTAAAGTCGCCATAAATATGCAGTTTTACTTCAGATTCCATATTTGAAATAATAGTTTCGACAATTTTGAAAAATAATTCAAAAGAATGTTTGTTAGCGTGTTCAGATGGAAAATACACGGATGAAAAAATATGCGTTTCTCCATTAATTAGAGCTTTTGCCCAAACATTTTCGAATTCTTAGTGTTTGAAAGTTTCAATTTCTTCAGAAGTTTCAATTATGCAATAATGGTTGAAAAATCTCAGGAATCTCTTACGTACCGTAAATTCGGGTGAAATTGATCAGTAGGGTGAAATTGATCACTGTGTCACACGATTTTATTTCTCTCTAACAGAGCACAGAAATCAATGCAACCTATGTAAATGAAAGTTGTTTGTCTTAACTATTGTCGAATTGCATGTTGTGAAGCTTTTTGTGTTAAAGAATGTTTATTTCTATGAAAATAATAGAAAATTCCATAATCGTGTTCTGTGTGGTATTGGCAGACATCAATAAACTTATAGTTTTAAACAAGGATTTGGACATGGTGTCAACCTGACAGTTTGTATGGATGCTTGAAATATATCCCCAAAACGAATTTTATCATCAAAATTCGTACTAATTTGTTCATTTTGTTGTATTAATTGAATTTTTTTATAGATGTCAGAAAATTCATTCGGAAATTGCCTACATTTAGGCGTTTTCTGCGGTATTGTTGAAAATTAATTGTTTATTATTTCCATAATATTTGCATTGTTAAGAATTTGGCAAGCATGTTTGGATTCAGGAGGCTCAAATGAAATAAGTAAAGTTGTTTTCAAAATTAACAATATTTTTTTTTGCCAGGTGATCAATTTCACCCCGAAATGGAATTCCTTGATTTTTTATCTTAGAGGCGATTTTTAGCACTAAATTCACAACTCTATGAAAATTTGAGTATATAAACCAATGAGGCTCACCGTCGTACTTGTTTTCCTGCATTAAGTTGTTTGGAATTGGCAACGTCATAGATAACAGACATAGAAAACAGTGAAAAGTGATCAATTTCACCCGAAATTACGGTACCGTAAAATTCTGAATGGCCTCAAACGTTTTCGTTCACCTCATTTACCCACTTGCCCCGCGGTACCTTACAACCGAATTGATTGGAATTATTGCCACTGAGTAATTCTGGTATTACCTGAGCATACATACGCCTGAGTTTAAATTTTCGGATGGCAAAAATTTTTCCTACTTATATGTCTGAAATCGTCATACCGCTCGTTTATTCTAAAAGTACTTTACCACGATACAAATATATATTTACAGATATCAGTCAAATGTTCAAACTTTTGCATCGTTATTGATCGTCTTTGTGCTAAAAATAGTAAAAACAAATTAAATAAGTGAATGTTCTTGAAATTCACTAATTAAAATATACTGACCGCTCGAAATATGTGCCTTTTAACGTGCATGGACAAGTGATCGCTCCGCATGAACGCCTGCTGGCAAATATGGCAAACGAACTTCTTCTCGCCCGTGTGTTGCCTCCGATGTCGCGACAGTTCGAATGACCGAGCGAAGGACCGGCCACAGTCTTCCCAGGGACACCGAAAGGGCAAAACTTCTCCGTGTAAAATTTCGTGTGCTTTCAAATGACTAGCTCGAGTGTAGCTTTTGTCACATCCTGGATGGCTACAGACATGGTTTCGCGTCGAATTGGCTGCCGGAATCGAAGGTTTCCGTT
Source organism: Aedes aegypti (assembly GCF_002204515.2). Classification (NCBI taxonomy): domain Eukaryota; kingdom Metazoa; phylum Arthropoda; class Insecta; order Diptera; family Culicidae; genus Aedes; species Aedes aegypti. The sequence goes on along the minus strand of NC_035109.1, from coordinate 221,432,821 downwards.
TCCGTTTCGCTTTGTTACCCTGTTTTGAGGCTATGGCAGAAAGCTTCAGAGAGGTTGGCTTCGATTTTTCCGGGCTCTTGATCACCTTCTCAATCACAAAACGATCTATGTTGTGTCGTTTCATATGGCCTCGTAAGTGATCTTTTCTAAGGAAGGATGCCTTGCACACGGGACAACTGAAATCTCGCTCCCCGGAGTGTTTCCGGAAATGTCTGGTGAGAGTTTCCGCTCGCGAAAAGCGTCCATCACATCCTTCCCAAGTGCATACGAAAGGCAATTCCCCGGTATGGACTCTCATGTGGGCGGTTACATGCGAGGATTTTGTATACGATTTCCCACACCCATCCCATGGGCAAGGGAATTTTCTCGCTTTTGTCGAAAAGGTTCGCATAGGTTGGTCCTGATTGTTGTTTATCTGGACATACTCATCTGGATCTTCTTCGAGGAGTATGAAGTTATCTTCCAAGTTAACATCTGCATCGTACACATGTATTATGTGCTTTTTATCATCCTCAGCTATGTGACCATCTTGATCCTTGTACCCCGGAATTTTGTGATCTTCATCTGTGAACAAATCCGGAACACTTTCCATCGTCTCGTCCTCTTCGGAGTCAGAACATTGATTCGCATCATCCACCAGATCATCGTCCTTTCCTGATTCCGATTCACTTTCCTCGTAGACCAATTCTAGATTTTCATTCTGCAACAGAAATTTCAGTCCACTTCCGCCAGCATCATCATCCGTTTCGCGATCCTCCGGTAAGGATTCCCACTTGCACACCAAATCGCCGGAGTGTATTTTTTCATGGGCCTTGAGATGGTCCAATTGCAGGTAATGTTTGTCACAGCCGGGCTTCGGGCACTCATAGACCATAATCGGTTCCGGATCCGATTGACTGTTACCACTTCCCGGTCGATCCACCACAACATCGAACTCTTTTGCCTTTGAACCAACGCCCGAATTTCTCGTCGTCTCGTTTTCCAGCAGGTATTGCAGGATGGTGACATTGGAGGGGAAAGAATCGCCATCCCCGTTCGATGCCATTATCAGCCAGGATTGTTTGTATCGAACCAGATAGTTTTTTTTTAGTTGAATTTGGTCAAAAACTTTGGACAAAAACTTGCACAAACCGAGAAAACTTCGCTGAACTGATAAACAACTGTCAAACCCGTTTTTGAGTAAACAACACCCTATGACTGAAAGTGTTTGTTGGGGTTCAACCGCACAGTAAGCTAACGATTTTGCGAACAATGAAATTATACCTAAAAGTTAATTTCCGAAAACCTCCCGGATAAAAACGTATCATTCAGTGAATGGAATAAACCATTAATGTACAATATAACGTATTGGATACAATACAGCGTATTGTAATTGAATGTCGAAACAATATTATTCTTGTTTGGATATACAATTCAAAAACAATATAATATATTGTAACAGAACATTGTATTGTTTTTAATTGGTTTTATACCTTACAATTTTGGTCAAATTCCTATTTTCGCGTAAAACAACTGTTGCTTTTTTCTATGTAGCTTTGCTGAAAGAAATAAACAAAACAAGTTCAGAAAGCAAGAAATGTTGGGTGAAAAATATTCAAAAAATAAAAATAAGTAGTTTTTTAGAAGTCACTTGACATTAGCTGTAACGACGAATGCAACCATGATACAGTTCGTTAAATTGTTTTTGTATTGTACAACAATACACGAATTGCTAATCAAGACAATTCATGAACAATATATCGTATTGTATTTTCAAAATGTTTGTATGAGAAAATATCTATATTTGTATTGTTACGATACTTAACCACCCATACATTATATTGCAAAAATCTCATACACCATACAGTGAACTGTTCAAAACAATATATTTTACTGTAATTATATTGCCATTTTAAAATATGCTGTATTGTATTTCCAATATATTGAATGGTACTGTTACAATACGTTATATTGTTTTTGTATTGTATTTTTTATCCGGGCTACACTCACAGACTTAAAAATAGTCACAGAATTACTAAAGTTTATGCATTAATGACTACTTTCTATCCGCCTCTTTCATTCTGCTATGAATTTTTACACTAATTGTCATTTCGACTTTCGAGACGAATTGACAAACAGGAATAAAATTTCCTGCAGAGGTAGATAGAAAATAGTCATAAGTTACTAAAATTTAGTAATTCTGTGATTACCCGTGTTTCTGGGTGTACATTCAGATGTCCTAGATTCAAACTTATTTTTAAGGCGATTTTTTGAACGTTTTTTCGCTGTTTTTTTTTTATTTATCACAATCAACGCACAATAACACAAGAGGCCGAATCATAGAAGGCCAAAACAACACAAAGTCGAAATTTTAATATTTTATTGTAGACCACAAACATTCATCACATTTTTGTGCAATATTTAGGGCATTTTCACAGTTGACGGGACAAGATGCTCAAGTAACATTACTAGTGGAATAAGTGTTTATACTGCTGAAATATTCTTCTTCTTGGCATTGACGTCCTCACTGGGACAGAACCTGCTTCTCAGCTACGTGTTCAATGAGCACTTCCACAGTTATTAAGTGAGAGCTTTCTTTGTGAAAGTTGTCATTTTCGCAATCGTATTTTGTGTGGCAGGTATGATGATACTCTATGCCCAGGAAGTCAAACAAATTTCCATTACGAAAAGATCCTGGACCGACCGGGAATCGAACACAGACACATTCAATATGGCTTTACTTTATAGCTGCGATCTCTAACCACTAAAGTCTAACGTGTTATACACTTTTACTAATGTTATAACAGTTAAACTAGCTTCAATTTTTAACAAAATCGTTTGACTTTTTGACAAATTATCAAATATGGTACGTCCATGGTAATCAGAATCGCCGTTGCGCGAAAACTGAACAGTTAGGGGCAGTTTGGCCACCATAAGGAAAAGTTGATAAAAATGCAGAAAATATTATGTAATCTTCAGATTTTTGCATGATTTCCTACAATTTTTATATCAATACATGGATCCGCATGATTTCCGTTACCTTATAAAGTTTACGACTAATCAATTATTTTTCAAAATTTGCCATTTTTCAAGTCAATTTTTTGCCGATGGGGTGATATGAGCAATATATTTTTGGTTGTGAAATTATTTCATATATTCTAAAAATTCAATATTGTTTTCACTACACTCAAAAGTTATTAGTATTTATAAAAACTTCGTGCAAAAAGAATACATTTCAAAGAACGTTCTAACAGTCAAACATCATCATTCTGAAATGTGAAAGAGCCATTCGGAGCAATATGGGAGCAATTCTCGCTGAAACAAGGCCGCCATCGGCACCCATCGTTAGAATTCCAATTTTATGTCACTGATCGCCAGTTTTTCGATAAAACTTAAGGGTGGCCCTTTCGGTTTTCTCAAATTGGTGGACCCCTCGTACGCCAGCTAGCTGACCGGTTTGCGAAAAAGCCCATTTTTTGATAAATCTTAGATATTTCTTCACGTGATATGTCTCATATTTCGCTTGGAACAAATAGCAAACTTAGTGGCATCATATAGAGAATTAGAATTTTGAATTTGGCCGCCATCTTGAATTTAACTATAAAAATCTTTTTTTACCATTAGCGCACCGCTAGTTTTGAATTCTGAGATTACCATCAGAAAGCTGAGGAAAAGTTGCGTAAGATAGGCTACAGAAAGGAGGTGAGCAATGGTATTTACCCTATGAAATTAATGATTTTCTAAATCATGTTCTACTATTTTGACGTATATGGCGAGTGCAATCCATGCAAACATCATTTTTTGTACAACAAAGAAACATGTTTTCTATCGTTGGTGGTGGTTGGTCCCTAGTGTTAAATCCTACCTCCGTTCTGGTCACGATCTTCAGATTATCGTGATTCGTCAACATTCGTATTGATAAAGTGGGGGGACAGGCTTGAAATGGGGTTTGAAAGAAAAGAATGTCAGAACAGGTATCCACCGGCGACGCCAAACGGACCAACGTAATGTGGTGTAATTTGGGATTTGTGGATTGAATACTGATATTTTTTGCCAAGCATCAATATGGGTGACTTCCGAGAGGGGTTATGGCAAGATTGTGGGTAAATCCATCACATTGGGGTTGTGACTCTGTGTCTTGTCAGGAATAGGGTCTGATTGGTATTGTAGTATGCAGTTCGTAATTGATAGACAGACTTTGAGGAAAGAAGTTTTGAACGTAAGGCAGCAGCACCTTGGATCTTGGAGGGCGCAGGTCTGGAGAGTTGGGCAGCTGTTTATGCTGGGTTACATTACGTAGAAAGTAGAATCTGTTTTGCCTCGCATAAATTATGGGAAGTATTTGAAAATGGTTTCTTGTTCAGATTGTGTAACGCAAGAAAGAATCTTTAGCTCTGCGTTATGTTAGGAGGTTATAGTACACGCGTAGAGCCTACGGGTCATGAAGTTAGGATTGAAATCTAAATAATATTGCGCATTTCTTTCACACCACAGGATTATCGCAGAAGTTTTTACATGTGCGGAGGTGCCGGTAGAGGTGCGCGATTGCGTCGAGTCGGGTCGGTGTTTTCAGCGGACTCATATTTCGCAAATCGAAGAATGAGTGCTCTGTGGGCATCAACATGATTCGATGCGGTCCCACACTTTTATTTGTGCTTTTGCACTTGTCTTATTAAATAGGAATACTTTGTGTTAGGAAAAGTGTAGGAGAATAAAATATGATTTATTAGAATTTTCTGATAGAGGCAGAGTTCACATGTTACTTGGGTACAGTCAACTCTCCCTTACTCGATATTGAAGAGACCATCGAGTTGAGGAGGTATCGAGTTACAGAACGCAAAAGCAGTGCAACTGCGTTCCAAGGGACCATCAAGTTAGCCATGAAAACCAACTTTTACTATGGTTCGCTAGCTCGATATCGAGATATGGAATATCGAGTAAGGGAGAGTTAACTGCATTTGTAAGCAAATGAGAACCACATTAAATAATAGATAAACACTAATGCTCATATTTTTATATTTTTCATTTCATCGCGATCCTCATTGCCCGAGCGGAGTCGACAAACTCGAGGTGGATAGAATCGACGGAATTACGATACGGAAAAGAAACAGATGAGAAACTATCGATACATTTATTCAACTATAAAAACCACGTTTTAACGTAATATTGAAAGCTAATGGGGATTTTGACGGTTCGATTGGCGGCTTACCGCCTACTCGCATTTCTCCCTTTCAGGATCTCTACTCACAACAATAATTATTTAACACAAAACTAATATCAGATGGGCCGCCATTCTGTGGAGTGGTGTGGCCCCTACCTTTCCTTGTTTTCTTATCTTTCCAGAACAACCGAAATGAAGAAGGGAACCGCCAAGCCATTGTGGAGAAGTGATGTCACAACAGGAAGATGAGCAAACCCGGCACGCAAATATTCCCACCTTAAGGTCGTTAACACGTAGAAGGTCGTAAATCGGTGCATTACATTGTGATTACATGGATAATAATAACTATTTACACCCTGACAGAACTGCCTATCTCAAAAATAGGTAGAAGGGCGGGACGATGGTGCGAGCCTACCCACTCTGTCATCGGTGGGCGTCGGGCGTGCTAACTGGTATAGCATGGCCTATGGGGCTCTGCCTGCACAAATCATGTTTTCTTTCTCTTTCACTTTTTGTGAATTTGCTAACAACAATGCCATTAAAGTAAATCCAATACAAGAATGCAGTGCAGAACCTCATAACGCCTTTTTCGGTAAACGTATTTCCCAGCTTGGGGGTTTATAGGGATGTTTGTGTAAACAACGCAGATTGGCCATGGCTAGGGGGTGCGTTGATATTAGCAGATTAGCAGATTAGCAGATAACAAAGAAACATGTTTTCTATCGTTGGAGTATTATTCAAGTCAGATGAAGAATAGGAGTATTATTTAGTGTGTAAAATTTGGCAGCCATCTTGGATTTTGACGCCATCTTGGTTTTAAGTAGTAGAATGAGTTTTCACCTTGTTAGCACTCAACTTGTTGAATTTTAATGCTACCGTTACACTTGCTCTTCTTTTTGTTTTACATGTTCCTGACGTTACGTCCCTATTGGAACAAAGCCAGCCTGTCAGCTTAACTAGCTTTAAAAACTAATTATCAAGTAGGATTTTTTAACGCTGATTTGCTACCTGAATGATTGTTCTGCACATCTTCGAGTAGAAAAATAGCAATATTTTTTTTAACTTCAAATGAAAGCTATATCCTTTCTCTATACAATGTTACTAAGTTTGCTATGTGTTCCAAGGGAAATATGAGACATATCACGTGAAGAAATACCCAAGATTTATCCGAAAATGGGCCCTCGCAAACTGTTCAGCTAGCTGGCGTACGAGGGGTCCACCAATTTGAGAAAACCGAAAGGACCACCCTTAAGTTTTATCGAAAACTGGCGATCAGTGACATAAAATTGGAATTCTAACGATGGGTGCCGATGGCGGCCTGGTTTCAGCAAGAATTGCTCATGGACAGTTTTGTCGAACATCATTTATTTCTTTTTCTTTGAGTTTAGAACACTGACTTAAAACATACCTATTGCTTAATCCCCTTGTCAACTTTGGGGTTGTATGTTATTTCAAATTATATTCAAATGAAATCTATTATGTCTCACCACATACGTGGCTGAAAGCATGCGCCTAAGATCACAAACAGATCAAGCGTGTGCTAGAATAAGGGCGTAAGTCGCATGATCGATTTCTCTTCATCGATCCTCTCGGTGACAAGATACTCTCTTCTGTGAATAAAGGTGACAAGATGCAAATTCGTCAGCACTTTTTCACCGTGGATCGCAAGATTACATCGCTGCCAAGCGGTCTGAAGTGAAAAAATTCTAACGAACTTGCATCTTGTCACCTTTATTCACAGAAGAGAGTATCGTTGAAGAAAATTCGATCATGCGACTTACGCCCTTATTCTAGCACACGCTGAGATGTTCTATATTTGGACCTAACTGCAGCATTCGACAAAATCAATCATGAAATCGCGGTAGTGAAGCTCGAAAGGTTTGATGTTCACGGTGCACATTTAAGCTGGTTTAAGTCTTATCTTAATGGGCGTCGTTCACATGTCGTCATTGGTGAGTTTAAATCAGCATATTTTCCGATTCCATCCGGTATTCCACAAGGCAGTCATCTTAGACCGTTGATATTCCTGTTGTATTTCAATGACGTACGTCAACACCGTTCTTGATGGACCAAAACTCTCTTGCGCTGATGACATCAAGCTGTATTTTAAAATAAATTCTGACGCCGATGCCTGGTTTTTGCAACAGCAGTTAGACGCTTTCGCTTACTGGTGTCATAGTAATCGTATTACCGTAAACCCAGAAAAATGCTCGGTTATCACCTTTTTCCGTTTAAAAAACCCGAAATTGTACAACTACACCTTCTCTGGGGTCATTCTGGAAAGAGTTGATCGAATCAAGGATCTTGGAGTGATACTTGACTGTCAGCTGACTTTTAGACATACTTGCACAAAGCTACATAATCCCTTGGATTCATTTTTCTGGTGACCAAGATGTTCACTGACATTCACTGTTTGAAGGCGCTCTACTGTGCGTTGGTTCGTTCAATATTGGAGTATTGCTCAACTATATTCGTGATCGAACGTCAACATCCCACCGCAAAATCGCTTGTGTTTGGAGGGAATTTTAACCTCCAAATTGCCAAATAACCTCCAATGCATCACCTCCAAGTTAGTTCTAATACCCTCCGTTATATGAAATATGGTGGCGCGTCGATCGACGCAAGTTTATCGTTAAACAGTCAATGGAGTCCATACTATCAAAATAGAGCTGAAAGGATAGAGTCAGTCCAAAGACGTTTCGTTCGATTCGCTCTTCGCCGGTTGCCGTGGCGCGACCCATTTCACCTCCCGAGCTATGAAAGCCGATGGCTTAGACACTCTCGGCACACGCAGAGATGTTGCCAAGGCCCTTCTGGTTGCTGACGTTTTGCAGGGCCGAGTCGATTGCTCGGTAGAGTAGATGCAGAATTCGATTTTAACGTGTCACGTGACGTGCTTCGTGGTAGATTTTTTAATGTTTTCAGATAGATTTTAAGTGTTGTGACTTTTAATTATGTTTTGTATGTAGTGTGTGTATTAAAACCAATTATTAATAACCATCATTGGGGCTCAATAGCCTGTTGATGAAGAAGAAATAAATGTTTAGGGTGCCGGTGCCATTAGTGGACTACCTAAGCTATAAAAAATCATAACAAAATAACGAAAAGTCTTAACGAAGATCTTTTTACGTCAACAGAAAGATTTCAACCTCTACTATATTGGAAAAATATAGAAAGAGTGATAAAACTAATATTTTAACATAAAATCGCTTGAGCCACTATTGGTACACGTGTTCCAATAGTTGCGCTAATGCTCCAGTAGTAGACGTTCGGGAATAATACAAGGAATTTTAAACAAAATGGTAAATTTTTACATAGGTTTAACATTTTTCCCTCGGAACAGCAATTAATATCTTTCGAATGAAGCATAAAGATCATCTCTAGGACTTTTCTTCATTTTATACATCCATTTTAAAAACTGTTTCCATCCGTTGATCCACTACTGGAACACGACGGCTACTACTGGTGCAAGGGAGCAAATTTTTTGCATAAACTTAATTATTTATATGAGTTTTTGATCAAATAAAAAGCTGATATCTGGCAAATCGACTAAACTAGAGACGATCTATCCACCAAAAATAGCACATGTCGTTTTTATCGAAAAATGTTCGTTTTATTCCATAGTCCAATCTACTGGTACCTTACAACCATTGGTACCGGCACCCTAATGAAATTTAAAGATTTTTATTTTCAGTTTTCAAGGGGTGCTCATTAGGCTGTCCCTTATTTTACGAAAACGTGAAATGTTATAAGTAAGTAAGTATCTTAGTAAAGTGCTCGTTTTGGTAAGAAAAAAAAAACAGGTAAAAATTTGAAGTCCGTACGGGGATAATTTGATATACAGGGGATAGGCAAAATGATTGAGATAGGCAAAATTTTGCCTAAATTCAAATGCTCATAACTTTATGAAAAATTGATGAAATTGGATGCATCCGGAAGCATCCGACGGCAAATTTGGTCTACTTTTAGGAACTTGCTTGGCCATGCATATTGGCCACTGGATACCGGAGATGTTCCGGATCTTCCGAGGTCATGTCTAAATGTCATTTTTTCTGTCGCTTGTATTTTTGAGCGGTGTAAAGTTGGATAGATGTTTACTATTTTCCTAGAAACTAGAACTAATAGGAGGTTGAATGCCGCCGGACGCATCAAGATGGATTCGAAATCTTCAGAAATATGACCATTTCCGTAAAATGGTTCCGGAAAACATGGTCAGTCATGTTTGTATTCCCAATTATGTAAATACTATCCGGAACTATATCCAAGTGGGCGCTAAGCTTAAAAATGATGTTTCCAGCAACATATCCAGAAACATTAGATGTATAGTCCACTTTATAGAAGGTTCCAGGTGCCCTGGGGGAAGTGGTCAATTAGGAACATATCTGGAACCATATCAATATGCGCATTAAACTTCATGATTTTCAAAGGTTATTCTTTCCGAAGCATTTCCAGCATCACCGGCTGCCATGACGACTCTATAGTAGGTTCCAGGTGCCCCCGGGGATGTGGCCCGAGCTAACCGAAAGACCATATTGGCGACACTCTCGACTACCTGAAAAGTACTTGCATCAGGTCGAATAGGGTGCTTATGCACATATCAACTTTCCCAGCTAAATAGACGTCGGAAAATTCATGAGTTGAAAAACCGCTATTTTATAGTTGCCTCAATAGCATATCTGCTACAAGATCCACCATAGCGGTGATAAGACTCCCCCTTGGGGGCATCCGCAAACACTCAATTTCCGAATTCTAGCATTGTCAAGAAGAGGTGTCGATTTTTGAGCATCTTGTAAATCCAATTGCTAATTAGTGTAAGCAGCTCATGGTTTCGTGCAGCTTCCAATTAGGCATCGAAAGACACTTTATCAGAGGCATCCTCAATATCCAGGAAGACACCCAATCAGGATTGCTTCTGAGCGAATGCTTTCTCGATATCGTATACAAGTTTGTGTAAAAGAGTCACTGTGTTTATCAAATAAACATCACGCATGTGATGATCGATAATGCGTGCCTGGCATTTTAGAAGAAAACAGGTCTAAATCTCTTCGTTTCTTCATACGAAGCAGGTCCTTTTTTCGGGATGAACTTCACAGTAATTTCAAGCCAGGATCTGGGAATATACCCGATAGCAATACTGCTTAAACGTAGTTTTTTCAAAACATGCTTGAACTCGATATACTCTATAACTCGATAGATTTTTCGGTCCCTTCAAATTTCCATACATCGTATTTCAACTTTCCATAAGTCGATATTTCTATAACTCGATATCTCCACTAGTCGATGTCACGTGAGAGGTAAATTTCTCTCCATAGCTGGACATCTATTTGTAAACTCTTCTTATTTGGTCTAATTATTGTTTGCAGGTGAATAAATACTTGCAAATTGTAATAAAAGTTGAAAGCAGGAAAATAAAAAATATATTGTCAGTAAAAATAACGTGATTTTTTTGCGCATTTCGGAAACAGTTTTCGAATGATAGTTAGTTAAATACTACTTATAAACCTATATAACCGTGTTCTCTACGTGAAGGTTGGCAATGCAACATCGGTATGCTACCAGGCAACATCGGGGAGTACCACAAGGGAGCAACCTAGGGCCGCTCCTATTCTCGATTTTTTTCAACGACATCTGCTTAGTGCTGCCAGATGGAACCCGGCTACTTTACGCGGATGACCTCAAAATATTTTTGCGAGTCAGGTCTATACAAGACTGTAAAGAGCTGCAACGGTTAATAGATGTATTCCAAGGCTGGTGCTCGAGGAATTTATTGTTAGTAAGCATCTCGAAATGTTCCGTCATATCTTTCACAAGAAGAAAGACTCCTATTGTTTGGAGTTACACAATGTGTGGAGAACCATTGGAACGAACATCTGTGGTGAAAGACTTGGGAGTGCTGCTCGACGCAAAGCTCTCGTTCACGGATCACTACTCGTCGATCATATCAAAAGCAAACAGAAACTTAGGATTGATTTTTAGGATTTCATCCGAATTTAGAGACCCTTACTGCTTACGTGCTCTTTATGTAGCGCTGGTACGATCAGTCCTAGAGTCAGCATCTACTGTTTGGTGTCCCTACACTGACAACTGGGGTAGACGGATTGAAGCTGTACAGAGACGGTTTATCAGATACGCTCTTAGATTTCTACCCTGGAATAATCCAGAAAACTTGCCACCATATGAAGACCGATGCCGATTGTTGGGTCTAGAAACCCTCTCCAACAGACGAAGTATATCGAAAGCTGCCTTCGTCGGAAAACTGTATAAATCATATTGTTTATACACAAGGTGATTCATGTATTGGAAAGTACAGAAATTATATCCTTCGATTATGGTGATTTTTTGTTGTTTGGTTCATTCTATACCTCGATATTCCATAAGGCGATGGTCCGCTTTAAATATAAAGTATGGAGAGTTCGACTTATGTATATAAAACTTTTATAAAATTTGTCTGTTGTATACTTCGGTAAAATAGTTCTTTTTAATAAAAAGTAGATTGAGTACCTTGTACCTTTTAATTCCGCCCCAACATGCTTAAGTTTTGGAAGGTTCAAGGTTTTCAATCTACTTTTAAGTTTCTCTATCGAGGAGATTCTGCTCAGAGGATTCGAATACATTAAAAAGAGTTAGTTCTTTTTATCGAACTACAAAAGAACTAACTTATGATCACTTATCAGCTCAATTAGTAACGGGGTAGGTATATGCTCATCTGAGCACTAATTTAAAAAGATTATGATGGGCATTGTCACGAAGATGGAAAGAGGAAAATAAGCAAAGGAAAAATTTTAAACATCTACTCACCAAAACGAAGTCGGCCCACATTTTCCTTCCTTTGTCAAGCGCTTCCTGTTTCAATCGAATCACATCGGCGAACCGGTCTTCCGACCAGTGGGTACTGCTTTTTTCATCGTACCGTTTCGCTGCATCGCTGCGATACCCGAAGTCCACACTATGATACTTCTTGGTTACTCTCTTGAGCCAGGCTTTTATGATGTCTATACTGCGATCCTCGTTGTGATCTGATCGGAACCTATTTGATATGATTGAGAATAGATACGTATTACGATATAAATAACTATTGAAACAGATATGAATAATTACCATAGCGAGATGCGATCTTTCGGGTATTCTTGATCCTCCAGATAAGAGAAAAAGTAGGGCAGCGTATGTTCTTTGTTTCGGATTAGAGAGACGATTAGAACTTTTGGGCTTTGAAACAATATGCTTCCTTTGACAGTGACTAAAACTCCTACCAACAGCACTAGCAACCCAACACAGGACACAGGTTTCATGGTGAAAATGAGTTTAAATTTGCACAATTAATCCAAATTTGGTGACGACGATGATGTACATTATTTTGTCACTTTACATCCTGCCACATGAAATCACGCATACCAGAGTCCAGAAAGAGTTTATGAGCATGTGCTCATCCCCGGTGCACGACAACACACGGAGAACACATCTGTTCTGGATGCTTGAATTTTGTTTATATTTTGATTGTTCTGCTTTGAGCATTATGTTTCCAGCATTTTCATTCATAGAATTCAGTTCATACAGTTCGTAAGCGGTTCTTTCTTTATACATTTTAAAATGGGCCCTGCGCATGTTTAGTTCATTGGGGAAAACAGAATGAATGAGCATTACCACAGTGGGCCCATATTAGAGTAGTTAACGCTGTATAAATATCAAGTCGAAAGATGGAAAAGTTTTGCAGTAATAATAATAGTAAAATCTAAGGAGTTGCGAAAATGCATCTTTAATTATGTAGAGTACATGGACAAACTTTTCTTTCATTTCAGAAATTTAGCTTAGAAAACCTAATTCTCCTGAAAAAGTATGAGCAAATTTTACACAGATTTTTTTTTCCAGGAGAATTTCAAGGATATTTTTTAACAATCTGGAGAACATCCTGAAAAAATCCGAGAAGTATTTCTAACAGAAATCCTTTGATAACCTCTGATGAAACTGCTGTATAAATTCCAAGAATTTCTAGATAAATTGCTAAAATAATTAGGGTGCCGGTGTAGTGGATTACCTAAGCAATCAAAAATCATAACATAACAACGAACAGCCTTAACATAGATCTTTTGGCGTTAACAGAAGGCTTTCAACATCTACTAGGTAGGTATATGAGAAAAATATAAAGAGTGATAAAACTATGTTTTAAGTATAAAATCGTTTGAGCCACTATTGGTACACGTGTTCCAATAGTTGCACTAGTGCTCCAATAATAGACATTCGGAAATGATACAAGAAATTTAAAAAAAATCAGTGGCGGCTCGTAACCTAACTTTTTAACTGTTCTACGAATCTAAAAATGGCTCATTTGGCTAATTTAGATTATGAAGCGCAAAGTAAATGGTTGGAACTTTCCTTCTTACAAAGCTCTACTTGACTTGTCAGATGCAAATTAGTTCTTGAAAGTCAAGAATTTGCTACCAACACAGGCTAGCCTGTGCCAACGAGCCAACGAAAGAATACGAACCGGGACAATCGGCGAAGACCGCACAGCGACGTAAAGGGACTAGCGATTGGAAGCTCCGTACGTGGAACTGTAAATCTCTCAACTTCATCGGGCGCACACCCCAAGTAACCAGTAAGCACGATAATGCGGCACGGTAACAGCATTATATGCGCATATAGGGTAATCATTTGATGCTTGTCAGTTTTATATACGCATATAATGCTATTATAATGCCAGAAAAGGCGAAATAGCGTGCCATTATAATGCCAAGATATAACCGTGCTTCTCGGCATCACTAGTGCTGATATAAGACCACGTGAGAAACGTCAGTTGTTTTCGCCAGGTTTTTCGGGCGAATATTTTGTGCTTTCGCGTATGCAGCCAGAGAGCTTTCGCGTATGCGGCCAAGCAGCTGGTACACGAGGTAAATAAATAAATGAATGAAAATGGAAACCTCGAATAGTATGCAAAATGTAATAAAATGATTGAGATAGTACTTATCCGTATCAGACTTATTCATTTTGGTGGTTTTAATCCTTTTGAGGACTTGAAATTGCCACATATTGATCCTTGTTTTATGATGATGAAATTCCTCATTTTGCGTCTCGAACCTGCGACACCTGTATTGTTGAGTTGTTGAAGTTCTGCTCCTTTGCTCCTTCGCCCACATAAGATGAATAGTATTGGAAAGAAAAGTGACCAATTTAAACCACCACTTTTCCCCGTCATAAAAGCTGCAATTGTAGCAGTGAGAAGACTTATGTTTGACTCCCGCTCACCACTATATGTAAACACAAAGCACGTGGTATATCTGTCAAAACACTGGATGGCATTTAAACAGGCCCTGTATGCGAATATAGAGCCAATATAGTGCTTATTTAATGCCCGTATGCATCAGGCTTAGAAGCATTAATGATGCTGTAATAGGGTTTCTATGCAGCGGAAGTGCTGTTATAGGGTGTGTAAGCATTTGTGGTGCTATTATAATGCATGTACGCATTTATGATGCTGATTAAGGGCTTATTATTAGTGCTTATGGTTACTTGGGACGCATACTCGCCGACGTGCTGAAGGAGCGTGGATTCAGCATCGTAGCGTTGCAGGAATTGTGTTGGAAGGGATCAATGGTGCGAACGTTTAGAGGTAACCATACCATCTACCAGAGCTGCGGCAACACACACGAACTGGGAACAGCTTTCATAGTGATGGGTGATATGCAGAGGCGCGTGATCGGGTGGTGGCCAATCAATGAAAGAATGTGCAAGTTGAGGTTCAAAGGTCGGTTCTTCAACTTCAGCATAATAAACGTGCACAGCCCTCACTCTGGAAGCACTGATGATTATAAAGACGCTTTTTACGCGCAGCTCGAACGCGAGTATGATCGCTGCCCAAACCATGACGTCAAAATCATCATAGGAGATCTAAACGCTCAGGAGGAGTTCAAACCGACGATTGGAAAGTTCAGCGCCCACCGGCTGACGAACGAAAATGGCTTACGACTAATTGATTTCGCCGTCTCCAAGAATTCGTAGCACCTACTTCCAACACAGCCTTCCACACCGATACACCTGGACATCACCACAGCAGACAGAATCACAAATCCATCACGTTCTGATTGATGGATGGCACTTCTCCGACATTAACGACGTCAGGACCTATCGTGGCGCTAACATCGACTCTGACCACTATCTGGTGATGGTCAAACTGCGCTTAAAACTCTTCGTCGTTAACAACGTACGGTACCGACGGCCGCCTCGGTATGACCTAGAGCGGCTTAAGCAATCGGATGTCGCAGCTGCATACGCGCAGCAGCTCGAGGCTGCATTACCGGAAGAGGGTAAGCAGGATGAAGTCCCTCTTGTGGACTGCTGGAGAACAGTGAAAGCAGCCATCAACAAAGCAGCTGAGAGCAACGTCGGGTACGTAGGATGGAGTCGACGGAACGATTGGTTCGACGAGGAATTTAGGCAGATTCTGGAGGAGAAGAATGCAGCGAGGGCGGTCATGCTGCAGCAAGGGACCCGGCAGAACGAGGAACGTTATTGACGGCAACGAGAACAGCGGACGCCACCTGGAGGAGACGGAGTGCGAGGAGATGGAACAGCTGTGCCGGTTTCAAGCAACAAATAAGTTCTATCAGACGCTCGACACCAGGCTTCTTCCTTGCTCTTGACTTATCCTCTTTCTCCCCCTTTTAATGATCAACTACAAAAGAGAAGCGATTTTACCCACACACAAAGTGAGCGTACGAGCTCTGCGGGATGAAGAGTTCACACGTTTGTGTTTTGTTGTTTTCATTCCCACAGTGGTGAAGAGCTTGTTTTGATAACCTCAGTGCTTAAAAGAGATGGAGATTATTTCTTCCCTTTCTCAGTTAGGGGGAGAGCATGTTTTCCCATTTCTCAGTTCGGGGAAGAGCATTTCCAGACAGCTCTTCGTTGTCTCTTTGTAGCTCTTTGCCCAAAAGGGCAAAGAGGACAGTGAAATCATGCTCTTGTGTTGACGGAGAAACCAACCTCAGTTCATCCCAAAAGCAATGATGATGTGTTTGCAGAGCCTCGCAGTAAGCTAGAGCTGACAAATGGAAGATGTGCGTTTGGATAGAGCCAACGTTTCTCTCCACTCTCTCAGCCACGGATTATTCAACCAAGAGCGAATGCTGGTTCATAATTGTTGTGAGCGTACAAGGTCGCTTCATCTATCAGATCAAGATGAGCAGAATAAAGCCTGCTCGACACATCCCGCAACGGCTTCGTGTCGCGAGCCGATATATGCAGGGGTAAAGATGGAAGCATCTTGACGGACGAGCGTAACGTTATCGAAAGGTGGAAGCAGCACTTCGACGAACACCTAAATGCCAATAAGGATGCCATTAACCAGCTCAAGAATAATAAAACTGCTGGTAAGGAAGGTATGGGACCTGCACTCATAATGATGGGCCCGGAGGTGCTGGCCATTTGTCTGTACCGGTTGATAGACACTATCTGGGAAACAGAACAGATACCGGAGGAATGGCAGGAAGGGGTGATATGCCCCTCTACAAGAAAGGCGACAAGTTAGATTGTGAGAACTTTCGAGTGATCACCATTCTAAATGCGGCTTACAAAGTATCGTTCCAGATTATCTTCCGTTGTCAGTCAACTGTAGTAAACGAGTTCGTGGGAAGTTATTGAGCCAGCTTCGTTGACGACCGATCGACGACGGACCAGAACTTTACTGCACGACAATTCCTCCAAAAATGTCGTGAATATCAAGTCCCAACGCATCACCTTTTCATCAATTTCAAGGCGGTACACGATAGTATCCACCGCGTAGAGCTATGGAAAATCATGGACGAGAACAGCCCAACTAACATTTCAGAGCCACAAATAAGCATGCATGTTTAATTATTGTTTAATAATGGTAATGACAGCTGAATAAAAATGTTGCCCTATAAGAAGCTGAGAAGATGCTCTTCAAACACAAACTTAGATCACTATGCAACGTTATGCATTAAAATGAACAAAAATTGAATCGCCACTTATTAAACGTTTCCAAAGATTCTTATTCGACTAGTCAAGATTGTTTTACTAATGAGCCGAACAAGACATGTTTCCCCCAATTATAAAGTCATTATTCCACCAAAGAAGTGTATCTATATAAAGAGATATTTAGAAGACGAATTAACGTTTTACTTGCTTCGCACTTCAGCTTTTTCCACATGTTCAACGTAAACATGATTAAGAGCTGAATAAGTATTTTATAAAATCCTAATTCAGCTTCAGTATATTATAAGAACAGTTGATCCAATAGAGGCCAAAATTACGATAAATAAACACATTGTTCAGCAATAAATAAGCCTTGCAAAAGAGATAAAACTATAGCTAAATTTCATAAAATGGGCATGCATTTCAAAGCTCATAACTTATGATTTCTCAAAACTTTTCAAATAGCTGTTCAGAAAATGAAGATAATCAGCCTCCAGAAATGTAGGATTATTTTGAAGAAAAAATGAACATTTGAGCTAAGTATTCCGAGTAGAAGCGAAGTACTAACAAACAAAGCGTGATATAGAATTGATTGACATAAGAGATAAAAATCAGAAGACAGTTTCAAAATTTTGTTCCTAGAACTTCTAAACCTATGAACAATTTTATGTTTGCAGATCTAATGAATAGCTCGCAGCTATTGGTCAAATCTTACAGAATCTAAATATGACATGCCAATTTTGTCCCAGTAGTTTATTTTAAATATTATTTCCAGATCTCTTATATCATATATTAAGTCAATATCAATTTTATCTATCAATATTATAATTTGCTATTGCTAAGTTTTTTTCCGCCTGCTCGGGATGTAGTTCCGTACACAAAAAGTGGAAATTTTTTGACAGAAATGATTAAATAAATATCCATAACGAGCTATATTAAAAAAAAAACATTTCTTCACAACTGAATTAATACTGAGAACTAAGAAAAATGATTTTATTTGCCACTTCTGCGAATAAAAATCCCGCGCATCAAGATATGCGAATATTTTTCTATTCAGGTGCATAGTCCTCAGAACCCTTCAAATGATTTAAATATATTCATACAGAAAATTTTAATGCATAATAGGTTTATAAAAAAATCAAAATAAAAAAAAACAAAATATATAATTTAAAACAATATTTCAGTAAACAAATCATTCAAATTAAAGTTTTGAACAAAACTTATTATGAAATTAGATTAATCGCTTCAGACTGATTTTACTTTGTGTGAATAAACATTATTTTTGACCATCATCAACATCAATTTTCTCACTGTGCGCTAAAAATAGCCGACTGAACTCAGCTAAGATCAGCACTAAACAGCAGCTGAATAATATGCTTGTTCAGTTGTTGATTAGCGTACCATGTGTTGATTAGACGTTGTCGAATAGAAGCTCAAATATCATCAATATTCAGCTAGGAGAGGTTTATGTTTTACACTAGACAGTACATTCATCAATTCTAGGATGGTGCAGATGGTAAGGCATACCGCTGACGATTGGAAGGTCTCGAGTTCGAATCCAGTATCCAAGCGATTTTTAAATGTGATTGTTATCATAATAAAATGTTAACACGACATTAAAGTGCCTAGAAAAATAAATTTTTGTTTTTTATTTGTTTTTAATTATTTTTGGACCAGCCGGTTAGAAGCTGATCTAAATGCTTGCAAGACGTTTTTAAAGCTGAAAAATAAAGTTGATATTCAACGACATGCTTTAAAGTTTTTCCAAATTTGTGTGAACAATGCCTGAACAAAGGTTGGGTATGAAAATTATTAAAATGTTATTAAACATGGTGCTGGATATAACTGCCATAATGGTGTTTGTTAAATGAGTGAATGTTAGTTGGGAGCTTTCCCTTGAAGCTCACGAGACTGATAAAAGAAACGATGGAAGAAGGTGTGCAAAATTGTGTGAAGGATCCAGGCGGACATTCCAGTTCGTTTGGATCCCGCCGGACTTTCGTGCCTGTTGTACAATATTGCGCTAGAAGGTGTTATGCGGAGAGCCGGGCTCAACAGCCGGGTGCGATTTTCACGAGATTCAGTTAATTTGTTTGCTTCGCGTTGATATGGACATTATCGGCCGAACATTTGAAAAGGTGGCAAACCTGTACACCCGCCTGAAACGCGAGGCAGCAAAAGTTGGACTGGTGGTGAATGCGGCAAAGACAAAGTACATGCTAGCTGGTGGGGCCGAGCACGACAGGGTTCGCCTAGCAGTGTTACGATAAACGGGGAGGCGTTCGAGGAGGTCGACAAGTCCGTCTACCTTGGATCCTTGCAGACGGCTGACAATAACATTAGCCGTTAAATACGGAGGCGCATCATCAGTGGAAGTCGGGCCTACTATGGCCTCCACAAAAAGCTGCGGTCAAAAGAGATTCACATCCGCATCAAATGTACCATGTACAAAACGCTCATAAGGCTGGTAGTCCTCTACGGGCATGAAACGTGGACGATGCCCGAGGAGGACTTGCAAGTACTTGGAGTCTTCGAACGTCGGGTGCTTAGGACGATCTTTGGCGGTGTGCAGGAGAACGGTGTGTGGCGACGAAGGATGAACCACGAGCTCGCCCAACTCTACGGGAAGCCAGTATCCAGAAGGTGGTCAAATCTGGAAAGATGCGATGGGCAGTGCATGTTGCAAAAATGCCGGACAGCAACCCTGCAAAGATGGTGTTCGCTTCCTTCAGATCCGATTGGTACAAGAAGACGTAGAGCGCAGCGAGCTAGGTGGGCGGATCAAGTGCGCATCGATTTGACGAGCGTGGGACAAACCCGAGGATGGAGAGATGCGACCATGAACCGAGTATTGTGGCATAAATTCAGTGATTCAGTGTTATCTGTTTAGATGTTAACTAAATAAATGATCTTTTTTTTTTCAAAATCATGATTAAATTCTTTGCCGGCTTCTTCCTTCTAATATATTTTAGATTTTGAACTCAACTATTATGTTTCTTGTTAATATTTACCATTTATTAATTAAGGTACAACTTTTTTTCTCGAATTCAACTTAGCCTTGGATAGAAATGGGTGGAACAATGAGTAGAGAAAACTCCATTTATTATTTTTTTGAGCTACTTCACCTGGTGCTTAACTTTTTTAATATTTGTAGTTATCTGCTAAAATTTCATGCCGATTGCTCATAGGGAACCAAAGTTACGACATGTCAAAGTTGAGCATTTTGTTTGAAAATCTTCTCTCACTACTATTAATCTGTACACAACTGTACCTGTGGAAATAAGTGCACAAATTCCTCTTAGCATCCCTTGAAAAATCTATGGGAATTTCTGGTCAGCAGTAGAATTCTTGAAGCTTTTCCTCGAGAAATCTTAGAATATGTATCTGAAGAACCTGTGAAACAATCGTGTAAAAGTATCTGTTGGCCATTCACTAGAAACCGAGATCACCTCTGCACATCTAATGGTTTTTACAGAAAAGAATTTTGTTAGTGGCAGGGTTTAAATGCTATATGATCATGATGCGCCTTAAATAAGTGATGCGATTCATGTAACCTCAGTTTAAAAAGTTATCAATCAGTGCATCTACATTTTAAATTGGGAACTATTCAAAAGTTTTAATATCGAAAGTTCATAAAACATGAATAAGGGTTTATGCTGATATTTATAGTGACGAACCATCCATAACATATTTAACAAATCCATAAAATACCGTTGCCATGAAACAAAAGTGTTATAACAAGCTTTAAACGAGCTCACCAGTTGGTAATCTATCCTCGACAGTACAAGTTGCGGCATCGACTCTCATAAGCTGGGATATAAAATAACTCCAATAGCGCGCGAAAAACGAATTCTACAGATTGAGCCTTAACAAAGCACTCACCTTCTTTTTTATGTTGAAGGTTAAGCCACTGCGTCCAATGGATTGAACTTTTGTGGCAAGACTCATTTTGCTATTCGCATCAATAATAGAAGGAACTAAAACTATCCACTATGAACAAAGTGAACAGCTTAAGCACTTTAACGCGTCTTTGCGCAGTTTCAGGCAAAATAGAGTTAATTAAACCTTACTCGAATTTGCAATCCAAATTTCACGTGATTGTAAATAGCCCCCGTTCAAAAATTTGGATCTGCGCTTGTGAGAGCACTACAACTGCAGAGCAGATGTTCTGAGATTTCGCGTTCCATGTAACAGAAACGATAGATATAATTCTGAATCTGACCAATATCTACTCGAACAGTGTCCAGTTACTAGGCCAGTGTATGTACAGAAAACTCTCTTGTTGAGCTCTAAGAGTCTTTTGGTTATACATCGTAAATTGTACCGACACTGTAGGTATCTCAGATAATCTCTAGCTCTAGATAGTGAGCCGCTGACTCACGGGCTGTGATATGTTACCAATGCTTGGAAATCTACAGAAGTTACAATAATATCACACAATTTATTCCCAATTGAACACTTATTATCTATCCGTAATGTAAAAATAAATTTAACGTAATTAAAATCAATTCCACAAATTAGAAACTATAGAGATTACTTCCATTAAGAATACTGTGCAAGTTGATTTGGTATTTCTGTTTAGACATTCCGCAACCCACCTTAGAATTGCGGCAAACAAACCTTTTCGGCGAACAATTCGGAGATGACCGTAATCCAGAGGGCGAGTACAAACATAATGTACGAAATGCCAACTTGATGCGAGTGTGGCAAGTGATAAGGTTGACCTCCTATTTCGTCGACATGAAATCCCAGCGGAAAGATGACTGCAGCCAGGCAGAAAAGGACCACTGAAAAGAATGTATGATTTATTACAGGCCATTGTGAGTAGATTTCGAAATAGACTTACTGGCCGTAAAACCAACCCATCTGGCATAGGGAATGACATTCCGATCCCAGTTGCTGGAAGCTAGTAGGATGATGGTAGTGGTGATGCAGATGCAACCCACAAATATGCAGATGAGTGCTATGAGCCATTCTGGTTGCAGTTCCGGAGTGAAGCAAACTTGCGGCCTATTATACAGGGTCATGCAGGTCCACATCAGTCCCAAACGAGTTTCTCCTAAACATACATAGGTTTGAGTTAATGTTTGAAAAACAATCCAGTAACCTATCTACAACTTACCTCCCACACTAGTCACTATCCAATCGGGCATCGCGAGACTCACTATGGCACACACATCGGCTGCCATGAAGAGGGCCGCGCTTATTGTAGTTAATTTATCCATATTTTCAGGAGTTTGTTCTTTAACTTTTGAAATTTAGGAAAACATTTTTGCTAGCTCCTTCTAGAGTTTCTTCAAAACAATCAATGAACTTTCAATTGATTCGATGCATGTCAAATTTGTTATTGTTGTATGTAGACACAGCGAGAGGATGAATGAATGCAGAGTATCGCCCCCACTTCGTGGTAACGCCCATGTAGCCAATATTTAGCATACTACTGGTGAACATCGTGTACTAGGTGTAGAATCAATGCATAAAATAATTTCTTTTCCCCACGGCGAAACGACATTTAGCTACATTTGGTCATCTTTAGCAAATTTAAAAATCGATTAATTTTTGTTACTCGTCTTATGATTTGCAATTGGTCGGCGTTAAGTCAGAGTGGACCAAGCCACACTTTTTGATATTTTGAGAAAAATGGGCTTAAAATCTAGCAATTTGTAATGTTTTAACTGGTTACAATTTTGGTTCAAAATTTCTACACATCTTTGAGTTACTTTCAAACATTATACAAATTGAGACGTGATATTGTATATTCCTTTCACTACTGGGACTGCGAAGTGGACTGTGCGAAAATGGAATAAAAGTGCGGAATTGGATCGAATCATGTTGGTGTCTTCAGAGCACTTATTCTTTAGATTGTGAAGAATAAGCCCGCTGAAGACACCGACTCGATTTGATGCAATCGCTTTTATTAGCATTTCCGCACTTGCACAAACCTATGCGATAGTCCAGTGGTGAAAGAAATGCGCAATAATTATGATAAAACATAATCCAAACTTCTAATAGAATTATTTGTTGATGGACTATGTTGCCGACTTGGGAATCACTGTCGAAGACCCCCCAACTGAGCAACAACGATTGACGCATCGTTCTACCTAACGGCGATCGACCTAGGAAGGTAGGCCACGGGAACAGATTGGGATGGATTATCCATTGTTTGATTAGCCTCACGCAGATAAAAGTGTAGCACAAAGAGTTGTTTTTTTTCCTTGTATTTGCTAAAATTGAATTAAAACTTACACACTACGTTAAAAATTGCTGAACTTAACTACGTTTTCCTTAAAAATAATTGAAGGAACGTACAGGCAGCAGGACCTATTTTGTTGAGAGGACCTAGAGGAGAGTGAGGTTAGACTCGATCTTTTAGCAACTTCGATATCCCACAAAAACGAGTTCGCTTAAAAGTGGTCCGAACCATCTGAACACTCTGTCCTCAACAATCTAAAAGATCGATTCTTTATCGATCACTTTAGCACAC
The DNA here is from genome assembly GCF_002204515.2 of Aedes aegypti. Taxonomy (NCBI): domain Eukaryota; kingdom Metazoa; phylum Arthropoda; class Insecta; order Diptera; family Culicidae; genus Aedes; species Aedes aegypti. Next base: position 221,409,269 of record NC_035109.1, on the reverse strand, counting down.
GCAATGGACAAGTGCCAGGCATGCGGTATCCAGACGGATGATTCCTTGGTCCAGTGTGACCGGTGTGATTCTTGGTGGCATTTCGGGTGCGTAGGAGTGAGTGATAGCATCAGTGAGAAGAGTTTCGTCTGCACGAACTGTTTTAACACTACTCCTCCGCTACCACCGTTGAACCAAGCTGGAGATTTGAGATTGCCACCCACCGATGCCCTTTCCGTATCGTCCAGAAGATCTTCGATCTCGAATGCGAGTGCTCGTGCTCGACTTAATCTGGAACGGCTCGAGGTCGAGAAAGCTCTAGCCGAGAAGATGTTAAACTTGGAACTTCGGGAGCAAGAACGGAAAGTCGAACTCGCACGTATACAGAAGGAGGGAGAATTGGAACGCAGGAAGCTGGAAATACAGAGGGCCTACGAGGAGGAGAAGTTTCGCTTGATGGAGGAAGAGCTGGTAGAAGCTGCAGATAGAAGTCTACGTTCCCAGCAGAGCAGTAATAGTAAGGTACGACAGTGGAGGAGTCGAATGCAACTCGGCGGGGCCTGTTCGACGATGCAATCCCCTGCAGCGAATGAGGTTCTGGGCGATCGTGAGACAACGACCACCACAACGACGACTACTACGGCACCTGAGATACAGACTTCCGCGCTACCCGCAGCTAATAGTGGAGCTATGAACCAGCATCCGTTCGGTGTGACGAGTATTGCAACTGGAGCAGTACACAAGCATCAACTGAACAGCGCACCCATAGGTGAAACGGTAAAGTCTATCCCACCCCCACCTTTGGCTCCGGTAAGTGCAACGCAATTAACGAGTTCTGAAGCTGATAAGCCGCTTAGTACTATAGTTATACCAGCTACAGGTAGTAACAGTATAGGGACGTGTTTGCCAGGTCAACATAGCATTGTAACTAGTAGGCCAGAGTCAGGTGTTCCTCCAAGCAATTTCAAATCTGTCCCTCTGATTCCCGGTTCACAATCACAATCATTACTTACCCACGGTTGGAGAACCACGTTTTCTTCCCAACCTCTTTGTGGTGAAGACTCATTCCGGCCTTTGACGGATAGTAGGGGTTCTGTTCCGAGCTGTTTTCCGCGTCCGGTCGTTTCGTGGCGAGAGTCAATGCCCGGTAATGCGATCGAACGAAAAAAGCCTACGCGTGTGATGTTTGAAAAAAGTGTTTGTGATTCAGCGATTGGTGCGTCGCAGCCAACTCAAGTCAGTCCAGCTGGATCAGATATGGTGGACATTCGATTGCAGCCGATTAATCGACTAGTGAGCGAAGCGTCTCTAGGAGTTCCCAGTTCGGTATCCTACACACCGATAAGCAACATACCAACCGGAAACAGTTTCGCTTTTCAGCAGCCATGCCAGAATGCAAGTACTGGACCGGAATCGAGCACAACTACCGGATTATCATTCATCTCTAACAGTCACCCTGGATTTCAGGGTCAAGCTGGCCAAGTAAACGGCCCCTCTTCAACTCAGTTGGCTGCCAGGCAAGTTATGCCCAGGGATTTGCCAATGTTTTCGGGAAATCCGGAGGATTGGCCAGTATTCATAAGTTCGTTTGCCAACTCTACACAAGCTTGTGGGTACACGGACGCCGAAAACCTAATACGGCTGCAGCGATGTCTCAAAGGACCAGCGTTGGAGGCCGTGAAGAGTCGCTTGCTGTTTCCTGCTGCGGTTCCACATGTCATCGCCACTTTGGAGACTTTGTATGGAAAACCGGAACATCTAATTTTCATGTTGCTGAAGAAGGTTCGGGAGGTCCCTGCACCAAAATCTGATAGGCTGGAGACTCTCATCGGATTTGGAATGGCAGTGCAAAACCTGTGTGATCACGTGGAGATGGGACAACAAGTAGCACACCTGAACAATCCCACTCTTCTGTACGAGCTAGTGGATAAGCTGCCAGCCAATCTAAAATTGGACTGGGCGATGTTCAAGCAGCAAGCTCCAATTACAAACTTGCGAACTTTCGCGCAGTTTATGTCGAGACTAGTGACAGCAGCGGCTGACGTTACACTTCATATGGATCCAAGAACGACCCAGCGTTCAAAATCTGAGAAACCCAAAGAAAAGAACTTCTTGGGAGCTCATAGCGGAATGAGGAATGCGGAAGACACACCGAAGTCAGACGTTTCGCAAGGACGGCTTCAGGCCCAGTCGCTAGGTCCAATTACGTGCCTGGTATGTAAGAATCCTGGCCACAAGGTTAAGGAATGTAAGGAGTTTGCAGACATGACCGTGGAGAACCGTTGGAAAACTATCCAAGCTCACTCTCTTTGTCGAACGTGCATTGGGGCGCATGGGAAACGACCTTGCAAGTCCAAAAAATCGTGTGACGTGGACGGGTGTCAAGCAAGACATCATTCGCTTCTTCATTCGAACCGGGACCAAACAGCACCGGAAATGACGCACGGAATCATGAACCATCACTTCGTGGATCGTTCCAGTCTTTTCAGGATTCTGCCGGTTACGCTGTATGCCAACAATCGATCTGTTACGGTGTTTGCCTTCCTCGACGATGGGTCGTCGAGGACACTGATTGAAGAGGATCTCGTCAAGCGACTGGGAGTGAAAGGAGAAGGGAATCCGTTGTGCCTACAGTGGACTTCGAATGTTAAGAGAGTGGAGAAAAATTCAAAGAAGGTTAGTCTGGAGATATCTGGTGACCAGCAAAAGCATCTCTATCAGCTGGTCGATGTCCGAACCGTAGGTCACCTAGATCTACCACGACAGTCAATTCGCTATGCGGAAATGGTGAGGAAGTACCCTTACTTGGAAGGATTGCCCATAAGGGATTATGTCGACGCTATTCCCAAAATACTTATCGGCAACGACAACTCACATCTTGGGGCCGTTTTGAAAATTCGCGAAGGAAACCCTCAGGAACCCATTGCCGCGAAAACCCGTTTGGGGTGGACCATTTACGGATCGGTACCCGGTAACACTGATCATGCTCTGAGTTTTCACATCTGTAGCTGTGAGACGGATTCATCGCTTCATGAGCTGGTGAAACAATACTTTTCCGTAGAAAGTCTGGGGGTGAAAGTCGTCGACGGACCAGAGTCGCAAGAGATCCAGAGAGCCAATCGCTTACTGAAGAGTTCAACGAGGCGGATTGGGCAGCGTTTTGAAACCGGCCTACTATGGAAGTTCGACCAGATAGAATTCCCCGACAGTTATCAAATGGCCGTCAAGCGAATGCTGTGTCTTGAGCGGCGCATGGCGAAAGATCAAGCCACTGGTGAAAGCGTTAAGAAACAGATGGCAGAATACCAGGAAAAGGGGTATATCCACCGAGCGACAGAAGCAGAATTGAAAGATGCGGATCCTAGAAGAATTTGGTATCTCCCTCTAGGGGTAGCTCTGAACCCCAAGAAACCGGAGAAGATTCGAATATTTTGCGATGCGGCTGCTACTGTGGACGGAGTATCTTTGAATTCCATGCTTTTAAAGGGACCAGATTTTCTTAGCTCCCTACCTGATGTTTTATTCGGATTTAGAGAGAAACGCTATGCCATCTGTGCTGACATTCAGGAGATGTTTCATCAGATCCGAATCAAGAAAGAGGACAGACATGCTCAACGACTGTTGTGGCGTGACTCTCCGGAGGATGATCCCGCAGTTTACCTCATGGACGTCGCAACTTTCGGCTCTACCTGCTCTCCGTGTTCGGCGCAGTATGTCAAGAACCTCAATGCGGCCGAACATGCTGAAGAATTTCCGGCGGCTGCTAATGCCATAATTAAAAAGCACTACGTCGACGATTATCTTGACAGTGCAGATACCATCGACGAAGCAGTGCAACTGGCGAAGGAAGTAAGAACCGTTCATTCCCGAGGAGGTTTTCATATTAGGAACTGGATGTCCAACGCAGAGGAAGTTCTCCGACGGGTCGGGGAACCCAGCAAAGCCACGTCGAAACAGCTAAACCTGGATAAAAGCAACACAACTGAACGTATTCTAGGAATGCTGTGGTGTCCCGAGAAGGATGAGTTCACATACTCCACGAACATGGAAGTGAATTCTCAACTACCAACCAAGCGCACAGTTCTGCGGGCGGTCATGAGTCTGTTCGACCCGCTAGGATTGATGTCTTTCTTTATCATTCACGGCAAGGTACTCATTCAAGACATCTGGAGAGCGAAAACGGATTGGGATGAACCTATTCCGGAGAAGTTATGTCATAGATGGTGGCAGTGGACGAAACTATGCGGTCAGCTAGATCGTATTCGGATTCAGCGTTGCTATTTTCCGAACTGCGGCGGTGAAAAATGTGAGCCACTACAACTTCATATCTTCGTGGATGCAAGTGAAGGAGCCTATGCTTGCGTAGCGTACTTTAGAGCCAAGTATGGCGGCAAGGTGCAATGTGCTTTGGTGGCTGCAAAATCCAAAGTAGCGCCTTTGAAATCCCTGTCAATTCCGCGTATGGAACTGCAAGCCGCTGTTTTGGGAGTACGCTTGCAGAAGATGATTCGTCAATCGCACAGGCTACCGCTTAACCAATGCTTCTACCACACGGACTCCAAAAACGTATTAGCGTGGATCAACTCTGATCACCGCAACTACCGTCAATATGTTGCCGTGAGGATTGGGGAGATTTTGACCGAATCTGAAGAAAAAGAATGGCGCTGGGTTCCATCTAAAGAAAACGTTGCGGACGATGCTACGAAGTGGGGTAGTGGACCTAGCTTCTCCTCTACTAGCCGATGGTTTCGGGGACCCGATTTTTTGTATCGTTCGGAAAGTGAATGGCCGGTTGACAAACAGGCCAGATACGAAACTTCAGAAGAGATCCGGGTATGCCTGATACACCAGGAAGGCAGTTGTTCAAGAACGATTGATTGGAGTCGCTTTTCGGTATGGAATCGACTGTTGCGTAGTGTCGGCTACGTGCGGAGGTATCTGAGCAACCTGCGGAAGCAGCTGCAAAACGAATCTCTACAATACGGAATGCTGACACAGGAAGAGCTTTCAGCGGCAGAGAATTGTATTTGGCGGCAAGTACAAAAGGAAGCATATGCAGATGAAATTCGCGCCCTAGAGAGGGCAAATCTGGCATGTGAGAAGAGATCAGTAAGATTGGATCGCAGCAGTAAGATACGTCAACTATCTCCGTTCGTAGACATCACTGGGGTGCTACGCTCAGAAAGTCGACTTCAAAAGGCGCCTTTTGTGTCATACGATACAAAATGCCCCATAATACTTCCCAAGGATAACCCAGTCACGATGTTGCTTGTAGAGTCGTACCATCGAAAATATCTTCATGCCAATGGTGAAACGGTCCTTAATGAGATGAGACAGCGATTCCAAATTTTAGGACTTAGAGCGTTGGTACGTACAGTAACAAAACGTTGCAATCTGTGCCGGATTCGGTGTGCTACTCCTTCGGTTCCACGAATGGCGCCGCTTCCCGCGGCTAGACTTCAGGCTTACGTCCGGCCGTTTTCATACGTAGGACTGGACTATTTCGGTCCACTAGCGGTTCGTGTTGGTCGAGCTACGGTAAAAAGGTGGATTGCTTTGTTTACTTGCCTGACCATCCGCGCCGTACACCTGGAAGTGGTCCACACACTCAGTACGGAATCCTGCAAGATGGCTATTCGTCGTTTCGTGGGCCGGCGTGGGGCTCCTCTAGAAGTGCACAGCGACAATGGCACCAACTTTGTCGGTGCAAACAACGACCTTCGTCGAGAGTTGGCCAACATTACGGCAGATCTCGCCGAAACTTTCACCAACACTACTACGAAATGGCGTTTTATTCCACCGGCGGCGCCCCACATGGGCGGATCGTGGGAAAGGCTAGTGAGATCGATAAAGACGGCCTTGAATGCAATGTACACGACGAGGATTCCGAATGAAGAAACCTTCGCAACTTTGATCATTGAAGCGGAATCGGTTGTAAATTCTCGCCCACTGACTTTCGTTCCTGTTGATCCAAGGCAGCAAGAGGCTTTGACTCCCAATCATTTTTTATTGATGAGTTCGAGCGGAGTTACACAACCGGCGAAGACACTGGAAGAAGCTAAACTAGCCTGTAAAAGCAGCTGGAACTTATGTCGTGTCATGATTGATTCATTCTGGCATCGGTGGATACGCGAGTATCTACCCACGATTGCTCGACGCACTAGGTGGTTCGAGGACGTGAAACCCATAGAGGATGGTGACTTGGTGATCGTCGTATCCGAAAGTACTCGGAACGGATGGACGAAAGGTCGAATACTTGAAGTGATTCGAGGGAGTGACGGAAGAGTGCGGCAGGCAGTCGTGAAGACCTCTTCAGGAGTGATTCGTCGCCCAATTGCGAAGCTAGCTCGGCTGGATGTTGGTGGTAACATTGGCCATTGGAGTTCCGGCCAAAGTTACGGGTCGGGGAATGTTGCCGACTTGGGAATCACTGTCGAAGACCCCCCAACTGAGCAACAACGATTGACGCATCGTTCTACCTAACGGCGATCGACCTAGGAAGGTAGGCCACGGGAACAGATTGGGATGGATTATCCATTGTTTGATTAGCCTCACGCAGATAAAAGTGTAGCACAAAGAGTTGTTTTTTTTCCTTGTATTTGCTAAAATTGAATTAAAACTTACACACTACGTTAAAAATTGCTGAACTTAACTACGTTTTCCTTAAAAATAATTGAAGGAACGTACAGGCAGCAGGACCTATTTTGTTGAGAGGACCTAGAGGAGAGTGAGGTTAGACTCGATCTTTTAGCAACTTCGATATCCCACAAAAACGAGTTCGCTTAAAAGTGGTCCGAACCATCTGAACACTCTGTCCTCAACAGACTATGTGCACTTGGTCCACTCTGACTGAACTAAAGGCCAACGTTCTGTGACATGGTTCACTCTAACTGAACAATTTCTAGGAAAACAACAATCATTTAAATACTTGTTTTTAATTATGAATCGTGGTTTACGGCTAACCAGCCGAGTGGAAGTTTAACAACTACCGAAAGCTAAACATTACATATATTTTGCAATTGGATTAAATGGACAAATTGATGTGAAGTTTTGCGAAAAAGTTACACGTCTTCTCAGTGAGAATCGAACTCACGACTACTTGATCTCTAGTTAGGGCGCGTTACCACTACGCCATGAGAGGACTCATGAACGCAGAAGTTAACCTGAATTCGATTTCAGCTCAATAATCACGTGGTCCTTTTTCGCAAAGTGCACCTTTTTCGGAAGAATTAGATGCCCATCCAAACACAACGCTTTCTATATATCCAATGCCTAGACCGAGAGCGCATTATTTTTTAGGTATGGAAATAGCACACTACACTAGGCATTGGATATATGTATATATAGAAAGCGTTGTAGAAGCTCTGGAGCTCCATATAGTAAAGAGAGGGATTAAAATATCGTAGATAAATTGTCATTTTAATATATAACTTTATTGCAAAATAAGACCCTCACCGACAATGCACTGGCGATGGTATGGACACAGTAGTATTGATGTGATACGGACGTTACCTACCACAGTCAATATAAAAAATTTTGTCGCACACTAATACAGATCATGCCTTTTTTCACGAACCATTCTCATTTAGGCACTTGTGGGTGGTGGTGGAAATGTAAACTTTTTTCGCAAAGCTATTGAATTTTCCTTGCGTAGGCTAGGTTGCGGGTCACCGACATCGCAATTAAAACTTTTAAATACTCGTGACAATGGTATTGTTAGTGCGTTAATCTGATTAGTTTGGTTCCGGAACGGTATCGGCCGATGTTCGACAGTGGCGGCGGTGAAAAAGTGTCCACCATGAGTGACCAGGACGATCCTCTGGCTCAGCCGCAGACAACACCTCGCAGCTCGCTCGGATCCGGTGTGCTATCATACAGCAACTCATCAATATCCCCATCAACCAGTTCTAGTAGTTCGCAAGGATCAGCCAAATCGGCCGTCAGTGAATGCCTCGGAGCATGGCTGAACTATCTACAGATCATGAACAATCTGTGCGCTGCCGGGTACCGATTAGCTCAGACAATAGCCGCATTGGAACCATGGGCTAACTTTGATCAATCATCGCAGACAGGTGGCAGCCAGCAGCAGCAACAACAATCGCAACAACAGCAACCTTTCATTCCCTCGCAGATTCCATCGCATATGGCCTTTCAGTTCATTACTGCTTGGGATGATCTGGCTCGCGCTTCGGTAGTCGCAACCAGTACAGTGAAATCTCATATTGTAAGTGTATTGCAGGACTTTAAAACGCAGCCTTCGAGTTCAGTTGACCAGGATAGTGAACTGCTACATATCAGGGAATACAATCAACTAATACTCCAGGATAATGCTCAAACCATGATAAATCTCCAGCACCAGTTCTGCGTTGCTTCGTGTGACTCATTTGCGCAACTTATGTGCTGCTATCAGTGTCAAACACAGGTGGGATTTCCCCATGATCCAGAATGTCCTATGGTTCAACACCCAATGTCTGCAGCGGCAACAATTGCCCGAAGCGATCAACGATCCCAAACTCCATCACCGCACTTTGGAATGAAAATGCAAGAAGCCCGACTGTACGATCGAGGATCAGTATCTACTCAAGGTTCGTCCGATCATGGAACTACAGCTTACGAGCAAACTCGCGGACCTTCGCCTCATGATATTCGGGGACCAAGCCCTATTCAAGGATATTTAGACAACATTAGAGGTCCATTGCCCAATCCAGGTCATCTCTCTGGGATGAAAGCACCGTTCTATCGAGGATCGAGAAGTCCTCTAAACTTTCCACTATTCACACTAAATGGTCAACGTCGGTGGTCTGAAGCAGCAGCTGGCGAAGTAAACTCGGAATCGGCTCTGGATGCCGAGAGCCAAATGCGTCGATGGTCGATGCCTTGGGAGGCCAAAGCGGACAAGTCGACCGTCCATTGGAACCAAACTCGAATAATGCCCATATCAAAACTTGCCGTGCCACAACAATCTGGCGGACAGAAGTCATCCACCGGAGATCGAAGCCAAAGCACAACGCCCGACTCAACGTGGCATTCATCGGTCACTAGCCAAGACGGATTGGTGGAAGCGATTCAGCTGCTCTCCTGTCGACCCATTTACCGCCTCCCACCGATGCCACCGCCCAGTATAGGTCCGCCGTTTGTCGAGGAACCTTGCAGCGGGGTAAGATATTCTGCACTAGAATACTTCGTTTGTGTAATGATAAACGAGTTTTTTTTTCCTAGGGTCCTCAGCAGCAGCTACCACAGCAGAACTACGCGGCGAATCCCGGTCTCTACGGAATATGGACGCAGCAAAACCCACCGAGTGCAATGCTTCGTCAGCAGTCCATGCAGGAACGGGGCGTACCACCTTTTATGCAGTACATTCGCGAACAGGAAGGCTCTCTCGATGAAAATCCTCCGGCTTAAAGTGTCAGGTGAATATGGTCAGATATTATTCAACAGGAAGGCAAAAAATCGGATGCGTTTAGAGAACATACTTAGCACCCTACATACGCATATTTCATGCTAAATGATCATTTTTGACATTTTCCGCACCCTGTTAGCAAGTTTGATTACACTGCGGAACACGTTTTTGTCTCTAGCACCAAAATATTGCTATTTACTTAATTAAGGGTTGCTGAATCCATCGTCGTTTTGAAAAATATCATTGCACGTCTAGTTTTTGAGATATTGGCTGATGAAAATGCAAATTTTAACTATATCAGTCAACTTGCATGCAAGTTTTCCAGCTTGTATGGCAATTTATTTGCTTAATTTGCCACAGAATTCAAACTTCATGTGTATAACAATAATTATTAGCAAAGTTTTTAATACTTTCGATGCTTAAAAGTTATTTTTTGTTGATTTAGGAAAGTATTGAATATCCCAATATAAGAGAAACGAAGGATTTTGTATGGGGACTGCAAGCATGTGGAAAAAAAAGGTTTTAATCTGAATTTTATCGTGGAATTTCAACCAAATTATATCTGAAATAAAACTTTAAGTCCTATTTTGCATGCTTGCTGGATTAAATCACAAAAACGATTGCTAAATCATACTTTAAATTTATTGTAAACATAAATTAAATTAGTGTTTTATACAACTTTAGCGACCTGTAGCAAAACATTGTGACGTGCATGATCACTAGAGTGATGCAAATTTTAAAATTTTGTCTCCCCTATGCTTAAACGATTTTCATTTACCATAATGAAAATCGTTTAAGCATAGGGGAGACAAAATTTTAAAATTTGCATCACTCTAATGATCATAGCATCCTCCCAAAGTTTAAAGTTATTTGGAAGAAATTTGACTGTGCACGCGCCATTTGAAGTTTATATGGAGATTACTATGGAAAACGCCAACTTTTTGTGTTCGACCCTCTATCTCGTCGTCATAATATTTTATGGAAAAGTGAACAAACTCTACTCATGTGAAAGCCTTTCAGCTACAACTTTGCCGAAGACCACATTTCGATGGGACGTCAGGATAAATTGTTATTCATAATCATAAAGTGGGTTTGCATTTTGCATGCTTAATCAACTGCTCGGCAGGTAACAGTGGTACTCTCAGCGGGAAGAATAGATCAAAGTAATCGAGGCTACTATGTTCTACAGCAAAAAAGCAGTGTTGCTCTGAAAGTAATTGAATGATCATCTCAACATGATTTAGACTTTGTTACCAATAATAGCAAATTATCCTTACGTTCAATCAAAATGTGGTCTTCGGCAAAGTTGTAGCTGGGAAGAATTCACACGAGAAGAGTGTATTAACACAGAGAAACAGACGTAACACTTAGAACAAATCGCGATCAAAATCATAGTCGCGAAAACATGTACGCCCAATGCTAAAAACACTGTAGTTGGCCGATGGACCAACAGGTGGCGGTAGTGTGTAAACGTCAAACACGAACAAAAGCAGCGCGATGGTCGATTGACCACCTTACCAGATATTCGAATCGATCGTTAAAAAGTTGGTCTATGGACAGCGATGAGAGTGTGACGTCTGTTTGTCTGTGGTATTAACTTTTCCATATATTATTATTACAAGCAGTTAGAGGACTGAACACAAAACGTTTGCCATTTCCATAGTAATTTTCATATACACTTCAAATGGCGTGTGCACAACCAAATTTCTTCCAAATCACTTCAAATTTTGGGAGAATGATTTTTATCATAATAGAGATCGTTTAAGCATAGGGGAGCAGAAACTTCAAAATTTGCATCAGTCTAATGGTCATTTCTGAGAACGGCATTAGATTCAGCGACCCCAAATCTACTAGAGACACATAATTTAATCTTTGAGACACGCAAAAATGTCTTTTTTGTTACGCTGTGTTAACTGATTATTCTAAATTTTTGAAAGAAACGTAAAAATCTGAACTGGCGATCTGGAGGACTGTAGCGATTGAATATCTCATAAATATGAACTTAAGAGACCGAATATGAACCAAAAAGAGAGCATACATTAATCATGAAAACATACTATCCAAGAGTTTTTACAAGATTTTTCAGAGAATGCTGTCAAATATTTCTTTATGTCATTGACATACCTCAAAAATTCCTCCGTGCAAGATATGTACGTTCAAGAATATAATCTGGATTCCTTAAAGGATAACCGGATTTGTCCCTTGAAACTGCAAAAGGTACCCAAGTTTGACAGATCGCAGTACACGTTTCACGGCATTCTAGATTTTGCACTATTATCATACGTACCATAAAATTTTGGGCAACTGTAAGGAACATGAAGGTCTTTGCTGATACTGTTAGATACATTTATCAGCTACAACTGTTTTCGTCTTTCGGATAACCCCAGAAATCACGCCAGGGATCCCACCATGAATTTCTTTAGGAATCTCTCCGAATATTCTCTTGATGGTTGGGTATAACCGGTATGCAAAGTTTTAGCAGAAAGGAATTTTATTGACTATCTTCAGGAAAGGCTTGAATATCAACGAAGTGAATATCAACAAGCAGCCAGGCTGCTGTCAGGCTAAAATTTTCATAAAAATGATCTGAGTATGCCTAGGAGTGCGCGATCATTACTTAGTCACGCTAAAAATTTTATATATTTTATGTTACACCTTTTGTTACATATACTTCTTACTACAGTACGGTCAGAAACTATCTGGTCCAGCCAATTTATTTAATTTATTGCCTGCATCAAATGTGCACCTTGAAATTGGTCTCCTTCAAGACAAGCAAACAAACAACGGTTAGCACTGGTGGAAAATATTTTTTTTTTTTTTTTTTTTTTTTTTTTTTTTTTTTTTTTTTTTTTTTTTTTGTATGGTATTCAGTTGGAGCTGCCTGACAGCTTCACTTGTCAAGGCTGAACCCTCGGTCTGGCTTTTGCCAAGTTTCCCCTCTACCAGGACCAATACTCAGACGGACTAGGCAATGGCGCCCACATGAACACTGTTTTTTATTAGTATTGTGACGTGGTAGTTTTTGAAAAGTACCCATATTCCTTTGCTTCTGAGAAAAAGAAGCATAGTGAAAATCAGCAGCTCCATCAGAATTTGTTATAGTAGTGTCATTACTAATACTGTCTATTCGAAATGGTTTTGAATAATTTGTCAATCAAGTGCTATTCTGATTACTTCTGTATTTTACGTAAGATTAGAGTTTTAAATGTCAATTGTCGTCAAGTCTTAACAAAATTAGGCTGTTTAGTAGTAGTTCTAGTTAATTTCTTTTTTATTGTTATAAGTATTAATTGGTCATTACGTTCATATATCCTTAAAGAAAAAAGTCACTTTTAGTCAAGTCATTTTTATAGTGAATATTTACGAGTAAAGTTACCTTAGACTTCTATTACAGCTCCTACAAGATTCACTTTTCGGTGGCAAATGCATTGCTTCACAACGCCTACTTTCTACTTATAAATTTTGCGAAAATGAAGCTGGAATTAGATTATTTATACCGTTGTTACAAAAGAGGTATTTCTTATTATGGCGATGTAAAAACCATATTAAAATAAGATTGTCGCCACTTATATCTACTCAGTGAATCTACTAGTCATTTTCCTCAGAGTAATATTCCCTACGTCGTATATGATAACGATGTATCTAGCTAGCTAATAGTAAGAGTGGCTACGGATCATTCTGGTTAGCAAAAGGCAAACTGAACGTCACCAATAGTATTAATGTCCACTTCGAATAGATTATTTATTTGAAATGGGCATCAATTCTATCAATGACGCAGAATGTCCGTTAGATCACATCCGAGATATTATTGCGTCTATGCCATATGAATTATGACGCGGCTTTAAGCAAAAAGTGCCAAAATGTGATACCACCACTACAGGTTACGCCTTTGGTTTCCATCATATGGGCTAATGGATTATGCCCTCCCATCGCGGCAAGGTCGCATAACCAAGGGGAGGGATTAGCACTGGTGGAAAATATTGTGTTCAAATTGAATAACTGAAGCATTTGTATCCGCACCCCTTAGGTTTTGATAAGTTGGCAATGTGAAGAATAGTTTTCCAAATTACACTTTAAAAAATAGCTGTTTTATCTTCGGTCAAAACTACTCCGGGCAAGGTGTTAACCTGAATAAAAAGATTTTACTGAAGAAAATCATTTTTTTTTTTTTTCAATGCTTGTAATATTCGAAGATATTAACATTAACTTCTGAGGGTATTTATCTTCAACTAATTTAACTTTTAAGCAATTATTGTACACAAATATCAATAAATTTCTGGGATTACACTAAAAACGATATGAAATTTTGTTTGTTAATATGAATTATGGAAAACAAAGGGTGTTAATCTTGCCCCGCCTATCCCTATTAATTTTTATTGGGAGATAATATTTTCCAAATGTTGTTGTTCGGATAATATACGGACACTTTGTAAGTCTCTAAAAAGAGGCCTGCTAAAAGCCCTGTCTGGCGTGTCCCCCTTTCTTGCGCAGTGACCAAATCGAAACGGGACTTAAATTTCGGGTTCAATTGACCGATTGGGAAAATTCTGCTGATTTGAACAGATATTTCTCCATAGTAAGCTAGAACTCCTCGATATACCGGTACTCTTCACAATTTGCCACTGTTTGGATTCTATTGAGGTACGATTCCTCTAAAGAAAAATCCCTGGAAAGTTTTTCAGGATTTCATACAAGCATTATTTTAGGAGTTATTCTCTCAGTTATTCCACTTTCCTCCCTAACCTTCAGTATTTTTTCTTACTTAAGCCTCCTGCATTTTAGAAAATTCCTTTAAAAAGAATCATCCCATCGAAGTGACCACAAAGAAGTATAAAAGTGTAATCCATTTTCACGGAATTTTATCGAATAATAATAAATCTTCGAGCTGTTTAGTAGAATACCTATAAGTAGATGAAAAACCGAATTTAGTACTATACCATTTAATTCCACTAGCGTTTGTATCTTTTGACAGATACGCGTATTTCGACCTCAACTGTAAGGCCGTCTTCAGTGTCGTGTACTAGACTCGACTTGTCTAGTACACGACACTGAAGACGGCCTTACAGTTGAGGTCGAAATACGCGTATCTGTCAAAAGATACAAACTCTAGTGGAATTAAATGGTATAGTACTAAATTCGGTTTTTCATCTACTTATTTATCGAATAACTTTGATACATTATTTTAGTTATTGCAAAAACGCCCAATGTTCAGGACTTTGAAAGTTCGTGGTGTTACATTTAACACAAATGTTCAGCATATTTAACGCTGTTGGGGACTAGACAATTTATTTTATTGAAATATAATAAAAATTACATTGAGTGTTTCCAATGGAAGGTCTCGAAAGACTCTTCATCCCTGCAAAAGGGAAGAATTTCAGAATAAATTTTCCGAAATTGTATTTCTTGAAGTATTTTTGGTGATATCCTTTTGGGAAGCATGCCCGAAGGAAACTTCCGAAGCAGTTCATAATACCTATATAATTTAAAGAAATCCCTTATTACTGCTCTGTTACTTGTCAAATTTCAAGGATCCTATATATACCGTCAAGCTACCATTCACCGTGCATTTAAGAAAAATTTGCACTTCAAAAAATTATATAACTTTTCCAAATAAATTTAAGCGTATTAGAATACCACTACATAGCGTGCATTTATGTAATAATTCAGGGAAAAATATAAAACTAGTAATGCAAAACAAAAAATTACTCAAAAATTATGTTCGAAAATGTCATGTTAAGGTCGCCTCGTACCGTTCTATGTCACCATTTACCGTGCACGCTGGTGCACCATTCACCGTGCGTATAGTTTTCGTCATGATTTGATTTTGTATCTTGAAGATACCTTATTGATGGAGCAACTATGTTGCTAGTAGTGTGCGCACTCATTTTTAAGAGTATTCAAATCTTCATTTACAATAAATACCATAAAAAGTTTAAAAATAGGCTAAATAATTATTTTTTCATTAAAATCGTTATAGGAGGTTTGACTGTATTGCCCAAACCATTCCATATGCACTCAAAAACTAAATATGAAGTAGTTTAATAACGACATAATAATAAATCTAATATTACCGAATAATTTCATGCTTTTTACACTAATGCACGGTAATAGGAACCATATATATTGAAAAGGATTCATTCACCGTGCATTTGGGTTTCAACTGAAGTACAATAAAAAAATCTAATTTGCATAAAATTTCATTGCTCATACGATGAAATACATCTTACTAATAGTATCCACAGCGGAAACTTGTTGAAATTTTGAAAAAAATCATAATCTATCGTTAAAATGAAAAATTCCTCCAGAGATTCTCCCATAAATTCCTCCCGGAATTTGATCAAAAATTATCAAAAGAATTGAGAAAATCTTTACATGGATTCGTTTTGAAAAACCTCTTCATGGATTCCTTTAGAGATCTCCCCCTAGGATTTCTCCAGTAATTTCTCCATGGCTTCCTCCAAGGATTATTCCTGAGATTCCTCCAGAAAAATCTCTACAGCAGGACTGGTAGCGGTTAGACAGCAAAATAATAGTGACTTTAGTGACCATAATGATCAAAATAGTGACCTAAAAGTGACTTAGAAACTACAAGTAGGGTAGAAGCACCAATTTAGGCCAGCGTAAGAGACAATATTTGTTTTAATAAACGGTGAATGTAGGCCACCAGAACCAGTTTCAGCTACATCTTTAACTTCGGTTCCTAAATTGTTCCCACATTGATTTCTTAAGAGAGTGACCAATTTGGAAATACCATGGCCAAATTAGGTGTGAAGAGGTAACAAATTTTAGGAAAATGAACTGATTTCATTGGTTATTGAATGAATATAGCTTTATTGTGTGAATGAAGTTTACTAAACAAAAAATGATTCACGCTTATTTGATTTGTAAAACAGTGTTTAATCCAATATGGCTACAATCAGCTCTAAGTCCAATACCGGTGCATCTACCCTATTAGTCATAAATATGACGAGAAATTAAAATACGTTCTATGTGTATATCACTCAAAAACATACAAAAAAAATAGAATCTCAAGCTAAACTTGTTGCAAAATTTCTGTCAAATTTAAAG
Source organism: Aedes aegypti (assembly GCF_002204515.2). Lineage (NCBI taxonomy): Eukaryota > Metazoa > Arthropoda > Insecta > Diptera > Culicidae > Aedes > Aedes aegypti. Next base: position 221,392,819 of record NC_035109.1, on the reverse strand, counting down.
CTTTTTTCCAAATGAACAAAACATTTCTCCAGAACACAATTGAGTATTGACAAACTTGAGACAAACCGAATTAGATGAATGTTGTGCATAAGTAATTAGGAAATGATTCCAAGCGTTTCAACTGAACGTTCCAATGAATGAATTATTGAAAACTATCATATCCCTTGGTGGTGACTGGGAACCTTACGTTTTATATGATCTACGGCATAGCAATTTCGCATTTTAGATTGTAAAGCAAACAGTAAACGAAACAGAGAATCACTGATTTTTCTAAAATTCATGAACATGTGGATTTGACGTTAGGGAAAAGCCACTGATATCACTATTGATTAATTTGATTGATAGATGATTAGATTGATTGATTGATATTGTCTAATAATTTTAGACAAGCATTTACACCTAAATCTGTTTTTGCACGGGTTTTTTTTTTACACGGCCGTGCAAAAAAAAAGTTTCCAAACATTTTTTTTCCACCAAAACCTTATTTTTGCATGAAACGTCAAGAAATGGTGTTACTTTTTTTGCACGGTTTTTCAAATTTTGAACTGAAAACTTTTTTTGCACGATACGCATCCCCCGTGCAAAAACAGAAACGGGTGTACTACAGGAACGTGTTGTTTTGTATAGGAACAGTTAATCGAAGTCGTGTAAAATACAGTATGAAGAACTATTCAGTGAAAAAATGGATAGCTCATTTGTTGGAATTTCTAATGTTATATGTGAAATGATTTCTTGCAAAATTAGTACCGTAAAACAGGGTGTCTTTGATAATGCGAGTAACTTTGATAGTGTATCATTACTAAAGAATATTAGTATGACACTTCATATAAAAGCTGTTTTCATTTGAATCGAGAACATTTAAGGTATTCGTATAAAAATGGAAACGACCCAAGTAACCACAAGCATTATATTATTGCATTAATTTGGTCGAAAGTCAACATTTTTTGCATTAATAATGTTATCATGCATTTATTCAATAAATGTCATGCAATGATGCATTTGATTAACATTGTAAATGCTTTGTAGCATTATTTTAATATAGCATTATGCTAAGCGTTTAGAGTGAATATACAGTTATGCTGCCATACAAGATTGCATAACCTCATTAAACGCACTCGAATCTGTAATAAATAAGTAAGACGATCGAGCACGTTCGCACTCGCTCATTACGTTTTGTGGGATATGGAAGAATAATAAAATGACTTTCTTTCATCTCGAACCCCCATTTCATGATCTAAGGATATATGTATTCAATCAGAATTGTTGTATTTTATCTATGAGACTCTTTTACTCATAAGGAGTGAGAAGAAATGTCGATCAATTTCTCTCCCTGAAATGTTTTTAATGCGATAGGGCTTTGTTTTGTGGGTTAAGTTCTGTTATTTCCTCTACGAGAAAGAATGATGATCAAATTCATTCTATTGATGTTTCATTTGGTGAGGAAAGGAAATCAATCGCCGAAGAGAATTCTTTCTATTCGCAATAACTGGGCGAATAGTAATGTTAACACACACAGTGGCTTCGATTATAAGGAACTCTTATCCTACCTTATTACATCAGCAGCTTTAGCACAGGACACCAATGCGCCAGGCATCCAGCACACCATCATCCTAGTTGTGGGTTCGAATCCTGATTCCAACAAAAAAAATCATTAAGCTGGTAAAGAAAACCATTGAAAGGTAGTCAATGGATTCATTGTTTTGTTTATTTTTAACGCAAGCCCTAAACATACATTGTTTTAAGCTAATATACATCATGAACCCTAAATATACAAACATAAATGCTTTAGTAGGGCTTGTGCATTAAAACTACTTTACCAAGTATTGCATTAATTTGGTTGTTGTGGTGCCCTTTCCCACTTTAATTATGCTTTATAAAGCTCTTAAAGGTTATGTCACCTCAAAACAAAATCTGATAGCACACTATAGAGCAAACATAAAGTATGCATATATAGCTTCGTGGTTACTTGGGGATTTTAGCATTTTCGAAACGCTTACAAACAATCTGTTCTACGATCACTATTTTATGTTGTTCTTGAATAGTTGGTCACTTATCTTTGACAGCCTAGTTATCATAGAATTTGAATATGGTGTCGAATCTCTTAGCGACAAGCATTTTCACAAACTGGGATCTTGTTTGTAATTTTTGTTATGTTGGAAATTTCCATATAACGTTAAACGCCTAGAGGTATGCAATGCCCTATAAATGTTACGTAATTTATTCAATTTTGTTCGATTTATGCTATATTATCAAAGTAATTACAGAACAGAAAACCGACTTTCGATTATATGTAAAATTATATATCCACTCAAAATAAATCTGTTGGCAATCTATCAACTCCAATTGATATCTAGGATGCCAGTACTTTTAAAAACATAAATTGTAGTTCTTTGAAACAGTATGGGGGTGGTCCATTAATTACGTAAGGGTTTATGGAGGGAGGGGGGGGTTGAAGATTTCTTACGCGCTATACAAATTATTTTTGGTTTTCATACAAAAAATCTTACCATGGGGGGAGGGGGGGGGTTGAAAACCCGCTAAAATTGTCTTACGTAATTAATGGACAGCCCCTATGTATAGGGTAGATGTACCAATAGTGGAGATACTAAGTACGATTGAACTTCATTTAAACGCCCAAATTCAAAATGCTCAATTAATGTACATGTTAATGTTGTAACGGGAAGTAACGACCATTGACTTAATGGGAAAAATGATTTCATCGCAGTAATCCACGGCATGTCAGTGAAAAATAATACCTCCACTATTGGCACACTGTTCCTTTAGTTGCGGTATATTTTTAATTTGTGTTCCTATAGTTGCGTTATCCGTTGTTTACTTATAGGAACGCTCTACCGCAACTATTGGTACAGGTAAGAACAGTGTTAGTAATTTTAGTGATATTTTATCAGTTTTTAAGCAATTTGAACGCTCTTTTCAACTAGTCCGTGTATCAACAAGCCAATACGTCGTTTGGCAGTGTCGGTTCTGTGGCTAATGTAATTAAATCAGTGATAACAGCACTACCGCAACTATAGGAACACCCACAAGTAAGGGAACAATTACCCTATATATTCAAGTTTCTGACAAACTCTTTGATTTTTTACTTGTTATTCTTAACCGTCTCTGGCATATCTTACAGGGAAGTTTTGATGAGGTTCTTTCAGAAAGCAGGTTGAGGATTCTTTCTATAGCAGAACATTATAATGTTTGATTTTGACGACAAGTCAGTAAAAAAACAACAACTACTGAATAGTCGGGTGAAATAGTCGGGGTCTGCGCTCTTGAGGCTTTTCAATTTTCAAACAGCTGTAATTAATTGAAAACAAAAAACAATATTCTGACATTTTGGAAACAAATACTTATTGATCTTATGTATAAGGAAAAAATATAAAAGCTTCACTAAGAAATGATTTGTATAGCAAATTTTTAATTTTTCTCAAGGGTGTTCTTGTTCCTAACTCTGCGCATTCATTTTTGCAATACTCCATATTCTGCGCATTTAGGTTCCTAACTCTGCGCACTCGATAAATTCTTTATAACAGTTGAAGTATTTTACTAAAAGCATTACTAGCATCTAAATTCCGAATTAATTTTCATTTTCTTGCTTCATACGGCTTTACGTCCCCAGTGGAGCGTGGAATGTCTCTAACACAAGTTTACTAAGTGAAGTGAATTTTATCTATAATTCAATTGAATGCCATTAAGTGCAACTCTCAAAACAATCGAAATCATCATATGTTTTCCAAAACATCTATTTAACTTAGTTTTCTAAAATCTAAACCAACGATTAAACCTCGATGTTCCATTACTCGATATTGACTCATGAAACTATACAAAATATCAAAATATTTTTTTGCATGGTTAGGGAGCATTCAAAAATTACGTCCGTTGTCCAGGGGAGGAGGAGTATACGAAAATGTGACAATGCATTCATTAGGTACTGTAAAATCGCGACAAGGGATTGAGGGGACGGAGTGTAGAAATCCTTAAAATATGATGGACGTCATTTTTTGATCTTCCCTTACTATGATGGTCCCCTCAAACAATTTTCCGAAGCATTTCTATTCCATATCTCGATGGTGTCGACAAGTCGATGGTTCCCTTCAATATCGACATCTGGAGGGTTGATTGTATGTTGAAAATAACGTTTTATACCTGCTGCGCATAGTATTTTATTTTATTGATGTACAAGGGGGTCAGGGGCCAAGTCTCCAGCATAAGTTTGAAAACTCACACCGTCCATAATACACCGAGGGGGTTTTGGAGTTTGGGAAGTAGGCAACGCAACATCTTTGACCAGAAGGTTCTTTAAGTTTTGCTTCTACTCTTGACTTCCAATACACGTATGAATGATGCAAAGCCAAAAGAACATGAATCAGTCATACATATAGCGGTAGTGAAGTGTTTTGCCTAAGGATATGGGAAAGGAGGGATTTTGGGTGGTGTTTTGTAAATAGCTCTGTGGAACAAGTTTGTTATTAGTTAAAAATTTAGTTAATCTGATTCACCTTGCAATCAGTAATAAGAATATTTACAAAAAAACATGATACTTAACTTTTCTTGGCCAATACGCTGCCATGTCTTTCCTCTCCAATGGATTTTTCCTCGTTGTAATGGCGGGTTAGATATGAAAACAAGGATAAAGAGAGAAGAAATGTTAGTGATTGTTACATGCTTTATTGCTGTATTGGCCTACAATGAAATCATAGAAAATTCGCTCTTTGGATTCCCATGATAACAATCCCCATGCAGCTTACGAGAAACTCCATGGCAATGATCACTGTACGCCATGTGCGGCATTCAGGACATCTCAACAATACTGAGGACGAACAACAAAAAATGAATCTAAAAGAGCGAAAACCTCAATGATTCAATGTAGGATAATTCAGCTTTAATGCATGTGAGAAGTTCTTGGTGATATTCTCACAACGGCCATTCAGAATGGTTCGACGGATGTAGATAAAAGATCATTATGATAAAATTAACGCGACGACATGTTAGTGAACTCAGAACGATTATTGTATCTGCAACTGTTAATTTCGATAGTTAAACTTAGGGTCGGTTATTGTATATAACTTTTAAGATAAGCAGGAGTAAAGCACGAACGCGAAGTAATGACCTTCCATCCCATCTTCAAGTGCTCCCCACAAGCACAACACTTCATTCTGGCACTTTAGAACGTCCATGTTGTAACTTGTTCACACAAGAAATCTGCCTCGACCGAGTTGGCAGAACGCGCCCATACCCCTTTCTGAACCAAAGGACAGGGACGTTTTATACCTGCTGCGCATAGTAAGGAACATAGTTGAAAAATGGTTCCTTACTATGCGCACTTAAGAAGAATAAGAAAATGAAGAGAAAATAAGTTGCACTTCACCAGTGATGATTGCTCGATAAATAAACAGGTGACTACGTACTAAAAATCTGAAATATATTCTCTTTAATTTGCTTAAAATGACTTAAGTGATGAGGTACTCCCTTAGCATTTTTGCTAACGGGCAGTCAATTTGGACGTTTTTCAATATTTTTAAAGCCTTTTTTTATTATTAAAGTAATAAACGTAAGTTTGTCAAGAAAATTCTTCGCGTACTTTTTTATTACTATTGTAGCAATACATGAAAAATAAATTTTGAACAAAAATGTAAGTATTCTACCAGATTGTGGTGGATTTTGGTGAAAGTGCGCAGAATTAGGAGCTGCGCAGAGTTAGGGGCCTTCACGGTAGTTGTTTTTACTGACTTTTCGGCCTGTTCGGCAATGTTGCAAAATTGGGTCTGACAGCTACCGTAGCTCAGTAAAAAGTAAAAATTATTACTGAACCTCAGAAGTTTTTAATCAAAAAGCTGAAAGGTATTTTTTTATGATTTACAATTCGTACCCAGTATAAAAAATACCGAACAAGCAAATCGTAATTGAGTGTGTACTGTGGAAAATTAATTAATAATTTATTCACCAGTAGGTAAATTCCGGCGAACAATATCTTCGAAGAGAAAAAAAAATTCTTCCATTACTCACCAGCAAGAACTTTTTTTCTGCGTAGAAAATACGCGCCGGAATTCGCCTACAGGTCTGTCAGATATTGGTTCTGGTTTTTGCCAAAATTTATTAAAATATTTCGGCTAAAAAATCATCTCAAAGCCGCTCTCTCAGTTTTGCAATAATCTTGTCCAAAACATTTTCCAGATTTTTTTAAAAATACTCCGTTGGAAATGTTTATAGAATATTTACCTGAATTCCTCCAGAATATTGGCCAGGAGTCTTTCTTGACGCTTTGATTTCCAAATCATGCTATATTTGTCTTTGTATTTGTAATAACAGATAACTATTTCTTAACAACTACCGAAAAGCTAAACATTACATATAATTTGCAATTGAATTAGATGGACAAATTGATGTGAAGATTTGCGAAAAAGTTACACGTCTGCGCAATATTTATGATAAAACATAATCCAAACTTCTAATAGAATTATTTGTTGATGGACTATGTGCACTTGGTCCACTCTGACTGAACTAAAGGCCAACGTTCTGTGACTTGGTTCACTCTAACTGAACAATTTCTAGGAAAACAACAATCATTTAAATACTTGTTTTTAATTATGAATCGTGGTTTGCGGCTAACCAGCCGAGTGAAAGTTTAACAACTACCGAAAGCTAAACATTACATATATTTTGCAATTGGATTAAATGGACAAATTGATGTGAAGTTTTGCGAAAAAGTTACACGTCTTCTCAGTGAGAATCGAACTCACGACTCTCTGATCTCTAGTTAGGGCGCGTTACCACTACACCATGAGAGGACTCATGAACGCAGAAGTTAACCTGAATTCGATTTCAGCTCAATAATCACGTGGTACTCTTTCGCAAAGTGCACCTCTTTCGGAAGAATTAGATGCCCATCCAAACACAACGCTTTCTATATATATCCAATGCCTAGCCCGAGAGCGCATTATTTTTTAGGTATAGGAATAGCACACTACACTAGCCAGCAACTGCGCTGGCTGAGGTTTCTATTGTGTGGGCTTCCAATGGGTCGCGACGTTCTCAAACGACCGGTTACGGAACATGAGTTTAAATTATATGTAATGTTTAGCTTTTCGGTAGTTGTTAAACTTCCACTCGGCTGGTTAGCCGTAAACCACGATTCATAATTAAAAACAAGTATTTATCGAGCAACGGACTCATGTTCCGTAACCGGTCGTTTGAGAACGTCGCGACCCATTGGAAGCCCACACAATCACGGTGTCTCTGGTAGGAAACATTAATATAAAAAAATCAGTATCGATGAAACACCCACCAAATGAAAGCTTAGGCTTTCCCCTTTCATTTGAGACCGGTTTGAAAATGTTCTATCGGGGGGTTCTGAACATTTTTTTTTTATTTTAGTGAGAGATACGTACCATAGGTGATCTTCTTCCACCAATAGTATGATACAATGAATCGCTTGTACCATATGATGACAACTCAATAGAACCGTAGAAGGCCATGACAAATATTTCTGGACAAACATTTGAAAAGGGCTGGAGAGATCTTGAGCCTTTTTTCAGAAACGTTGCTGTTTAGCCCTTTTTAGCTCGCCAATGCAAACTAACACCACTATCAGAAAGATTAGTGTTAGCTCTTCCTGATAGTAGTATTGGTAAGCGTGATCGAGTTGAATTGGGCTTAACAGCGTCTTACAAAGACATTGTTTACCTATGTCGATGTGCCCTTTTTAAATGTTTGTTCAGATTTCCATAAAATAAGCTTGTTTTTGTTTTGGCAGTGTTGCTGTTCAGTTGATTATAAATTCAGTAAATAGTAAAATTGTTTTTCTTATTAAAAATTTATTCATTTATACACAACAAAAATGGTTGTGAATAGTATTTAAAGTTTTGAATAAAAAAAAATGTTTAGAGATTTTAAAGATTTCCAATAAATAACCATTATTTAGATTCAGTTGTATGCTACCGTCTTAAAATTCAAATATATTTTCATAAGATTTTGCTTTTTACGATTAGTAATAACCAAAGCGTTTGAAAACATTTACTCATGGATCATTACATTACCAATGGTTTCACAGATTGCAAAAAACAACTAAATTGGCATCAATGGTAGGGAAATCGGCGCTGCGTTATAACGCTTCATTGCTTAATTTGTCGCGGTCTAAGGTGGTATAGTGAAAAATTGGTGCTTGTGTCGCGTGATAAATTTATAAATTCATTGTTTTGGGTCAACATTTTGGTTTGCTGATTAGAGGTATGCCTGTTAATAATTACAATAAATATACCCCAATTTCACACCTAATAATAAATATATATATTTACACTACACTCTGTCAGGAGACCTGATACATGAAACCGTAAAGCCATGAAGACAATCGTTCGAAGATTTGCGTATTGTGTTTAAAGAATTTGTGTCTGCAATCGTTATTATTATTGAACAGCACATTCTTCACGACATCAGGATTACAGTCTGGTATTGTCCTATAAAAATATATCGAGCTTGCACTTTTATTCGTTCAGTAACCAGTTCAAACTTTTGAATATAGCACTGTATAAATATAAATACAATTTAAAACCTACCACTCGAAGCATGTAATGATGTGAGAACAACAATCTCACCAAAACTAAAGGGAAAACGTGGTAGACACAGTAATGCAAAAAGTAAATGCCAATTGAATTGGTTAGTTGTCGAATCTACACGGTTTACCACCCAACTGAAAATCTTATTCAACATCTGTGCAACCTAAAAAACCCATTTGCTCGCTGATGACTTGTTTTTGATTAAAAAAAATTGATTTGAGCACCAGATGAGCGTTGCAGTTGAGCAGCTGTCTAAGGGGTTTGGATGTTGCAATCGCCCCAAACATCACTTTCAAAATCAGCAGACCTAACCAATCAGTTCAAGTTCAACATTGGCAAAGAAAGCTCTCAGTTAATAACAGTGGAAGTGCTCATAAGAACACTAAGCTGAGAAACAGGCTCTGTCCCAGTGAGGACGTTGATGCCAAGAAAAAGAACGTTCAGGGGTTAGTTGATTATGTGACGTCCAAAAAAAGGGAGTTAGCCTGGGCAGTTCGATCTGCAAGCGATGGAGAAGGGTCCTTTAATCATTTACCCTGTCGATTATCGAGCATAATTCTGACGTCATCGGGACTCAAGGCCGATGTAAGGATACTGGCGTAAAAATACTGTTGCTGTTTGCTGTTGCTTCTGGCGTTCCAGAAAAATATGGCAATATTGAGAAAATGTGGAAGACACTGTTGCTTTTGATAATTTTAGGTGCTCCATTGCTGGAGATTTGAAAATCGTCAATCTGTTTTTCGTAATAATGGGAGATAGTTCAACATTTCCTTGTCCATACTGTACCACACAAAAAAGATTTATCCAATTTAGCTGGTCATCCACGAATACTTGGTCACATACGCGTCCGCGAAATGGAAAAGTCTCGGCTCGGACCATAAACTGGCGAAGCAGTTCTTCAATTGTATTTACTATCCACTGCTCCAAATTGATCCAAATAATGTCGAGGAATGGATAAGCATCAGCAGTTTGATTGTGTGATTCATAAAGATGACCTTAAAATAATTCTTTTATCACAGTTGAGGATCATCAGTTGCCAACGCCACAACAAAAGTGGATTCACCAGATGAAACTGTCAGAAGCTTTCGAAAAATCGGCATGTTTTGGAAGTGTAATGGGATCTAAGTTTGCTAACAATTGTAATTTATCGTACTGTTCTGTAAATTATCTCTTTTAAATGAAAAATTGTGTTTCAGGCGCTTGATCATTCTGATCAGGTACATAAAATTTGTTTTCAAACGAGTCTGGATGATGATTTTGCAGAAAAGTTGAGAACTTCTCAAAAACGTGGATTGCTTACCCAATAGCTCGAAGTTCCATATTTCCGCAATCATATCCCGGAGTTTTGTGAAATCACAGGAAGTGGTTTGAGCAAATACGGGAAACAAGCCAGTGAAACCGTGCATTTCGATTTTCAAGTTGCTTGGAATCATGTTAAGGTTCCGGAGAACTCCGAAGCATATGATCGACAGCTTCTTTGAGCTGTAGTAATGTACAATAGTGAGCATTTGTAAGCCGTATTATCCGTATTTACTTTATCGATATGTCGTGTATATAATTGATTTAAATAGAATGGTAAAATACTAAATCTAAATCCTTTTTATTAATTGGTTAACTATTCGTAGTACAATTTCTCATGGCTACCTAGATAGGGGAAGGCGGGGCAGTATGGTCATACGGGGTAAAATGGGCCACCTTTCATTTGAGCTTCAAACACAGATTTTGATCTTGATAACCTTAGGACCTTATAAAGTATGCTTCAATTAGTCACCACCGTGAAAACTACGCAAAAATCTGATTTTGAACTTCATATATCGATAAAAATCTGAAACGTTGATGCTACTACGAAAATCTTATAAGATTTTGAATGTAAAAATAAGCTTTGCATAAAGTTTTGTTTATTGACTTCAATTTTTTTCACAGCAGTTCGTTCTTCCATTATTTATAGGCATTATGTGCACGAAATTGTACAGATTCTAAAATAAATTTTCAATAAAACATAATTTATATGAAACATCTAGGAACGGGGCAATATGGTCATAGCCGGTCAAAGCTATCTTATCACAAAAATAGATAACCAAAAATGGCATGTCATTTTAGCAGTTTTATTGCAATATTGTTATCGCGCGTGATTTCAATTAAAACTAGAATTTTTAACTTGTTAAACTTGTTTGAACGACTATGTTTGAAAACTGAAGCTCTTAGAACCATGATTTATTGAACTGTCAGCAAAACATACCTTTTCATGATTCAAATCAGACTTCAATCCAGTTTTTGTACTAAACTCTATCATACATTATTGTCTTTTTCTAAATTAAGCCTTGCAAACGGTTTTCCAATTAAAATAATAATATTTAGTATGGTGGCTCATATTGCCCCGTAGGGGGGACCATTTCGCCCCGTATAGTGTAGAGTCACACTCAAAATAGTGTTTTTCAAAAAGGTTCCCAAAAAAATTCTAAGTAATCTTTTTACAAAAATACAAATGTGATATAAAAAGAGATACTTCAAACTACAAATTAAGCTTATGGATCCATTAAATTGTATTATGTTTCTATGCTTTTCAAGAACTTTTGCTTAGGTGGACCATACTGCCCCTATTGACCCTAAGCATGAAAGAAAATGACTGTGTGAACCACAATTAAGAAATCAGTACTGAAAAAACGGCATTGTACTGTTTTGAAAAAAAATGTTCAGGACCCCCCGATAGAACATTTCCAAACAGGTCTCAAATGAAAGGGGAAAGCCTAAGCTTTCATTTGGTGGATGTTTTAGCGATACTGATTTTTTTATATTAATGTTGTTCTACCAGAGACACCGTGCAATAGAAACCTCAGCCAGCGCAGACCATACTTGCAAAAATTCAAGGTTCCATTTCATATGAAGCTGAAAATAAACTTAAATCGGTTCAAACATTGCATTTTAAGAGCGCTTCAAAGTCATGGGTCATTTTTGACCCATAATGCATAGTGTGCCACTTTTTTGTAGTGCCACTGCTAGAGTTCGCTGTAAGTTTCTTTTAGCACGAAAATGTTCGTTTTCAGAATGTCAGTTTTATATATTTTTTATCTCTTTAAAATTACAGCACCTTTACCGAAGCGATTGGACAAAAATGACCCCAATGCACAAGGAAGGTTAAAGAATCTCTTAAGGAATTCCAATGGATTCATGTAGAGCTATATCTTGACCAAACTTTCAAAGGGAATCCAGGGACAATCCGGAGACGATCGCGAATGTCCCCCGCTTCATAAATACAAACCGCGATACTCAAGCTCATTACCATACCGGGAACAGGAATCATCTCATATATCGATCCATCACCATCGCATTGATATGTCTCTCTAATTTACATTTTCATCAGACATATTTGATAGGAAAAATAATAAACATTACTTGCCTAGTCTAGGAAGTTCTCGCTATCAAAATAGCTAATAGTCTTAAGTAAATGTCATTGTCTTTAAATGTAAATATGTCAATCTAAATTATTCGCAATGTCCATTTCAAAAATCTTGTTTCCTTGTTAGATAGATGTATCGAAATTATGTTTTCAAAAGGAATGTTTGTGTAATGTATTGCTGTAGTACCAAAGAAAAGCACAAATCCTAATGTATCGTAAAGATCTGATAAGAACTATAAAAAAAGAAAAACCTCTAGGCAAATTCACTGTTGTTAATCTTCATTCCCGGTAATTATTTCAAAGTTAGGTAACGAAAAGTTGTTGAATGTTGTATAAGTGAAGTCAAGCCTAGTCGTCAGGAATTTCGGTAGCTTAAGAAACACATTTTGTATGATGAAATCGATGTTCTCGCAATAAAAAGTTTGGTTCACGGATTTTACGTTAATTCAAGTTTGTTTCATTGTATTGAACTCATTATTTCATTAAAATAGTCCTTCCAAACGTTTGGCGTTTGCGTTCGTTCGGTAGATTTCAAAGAGGGGTTTATCAAGTGATATAAACTATTGCCTTACCAACTATGTTCCGCTGCTTTCTACGAAGGAATGGGCAGCGTGGACAGTTCCGTCTTCAGCTTATCGTACAGATCCTGATACTCGGGGTGTTCCCTTATCAACATAGCCACCGTTCCTCGCTTGACTCCCATGGCAGCTCCGAGGTCCTTCCGGCTCGGGGTGTAGCAGTAAGGTATGTTACGTTCCTCACAGACGGCAGGCAAGTGGCACATAATTTCCACCGGGGTCACATCACCAGCGAAAACCACCAAGCTAAAAAGGTAAAGAAGTGCTGTTAGGAACTTCCGGCAATCGAAACAGTTGCGATAGGAAACTTACCCGGATTCACCCTTGCGGAGACGGACCTGAACGTCTTTCAGCCCATTACGGAGATACGTTTTGTGCTTAGCCGCTGCAAAGAACGTACAAAAATTCAATTAATCATTCAACCATTTCCAACCAAATTCCGCATTACCTTTTTCGATCAGCTTGTGAATTTTCTTGGTCAGCTTTTTGGACGCCATCGGCTGGGAGATCGCGTTCACATTCCGTAATTTCTCGTCGTAGGTGTCCTCTTCCTTCACGACGGTAGTGTCCAAGTCGGTGTCTGGCTTTTCCTGTTTGATCTTACCCATTTTTTATGGTAAATGCGTTGAAATTGTATGAAAATGAAACTTTTTGTAGGAACTATGCGTCCAGCACGTGTTTTTCGTTGAGCAAAACAAACCACATTGGTCGACGGTCGACGGCAATGTTTTCATCACGCCGAGGGGATGAGCGGTAAATCCGACATTGAATTGAATCTGAGCTACTTTTGTCCAACATTGGACCAATATTGGGTTTATGGTCGAATAGTAACTTTATTTACTACATATTGCCATAAGTTCAGTCACAGGGGTGGACTAATCCAAATATTTAATTTTTTATGTTGGCAGTTTCGATTTATGGTAGAGAAGGGTACAATGAGCCCCTGTACCTGCCACAAAGTCATTTGGTTTTTGGGCCAATTAACAAATTTAATAACGCTAAGTGGATGGGTGTCCCCTGGGAGGGAGAAACGGGAGAAACCGATACGAAATTTATGTACGTCAAGGTGAGCCGAGATTCTGCTGTCACGATCTGTCATCGTGAGCCCAGATCTGAAACAAAGGACAAACATGATAAAAGCGCGTAATCGAAAAAACACATTTTTGCATTTTATCAAATGTGACAAAAAATCGATAGAAAAGCTATTCATGCTTATTCAAAAGTAATGTCAAAATAGCACCTTTTATTCTGATTGAATATAAATTATTCAAATACGCATAATTTTACTTTTAAATCGAAAATGAAATGCATAGAAAACTTTGGCCCTTTTTCCATGTTTGTCCAGAACGATCGAAGGAACAACAAAAGAAAACTATTGTCGCACCGCCACCAAACCGGATCCCGTCAGTGAGACTTGCGGCGCGCCTCAACTTGCGCGATTTTGAAATCAGTTTTTTAGTGTGGCGCTGCATTCTTACGATTTTTATGAACACAGCGCACTATTCACATATTAGCTGCGACGCACGGGGCCCGAGAAAACAATAATTATAAATAAATGTTGGTCTTGATTTCTACCGGATACATAATAACGATTTTCATCAAGTCTGCCTTGATTGTCGTTGGCAAGCTGGAGTTTTCTTGCAGTTCAAAATATGTGTCATATTTCGTGTGTAGTATAGGTGCCTCCCTCCCAGGGTGTCCCTAACCCGCATAGAAATTATGTTCTTTGTCGTTGTTTCAACAATAAATCTAATTTAAAATGCTGTCAGAAAATTCAAAAATATTTTTGTTTTGTTTCTATGAAAATCATTGCTGCTTCAACGCAATTCGTTTAGTTGCAATAAATTGAAAGTGTTTATCAAAAATAACAAAAACAATTACTGTTTTGAACAGCAGTTGATTCTCTGCGTGTAACGTTTCTTGAGAAGTAATGTAAATTTCTTAAAATTATTTCGGTGAAAGTTGTTTTGCATGGAGCAAAATATATGAAATATTTTCTTTTTTTTTAATTTTGTGACGATGCCCCGCATAAACCTGAACCGTACTCGCACTATTCCCCAAACTATCCACAACCATGCACTGTTAACTTGGCATTACCCTTTAAGGCGTAAAAAGCACCCATTTTTTCCTCATGTCAAAAAATGGGGTAGTTTTTTGTTTTGGATAATAGGTATTTTGTATCCTTTTAATAGTTCAAATGCTTTACCCTTTAATGGGTGAAGAATGTCTTTAGGATTTCTGATGAACACTCGTAGCGGCCATTATCGTCTGTTCGTCACCCAAGTCGTGTTCGGGTCGCTTATTGTGGACAGTTGCGGACAAAATGGACAAGTTTCTATATTTTCGGGTAAGTTTGAAATGGAAAAACTTTATTTATTTCGTTGTTAACTTAAGAAACGCTGTTGTCTTTGTAGGTTTGGCGAAAAACGCAGTTGCGGACTGGAGCCATGGTTAGACTAAAGAAGGCAGATTTCTACGGCCAAATGCGGACGCATAGAAAACTGTATTCCGGCCAATGCGAGGACCAACGTCTGGAATTAGTATTATATAGTTAAGATGATGATAAAACATTGTAGGTTAAGTGCATTTCGTTATTATTTCAAATTTGATATAGGCCATAATAAAGTGTTTTTTTGCTCATTGATTTTTATTGCTCTTGCTCCATTTATTTATTTCCATTTATTGTTCGTTTTGTTGAGGAATAGATTCTCATGCACATTTTGAACGTGGAAAAATAAATACTCACACGTCAGTTTCTATGGCACTTTCATAGAAGCACGCAACTTGCATTCAATGTACAATCCAACATAATGCGTTACATGTGCGTTACGTGTTAGTTTTGTTAGCTACGACGCCATCCAATATATGGCAAACATGGTGGGAGAATATTTTGGTGTGACAAAATTATTTCGGTGTGAGTCTATTAGAGGGCAAAATCCTCAATAATTCATATTAAAGTGTTTAGTCTAGAAAATGAATAAAAGGGTATTTTTTACCCACTTTCTAAACTGAATTAATTCAAAATAGTGGGTAAAATTCACTCGTTGGTTTGACGTACAAGTGGTTTACCCTTTAATGAGTAAAGGCCCTTTACTCTTTTTAAGAGTTAAACTAGTTTCTTTCAAAGAGGGTACTTTTTTACCCATTAAAGGGTACTTTAGTCCTACAGTGTGAACGACAATATCTAGCTAGTTTCCTTTAACATCTAAAATAACAATAAAGCAACACTACCGCGGACTGTTTCGACAGTTTGCTGAATGGTAAATGGACAAATAACAATGTGGGTAATAGGCGGTTAAGTTATGTAACCATTCAAAAACGACGATTTTCTCGAACAAAATTTGTCGTGGATGGTTTGCAAAAAGGTACGTAAACCATCAATTTTTTGCCAAATTCAATGTAAGGCAATCAGTTAAGAAATTGTTAAACCATATTTATTTATAAAAAGCAAATAACACAGACAAACAGACGTCACACTCTCATCATTGGCCATCGACCACCTTTTTAACGGTCGGTTCAAAAATATGGTAGGTGGCCGATTCACCACCCGCAGCGCTCGCATCGTTTTTGTTCGTGTTTGACGTTTGCACACTACCGCCATACCGATTTTAGCATTGAGCGTACATGTCCTCGTGATTATGATTTTGATCGACATTGGTTCTAAGTATTACGTCTGTTTGTCTGTGCAAATAATGTATGGGTAATTATAGGTTTATGGTACTTCATGGTATTTTAACTGTATGCCGAACTGTTATGTTACATGAATGAAAACAAGTAGGTACGTGTGGAAAAACTCATTTCAATTAAAAATACTTAATCATTTTTCTTGTTTGAAATTAATTCAGTCTACATGTTCTACTTGTTTCATTATTCGTTATAAAGAAAATAATGAAGTAGAATTGTTTTTTTTTATAAAAATGATTATTTTTCATCACTAAATCCTTCCCAAACAATTGTACACAATTTTTGTATGTAATCACTGGAATTTTGACGTCTGTAATTAAGACCGTAATTAGGAACACTAGACACTGGGTGGATTAGGTGCAATATGAAGCAGCGACAGCGAGCTTGATCGGCACGGTTGACCATCATTCCGCCCCGGTTCGATTCGATTTATACTCGTTCCTGCTTGGATGATTCCGTCTCACATCATTTCTGGAGAAAAATAAGCAGTTGCACGTTACATGCTGATTCAAAAAATCAAACTTGGGATCAGCTTACTTACCAGCAGTTCCGGATTCGGTTCTAACATCACGTTGGTTGAAAAAAAAAAACGAATGCAAACTAGTAGGAGCA
The DNA here is from genome assembly GCF_002204515.2 of Aedes aegypti. Classification (NCBI taxonomy): domain Eukaryota; kingdom Metazoa; phylum Arthropoda; class Insecta; order Diptera; family Culicidae; genus Aedes; species Aedes aegypti. The sequence continues at coordinate 221,375,987 of NC_035109.1, read as the reverse complement.
AAAATTTTAAGCTCGCGAGTTTTTTTTTTATTTTTCTATTTTTTCAGACAGCGTGAAAACAAACACGCATGAAAAATTGAACAGAGCGTATGTTACAAATTTTACATGGCAGTTATATATTTTTTACTTTACATTTTTATATAGGAGTAGAAGCGTTGTTTCAGTATTTCAAACAAATCTGTGGAATTTTTTTTTTGTTTTGTTTTGAAATAAGTAAGTTTTACAAATATACTGGGAATTTCATCACGGTGTAATTTTTCTAGCGTGTATCGCTTATACCTACACCAGTCATTCAACTGTTTGCCAAATTGTTAAATAAAAGTAGTATATTGTAAAATATTCATCTGTGTATGTGTTGCACGAATATAAGCTATTACCATTCCACAGACGGTGTATTAATGTTGCTACTATTTCTCCGAGTTTATATTGTCGCACCGCCACCAAACCGGATCGCGCCAGTGAGACTCGCGACGCGCCTCAACTCGCGCGATTTTGAAATCAGTTTTTTAGTGTGGCGCTGCATTCTTACGATTTTTATGAACACAGCGCACTATTCACATATTAGCTGCGACACACGGGGCCCGAGAAAACAATAAATATAAATAAATGTTGGTCTTGATTTCTACCGGATACATAATACTTCATACCATTCAACAATGTAAGTACAAATTCCCGTATTGTTACTATTCGCAATGGCGCAACCAAAACGTTTTTTATTGTTGAGAGTTTGAAGTTTCATAATGTTCGACATTATTGCAACTGTTTGTGATATTTTAACCATTTCAATTACATGTAACATATTGTTTGGAAACTTAGGCAAATTGTATTTTTCTATGCGGGGCGATATTTAGTTGATGATTTTTTCTGCTGTTTATAAGTTTGGAATTGTAGTTGAAATTATGTTGCTACTTTTGGCACGAATATCTGGTAAGTTAGGGGACAATCCATACAAAATACAAATTCAATAATTTTCATCACTAATTGAAATACAGTTCGATGAATTGTTTTTGTATTGTACAACAATACACGAACTGCTAATCAAGACAATACATGAGCAATATATCGTATTGGATTTTCAAAATGTTTATATGAAAAAATATATATATATATATTTGTTTTGTTACGATACTTAACCACCCATTATATTGCAAAAATCTCATATACCATACAGTGAACTGTTCAAAACCAGGGCTGGAATCTCCTCAGTGCAAACAGAAAAACACAAAAAGCATACACTTTGTGTTTATCATGAATATGAGTGCAGTGCGTCAGCTACACTTTCTCACTGGTTTTTACCAGAGTCTATGAATGGAGAGTTGCGCAAAGAGAACTGGCAACAAGTTCCCCAATCACAAATCATTTAATTATTTTGGCCACCTATTTTACTGTGTGCGCTTTCAAGTGACTTCACTCAAATGTACTCTCAGCTCGAATGTTTGTTTATCAATTGCAAAGAACAAAATTGAGCTTAATCTCTGGTTTCGTAATTATAAAGTAATCACAATGATGTGTTTAGTAGAGTATTGCAACAGCACATACGACAAACAGCTTGAACTCAAAAACTTGATCTTTTTCGGTTTCCGCTCCGCGCAACTGACAAAACAGTGAATTTCTTTTTGCCGTTTGCCGCCCCAAAGGGAATTAACTGAAAACAGCCGCATCTATAGCGTCAGTCTGTGTTGAATAACAATTATATATTTTTTAAACTAATTAATTTTGAATAGTTTATTAAATTGCAGTTACATTTCAACTATTGAACGGATTGATATATTTCCACTGATGGGGTGAGATTACTTACATTACTGTTACATTACATGTAACAAGTAGGGGGCTCATTCACAAATCATAGGCCCTAAAGAGTAATTATTTCGTTACATACCTAATTGTAAATCTTTTTTTTTTAATTTCGTCACGATAACAATACCCCTCTCGTCTCAAAACGTGTTTGTTTATTCTGCTCGATAGGTAGACGATTTGACAGTTCAATAGCAGAGTCTATGAATGGAGAGTTGCGCAAAGAGAACTGGCAACAAGTTCCCCAATCACTAATCATTTAATTATTCTGGTCACCTATTTTACTGTTTGCGCTTTCCAGTGACTTTACTCAAATGCGCTCTCAATTCGAATGTTTTTTTCTACAAAGACGCAAAGAACGAAATTGAAATTGATCTCTGGTTTTGTAATTATAAAGTAATAACAATGAAATGTTTCATAGAGAATTTCAACAACACATACAACACACAGCATGAACTCGAAATTTTGATCTTTTTCGGTTTCCGCGCGACGAGCAACTGAAAAAAACAATGAATTTCTCTTAGCCGTTTGCCCTCTGGGAATTGACCGAAAACAGTCGCATCTGTAGCGTAAATCTGGGTTGAATAACTAATAGTTTTCAAACTCTCCAATGTTGTATAGTTTATTATATTTCAGTTGCATTTCAACTATGAAACGGAGCTATAAATTTCCATTGATGGAGAGAGTTTACTTACATTACCGTTACATTACATGTAACAAGAAGGGGGTTCATTCACAAATTATAGGCCCTAAAGAGCAATTATTTTGTTACATCATCGTATTACACCGTAACTTAATCTGTAGCAATATTTTTTTTTTTATTTCGTCACGTTAACAATACTTCTCTCGCCCATAAACGTGTTTGTTTATTTTGCTCGATAGGTTGACGATTTGACAGTTCAATAGGTAGACTTGGTTTCAGTCTTCGCGCAACTCTCCATTCATCGACTCTGGTTTTTACCTCTTTGAGGCCTCTTTGTGTTTCTGCTCTCGCTGCAATGCAGCCTTCGACACAAAGTGTTGAAGGAAAATGGTGAACACATACTTTTTGTGTAGCTCATTGAGTAGTCTACTAAATGGGGCGAGCTTCTATTGGAATATATGGGGTAATTTTTGAAACGGAGCCGTCGGGTTGATGGCGGAAATCGATGTCCGACGTCGTTTTGGAATCCAAGATGGCGACTTCCGGTTTATGAAAATCACTTCAAACCCATGCAATATGGGTATTTTTGGAACGGGGCCGCCGAATAGATGACGGAAATCGATGTCCGACGTTGTTTTAGAATCCAAGATGGGGATTTCCGGTTTGTAAAAATCACTTCAAACCCATGCAATATGGGTATTTTTGGAACGGGGCCGCCGACTAGATGATGGAAATCGATGTCCGAAGTCGTTTTGGAATTCAAGATGGCGACTTCCGGTTTATGAAAATCACTTGGAACCCATGCAATATGGGTATTTTTGGAACGGGACCGCGGAGTAGATGACGGAAATCGATGTCCGGCGTCGTTTTAGAATCCAAGATGACGACTTCCGGTTTGTAAAAATCACTTCAAACCCATGCAATATGGGTATTTTTGGAACGGGGCCGCCGACTAGATGATGGAAATCGATGTCCGAAGTCGTTTTGGAATTCAAGATGGCGACTTCCGGTTTATGAAAATCACTTCAACCCCATGCAATATGGGTAGTTTTGGAACGGGGCCGCCGAGTAGATGATGGAAATCGATGTCCGAAGTCGTTTTGGAATCCAAGATGACGACTTCCGGTTTGTAAAAATCACTTCAAACCCATGCAATATGGGTAGTTTTGGAACGGGGCCGCCGAGTAGATGATGGAAATCGATGTCCGAAGTCGTTTTAGAATCCAAGATGGCGACTTCCGGTTTGTAAAAATCACTTCAAACCCATGCAATATGGGTAGTTTTGGAACGGGGCCGCCGAGTAGATGACGGAAATCGATGTCCGAAGTCGTTTTGGAATTCAAGATGGCGACTTCCGGTTTATGAAAATCACTTCAAACCCATGCAATATGGGTAGTTTTGGAACGGGGCCGCCGAGTAGATGATGGAAATCGATGTCCGAAGTCGTTTTGGAATCCAAGATGACGACTTCCGGTTTGTAAAAATCACTTCAAACCCATGCAATATGGGTAGTTTTGGAACGGGGCCGCCGAGTAGATGATGGAAATCGATGTCCGAAGTCGTTTTAGAATCCAAGATGGCGACTTCCGGTTTGTAAAAATCACTTCAAACCCATGCAATATGGGTAGTTTTGGAACGGGGCCGCCGAGTAGATGACGGAAATCGATGTCCGAAGTCGTTTTGGAATTCAAGATGGCGACTTCCGGTTTATGAAAATCACTTCAACCCCATGCAATATGGGTAGTTTTGGAACGGGGCCGCCGAGTAGATGATGGAAATCGATGTCCGAAGTCGTTTTGGAATCCAAGATGACGACTTCCGGTTTGTAAAAATCACTTCAAACCCATGCAATATGGGTAGTTTTGGAACGGGGCCGCCGAGTAGATGATGGAAATCGATGTCCGAAGTCGTTTTAGAATCCAAGATGGCGACTTCCGGTTTGTAAAAATCACTTCAAACCCATGCAATATGGGTAGTTTTGGAACGGGGCCGCCGAGTAGATGACGGAAATCGATGTCCGAAGTCGTTTTGGAATTCAAGATGGCGACTTCCGGTTTATGAAAATCACTTCAACCCCATGCAATATGGGTAGTTTTGGAACGGGGCCGCCGAGTAGATGATGGAAATCGATGTCCGAAGTCGTTTTGGAATCCAAGATGACGACTTCCGGTTTGTAAAAATCACTTCAAACCCATGCAATATGGGTATTTTTGGAACGGGGCCGCCGAGTAGATGACGGAAATCGATGTCCGGCGTCGTTTTAGAATCCAAGATGGCGACTTCCGGTTTGTAAAAATCACTTCAAACCCATGCAATATGGGTATTTTTGGAACGAAGCCGCCGAGTAGATGATGGAAATCGATGTCCGAAGTCATTTTGGAATCCAAGATGGCGACTTCCGGTTTCTGAAAATCACTTGGAACCCATGCAATATGGGTATTTTTGGAACGGGGCCGCAGAGTAGATGATGGAAATCGATGTCCGGCGTCGTTTCAGAATCCAAGATGGCGATTTCCGGTTTGTAAAAATCACTTCAAACCCATGCAATATGGGTATTTTTGGAACGGGGCTGACGAGTAGAGGACGGAAATCAGTGGCGCGGGAAGTGGGTAGGACAGGTAGGACATGTACTACGCACAAAAACGCCTGGGTAGGACATTCAAAGGATTGTCCTACCCACGATTCTACAAAAAAAAAGAACAAGATCACCAGAAAGCTTGAAAAATAAATTAAACTTTTTATCATCTGTTCAATATACTAGATCAGCGTACTTATTCTTATAGAAGATATAAGACACGATAATGCTGTTCTGACGCCTAGTCATGCGTGATATGGTTTGTGCATCACCCCTAAAAGTTCTGGATCGTGAGAAGAACGATTGAGAATATTTTTAAACCCTGGGAAATTAACTGAAAATTCTTAGACCGTTAGATAATGTAACAATCCTCTATGGTATGTCTAAATGAATCTATGGATGGTTTTTGAAAAATGACGGCTAACCCTGTATATGTTCTAACACAAATTGCCAAAGAAATATTCATAAAAATTGATTTGATCAAACTGCTACTGATATTATGTGGCATCATTTAAAACAATATTTAGGATAGGTTATGACGATTTTTTAAAAGATATTTTTTGCAGAATTGTCAAAAAATTCCAACGAAATACTTGATGGAGTTTCTGCGCGATTTTTCAGGCATCTTTAGTTTCTCCTGAAAACTTTTGCGATTCACTTTGGTGCGAAGAAAAAAAAAAATACACAAATTCACAGATTTTTTGCTGTTCATCCATTTGTTATCTAGAAATAGATGAAGATATAAGAACAACCTCTGTGGTTATAAGGGCAAGCAGTTTGGTCTTGCATTTTTGTCGAAAAGTATATCCTTTTGGACAAATATATAGAGGCTATTAATATTTTTTTTAATACGAATGATAAAAAAAAGTTGATCCAATGAATGATCTTAAATACAGGACAGGTAGAAGGTTTCTTTCTAGAGACTTGCTTTCTATTTGAATGAAAGTCTATTTTTTCTGATGCAAAATAGATTAGAGTAGTTTATCCAAAACGGTATCTTAAGTCTCTGTTTTACTTATTCGGCTTACTTGGCTCCTAATGCAAAATTGTACAGGCTCCAAAGAAACCTTCAGAGACTGTAACGGGTTCAATAAGCTCTTCAAGAATTTCCTCTCGGATTCCCTGAGGAAAAGCTTCAGGAATTTTCATAATAATTTAAATTCAAATAATTTCGATGCCTCCTACAGGGATCCCTCCAAAAATTCTTCTAGAGATTTCTCTACTAATTCTTCCAGCGATTTTCCAAAGGATGATTTAAAAAAAAATCTCCAGAATTTGATCCAGTAAATCCTTAAGAGCTCCAGTAATTCCGTTACGTATCTGTTTGATTTATTTTGCAAAACTATCCTAAAATTTCTTCCAGATACTTTTTCACTGGTATTAAATCGAATTTTTCAGTTGTTACTCTAGAAGATATTCAAAACAAATTCTTCAAAATTTCTTCGGAGGAAATTCGCAAAGGTTTATTTCAGAGTGTTTGAAAAAATATCTAAAGACTTTCTTCTCAAAAAGTTTTTGGAGGAATTCAGAGATTTTTTTCAAATGATTTCGGATATTTTCCATTTCTGTACTTCCCTTGGGAAAATCTAGGTTAAAATCTTGAGGTATCCTAAACTAAATTGTTCGAGAAATTCTCTACGAAAATTCGTGGAGAAATTCCTTGAGAAATAATCACTTAATGAATTCCTTCAGAAATTTCCGGAGTTATATCTGGAGTAATGGCATGAAAATGAGGGAGAAAGAAGCAAAGGGGTCAGTGACAAAAACCTTGTTTTAAAGAAATCTACTTTGAAGTTTTTTCAGCTATTTTTTTATTTTATACAAATTGTATTGGAGTCAAAAAAAACAGTCTTCTAAAAATTATAATATTTTTTTCTGTTGAGCAAAAAATTCACCTGAAAATATCGTTAGAACACTTGGAAACAGTAGAATTTCCTCAAATATAATAACTTTCAATTTAAAGTGCGGGATTAAAATTTTTCTTAGCTTCACTGCGCAAAACATATTTTCCAACGTTTGTCCTACCCATGATTTCGAACGTGGACGCGCCTCTGACGGAAATCGATGTCCGACGTCGTTTTAGAATCCTAGATGGCGACTTCCGGTTTGTCCGACTTAATTTTGGAATCCAAGATGGCGACTTCCGTTCCAAAAATACCCATATTGCATGGGTTTGAAGTGATTTTCAGAAGTCGCCATCTTGGATTCCAAAACGACTTCGGACATCGATTTCGGTCATCTACTCGGCGGCCCCGTTCCAAAATACCCATGTAACATGGGCCATTAGAGTGGTTCAAAAAATCGTTTTTGCTCCACACCGCTCATTCGATTCTAGATCAAATTCTGAGTGTCCACCCAAAATTTGAGCTCATTTGGATGAAAACTGAGACTGCACAAGCCCTTTAAAGTTTATATGGGAATTACTATGGGAAAAGCAAGCAATTCATTCAGTCGATCATAGTGTTTGCCCATGTGCTCTTGGGGAATAGTACTAAGTTGATACTGTGAAATATAATTATCAGCTACAACTTTGCCGAAGACCGTTTTTAAATCGGATATCCCAGTAATTAGTTATTGATTTTTGAATGGGTTGTAAAACTTTGGCTATAATTATTGGGCTGTTCTGCAGGCACCACTGAATATTTGCAGTAAAACATAGTAGCCATGATTTGTGCGTGCTATCTTTCGCGCCAGGTGCAGCAATGTTGCCTGTTCAGAAGTTAAATGAGTACTGCTGAAGAATTTGTGACTGAATACAAATCAACAATTAATTACTGAGTCGTCCGATTTGAAAACGGTCTTCGGCAAAGTTGTAGCTGATTATTGTATCTCACAGTATCAACGTAGTTCTATTCCCCAAGAGCACATGGGCAAACACTATGACCGATTGAATGGTTTGCTTGCTTTTCCCATAGTAATTCCCATATAAACTTTAAAGGGCTTGTGCAATCTCAGTTTTCATACAAATGAGCTCAAATTTTGGGAGGACACTCAGAATTTAATCTAGAATCGAATAAGCGGTGTGGAGCAAAAACGATTTTTTGAACCACTCTAATGGGCCATGTTATAAGGCAAAAAGAGCCAAATTGTGTACACTTTGAGCATCTTTTGCCAACACACTCCGTCAGCATCAATCTTTGCGTAATCGCTTTCACTCTCTTCCCTACTGCGCACCCTCATTGTGTTCGTGTTGTTACACTTTGCGCGCGTCTGTCTCCTCTTTGTGCAGTGGCTAAATTCTGCTCTTTGCGCGCATTGTGCGAGTTGATGCCAGCCCTGTTCAAAACAATATATTGTACTGTAATTTTATTGTAATTTTACAATATACTGTATTGTATTTCCAATATATTGAATGATACTGTTGCAATACGTTATATTGTTTTCGTATTATATTTTTTATCCGGGTATGTTTATCTATAGTCCATTTTCCGAACGAAACTATCTATAGTCCATTTGTGAACGAAACAAAATACATTTTTATTATTTTCGACGCCGAGCAAACTCAATACTGCTGGATTGTTGCCAAATCATTCCATTTTATTTCCGCTTATCACTTCAAGACCAACAATTGAAAAGGTCCAAAATGTAAACAAATCGGTTTTCTGCTGATTTTAGTGTATATCTTACTAAAACATACAATAGTCATTTAAAAATATGTGTAAAAGTTGAAAAAATAACATTTTTCTTAAAGGCCCCATCTCGTTTTCCGCTAACCAGGATATTCATCGTAAATGCGGCCTTTTCTCGAAGAGGCCTCATTTATTTATCTGACGGAAACCGAGTTGAGGCCTATTAAACAAACATCAAAATTGCAATGTAGATTGCAAAAAACGTTCCAAATTCACTAAGTAGATGCAGATTATGTTGAAATAAAACTACAAAATACAAGGCTATTCCTCCATACCGCAGGCTACTGACTGATATTGCTACCACGTCAGCTCCTCTCTTTTATTCACTGTCTGGGTATATATTACAATTTCCTTAGGGCCATTTCACAAATTTCATAACGCTAGAGGGGGTGGGTGGGTGTTTGACAGAACAGCAATGATGTCACAATGTTAAATCCCATATACAGTGGCGCTTTTGTTTTGATGCGGTGAGCACTTGCAAAAACTACCTTCAGTGATCCATTGCAATATTATTTCAATTGAACCAATATTTCCATACATTTTCTCGACGACAAACTCGTGTACATACATAATGTTCATGGATGACGAAGGATTCAATCAATCACATATTTAATCGACCGCACGAATCTTCTCGTGCTTTAGGGATCTCCATGTACTTTATTTCACTACTTAACACTCTTCTACACTTCAATTTTCTTATTTCATCATCAATTTTGAATGATTTTAAAAAGGCCACATCTGAAGATGATGAAAAAACAAGCCACAACTAGAAGGCCTCAACACATTTCAAAGTAAACAAAGGCATCAACTCACAGGCCTCATCAGCGTCGGCCGGCGTCTATGGGCACAAATCAAAAGGGCTCAACAGCTTTTGGTGAAATAAAAGCCTCATTTCCTTTGATTCGTTTTTTTAGCAGGATTTTTTTGCTAAAATGATAGTAATAAATATTTATAGCTATAAATGAGTTTATCCATCGACTTTCTGGACGATAAAATAACATACAATGCTTAAATTCATAATATAAATTTGAATTATTGTTTGACAAAACAAGATTGCGTTTTTCGCATTGTTTACTTTTTGGAGATCAGGCCTTTTGAATTGTTAGTCTTGACTTTTTTGTAAAAAAAATAAATAATGATTTCCATCGACACGCCCCTCGTTTGTATTTGACAGCCCTTAAACGCAAGTGTGTGCGTGAGAAACTGACTGTGCGTGGGATAATAATAATAATGAATCAAAAGCAACCCATCGCAGAAGAACGTCTCAACTTCGCAATTTTTATCTTAGTTCCGAGCGATAAAACTGTGAAAAATCCCGCGCCCCGTGTTGTTCCCAACCGTCGAAATTAGTTTAACTGGTGCCACCAAAGTACGAAGCAAGTTATGTGAGTGCTGCCCAAGTGCGGAAATGCCGTTTATTGCGACGCCAGCCGTTTTTCTCTACCAGGCGGAGAAAGTCGACGTAGATTAATTCGAACGGGTGAAAATGGCGAAGAAAAAACATCCGACTACGATTCTGATTTCGGTCGAAGTGCGATGGGACAAAACGTGGAAATGCTGCTGAAGTTCGTACGCCTAGTGGACTGTTGATGTTTGTTTCGTAATCCGGAAGATAGTTTTCTCGAAGATTGACGGATTGGCGAAAGGAAGCACCTCGTGAAAAAGAAACCCTCCTCCCATTTCTGGAACGGGGCTGCTGGAGGAGAAGGAGGAAGTGCTTGTGTAATCGAGGGAATGTTAAATTCCCAGTGCGCTTAAAATGAGAGTTCCAGCTATAGGGAATCTGCTTATCAGATGTATCCTTATCTTGCTTTTGTTGCTGTTTAGTGATTGTACAAATATAACCAATAGCTTTAGCAGTAGTAATTCAGTAAACGTTAATAGCAGCAGTAGTAGTAGAGGCCTTGGGGAAGTCAATCAAAATGTAAGCTCGGGCAAGTTAAGTAACGTAACAAATGCTAATGCTGATCCGGGTCGCAATTGCTGTGATGGGGAGGGGAACCAAATCGGTAATCAAAAGCGAACCAGCGGACCTCAGCGGATTGTGGTCGAGTTTGCGACCAATGTGGTCCAGAATGAGTACATCGTCCAGTTCGATGGGTATTACAAGCGAGCGGCGAGGGAGAAACACATCCAGGCGGCGCTTAATGGATCGAAGGTGAGCCATAATTGAAAGTAATGTGACAATCGCTTCATGTCCATATGGAGTAATGCGGGCACGAAAATTGTTATAAACGCTGGTAGTCGACTACAGCCACCCTATTCAGTTCTGTCACCCACAATGAATCAGCTCATTAAAAAAAAAAAAAAAAAAAAAAACAAAAATATGATCTAAATTATCACAACACATCACAGAACCATTCCTACTGATAAGCTACGCAATGCTTTTTTGACAATTATTTGGCCGGATCTGCAAAATAATTTCTCAATTGAGAAACAAAAATTTTGAAAATGAATTTTTTTAATTGGACTTTGGTTCTAAGCCCTTTTGGAAATTATCTAAAATTAAAACAAAAAAACCTCAGAAGCATATTCCAGCTTTAAAAGAGGAAAACAAATTATTATAAAATAGAAGCTCAAAAAATTGCTATGCAGTTTGATAGCGCGCACAATTTCAATTTTGGACTTACTAGTCCAATAGAAATAGTTACTCAGGACTTTTTTTTCGAAAATTCCTGGGAGACTGATTTGGAAGAAGTGATTATTAAAAACATCAAAAACATGACAGGTCCTGGCCATGATGGAATTTTCTACATCCTCATCAAGAAACTTCCAGAAAATAGCTTATCATTCTTAGTTGATATGAATAACAAATGTTTTTAGTACCAATTTTAAAACCATACAAAAATCCCGCAGAAGCTTCTAGCTATCGTCCAATCAGTTTGCTTTCCTCCATCAGTAAACTTTTTGAAAAGGTCATTTTGAACAGAATGATCAATGAAAATTCAATTTTTGCAATTGAACAGTGTGGATTCCGCCATTGACATTCGACCACGTGTAACAAATTTGATCCGTTCCAACAAATCTGAAGGCTATTCTACTGGTCTTGCTCTTCTAGACATAGAAAAGGCATTCGACAGTCTTTGGCATGAAGGTTTGATCGTAAAATTAAAAAAACTTTAATTTTCCAACATACATTGTTAGAATAATTCAAAGTTATCTGTCAAATCGTACACTTCAGGTTAATTATCAGAACTCTAGGTCTGAAACAGTTCCTGTAAAAGCTGGTGTTCCTCAAGGCAGCATTTTGGGACCAATATTATACAATATTTTCACATCTGACTTACCTGAGTTACATCAGGGATGTCAAAAATCCTTGTTTGCGGATGACACAGACCTCTCCGCCAAAGGACGAAGCCTGCGTGTCATCTGTAGTCGATTGCAAAAAAGTTTGGATTTTTTTTCTTCATACTTGCAAAAATGGAAGATTTCTCCTAATGCTTCCAAAACTCAACTAATAATATTCCCACATAAACCAAAAGCTCTTTATTTGAAACCTTCAAGTAGACATGTTGTCACGATGAGAGGGGTTCCAATAAATTGGTCAGATGAAGTTAAGTATCTAGGGCTCATGCTAGATAAGAATTTAACTTTCAAAAATCACATAAAGGGCATTCAAGTCAAATGTAACAAATATGTACAATGTCTCTATCCACTTATTAATAGAAAATCAAAACTTTGTCTTAAGAACAAGCTTTTGATATTCAAACAAATTTTCAGGCCAGCCATGTTGTATGCTGTACCAATATGGACTAGCTGTTGTAATACCAGGAGGAAAGCTCTGCAGAGAATTCAAAATAAAATTTTGAAAATGATTCTGAGGCTTCCTCCCTGGTATAGTACCAATGAGTTACATAGAATATCCAATGTTGAAACATTGGAACAAATGTCAAATAAAATAATTAATAATTTCAGGCAAAAATCGTTACAATCTTCTATTGCCACGATTAATGCGTTATATGTTTAGGTTAAGTTAGGTTAAGTATATTCAAAGCGTTTTTTTTCTCTTATAAGCAGGTAAAATCAACTCACCTGTAAAAAATCTGAACTGCTACGGCAAATGAAATGTAATATGTTGTTAACAAAATGTTAATAAAATCTTAGATTTGTTTTACCAAATTAGGATGATAGTGTTGTCTAATAACACAGAACACCTAGATATAAGAAATGAATGTAATGTTTGGAATGATACTAATAAAGAAATTTAAAAAAGAAGCAAAATTGCGTGTGCCCCTTCTGAGAGTTGTATATTTTTAGTTTTTAAGCATTTGCTAAAATAAATCCCCATGTGATGAATAAAATATATTCATTAGTTCTTGGTTTGTTTGGGCAATAAATGTGCTTTACATTATGTTTGATCAATTTAACCATCATACCATCGTATTTTATAATCAATTCAATGAAGATGATTGGATTTGAAAATAGTCAAATTGTGCCAAACGGAGTGAAATTAATATAGCGGAACCATAATTGACAAGTTATCATCGACAAATGCTGTTTTGTCATCATAAATTCACAAATGAGAGCACAATGGTATCATTCGGCATTTGTGCATGTCAAATTGCCTTAATAAATGCTCATTGAAGATGATTCAGCTTTTTTCACTTTTAGTGGTAGCCAAGCAGCATTCAACAAAGTTTGACAATTGTTATGAAGAATATACACCAAAACAATGAAAATGGATTTCATAAAAACTATAGTTTCACTTTTTTGCATAGACAATAAGTGTTTTGTGTAATTTCGCGACGGGGACAATATTATGTTGGTGTAGTGAGTAATAAATTCGCAATGCTCATGGTGTTATCGCATCTTAAGAGTTCAAATATTGATCTAAGAGGAATACATAAGGTACATACAAGTGCAAGTCAATCAGTTTAATAGCAGCTTTTATGACAACAAGATGTATGATATCAATCTTTTATCATAGCCGCAACAAATAAGTGTCATTCAGTCACTACATGCAGTTTCAATGAGTTATTATATGCTGCAATAAAGCTGGTTTTGTAGCCACAAAATTTTGATTTATATTTTTCCTCTAAAAGGTTTTGAAAACAACTAAGAGCCGACTTACAAAATATCATCTTCTAGCAACGTTAAATGCCGCCTCTAGCTAGTAACAGTCATAATAGTAGTTTACGGAACAAGTTGCAGAATGATAATTTTTACAGCACGAGTTGTAAATTTATCCTACGAAGCTTGCCGAGTAGGATAATTACGACGAGTGCTGTAAAAATCGAGTTCTGCAACGAGTTACGTACAACATTTTTTGAAATTTCGTAGAAGACCACTTGAGGATATCAGAAATTATATCGGAATGCATTCACCAACATTTAACAATTTCTGAAAAAAATGTCGTGTTATGATTCATTACGCAACTCAAAACGGTTGCGTAACGAAAAAGCGTTGCGTATTGAATCATTACAGCACTGGTTTCAGTTGCGTAATGACTATCCCCGCACTGCATAACTCATTGCAGGAAAGTAGGCCGTTTCATGACAGATTGGCATGATGAAAAACAGCCTATTACGATGAGAAATTACAAAAAAAAAACATTAATAAATCCACACGAATGCCAAATTGCTGTGGAATTGTCACTTGGGATGGATATGATTTATTCGTGTTCATGGAATGTTTACGAAGATAAAGATGTGACGTATGATTGGTTATGAATAAAAACACAGAAGAGTGTTAATATTCTCAGATCGTAAATGCAGGGCTGTTACAACAGGCGCGAATTTCGCGATTCTCGCGGATTTCGCGATTTTCGCGGATTTGTAGCGGATTTGGCCAGCCAAGCGCGAAAATCGCGGGTGGATACAAGTCTGTCGCGAAAATCGCGGATTTCTCAAATCATGCAACAAAATTTCAGTTATATACATACAGCCGTGATTTCATAATTAGGAAATTTCTATTTAAAACAGAAAATCCAAGTCTTCTCCTTGAGAGCAGTAAAGTTCAGTAAGTATAGTTACTGGTATCAAAAATACTATTCAGGGAAATATAAGAAGCAGTAACATTTGATTTGCAAATCGTTTTCATTTTATTTGGAGTCATTTTTCTCGAGGGTCACTGGTCAATCAAGAGATAATTCCTCCCTAAATTCTTAATGACAATAATCTAAAATTCTATTCTATTGACGGCAATCTATAGGTTCTTGACTTTGAGAAATAGAAAATTATACCGTTCAAATGTTTGCAGGACATTTCTCTTCCGTTAAAAATCTTAGAAAATGTCCCACTTAGGAAATGACCACTCAGCACATTTGACTTGGATTTAAAATATTTGAAATCAGATTTGTGTTAAATTTACTGATCATGAATATAATATGTCAAAATAATAAACCGTGTAGGAATGCTAAATTTGTTCAGCTTGATTACATAAATGCATGCCTTCAAAATTTGTACGGTTAATATGCGGACACTCTGGTTGAGTGTTCGCGCTGCAGTCAAGTTGGTTACCCCATGAAATCTTAGGATCGATAGAAAAGTTTAAAACAATAGATAGCTCCGCAGTCAAATTAAGAGTTTTGTCAGTGAAGAATAAGTATTGTAAATCTAGAAGATACAAATTACTTGAAGTTAATAGAAAGCAGCACTAAAAATTGTATGTATAATTAATGCAATATTTGATGTAAATACAGTGAATCCACAATTAAGAATCACCCACAATTTATGAATCAGCTGCCTTTAAAGGACAAAATAACAGTAAAAAATAGCACAAAACATCACGGAAATATTTTGACTTATAATTTATTTTGAGTAAAATTGTTTACGTGATGTTTTGTGTTGATTTTTGTTGTCATTTTGTCATTTAAAGTCAGCTGATTCATAAATTGTGGGCGATTCTTAATTGTGGATCCACTGTATAACTAAATAAAACCTCTTGCAGTTTATGCTGATCGCCATAAAACCGTTTTAAGATCTGGTTTTAAAATCAGTGCAAGGATTGAATCACCAGCACAAAATACTTGCTGAAAAGTTAGCACCTGGTGAAATCGCTCAAAATAATAGTAGTATTCAGACTTGAAGTTTATTAAAAATAAAAACAGTTCTTATACAATGAATGGCATGCATTTCAAACTTATTGTTTAACTGTCCTCATCTCATAAACAAAAACCAATTTTTTTTTAAATAATATGATGGTGTTTGCCTATCTTTGTTGGGAGAAGTCGTCTCTAATTCAATTAAACACATATTGAGAGCAGCGTATGCGTAACGTCAGCTTCAATGCTGAAATAATTTATTTAAATTCATTTCTTTTTATTCATATTACAATTTAGTAGCTTACATGATAGTTTCACAATCGTCACTTCCAGAGACACTTGCTCTCCAACCGATTCCTTCACACTACCTATCAATTAAAGCATAATCGAGTAACCGACTTGCAGATGGCAGTGTCGCCAGTTCCACTAAACTACTCTCTAAGCGGCCGCAACACATGTATTTCATGAAAAATAAAAAATACAGTATTGGCGATCTAATCTTATTAATGGCAATCTTTTCGCTCTCGATAACATCACCACTTAAAATATACAGTATTGGACAAAACATTTGCAACTTTTTCGATTTTCCATACAAAATGACGCGGTTTGGTAAGCTAGATCTCAGTTATTTATGGACCGATTCGAATGAAATTTCCACAGAACATCAGACATAACTTGAATTTTAACATATATTTTTGAAATTTTTTTCCAATAACGTGTTAAAATGTAATAACGATTTAATTAAAGTGACATTTTGACGAGAAATTCAAAACTATTTATCTTAAAATCTGACAGCCCTACACAAAAACTGTCTTCAGCAAACTTGTTCATGTTGTTCTACACTTTGCTGAAGATACCCTGAAGTTATACCTTCAACACAGACAAACAGACGTAACACTTAGAACAAATCTCGATCAAAATCATAGTCACGAGGACATGTGCGCCCAATGCTAACATTATTGTATTTAGCCGACGGGTTAACAGATGGCGGTAGTGTGCAAACGTCAAACGCGAACGAAAACGATGCGAGCGCTGCGGGTGGCGGATTGGCCACCTACCATATTTTTGAATCGATCGTTAAAAAGGTGGTTGATGGACAATGATGAGAGTGTGACGTCTGTTTGTCTGTGACTTCAACATGTTTAGTTATGTCAATTATAGAAAATCGTCAAAAAAAATCACTTTAGTCATACCGTTACTGCTTTTAAACTTGTGATTGGAGAAACCACTAAAAAATATATGTTGAAATTCAAGTTATGTCTGATATCCTATAAAAATTTGGTTGAAATCGGCCCATAAATAACTGAGATCTAGCTTACCAAAGTTGGTCATTTTGTATGGAAAATCGAAAAAGTTGCAAATGTTTTGTTCAATACTGTAGTGTAAAGATGAGAGAAAAATCGAAATTTAAATAGCAATTTAAGGTTTTGTATGCTTCTAATTGACAATGTGAAATTACTGTGTGTGTTTTTCTTTTTTTAAATTATCATTAATAACTACATTTTGCATCTTCTATTGTATGCAAAGATCATATCGAATTGTTTTAAGTATAGTTGCAAACTAGGCCTCCTCTCTGCTTGTAGTGACACTACTATGTATTAAATTGCACGAGTTTCTATAAAAAATATATTGAAAGGTTGATAACGAATAAATTTCGAGTGATATTGTTGAATACGATTTTCTCCGAATTATTGTATTTTTCCGCTTTTTACCTTTTTTCCTGCTTAGTGGCGCAACTGGAGTAAATTAAATATATTTCATAATTTATTTAACTCTACCCTTAGTGTTGACATAAATCCTTATACCAACTTATCTTACTCAATTATAGATACTTTGAAATAAGGCAAAAATAATCACTTAGTACCATTACAAACTAGTTTTTGATCAACCATGTTTACGCATTTTTTATAATGAGTAGTAAACATGTCAATGAAACAGATTTTTTTTAGGCGCGGATCGAATTTCTGAAGTCGCGATTTTCGCGGATACGATTTTAAGATTTTTGTAACAGCCCTGTAAATGAACAATACGATTAATTTATGTGAAAACATTTCAAATTCGTTTGCTTTTCAACTTTTATTGATAAAAAGTTATGCATATTTGATCAAATAAGTTTAAACGTATTACAGTTGAATTTCGTTCGTTGCACTATCTTTAAGTGGGATCCCGTTAGTTGGGCTATAGCCCACCTAAAACGAAGGCAAACGTCATTTTCTGACATAAGACTTAATTTATCAATGTTGGTAGCTCTGTTTTTCTTTTGTTCTATGTTATTTGACAGCTCGAAACTCAGCCCAATTAGTGAAAGTCTTTCACTAAGTGGGCTACAAGTTTAGTGCAACGAACGAAAGTTGACTGTAATATAGATTTTTTTTTAATATTTATTGATAGCTTGTGGCAAGCTATAAAGTATCATACATGTTAGTAAGTCCGCCATCCGTGAACTACACTAGAATTCGAAAAACAAGACATACATGAATTACAGAGAATGTCTTTCGACTGGAGGATTCCTTGAAATTAGATTATGAAGCAAAGAAAGGTGTTGATTTTACCCGAAATGAAAGTGTCGATCTTACCCCGAGTGGACATATTTTTTTTTTCAATAGCGTTTTCAGCTGTCGAAAAACTAAAAACTACATTCTTTTTCAAGTTGTATCTGAGAAATAATAGTAAATGATAATGCAGACTCAGAACAAATGATGAATTTAAAAAAAAATCACATGTGAAATAATACAACTGCCGTTTCCAATATGATTATGATGTTTATTTTAGCAATTTATTGGTAGCGTCAGTTGTAATGTCATTCGAAACACAACATTTTACAACTAGAGATAGAGTGTGGTGTAAACTGCATGGAAATCTGCTCAAAACATGGAAAATGAAAGGGTGTCGGTTTTACCCCAATTACCCCTACGGTAATACTCTATGCTAATAGTCGATTGAAGTAGTGGGAAGGCGATGATTAAGTCTGTTTACCAAAAATTTGATTGAGCCTCAAGATTTTAAGTTAATAATAACAGTTTTCACACAATGAATGGCATACATTTTTAATTAATTGTTTTATTGTTTATTCTTTATGCTATAAATAGTATAGTGTTTGCTTATCTATGGATTAAAAAAAGAAGCGTAATTGAAAAAAATGATGAAAAAAATACTCATATAAGAGGTATCTTAAGTATTGGCTATAAAATCATAGCAATGGCGCTCCTTTCAGTCTCAACAACATAGGGGAATTTTCTCGGCAGTCTAAGCCAATGCCGTGTTTCTTTTGTAATTTTCTCGGACATCAGCAGACAAATTACGTGTTTGTCTGTTTACATTTATGTGCTGCTCAAACCTCTATCGATTCACACCGACAGGCCTGTTCAAAGCTTTTTGGAAACGTTTTTACAACGCTTCGAACACCTCATGTCCGTGTGACTCTTGTTGGCAGCCTCATTCTCTTCGGCAGCTTTCTCATAAGAACTGCAGGCAAATCTCTTCGGCAGCTCCAAATCAGTCGCATTTTGAGGCGTGTTTATTTGAATTGGTGGCATCTCTGGTGAAATTGTTTGTTCGGTGATTATCCGTCAGCTTAGGACACGGTCGAATTTTCAATGTTGGGCATCTCTAAAATTTGATTTTCGAGTGACAGTTAAACCTCCATGAGTCGATGTTCCATTACTCAATATCGACTTATGGAAACATACTAAAAATCAAATTCCATGGTTACTATGATGGTCCCCTCAAACAGCATTTCATAGCATTGCTGTTCCATGACTCGATATTTCCATGACATCGGCTCACTTGAATATCGACTCATGGAGGGTTGACTGTATTTAGCTTTAGCATCAGAGGGACGAAATTTTGAAATCCCTGGCCAAGAACACAGGGTTTGACGATGCCAAAGTAGAAGGTGCACCATAATAATACCCGTCTGTGAAACATATCACTTTACCAATACTTTGGCACACCTCTAACGGTTCATGATTTATCATGAAACGGCTGCATTCAGGCGGAGGACCTGTTAACCCTCTAATACCCAAATTTTTGTTTTCGATCTAAATATTATTTTTCGTTATCTAAAATCATTCTAACACGGTTTGGGCAATGATTTATTTTTCTTCGCAAATTTATGAATTTCGGTTTTTGATTTTTATTATTTTTATTTTTGAACATCCCTATCCTTTTAATTTTTTTCTTGAAGCCTCTTCTGGTTACTGATTTTTGACAATAAAAAAATTGAGTTTTTACTATACTTTTGAAAATATGATTTTTAAATTTTTTTTTCTGGAACATTTTCTATTTTCCGTGTAACTAACGGAAAAACAGTTTTGAAATCATTTCAATACCATCAGGCTCTTCTTCTGTGATAGGTCGATCGTAGAAAAATATAAAAGGTACGATTTTTTATAATACACGTTAAATGAATCCCAGGCATTTGTAGGTTATATAAGAATACAATTTTTCAAACAATTTTTAATAATACAAATAAGTTTCAAAAATCATAAAAAAACTTTTGTTATATGCGTGTTATGAGTCAAGGTTTAAGCCAAAAATAAAATCATTTTAATTTCCGAGCTATGAAAAAATACACAAAATTCCAAAGTGTACCCCGTCTAAAGGCGGGGTTGGGTATTAGAGGGTTAATATATTTCGGCATATTATCAGGTCCTCTTCGAACGGAGGGACCGCCAGGGCTCATTAGTTACTTATAAACCAGTGCTGGTTGTTGATGGTTCAGTTTGTTTACACGAGCTGTACAATCCTTTGTACTAATCAGTAATGGTGGTTAAGTTTCGAAGCCAACGTGTGTTCAATCGTTTTATAATGCAACATAAGAATGTGTGTTTGGTGAAACTCTGCGTTACACTCGGCGTTATAAAATTAGTGATTGTGAGGGTGCTAAAATGATGTTTGAAAAAATGCATTGTGATGAAAATTTGAAAATGGCATTGGAAGTTATTGTGATAGTTTTGTGAATGTACAAATAATTATTATATGAACCCTACTAGTTTAACAATGAACATAATATATTTTGAAATAATTTCTCTGAAGATAAACACTTTTGCCTAGTTCTTCACACATGCATGAGAAAAGTGTTTATAATGACAGCGAGTGCAGAAGAATGGATCGAAGTGATTTTTTTTACTGTAAGCTAGTAAAAATCGTGCTAAATCGTAGTTTGAATAGTGATGACTCTACAGCAACATAAATAATAAAAAAAATAAATTGAATATGAATGATAACAGATGATAAATGATAATAACAATGAATTTATATGAAAATGGTGTGATGTAATTTTGATGAAAATTTGTAGTTGTGATAGTGAAAAGTGATATACCAAATGGATAATATATCTGAAGTGTTTTACAATAGTTAATGAGTGATATTCGGTGGTATACGTGATAATGTCTATAGTAAGCAGGGTTCTGAATTTTCGTATCAATGATGCGAAATCTACGATTTTTCGCACGTAAGGAGAATGCTTTTTTCGCTTCCTCACGTGAACATCTTTTATCGCTCACACTAATTTTCCCTGGAGCTACGATGGTGGATAACCGAAAATCACTCCACTCTGTGGATAATTTGTTTTTCACTCCATCATATTTTCGCTCACCAACTGCTCCGGAGAATTATCACTATGTGGATAAACAAAAACTAGTGCCGGCGACGGGATTCGAACCTAGAACATTGCTAAAAACAACCGCGATGCGTGCACACTAACCATGCTACCACACCAACTTGACGAAAGCAGCGGTTAATTTGGTACATAAAAGCAACTGCTGCTCGTGGCGATGGATACAGGAAAAATTCTCCATGGATCGGAGAAAGAGAAAACAAACTTCTCACAGCTGCGGAAATGTGCAATTATCTATTTTCGCTTTGTTTTGTGGACGGATAAAATCGCAAGGCAGCTGATCGCTGAAAATTGCTGTGAGGGATAAATCCATTATCGTGAGAGTGAGTGAGAATTCGGAAGCCTGATAGTGAGTGATGGAATGAAATGAAGAATCAGGACCTTTTAATAAAACTATTTCGTTCTTCGCTTTAACCACTCTAGTAGCATTTCGGGCCTTATCATAGTTTGATAGTAGCAGTGGCGATTCCCTAACCTCAAATCTACCTGTTCCACGAATAGAAATTCTTGACCTCACGCAACAAATTTGCATCTATCAAGTGAAGATTTGCTAGAAAGGAAGATTCCAATCATTTAATATTTGCTTTATGATCTCAATTTGCCGGAAAAGACATTTTTAGATGCGTAGAACAGGTAAAAAGTGAGGTTACGAGTCGCCTCTGGATAGTAGTCTGAAAAACTACGGTAAGGGCTGATTGCTGCTAAGGTACACATTGACCATTTGAGCAACATTGCTTAGGAACGTCTGTGTGATGAGCGCAATAGAGGCTTATAAAAGCAAATGTTGGGAAGGAGCTTAGGGCAGATTAAAAGTGCCAGTACTACCCCTATCGCTACTGACAAAAAAGCATCAGAGGGACGAAATTTAGAAATAGTTTTTTGCAAGAATCCTTGAAGAACCATGATGAATCATAGCAAAATATTTGGGGCAATCTGCGAAGCATTTAGGTACTGAGAAAATTTTAGTAATTACATAAGAATCTTTGGAGATTTTTCGCAGGACTCTCTGGATTAGTTCTTGGAAGAATCGTTGCAGAAATTCCGATGAAATCCTTGAGAAAGAATAAATAAACTAGATGATTTCTTTCTGGAAGAATATTATTTAGTATTTCTTTATACTGGAAGAAATCCCAGGAAAAGACGCTCGAATGCTTTGAGACTGCTTCTTGAAAAAAAAAAAATGGTATAATAGGTGGACGAACTGTATTGAAATATCTCTGAAATATAAGTTTGTACTAGAGATAATCTTTGAGTTATTCTTGAATCCTTGTGAGAATGTTTTGAAAAACGTTTAGGAAAATACTCGAAGAAGTCCTTTTATGCATCTTTAAATGAAATAATGTAAAATTCAATAGCTCAAAAGCATTTGTAAAAAAAAATCTTAAAAAAAAAAATTCTTCCATAAGTGACCCAAGTATTAGAGCTATCAAAATTTAAAAAAGTTTGAAAATCCCATATCTTCCTTACCTTCCTTATCATAAAAATAGTGTTTTGTGAAATTTTCAGCTTCCTAGGCGGTGATTTAAAGGTGGCCCAAGGACAAAGTTGGTTTATATGGAAATTACTATGGAGAAATTTTGAAAAATGTTCCGACCACGTCAGTACTGTAATGTTAGTACAAACTTATCATCCCATAGTGAAAGCTCATTCCTCAAACCTTAATGATGGTATTTGCTGAAGAGAGCAATTTAATCCGACGGATAGGAGAAGAGATATTCATAAGTTTGTTTGCTATTATTTAGCTTCATATGGGATTATAGCCCAGCAAACATGTACAAAAATCCCATATAAAATTAACTCATAATGAATTTGTTCCTTCAGAAACATCCTTCATTTGGATTTAAAGAATAATTTTTCATTATGAGATGATAAGTTTGTACGTATATTACACTTCTAACGTGATTGGAACATTTTTCAAAGTTTCTCCATAATAATTTCCATACAAACCTACATCGTCTTTGGGCCACCATAAAATCACCACCTAGAAAGCTGAAAATTTAACAGAACTCTATTTTTATGGTAAGGAAGGTAGGGAATTCAAACGTTGTTTGTTTTGAATCGCTCCCATTTACCCAAAAATTCATTCTCTTCAAGATAAATCCATTAAAAAAATCGTGGAATCAGTCTTTTCTATTTCGATTATCTCACCACAAACGGACGGAATTATTCACTACCTTTCTTAACATTGAATTAATGCATTCACTATTTCCTGGATCTAACTTATGTCTATATTTCTTGCAGGTGAAAAACTGGCGCATCCAACCGCGATCAAATCCCATCAGTGACTATCCCAGCGATTTCGATGTCATCACATTAGAAGAAGACCCCAAATCACAAACCGATGGGATAGATCTGCTCAGGTCGCACCCATCCATCAAATCCATATCGCCGCAACGGATGGTCCACCGAACCCTTAAGTATGTTCCCATAGAAGTTTCACCCGACGAGGCAGAGCTGGACGAGGAAATTGTGGACGATGTCGAAATAGCTGATGCCCAGCAAGAGGCTGAAGACGACGAAGTGATGGAGTTTATCGAAAAGTTCAGAAATTTCAAAAGAAAGCTGTCGACTGATGTGAATGAGCTTAACGATAGCAGACCGGATGTCAGTCATCAGATCACTCCTCCCGTGGGCTCTGCAAATCGGCATACGAATCGTCGCTTACTCAGGGCGATACCGAGGCAGATAACTTCCTTGCTGAAAGGGGATGTTCTTTGGGGGATGGGTATAACCGGTAAAGGGGTGAAGGTGGCAGTTTTTGATACCGGGCTGTCGAAGAACCATCCCCATTTCAAGTCAGTTAAGGAACGGACCAATTGGACGAATGAGAAAACTCTGGATGACGGAGTTAGTCATGGGACATTCGTAGCTGGGATTATTGCTTCTTCGAAGGAGTGTCTCGGATTCGCACCGGACTCGGAGCTGCACATTTTTCGAGTTTTCACCAATAACCAGGTTTCTTACACATCATGGTTTTTGGATGCCTTCAATTATGCAATTTTGAAGAAGATCAACGTACTGAATCTTAGTATTGGAGGGCCAGATTTCCTGGATCAGCCGTTCGTGGATAAGGTTTTGGAGTTGTCGGCGAATAAGGTGATCATGGTGTCTGCCATTGGCAACGATGGCCCACTGTATGGGACTTTGAACAATCCTGGAGACCAGATGGACGTGATTGGCGTTGGAGGGATGGACTATAATGATAACATTGCAAAGTTCAGCTCACGTGGAATGACCACTTGGGAACTTCCGAACGGTTATGGTCGCATGAAACCGGATATTGTAACTTATGGGAGTCAAGTTAAAGGAAGTAATCTGAACGGAGGTTGTAAATCTCTTTCTGGTACTTCTGTGGCTTCTCCGGTTGTTGCAGGAGCAGTTACGCTTTTAGCGAGTGGAGTTATCAATAGATTTGATATTGTCAATCCGGCCTCGATGAAACAAGCACTGATTGAAGGTGCTCAGCGACTAACGGAAAACAACATGTTCGAGCAAGGGCACGGAAAGCTGAATATCCTGAAGAGTATGAAGATTTTGTCTACTTACAAACCAAAAGTAACGCTTTCACCAGCTTATCTGGACTTTACCGAGGACTATATGTGGCCTTACACAACTCAAAGTTTGTACTACACGAGCGCACCGGTTATAGCGAATGTTACTATCCTGAACGGCATGGGAGTGATTGGCAGGGTGATAAATAGTCCAACGTGGCACCCATACACTAATGAAAATGGCCAAATGTTGAACATTTCGATTTCGTATTCCGAGCAACTTTGGCCATGGTCGGGCTGGATTGCAGTCCACATCGGTGTGAATGAGCTGGGACGTAGCTTCGAAGGATTAGCTCAGGGTCACATTACGCTTACGGTTCAAAGCCCAGCCGGTCCGGGAGAGAATGAACCTCGGAATGGAACCGTAAGCTTTCCCTTGAAAGTGAAAATTATTCCACAACCCCCGCGACACAAACGAATCTTGTGGGACCAGTACCATAGCCTGCGATACCCGCCAGGATATCTTCCGCGGGATAATCTTAAAATTAAATCCGATCCTCTTGATTGGCGAGCTGACCACATTCACACAAACTTCAAAGA
Organism: Aedes aegypti; assembly: GCF_002204515.2. Classification (NCBI taxonomy): domain Eukaryota; kingdom Metazoa; phylum Arthropoda; class Insecta; order Diptera; family Culicidae; genus Aedes; species Aedes aegypti. The sequence continues at coordinate 221,350,653 of NC_035109.1, read as the reverse complement.
CATGTATACTCACTTAAGAAACGCTGGATATTACGTTGAAGTTCTGGGTGCCCCGTATACCTGTTTCAATGCCAGTTATTATGGAACATTGCTGTTGGTCGACCCGGAGGAGGAATACTTCCACGAAGAGATTATTAAACTAAAGAACGATATTTTGGAGCGAGATCTGAGCGTGATTGTGTTCGCCGATTGGTACAACACAACCGTCATGAGGAAGATCAAATTCTACGACGAAAACACTCGCCAATGGTGGATGCCCGATACGGGAGGAGCAAACATTCCTGCATTGAATGAGTTACTCCGTGATTTTGATATCGTACTAGGGGATAAAGTATCAGAAGGATATTTTGATATGCGAGATCATCGCATGTATTACGCGTCAGGAAGCAATATAATCAAATTTCCTACTGGGAACAATACCATTTTGATCGAAAGGGACTTGTTCGATCAAGGATTGGACATTCTCTCGCCTGACGAGAAGAGGCAGAAAATTCGAGCAAAAACGGCCATTCTTGGATTGCTACAGACCGATCATACGTACTCAAAAGTGCAACCCGCAACACCAAACCCTGATCTCATCAACGGCGTCAATTTAGAATTGGACGCCGATCGCAGCGAAGAACGCCAAATCGATCGTGATTCAATCATCAACAAACGAATTTTACTCAACGCCAAATCATTTGCAGACGACGACGATGTTCCCAACGAGGGCGGAGAGCAGCGTCAAGACTTCGAAACGAATCCGGATTTTGGTAGTTTGAAAAATTTGGAAGACGAAGAACAGGATGACATTCAGAAAATCCAACACCCCGAAGAGATCAGTCAACTGTTGCTGGAAAAGAAGCAGAACTTTACCGGTGAGAAAATAATTATGGTGGAAGTACCTCAAACGTTGCTGAAGCTGCAGCCAGATCAGCCGAAGGTGGTCAAATCGAACGACAGTGCTGCCAGTGGGAAAGACAATCGTAAAGTTGGCGGTCGAATCGCCATTTATGGCGACTCGAATTGTCTTGACTCGACCCACCTGGACAAGCCATGCTTTTGGCTGCTAGATTCGCTGCTGGAGTACACAATGACATCGCACGTGACCAACCTGTTGAAGGATTTGAACAGCACGCGTCACAGTGACGTACTGAGCGGTAAGTTTTATCCTGAATAGATGTCCCCTCACAAATTGCACGAATCCACGAATTGCAGATGAAATCCTTTGGGAGGACATATCCTCCTTTTTGATCATTTGTCTTCCCGTGCTCCCTTGGGCTGAAGGAATATCCTTTTTTTCTAAAGTAATCTAATACTAAGTTCCATGGTGGGGATTGCTCATCAAACCTTCCGGTCCGCCTCATAGTTACGTACTATTTGGTGCTGGGTGTAGTTCTTGTTTTTCCAGCTGTATTGAAAAGCATGAGCCATAGTCTTTGGCATACAATCGGATCTTTCTTTAGCAGAAAAGAACCGAAATGTCTATCGACGACCGGTGATTGCTAGCAGATATAGTGGAGAGCTTTTCTTGAAACGTTCATCGCTTCAAGCTAGTTGAAAAACTGAATACATTGATTGCCTGTCGATCAGAGCCGAACTAGGCATAGATCGTATACATACATCTGAATCTACATGTCTCCGATGTATTACATCGTTCCAGGTGGGAGTTATCTGATATGTGAATATGGTACCATAACAGAATTTTCCATCTGAACGAAGTGATAAATCATAATATTCCGCAAACTGTATCACACATCTACAGAATGTATTGCGTGAAGTTAAGACACAGCAGAGTATTGGGTACATAGGACCAAGTCCCTGCCGGGTGGCGCGAAACTGATGAGCGATAGACAATAGAATCAACAACACTGCCATAAGGGATAGTAAGCATGTGACTATTGTCGAAACTATGATTAGGAGGCAAATCAACATCCCAAGATCAAATTTTTGTTACAACCAATGTAGGTATTATTAAATTAGGCTGTAGAAAATGATAAATATCTGATCACTTAGGAATGTGTTGCAAGGTAATAAATGCTTGTAGTCTGTTTTCTTCGAATACACATGTATAAATTGTTAAAATTGTCGAATCATACGCGGAATTTATTAAACGGATCATGAAATTAGGACTGAAATCATAATGATGATAGATTATCAACTTTCCTTTCGTCGTGCTATTTTTTACCGTTAGAATCACCAAACTGATTGGTTTCCCACTACATATACCAATACAACAGCACAAAAACTGAAGTATTATAATCGCGCGTTGAAACTTATTCAGTGAATTCTTGTATATAGCTAGTATAAATGACAGAATCATCAACTTCTTAAACTTTCTTTAACTGAAAACTGGATGCTTGTTTTATCAAACATGCTCAATCGGCACCTAAAATCTCGGATCCAAATAGTTTTCTGAATAAAAATTGTGTCTAAATAAAACGTGTAGGCCAACAAAACATAATTGAGTAGGAGTTTAAAAGTTACTTAGCACATGAAAAGCAGTTTAAATTAATCTATTAGTAGATCAACACTAATGCTCACATTTTTATATTCTCATTTCATCATGGTCCTCATTGCTCGAGCGGAGACGAACACCCTGGAGATGGAAAATCGACAGCGCTACGATAAGGAAACGTAACAGATGAGAAACTATCGATACATTTATCAATTATAAAACCCCGTTTTAATGTTAACACTTTGTTTCTGTTTTTTCGTTTCAGCAATCAAATAACCGAACCAACTCTACTATCTTTTCATTTCTTCTTCGTTATACTTATAGTCCCTCTGGCACTGAACCGAGTGGTGCGCCTTCCGCTTTATTACTGGTGCTGTCTTTCCTGTACATTTGGCATAGTGTCGGAGGTGGTGTACTGTATTTGCTATACAACGCGCTACTTTCGATATTGTGCTTGGCGTGTGGGGAGGCAGTACTAGTGGTGAAGCGGAGGGCGCCATTCGGTTAAGTGCCAGAGGGACTATCTATTTCTCGATTAATTTTTCAAATCGACGTAAGTAACTTCCATACAGTTTTGAGAAAATTAATTCAGAAGAATCACAACCTGTCTTCTAAAACTGTTTTAAAATGAATCACCTTTTTCACATTTTTTCGCCGTGTACATTGCTTAAATTTTGCATACAATAAGCTCGCATTCAAAAACTAGGGAGTTCCTGTTATTTCCCACAAAAAATTTATTACAAAATGATAAGCCGATTTATTTAGTTACTTTCGACGTTTTTGTACCAGTGTAAAATCGGCTCAAGTAGTGTTTTGTTTTGATTCGTGGTTAAGTCACTTTGTCTCTCCATACAGCGGAGCGGTGAAAGTAGTGGTTAGGTAGCGAAAGTTGAAAATCTTACTTTCGTCGTTTTGTAATTCCGGAAAGTAAACGTTCTAAAAGTGAAAAATCGAGTTGGTTTAGAGCAAAATGTGTAGAATTTTGTCTGCGAAACACGTAGAATCGATAAAGTAAGTTTGTATACTTTTTTGACTTGAGTCTGTTTGAATAAGTTTTCGAGATTTAATGTATCTGAAGCTTGTGGGACCGCTTTAATTCCGGCGCCTGCTTGTGGAAGATCCCGGTGTGCTAAACGGTATAGGACATGTTAACGGGGGAGGCTTGGTAGGTCCTCACCCAGCCCGTGTCTAGATGGGCGGATAATTGTCTGCCAGGGTGTGGATTGAGCAATTACAATTACAAGTAATCTAATACTAAGTTCCACATCTCCATTTCGATCGATATGTCCTCCAAAAAACACCCTTTAAGCCTAGATAAGCTTAACTTACTTCCTCCTTCTCCTTTCAGATACTAAACCGCCCGCTCGGCTAGCGAACAACAACCTGCATCTGTACTCCAAGGTTCTGGGACCAGGCAATGAGAAGCGCCAACTGCCGCGCTGTCAGCTACTTAGGTGGGAACATCCCATTTCGTTGAACATGTCTACACTGAGTGGGTATGGACTGAACGAGCGACTGCTGCTTCAACAGCAGCAGGAATTGCAGCAACAGCAAGCTCAACAGGGCCTGTTCGGTAACGAAATCGACAACAATGTGAACCTATTTCGCAAGCTAGAAAGTCAAAAAGGTGAGGTATGTAGTTTTTGTACGGGTGTCCGTTGCCTGAGATGCATGTACGGTGTGATTACCTGATTCCTATCTGCCCCGCAGCAATGAATGTTGTTAAACATTAATCACCGTAGTATATTACCGATCTAATAACATATGTCCCATGCATTTCCAATATGATCACACGGCGTGTCTGGTAGAACAATATTATCACAAAAAATATGCATAGCTAAATCTTTCACCATTCGAAAGTATAGGTTTTTAGCTTTCATTCAACGTGTTCCCCAAAAAAATCCACTGAGGGATCCCGAACAATTTTTTTATTTTAAATGTTTGTTCCTTGAAGTACATTATTTTCAAATATAATCATGATAAAAGGCACTTTCTTTCACTCAAGCTCGATGGTAGCCCAAATTTCAAATGAAAGTTGATATAACAAAGATATATAAGATTACATGTTGTAATGGACATAACTGTCCTATGTGATCTTGTGGATTTAATATGCCACAGGACACTCATTCGTACAGTGAAGGACACACTCAGTTGAGCTTAACTAATTTTCATTCTTTTACCGAGATCTGCACAGCTGAGCGATCAGCAAATTAATTTCAAGTGATATGACAGCAAAAAAGTCAAGTTTACTGACATAAAACGTCACTTTTTCTTAGATGTCAGCAAACGACCTTTAACCGAGATTTGCACAGCTGAGATCGGCATTCTGATTTAAGTGTGTATTTGATTCTAGTGTATAACTGTTTCTTTTCATGATTAGAGAAGATTAATTTTCTTTTTCTTATGTCTGGAATCAAACCCCTATTGGGACAAAGTCAGCTTCTCAGATAAGAGTTCTTTGGTAACTCATTAACTGAGAATTTGATTCGCCAATCGTTCATTAATGTTTTTTTTATTGTATGTAAGAAAGATATTTTCAGCCAATTAGATCGAACCAACCATCCTGAAAAAAATACGTAATTCATAACAATTTCACGTAGCTTTTCCTTCAATTACATATTTCAGTGTTAAATTCCATAAAAATTCAAGCTTAAAACGATTGATACGAAATAGAGCTCTTTTAAACCATTTTTTTTACAAATCAATAACACTTGCTGCTGTGTTAACATTTTCATCTTTTTCACAATTAATAAAAATTACAAAGATGCTTGATTTACTAGTTTGGCATTGAGATAATAGGGGAGTGGAGATAAATCCTTCAGTCTGTTAAAAACTGTTATTTTTTATTTAGTATTATAATGATTGACTGCCGTTCTACGCATATTTGTCCCGCGGTCTATAAGGTTTACATAGAACATAAGGGAACTTACGTATTCTCGGCATTATAAGCCGATGGCGCGCTTCTTTTGTAATATTCTCGGACATACGCACACAAACTACGTGTCTGTCTGTTAACATTTATGCGTTGCTAAATCCTCTATCGATTCACACCGACAAACTTGTGAAATGCTTTTGGAAACGTTTTTACAACGCTGCGAACATCTCTTGTCAGTGTGACTATTGTCGGCAGCCTCATTCTGTTCGGCAACTTTGCCATAAGAACTGCTGGTGAATCTCTTCGGCAGCTCCAAATCAGTCGCATTTTGAGGCGTATTCATTTTAATTGATGACATCTCTGGCGTTATTGTTTGTTCAGTCTCGGAAATCTCGTCAGTGGGAGGCGGACAGAACAAAGAATCATCTGAATGTTTTGATAGAATAATGCCGTGAATTTGGCGTATGAAATTTGGTTGCCGATAATAGTTGAATGGTGCCGAAGCCGTAAGTCTCCGTAGCACAAGTAAGTGTAGAAGGGCAGTTGATGTGGTAGTGGATAAAGATCATATAAGTAATTCAGTCAATTTTCCAATAACATTTTCAATTCTAAATAGTATTAATATCTAGTAGACCTGTCGCCTTGTGATACAGAATGCGCCGTCGATTGATTTGGTTTGACATGTTCTGGAAACGTCAATTCAGTACTTTTTAATCATGAATAACTTTACACATAAACAACATTCCAAAATAGTGACTTTGAATTGAAAATAGTCTTGCAGTTGTGTTAACTCAACTGTGATGACCTTGAAAATATTGTGGTCAACAGGCACCATCTGGCTTCATAAATAAGCAAAAATGCCACATTTGAGGAAAAGAAAATCTATTCGAGATTCAACAAACGCCATTTCATGACGAAGTATTAACAGTTTGGATGAGCGTTCGCGCCAAAAAAATGATTTAGTCATTTTTGCAAGCAGTACGAAACAGTCGATGGGATTCGATTTCTTTGGAAGTTTGTTCATTATGTCTCTGCGACGGAAATTCCATGGACATCTGATATAAAAAAGGGACATATGATTTTATTTTGGAGATCCTAATTTGACTCCTCCTGACTTAAGTTTATGAAGCTACTTGAAACGCAAAGTGTATGCTAGAAAATCTTGGACTATTGACGAGCTCAAGGCAGACTCTTATGCCGACATCATCGCAAAAACCCCCCAAAAAAATGCAGCAAAAGGAGTTCATTTTGCTACGACCAATAAATGCAGCCACTTGATTGATGTTGTTTTCATGAAATAGCCCAAAAAAATTGCAAAAATTTAAACGAGTGTTTGGATTTTGACCCGAATAAGCCGATCGAACCATATTCGGAGAGTGTAACAGTTCGCGAACCATAACAGTTCGTGGTACATCGCATTCGGAGAGCCCTATGAATGTAAACATTCACTCTCTCGTTTGGTTCGTGGCACGAGATCTTTCAAGAGCAGCAACTCTCACAGACTGCAACAGTATCGAGCCATTCGGGTGATTTATGTTTTGGATAAAATTGATAATAACTTCCGTATTTTCTGGTAATTCAGCATTTAACAACCTAATTGTAATCTATTTGCCCATTGAACCTTTGGTTGCAAACATAGCACAAAAAATAAAAAATATTCGCCTCTGTTGGTTTGGAAAATTTAACGATTATTGACATAATTTCATCCCACTTATCTGCCTGCATTCATACAACACGCATGACATTTATCGTTCGTGGAAGATAACGAGCCACGAACGAAAACAAGACAAACACAAACCACCCACTGTTTGTCGTTGATCACTGTGTGTCAACACTTGTTACATTCGCTAACCCACTCTCATTCTGATCAAGAAACAGAGGCGAATATTTTTTATTTTTTGTGCTATGTTTGCAACTAAATAGAAATACCTCATATATAGAAATTGACCGACGTAAAAAAATGGCACACCCTGTATTCGCGGATGTGCGCACGAAAGGGAAGCTATCTCTTCGAGATATTGAAAAAAAAGTCTTAAAAATCTACTGTAAATAGCAGTTACTCTACTCTGCGAAGCAAGTGGGAACACAAAATTTAACTCGGTAATCTACCTCTAATACTTACCGTTGCAAAAAATCACATAATTAACCATAATTCATGTTGAAAACATATACAGGTTGGACTCGATTATCAAGAGACTCGATTATCCGTGCTTCGATTATTCGGAATTTTAGACTTTAGAGATTATTCGGAATGTTTTTTGATGTTCTTGTTTTTCTGTTTTTATGCATCAATTTTGGATAATTTATTATTCCAATATACAATATTAATAGTTTAGCAGTTTCGGACTTAGGTGAGAAAAGGGGGATTTGAAAAAGGGGTTTAACGTGTATGCTGGTCAAAAATTGTTTTCTCTTCTCAAGACCCCTAATGTTCCTAAAAAGAATTTCTGGCTACGCCACTGTATAATATAATTAAAACAACGAAAAGAGATAAAATTTAAGTTCTTTAATTGCAGATTTGAATTTTTCTTTTAGTGATTCGATTATTCGGAGTGAAATAAAAATCGATACTCCGGATAATCGATTTAGACCTGTATTGTTTGAATATGGTATCAATCTAAAAGGAGTATAAAATGGTAAAACTTTCTTGTTTGTAAGGTTTGATTTAACATTTAACATGGTTTAACATTTGTCACTTACTCCGAGTGCCTTAATAACATGCTAAATGAGGATTTTTTAAGCTTTTTGCTAAGGCTTGGGATATAGGGCGTTTAAGCATATTCCATTTACGTTCGAAGGCTGTTGTAATGTTGATCCATTATATTTTTAATGAACCTTATAATAATTACGGTTGATTGGCAAAGAATGAAATCTAATATACATGTATGTATATTTATTTTACGAATCTTTATATGGAAATGAGCCTTTCGCCGAGCTTAAGACCAACGAAACTGTCTTTCACAATGATTACATTTAAAAATAATGTACTCTAAAGAACAAAAATTCAAAATAAAAAAAATGTTCGCGATCCCTCGGTGAAATTTTTTTTTAGGGGGAACACGTCAAATAGAAGCTAAAAACCTATACTTTCAATTCAATTAGAAGCCACTATTTGCAAAAAAAAAACTCATTTTTTCAGAAAAACCTGTTGCGTGAATTTGGTTAAATTTCTGGAGTAATCTACGGCGAGTATCCAGGGATCACTGGCATATCTTTTGACAGAATCTCAACTAGTCTCAAGCCTAAAACTTCTCAGAAATTTCTTTAGAAATTATGCATAGTTTCCATGATTTTTACTGAAAATTTCATCAAAATACTATGTCACAGCATTCACCAGATTTGAAGGAACAAATCTCGCGAAAGAAGCATCGAACAAAAGTGAAGTTCGTATTTTCGCTTTGCGCACTACCAGAAAGTTTAAAATAAGAAGATCGACTTCGTACGTTCATTATTTCTGCGGATAAATGCCATGAAATTGTTAGTAGGGGCAAAAGCCGGTCATTGTGACGACCATGTTTGTATTTGTGAAGTCACTTTTTAGTCACTATTTTGATAATTTTAATCACTTAAATCCCTATTTTTTGGTTGTCTGACCGCCATCAGCCTGCTGTATGCATTCTTAGAGTAATTACTGGTAGAATTCTTGAAGAAATCCTGAGCGAATATGTGAAATGATTTTCTATGAAAATAGTAGATATTGGTTGAGTTATAGAAGAAGTTTTTAGTGAATATCTTAGAGGAACTCCTTAAAAAATCTTGATGACTGGATCCTAAAAAAATCATTGATGACTGGATAGATTCCTGTAAAAATCTGTAAGAAATATTGGAGGGATTACAGGAATAATTTCTGTAGATATCCTTGGAAAATTCTTGCTGATTTCTTGAAAATATCCTGAATGAAAGTCTTAGAGAAATACACAAGTACACAAAAATACATGAAGGTAACTTTGGGAAATGTCCTAATCAATTGTTGATGAAATTTCAGGAGAAAATCATGAAACAATAGAAGTAATGATAGGGTAGATAGAAAGTATATAGGATAGCTGGTAGAGTGCCACGAGAAAGAAAACATATACTTGACAGTGCTATCTGATAAATGTATCTTAATCTTGGGGTTATTTGAGGAATCCTAAAAAATAATTTGGAATATGCTGTTTGATCACTTTTTGGTTTCAGTTCGGCCTCAGTTAGGGTCTCAAAAGTTCCCATTTTTGGACCATGAGTCGCTATCAGGCCTGTCAGTCATGCTCCAGGAATTCCTAAGAAGATCCGTACAAGATTTCATTTAAAGATTTTTCCATGCATTTCATCATGAAATACTTTAAGATTGGGCAGGAGATATTTATGTGTAAAACGATTTCTTTACACTTCCAAGGAATTTCTCGACGGATTTTTCCTGGGATTCCCTCAATGGTTCAATTTTTTAGCGAATGTGAAGGAGTTGCATTTTTCTAGGAAGTCCAGGATTTCATCGTAGTCCAAGAATTCCTACCAGAACCCCAGAAAACTCACGGAATTTCACTGAAATCGAACAAATCCAAGAAAGTGATCCTTTCAAAATTAGGGAAACTTTACAAAAAAATGCCAAGAATTCCATCAGAATCACAACAAAATCCCACCTGAGTTTCAGAAATCCCAAAATATCAGGATACCTACTTGAATCCTTGAAAAATCCAATAAAATCACAATCTATTTGGAGCTGCATCGGAACAAAGTAAAACAATTCGATTCCGCTTATAGTTATACGATATAAACGAGATCGGGTTTGGGTTTGGCACGTAAGCCGAAATAGTCACGGAATGTCGAAATGAGACGTGTTCAATAGGATTGCCTTGGAATATATTTTGGAATCTCAGTATTTCCCGTAAAGAAATCATTCGTCCAAAGTATGTTCAATAGTTTCTCCAGTATTTCTTCAGAGATTGTGCTAGGGTTTTTTTTCAGCGATTATTCCTGGAATAATTTTAATAACTATCTCAGGGTGTAATCTACAAGTTCATGCAGGATTTCTAAGAGGATTTCATAGAAATTGCACGGGTCTACCCCGTTTGGCATAATGCCATTTGGCATAATGCCGTTTGGCATACAGTCGTTTGGCATAAAGTCGTTTGGCATAATAGTCGTTTGGCATAACAGTCGTTTGGCATGATAGTCATTTGGCATAATGGTCGTTTGGCATAATTTGAAAAAGGAAGATACTGCAGTGGTACAGTAATATGCCGTAACATAAGATGCGTCATCAAATTCCATGTTCCTTTTTTTTCAAATGACATGGAATAACTTAGGCGTTGGATATATTTTTGTTAAGGTGAAGATGAATCGAAGCCAAACTTCTAATTTTCAAGAGCACGGATCTAGAGAACCGAACACCCATTTGGTATGAAAACTTAATGAATTGGTCACCACCAGCTAGTGATCAATCGATTAAGTTTTCAGCCTGTTTTCAGTGCTCTTGAAAATTTGAGGTTTGGCTTCGATTCATCTTCACCTTAAAAATGCACCATAATATCCCGGGCTTAATGACCCCGGAAGTCATGTATGATGAAATTCCAAAAGAGCTTTATTGGATATTGGTTTCCTTGAAAAATGATGATTAGAAGTATGTCCTATCACTAACTGATAACGGAATGTACGATCATGAGCAGTTTATACACACCCCTTTGCTTAATGGAAGGAATTTGATCAAATTCATTGTTTTTCACAATTATGCCAAACGGCTATTATGCCAAATGGCGATTATGCCAAACGACCGTTATGCCAAATGGCATTATGCCAAACAGCTATTATGCCAAACGACTGTATGCCAAACGACATTATGCCATACGGCATTATGCCAAACGGGGTAGACCCAAATTGCACATAGGATATTTCTAAGAATCCACCTAAAAATGTCGTAAGAACTGTGTCTCCTTCAAAATTTGATCCACTAACTATTACATAGATCTCACAATGTTTCGGTGCCGTGAAATTAGAAATATTTGTTAGGATTTCTTTAATCTGGAGTATTTCTTCAGCAATCCATCATAAAGATTACATACACCAGTGATTCTTTCACCTCTAGGACTCTTTCCAGTAACTCCTATCGATATTTCCCAGAAACAGTACATAAATTTGTCTATGGTTTCAATGATAGTGATTCTTAAGAAAATATGTACAGTCAACTCTCCCTTACTCGATATTCCGTATCTCGATATCCAATGAGTTTGATTTCATAATAACCTTGGTGATCTCTTGGATCGCCTTTGCACTGGTTTTGTTTTCTATAACTCGATGCCTCCCTAACTCGATGGTTCCTTCAAAATCGAGTTAGAGAGAGAGGGCTGACTGTATATCTCCTTAAATCTTCCCAACAACACAAATGATAAAAAATATTATTGCATGTTTTCCTATGTTGTGATAATTCTCATATTTGTTCATATTGGATCACTTTAAACGGTTTAAAACATCATTTGCGTGTTTTACCTAATAGATTTTCATCCTTTCATTTTCTCATAATGTTAATAATTTCCGTATGTTCTAAAACGAGTTGTTTCATTCCTTTTCTTACAGCAACCATAATTAGCGCCAACGACGAACCGGACGTTCCGGGATGGCGGAACAAGAAAACCGACAAAATCCCACCAAATGCGCCGAACAGCTTTGTCAATCCCTCAGTCGGGCGACCTTCGGTGGCTTCCATTGGAGTGAAAGTACCAGCCGGGGTGGCAGGACCCAACCAATCCAAAGACCAGCAGCACCATCTTCCGGTTGCCGACCATCCAGACGCCAACGCTAACAATTTGTACGGAAGTAGCAATTTTGCGCTGAGTCGCGAATCAACCTCCAGTTTCAAGCTAGCCTCCAATTGGTTCGTGACGGTGTCCGGAGTGCTGGTTTTACTAGTGCTACTTAACTGGATACGCAAATCAAAAGGCCTAACGATCAAGCGACGATGTAACTACTTATTCAAAAAGATTGGCTTTTGAACGACAATGGCGTGTTGAAAATTGAGTCCCAGATAGTTAGGTAGATTGATTGTTATTTTGTTGGCTTCAGATGAGTTCGAGGCTAGGCTGATGTATGGCGGGATTGACCCAAAGATTTTAGTTTTTGCATAGTTCGGGTATCTTTTAGGATGCCCTAAGAAACCACATAAAAAGGGAATTGAAGCAAAATTATTTGCAATTTATTAAAGGCGCGTTATGTGATGTTTAGTTTAAGTGCAAAATAAAACTGTTTACTATCCGTGTCGGGGTAGTTGAGAGGGATAGTTATTTAACTGAAACGAGATATATTTTACATACATTATGTAGAAGTGTCTCACTAGATGAAGCTGGATAATAGTACTAATAAATATGAAACACTGTCTATTTTTATAAAAATACATCACTGAGTCTTAGTTATTTGCTATTCGAATGCCGAAATTTTTTGGTTCAACAATTGCTCCTTCTTGGGAAATCTCTGCAGCGCCGCTAAGGGTTGTACCAATTTAATTTGCTTTTCCTTCGCCTGCTTTTGCAGTTTTTGTTGGATCCTATAGAATCGCAGGAATATGTAGAACAGCACTTCAACCAGCGAGATAATACTCATTCCTAAGCACAGACTGAAAGCACCTCCCAAATTTGCTGTAAAAACGAAGTATTAAAAATCAATCTATTTATTAAAGGTTTTTCACAGTTCAAACCTAAGAGTGATATCCACGAAACAACAACGATCCTCCTGTTGGATGCGACCACTTGATTACTCAAATAGATGTGGAAAATGAACTCAAAACTGGTTAGGTTTGTTTCGGTGCTGCGGAATAAGAAAGATTAGTTCATGATGAATGCAGTAGCAGTATTCGCTGCATTTATCTCACTAGAATATGTTCATAGAATATTTGTGCGCCGAGAAGTCCGTAACCACTGACGACGTTTTATATGTTACATCACTACAGGCGGGAAGACATTGGCATTTGAGGCGTTTGAGCATATCTGAAAATAATAATAATTGGATTACAAGGTGAGCATAAAATCTGCATAAGTTTTTGTAGATTACAATCTATACTGTGTTGCAAATGCAAAATGCTAATTGTTCAATAAAACCACTGTGTAACAATAAAAAATCAATGTTACCACCGCAGGTTGTTAGTTCTTTGGGTAGTATTGAAAAAAACAGACTCGAAAGATGGAAGTAGTACCACGTTAAACATCTGAATGGCGCAAAGGAGCCCTGAAAGAATTTTGAGGTGGTTATTGGAAGAATTCATAAAAGCATTTTTGGTAAGATTGCAACAGTTCACGAAGAACTGTCGGATGAGTTTCTGCAAGAATACCTTTGCGAATTCTATCAGAACACATTCTAGAATTCCATTCAATAATTTCCTTCAGGAAATCATGCAATGATTTTGTTTGCGCCGAAATTGAGCGAATTGGAATTTCCAAGCTTAAAGGTAGCAATTACGGAACTGAGAAGACGAAGCTCGAATTCCTGATGATTTGGAACGATCTGTGGCGGTACGTGATCGGAACATGCCCGATGGAAAAGCCGGGGCTTCCGGTTCGGGCGATGCAGCAGCTGAAGTTGAATTTCAGGCACCGGTAACCAGAAGGAGCGTGCCACGACTTGGTTACTTCTGGAAGACAGCCAATTGAATCTGATCAAGACCTCAACCACGGCGGAACTGCAAATCCCTCAACTTCATCGGGAGCACACGCATACTCGCCGACGTGCTGAAGGACCGTGGATTCAGCTACGGATCCTGCATAGTGCTGCAGAAATTTTGTTTAAAAGGATCAATGGTACGAAAGTTTAGACATACCCATACCATCTACCAGAGCTGCAGCAACACACAGTAGCTGGGAACAGCTTTTAAATTTATGGGTGAGGCAGAGGCGCGAGATCGGGTGGTGGCCGATCAATGAGAGAATATGCAAGTTGCGGCTCATAGGCCGGTTCTTCAACTTCAGCATAATAAACGTGCACAGCCCTCACTCTAGAAGCACTGATGATGATAAAGACGCTTTTTTACGCGCAGCTCGAACGCGAGTACGACAGCTGCCCAAGCCATGACGTCAAAATCATCATTGGAGATCTAAATGCTCAGGTTGGCCAGGAGGAGGAGTTCAAACCGACTATTGGAAAGCTCAGCGCCCACCGACAGACGAACGAAAACGGCCTACGACTAATTGCTTTCGCCGCCTCCAAGAATATGACCATTCGTAGCACCTATTTCCAACACAGCTTTCCATACCGATACACCTGGAGATCACCACAGCAGACAGAATCACAAATCGACCACGTTCTGATTGATAGACGGCACTTCTCCGACATTATCGATGTCAGAATATGTAGAACAGCACTTCAACCAGCGAGATAATACTCATTCCTAAGCACAGACTGAAATAACCTCCCAAATTTGCTGTAAAAACGAAGTTTTAAAAATCAATCTATTTATTTCTGGTTTTTCATAGTTCAAACCTAAGAGTGATATCCTCGAAACACCAACGATCCTCCTGTTTGCTGTGACCACTTGATTATTCAAATAAATGTGGAAAATGAACTCAAAACTGGTTAGGTTTGTTTCGGTGCTGCGGAATAAGAAAGATTAGTTCATGTTGAATGCAGTATTCGCTGCATTTATCTCACTAGAATGTGTTCATAGAATATTTGTGCGCCGAGAAGTCCTATCATGGCGCTAGCATCAACTCTGACCACTATCTGGTGATGGTTAAACTGCGCCCAAAACTCTCGTCGTTAACAACATATAGTACCGATGGCCGCCTCGGTACGACCTAGAGCGGCTCAAGCAACCATATGTGGCAGCGGCATACGCGCAGCACGTCGAGGCTACATTACCGGAAGAGGGTGAGCTGGATAAAGCCCCTCTTGAGGACTGCTGGAGAACAGTTAAGGCAGCCATCAACAATGCAGCTGAGAGCAACGTCGAGTACGTGGAACGGAGTCGACGAGGAATGTAAGCAGATTCTGAAGGAGAAGAACGCAGCGTGGACAGTCATGCTGCAGCAAGGGACCCGGCAGAACGTGAAACGTTATAGACGGAAACGGCAACAGCAGACCCGCCTCTTTCGGGAGAAAAAAACGCCACCTGGAGGAGACGGAGTGCGAGGAGATGGAACAGCTGTGCCGGTCTCAAGAAACACGCAAGTTCTATCAGAAGCTAAACGCACCCCTAACGACTTCGTGCCGCGAGCCGAGATGCGCAGGTATAAAGATGGGAGCATTTGATGGACGGAAGTGAGGTGTTCCAAAGGTGGTAGCAGCACTTCGACGAACACCTGAGTGGCACAGAGAGCACAGACAATGAAGGTCGAGACAACGGAGGAAAACTTTCGACAGTACTGCGGACAATGGAAACCAACCAGCCCCCACTTTAAGGGAGGCTCAGAATGCCATTCACGAGCTCAAGAACAATAAAGCTGCTGGTAAGGATGGTATCGACGCTGAACTCATAAATATGGTCCTGGAGATCACGATTCTAAATGCGGCCTACAAAGTGTTATCCCAGATTATCTTCCGTCGTCTGAAACCTGTAGTAAACTAGTTCGTGAGAAGTTATCAAGCAGGCTTCGTTGACGGCTGATCGACAACGGACCAGATTTTTACTGTACGACAAATAGAACCTGAAACGCGATGCAGCAAAAGTTGGACTGGTGGTGAATACGTCCAAGACAAAGTACATGCTAGTAGGTGGAGCCGAGCGTGAAAGGGTTCGCCTAGGAAGCAATGTTACGATATATAGGGTTATGTCTACCTTGGATCCTTGCTGACGGCTGATAGTTACGTTAGGCAACGATTTGTCGTTTCGATTGTGTTGTTCACACATATGGCCCTCTGTTAAAACAAATTTTCAACTTCTATTCATTTCTCTCGTCGCTCGCTTGCGATTCTATCCATCTTGTCATTTCATTACTTTCGTTACTCCCTTTCACTCTGAGTATAGATATTGTATTCACCGAAAAAAGCCAATGAATTTTAATAATAATAAGTTACGTTAACCGCGAAATACGGAGGCGCATCATCACCTACTATGGCCTCCACAAGATTCTGCGGTCAACAAAGAGTCACACCCGCAACAAATGTACCATGTACAAAACGCTCATAGGATCGATAGTCCTCTACGAGCATAAAACGTGGATGATGCTCGAGGAGGACCTGCAAGCACTTGGATCTTGGAACGCCGGGTGATTAGGACGATCTTTGGCGGTGTATGGCGCGAAGGATGAATTACGAGCTCGCCCAACTCTACGACGAATCGAGTATCCTGAAGGTGGCTAAAGCTGGAAGGATACCATGGGCAGGGCATGTTGCAAGAATGCCGGACCGCAATCCTGCAAAAATGGTGTTCACTTCGGATCCGGTTGGTACAAAAAGGCGTGGAGTGCAGCGAGCGAGGTGGGCGGATCAAGAGTGCATCGATTTGGCGAGCATGGGTCAGAACCGAGGATGGAGAGATGCGGCCACGAACCGAGTATTGTGGCCTGAAATTGTTGTTTCAGTGTTTTCTGTTTAGATGTTAACTAAATGAATGAATGAAGGTGTAGAGCACAATGAGCAAGTAAACGTTGATAGCAATCGAGGAAAATTCTGAACCCTCATTCCCCATAAACCCTTAGGTATGTTGTTAATAAATGTCCCATATTATGTTCGGGATCATCCCCATTCCAAACTGTTAAATCTTACAAAAATTGTCAATCAGGCACAGCGAATCAAAGACTGTGCATCCTCGTATAGGTTTGATGTTCTCCGGAATCTGTGACTGACGAGGTAGATGATAAGGATGACAATCGCACTTCCGGTGAACCTCGTTTCGTAGGCACTCCAGAGTACAGGCAGGCTGACGGTAATTTTCGATTGGAACAGGAAAATCTTTGCCAATAATGCAGGATCGCTGCGACTGCGGCAGTACTAGAACCTGTGACGAACAGCGAGAATCTGTTGGCGATACACTGATGAAGGTTTCCGTTCCAAGCTTCAAAAGTGTCAGAGGTGCGGATTCCACTGCGAAGTCATGAGGATGATGAATCATCAGCTGTGAAGAACGTTGGTCGAATAAATAAGCAATGTTTACACACGTGTTAGTCGATATAGCCTTACCATGAATCCTTCCGAGTACAAGGCTCCCGATTTACCGTCCGATGCTTGTGGATATCCAGTTCCTATAACACTCAATCCACCATGGACTCCAAATGTGTTCACAGCAAATGGAGTAATAGTTTCCTGCACACTGGGATGATAGTTGAACGAGCAGCACGCTCCATAATGACTAGTAGAGTCTATCCAGCTGAAGAACTCATGTTTATCGAAGCAGGGGAACTTTCTACCCGCCCAATAGCAAACCAAGATAAAGTCCCGGCAGATAGTTCCCAGCTCGTCGATGGCATTCACTATGCTGAGATTGTTCATCGCTAGAAGGGCGTCGATCATCTTAACGTTTTGCTGACGTGGAAAAGTCCATTGATGTTCATTGAAGTATCCCAAAGCAGGAAGATTCTCAAGGACGCTTGCTCTTGTTGCTCCGAGAGGAAATTTTCTACAACAAATGGAAATCGGAAAGTAAAAAACATATTATAAAAATTCACAGATTCCACCAGAGGGTTTTCCAAAAATTTCATCCAAAAATTTTCCCGAAGTTCTTTTGAATAATCTGTGAGAAATTCTTACTGTGATATAATTTTTTTTTGTTTTTTAAGGTTAAAACAAAAAACCATGAATTTGATCAAATGTTTTTTAGCTATTTCTCCAAATTTTGTTTTTTTACATGCATCGATTTTCGTGATAATTTGTTATACTTTATTGTTAGGCTCCCATGGAACATTCAGGAATTCCTCTGAATATTCATTAGGAATGAATCCAAAAATGGGAATTCCTTCAAATATTCATTCTTGGATACGATAAAAGATGCTTTGGAGATCACGACAGCTTAAGAATAACTTGAAACTTGCTTGAATAGAATCCAATCCAACATAGTTCTCCATGAATATTTCAGAAATTTGTCAAGCAATACTTTCAGAAATACTCGTGGCTCTGTTAACTGTCCTATCCAGGAGTTTTCTACCCACTTACCGCGCCTCTGATTCTGTCCAGTACTGAAAATAACTTCAAAATTGACAACAATTTTATAGTTAAAAAATGAACTTAAAAAACATCTAAGTGTCATCAAGTTTAAAAGTTATGTCGCACGCACTTTACAGAGAAATATAATATTAGTCATCTAACATGCAATAAATGTATTGCTAACACATTTAGCGCAAATGAGTGCGGCAACCGTTCGATGTGTTCACATTTAAATGTTGAACACTTAAAATAAATGATTTAGACCTTCCACAAGCCTCCGAGGTTTATAGTCAAAATTTCAATCGTATGAGACGATCTTCTAAAATCAAGCAAATTCATAAAATAAAAACATTTTAGCGTCATCCTTTTTGTTCATATTAGGCACAGAAACAAGTTGGGAATCATTAAAAAGCGAAGAAGTTTTCGGATATGATTATAACGCTTTCAGAGACGATCGTAATCTTCTTATGTCACAAAGAAAGTAAGGTGGAAAAATCGGCAACGCAGTTTGTTTAAAATTTAATTCTGAATTTTTTTCTTCTTCGAAATTTAAAGAGTCTGAATATGTTTGGGTAAAGGCAAATATAGAAAACGAAACACTTGTATTTGCATCAGTGTACTTTCCACTTGATCATGTCAACAAATATGCTTCTGATTCCTTCTTTTTAAAATAATGCATAGTTAACAAAAAAATGGAAACTTAGTCGCCCAATGTGGTCGATGGGCCAACAGATGACGGTAGTGTGTAAACGTGTGTAAAAAGATGCGAGCATTGCGGGTTACGCGGTGGATTAGCCATCTACTATATATTTGAATCGACTGTTAAAAGATGCTCCGATGGACATCGATGAGAGTATGACGTCTGCTTATCTGTGTTGATATGTAGACAATATGTACTCATATTGATTTTGTAATGCGAAACATGTGAAATATGCGAAATATAAAAAAAAACAACTGATGCAAATGGAAAATATTAGATACTAGTAATTTTCAACAACAGGATCAGAATGAAGATTTTTACAGTACCATTCGTACGTTTATCTAACGAGGCTTGCCGAGTTGGATAATTACGACCAGTGCTGTAAAAATCACCAAGTTGCGTACAACATTTTTTGCAATTTCATGAAAGGCTACTTGAGGAATAATTTTAAAACCATTTTTCATCAATCTGCACATGGCCGTCCGTAACCATGTTTGAACAATTCTGATCATAGTAGGTTGTACTGAGCAATGGACCTATGGACCAATGCACGAGTTCACCATTTGACGTTTGAGCGGTGCCGTGTTATTTACGTGGCCATGGCAACGAGTGAATTCGGCACCGCTCAAACGTCAAATTAATGAACTCGTGCATTGGTCCATGCACGGGTTCATTATTTGACGTTTTAGCGGTGCCGTGTTATTTATGTGGCCATGGAAACCAGTGAATTCGGCACCGCTCAAACGTCAAATTAGTGAACCCGTGCATAGGTCCATTGTCACATTTTTTCAAATCATCGTCCGTAAAGCATCATTATTTGAAACTATGGACTGATGTACGAGTTCACTAATTTGACGTTTGAGCGGTGCCGAATTCACTGGTTTCCATGGTCACATAAATAACACGGCACCGCTAAAACGTCAAATAATGAACCCGTGCATAGGTCTATAAAGCTGTGATTACACAGTGCGCGCAATGCACGAACATTTGTGTAAATTGCACGAATGTTCGCGCGAACCGTATAATATTGTTAGTGCAGGCAATATTGCGGCGCTTATATTAAATCCACATCCAGCGGCGGCGGTAACGCGCAGAAGATATGCGCGCAATTCAAACGCAACGTCAAAATTCAAGTAGGCTTGGATTTTTTTGTCCTTCAAGGACACAAATGTTTCAAATTTGCTAAATCTGAAATATTTAATGATTTTCATTACCACTGCGACGGTATATCGACATTTTCAGATAATCGCATTACGTGGATTTATCTTGCAGAGCACAATACCTAGAACGAATACAAACTTCGCTCAACTATTTCACGCGACCAAAACGTCGCTGGACTCTGGCGACCTATTCATGTTAGTGCTTGAGCGACACAGGCTATCTCAATGCGTCGCTGGAGCACTAAACTGCAAAGAGCTCGCCAGTCCAGCGACGCGAAAGTTGAGCGACATTGCAGCGATTACTCGGATGCACAATATGTGCACGAACTACTAGCGAACATTTTGTAGAAACATATTTGTGCATTCAATCATGTTGGTTCGTCGAACTTGTGTTGCATAGCAACCATAGAAAGTTGTGTAGTGGAAAAAAGAACAAATTAATCATTGGCCTTGGTCAGATTGATTAACAAAAACATTGGTGTCGGAAAGGAATTTCTCCAGAGATTTCTCTAGGATTTTTTTTCGAAGATTGCTCCAGGGATTCTACCAGAAATTTCTCCAAGATAATCTCGACCGAGTTACTGCGATTTTTCCAGGGATTTCACTAGAGATTTTGGCAGAGATTCCTCCAAGAAGAACTCTCAACCGCAGCTCGATTCTTTCAGACCGGCTCAGATAGGGCTCCAGGAGTACCTATAACAATTCCACTAGGAATTCTACTAGGAGTTCCTCCAGGTTTTCATCAAGGATTATTCCAAAGATTGCTCCAGGTAAAACTCTAGAGAGGAGGAGTTCATGCAGGAATGCCTCCAGTGATTTATCCATAGATTGCTCTCACAACATTTATGTTGATATTTATCCAAGAATTCCTTCAGCAGCTGGTATAGAGATTCCTCCATAGATTCTTCCAGAGATTGAAATTTTTCCAGAGACTGCTTTTGCCAGAGGATTCCTCTAGAAAATATCTGAAATAATTCTTGCAGAGTTGACACCAAGGATTTCTCTAGGAATTTCTACTATTTCTTTAGGACTATTAAAGATATTTCTTAAAAAAATCCTCCAGGGACACTTGCAGGGGTTTCCCAGGTAGTACTCTTGAAGTTACTCCATGAATAATTCCGGAGATTTTCGCAGTGATTCCTGCAGTAATTGCTCCGAGCATTCTATGAGGAATTCTTGTAGAAATTATCCCAAGGATTATACAAGTAATAACTTCACGAATTTCTTAATAACTTCTTTCATGAATTCTCACAGAAGAATTACTCCAAGGTAATCCTACAGAGAATCATCCAGATTTTTTTCTGGAGAATTGTTCTGAATATCCTTTATTTTGAGGATTCCTTCAAGAATTCCTGTAAAAATTTCTCCAGATATTTTCCCGTGAATTCCTTCAGTAATTGCATCAGAAATAACCTCAAGAATTCATCCAGAGATTCTTCGAAGATTTTTTTTGGATTGGATAATTTCTTGGAAAAATACCTGGATGGACTCCTAGAGGAACCTCTAGGAAAAAAATATGGGGAAATCTCATGGAGGAATCTACAAAAATCCTTAGAGCAACTTCTGCGAGAATTTCTGGTTAGATATCTGAAAGAAGCACTGAAAAATAACCGGAGTCTTTAGAAGAATATTCCACAACTCAATTGGGTCCTAAAATTTTTAATGAAATCTTGTTTTTATTTAATAACACGAAAAAGCATGTTACTGTAACAACTTTAGCAGTTTTTCCCGCTCAAATAATGGTTATATCATGTTTAAACTTTACTTTAAAAATTTGGTCCATAAATGAACCTTGACACTTTTGATCATGTTTGACGTTCGCTTAGTCGACAAAAACACCACAGGGGTTTTAGTTTTAACACTGGGGTTGTTCCTATCTGACATTTCGGAAGGGACACGGAAAACAAAATACACCCAAAATTTGAGTTTAAGCCAAAGGATGTGACAAAATCTAAAAAAATGTTTTTTGGGCTTAAACCAACGGAAAACATTAGAAAATTGAGTAAACATGTGTTTTTGGCCTAAACTTAAGCGTTTGGCACTAAAATTGCGACAGGCCTTTAGGACCCTATTTAAAATGTTTTGAGTTAATTTAATTTTCAATGTTTTTGGAACAGATAATCTAACATTACAGATTCAGAATTTTGGATGGATTCTTTCAAAAATTTATTAGGGGGCAGGATCCGTCAAAAATTTTAGAATTTTCAAAAGCAGTTTAATTTTTGCTTGAAATCGACAACGTTTACATGAACATGTATTTACTGCATTGTATCTCTTCAACCGAAATAAAGTGAACACAATTTCAACGAACAAAGGTTAGTTTTTTTGAGCTTTTGAAGTTTTGATCATTATTATGATGAATTCTTGAACGTTAACGGATTACAAAGTTCTTAAAGACAGCTTTCTCAAAGCACTTCTTCAAGAATTATAAATTATTTCTTCTGATTCCAAAAAATACTACATGAATTTCGCAACATGTATTGTTTCTTGGAAGCCTGAAGGAATTAATCAATGAATAACTACTTCCGGCAATTTCTTAACAAATTGTTATATACATTCAGTAAAGACTTTTCCACTAGTTTCTCGAGATTCCCAAAGATTTTTTGGCACATATTTGATGATTTTTTTTCAAAAGATTTCGTCAAGGATTTTTCAATAAATTGTTGTAATTTATAATCCCGCCATTTGCCTTCGGTGAACTTGTAATAAGTTGTCCTAGGACATTTTTACTGGATTTTTCATGAGTTTTAACATATACTTTTCAGATAATTTTACAAGTGAGGTGTTCGTAGATCTGTATGAGTTCTTGGAGAAATGTTGAATAATATAATACACAAACTAATTCTAAGCAGCTAAGAAGCTAAGAAATTACTAAAACAATTATCACACAAAATGGGAGGTGAAAGAATACTCGAAAGGACCCATCATGTATTTTTGGAGTTATTCTGGAGTTATTCTAGTAGAAGTTGGTTAAACAAAATCGGGGATAAACTCTGATAGAACTCCTGAACAACATTTGGATGAATTGCTTATAGTATTTAAGAAAATAAAACCCTAGTGAAAATTTGCCATTAATCGGTCCCACATTACCTGGTGACCCAGACTTCAAGTAGTGGATACAATTAAATCTGTAATTGTTGTTATTTTTACAGATCAAATATACCTCTTGAAAATGTCCTGAAAACTGGTACTTGATAGAGGTTAAAAATCGTGGCCAAGAAACATGAGATACACTCAGAAATAAAAATAGTCACATAATTACTAAAGTTTATGCATTAATGACTATTTTCTATCTGCCTCTCTTTCATTCTGCTGTGAATATGTACACTATCATTTCTACTGGGTTGAAACTTAGCGATGCTTCAACCCAGGCGAATTGATAGACGGGAATAAAATTCCCTACAGAATGAAAGAGAGGCAGATAGAAAATAGTCATTATATACTAGAATTTAGTAATTCTGTGACTACCCGTGTTTCTGAGCGTAATTTCAATTTTCAAAATGACATACATACTCCCAATAAATCATGTAATTTACGTCTTTTGGGATGCACATATGAGAAGCGGGCCTTCCTTAGCCGAGTGGTTAGCATCCGCGGCTACAAAGCAAAGCCATGCTGAAGGTGTCTGAGTTTGATTCCCGGTCAGTCCAGGATCTTATCGTAATGGAAATTTCCTTGATTTCCCTGGGCATGAAAAATTTCGAACCCGACGGGTTCGGGTCGGGTTTCGGGTTTGAAAACCCGAGACCCGACCATCTCTGCTTTACGTGCTTTACGTCACCTTGCCAGTCGGTTTTCATTAAATAATTTTTGATTTACCTATAATGAGATCTTTTGAAGGAGTTCAGTTTGATCTATCGACCTTGACGCTTGCTCCTACGGGGGCGAGCGACGGAGGCAGGATCAAACATGTCGCGCGTCGGTCTAGTAAGTGAAAAAGTGGCGTGATCAGTTAGAGTGCCGCGATCGGTTAGTTCTGTCTGATCTTTCGACCTTGGCGCTTGCTCCTACGGGGGACAGCGACGAGGGTAGGATCAAACATGTCGCGCGTCGGTCTAGTATACTGCTTCGCGACTTAAAATGGGTGAACCAACGTGCGATGTTCGATTTTTGACCAACTTCGCCGCGTCGCGAGTCGCTTCGCTATAGTGCGCATCTATGCCCTCCACCGTGTGCATTATGCGCACTATTGAGAATTGAGTTGCGACGCGGCGAAGTTGGTCAAAAATCAAACTTCGCACGTTGGTTAACCCATTTTTCAACGCGAAGCAGTATAAGTGAAAAAGTGGCGCGATCGGTTAGTTCTTTTTGATCCTTTGACCTTGACGCTTGCTGCTGGACAGTGCGTCAAGAAAGCCAAGTTTTTTTTTCCTTTTCGGGTCGCGCGCCTATTTTTTTCTGAGTGCTTTTATATAGCCGAGCAAACGAGTGAGGCTGAGAGTGGATTATGGCTGCACAGTGAAGGATAAAGGATCAATTGGTGAGCTCGTTTCATGCTACTATTTCTAATCTATAAAGTATATATGACTGCACATTTAATCGTTACAATTGTGGGACGTAAATATGAATTTTCAACAAACTATGAATTGTTTGTCACTGTGAGTGTCGACACAAACTCTGATTCATGAATTATTTATGTTTCACATTTTTTTTTATTTTCAGAACACCCCTTTTTACCTTTATTTTTGTAATTAAAAAAAAAAAAACTTTGAATGGTTCGACACTACAAGTGTAGACTTGCGAAAGGTTCACTTTATTTGACAAACTTTGGATGGTTCGCCACTGTAAGTGTCGGCATAAGAATAAGAGTGTTCTATGATGTTCCAACCAATCGAGTTTTTTGTTTCTTTTCAAATAAGTAAAAAAAAAATATAATAACACATGCTTTCGTCCTGACAGCTGTAGGAATGTTACATTTAGGTATTTGTTCAACAAACTTTGAATGGTTCGTCACCTCAAGTGTCGGCATAATTTTCCACTATATAGAAATTGTTCATATCAAATGAAAATACTATATTTACAAATAAGCATGTATATATATCTCACAAATCATTATTTATCATGGTCTAATCGCTTATCAAAGTGAATCCTGTGACCCAACGATCCTTCCCATTAACAAACATCCCTCCCAGTAACCTTTGTGGAGATGCAGAGGCAAACACGGTCTCCAAATAGCAAAGGTTACACACTAACATTCCTTCCCCAATCCCACCTGACTGCAAGGACGTGGCCGGCGCAGTTATTGGCCCTGTATAAATAGAGGCACTGAATAATGCACATTGAAGAAGATTATGGCCAATCCCAGCCGAACTTCTAGTTGATTCTTTGTGCATTTTCACTGACTTCGGTCAATCACGGAATAGCAACCATTTTTTTTTTTACTAGTTCGTTTATTTGGGGCTCAAATGCGTGTAACGCTTTACGGAGCCGAAGTTCATTTTTGTACTATTTACAATTTATTTACATTTTCATTACCAAAGTTAGTATGGGATGGAGCCAGGGTACTCGTGGCAACTCGAGGTTAATGGTCACAATTTTGAAAGGGAAGGACATGGTAAGGATTGGGTTTAGGGTTCTCTGCAGCTCATCCGGGAGGTATAGCGTGGTAGCTCTATTATCGTGTCATGGCGTTGGTACCAATTTCTTGCCGGTATTCGTCTGCCGGATGGCCAGGATCCTCAATCCAACACAAAAGGGACAACACAGAGAAAAAAAAACTGGAGAAGAGAACACAAGAGAATTAAACTTTTATACAAGACAAGCGAAGGAAATCGTAAATTGCGACCATATAAGTGAAATCGCGGGTGCCCAACACATCTCTAACTGGAACATAGGGTTGTCTACCTCGGGCCGCAAGGGTATCCAAAAGTTGCGCTCTGGAGGCGTCCATATCCGGGCACTGCCAAACTACGTGATCGATGTCATCATAACCGGAACCACACCTACTACAAATATTGCTCAGCGCGAGGTTAATCCTATGTAGATGTGCATCTAGCGAGTAATGGTTGGCCATAAGTCTTGACATCACGCGAATGAAATCTCGACTTATGTCCAAACCTTTCCACCAGGCTCGCAAGGAAACTCTAGGAATTATGGAATGTAACCACCGTCCCAGTTGGTCATTTAGCCAATCGCTTTGCCAACCGTGAAGAGAATTTTGACGTACTAAATGAAAAAATTCATCGTGTGAAATTCGTCTATCATAAATCTCACCTTCCTCAGCGCCCACCTTTGCGAGAGAGTCCGCCTTCTCATTGCCATAAATTAAGCAATGTGAGGGGACCCATACAAAGGTAATCTTATATGATCTTTCGACCAGTGCACACATCTGCTCTCTTATTTTTGTAAGAAAGTAAGATGCATGCTTTACAGGTTTCATCGATCGGAGAGCCTCAATAGAACTGAGACTATCCGAGAAGATGAAGAAGTGGTCTGCGGGCATGTTTGAGATCATCCCCAAAGCGAAGTTGATTGCTGCCAGCTCAGCAACATAAACCGTGCAAGGTTCCTGAAGTTTTCGGAAGGCGGAAGAGTTTTCATTGAAGACACCGAAGCCAGTGGATCCATTTATACGGGACCCGTCAGTGAAATATCTCCTGTAGGAATCGACATTCTGGTACTTTGCGTTAAAAATACGTGGGATAGTAATACATCGAAGTTGATCTGGAATTCCATGAATAGCTTGTTTCATGGATAGATCATATTCAACAGAGGAACTGTCATTGGTGAAGCGTACACGTGGGGGGTTGTAACATGGAAGGCTAATGTCAGATGACATGTAGTAGAGATAAACTCTCATGAATTTTGACTGAGCATTCAGTTTGAGCAATTCTTCGAAATTTTCGATAACGAGTGTGTTGCTCACTCCACACTTAATCAGTATTCTTAGCGAGAGCTCCCAGAATCGGTTCTGTAGCGGTAAAACCCCTGCCAGAACCTCTAGGCTCGCATTATGTGTTGAGTGCATACACCCTAAGGCGATACGCAAACAACGATATTGAATTCGTTCCAATTTAATCAGGTGGCAGTTTGCTGCTGAGAGAAAACAGAAAGAGCCATACTCTAGAACAGAGAGAATGGTTGTTTTATAGAGTTTTATGAGGTCTTCCGGGTGAGCACCCCACCATGTTCCGGTAATTGTTCGTAGAAAATTGATCCTTTGTTGGCATTTTTCCGTTAAATGCCTAATATGGGTTCGCCAAGTGCCTTTTGAATCAAACCAGACCCCAAGGTATTTTGAAGTCAAAGACTGGTCGATGTCTGTTCCCAAAAGCTTAAGCTTCAGTTGGGCAGGATTCCGCTTCCTAGAAAATACAACCAGTTGAGTTTTTTGCGGAGCAAACTCGATCCCTAAGTTTCTAGCCCAAGTGGATAGATTATCAAGGGAATTTTGCAATGGTCTTTGCAGGATTTCCGCTCGTGGACCCTTCATAGAGACCACAGCATCATCTGCAAGTTGTCTAAGCGTGCATGGTTCTTCCAAACAGTTGTCAATATCTTTAACATAAAAATTATAAAGCAAGGGACTCAGACATGAGCCTTGGGGAAGGCCCATATAGCTAATTCTGGAAGTTGTCAGTTGACCGAGAGTGAAGCTCATGTGTTTTTCTGACAACAGATTGTACAAGAAATTATTCAATATTCCAGGTAATCCACTATTGTGCAGGCTTTCTGACAATATTTCTATGGAAACTGAATCAAAAGCGCCCTTAATATCCAAGAAAACCGAAGCCAATTGCTCCTTGTCCGCAAAGGCTAGTTGAATATCTGATGAAAGCAACGCTAGACAATCGTTTGTTCCTTTGCCCTTGCGAAAGCCAAATTGTGTACTGGAAAGCATGTTGTTTGATTCGACCCAGTGATCGAGTCGGGATAGGATCATTTTTTCTAACAATTTCCTTAAACATGATAACATAGCGATCGGGCGGTACGAATTATGATCAGACGCTGGTTTCCCAGGCTTTTGAATAGCTATTACTTTGACCTGTCTCCATTCAGGTGGAACAATGTTGTGTTCCATGAATGAGTTGAACAGGTCAAGCAACCGTCTTTTAGCGATATCAGGGAGATTTTTAAGAAGATTGAACTTAATCATATCGCTTCCCGGAGAGGAGTTGTTTGATGAAAGAAGAGCCATAGAAAATTCCAGCATAGTGAATGGTCTATCCAAAGCATCGTCTCTTGGAGTTTCCCAAAAAGGCGGATGAGCTGGAACTGAGTCTGGACAGACCTTTTTTGCGAAGTTGAATATCCAACGATTGGAGTATTCGTCACTCTCATTTGAGGATGAGCGGTTTCGCATGTTGCGAGCCACTCTCCAAAGCGTCGTCATTGAAGTTTCTCGTGAGAGGCCATCGATGAAACGCCGCCAATAGCTACGCTTCTTCGCTTTAATAAGATTCTTCAGTCTTTTTTCGAGCTTCGAGTACTCTAAATAAAGTTCTGAGGTACCATATCTACGAAAAGCTTTAAAGGCATTAGATTTTTCTCGATACAACTGAGTGCATTCATCATCCCAACCAGGTGTGGCTGGTCGTCTTTTGAAGGATGCACTTGGAACTCGTTGCTTTTGGGATTCTAATGCACTTTTATAAATCAATTCTGTTAGGAATCGATACTCATCCAACGGTGGGAGAGTGTTGAATGATTCGATACCAAAAGTTACCGCTGATGCAAATTTTTGCCAATCGATATTCCTAGTGAGGTCAAAAGGAACCTGAATTGACTGTTCTGACCTTTCACAATTAGTTCTGATAGAGGTTATTATGGGCAAGTGATCACTACCATGGGGGTCATCGATCACCTTCCACATGCAATCGAATGATAGTGAACTTGATCCTAAAGACAGGTCAAGACGGCTTTCTTTGCCGTCGGATGAAATACGTGTCACTTCACCTGTGTTCAAAATGTTCAAGTTGAAATCGTCGCATAAGTCATAGAAAATAGCCGCTCTATAATCGTCATAAGATTCGCCCCATCCAGTACCATGTGAGTTCATATCACCCAGTATTAAAACTGGAGATGAAAGCATAGAGACTGCATTCCAAAGATGACGGCGGTTTATTGAAACTCTTGGAGGAATATAAACAGAAGCTACGCAAAGATCTTTACCCTTTACGTTTATTTGGCAAGCAACGATTTCTATGCCTGGATGAGTCGGGATGGGGATTCTGTAGAATGAATGGCACTTTTTGATCCCTAAAAGCACACCCCCGTAATTATCATCTCGATCCTGGCGTATAATGTTAAAATCGTAGAAGTTAAGATCATCTTCAGAAGAAAGCCATGTTTCACAAAGTGCAAATATATCACAATCTGAATTGTGAAGCAAAAACTTAAATGTGTCTAATTTAGGTTTTAGACTATGACAGTTCCACTGTAACACAGTGATCATATCTTGTACCTCACTCGATGAATTATCCATCGAAAGATATGATCGAAGCAAGGAGGGGCCACGAGATAGTCAATTCCCTGAGATACTCTTCTATTGCGGGGAGAAAAAGGTCGAGTATGCCTCTGAATGAGTCTGAAACTCCGAGGGCATCACATATGCGATCCACAAGGGCCGTAAAAGTTATCAGTCCTCGCTTGACCCGGGGGGTTTTCGAGGAAGAGCGAGGAACTTCAGTAGCTTTTTTCTTGCTATCTTGTCTAGAGCATCTTTTCGAAGTATATTTAATCGGCGGAGGCGGGGGCGGCAGATCTTTGCTGCAACACGGAACGGAAGCATCAAAGACCTGTTTCTTCGGGATTTTCAAATTTGCCCCACCTCCTTTAGAATTCGGCAAACTTTTGAGGGAAGATTTCATTACCTTACGGCGCAGTCCCGGAGAAGATGGAGACTTTCGTTTTCCGGGTGCGTGTACCTCCGAAGAATCTCCCCCATCGGTTTCGTCGTCGTTCGCTTCGTCGGAAGACAACTCTTGAAAAGAGTTACCAACTGGGATGGCTGATGAAGACTCTTTTGCAGGCGGATTTAAAGCTTTCACCATTTCCGCATACGTCTTCTTGGAGCGCTTCACAATGGAGCGACTCTCATTTCGAATGCGCCTTTTGTATGCCGGGCACTTCTGCAAATCATGAAGATCCTCACGACAGTAGCTGCATTTTTCAGCTTCCTGTGTGCAATCATCTTCCAAGTGAGCTTGGTTGCATTTGCCACAACGGGGCTTGTTGTCGCAAAAGCTAGCACTATGACCAAGCTGTTTGCAGTTGGTACAATTGAATACCTTCGGCACGTAAAGGCGCACTGGGTAAAAAACACTATCAATGCAAACAAATTTCGGGAGAACGGAACCAGGAAAAGTTACACGAAACGAGGCTGACGGCGAAAACACTTTTTTATTTCCTTCCATGGAAACTGATTGTAATTGTTTACAATCCAGTATAGCCACATCAGGAATGGACCGGTTCTCAAAAACACCTTTGCCAGTCTTAATGTCTTCGCATGTCAGACTCGCGTCGATAATTTTCCCTTCCACCTCGACCTCTCTGGCAGGTATGTAGATAAAATACTCCACAGTAAAAGCCTCATGCTGAGCAATCTCATTCGCTGCTTTGTAACTAGGTGCAGTTACACGCAGCTTGGATTGCTTCACTTGGTGAATAACGGTCCCAGGATATTTACGCGTCAGCTCTCTAGAGATCGAGAGCACATTCAAAATCTTATTTTTGCGCCGGAAATAGACAACCCAAGGCCCAGCCGAAGACGGTTGATAAAACCGCGTTCGAGCAACGAGATCTTTAGGAGGCGTATCGCCTCCATCCGATTCGTCCATGCGGGATAAAAATCAACCGCAACCAAATAATTATAAAAAAAAAACAATAAAGTAAAAAAAAAAAAAAAAGAAAAATAATAATAATAAAGTACAAAAAAAAAAAAAACAAAAAATGCTTAAAGTTAACTTATCAGTGGGCTATTTTGTACACACCTCCCCTATACGGGCAAAAAAAAAAAAAATAATACCAAAAAAAAAAAAAAAAAAATATATCGAGAAAAAAAAAACTTAACCGATTAGGGCTGTTTTGTACAAGCCTCCCCTATTCGGGCAAAACTGGCACCGGGAGAGAGACAGAAGTGAACCGAAAAACAACCTTGAACTCAACCTTGTTTGTTCGGAGATGCGAAAGCAATTCAAAAGGATGTGGAGTAGGTATACAATTGATACTTATCCGTTCCCGTTCGATGACCGCAGCTGGTCTTCTACACCGTAGGTAGGCAGAAAAAACGTGTCGTCGTTTTGCTGCTGATGCAAACGGGGAATCCAATCACCAGGGGATGATGGTGACAATATCTTCTCGTGGCACGATACCAGTTGACCCTTGCCAATCTGGTTCGCTTCCTTCACGATGCGCGGTTTAAAGCACTACGGTACAATACTGCACTGGTAAAAACCACACGGGCGGTGGAAGAAAAAACCAAAAAACTACCGACTGCCAAAAACTGAACTGGCTTGTTCAAGCGCACAGCAAGGAATGAATAGCAACCATTGATATGTGTAGTCAGTCTAAGCTAAGCTAAGCTAAGCTACCTATAATGAGATCTTTTGAAGGCTTCCATAAAATTTCATTTCAAGAACTTTCATTTTTATGACTTCGTGTTACACTTCAAAGCGGTCGCAGATTCAAAGTTTGGAACCATTACCACTGATACAATCAAAGGGAAGACTTACAGTTTATCCACAAGTTTTTCAGCCTTGTAATCCATCACACTTTGCGGATGGCATATGGTGATCCCCGGGTATGGCACCTGTAGGATGCTCATTTCTGATGCAACCGTCATTCGCGTTGGTGAATCGACGTATTTTCTCCACAGAAGAATCACCAACACAACACCCAAACTAAACAGACTACCGATTATCAGTACCCACAAAAGTCGAGGAAAACCAGAAGTTACATTTTTTCGCAAATAGTACATTCCATTCACTTTGGACATTTCAGCATACTCGTAAAACGTTTCCTTAAGCACGTGCCAAACAGTCGCATTGATACTTTGAGGCTTATTTGTTCGACCTTCGGTTTGAAGTCGTCTAATTTCCGATACTCGTATTGGTCGGGGTACAAATTTCGCTCCGTTCTGATCCATGACTTGTTTTAATTTGACGTGGTTCCAGGCAAACAGCTATGAAACTGTGTGCGCTTCTTGGATTCTTGAAATTGACTACAGTTTCACCAACGACCATGTTCTATTAACGACTTTCATTTAGATCATTGATGTGGTGTAGGAATGTTCCAGAGGAATTGTTCATTAAGCATAAATGTTCTTTGTGGAATAGAACTAGTTTGGATCACGGGTTAGTCTTTGATAAACTAGGTTGTTTTCTGGTTGGGATCTAGAGCAGGTGCAGCTAATTCTTGTTTTACGGAAATAATATCGGTCGCATAAATCATAATTTTCACTATTTTGCCCAAATTTGAGGCTCTGTTTCACAGCTTGAGATATGTAGTCCTCGAATTGATTGTAAATTGAATGACGAACTAAATGTAATCTGGAATTTTTTGCAGTGAATTCATTACATTGCAATCATTTTTCAAAAAGTTTCAGAGTGTTTATTAAAGACAAAAGTAAGTAATCAAGAGAAATTTTAACCAAATTCAAATATAATAAGTTGTGAATGGTTAGGTTTGTTCAGTAAAGTTCTTCCATTTTCCTCACTTTTGTCTTTGAACAATTCTGTCAATATTTTTGAAAAATTAATAAGGTACCATGGGGTCAATAGTCAACTTTATCGTTATGTACAGCTAACGTTAATAATGTAATTCAAACTTTTTTCTGTGGATGACATATGAGGGACTAATGTACTTCAAATCGTGAATTATTTTGATTTTTCTGATTGTTATGTATTGAGTATAAGGGACTTGAAAACTTGTGTCAAATGATCCACTTGTCCCACCATGGTGGGGTAAGTGGATCACCAATAAAAAAAATCTATTCTCAAAACAAATGAGGTGTAATTATGAATAGTAAGAATGATATTACTCTCGTTCTTGTTATTAGTGCTAGTTAAGTTACATTTTGATACTTTTGACATCAAAAAGTATCTTTATTCAATCAAAATATTATGACAAATATTTAAACATTAATTCACACTAAAAAATATTGTAACTAGAATAATTTGGAGAATATTCATCTATTTTATTCCCATAAGTTATACAGACGTATTGTAGGATTATTCCTAATGATGTTTTCGAAAAAACGCTTGAAGTTTAAAAATATGAGTTACATTTACTTCTGTTTAACAAACTGAAAAATTTTAATTCTATTAATGAATATAATTGTACCATCTATCTTGAACAATTAATATCCCCAAATGAGGTATGAGAATATGCTTTCAATTGGAAAATTTGTTTATTATGTTTTTTTTTTTTGCAATTCAGCTTAGATAAACCATGAAAAGTTTTTTGATTGATAGAAAACAATTTTGAAATTTATTGATTTTTGCAGTTAACAAGTTTGCTTGTGTTAGTGTACGTGTATTACCAGTTTTGCAATAGTATTAGTGTGGACATAAGAATATAACCTGAAACGAAGCATTGGTGCGAAAACATTCAACATATTCAAGTATTTATGCTTAATATAGACAAATGATCCACTTACCCCACTGATACACTTCCCGCACTGTACCTTATACCGTGATGAATCAATACCCGCACGCTTAAGTAGAGGCATATGTTCAAACACCATTTTTGACAAGTATTTTTAGAATAAAATTGAAGTGTAATATTGCCGCAACTAGT
The DNA here is from genome assembly GCF_002204515.2 of Aedes aegypti. NCBI lineage: Eukaryota > Metazoa > Arthropoda > Insecta > Diptera > Culicidae > Aedes > Aedes aegypti. The sequence continues at coordinate 221,316,709 of NC_035109.1, read as the reverse complement.
TATATGTTAGATCTTGCTATAAACTATGAACTGTATGTTAAAAATTATGAGAATGTAGAGAAAAGATTGAAACATTCAAGCATGTCTTGTCCTTAAATCCGAACAGCTAACGCATACCTTGGTTTTAAATCCGGACAAATATGAATCAAAATCCGGACACCTATATTGTAACCACTAGCGGAGCTAGGCGCCTGTGTTTGGGGGGGCACTTCAGAAAAATGGCGCATGTGATTCGACGATGGCGTACATAGTGAGAGTTCATATAACACATTATTTGGCGCCTAGGAAAAAGTGAATTGAACATATCTTAACCATGAATGATTTTTTTGGCGGCAGAAGATTGTCTAGATTTGACAATTTGAGCTACAGTTTTCTAAACTTTGTTTTCTCGTTGATGGACTCCTATTATTTATTTCTCAAACACTAAACAATCGACTAACAAAAGCACGATAAAATTCTACAGTATTCTTATGAATAATATTCTACCCAAATACGTTGAATCTGATTAGCAAACATTAAAGTGCTCGTTATCTCTCAAATGAACTTAGTTTTAATCGAAACAGTTATTCTTTTAGTGGAACAGTGCATTGTAATTTTTTTTTCGGAAAAGGTATGTAAGCTTTCCAACAGTTTTTCAAGTAACATTGGTCATTCAAAAACTTTTTTAGCTGAAATATATTCCAAAGTGGCCAAATTTTGTTCACTACATTTTTTTGATTCATAAATTAAACATTTTGTTTAAGTTTTGTCTCGATGTAAATAAGATAAGCTTTATTGATTCATCCAGGCCTGTTGAGATTTCTATACATTTTGATAAATGATTTCTCTGTGAATTTCCACAGGATTCAAAAAAGTGATTCTTCTGATAAATTCCACAGGAAATAAGCATAGCATAAAGCATAAGCATAGATGACCGTACAATTCGTAGTTGCTACTCCGTGATTCACCAGAACAATCGAAGTTGCACAGGGAATTAATGAATGGGGCTTGGGATTAGCTTACCATTCTTCAATGTGCACAAATCGAGAGCTCAAATTTAAAAGTCAATAACGGCGCCGGCCACGTCCTTACGGTCATCGGGGAAGGGAAGGAATGTTAGTGTGACTACCGTTGTTACTAGAGACCGAGATCACCTCTGCATCTCCACGGTTGTCATGGAAAGGATATTGGGTTAGTGGGATAAGGTAGAGATCTGGGAGTCACCAATGTTTGGTGATGCGATCCACGATATAATCACGCCTAACCGGATTCGCGAAATAATTCGTTTATCGCATTGTACGCTGAAAAAGTGTTCGTCACTCGCCCACGCAAAAGCAAGCGACACGATCAATAGATCAAACACTATTAACGATCCGCGGCGCTTTTTCATTTCTCTGAGCGAACGACGCGCGACATGTTTGATCCTGCCTTCATCACTCGCCCCCGCAGGAGCAAGCGTCAAGGTCGAAGGATCAAACACTACTAACGAACCGATCACTTTTTCACTACTCCGCTACCGACGCGCGACATGTTTGATCCTGCCCTCATCACTCGCCCCCGCAGGAGCAAGCGTCAAGGTCGAAGGATCAAACACTACTAACGAACTGATCACTTTTTCACTACTCCGCTACCGACGCGCGACATGTTTGATCCTGCCCTCATCACTCGCCCCCGCAGGAGCAAGCGTCAAGGTCGAAGGATCAAACACTACTAACGAACTGATCACTTTTTCACTACTCCGCTACCGACGCGCGACATGTTTGATCCTGCCCTCATCACTCGCCCCCGCAGGAGCAAGCGTCAAGGTCGAAGGATCAAACACTACTAACGAACCGATCACTTTTTCAATACTTCGCTACCGACGCGCGACATGTTTGATCCTGCCCTCATCACTCGCCCCCGCAGGAGCAAGCGTCAAGGTCGAAGGATCAAACACTACTAACGAACCGATCACTTTTTCAATACTTCGCTACTGACGCGCGACATGTTTGATTCTGCCCTCATCACTCGCCCCCGCAGGAGCAAGCGTCAAGGTCGAAGGATCAAACACTACTCTCTTCTGATAAATTCCACAGGAAATCATCAAAAACTTCTACTTGAAGTTTAAACATCCAGAATCTCAATATGATTGCTACAATTGACAATTCCTGACTTCTGTAGAGCTACAAAACTGGTCATCTAATATTATCTACAAAAAAGGGAATAGCACTGCTGACTTTTTTAGTTTTGTGCGTTAAACATCTTAGTATATCTTACGGTCGTCTTGATGACAAAACGATTAACTTTAAAATTTCTTCTGGAATTTTCCAAGCCATCCTTGAGTGTTCCTAATAGAAAGTTTTCCAGATTTTTCAATTAATTTCATCCATAAGGAGTTTGTTCGTAATTTCGTTTGTAATATTATCGGGGATTTGTATCGTTTTTATTTCTAACGATATTCCAGGAATTTTGACCACCACATAAAAGGCCATCGCTCGAATAATCTCCAAAATGCATGCCTTCAAAATTTTCTCAGTAGGTTTTATTGAATAATTCTTTCAAGAATAACTCAATGCTTGATCCAGGAACTTTTAATGTTTTTTAAATGATTAACAATTTTCTCCTGAAATTCCTTAAAAGTTCTCTTCTAGAAATCGCAGAACGGTTTAATTGACGACTAATCATTTATTTCTTCATGAATCATTGTCGAACATTAATTAATGAATTTCTCGAGATTCCCTCCAACTTTCTCAGGATTTTTTCAAACAAATAGGTGAATTGTCAATTTCTCTAAGAGTTCATCTTTTTTATAAACACATAAATGTGTACAGGATTTTTAAAACATATTTTTTCTCAATTTCTTTCAAGAATATTTCGTAAAACTCTCACACAAATTTCCCAAGTAATTGTCGCAACTGTTTTTACATTCTTTTCTATTCATTAATTTATATTCGTCAAGAGGAACACATAGCTTTCAGCAGAGACGAATTTGCAAATGGCCTGTTCAAGTTCATATTCTTGGCCATGCTTTGCAGAAATCACAAAAATATGGAAACACGTGATCAGTTTTATGGTATAAATCCAGCATGCTTGATTGTGTGATTTTGAACTTGGGAACCATTTATATAGAAATGTTTCAGTTACCTGCTCATATTCTATTCTGAACACGCTGCAAATTGTGTCCTGTTCAAAACCCAAGCTCATGTGCTGTTCAAAATGCATCCCTGGTTTTCAGTGTTCTTCCGAGGGTTTATTTAAAAGTTGAATTCCTTAAGGAACAATATACATAATAAGGGGTTTTGAAAACATAATTTCAAGCTATTTAGTGGGACATTTATAAATAAATGAAAATCGGATTAAGTATTATACCATGTAATTCCACTACATTTTATATCATTTGAATGATTCGCGTACTTGTAAGGCCACAGTTTGGGTCAAAATACGCGTATTTGTCAAAGGATTCAATTTCTAATGGAATTAAATGGTATAATATAAAATTCAGGTGTTATTTATGTTTCAACACAATCTCTGTTATATTAATTCAGGTGTTTGTATGTTTCAACACAATCTCTGTTTAATTGGAAGCAGAAAACAGAATGATAATTTAGACAAAGCAAGAATTTGAATTATTTTTGATTCCATAAACAATGTTACCGTAAAACGGGGTAACTTTGATAGTTTTTTTGAAGAAAACTTGAATATTTATGCATGCTGATTCAAAGAATTATAATTTATATTTTTAAAACAAGTACTGGCATCCTAGCTCTCGATTGCAGTCGATAGATTACCGAAGGATTTATTTTGAATGGATATATAATTTTCCACATAATCGAAAGTTGGTTTTCTGTTTTGGGGTAACTTTGATAATGGAGCATAATTCAAACAAAATTGAATGAATAATGAACATTTGTAGGGCATTGCATACCTCTAGGCGTTTAACGTAGTATGGAAATTTCTGACTTATATTACAAAAATGGTCCCAGTTTGTGAAAATGCTTTTCGCTAAGCGATTTGAGACCGTATTCAAGTTCTATGATAATTAGGCTGTCAAAGATAAGTGGCCAACTAATCAAAACTACATCAAATAGTGAGCGTAGAACAGATTGTTTGTAAGCGTTTCGAAAATGCTAAAATTGTGTCAATTTTTAATTTTCGTATAAAAAGCCTCAAATGTTCTTGATTCAAATGAAAACCGCTCGTACATGAAGTGTCATACTAATATTCTTTAGTTTCGCATTTGTTTTGCTTAACTGATTAACAGAAATTATGATATTTCGTTTAGTATGTGGTGGGTTACGCACTATCAAAGTTACCCGCATTATCAAAGATACCCCGTTTTACGGTATTTAAAAAGATAAATCAATAACTTTGATAAAATTTTAGGATTTTTTTTTTCATTTTAAACAATTATTTATGTTTATGCAACGTTTTCAAAAATATTTATATGATAGTTAAAACTAGCAGTAGGAAAAAGATCCATTGAAGCTATATCTTCTATATATACTATCATTGGCAAAAACGTCTAGTTCCAGAGTAAATACTTGCGGTTTTCAATATTCCATGGATGTTTTTTTTATTGTTCTCATTTGCTAGTTTTTCAATTCAATTAAACAATACAATATTTTTTTAATGGTCAAATTATGAACGTAGTGGTCAATTCAATAATTCAATTAGTTTTAATGCATTTATTTTGGCGAATGAAGATTTACATCGTGATGGCTCAGTCTGTGATTATTTTTAACTTGCAGTATACATCCAGCTCAATAATCTCAATCCATGTTGCAATCTTGCTAAAACTCTCGAATAAATTTCCTCTACAATTTAATTAATTCTAACATCAATCCTGCTGATAAAACTATTATTCATCGAAAAAAATTTCATCAGATTCTTCGAATACTACTCCTTGCTATTTCTTCAAAGAAATCGTTTGGGAATTTCCTTACATTTCACTGGTTCTGTAGCAACATTTTCACAAATTTGTCAGAGAATGTTCTAGAGAAATCCTTTAGAGATTTTCCCTGGTTTCCTTTTTATGACGATTTATGTTTAGTTTTCATAGATCGTAGATAGGAACTTATTTAACACTTATTTCAGATACTCCTGCAGCAATTCGTCCAAGGACAAAAATTAGTTCTGTGTTTACTAACAAAGTTCTTTGAATTCATTAGGTCACAAACTTTACTGTAAATTATTCATGAGTTTCACTATCATTTCCTCCAGAGAATGTTTCAGAATCTCATTCTGGGACTCTTTATGAAGTTTTTTTTTTAGAATATGTACTTTTTTTCGAAAAAAAACCTTCTGGGACTCTTTATGAAGTTTTTTTTTAGAATATGTACTTTTTTTCGAAAAAAAAAAAACCTTCTGGATTTTACTGTTGTATTATAAAGATTGATTTATAACATACTGTTCGGTTTACTTTTTAATATTCATCCTATGAATTTGGAAAATCTATCATCTATTCCAATATGTTGATGTATATAATTTAAAGCTATTAGAAATTTCTTCTTCTTCTTTGATTTTGAATACCATGCCGTCCTCTCGGTAAGGCGTTACACATAAAAGACATACATTAGATAATTCTGTAGAATTTTTTTCTGCGGTTTCCCTAAGAATTTGTTTTAAGTTTTACAAATTACACCAAGGATCCGCCTCAAAATGTATCCAGGATTTGTTCTTGGGAACTCTGCAGGAGTTACTGGAGGTACACCGCATGAATTTATGAAAGAACTCCACCGAAATTCCTGTAGGAACTCTTCAAGAATTCCTGGAGAAACTTCGCAAGAATTATTGAAGGAACTCTACAGGTTCTTGATTCATTTTACGCACCACGATATTTTCATACTATGAATAAAACAAGTATTGCCCTTGATTGCCGACATACAAAAGATTAAATTAAACACACTTGAACAATAAATGCTCTGGGTTCGTCGTTAAATTTTCAGGCAAATGCTGACCTAATATCTCTACCAATACCCAACACCGTAGCACTGTCCAACTATACCAAGTTACAGTAAAGATGGGCGTGGCCGAGAATAGCGAAGTTCATCGTTTTGGTATTCTTGTTTAAAATTGGATCAAATTTCACTCCCCAGTCTTGTTTCATATATTAATTGTATATCTAGGATCTTTAATCTACCATCTACATTCTCTTTGAAAAAGGAATGCCAATGAAGATTTTCAAATAAGTCGGGGATAAAAGTTCGCTGATTGAAGTATAAGATATTGATATTTCTAAAGAAAAAACACTTCACCTGATATGTGCCAAAAATAGCACCAAACAAAATACCCAACATAATTCTTCACAAAATCTGTGTAAAACATATTTTTGCGTGTTTCTACTACGTGATCAATTACATTTTTATTGGCTTTGTTCATGTAATGACATTATAGCTAAAACTACAAATTTTTACATCGTATCTCATCATATAGACTATTTGAAAATGAATTTGGGTTGACAGTTGGCAAATCCAAACCACCATATAGTTGAAAACAATAAATTTGAGTCAAGCTGAACAACCTAAAACCATATTCTATTTTGAGTTACTACTTTATTTTTAGTTTGGGGTCATACCTAAAACAAACATAAATAAACTTTTTTTTTTTTGTTAAAATTCGATGCCATTTTGAAGACATGACAAGTTTCTTAATATATCTGTGTTGACTCAAATTTCAAATTGTTCTAATATTTTAAGTACTATATTTTTTATACTGAAATAGTTTTCACTTCCATTAAATAGTAAAAAATAGTTAAGTAGACGAAAAACCGAATTAAGTACTATACCATTTAATTCCACTAGAGTTTGTATCTTTTGATAGATACGCGTATTTGTCGAAGGATACAAACTCTAGTGGAATTAATTGGTGTAGTACTAAATTCGGGTTTTCATCTACTTTTAGATATTCCTCTAAACAGCTCAAAGATTTATTTTCAAAAAATAGTTGTTTTTCACAGTATTCATTCAATATAGAAGTGACTAAAGAGGAAAATAATCATCATCGTTTTTCAAATTTTCAAAACCAGTTTTTTTGCTTAAAATTTAAGCAATGTTCAAGAAAATCTATCATTGCATTGCATTACACTTGCTATCTGGATTTGCAATGATAGATTTTTATGAGGATTTCTTACAATTTGTACGAAAAAACTGGTTTTTCATTTTCGATGATTACTGATGATTGAATGATGGATTCTTGAGCCTTAAATTTCCGAAAATATTTGTTGATTGCGTTTACGATAATTTTTTTAGATGTGGTTCATAGTACTGTTAAATGGCGTAACATCTTTAAGTGAGGTAACACTGAATGGTAGAATGATATAATAATCTGATCGAACTTTCATACCTCACATAAATTTCATGAACGATATGAACCAGGGAGTAGATTTTTTTTACTTAAAATGGAATCACCGGAGTCGGTTTAGTCATGCACATGTTTCTGTTTTTTTTTTCATCAAAAAACACTTAGACAATTTCTTACCATTCAAGCATCTTCGGTGTTTTTTTTTGTGATCTTAAGGAGGCAGGATGAGTCATTCATTTGTGAATTTAAAAACCTGTTTTTTCGTTTAAAATCATGAGAATTTATATGAAAATGTGTTCACTGGATTCTATTCTCCAATCGAAACACAGTGAACACATGTTCATCCAATTAGTTTTAGTTTTGAACGTTAAGGAAGCAGGATCTGTCATTGATTTCGGAATTTTCAAAAGCAGTTTTGTCGTACAAAATCAAGAAAATTTACACAAGAATGTGCTCATTGTATTTTATTCTCCAACAAAAACACAGACGATGACGGATTCTTGAACGTTGCTAGAAAATTGTAAGAGTTGCAAGAATTTCATCTAATTATTCTCACTAAATACCATAAATTTAATTTTAAATATTTTTCTCAACATGTCCGCATATCCTGTATATGAGTGAGAGATTAAATCAAGAACAAAATCTATCTTAAAATTGTTAATCTATTTTTGACCATCAAAATGAAGAATACTTTATGTAGTACCAATTTTTGTAAAACAACACTTGCTTGAAACATATTAGGCTTGCATTATTGGCTTTAGGTGATAAAATGTTTTTAAGTTTCAAAATCTGATCAATTTTTCCTCGGATAAGGAGCAATTATAATCTATAGAAAATTAGAAAAACATTTAAACTTTATTTTTGACGTTGGATAACGTCTTACGGCAACATACTGGGGTACAATTTCGAAAAACGAAAAATCGCTCGCGTCACGAAAAGTGGTTAGATTTTAACTCTTAATAACTTACTAAAGCCCGCATAGATTTTCAAGATTCTTGCACCAATCGATTGGAAATCTTTCTACGAATTTACTCGAATAATGAAAACTATTGATTTCCATGACTAAACTATTGAAAAATTGGTAAATATTGAGGCATGTCTTATTTTCAATTCGTGATCAAACGTCAACATCCCACCGCAAAATCGCTAGTGTTTGGAGGTGATTTTAACCTCCAAATTGCGAAATCATCACCTCCAAGTTAATTCTAATACCCTCCGTTACATGGATTATGGTGGCGCGTCGATCGTCGCAAGTTTCTCGTTAAACAGTCAATAGAAAAGCACATTTTTCTTGCTTTTATAAGGTTTTGAAGTTTTGAAGATTACATGTACCGTAATTCGAAATTGATCATTTTTCATATTTTTTCTTGTCTGTTTCAAACGACTCTACATAATGAATATGAGCTCCCTGAATCCGAATATGCATGCTAAATTCTTAATGCAATTTTTAAAGAAATAATGAATAGTTTATTTCATTTTTGAAAACGCCTAAATGTAGGCAATTTCCTAAGGAAATCCCTGATATCTAACATAAATTTAATTATTTCAACCGTATGAACTAATTGGTACCCCGACCAGAACCACATAACAAGATTATAACACATTCCTATCAGCCGCAGTTAAAAATAACAGAAGTGGATAGAATTTTGTTATCAAGATGGCTTTGTTCTCAACATGTTATATTTGTAGTAACAAATTTATAACAACATTTGTTATATTTTTGACATCGTATTTATAGGCTTGTTGCAAATAACATCCGATGTCATAAACAGTAATATAGTTTGCAATAATTTTGTTATTTTGTAACATCCTTGCAACTCATTTTGTAATAATTTTGGTATAATTGTAACAGGGTTTGTTATATTTTAGTTTGATTTGGTGCAAATTTTGTTAGATTTTTTGTTATTTTAACTACTAACGGTACAAAGTGTAGAACTAGCCCTCGTGCGTTAAAATACACTCAAATAAAGATTAAAAAAAAAAAAAAATACTAACGGTACATGCTTTATAACAACTGGTGATATAAAAAAATCATATCAGAGGAACACATTTTGTTAAAATCTTGTTTCTTCCGTCTGGTCGGGACGAGTTAAGAAGATGAAATTGGGCTCGGCGATATATTTTAAGCATCCTTACAAACTTTACTTACTTTGAATAATGTCGTTGTCGTCCTCGCTATCTACATGTAAATGCATGCTAGAGCGATCAGAGTATCAACTTGTCAAACAAAGAGCTAAAACTATTTAGCAACAGCCTTGTTGATGTTTTGATTTGGTAAGAAATTGTCGATCGAATCGAAATACGCACACAGAGAAGACTGCAAAAATGCTATCGCTGCCCGACCCGAGTAAGGGGAACCTAGAACCAGTAGAACTTTGTTTGCCATATCGCTCCGTTGAAAACTAATCAACCAAAATTATAATTGATAAATAAATAAATTAATTAATCAATTAATAGTAATAGATGACATGTCTCTGGTTGTAACTTTTTTACGACGAATGCATTGTTGTGGCCCTAAAGAGGATCGTTTTGTTCGAAATTGTGCTGAACTTCAATTTAAGCGCGTTCTCCACGGATACGACGAGTCAGCTGGATGTCCTTCGGTATGATGCTGACACGTTTGGCTTGGATCGTGGACAGGTAGGTATCCTCAAACAAACCGATCAGTTAGGCCAATCGTTTCTTGCAGGACCATGTCGGCCGAGCTCTGGAATCGCAGGTTTGCCTCTACATTTCCCCGGATACCACGACGAAGCAGAAGAAGTTCTTCATGATACGGAACTTCTTCGAGTATCAAAAGGAGATCATGCCAATCATCGGACTGGCAAGTTTAACATCGATTTGAGCAAAGAGGAAAACATGGAGCTCACGGGCTTCATGGAGCAGTACCTCAACCTCAAACTGGCTTCGAAACCCATTAAAGCAACCAATATTAGTGGATCATGCGTGGATCTAATGTTCGACCGGAGCACGAGTTACCGCTTCTTCCATCGAACGATTCTATCGGTGTTGAAGTGTTCACGGAACCAAGCAAATAATAACACACAATGTCCATAATAGGTCACAATTGACATGCTACAAATAGTATGAAAATTGATCGGATTTATATTAGTAGAAATCTTTCATAAGTTCGTGACGGTCTCAAGCCAGGAAATAAAAGAAGCTAACGTTATCCAACGTCAACTTGGCGGTTGTATCTGGGAAACAACCTCTTACTTTTTTAACAATCTATGATAAATGTACGAATTCCTATGATTTAAACTTGTGCATCGAACCCATCCAATTGTATAAAAACGGCACATAATTTTACTCAATGTTACCAACTTGTGATGGTTGCGTAAAAATGAAACTAACGTTCTGTTATGATCTTAAGCATATAGTCAGTTCAAAAATAGTTACTGCAAATATTTTGTAGTCTAAAATACAATTGAATTTCTTCTTTTCCTTGATATACAAATCTTTACTATTTTTGAATATTTATTTAAACATATAGGTTCAAAACATAGAAGATCGTTCATTTTGAACGATAACTAATCATAATCATCAAGTAATTAGGACCTCTCTTAATAGCATTTAAGATCAACGTCAACCTTTCTTAATTTAGAATTCAAGAATAACATCACACAATTTTGTCAGCTAGAAAAGTTATTCAAATTCTGTTTTTTTTTAATTTGCTTTAAAAGATAAAATACTTAAAATACAAGCAATCATGAAAATGAGATTTTTTTTGTTCGAAATCTGAAGTATAGTTGAATGGTAACACACTGTTCTTCGTGAGAGATCCATTCATTCAATATTAATCCGCATTAAAATACACTTTGAATGTTTTTCATTAAATATAATTCAGAAAAAGTTTTCATTTTTTAATTTATTTTTAGACTTAAAACAATGGGCTGATCAAATATTTGATGATTTCTAGTTAACATTACGTCAATATTCTTAAATAATATCTCAGCTAGAACATGTATCGTACTTGAGAAACAGTCTATTGCTTATAGGTCAAATTCATAGTTGATCGAGAAATTTATCGTTATAATCTAAAGATGTCCGTCAAGCAAGTAGCTACGTTTTCAACTTCAAATAATCCAATCCACAGATTATATCCTCCAGAAGATCTACACTCCCGTGCATAAGTTTGGGTTCACCCCCTAAAAAACATACAAAAGTGTTCAGTCCATATCTCTGGGATTACACGTCCAATTGAATCTTTCTAAGCCGCATTCGAAAGGCAAAGAGTTATTCTTACGTCGTATGTATTTTTCCAAAAACATTTTTTGAATTTTGTATACTAATTTTTTACTCAAAGTTGTGACATTTTTCAAAAAACACACTGAAAAAACATAGCCAATTTCCTCAGCATTGGATCGACTAAAATTTTAAAACAATGTGTCATTAGAATCGTAATCTTATATTCTTTGAAGGGCGCTTACGATTTTTTTGCGGATAAATCTGAAAACTATTGAAAATCAATGAAACAAAAAATATGTGTGTGCGGCTCAGGTGAACCCAAACTTTTGCACGATTTGCATCATATGAGGGGTGAACCCAAACTTTTGCACGATGACTTGAATGACTCTTTCATTGATTTTAAATAGTTTTCAGATTTTTCCGCAAAAAAATCGTAAGCGCCCTTCAAAGAATATAAGATTACGATTCTAATGACACATTGTTTTAAAATTTTAGTCGATCCAATGCTGAGGAAATTGGCTATGTTTTTTCAGTGTGTTTTTTGAAAAATGTCACAACTTTGAGTAAAAAATTAGTATACAAAATTCAAAAAATGTTTTTGGAAAAATACATACGATGTAAGAATAACTCTTTGCCTTTCGAATGCAGCATAGAAAGTTTGAATTGGACGTGTAATCCCAGAGATATGGACTGAACACTTTTGTATGTTTTTTAGGGAGTGAACCCAAACTTATGCACGGGAGTGTAGATCTTCTGGAGGATATAATCTGTGGATTGGATTATTTGAAGTTGAAAACGTAGCTACTTGCTTGACGGACATCTTTAGATTATAACGATAAATTTCTCGATCAACTATGAATTTGATCTATAAGCAATAGACTGCACAACTTTAAGTAAAAGTTTTGTACACAAAATTCAAAAAATGTTTTTGCAAAACTACATACGAAGTAAGAATAACTCTTTGCTTTTCGAAGACAGTTTCAATTGGACGTGTAATCCCAGAGATATGGACTGAACACTTTTGTAGGTTTTTTATGCACGGGAGTGTATATAAATGAGACGCAATTTATTGTTTGCACACCTGCTGCAAACATTGCTCAATACAATAGTAGATTCAACAAAATCAAGGAATTATTTTTACAAATTATAGACGCAACTTAAATTTTCAAACGAATGTTTTGGTTATTCCTGGAATCTACATTTTTCTCGCAATGCGTTTTATAAAAATTAAATTTAATCAGTTTGTTAGAAATTCTAGTTTTACATCAATTTGAAAAAGTTAACTTAAATTTATGTTTAAGCAGTATTAAAATGCCAATCAATGAACCTTTCAGCAATAGTAAAATCAATCGGAATCTCATTTATCGTACACTCATAGACAATTAAGATTTTCAGAAGAAAACAAGCCGAAACACAAAAATCTCATGGGGATTAATTTGGTGATAAAGGCGGCGCAGCCGAGAAATTTTCAAATTTCATGTCGTTCCATACCAAAAACTCGTTCCTAAATTTTCAGCACTGGGGGGTTAATCCTAAACCAACACCACCAACCTCCACCTCTGGGTATGCCAATGCACTTGGTCAAAGTTATGGTTCACTAACTTAAATCTTGAAATTATGAATAATTTACAAAAAAATCCGCGTTGTAGAATATATCTTCATGACAAAAAGAAACACTTTAGATGTAGAAATAAAATATATGAATTTTGTTACATTTCAATGAAAATTATCTTTTCAAGATGCCTCTGATTTTAGCATTTGTAACAAATGTATGGCCTAGACTGAAGATGAGCAATTCAAACATGCTTTAAATAAAATTGTCTTTGGCGTCAACACAATATTTATAATCTCCAAAATCATGGTTGTTTAAAAATACATGATCTGCCTTTAGATGCATGAATTCCAGTACTTAGTTGCAAAAAATGATTGATATTGAAGGTAAACTTTCCCCAAACATTTGCAAAAATAAAAATACAGAGTAACCTTTTAAAGTGAGGTTTTCGGGTTTGAATCGCTTGCCATAAACCTAATTATCTAATAAGAATCAGGATTGCATAGCAGTACAATAATCAAAAACGCCTAAAGGTCGACTACTGTAAATGTTTGCAAGTATTATCAATAAAATGTATGTTGTAATGTTCCAACCATCAACAAATAAAAAATGCTTTTAGAAGAATACGTACCAACTGAAAATATCGAAATTCACCAATTAATCGCTATTTCAATAAGGCCAACAAAAGGCTAAACAATCATTATCAATATTTATATAATTAAACATAAGTTCAGTTCAGTTCAGTGCAGTGAAGTGATCAAAACTGAATATAAACGAATTTTTGATTTGGAGTTTGGGGGGGCACGTGCCCCCCCGTGCCCCCCTTTGTCTACGCCAATGCAGCCTGGTTGGTTTTTTTGAAAATGTGTATTTGAGTAAGAGCACTTTGGCGTACATAGTGTAACTTCTGGCACCAAAACGGACTCATTTATGATTTTTATAATTTTTCTGGCGCCAATAGTGTAACTTCTGGCACCAAAACGAACCCATTTATGATTTTTATAATTTTTCTGGCGCCAATAGTGTAACTTCTGGCACCAAAACGGACTCATTTATGATTTTTATAATTTTTCTGGCGCCAATAGTGTAACTTCTGGCACCAAAACGAACTCATTAATGATTTTTATAATTTTTCTGGCGCCAATAATGTATTTTCTGTGCAGTGAAGTGATCAAAACTGAATATAAACGAATTTTTGATTTGGAGTTTGGGGGGGCACGTGCCCCCTCGTGCCCCCCTTTGTCTACGCCAATGCAGCCTGGTTGGTTTTTTTGAAAATGTGTATTTGAGTAAGAGCACTTTGGCGTACATAGTGTAACTTCTGGCACCAAAACGAACTCATTTATGATTTTTATAATTTTTCTGGCGCCAATAGTGTAACTTCTGGCACCAAAACGGACTCATTTATGATTTTTATAATTTTTCTGGCGCCAATAGTGTAACTTCTGGCACCAAAACGAACCCATTTATGATTTTTATAATTTTTCTGGCGCCAATAGTGTAACTTCTGGCACCAAAACGGACTCATTTATGATTTTTATAATTTTTCTGGCGCCAATAGTATAACTTCTGGCACCAAAACGGACTCATTTATGATTTTTATAATTTTTCTGGCGCCAATAGTGTAACTTCTGGCACCAAAACGAACCCATTTATGATTTTTATAATTTTTCTGGCGCCAATAGTGTAACTTCTGGCACCAAAACGGACTCATTTATGATTTTTATAATTTTTCTGGAGCCAATAGTGTAACTTCTGGCACCAAAACGAACCCATTTATGATTTTTATAATTTTTCTGGCGCCAATAGTGTAACTTCTGGCACCAAAACGGACTCATTTATGATTTTTATAATTTTTCTGGCGCCAATAGTGTAACTTCTGGCACCAAAACGAACTCATTAATGATTTTTATAATTTTTCTGGCGCCAATAATGTATTTTCTGTGCAGTGAAGTGATCAAAACTGAATATAAACGAATTTTTGATTTGGAGTTTGGGGGGGCACGTGCCCCCTCGTGCCCCCCTTTGTCTACGCCAATGCAGCCTGGTTGGTTTTTTTGAAAATGTGTATTTGAGTAAGAGCACTTTGGCGTACATAGTGTAACTTCTGGCACCAAAACGAACTCATTTATGATTTTTATAATTTTTCTGGCGCCAATAGTGTAACTTCTGGCACCAAAACGGACTCATTTATGATTTTTATAATTTTTCTGGCGCCAATAGTGTAACTTCTGGCACCAAAACGAACCCATTTATGATTTTTATAATTTTTCTGGCGCCAATAGTGTAACTTCTGGCACCAAAACGGACTCATTTATGATTTTTATAATTTTTCTGGCGCCAATAGTGTAACTTCTGGCACCAAAACGAACTCATTAATGATTTTTATAATTTTTCTGGCGCCAATAATGTATTTTCTGTGCAGTGAAGTGATCAAAACTGAATATAAACGAATTTTTGATTTGGAGTTTGGGGGGGCACGTGCCCCCTCGTGCCCCCCTTTGTCTACGCCAATGCAGCCTGGTTGGTTTTTTTGAAAATGTGTATTTGAGTAAGAGCACTTTGGCGTACATAGTGTAACTTCTGGCACCAAAACGAACTCATTTATGATTTTTATAATTTTTCTGGCGCCAATAGTGTAACTTCTGGCACCAAAACGGACTCATTTATGATTTTTATAATTTTTCTGGCGCCAATAGTGTAACTTCTGGCACCAAAACGAACCCATTTATGATTTTTATAATTTTTCTGGCGCCAATAGTGTAACTTCTGGCACCAAAACGGACTCATTTATGATTTTTATAATTTTTCTGGCGCCAATAGTGTAACTTCTGGCACCAAAACGGACTCATTTATGATTTTTATAATTTTTCTGGCGCCAATAGTGTAACTTCTGGCACCAAAACGAACCCATTTATGATTTTTATAATTTTTTCTGGCGCCAATAGTGTAACTTCTGGCACCAAAACGGACTCATTTATGATTTTTATAATTTTTCTGGCGCCAATAGTGTAACTTCTGGCACCAAAACGAACCCATTTATGATTTTTATAATTTTTCTGGCGCCAATAGTGTAACTTCTGGCACCAAAACGGACTCATTTATGATTTTTATAATTTTTCTGGCGCCAATAGTGTAACTTCTGGCACCAAAACGAACTCATTAATGATTTTTATAATTTTTCTGGCGCCAATAATGTATTTTCTGTGCAGTGAAGTGATCAAAACTGAATATAAACGAATTTTTGATTTGGAGTTTGGGGGGGCACGTGCCCCCTCGTGCCCCCCTTTGTCTACGCCAATGCAGCCTGGTTGGTTTTTTTGAAAATGTGTATTTGAGTAAGAGCACTTTGGCGTACATAGTGTAACTTCTGGCACCAAAACGAACTCATTTATGATTTTTATAATTTTTCTGGCGCCAATAGTGTAACTTCTGGCACCAAAACGGACTCATTTATGATTTTTATAATTTTTCTGGCGCCAATAGTGTAACTTCTGGCACCAAAACGAACCCATTTATGATTTTTATAATTTTTCTGGCGCCAATAGTGTAACTTCTGGCACCAAAACGGACTCATTTATGATTTTTATAATTTTTCTGGCGCCAATAGTGTAACTTCTGGCACCAAAACGAACTCATTAATGATTTTTATAATTTTTCTGGCGCCAATAATGTATTTTCTGTGCAGTGAAGTGATCAAAACTGAATATAAACGAATTTTTGATTTGGAGTTTGGGGGGGCACGTGCCCCCTCGTGCCCCCCTTTGTCTACGCCAATGCAGCCTGGTTGGTTTTTTTGAAAATGTGTATTTGAGTAAGAGCACTTTGGCGTACATAGTGTAACTTCTGGCACCAAAACGAACTCATTTATGATTTTTATAATTTTTCTGGCGCCAATAGTGTAACTTCTGGCACCAAAAACGGACTCATTTATGATTTTTATAATTTTTCTGGCGCCAATAGTGTAACTTCTGGCACCAAAACGAACCCATTTATGATTTTTATAATTTTTCTGGCGCCAATAGTGTAACTTCTGGCACCAAAACGGACTCATTTATGATTTTTATAATTTTTCTGGCGCCAATAGTGTAACTTCTGGCACCAAAACGGACTCATTTATGATTTTTATAATTTTTTCTGGCGCCAATAGTGTAACTTCTGGCACCAAAACGGACTCATTTATGATTTTTATAATTTTTCTGGCGCCAATAGTGTAACTTCTGGCACCAAAACGGACTCATTTATGATTTTTATAATTTTTCTGGCGCCAATAGTGTAACTTCTGGCACCAAAACGGACTCATTTATGATTTTTATAATTTTTCTGGCGCCAATAGTGTAACTTCTGGCACCAAAACGGACTCATTTATGATTTTTATAATTTTTCTGGCGCCAATAGTGTAACTTCTGGCACCAAAACGGACTCATTTATGATTTTTATAATTTTTCTGGCGCCAATAGTGTAACTTCTGGCACCAAAACGGACTCATTTATGATTTTTATAATTTTTCTGGCGCCAATAGTGTAACTTCTGGCACCAAAACGGACTCATTTATGATTTTTATAATTTTTCTGGCGCCAATAGTGTAACTTCTGGCACCAAAACGGACTCATTTATGATTTTTATAATTTTTCTGGCGCCAATAGTGTAACTTCTGGCACCAAAACGGACTCATTTATGATTTTTATAATTTTTCTGGCGCCAATAGTGTAACTTCTGGCACCAAAACGGACTCATTTATGATTTTTATAATTTTTCTGGCGCCAATAGTGTAACTTCTGGCACCAAAACGAACTCATTTATGATTTTTATAATTTTTCTGGCGCCAATAGTGTAACTTCTGGCACCAAAACGGACTCATTTATGATTTTTATAATTTTTCTGGCGCCAATAGTGTAACTTCTGGCACCAAAACGAACTCATTAATGATTTTTATAATTTTTCTGGCGCCAATAATGTATTTTCTGTGCAGTGAAGTGATCAAAACTGAATATAAACGAATTTTTGATTTGGAGTTTGGGGGGGCACGTGCCCCCCCGTGCCCCCCTTTGTCTACGCCAATGCAGCCTGGTTGGTTTTTTTGAAAATGTGTATTTGAGTAAGAGCACTTTGGCGTACATAGTGTAACTTCTGGCACCAAAACGAACTCATTTATGATTTTTATAATTTTTCTGGCGCCAATAGTGTAACTTCTGGCACCAAAACGAACCCATTTATGATTTTTATAATTTTTCAGGCGCCAATAGTGTAACTTCTGGCACCAAAACGGACTCATTTATGATTTTTATAATTTTTCTGGCGCCAATAGTGTAACTTCTGGCACCAAAACGAACTCATTTATGATTTTTATAATTTTTCTGGCGCCAATAGTGTAACTTCTGGCACCAAAACGGACTCATTTATGATTTTTATAATTTTTCAGGCGCCAATAGTGTAACTTCTGGCACCAAAACGGACTCATTTATGATTTTTATAATTTTTCTGGCGCCAATAGTGGTAACTTCTGGCACCAAAACGGACTCATTTATGATTTTTATAATTTTTCTGGCGCCAATAGTATAACTTCTGGCACCAAAACGGACTCATTTATGATTTTTATAATTTTTCTGGCGCCAATAGTGTAACTTCTGGCACCAAAACGGACTCATTTATGATTTTTATAATTTTTCTGGCGCCAATAGTGTAACTTCTGGCACCAAAACGAACTCATTTATGATTTTTATAATTTTTCTGGCGCCAATAGTGTAACTTCTGGCACCAAAACGGACTCATTTATGATTTTTATAATTTTTCTGGCGCCAATAGTGTAACTTCTGGCACCAAAACGGACTCATTTATGATTTTTATAATTTTTCTGGCGCCAATAGTGTAACTTCTGGCACCAAAACGGACTCATTTATGATTTTTATAATTTTTCTGGCGCCAATAGTGTAACTTCTGGCACCAAAACGGACTCATTTATGATTTTTATAATTTTTCTGGCGCCAATAGTGTAACTTCTGGCACCAAAACGGACTCATTTATGATTTTTATAATTTTTCTGGCGCCAATAGTGTAACTTCTGGCACCAAAACGGACTCATTTATGATTTTTATAATTTTTCTGGCGCCAATAGTATAACTTCTGGCACCAAAACGGACTCATTTATGATTTTTATAATTTTTCTGGCGCCAATAGTGTAACTTCTGGCACCAAAACGAACTCATTTATGATTTTTATAATTTTTCTGGCGCCAATAGTGTAACTTCTGGCACCAAAACGGACTCATTTATGATTTTTATAATTTTTCTGGCGCCAATAGTGTAACTTCTGGCACCAAAACGAACTCATTTATGATTTTTATAATTTTTCTGGCGCCAATAGTGTAACTTCTGGCACCAAAACGGACTCATTTATGATTTTATAATTTTTCTGGCGCCAATAGTATAACTTCTGGCACCAAAACGGACTCATTTATGATTTTTATAATTTTTCTGGCGCCAATAGTGTAACTTCTGGCACCAAAACGGACTCATTTATGATTTTTATAATTTTTCTGGCGCCAATAGTGTAACTTCTGGCACCAAAAACGGACTCATTTATGATTTTTATAATTTTTCTGGCGCCAATAGTGTAACTTCTGGCACCAAAACGGACTCATTTATGATTTTTATAATTTTTCTGGCGCCAATAGTATAACTTCTGGCACCAAAACGGACTCATTTATGATTTTTATAATTTTTCTGGCGCCAATAGTGTAACTTCTGGCACCAAAACGAACTCATTTATGATTTTTATAATTTTTCTGGCGCCAATAGTGTAACTTCTGGCACCAAAACGGACTCATTTATGATTTTTATAATTTTTCTGGCGCCAATAGTGTAACTTCTGGCACCAAAACGAACTCATTAATGATTTTTATAATTTTTCTGGCGCCAATAATGTATTTTCTGTGCAGTGAAGTGATCAAAACTGAATATAAACGAATTTTTGATTTGGAGTTTGAGGGGGGCACGTGCCCCCCCGTGCCCCCCTTTGTCTACGCCAATGCAGCCTGGTTGGTTTTTTTGAAAATGTGTATTTGAGTAAGAGCACTTTGGCGTACATAGTGTAACTTCTGGCACCAAAACGAACTCATTTATGATTTTTATAATTTTTCTGGCGCCAATAGTGTAACTTCTGGCACCAAAACGGACTCATTTATGATTTTTATAATTTTTCTGGCGCCAATAGTGTAACTTCTGGCACCAAAACGAACCCATTTATGATTTTTATAATTTTTCTGGCGTACATAGTGTAACTTCTGGCACCAAAACGAACTCATTTATGATTTTTATAATTTTTTCTGGCGCCAATAGTGTAACTTCTGGCACCAAAACGGACTCATTTATGATTTTTATAATTTTTCTGGCGCCAATAGTGTAACTTCTGGCACCAAAACGAACCCATTTATGATTTTTATAATTTTTCTGGCGCCAATAGTGTAACTTCTGGCACCAAAACGGACTCATTTATGATTTTTATAATTTTTCTGGCGCCAATAGTGTAACTTCTGGCACCAAAACGGACTCATTTATGATTTTTATAATTTTTCTGGCGCCAATAGTGTAACTTCTGGCACCAAAACGGACTCATTTATGATTTTTATAATTTTTTCTGGCGCCAATAGTGTAACTTCTGGCACCAAAACGAACCCATTTATGATTTTTATAATTTTTCTGGCGCCAATAGTGTAACTTCTGGCACCAAAACGAACCCATTTATGATTTTTATAATTTTTCTGGCGCCAATAGTGTAACTTCTGGCACCAAAACGAACCCATTTATGATTTTTATAATTTTTCTGGCGCCAATAGTGTAACTTCTGGCACCAAAACGGACTCATTTATGATTTTTATAATTTTTCTGGCGCCAATAGTGTAACTTCTGGCACCAAAACGAACCCATTTATGATTTTTATAATTTTTCTGGCGCCAATAGTGTAACTTCTGGCACCAAAACGGACTCATTTATGATTTTTATAATTTTTCTGGCGCCAATAGTGTAACTTCTGGCACCAAAACGAACTCATTAATGATTTTTATAATTTTTCTGGCGCCAATAATGTATTTTCTGTGCAGTGAAGTGATCAAAACTGAATATAAACGAATTTTTGATTTGGAGTTTGGGGGGGCACGTGCCCCCTCGTGCCCCCCTTTGTCTACGCCAATGCAGCCTGGTTGGTTTTTTTGAAAATGTGTATTTGAGTAAGAGCACTTTGGCGTACATAGTGTAACTTCTGGCACCAAAACGAACTCATTTATGATTTTTATAATTTTTCTGGCGCCAATAGTGTAACTTCTGGCACCAAAACGGACTCATTTATGATTTTTATAATTTTTCTGGCGCCAATAGTGTAACTTCTGGCACCAAAACGAACCCATTTATGATTTTTATAATTTTTCTGGCGCCAATAGTGTAACTTCTGGCACCAAAACGGACTCATTTATGATTTTTATAATTTTTCTGGCGCCAATAGTGTAACTTCTGGCACCAAAACGGACTCATTTATGATTTTTATAATTTTTCTGGCGCCAATAGTGTAACTTCTGGCACCAAAACGAACCCATTTATGATTTTTATAATTTTTCTGGCGCCAATAGTGTAACTTCTGGCACCAAAACGGACTCATTTATGATTTTTATAATTTTTCTGGCGCCAATAGTGTAACTTCTGGCACCAAAACGAACCCATTTATGATTTTTATAATTTTTCTGGCGCCAATAGTGTAACTTCTGGCACCAAAACGGACTCATTTATGATTTTTATAATTTTTCTGGCGCCAATAGTGTAACTTCTGGCACCAAAACGAACTCATTAATGATTTTTATAATTTTTCTGGCGCCAATAATGTATTTTCTGTGCAGTGAAGTGATCAAAACTGAATATAAACGAATTTTTGATTTGGAGTTTGGGGGGGCACGTGCCCCCTCGTGCCCCCCTTTGTCTACGCCAATGCAGCCTGGTTGGTTTTTTTGAAAATGTGTATTTGAGTAAGAGCACTTTGGCGTACATAGTGTAACTTCTGGCACCAAAACGAACTCATTTATGATTTTTATAATTTTTCTGGCGCCAATAGTGTAACTTCTGGCACCAAAACGGACTCATTTATGATTTTTATAATTTTTCTGGCGCCAATAGTGTAACTTCTGGCACCAAAACGAACCCATTTATGATTTTTATAATTTTTCTGGCGCCAATAGTGTAACTTCTGGCACCAAAACGGACTCATTTATGATTTTTATAATTTTTCTGGCGCCAATAGTGTAACTTCTGGCACCAAAACGGACTCATTTATGATTTTTATAATTTTTCTGGCGCCAATAGTGTAACTTCTGGCACCAAAACGGACTCATTTATGATTTTTATAATTTTTCTGGCGCCAATAGTGTAACTTCTGGCACCAAAACGGACTCATTTATGATTTTTATAATTTTTCTGGCGCCAATAGTGTAACTTCTGGCACCAAAACGGACTCATTTATGATTTTTATAATTTTTCTGGCGCCAATAGTGTAACTTCTGGCACCAAAACGGACTCATTTATGATTTTTATAATTTTTCTGGCGCCAATAGTGTAACTTCTGGCACCAAAACGGACTCATTTATGATTTTTATAATTTTTCTGGCGCCAATAGTGTAACTTCTGGCACCAAAACGGACTCATTTATGATTTTTATAATTTTTCTGGCGCCAATAGTGTAACTTCTGGCACCAAAACGGACTCATTTATGATTTTTATAATTTTTCTGGCGCCAATAGTGTAACTTCTGGCACCAAAACGGACTCATTTATGATTTTTATAATTTTTCTGGCGCCAATAGTGTAACTTCTGGCACCAAAACGGACTCATTTATGATTTTTATAATTTTTCTGGCGCCAATAGTGTAACTTCTGGCACCAAAACGGACTCATTTATGATTTTTATAATTTTTCTGGCGCCAATAGTGTAACTTCTGGCACCAAAACGAACTCATTTATGATTTTTATAATTTTTCTGGCGCCAATAGTGTAACTTCTGGCACCAAAACGGACTCATTTATGATTTTTTATAATTTTTCTGGCGCCAATAGTGTAACTTCTGGCACCAAAACGAACTCATTTATGATTTTTATAATTTTTCTGGCGCCAATAGTGTAACTTCTGGCACCAAAACGGACTCATTTATGATTTTTATAATTTTTCTGGCGCCAATAGTGTAACTTCTGGCACCAAAACGGACTCATTTATGATTTTTATAATTTTTCTGGCGCCAATAGTGTAACTTCTGGCACCAAAAACGAACCCATTTATGATTTTTATAATTTTTCTGGCGCCAATAGTGTAACTTCTGGCACCAAAACGGACTCATTTATGATTTTTATAATTTTTCTGGCGCCAATAGTGTAACTTCTGGCACCAAAACGAACCCATTTATGATTTTTATAATTTTTCTGGCGCCAATAGTGTAACTTCTGGCACCAAAACGGACTCATTTATGATTTTTATAATTTTTCTGGCGCCAATAGTGTAACTTCTGGCACCAAAACGAACTCATTAATGATTTTTATAATTTTTCTGGCGCCAATAATGTATTTTCTGTGCAGTGAAGTGATCAAAACTGAATATAAACGAATTTTTGATTTGGAGTTTGGGGGGGCACGTGCCCCCTCGTGCCCCCCTTTGTCTACGCCAATGCAGCCTGGTTGGTTTTTTTGAAAATGTGTATTTGAGTAAGAGCACTTTGGCGTACATAGTGTAACTTCTGGCACCAAAACGAACTCATTTATGATTTTTATAATTTTTCTGGCGCCAATAGTGTAACTTCTGGCACCAAAACGGACTCATTTATGATTTTTATAATTTTTCTGGCGCCAATAATGTATTTTCTGTGCAGTGAAGTGATCAAAACTGAATATAAACGAATTTTTGATTTGGAGTTTGGGGGGGCACGTGCCCCCCCGTGCCCCCCTTTGTCTACGCCAATGCAGCCTGGTTGGTTTTTTTGAAAATGTGTATTTGAGTAAGAGCACTTTGGCGTACATAGTGTAACTTCTGGCACCAAAACGAACTCATTTATGATTTTTATAATTTTTCTGGCGCCAATAGTGTAACTTCTGGCACCAAAACGGACTCATTTATGATTTTTATAATTTTTCTGGCGCCAATAGTGTAACTTCTGGCACCAAAACGAACCCATTTATGATTTTTATAATTTTTCTGGCGCCAATAGTGTAACTTCTGGCACCAAAACGGACTCATTTATGATTTTTATAATTTTTCTGGCGCCAATAGTGTAACTTCTGGCACCAAAACGGACTCATTTATGATTTTTATAATTTTTCTGGCGCCAATAGTGTAACTTCTGGCACCAAAACGAACCCATTTATGATTTTTATAATTTTTCTGGCGCCAATAGTGTAACTTCTGGCACCAAAACGGACTCATTTATGATTTTTATAATTTTTCTGGCGCCAATAGTGTAACTTCTGGCACCAAAACGAACCCATTTATGATTTTTATAATTTTTCTGGCGCCAATAGTGTAACTTCTGGCACCAAAACGGACTCATTTATGATTTTTATAATTTTTCTGGCGCCAATAGTGTAACTTCTGGCACCAAAACGAACTCATTAATGATTTTTATAATTTTTCTGGCGCCAATAATGTATTTTCTGTGCAGTGAAGTGATCAAAACTGAATATAAACGAATTTTTGATTTGGAGTTTGGGGGGGCACGTGCCCCCTCGTGCCCCCCTTTGTCTACGCCAATGCAGCCTGGTTGGTTTTTTTGAAAATGTGTATTTGAGTAAGAGCACTTTGGCGTACATAGTGTAACTTCTGGCACCAAAACGAACTCATTTATGATTTTTATAATTTTTCTGGCGCCAATAGTGTAACTTCTGGCACCAAAACGGACTCATTTATGATTTTTATAATTTTTCTGGCGCCAATAGTGTAACTTCTGGCACCAAAACGAACCCATTTATGATTTTTATAATTTTTCTGGCGCCAATAGTGTAACTTCTGGCACCAAAACGGACTCATTTATGATTTTTATAATTTTTCTGGCGCCAATAGTGTAACTTCTGGCACCAAAACGAACCCATTTATGATTTTTATAATTTTTCTGGCGCCAATAGTGTAACTTCTGGCACCAAAACGGACTCATTTATGATTTTTATAATTTTTCTGGCGCCAATAGTGTAACTTCTGGCACCAAAACGAACCCATTTATGATTTTTATAATTTTTCTGGCGCCAATAGTGTAACTTCTGGCACCAAAACGGACTCATTTATGATTTTTATAATTTTTCTGGCGCCAATAGTGTAACTTCTGGCACCAAAACGAACTCATTAATGATTTTTATAATTTTTCTGGCGCCAATAATGTATTTTCTGTGCAGTGAAGTGATCAAAACTGAATATAAACGAATTTTTGATTTGGAGTTTGGGGGGGCACGTGCCCCCTCGTGCCCCCCTTTGTCTACGCCAATGCAGCCTGGTTGGTTTTTTTGAAAATGTGTATTTGAGTAAGAGCACTTTGGCGTACATAGTGTAACTTCTGGCACCAAAACGAACTCATTTATGATTTTTATAATTTTTCTGGCGCCAATAGTGTAACTTCTGGCACCAAAACGGACTCATTTATGATTTTTATAATTTTTCTGGCGCCAATAGTGTAACTTCTGGCACCAAAACGAACCCATTTATGATTTTTATAATTTTTCTGGCGCCAATAGTGTAACTTCTGGCACCAAAACGGACTCATTTATGATTTTTATAATTTTTCTGGCGCCAATAGTGTAACTTCTGGCACCAAAACGGACTCATTTATGATTTTTATAATTTTTCTGGCGCCAATAGTGTAACTTCTGGCACCAAAACGGACTCATTTATGATTTTTATAATTTTTCTGGCGCCAATAGTGTAACTTCTGGCACCAAAACGGACTCATTTATGATTTTATAATTTTTCTGGCGCCAATAGTGTAACTTCTGGCACCAAAACGGACTCATTTATGATTTTTATAATTTTTCTGGCGCCAATAGTGTAACTTCTGGCACCAAAACGGACTCATTTATGATTTTTATAATTTTTCTGGCGCCAATAGTGTAACTTCTGGCACCAAAACGGACTCATTTATGATTTTTATAATTTTTCTGGCGCCAATAGTGTAACTTCTGGCACCAAAACGGACTCATTTATGATTTTTATAATTTTTCTGGCGCCAATAGTGTAACTTCTGGCACCAAAACGGACTCATTTATGATTTTTATAATTTTTCTGGCGCCAATAGTGTAACTTCTGGCACCAAAACGGACTCATTTATGATTTTTATAATTTTTCTGGCGCCAATAGTGTAACTTCTGGCACCAAAACGGACTCATTTATGATTTTTATAATTTTTCTGGCGCCAATAGTGTAACTTCTGGCACCAAAACGGACTCATTTATGATTTTTATAATTTTTCTGGCGCCAATAGTGTAACTTCTGGCACCAAAACGAACTCATTTATGATTTTTATAATTTTTCTGGCGCCAATAGTGTAACTTCTGGCACCAAAACGGACTCATTTATGATTTTTATAATTTTTCTGGCGCCAATAGTGTAACTTCTGGCACCAAAACGAACTCATTAATGATTTTTATAATTTTTCTGGCGCCAATAATGTATTTTCTGTGCAGTGAAGTGATCAAAACTGAATATAAACGAATTTTTGATTTGGAGTTTGGGGGGGCACGTGCCCCCCCGTGCCCCCCTTTGTCTACGCCAATGCAGCCTGGTTGGTTTTTTTGAAAATGTGTATTTGAGTAAGAGCACTTTGGCGTACATAGTGTAACTTCTGGCACCAAAACGAACTCATTTATGATTTTTATAATTTTTCTGGCGCCAATAGTGTAACTTCTGGCACCAAAACGGACTCATTTATGATTTTTATAATTTTTCTGGCGCCAATAGTGTAACTTCTGGCACCAAAACGAACCCATTTATGATTTTTATAATTTTTCAGGCGCCAATAGTGTAACTTCTGGCACCAAAACGGACTCATTTATGATTTTTATAATTTTTCTGGCGCCAATAGTGTAACTTCTGGCACCAAAACGAACTCATTTATGATTTTTATAATTTTTCTGGCGCCAATAGTGTAACTTCTCATTCCTTGCTTAGCGCTTGCACGAGTCGGTTGACAGGTTCCCGGTCTCATCGCACGGCACAAAGTTGCAAAGTTTATTTGGCCTTTTTCTCCCACCGCCCGCGTGGGTTTTTGGTCTAGTTTCGACTGTTAATCATTATCTAATTAGTGCATTTAAGTGCTTAGGCGATCGCGCTTTGCGAAGGAAGCGAACTAGTGTAACTAGTATCGTTCCACCGCAAACAAAAAAAAGTCATCACCACCGGCACAACGGTGATTGACTTTTTTTCCCGCACCGAGAGCAACATCGAAGCAGAAGGCGATTCGGTTAGTCTGCTACCTACGGTGCTTGGACGTTCTGCTGCTATACGGATAAGTATCAATTTGTATATCTATTGAATTGCTCTACATTTCCGAACAAACAAGTTCAAGGTTGTTTTTTGCTTCACCTCTGTCTCTCTCCCGGTGCAAGTTTTGCCCGTATAGGGGAGGCTTGTACAAAATAGCCCACTGATCGGTTAAGTTTTTTTTTTCATAATTTTTTTTTTCTCTTCTTTAATTAGTATTATTATTTTTTGCCCGTATAGGGGAGGTGTGTACAAAATAGTCCCCTAATTAATTAATATTTTTCAAACGTTTTTTTTTCTCCACATTTTTTTTTATTTTTTGTTGATTTGGTTGCGGTTGGATTTATTCCCGCATGGACGATTCGGATGGAGGCGATACGCCTCCAAAAGATCTCGTTGCTCGAACGCGGTTTTACCAACCGTCTTCGGCTGGGCCTTGGGTTGTCTATTTCCGGCGCAAAAATAAGATTTTGAACGTGCTCTCGATCTCTCGAGAGCTGACGCGTAAATATCCAGGGACCGTTATTCACCAAGTGAAGCAATCCAAGCTGCGTGTAACTGCACCTAGTTACAAAGCAGCGAATGAGATTGCTCAGCATGAGGCTTTTGCTGTGGAATACTTTACCTATATTCCGGCACGAGAAGTCGAGGTGGAAGGGAAAATCATCGACGCGAGTCTGACATGTGAAGACATTAAGACTGGCAAAGGTGTTTTTGATAACCGGTCAATTCCTGATGTGGCTATACTGGATTGCAAACAATTGCAATCAGTTTCCATGGAAGGAAATAAGAAAGTTTTTTCGCCGTCAGCCTCGTTTCGAGTGACTTTTCCTGGTTCCGTCCTCCCGAAATTTGTTTGCATTGATAGTGTTTTTTACCCAGTGCGTCTTTACGTGCCGAAGGTATTCAATTGTACCAACTGCAAGCAGCTTGGCCACAGTGCTAGCTTTTGCGACAACAAGCCCCGTTGTGGCAAATGCAACCAAGCTCATTTAGAAGATGCTTGCACACAGGAAGCTGAAAAATGCAGCTACTGTAGCAAGGATCTGCATGACTTGCAGAAATGCCCGGCATACAAAAAGCGCATTCGAAATGAGAGTCGCTCAATTGTGAAGCGCTCCAAGAAGACGTATGCGGAAATGGTGAAAGCTTTGAATCCGCCTGCAAAAGAGTCTTCATCAGCCATCCCAGTTGGTAACTCTTTTCAAGAGTTGTCTTCCGATGAAGCGAACGACGACGAAACCGATGGGGGAGATTCTTCGGAGGTACACGCACCCGGTAAAAGAAAGTCTCCATCTTCTCCGGGACTGCGCCGTAAGGTATTGAAATCTTCCCTCAGAAGTTTGCCTAATTCCAAAGGAGGTGGGGCAAATTTGAAAATCCCGAAGAAACAGGTCTTTGATGCTTCCGTGCCGTGTTGCAGCAAAGATCTGCCGCCCCCGCCTCCACAGATAAAATACACTTCGAAAAGAAGCTCTAGACAAGAAAACAAAAGAAATGCTACTGAAGTCCCTCGCTCTTCCTCGAAAACGCCCCGGGCTAAGCGAGGACTGATAACCTTTAGGGCCCTGGTGGATCGCATATGTAATGCTCTCGGAGTTTCAGACTCATTCAGAGGCATACTCGACCTTTTTCTCCCCGCAATAGAAGAATATCTCCGGGAATTGACTATCTCGTGGCCCCTCCTTGCTTCGATCATATCTTTCGATGGCTAATTCATCAAGTGAGGTACAAGATATGATCACTGTGCTACAGTGGAACTGTCATAGTCTAAAACCTAAATTAGACACATTTAAGTTTTTGCTTCACAATTCCGATTGTGATATATTTGCACTCTGTGAAACATGGCTTTCTTCTGAAGATGATCTTAACTTCTACGACTTTAACATTATACGCCAGGATCGAGATGATAATTACGGGGGTGTGCTTTTAGGGATCAAAAAGTGCCATTCATTCTACAGAATCCCCATCCCGACTCATCCAGGCATAGAAATCGTTGCTTGCCAAATAAACGTAAATGGTAAAGATCTTTGCGTAGCTTCTGTTTATATTCCTCCAAGAGTTTCAATAAACCGCCGTCATCTTTGGAATGCAGTCTCTATGCTCTCATTCCCGGTTTTAATACTGGGTGATATGAACTCCCATGGTACTGGATGGGGCGAATCTTATGACGATTATAGAGCGGCTATTTTCTATGACTTATGCGACGATTTCAACTTGAATATATTAAACACAGGTGAAGTGACACGTATTTCATCCGACGGCAAAGAAAGCCGCCTTGACCTGTCTTTGGGTTCAAGTTCACTATCATTCGATTGCATGTGGAAGGTTATCGATGATCCCCATGGTAGTGATCACTTGCCCATAATAACCTCTATCAAAAATAATTGTGAAAGGTCAGAACAGTCAATTCAGGTTCCTTTTGACCTCACTAGGAATATAGATTGGCAAAAATTTTCATCAGCGGTAACTTTTGGTATCGAATCATTCAACACTCTCCCACCGTTGGATGAGTATCGATTCCTATCAGAATTGATTTATAAAAGTGCATTAGAATCCCAAAAGCAACGAGTTCCTAGTGCATCCTTCAAAAGACGACCAGCCACACCTGGTTGGGATGATGAATGCACTCAGTTGTATCGAGAAAAATCTAATGCCTTTAAAGCTTTTCGTAGATACGGTACCTCAGAACTTTATTTAGAGTACTCGAAGCTCGAAAAAAGACTGAAGAATCTTATTAAAGCGAAGAAACGTAGCTATTGGCGACATTTCATTGATGGCCTCTCACGAGAAACTTCAATGACGACGCTTTGGAGAGTGGCTCGCAACATGCGAAACCGCTCATCCTCAAATGAGAGTGACGAATACTCCAATCGTTGGATATTCAACTTCGCAAAAAAGGTCTGTCCAGACTCAGTTCCAGCTCAACCGCCATTTTGGGAAACCCAGAGAGACGATGCGTTGGACAGACCATTCACTATGCTGGAATTTTCTATGGCTCTTCTTTCATCAAACAACTCCTCTCCGGGACGCGATATGATTAAGTTCAATCTTCTTAAAAATCTCCCTGATATCGCTAAAAGACGGTTGCTTGACCTGTTCAACTCATTCATGGAACACAACATTGTTCCATCTGAATGGAGACAGGTCAAAGTAATAGCTATTCAAAAGCCTGGGAAACCAGCGTCTGATCATAATTCGTACCGCCCGATCGCTATGTTATCATGTTTAAGGAAATTGTTAGAAAAAATGATCCTATCCCGACTCGATCACTGGGTCGAATCAAACAACATGCTTTCCAATACTCAATTTGGCTTTCGCAAGGGCAAAGGAACAAACGATTGTCTAGCGTTGCTTTCATCAGATATTCAACTAGCTTTTGCGGACAAGGAGCAATTGGCTTCGGTTTTCTTGGACATTAAGGGCGCTTTTGATTCAGTTTCCATAGAGATATTGTCAGAAAGCCTGCACAATAGTGGACTACCTGGAATATTGAATAATTTCTTGTACAATCTGTTGTCAGAAAAACACATGAGCTTCACTCTCGGTCAACTGACAACTTCCAGAATTAGCTATATGGGTCTTCCCCAAGGCTCATGTCTAAGTCCCTTGCTTTATAATTTTTATGTTAAAGATATTGACAACTGTTTGGAAGAACCATGCACGCTTAGACAACTTGCAGATGATGCTGTGGTCTCTATGAAGGGCCCACGAGCGGAAATCTTGCAAAGACCATTGCAAATTTCCCTTGATAATTTATCCACTTGGGCTAGAAATTTAGGGATCGAGTTTGCGCCGCAAAAAACTCAACTGGTTGTATTTTCAAGGAAGCGGAATCCTGCCCAACTAAAGCTTAAGCTATTGGGAACAGACATCGACCAGTCTTTGACTTCAAAATACCTTGGGGTCTGGTTTGATTCAAAAGGCACTTGGCGAACCCATACTAGGTATTTAACGGAAAAATGCCAACAAAGGATCAATTTTCTACGAACAATTACCGGAACATGGTGGGGTGCTCACCCGGAAGACCTCATAAAACTCTATAAAACAACCATTCTCTCTGTTCTAGAGTATGGCTCTTTCTGTTTTCTCTCAGCAGCAAACAGCCACCTTATTAAATTGGAACGAATTCAATATCGTTGTTTGCGTATCGCCCTAGGTTGTATGCATTCGACTCACAATGCGAGCCTGGAGGTGCTGGCAGGGGTTTTACCACTACAGAACCGATTCTGGGAGCTCTCGCTAAGAATACTTATTAAGTGTGGGGTGAGCAACACACTCGTTATCGAAAACTTCGAAGAAATGCTCAAACTGAATACTCAGTCAAAATTCATGAGAGTTTATCTCTACTACATGTCATCTGACATAAGCCTTTCCATGTTATAACCCTCCACGTGTACACTTCACCAATGACAGTTCCTCTGTTGAATACGATCTGTCCATGAAAACAGCTATTCATGGAATCCCAGATCAACTTCGATGTATAACGATTCCACGTATTTTTAACGCAAAGTACCAGAATGTCGATCCTACAGGAGATATTTCACTGACGGGTCCCGCATCAATGGATCCCACTGGCTTCGGTGTCTTCAATGAAACTTTCCGCCTTCCGAAAACTTCAGGAACCTTGCACGGTTTACGTTGCTGAGCTGGCAGCAATCAACTTCGCATTGGGGATGATCTCAAACATGCCCGCAGACCACTTCTTCATCTTTCGGATAGCCTCAGTTCTAGAGGCCCATCGTGCATGTCATCCATTATCGAAAAATCAAATATAACAAGAATTAAAATATAATAACAGAGAAGTCAGATGATGTGCTACATGGCAAAGATATCACTACGGACCCTATCAAGATGGGTCCCTGACTCAGTACTCTTATGAAAAATCTGATCGAGCTATCGAGAAACTCTCAAAGCAACATTCGGAATTACTGTAGGAAGGTGCATGCATCCTAATGCTAATGACAGATCATCAACACCGAATGACAACTTCTTCATTACTCATTATAGAATCCTCAAAGTTAACTAGGCCTTCGACGTTGCAAAAATTTTAAAGCAATGCGGATCTGTACATTCTTCAATAAATTCCTAAGTTTGCCTTGTCGACTGTATAGAAGTACCTGTATTATGGGTTCAAGATTGCTATTGCTGATGTCAGAGAAGCTTACTTCCACATTACTCGCTGAGGAAGTGAACATACTACGAATAGATCACACGTCTGATTGCAATATATGTGATGGTTCCGGTTATGATGACATCGATCACGTAGTTTGGCAGTGCCCGGATATGGACGCCTCCAGAGCGCAACTTTTGGATACCCTTGCGGCCCGAGGTAGACAACCCTAATGTTCCTGTTAAGAGATGTGTTGGGCACCCGCGATCTCATTTACATGGCTCGCAATTTACGATTTTCTTCGCTTGTCCAGTATAAAAGTTTAATTCTCCTGTGTTCTCTTCTCCAGTTTTTTTTGTGTTTGTCCCCTGTATGTTGGATTGAGGATCCTGGCCATCCGGCAGACGAATACCGGCAAGAAATTGGTACCAACGCCACTACACGTTCATCGCGTACCACGATATACTCCCGGATGTGCTGCAGAAAACCCTAAACCCAATCCTCACCATGTCCTTCCTTCCAAAAAATTGTGACCATTAACCTCGAGTTGCCACGAGTACCCTGGCTCCATCCCATACTAATCTTAGTACAAAAAAGTGAATGATTTGTAACAATACAAAAATGAATTTCGGCTCCGTAACGTAAAGCGTAAACGCGATTGAGCCTCAAATAAATGAAATAGAAAAAAAAAAAGTGTAACTTCTGGCACCAAAACGGACTCATTTATGATTTTTATAATTTTTCTGGCGCCAATAGTGTAACTTCTGGCACCAAAACGGACTCATTTATGATTTTTATAATTTTTCTGGCGCCAATAGTGTAACTTCTGGCACCAAAACGGACTCATTTATGATTTTTATAATTTTTCTGGCGCCCATAGTGTAACTTCTGGCACCAAAACGGACTCATTTATGATTTTTATAATTTTTCTGGCGCCAATAGTATAACTTCTGGCACCAAACGGACTCATTTATGATTTTTATAATTTTTCTGGCGCCAATAGTGTAACTTCTGGCACCAAAACGAACTCATTTATGATTTTTATAATTTTTCTGGCGCCAATAGTGTAACTTCTGGCACCAAAACGGACTCATTTATGATTTTTATAATTTTTCTGGCGCCAATAGTGTAACTTCTGGTACCAAAACGAAACTCATTAATGATTTTTATAATTTTTCTGGCGCCAATAATGTATTTTCTGTGCAGTGAAGTGATCAAAACTGAATATAAACGAATTTTTTGATTTGGGTTTGAGGGGGCACGTGCCCCCCCGTGCCCCCCTTGTCTACGCCAATGCAGCCTGGGTTTGGTTTTTTGAAAATGTGTATTTGAGTAAGAGCACTTTGGCGTACATAGTGTAACTTCTGGCACCAAAAACGAACTCATTTATGATTTTTATAATTTTTCTGGCGCCCAATAGTGTAACTTCTGGCACCAAAACGGACTCATTTATGATTTTTATAATTTTTCTGGCGCCAAATAGTGTAACTTCTGGCACCAAAACGAACCCATTTATGATTTTTAATAATTTTTCTGGCGCCAATAGTGTAACTTCTGGCCACCAAAACGGACTCATTTATGATTTTTATAATTTTTCTGGCGCAATAGGTAACTTCTGGCACCAAAACGGACTCATTTATGATTTTTATAATTTTTCTGGCGCCAATAGTGTAACTTCTGGCACCAAAACGAACCCATTTATGATTTTTATAATTTTTCTGGCGCCAATAGTGTAACTTCTGGCACCAAACGGACTCATTTATGATTTTTATAATTTTTCTGGCGCCAATAGTGTAACTTCTGGCACCAAAAACGAACCCATTTATGATTTTTATAATTTTTTCTGGCGCCAATAGTGTAACTTCTGGCACCAAACGGACTCATTTATGATTTTTATAATTTTTCTGGCGCCAATAGTGTAACTTCTGGCACCAAAACGAACTCATTAATGATTTTTATAATTTTTCTGGCGCCAATAATGTATTTTCTGTGCAGTGAAGTGATCAAAACTGAATATAAACGAATTTTTGATTTGGAGTTTGGGGGGGCACGTGCCCCCTCGTGCCCCCCTTTGTCTACGCCAATGCAGCCTGGTTGGTTTTTTTGAAAATGTGTATTTGAGTAAGAGCACTTTGGCGTACATAGTGTAACTTCTGGCACCAAAACGGACTCATTTATGATTTTTATAATTTTTCCTGGCGCCAATAGTGTAACTTCTGGCACCAAAACGGACTCATTTATGATTTTTATAATTTTTCTGGCGCCAATAGTGTAACTTCTGGCACCAAAACGGACTCATTTATGATTTTTATAATTTTTCTGGCGCCAATAGTGTAACTTCTGGCACCAAAACGGACTCATTTATGATTTTTATAATTTTTCTGGCGCCAATAGTGTAACTTCTGGCACCAAAACGGACTCATTTATGATTTTTATAATTTTTCTGGCGCCAATAGTGTAACTTCTGGCACCAAAACGGACTCATTTATGATTTTTATAATTTTTCTGGCGCCAATAGTGTAACTTCTGGCACCAAAACGGACTCATTTATGATTTTTATAATTTTTCTGGCGCCAATAGTGTAACTTCTGGCACCAAAACGGACTCATTTATGATTTTTATAATTTTTCTGGCGCCAATAGTGTAACTTCTGGCACCAAAACGGACTCATTTTATGATTTTTATAATTTTTCTGGCGCCAATAGTGTAACTTCTGGCACCAAAACGAACTCATTTATGATTTTTATAATTTTTCTGGCGCCAATAGTGTAAACTTCTTGGCACCAAAACGGACTCATTTATGATTTTTATAATTTTTCTGGCGCCAATAGTGTAACTTCTGGCACCAAAACGAACTCATTAATGATTTTTATAATTTTTCTGGCGCCAATAATGTATTTTCTGTGCAGTGAAGTGATCAAAACTGAATATAAACGAATTTTTGATTTGGAGTTTGGGGGGGCACGTGCCCCCCGTGCCCCCCTTTGTCTACGCCAATGCAGCCTGGTTGGTTTTTTTGAAAATGTGTATTTGAGTAAGAGCACTTTGGCGTACATAGTGTAACTTCTGGCACCAAAACGGACTCATTTATGATTTTTATAATTTTTCTGGCGCCAATAGTGTAACTTCTGGCACCAAAACGGACTCATTTATGATTTTTATAATTTTTCTGGCGCCAATAGTGTAACTTCTGGCACCAAAACGGACTCATTTATGATTTTTATAATTTTTCTGGCGCCAATAGTGTAACTTCTGGCACCAAAACGGACTCATTTATGATTTTTATAATTTTTCTGGCGCCAATAGTGTAACTTCTGGCACCAAAACGGACTCATTTATGATTTTTATAATTTTTCTGGCGCCAATAGTGTAACTTCTGGCACCAAAACGGACTCATTTATGATTTTTATAATTTTTCTGGCGCAATAGTGTAACTTCTGGCACCAAAACGAACTCATTAATGATTTTTATAATTTTTCTGGCGCCAATAATGTATTTTCTGTGCAGTGAAGTGATCAAAACTGAATATAAACGAATTTTTGATTTGGAGTTTGAGGGGGCACGTGCCCCCCCGTGCCCCCCTTTGTCTACGCCAATGCAGCCTGGTTGGTTTTTTTGAAAATGTGTATTTGAGTAAGAGCACTTTGGCGTACATAGTGTAACTTCTGGCACCAAAACGAACTCATTTATGATTTTTATAATTTTTCTGGCGCCAATAGTGTAACTTCTGGCACCAAAACGGACTCATTTATGATTTTTATAATTTTTCTGGCGCCAATAGTGTAACTTCTGGCACCAAAACGAACCCATTTATGATTTTTATAATTTTTCTGGCGCCAATAGTGTAACTTCTGGCACCAAAACGGACTCATTTATGATTTTTATAATTTTTCTGGCGCCAATAGTGTAACTTCTGGCACCAAAACGGACTCATTTATGATTTTTATAATTTTTCTGGCGCCAATAATGTATTTCTGTGCAGTGAAGTGATCAAAACTGAATATAAACGAATTTTTGATTTGGAGTTTGGGGGGGCACGTGCCCCCCCGTGCCCCCCTTTGTCTACGCCAATGCAGCCTGGTTGGTTTTTTTGAAAATGTGTATTTGAGTAAGAGCACTTTGGCGTACATAGTGTAACTTCTGGCACCAAAAACGAACTCATTTATGATTTTTATAATTTTTCTGGCGCCAATAGTGTAACTTCTGGCACCAAAACGGACTCATTTATGATTTTTATAATTTTTCTGGCGCCAATAGTGTAACTTCTGGCACCAAAACGGACTCATTTATGATTTTTATAATTTTTTCTGGCGCCAATAGTGTAACTTCTGGCACCAAAACGGACTCATTTATGATTTTTATAATTTTTCTGGCGCCAATAGTGTAACTTCTGGCACCAAAACGGACTCATTTATGATTTTTATAATTTTTCTGGCGCCAATAGTGTAACTTCTGGCACCAAAACGGACTCATTTATGATTTTTATAATTTTTCTGGCGCCAATAGTGTAACTTCTGGCACCAAAACGGACTCATTTATGATTTTTATAATTTTTCTGGCGCCAATAGTGTAACTTCTGGCACCAAAACGGACTCATTTATGATTTTTATAATTTTTCTGGCGCCAATAGTGTAACTTCTGGCACCAAAACGGACTCATTTATGATTTTTATAATTTTTCTGGCGCCAATAGTGTAACTTCTGGCACCAAAACGGACTCATTTATGATTTTTATAATTTTTCTGGCGCCAATAGTGTAACTTCTGGGCACCAAAACGGACTCATTTATGATTTTTATAATTTTTTCTGGCGCCAATAGTGTAACTTCTGGCACCAAAACGGACTCATTTATGATTTTTATAATTTTTCTGGCGCCAATAGTGTAACTTCTGGCACCAAAAACGGACTCATTTATGATTTTTATAATTTTTCTGGCGCCAATAGTGTAACTTCTGGCACCAAAACGGACTCATTTATGAATTTTTATAATTTTTCTGGCGCCAATAGTGTAACTTCTGGCACCAAAACGGACTCATTTATGATTTTTATAATTTTTCTGGCGCCAATAGTGTAACTTCTGGCACCAAAACGAACTCATTTATGATTTTTATAATTTTTCTGGCGCCAATAGTGTAACTTCTGGCACCAAAACGGACTCATTTATGATTTTTATAATTTTTATGGCGCCAATAGTGTAACTTCTGGCACCAAAACGAACTCATTAATGATTTTTATAATTTTTCTGGCGCCAATAATGTATTTTCTGTGCAGTGAAGTGATCAAAACTGAATATAAACGAATTTTTGATTTGGAGTTTGGGGGGGCACGTGCCCCCCCGTGCCCCCCTTTGTCTACGCCAATGCAGCCTGGTTGGTTTTTTTTGAAAATGTGTATTTGAGTAAGAGCACTTTGGCGTACATAGTGTAACTTCTGGCACCAAAACGGACTCATTTATGATTTTTATATTTTTTCTGGCGCCATAGTGTAACTTCTGGCACCAAAACGGACTCATTTATGATTTTTATAATTTTTCTGGCGCCAATAGTGTAACTTCTGGCACCAAAACGGACTCATTTATGATTTTTATAATTTTTCTGGCGCCAATAGTGTAACTTCTGGCACCAAAACGGACTCATTTATGATTTTTATAATTTTTCTGGCGCCAATAGTGTAACTTCTGGCACCAAAACGAACTCATTTATGATTTTTATAATTTTTCTGGCGCCAATAGTGTAACTTCTGGCACCAAAACGGACTCATTTATGATTTTTATAATTTTCTGGCGCCAATAGTGTAACTTCTGGCACCAAAACGAACTCATTAATGATTTTTATAATTTTTCTGGCGCCAATAATGTATTTTCTGTGCAGTGAAGTGATCAAAACTGAATATAAACGAATTTTTGATTTGGAGTTTGAGGGGGCACGTGCCCCCCCGTGCCCCCCTTTGTCTACGCCAATGCAGCCTGGTTGGTTTTTTTGAAAATGTGTATTTGAGTAAGAGCACTTTGGCGTACATAGTGTAACTTCTGGCACCAAAACGAACTCATTTATGATTTTTATAATTTTTCTGGCGCCAATAGTGTAACTTCTGGCACCAAAACGGACTCATTTATGATTTTTATAATTTTTCTGGCGCCAATAGTGTAACTTCTGGCACCAAAACGAACCCATTTATGATTTTTATAATTTTTCTGGCGCCAATAGTGTAACTTCTGGCACCAAAACGGACTCATTTATGATTTTTATAATTTTTCTGGCGCCAATAGTGTAACTTCTGGCACCAAAACGGACTCATTTATGATTTTTATAATTTTTCTGGCGCCAATAGTGTAACTTCTGGCACCAAAACGGACTCATTTATGATTTTATAATTTTTCTGGCGCCAATAGTGTAACTTCTGGCACCAAAACGGACTCATTTATGATTTTTATAATTTTTCTGGCGCCAATAGTGTAACTTCTGGCACCAAAACGGACTCATTTATGATTTTTATAATTTTTCTGGCGCCAATAGTGTAACTTCTGGCACCAAAACGGACTCATTTATGATTTTTATAATTTTTCTGGCGCCAATAGTGTAACTTCTGGCACCAAAACGGACTCATTTATGATTTTATAATTTTTCTGGCGCCAATAGTGTAACTTCTGGCACCAAAACGAACCCATTTATGATTTTTATAATTTTTCTGGCGCCAATAGTGTAACTTCTGGCACCAAAACGGACTCATTTATGATTTTTATAATTTTTCTGGCGCCAATAGTGTAACTTCTGGCACCAAAACGGACTCATTTATGATTTTTATAATTTTTCTGGCGCCAATAGTGTAACTTCTGGCACCAAAACGGACTCATTTATGATTTTTATAATTTTTCTGGCGCCAATAGTGTAACTTCTGGCACCAAAACGGACTCATTTATGATTTTTATAATTTTTCTGGCGCCAATAGTGTAACTTCTGGCACCAAAACGAACTCATTAATGATTTTTATAATTTTTCTGGCGCCAATAATGTATTTTCTGTGCAGTGAAGTGATCAAAACTGAATATAAACGAATTTTTGATTTGGAGTTTGGGGGGGCACGTGCCCCCCCGTGCCCCCCTTTGTCTACGCCAATGCAGCCTGGTTGGTTTTTTTGAAAATGTGTATTTGAGTAAGAGCACTTTGGCGTACATAGTGTAACTTCTGGCACCAAAACGAACTCATTTATGATTTTTATAATTTTTCTGGCGCCAATAGTGTAACTTCTGGCACCAAAACGGACTCATTTATGATTTTTATAATTTTTTCTGGCGCCAATAGTGTAACTTCTGGCACCAAAACGAACCCATTTATGATTTTTATAATTTTTCTGGCGCCAATAGTGTAACTTCTGGCACCAAAACGGACTCATTTATGATTTTTATAATTTTTCTGGCGCCAATAGTGTAACTTCTGGCACCAAAACGGACTCATTTATGATTTTTATAATTTTTCTGGCGCCAATAGTGTAACTTCTGGCACCAAAACGGACTCATTTATGATTTTTTATAATTTTTCTGGCGCCAATAGTGTAACTTCTGGCACCAAAACGGACTCATTTATGATTTTTATAATTTTTCTGGCGCCAATAGTGTAACTTCTGGCACCAAAACGGACTCATTTATGATTTTTATAATTTTTCTGGCGCCAATAGTGTAACTTCTGGCACCAAAACGGACTCATTTATGATTTTTATAATTTTTCTGGCGCCAATAGTGTAACTTCTGGCACAAAACGGGCTCATTTATGATTTTTATAATTTTTCTGGCGCCAATAGTGTAACTTCTGGCACCAAAAACGGACTCATTTATGATTTTTATAATTTTTCTGGCGCCAATAGTGTAACTTCTGGCACCAAAACGGACTCATTTATGATTTTTATAATTTTTCTGGCGCCAATAGTGTAACTTCTGGCACCAAAACGGACTCATTTATGATTTTTATAATTTTTCTGGCGCCAATAGTGTAACTTCTGGCACCAAAACGGACTCATTTATGATTTTTATAATTTTTCTGGCGCCAATAGTGTAACTTCTGGCACCAAAACGGACTCATTTATGATTTTTATAATTTTTCTGGCGCCAAATAGTGTAACTTCTGGCACCAAAACGAACTCATTTATGATTTTTATAATTTTTCTGGCGCCAATAGTGTAACTTCTGGCACCAAAACGGACTCATTTATGATTTTTATAATTTTTTCTGGCGCCAATAGTGTAACTTCTGGCACCAAAACGAACTCATTAATGATTTTTATAATTTTTCTGGCGCCAATAATGTATTTTCTGTGCAGTGAAGTGATCAAAACTGAATATAAACGAATTTTTGATTTGGAGTTTGGGGGGGCACGTGCCCCCCGTGCCCCCCCTTTGTCTACGCCAATGCAGCCTGGTTGGTTTTTTTGAAAATGTGTATTTGAGTAAGAGCACTTTGGCGTACATAGTGTAACTTCTGGCACCAAAACGAACTCATTTATGATTTTTATAATTTTTCTGGCGCCAATAGTGTAACTTCTGGCACCAAAACGGACTCATTTATGATTTTTATAATTTTTCTGGCGCCAATAGTGTAACTTCTGGCACCAAAACGAACCCATTTATGATTTTTATAATTTTTCTGGCGCCAATAGTGTAACTTCTGGCACCAAAACGGACTCATTTATGATTTTTATAATTTTTCTGGCGCCAATAGTGTAACTTCTGGCACCAAACGAACTCATTTATGATTTTTTATAATTTTTCTGGCGCCAATAGTGTAACTTCTGGCACCAAAACGGACTCATTTATGATTTTTATAATTTTTCTGGCGCAATAGTGTAACTTCTGGCACCAAAACGGACTCATTTATGATTTTTATAATTTTTCTGGCGCCAATAGTGTAACTTCTGGCACCAAAAACGGACTCATTTATGATTTTTATAAATTTTTCTGGCGCCATAGTGTAACTTCTGGCACCAAAACGGACTCATTTATGATTTTTATAATTTTTCTGGCGCCAATAGTGTAAACTTCTGGCACCAAAACGAACTCATTTATGATTTTTATAATTTTTCTGGCGCCAATAGTGTAACTTCTGGCACCAAAACGGACTCATTTATGATTTTTATAATTTTTTCTGGCGCCAATAGTGTAACTTCTGGCACCAAAACGGACTCATTTATGATTTTTATAATTTTTCTGGCGCCAATAGTGTAACTTCTGGCACCAAAACGGAACTCATTTATGATTTTTATAATTTTTTCTGGCGCCAATAGTGTAACTTCTGGCACCAAAACGGACTCATTTATGATTTTTATAATTTTTCTGGCGCCAATAGTGTAACTTCTGGCACCAAAACGAACTCATTAATGATTTTTATAATTTTTCTGGCGCCAATAATGTATTTTCTGTGCAGTGAAGTGATCAAAACTGAATATAAACGAATTTTTGATTTGGGAGTTTGGGGGGGCACGTGCCCCCCCGTGCCCCCTTTGTCTACGCCAATGCAGCCTGGTTGGTTTTTTTGAAAATGTGTATTTGAGTAAGAGCACTTTGGCGTACATAGTGTAACTTCTGGCACCAAAACGAACTCATTTATGATTTTTATAATTTTTCTGGCGCCAATAGTGTAACTTCTGGCACCAAAACGGACTCATTTATGATTTTTATAATTTTTCTGGCGCCAATAGTGTAACTTCTGGCACCAAAACGAACCCATTTATTGATTTTTATAATTTTTCTGGCGCCAATAGTGTAACTTCTGGCACCAAAACGGACTCATTTATGATTTTTATAATTTTTCTGGCGCCAATAGTGTAACTTCTGGCACCAAAAACGAACCCATTTATGATTTTTATAATTTTTCTGGCGCCAATAGTGTAACTTCTGGCACCAAAACGAACTCATTAATGATTTTTATAATTTTTCTGGCGCCAATAATGTATTTTCTGTGCAGTGAAGTGATCAAAACTGATTATAAACGAATTTTTTGATTTGGAGTTTGGGGGGGCACGTGCCCCCCCGTGCCCCCTTTGTCTACGCCAATGCAGCCTGGTTGGTTTTTTTGAAAATGTGTATTTGAGTAAGAGCACTTTGGCGTACATAGTGTAACTTCTGGCACCAAAACGAACTCATTTATGATTTTTATAATTTTTCTGGCGCCATAGTGTAACTTCTGGCACCAAAACGGACTCATTTATGATTTTTATAATTTTTCTGGCGCCAATAGTGTAACTTCTGGCACCAAAACGAACCCATTTATGATTTTTATAATTTTTCTGGCGCCAATAGTGTAACTTCTGGCACCAAAAACGGACTCATTTATGATTTTTATAATTTTTCTGGCGCCAATAGTGTAACTTCTGGCACCAAAACGGACTCATTTATGATTTTTATAATTTTTCTGG
Source organism: Aedes aegypti (assembly GCF_002204515.2). Classification (NCBI taxonomy): domain Eukaryota; kingdom Metazoa; phylum Arthropoda; class Insecta; order Diptera; family Culicidae; genus Aedes; species Aedes aegypti. The sequence goes on along the minus strand of NC_035109.1, from coordinate 221,273,718 downwards.
CGCCAATAGTGTAACTTCTGGCACCAAAACGGACTCATTTATGATTTTTATAATTTTTCTGGCGCCAATAGTGTAACTTCTGGCACCAAAACGGACTCATTTATGATTTTTATAATTTTTCTGGCGCCAATAGTGTAACTTCTGGCACCAAAACGGACTCATTTATGATTTTTATAATTTTTCTGGCGCCAATAGTGTAACTTCTGGCACCAAAACGGACTCATTTATGATTTTTATAATTTTTCTGGCGCCAATAGTGTAACTTCTGGCACAAAACGGGCTCATTTATGATTTTTATAATTTTTCTGGCGCCAATAGTGTAACTTCTGGCACCAAAACGGACTCATTTATGATTTTTTATAATTTTTCTGGCGCCAATAGTGTAACTTCTGGCACCAAAACGGACTCATTTATGATTTTTATAATTTTTCTGGCGCCAATAGTGTAACTTCTGGCACCAAAACGAACTCATTTATGATTTTTATAATTTTTCTGGCGCCAATAGTGTAACTTCTGGCACCAAAACGGACTCATTTATGATTTTTATAATTTTTCTGGCGCCAATAGTGTAACTTCTGGCACCAAAACGAACCCATTTATGATTTTTATAATTTTTCTGGCGCCAATAGTGTAACTTCTGGCACCAAAACGGACTTATTTATGATTTTTATAATTTTTCTGGCGCCAATAGTGTAACTTCTGGCACCAAAACGAACTCATTAATGATTTTTATAATTTTTCTGGCGCCAATAATGTATTTTCTGTGGCAGTGAAGTGATCAAAACTGAATATAAACGAATTTTTGATTTGGAGTTTGGGGGGGCACGTGCCCCCTCGTGCCCCCCTTTGTCTACGCCAATGCAGCCTGGTTGGTTTTTTTTGAAAATGTGTATTTGAGTAAGAGCACTTTGGCGTACATAGTGTAACTTCTGGCACCAAAACGAACTCATTTATGATTTTTATAATTTTTCTGGCGCCAATAGTGTAACTTCTGGCACCAAAACGGACTCATTTATGATTTTTATAATTTTTCTGGCGCCAATAGTGTAACTTCTGGCACCAAAACGGACTCATTTATGATTTTTATAATTTTTCTGGCGCCAATAATGTATTTTCTGTGCAGTGAAGTGATCAAAACTGAATATAAAACGAATTTTTGATTTGGAGTTTGGGGGGGCACGTGCCCCCTCGTGCCCCCCTTTGTCTACGCCAATGCAGCCTGGTTGGTTTTTTTGAAAATGTGTATTTGAGTAAGAGCACTTTGGCGTACATAGTGTAACTTCTGGCACCAAAACGGACTCATTTATGATTTTTATAATTTTTCTGGCGCCAATAGTGTAACTTCTGGCACCAAAACGGACTCATTTATGATTTTTATAATTTTTCTGGCGCCAATAGTGTAACTTCTGGCACCAAAACGGACTCATTTATGATTTTTTATAATTTTTCTGGCGCCAATAGTGTAACTTCTGGCACCAAAACGGACTCATTTATGATTTTTATAATTTTTCTGGCGCCAATAGTGTAACTTCTGCACCCAAACGAACTCATTAATGATTTTTATAATTTTTCTTGGCGCCAATAATGTATTTTCTGTGCAGTGAAGTGATCAAAACTGAATATAAACGAATTTTTGATTTGGAGTTTGGGGGGCACGTGCCCCCTCGGTGCCCCCCTTTGTCTACGCCAATGCAGCCTGGTTGGTTTTTTTTGAAAATGTGTATTTGGAGTAAGAGCACTTTGGCCGTACATAGTGTAACTTCTGGCACCCAAACGGACTCATTTATGATTTTTATAATTTTTCTGGCGCCAATAGTGTAACTTCTGCACCAAAACGGACTCATTTATGATTTTTATAATTTTTTCTGGCGCAATAGTGTAACTTCTGGCACCAAAACGGACCTCATTTATGATTTTTATAATTTTTCTGGCGCAATAGTGTAACTTCTGGCACCAACAACGAACCCATTTATGATTTTTATAATTTTTCTGGCGCCAATAGTGTAACTTCTGGCACCAAAACGGACTCATTTATGATTTTTTATAATTTTTCTGGCGCCAATAGTGTAACTTCTGGCACCAAAACGGACTCATTTATGATTTTTATAATTTTCTGGCGCCAATAGTGTAACTTCTGGCACCAAAACGGACTCATTTATGATTTTTATAATTTTTCTGGCGCCAATAGTGTAACTTCTGGCACCAAAAACGGACTCATTTATGATTTTTATAATTTTTCTGGCGCCAATAGTGTAACTTCTGGCACCAAAACGGACTCATTTATGATTTTTATAATTTTTCTGGCGCCAATAGTGTAACTTCTGGGCACCAAAACGGACTCATTTATGATTTTTATAATTTTTCTGGCGCCAATAGTGTAACTTCTGGCACCAAAACGGACTCATTTATGATTTTTATAATTTTTTCTGGCGCCAATAGTGTAACTTCTGGCACCAAAACGGACTGTAGCATGTTTATTTTAACGCATTTCAAAAAGATCATAATTTAAGGATCATGACAGCTTACATTGCTCAACTTCTAGGAAAACATTCCCACACGCAAGTTAGCTGTACTTGCATCTTCAAAGCATTTGGTACATGTCATTTTTCAACTAATCGACTAGGTTTCATTTTTCACAACCCATCGATTATCCACATACCACACAACTTGAGCAACTTATTTTGTTCTCATGACGAAGCGCATTCATGCTGAGAAGCTTCATATTTCAATTCCCATAAAGACAATTTCTACTTTTGCCTTTGCACTGATTTGACCCGACAGTGCAACGGCCCAGCGAACACACATGTAAACGTTTACCCATCCGTTTGGTAAACGCCTTCTTTTAAATTTGTATTCTATGATTGGTTAATTGATATTGGTTGTTTCAGCCTTCTCGTAATATAGTGGAGTACTAGATTAAGCTCGAGGTTAGCTGTAAGATTGACTTCAAAATAAAAGACAGAACATAATCAACAACCATAGAGTCAAGTTGACTAATTCCGATAAGTCCTTTATGGTATCATACCAGATGGCGACCGGACTGGTTGACACTTTGTGAAATATTCACAGTCAACAAAGTTTTAGTGGAAAATCAGACAAAGTTTTAGTGGAAAAACTGACAAAGTCTTAGTGGAAAATCAGACAAAGTTTTAGTGGAAAAACAGTGATATTATAAGTGATAATGGGCTTTTTCAGTAACGATGAGATTGTTGCCAATGCATCCACGCCCGAGAACACAGTAATTGCATCTACACTCGTAGTGATTGTGGCAGTTTTAATTCTTTTCGTCATAATGAGGATGTACACAAAGTACATGCAAGGAAAAGTGAAAGAAGAAGCGAGGAGAGAAGTACAATTAAGTAACCTCCGCACAGTTTGAAAAGGTTAAAAGGTGATTACGAACAAAACATTCTTGGTTCCAGTACAGTATGTGTGCAAATGAAAATCTAATACCGCCGTACAGTGCACAATTATGTGAGCATTTTGAGAGTTCACGGAAAAAGTTATTTCAGAAAAGTGGAAAAGAATGACTTTACATGGTTCAAGGTGAAATTGCGAGTCGTGTAAATTTGAGATTTTTTGCGGTGGAGCAGTGGTGCAACAATTCAACGTACAGGGATGGTGCCAGTGTCCAGTGATTCTAGGCAGCTTAATAAGAAGATGATGCCTGCTTGCTGCCGCGGAGATTCGTGGTTGCGGAATGCGGACCAGTTCGTACGTAAGATGATTCCGGCTTACCGTCGCTGAGGTTTGTAGTCGCGGACCAGTCGACTAGATGAGGTCAGTGTATCTATTTCTCTACGTGCAATTACATCACTATTACATCACCATCATATACTGATTTAGGAAAAATTATTATGTAACACATAGCAAGCATCACAAATTTATTGTTATTTTAATAATTTCATTTATAGTTAATAATTTCCAAAGATTTAATAATCTTGAATTTCAAATGAGTGAATATGAAAAATTAAAACATTTATATAATTATATAAAAAAATCAATTAACACTCCTCTCACAGAGAACACCCTGAGAGAGAAATCAGATTCTTGTAAGGAAATTTATGAAAATTTGCAAATTTATTTTAGTGAAAACTCTGTGGATGAAATTTTAATAAGTAATGCAAAAAAGTGGTATTTAGAAATAAATCAAGTTTTAAAAGCCAAATTAGATAATTTAAACACCAAAAACCAGTTGGACGAAACTACGATCAGTATGGTGCAACCGGAAGTGGAACGTCAGTTTGACGTTAAACAAGCAACAGCGCTAGTGCAGCCCTATGATGGTAGTGCGGCTGGTTTGGAATCGTTTATCGATTCTGTAAATTTTTTAAAAGAATTGATTCAACCTAACCATACGGCAATGGCCGTAAAATTCCTTAAAACACGTTTAACAGGAAAAGCTCGCTGTGGCTTTCCAGATACGATAGTAACAATTGATGCATTAATTGAGCACATTAAAATAAAGTGTCAAGATACTTTAACACCAGATCTGATTGTTGCAAAATTAAATGCAACAAAACAGAGAGGGCAAGTATTAAATTTCTGTGAAGAGATTGAAAATCTCTGTAGCAAACTCGAAAATAGTTACATTTCTCAAAAGGTCCCGGAAAATGTAGCAAAGGCAATGACCACAAAAGCAGGCGTAAATGCTCTCATTAATGGCATTAACGCTAGCGAAACTAAACTAATCCTAAAAGCTGGCAATTTCTCTTCGATTAGAGAAGCCTTGCAAAAAGCACAAGAGAGTGCTACTGATAATACATCATCGCAAGTTTTCAATTTGCGGAATAAACAATTTAACCCAAATGAAAGGAAAATGAATTTCCGAGGTAATGGTTTCAACAGAAACCGAAATTTTGGAAATTGCTATAGAGGAGGTTTTTCTCAAAGACCCCAAAACAATTATTATCATAACTCTTCGCGTGGAAGATACCAACGTGGTGGTTACCATAACGGATACAATAATCGTGGAAGATTTAATGATAATCGTCCACGATATGACAACCCTAATCGGGTATATGTGGCAAATGTGGATCAACCGTACGGTCCACCACAAAACCAGAACCGCGATGCTCCAAACAGAGCTGCTCCCCAACAACAACAACAACAACAAAGTCAAAGAAATTTTTTAGGTCAGTGTTAACCATAAACCTTTCTGCTTCTAATTTTATCGAGATTGGAGTAGAAATGGCAAATTCAGTTTGTACTTTACTTGTAGATTCCGGTGCGGACATTTCTATATTTAAAACTGACAAAATTTTAACAAATCACAATATAAACTACAAAGTTAAAACAAGAATTACAGGCATTACAGAAGGAGAAATTGAAACAATGGCAATAACAGAGACAGTGTTGAATTTTGGAAATGGGATAAGAGTTAATCATTCATTTCATTTAGTTGATGCGAATTTTCCGATTTTAACAGATGGTATTTTAGGAAGAGATTTTTTGTCTCTTTTTAGATGCAATATTGATTACGAATCTTGGCTTTTGAATTTTAATATTGATAATATAGCTGTATCTGTTCCAATCCAAGATACAGTAAATGAGAATTACATAATTCCGCAGAGATGTGAAGTGATTCGGAAGATCAAAGATTTAAAAATCACGGAAGACATGGTTTTATTTTCTAAGGAAATTAAGCCTGGTCTTTTCTGTGGTAATGCAATAATTTCACCAACCTGTCAGTATGTAAAATTTATGAATACTACATCACGACCCATCAATGTTTCAAATGTTGACCTAGAATTTATGTTAGAACCATTAACCCGTTATCAAATATTAAATACTAGAAAAAATAATAAACCCGATGACACACAGAAAAGAAATAATGAAATTTTGAAGGAAGTTGACTTAACAAATGTTCCAGATTATGCAAAAAATGATTTAAAACAATTAATTACAAAATATACAGATATTTTTTCACTACCCGATGAACCAGTAACTACAAACAATTTTTACGAACAGACCATTAATTTGAATGATCCAGTTCCAACTTATATACCAAATTATAAAACTATTCATTCTCAAAGTAATGAAATACAATCCCAAGTTAATAAAATGTTGAAGGATAATATTATTGAACCCTCAGTATCCTCATATAATAGTCCAATACTCTTGGTTCCGAAGAAATCAACAGATGATAAGAAAAAATGGCGTCTTGTCATAGATTTTAGACAACTCAACAAAAAGATTTTAAGTGACAAATTTCCTTTACCAAGAATTGATTCCATATTAGATCAGCTTGGTAGAGCGAAGTATTTTTCAACTTTAGATTTAATGTCGGGATTTCACCAAATCCCATTGGATGAAAATTCGAAAAAATATACAGCTTTTTCGACCCAATCAGGTCATTACCAGTTTACAAGATTGCCGTTTGGACTAAACATTAGCCCAAACAGCTTTCAAAGGATGATGACAATTGCAATGTCTGGGTTGACGCCAGAACTAGCATTTGTTTACATCGATGATATAATTGTTGTAGGTTGTTCAATGCAACACCATTTACACAACTTATCAGTTGTTTTTGAAAGAATTCGAAAATATAATTTAAAATTAAATTTGTCAAAATGCAAATTTTTTAATACAGAAGTAACGTACTTAGGGCACAGAATAACCGATAGAGGTATTTTGCCTGACAGTAGTAAATATGATACCGTAAAGAACTATCCAGTTCCCAAAAACAGTGACGAAGTCAGAAGGTTTGTAGCTTTTTGTAACTACTACCGGAAATTCGTCCCAATTTTGCAACAATTGCATACCCGTTGAATCAATTGTTGAGAAAAAACATAAAATTTGAATGGTCATCAAAATGTGAAGATGCTTTTAATGCTCTAAAATCATTTTTGATGTCACCAAAACTATTACAATATCCAGATTTTAAGCAAACATTTATATTGACTACCGACGCATCAGATGTAGGATGTGGTGCGGTATTATCACAGAATATTGATGGCAACGATTTACCCATAGCGTTTGCCAGTAAAAGTTTTACGCCTGGAGAAAAGAATAAATCAGTAATTTTGAAGGAATTGACAGCAATACATTGGGCTATCGATTACTTCAAAGCTTATTTGTATGGACGTAAATTTGTAATTCGTACAGATCATCGTCCATTGGTATTTTTATTTAATATGAAAAACCCAACATCCAAACTGACCCGGATGAGATTAGATTTGGAAGATTTCGATTTTACTATTGAATATATTCAAGGTAAAAACAAATGTTACTGCCGACGCGTTATCACGTATAGTAACGACGTCAGATGAATTAAAATCTAAAAGTATATTTACTGTTAATACACGAGCCATGACAAAAAGAAAACTGAAAGAGTCTAAACGTAGTCAGGAACTACCTGATGAAAACAAAAGTCAAAACAATGCCGTTAATAATAAGCCTGATCAACTTGTTATTTATACGACAGAGAATCCGACTGAAACTAGAAAACTACCAAAACTTCGAAGTGCAATGGAAAATGAGAATTTAATTTTTACATTACATGAAGCATCACAAAAGAATAAAATAATAATACGAATTACAACACAACTGCGAAGTATAAGACAAACATTAGTGTTTGCACTTTCAGTGTTAGAAAAAGAAATGCAAATGAAGAGAATTACAAAAATCGCGCTATCGAGTCATGACTGTATTTTTGAATGGGTACCCAAAGAAACATTTAAAGAACTAGTTTTGAAATCTATAAAAAATTTGCAGATAATAATATATAATCCACCCAAGTTCATTAGTGATCTTGATGAGATTAAAAGAATACTTGAAAATTACCATCAAACACCGACTGGAGGACATATAGGTCAGCACAGACTATACCTCAAGTTGAGAGAAATTTATAATTGGACAAATATGAAAAGTTCAATAGCACAATTTATAAAGGCCTGTGAATTGTGTAAACTGAACAAGATTACCAAACATACAAAGGAAAAATTAACAATTACAAATACACCGTCTAAACCGTTTGAAGTGGTATCTATTGATACTATAGGACCACTTCCCAAATCAAACAATAATAATAGATATGCTGTAACGATACAGTGTGAATTAACTAAATATGTAGTTTTAGTCCCTATTCCAACAAAAGAAGCAAACGTAATTGCTAAATCTTTAGTTGAAAATTTATTTTAATATATGGAAAATTCTTAGAGTTAAAATCGGATCAAGGAACTGAATACAAAAATGAAGTCCTTGATCAAATTTGTAAACTATTACAGGTTAAGCAAACTTTTTCTACAGCCTATCATCCTCAAACGATTGGTTCGTTGGAAAGAAATCACAGGTGTTTAAATGAATACCTGCGAAATTTTGTCAACGAACATCAGTCAGATTGGGATGATTGGTTACAATTTTATGCATTTACATATAATACTAGCCCACACACTGATCATGGTTTAACACCATATGAATTGGTTTTTGGAGTTAAAGCAAGAGTACCACACGAAACATACACAGATAGAATTGATCCTGTTTATAATTTTGATCTCTATAGTAAAGAATTAAGATACAAACTTCAAAAGTCACATGAAATAGTTAAACAAAAATTACTTGAACAAAAACAAATACGAAAGGAAATAAATGATCGTTCGATAAACCCATTACAAATCAAGATAGGAGATATAGTTTATTTGCAAAAAGAAAACAGACGTAAATTAGATTCATTTTATTCAGGTCCATATAAAGTAAAATCAATAACAGAACCAAATTGTGAGATCATCAATTTACAAACAAATCAATTATCTTTAGTTCATAAAAATAGGTTAATTAAATCCTAGGAAGTGTTAGTTTTAAAACCGAGCCTAATCTCATAAAAAAAATAATGAAAATCAAAAAACAGTAAAAAAATGAGATAGGTCAAAATTCTTAGCGCAAGCTGAGAAGTGAGAAATTCGGATATTTAATTAAGCATTTTTTCTTCTTGTTTTTGAATACATTTACCAATATTCTATCAAAATAATATAATCTAACATTGTAAAGGAGATTGAAACAACATTTTTTTTTTCATTTATATCACATATGTTGACAAGAATTGAATGTCTTCACTACGTTACGTCATTCACCCAAAGGGGGATGGTGTAGCATGTTTATTTTAACGCATTTCAAAAAGATCATAATTTAAGGATCATGACAGCTTACATTGCTCAACTTCTAGGAAAACATTCCCACACGCAAGTTAGCTGTACTTGCATCTTCAAAGCATTTGGTACATGTCATTTTTCAACTAATCGACTAGGTTTCATTTTTCACAACCCATCGATTATCCACATACCACACAACTTGAGCAACTTATTTTGTTCTCATGACGAAGCGCATTCATGCTGAGAAGCTTCATATTTCAATTCCCATAAAGACAATTTCTACTTTTGCCTTTGCACTGATTTGACCCGACAGTGCAACGGCCCAGCGAACACACATGTAAACGTTTACCCATCCGTTTGGTAAACGCCTTCTTTTAAATTTGTATTCTATGATTGGTTAATTGATATTGGTTGTTTCAGCCTTCTCGTAATATAGTGGAGTACTAGATTAAGCTCGAGGTTAGCTGTAAGATTGACTTCAAAATAAAAGACAGAACATAATCAACAACCATAGAGTCAAGTTGACTAATTCCGATAAGTCCTTTATGGTATCATACCAGAGGACTCATTTATGATTTTTATAATTTTTCTGGCGCCAATAGTGTAACTTCTGGCACCAAAACGGACTCATTTATGATTTTTATAATTTTTCTGGCGCCAATAGTGTAACTTCTGGCACCAAAACGGACTCATTTATGATTTTTATAATTTTTCTGGCGCCAATAGTGTAACTTCTGGCACCAAAACGGACTCATTTATGATTTTTATAATTTTTCTGGCGCCAATAGTGTAACTTCTGGCACCAAAACGGACTCATTTATGATTTTTATAATTTTTCTGGCGCCAATAGTGTAACTTCTGGCACCAAAACGGACTCATTTATGATTTTTATAATTTTTCTGGCGCCAATAGTGTAACTTCTGGCACCAAAACGGACTCATTTATGATTTTTATAATTTTTCTGGCGCCAATAGTGTAACTTCTGGCACCAAAACGGACTCATTTATGATTTTTATAATTTTTCTGGCGCCAATAGTGTAACTTCTGGCACCAAAACGAACTCATTTATGATTTTTATAATTTTTCTGGCGCCAATAGTGTAACTTCTGGCACCAAAACGGACTCATTTATGATTTTTATAATTTTTCTGGCGCCAATAGTGTAACTTCTGGCACCAAAACGAACTCATTAATGATTTTTATAATTTTTCTGGCGCCAATAATGTATTTTCTGTGCAGTGAAGTGATCAAAACTGAATATAAACGAATTTTTGATTTGGAGTTTGGGGGGGCACGTGCCCCCCCGTGCCCCCCTTTGTCTACGCCAATGCAGCCTGGTTGGTTTTTTTGAAAATGTGTATTTGAGTAAGAGCACTTTGGCGTACATAGTGTAACTTCTGGCACCAAAACGAACTCATTTATGATTTTTATAATTTTTCTGGCGCCAATAGTGTAACTTCTGGCACCAAAACGGACTCATTTATGATTTTTATAATTTTTCTGGCGCCAATAGTGTAACTTCTGGCACCAAAACGAACCCATTTATGATTTTTATAATTTTTCTGGCGCCAATAGTGTAACTTCTGGCACCAAAACGGACTCATTTATGATTTTTATAATTTTTCTGGCGCCAATAGTGTAACTTCTGGCACCAAAACGAACTCATTTATGATTTTTATAATTTTTCTGGCGCCAATAGTGTAACTTCTGGCACCAAAACGGACTCATTTATGATTTTTATAATTTTTCTGGCGCCAATAGTGTAACTTCTGGCACCAAAACGGACTCATTTATGATTTTTATAATTTTTCTGGCGCCAATAGTGTAACTTCTGGCACCAAAACGGACTCATTTATGATTTTTATAATTTTTCTGGCGCCAATAGTGTAACTTCTGGCACCAAAACGGACTCATTTATGATTTTTATAATTTTTCTGGCGCCAATAGTGTAACTTCTGGCACCAAAACGGACTCATTTATGATTTTTATAATTTTTCTGGCGCCAATAGTGTAACTTCTGGCACCAAAACGGACTCATTTATGATTTTTATAATTTTTCTGGCGCCAATAGTATAACTTCTGGCACCAAAACGGACTCATTTATGATTTTTATAATTTTTCTGGCGCCAATAGTGTAACTTCTGGCACCAAAACGAACTCATTTATGATTTTTATAATTTTTCTGGCGCCAATAGTGTAACTTCTGGCACCAAAACGGACTCATTTATGATTTTTATAATTTTTCTGGCGCCAATAGTGTAACTTCTGGCACCAAAACGAACTCATTAATGATTTTTATAATTTTTCTGGCGCCAATAATGTATTTTCTGTGCAGTGAAGTGATCAAAACTGAATATAAACGAATTTTTGATTTGGAGTTTGGGGGGGCACGTGCCCCCCCGTGCCCCCCTTTGTCTACGCCAATGCAGCCTGGTTGGTTTTTTTGAAAAATGTGTATTTGAGTAAGAGCACTTTGGCGTACATAGTGTAACTTCTGGCACCAAAACGAACTCATTTATGATTTTTATAATTTTTCTGGCGCCAATAGTGTAACTTCTGGCACCAAAACGGACTCATTTATGATTTTTATAATTTTTCTGGCGCCAATAGTGTAACTTCTGGCACCAAAACGAACCCATTCATGATTTTTATAATTTTTCTGGCGCCAATAGTGTAACTTCTGGCACCAAAACGGACTCATTTATGATTTTTATAATTTTTCTGGCGCCAATAGTGTAACTTCTGGCACCAAAACGAACCCATTCATGATTTTTATAATTTTTCTGGCGCCAATAGTGTAACTTCTGGCACCAAAACGGACTCATTTATGATTTTTATAATTTTTCTGGCGCCAATAATGTATTTTCTGTGCAGTGAAGTGATCAAAACTGAATATAAACGAATTTTTGATTTGGAGTTTGGGGGGGCACGTGCCCCCCGTGCCCCCCTTTGTCTACGCCAATGCAGCCTGGTTGGTTTTTTTGAAAATGTGTATTTGAGTAAGAGCACTTTGGCGTACATAGTGTAACTTCTGGCACCAAAACGAACTCATTTATGATTTTTATAATTTTTCTGGCGCCAATAGTGTAACTTCTGGCACCAAAACGGACTCATTTATGATTTTTATAATTTTTCTGGCGCCAATAGTGTAACTTCTGGCACCAAAACGAACCCATTCATGATTTTTATAATTTTTCTGGCGCCAATAGTGTAACTTCTGGCACCAAAACGGACTCATTTATGATTTTTATAATTTTTCTGGCGCCAATAGTGTAACTTCTGGCACCAAAACGAACCCATTCATGATTTTTATAATTTTTCTGGCGCCAATAGTGTAACTTCTGGCACCAAAACGGACTCATTTATGATTTTTATAATTTTTCTGGCGCCAATAATGTATTTTCTGTGCAGTGAAGTGATCAAAACTGAATATAAACGAATTTTTGATTTGGAGTTTGGGGGGGCACGTGCCCCCCCGTGCCCCCCTTTGTCTACGCCAATGCAGCCTGGTTGGTTTTTTTGAAAATGTGTATTTGAGTAAGAGCACTTTGGCGTACATAGTGTAACTTCTGGCACCAAAACGAACTCATTTATGATTTTTATAATTTTTCTGGCGCCAATAGTGTAACTTCTGGCACCAAAACGGACTCATTTATGATTTTTATAATTTTTCTGGCGCCAATAGTGTAACTTCTGGCACCAAAACGAACCCATTTATGATTTTTATAATTTTTCTGGCGCCAATAGTGTAACTTCTGGCACCAAAACGGACTCATTTATGATTTTTATAATTTTTCTGGCGCCAATAGTGTAACTTCTGGCACCAAAACGGACTCATTTATGATTTTTATAATTTTTCTGGCGCCAATAGTGTAACTTCTGGCACCAAAACGAACCCATTTATGATTTTTATAATTTTTCTGGCGCCAATAGTGTAACTTCTGGCACCAAAACGGACTCATTTATGATTTTTATAATTTTTCTGGCGCCAATAGTGTAACTTCTGGCACCAAAACGAACTCATTTATGATTTTTATAATTTTTCTGGCGCCAATAGTGTAACTTCTGGCACCAAAACGGACTCATTTATGATTTTTATAATTTTTCTGGCGCCAATAGTGTAACTTCTGGCACCAAAACGAACTCATTAATGATTTTTATAATTTTTCTGGCGCCAATAATGTATTTTCTGTGCAGTGAAGTGATCAAAACTGAATATAAACGAATTTTTGATTTGGAGTTTGGGGGGGCACGTGCCCCCCCGTGCCCCCCTTTGTCTACGCCAATGCAGCCTGGTTGGTTTTTTTGAAAATGTGTATTTGAGTAAGAGCACTTTGGCGTACATAGTGTAACTTCTGGCACCAAAACGAACTCATTTATGATTTTTATAATTTTTCTGGCGCCAATAGTGTAACTTCTGGCACCAAAACGGACTCATTTATGATTTTTATAATTTTTCTGGCGCCAATAGTGTAACTTCTGGCACCAAAATGAACCCATTTATGATTTTTATAATTTTTCTGGCGCCAATAGTGTAACTTCTGGCACCAAAACGGACTCATTTATGATTTTTATAATTTTTCTGGCGCCAATAGTGTAACTTCTGGCACCAAAACGGACTCATTTATGATTTTTATAATTTTTCTGGCGCCAATAGTGTAACTTCTGGCACCAAAACGGACTCATTTATGATTTTTATAATTTTTCTGGCGCCAATAGTGTAACTTCTGGCACCAAAACGGATTCATTTATGATTTTTATAATTTTTCTGGCGCCAATAGTGTAACTTCTGGCACCAAAACGGACTCATTTATGATTTTTATAATTTTTCTGGCGCCAATAGTGTAACTTCTGGCACAAAACGGGCTCATTTATGATTTTTATAATTTTTCTGGCGCCAATAGTGTAACTTCTGGCACCAAAACGGACTCATTTATGATTTTTATAATTTTTCTGGCGCCAATAGTGTAACTTCTGGCACCAAAACGGACTCATTTATGATTTTTATAATTTTTCTGGCGCCAATAGTGTAACTTCTGGCACCAAAACGGACTCATTTATGATTTTTATAATTTTTCTGGCGCCAATAGTGTAACTTCTGGCACCAAAACGGACTCATTTATGATTTTTATAATTTTTCTGGCGCCAATAGTGTAACTTCTGGCACCAAAACGGACTCATTTATGATTTTTATAATTTTTCTGGCGCCAATAGTGTAACTTCTGGCACCAAAACGAACTCATTAATGATTTTTATAATTTTTCTGGCGCCAATAATGTATTTTCTGTGCAGTGAAGTGATCAAAACTGAATATAAACGAATTTTTGATTTGGAGTTTGGGGGGGCACGTGCCCCCCCGTGCCCCCCTTTGTCTACGCCAATGCAGCCTGGTTGGTTTTTTTGAAAATGTGTATTTGAGTAAGAGCACTTTGGCGTACATAGTGTAACTTCTGGCACCAAAACGAACTCATTTATGATTTTTATAATTTTTCTGGCGCCAATAGTGTAACTTCTGGCACCAAAACGGACTCATTTATGATTTTTATAATTTTTCTGGCGCCAATAGTGTAACTTCTGGCACCAAAATGAACCCATTTATGATTTTTATAATTTTTCTGGCGCCAATAGTGTAACTTCTGGCACCAAAACGGACTCATTTATGATTTTTATAATTTTTCTGGCGCCAATAGTGTAACTTCTGGCACCAAAACGGACTCATTTATGATTTTTATAATTTTTCTGGCGCCAATAGTGTAACTTCTGGCACCAAAACGGACTCATTTATGATTTTTATAATTTTTCTGGCGCCAATAGTGTAACTTCTGGCACCAAAACGGACTCATTTATGATTTTTATAATTTTTCTGGCGCCAATAGTGTAACTTCTGGCACCAAAACGGACTCATTTATGATTTTTATAATTTTTCTGGCGCCAATAGTGTAACTTCTGGCACCAAAACGGACTCATTTATGATTTTTATAATTTTTCTGGCGCCAATAGTGTAACTTCTGGCACCAAAACGGACTCATTTATGATTTTTATAATTTTTCTGGCGCCAATAGTGTAACTTCTGGCACAAAACGGGCTCATTTATGATTTTTATAATTTTTCTGGCGCCAATAGTGTAACTTCTGGCACCAAAACGGACTCATTTATGATTTTTATAATTTTTCTGGCGCCAATAGTGTAACTTCTGGCACCAAAACGGACTCATTTATGATTTTTATAATTTTTCTGGCGCCAATAGTGTAACTTCTGGCACCAAAACGGACTCATTTATGATTTTTATAATTTTTCTGGCGCCAATAGTGTAACTTCTGGCACCAAAACGGACTCATTTATGATTTTTATAATTTTTCTGGCGCCAATAGTGTAACTTCTGGCACCAAAACGGACTCATTTATGATTTTTATAATTTTTCTGGCGCCAATAGTGTAACTTCTGGCACCAAAACGGACTCATTTATGATTTTTATAATTTTTCTGGCGCCAATAGTGTAACTTCTGGCACAAAACGGGCTCATTTATGATTTTTATAATTTTTCTGGCGCCAATAGTGTAACTTCTGGCACCAAAACGGACTCATTTATGATTTTTATAATTTTTCTGGCGCCAATAGTGTAACTTCTGGCACCAAAACGGACTCATTTATGATTTTTATAATTTTTCTGGCGCCAATAGTGTAACTTCTGGCACCAAAACGGACTCATTTATGATTTTTATAATTTTTCTGGCGCCAATAGTGTAACTTCTGGCACCAAAACGGACTCATTTATGATTTTTATAATTTTTCTGGCGCCAATAGTGTAACTTCTGGCACAAAACGGGCTCATTTATGATTTTTATAATTTTTCTGGCGCCAATAGTGTAACTTCTGGCACCAAAACGGACTCATTTATGATTTTTATAATTTTTCTGGCGCCAATAGTGTAACTTCTGGCACCAAAACGAACTCATTAATGATTTTTATAATTTTTCTGGCGCCAATAATGTATTTTCTGTGCAGTGAAGTGATCAAAACTGAATATAAACGAATTTTTGATTTGGAGTTTGGGGGGGCACGTGCCCCCCCGTGCCCCCCTTTGTCTACGCCAATGCAGCCTGGTTGGTTTTTTTGAAAATGTGTATTTGAGTAAGAGCACTTTGGCGTACATAGTGTAACTTCTGGCACCAAAACGAACTCATTTATGATTTTTATAATTTTTCTGGCGCCAATAGTGTAACTTCTGGCACCAAAACGGACTCATTTATGATTTTTATAATTTTTCTGGCGCCAATAGTGTAACTTCTGGCACCAAAACGAACCCATTTATGATTTTTATAATTTTTCTGGCGCCAATAGTGTAACTTCTGGCACCAAAACGGACTCATTTATGATTTTTATAATTTTTCTGGCGCCAATAGTGTAACTTCTGGCACCAAAACGGACTCATTTATGATTTTTATAATTTTTCTGGCGCCAATAGTGTAACTTCTGGCACCAAAACGGACTCATTTATGATTTTTATAATTTTTCTGGCGCCAATAGTGTAACTTCTGGCACCAAAACGGACTCATTTATGATTTTTATAATTTTTCTGGCGCCAATAGTGTAACTTCTGGCACCAAAACGGACTCATTTATGATTTTTATAATTTTTCTGGCGCCAATAGTGTAACTTCTGGCACCAAAACGGACTCATTTATGATTTTTATAATTTTTCTGGCGCCAATAGTGTAACTTCTGGCACCAAAACGGACTCATTTATGATTTTTATAATTTTTCTGGCGCCAATAGTGTAACTTCTGGCACCAAAACGAACTCATTTATGATTTTTATAATTTTTCTGGCGCCAATAGTGTAACTTCTGGCACCAAAACGGACTCATTTATGATTTTTATAATTTTTCTGGCGCCAATAGTGTAACTTCTGGCCCCAAAACGAACTCATTAATGATTTTTATAATTTTTCTGGCGCCAATAATGTATTTTCTGTGCAGTGAAGTGATCAAAACTGAATATAAACGAATTTTTGATTTGGAGTTTGGGGGGGCACGTGCCCCCCCGTGCCCCCCTTTGTCTACGCCAATGCAGCCTGGTTGGTTTTTTTGAAAATGTGTATTTGAGTAAGAGCACTTTGGCGTACATAGTGTAACTTCTGGCACCAAAACGAACTCATTTATGATTTTTATAATTTTTCTGGCGCCAATAGTGTAACTTCTGGCACCAAAACGGACTCATTTATGATTTTTATAATTTTTCTGGCGCCAATAGTGTAACTTCTGGCACCAAAACGGACTCATTTATGATTTTTATAATTTTTCTGGCGCCAATAGTGTAACTTCTGGCACCAAAACGGACTCATTTATGATTTTTATAATTTTTCTGGCGCCAATAATGTATTTTCTGTGCAGTGAAGTGATCAAAACTAAATATAAACGAATTTTTGATTTGGAGTTTGGGGGGGCACGTGCCCCCCCGTGCCCCCCTTTGTCTACGCCAATGCAGCCTGGTTGGTTTTTTTGAAAATGTGTATTTGAGTAAGAGCACTTTGGCGTACATAGTGTAACTTCTGGCACCAAAACGAACTCATTTATGATTTTTATAATTTTTCTGGCGCCAATAGTGTAACTTCTGGCACCAAAACGGACTCATTTATGATTTTTATAATTTTTCTGGCGCCAATAGTGTAACTTCTGGCACCAAAATGAACCCATTTATGATTTTTATAATTTTTCTGGCGCCAATAGTGTAACTTCTGGCACCAAAACGGACTCATTTATGATTTTTATAATTTTTCTGGCGCCAATAGTGTAACTTCTGGCACCAAAACGGACTCATTTATGATTTTTATAATTTTTCTGGCGCCAATAGTGTAACTTCTGGCACCAAAACGGACTCATTTATGATTTTTATAATTTTTCTGGCGCCAATAGTGTAACTTCTGGCACCAAAACGGACTCATTTATGATTTTTATAATTTTTCTGGCGCCAATAGTGTAACTTCTGGCACCAAAACGGACTCATTTATGATTTTTATAATTTTTCTGGCGCCAATAGTGTAACTTCTGGCACAAAACGGGCTCATTTATGATTTTTATAATTTTTCTGGCGCCAATAGTGTAACTTCTGGCACCAAAACGGACTCATTTATGATTTTTATAATTTTTCTGGCGCCAATAGTGTAACTTCTGGCACCAAAACGGACTCATTTATGATTTTTATAATTTTTCTGGCGCCAATAGTGTAACTTCTGGCACCAAAACGGACTCATTTATGATTTTTATAATTTTTCTGGCGCCAATAGTGTAACTTCTGGCACCAAAACGGACTCATTTATGATTTTTATAATTTTTCTGGCGCCAATAGTGTAACTTCTGGCACCAAAACGGACTCATTTATGATTTTTATAATTTTTCTGGCGCCAATAGTGTAACTTCTGGCACCAAAACGAACTCATTAATGATTTTTATAATTTTTCTGGCGCCAATAATGTATTTTCTGTGCAGTGAAGTGATCAAAACTGAATATAAACGAATTTTTGATTTGGAGTTTGGGGGGGCACGTGCCCCCCCGTGCCCCCCTTTGTCTACGCCAATGCAGCCTGGTTGGTTTTTTTGAAAATGTGTATTTGAGTAAGAGCACTTTGGCGTACATAGTGTAACTTCTGGCACCAAAACGAACTCATTTATGATTTTTATAATTTTTCTGGCGCCAATAGTGTAACTTCTGGCACCAAAACGGACTCATTTATGATTTTTATAATTTTTCTGGCGCCAATAGTGTAACTTCTGGCACCAAAATGAACCCATTTATGATTTTTATAATTTTTCTGGCGCCAATAGTGTAACTTCTGGCACCAAAACGGACTCATTTATGATTTTTATAATTTTTCTGGCGCCAATAGTGTAACTTCTGGCACCAAAACGGACTCATTTATGATTTTTATAATTTTTCTGGCGCCAATAGTGTAACTTCTGGCACCAAAACGGACTCATTTATGATTTTTATAATTTTTCTGGCGCCAATAGTGTAACTTCTGGCACCAAAACGGACTCATTTATGATTTTTATAATTTTTCTGGCGCCAATAGTGTAACTTCTGGCACCAAAACGGACTCATTTATGATTTTTATAATTTTTCTGGCGCCAATAGTGTAACTTCTGGCACCAAAACGGACTCATTTATGATTTTTATAATTTTTCTGGCGCCAATAGTGTAACTTCTGGCACCAAAACGGACTCATTTATGATTTTTATAATTTTTCTGGCGCCAATAGTGTAACTTCTGGCACCAAAACGGACTCATTTATGATTTTTATAATTTTTCTGGCGCCAATAGTGTAACTTCTGGCACCAAAACGGACTCATTTATGATTTTTATAATTTTTCTGGCGCCAATAGTGTAACTTCTGGCACCAAAACGGACTCATTTATGATTTTTATAATTTTTCTGGCGCCAATAGTGTAACTTCTGGCACCAAAACGGACTCATTTATGATTTTTATAATTTTTCTGGCGCCAATAGTGTAACTTCTGGCACCAAAACGAACTCATTAATGATTTTTATAATTTTTCTGGCGCCAATAATGTATTTTCTGTGCAGTGAAGTGATCAAAACTGAATATAAACGAATTTTTGATTTGGAGTTTGGGGGGGCACGTGCCCCCCCGTGCCCCCCTTTGTCTACGCCAATGCAGCCTGGTTGGTTTTTTTGAAAATGTGTATTTGAGTAAGAGCACTTTGGCGTACATAGTGTAACTTCTGGCACCAAAACGAACTCATTTATGATTTTTATAATTTTTCTGGCGCCAATAGTGTAACTTCTGGCACCAAAACGGACTCATTTATGATTTTTATAATTTTTTCTGGCGCCAATAGTGTAACTTCTGGCACCAAAAACGAACCCATTTATGATTTTTATAATTTTTCTGGCGCCAATAGTGTAACTTCTGGCACCAAAACGGACTCATTTATGATTTTTATAATTTTTCTGGCGCCAATAGTGTAACTTCTGGCACCAAAACGGACTCATTTATGATTTTTATAATTTTTCTGGCGCCAATAGTGTAACTTCTGGCACCAAAAACGGACTCATTTATGATTTTTATAATTTTTCTGGCGCCAATAGTGTAACTTCTGGCACCAAAACGGACTCATTTATGATTTTTATAATTTTTCTGGCGCCAATAGTGTAACTTCTGGCACCAAAACGGACTCATTTATGATTTTTATAATTTTTCTGGCGCCAATAGTGTAACTTCTGGCACCAAAACGGACTCATTTATGATTTTTATAATTTTTCTGGCGCCAATAGTGTAACTTCTGGCACCAAAACGGACTCATTTATGATTTTTATAATTTTTCTGGCGCCAATAGTGTAACTTCTGGCACAAAACGGGCTCATTTATGATTTTTATAATTTTTCTGGCGCCAATAGTGTAACTTCTGGCACCAAAACGGACTCATTTATGATTTTTATAATTTTTCTGGCGCCAATAGTGTAACTTCTGGCACCAAAACGGACTCATTTATGATTTTTATAATTTTTCTGGCGCCAATAGTGTAACTTCTGGCACCAAAACGGACTCATTTATGATTTTTATAATTTTTCTGGCGCCAATAGTGTAACTTCTGGCACCAAAACGGACTCATTTATGATTTTTATAATTTTTCTGGCGCCAATAGTGTAACTTCTGGCACAAAACGGGCTCATTTATGATTTTTATAATTTTTCTGGCGCCAATAGTGTAACTTCTGGCACCAAAACGGACTCATTTATGATTTTTATAATTTTTCTGGCGCCAATAGTGTAACTTCTGGCACCAAAACGGACTCATTTATGATTTTTATAATTTTTCTGGCGCCAATAGTGTAACTTCTGGCACCAAAACGAACTCATTAATGATTTTTATAATTTTTCTGGCGCCAATAATGTATTTTCTGTGCAGTGAAGTGATCAAAACTGAATATAAACGAATTTTTGATTTGGAGTTTGGGGGGGCACGTGCCCCCCCGTGCCCCCCTTTGTCTACGCCAATGCAGCCTGGTTGGTTTTTTTGAAAATGTGTATTTGAGTAAGAGCACTTTGGCGTACATAGTGTAACTTCTGGCACCAAAACGAACTCATTTATGATTTTTATAATTTTTCTGGCGCCAATAGTGTAACTTCTGGCACCAAAACGGACTCATTTATGATTTTTATAATTTTTCTGGCGCCAATAGTGTAACTTCTGGCACCAAAACGAACCCATTTATGATTTTTATAATTTTTCTGGCGCCAATAGTGTAACTTCTGGCACCAAAACGGACTCATTTATGATTTTTATAATTTTTCTGGCGCCAATAGTGTAACTTCTGGCACCAAAACGGACTCATTTATGATTTTTATAATTTTTCTGGCGCCAATAGTGTAACTTCTGGCACCAAAACGGACTCATTTATGATTTTTATAATTTTTCTGGCGCCAATAGTGTAACTTCTGGCACCAAAACGGACTCATTTATGATTTTTATAATTTTTCTGGCGCCAATAGTGTAACTTCTGGCACCAAAACGGACTCATTTATGATTTTTATAATTTTTCTGGCGCCAATAGTGTAACTTCTGGCACCAAAACGGACTCATTTATGATTTTTATAATTTTTCTGGCGCCAATAGTGTAACTTCTGGCACCAAAACGGACTCATTTATGATTTTTATAATTTTTCTGGCGCCAATAGTGTAACTTCTGGCACCAAAACGAACTCATTTATGATTTTTATAATTTTTCTGGCGCCAATAGTGTAACTTCTGGCACCAAAACGGACTCATTTATGATTTTTATAATTTTTCTGGCGCCAATAGTGTAACTTCTGGCCCCAAAACGAACTCATTAATGATTTTTATAATTTTTCTGGCGCCAATAATGTATTTTCTGTGCAGTGAAGTGATCAAAACTGAATATAAACGAATTTTTGATTTGGAGTTTGGGGGGGCACGTGCCCCCCCGTGCCCCCCTTTGTCTACGCCAATGCAGCCTGGTTGGTTTTTTTGAAAATGTGTATTTGAGTAAGAGCACTTTGGCGTACATAGTGTAACTTCTGGCACCAAAACGAACTCATTTATGATTTTTATAATTTTTCTGGCGCCAATAGTGTAACTTCTGGCACCAAAACGGACTCATTTATGATTTTTATAATTTTTCTGGCGCCAATAGTGTAACTTCTGGCACCAAAACGGACTCATTTATGATTTTTATAATTTTTCTGGCGCCAATAGTGTAACTTCTGGCACCAAAACGGACTCATTTATGATTTTTATAATTTTTCTGGCGCCAATAGTGTAACTTCTGGCACCAAAACGAACTCATTTATGATTTTTATAATTTTTCTGGCGCCAATAGTGTAACTTCTGGCACCAAAACGGACTCATTTATGATTTTTATAATTTTTCTGGCGCCAATAGTGTAACTTCTGGCACCAAAACGAACTCATTAATGATTTTTATAATTTTTCTGGCGCCAATAATGTATTTTCTGTGCAGTGAAGTGATCAAAACTGAATATAAACGAATTTTTGATTTGGAGTTTGGGGGGCACGTGCCCCCCCGTGCCCCCCTTTGTCTACGCCAATGCAGCCTGGTTGGTTTTTTTGAAAATGTGTATTTGAGTAAGAGCACTTTGGCGTACATAGTGTAACTTCTGGCACCAAAACGAACTCATTTATGATTTTTATAATTTTTCTGGCGCCAATAGTGTAACTTCTGGCACCAAAACGGACTCATTTATGATTTTTATAATTTTTCTGGCGCCAATAGTGTAACTTCTGGCACCAAAACGAACCCATTTATGATTTTTATAATTTTTCTGGCGCCAATAGTGTAACTTCTGGCACCAAAACGGACTCATTTATGATTTTTATAATTTTTCTGGCGCCAATAGTGTAACTTCTGGCACCAAAACGAACTCATTTATGATTTTTATAATTTTTCTGGCGCCAATAGTGTAACTTCTGGCACCAAAACGGACTCATTTATGATTTTTATAATTTTTCTGGCGCCAATAGTGTAACTTCTGGCACCAAAACGGACTCATTTATGATTTTTATAATTTTTCTGGCGCCAATAGTGTAACTTCTGGCACCAAAACGGACTCATTTATGATTTTTATAATTTTTCTGGCGCCAATAGTGTAACTTCTGGCACCAAAACGGACTCATTTATGATTTTTATAATTTTTCTGGCGCCAATAGTGTAACTTCTGGCACCAAAACGGACTCATTTATGATTTTTATAATTTTTCTGGCGCCAATAGTGTAACTTCTGGCACCAAAACGGACTCATTTATGATTTTTATAATTTTTCTGGCGCCAATAGTATAACTTCTGGCACCAAAACGGACTCATTTATGATTTTTATAATTTTTCTGGCGCCAATAGTGTAACTTCTGGCACCAAAACGAACTCATTTATGATTTTTATAATTTTTCTGGCGCCAATAGTGTAACTTCTGGCACCAAAACGGACTCATTTATGATTTTTATAATTTTTCTGGCGCCAATAGTGTAACTTCTGGCACCAAAACGAACTCATTAATGATTTTTATAATTTTTCTGGCGCCAATAATGTATTTTCTGTGCAGTGAAGTGATCAAAACTGAATATAAACGAATTTTTGATTTGGAGTTTGGGGGGGCACGTGCCCCCCCGTGCCCCCCTTTGTCTACGCCAATGCAGCCTGGTTGGTTTTTTTGAAAATGTGTATTTGAGTAAGAGCACTTTGGCGTACATAGTGTAACTTCTGGCACCAAAACGAACTCATTTATGATTTTTATAATTTTTCTGGCGCCAATAGTGTAACTTCTGGCACCAAAACGGACTCATTTATGATTTTTATAATTTTTCTGGCGCCAATAGTGTAACTTCTGGCACCAAAACGAACCCATTCATGATTTTTATAATTTTTCTGGCGCCAATAGTGTAACTTCTGGCACCAAAACGGACTCATTTATGATTTTTATAATTTTTCTGGCGCCAATAGTGTAACTTCTGGCACCAAAACGAACCCATTCATGATTTTTATAATTTTTCTGGCGCCAATAGTGTAACTTCTGGCACCAAAACGGACTCATTTATGATTTTTATAATTTTTCTGGCGCCAATAATGTATTTTCTGTGCAGTGAAGTGATCAAAACTGAATATAAACGAATTTTTGATTTGGAGTTTGGGGGGGCACGTGCCCCCCCGTGCCCCCCTTTGTCTACGCCAATGCAGCCTGGTTGGTTTTTTTGAAAATGTGTATTTGAGTAAGAGCACTTTGGCGTACATAGTGTAACTTCTGGCACCAAAACGAACTCATTTATGATTTTTATAATTTTTCTGGCGCCAATAGTGTAACTTCTGGCACCAAAACGGACTCATTTATGATTTTTATAATTTTTCTGGCGCCAATAGTGTAACTTCTGGCACCAAAACGAACCCATTCATGATTTTTATAATTTTTCTGGCGCCAATAGTGTAACTTCTGGCACCAAAACGGACTCATTTATGATTTTTATAATTTTTCTGGCGCCAATAGTGTAACTTCTGGCACCAAAACGAACCCATTCATGATTTTTATAATTTTTCTGGCGCCAATAGTGTAACTTCTGGCACCAAAACGGACTCATTTATGATTTTTATAATTTTTCTGGCGCCAATAATGTATTTTCTGTGCAGTGAAGTGATCAAAACTGAATATAAACGAATTTTTGATTTGGAGTTTGGGGGGGCACGTGCCCCCCCGTGCCCCCCTTTGTCTACGCCAATGCAGCCTGGTTGGTTTTTTTGAAAATGTGTATTTGAGTAAGAGCACTTTGGCGTACATAGTGTAACTTCTGGCACCAAAACGAACTCATTTATGATTTTTATAATTTTTCTGGCGCCAATAGTGTAACTTCTGGCACCAAAACGGACTCATTTATGATTTTTATAATTTTTCTGGCGCCAATAGTGTAACTTCTGGCACCAAAACGAACCCATTTATGATTTTTATAATTTTTCTGGCGCCAATAGTGTAACTTCTGGCACCAAAACGGACTCATTTATGATTTTTATAATTTTTCTGGCGCCAATAGTGTAACTTCTGGCACCAAAACGGACTCATTTATGATTTTTATAATTTTTCTGGCGCCAATAGTGTAACTTCTGGCACCAAAACGAACCCATTTATGATTTTTATAATTTTTCTGGCGCCAATAGTGTAACTTCTGGCACCAAAACGGACTCATTTATGATTTTTATAATTTTTCTGGCGCCAATAGTGTAACTTCTGGCACCAAAACGAACTCATTTATGATTTTTATAATTTTTCTGGCGCCAATAGTGTAACTTCTGGCACCAAAACGGACTCATTTATGATTTTTATAATTTTTCTGGCGCCAATAGTGTAACTTCTGGCACCAAAACGAACTCATTAATGATTTTTTATAATTTTTCTGGCGCCAATAATGTATTTTCTGTGCAGTGAAGTGATCAAAACTGAATATAAACGAATTTTTGATTTGGAGTTTGGGGGGGCACGTGCCCCCCCGTGCCCCCCTTTGTCTACGCCAATGCAGCCTGGTTGGTTTTTTTGAAAATGTGTATTTGAGTAAGAGCACTTTGGCGTACATAGTGTAACTTCTGGCACCAAAACGAACTCATTTATGATTTTTATAATTTTTCTGGCGCCAATAGTGTAACTTCTGGCACCAAAACGGACTCATTTATGATTTTTATAATTTTTCTGGCGCCAATAGTGTAACTTCTGGCACCAAAATGAACCCATTTATGATTTTTATAATTTTTCTGGCGCCAATAGTGTAACTTCTGGCACCAAAACGGACTCATTTATGATTTTTATAATTTTTCTGGCGCCAATAGTGTAACTTCTGGCACCAAAACGGACTCATTTATGATTTTTATAATTTTTCTGGCGCCAATAGTGTAACTTCTGGCACCAAAACGGACTCATTTATGATTTTTATAATTTTTCTGGCGCCAATAGTGTAACTTCTGGCACCAAAACGGACTCATTTATGATTTTTATAATTTTTCTGGCGCCAATAGTGTAACTTCTGGCACCAAAACGGACTCATTTATGATTTTTATAATTTTTCTGGCGCCAATAGTGTAACTTCTGGCACAAAACGGGCTCATTTATGATTTTTATAATTTTTCTGGCGCCAATAGTGTAACTTCTGGCACCAAAACGGACTCATTTATGATTTTTATAATTTTTCTGGCGCCAATAGTGTAACTTCTGGCACCAAAACGGACTCATTTATGATTTTTATAATTTTTCTGGCGCCAATAGTGTAACTTCTGGCACCAAAACGGACTCATTTATGATTTTTATAATTTTTCTGGCGCCAATAGTGTAACTTCTGGCACCAAAACGGACTCATTTATGATTTTTATAATTTTTCTGGCGCCAATAGTGTAACTTCTGGCACCAAAACGGACTCATTTATGATTTTTATAATTTTTCTGGCGCCAATAGTGTAACTTCTGGCACCAAAACGAACTCATTAATGATTTTTATAATTTTTCTGGCGCCAATAATGTATTTTCTGTGCAGTGAAGTGATCAAAACTGAATATAAACGAATTTTTGATTTGGAGTTTGGGGGGGCACGTGCCCCCCCGTGCCCCCCTTTGTCTACGCCAATGCAGCCTGGTTGGTTTTTTTTGAAAATGTGTATTTGAGTAAGAGCACTTTGGCGTACATAGTGTAACTTCTGGCACCAAAACGAACTCATTTATGATTTTTATAATTTTTCTGGCGCCAATAGTGTAACTTCTGGCACCAAAACGGACTCATTTATGATTTTTATAATTTTTCTGGCGCCAATAGTGTAACTTCTGGCACCAAAATGAACCCATTTATGATTTTTATAATTTTTCTGGCGCCAATAGTGTAACTTCTGGCACCAAAACGGACTCATTTATGATTTTTATAATTTTTCTGGCGCCAATAGTGTAACTTCTGGCACCAAAACGGACTCATTTATGATTTTTATAATTTTTCTGGCGCCAATAGTGTAACTTCTGGCACCAAAACGGACTCATTTATGATTTTTATAATTTTTCTGGCGCCAATAGTGTAACTTCTGGCACCAAAACGGACTCATTTATGATTTTTATAATTTTTCTGGCGCCAATAGTGTAACTTCTGGCACCAAAACGGACTCATTTATGATTTTTATAATTTTTCTGGCGCCAATAGTGTAACTTCTGGCACCAAAACGGACTCATTTATGATTTTTATAATTTTTCTGGCGCCAATAGTGTAACTTCTGGCACCAAAACGGACTCATTTATGATTTTTATAATTTTTCTGGCGCCAATAGTGTAACTTCTGGCACAAAACGGGCTCATTTATGATTTTTATAATTTTTCTGGCGCCAATAGTGTAACTTCTGGCACCAAAACGGACTCATTTATGATTTTTATAATTTTTCTGGCGCCAATAGTGTAACTTCTGGCACCAAAACGGACTCATTTATGATTTTTATAATTTTTCTGGCGCCAATAGTGTAACTTCTGGCACCAAAACGGACTCATTTATGATTTTTATAATTTTTCTGGCGCCAATAGTGTAACTTCTGGCACCAAAACGGACTCATTTATGATTTTTTATAATTTTTCTGGCGCCAATAGTGTAACTTCTGGCACAAAACGGGCTCATTTATGATTTTTATAATTTTTCTGGCGCCAATAGTGTAACTTCTGGCACCAAAACGGACTCATTTATGATTTTTATAATTTTTCTGGCGCCAATAGTGTAACTTCTGGCACCAAAACGGACTCATTTATGATTTTTATAATTTTTCTGGCGCCAATAGTGTAACTTCTGGCACCAAAACGAACTCATTAATGATTTTTATAATTTTTCTGGCGCCAATAATGTATTTTCTGTGCAGTGAAGTGATCAAAACTGAATATAAACGAATTTTTGATTTGGAGTTTGGGGGGGCACGTGCCCCCCCGTGCCCCCCTTTGTCTACGCCAATGCAGCCTGGTTGGTTTTTTTGAAAATGTGTATTTGAGTAAGAGCACTTTGGCGTACATAGTGTAACTTCTGGCACCAAAACGAACTCATTTATGATTTTTATAATTTTTCTGGCGCCAATAGTGTAACTTCTGGCACCAAAACGGACTCATTTATGATTTTTATAATTTTTCTGGCGCCAATAGTGTAACTTCTGGCACCAAAACGAACCCATTTATGATTTTATAATTTTTCTGGCGCCAATAGTGTAACTTCTGGCACCAAAACGGACTCATTTATGATTTTTATAATTTTTCTGGCGCCAATAGTGTAACTTCTGGCACCAAAACGGACTCATTTATGATTTTTATAATTTTTCTGGCGCCAATAGTGTAACTTCTGGCACCAAAACGGACTCATTTATGATTTTTATAATTTTTCTGGCGCCAATAGTGTAACTTCTGGCACCAAAACGGACTCATTTATGATTTTTATAATTTTTCTGGCGCCAATAGTGTAACTTCTGGCACCAAAACGGACTCATTTATGATTTTTATAATTTTTCTGGCGCCAATAGTGTAACTTCTGGCACCAAAACGGACTCATTTATGATTTTTATAATTTTTCTGGCGCCAATAGTGTAACTTCTGGCACCAAAACGGACTCATTTATGATTTTTATAATTTTTCTGGCGCCAATAGTGTAACTTCTGGCACCAAAACGAACTCATTTATGATTTTTATAATTTTTCTGGCGCCAATAGTGTAACTTCTGGCACCAAAACGGACTCATTTATGATTTTTATAATTTTTCTGGCGCCAATAGTGTAACTTCTGGCCCCAAAACGAACTCATTAATGATTTTTATAATTTTTCTGGCGCCAATAATGTATTTTCTGTGCAGTGAAGTGATCAAAACTGAATATAAACGAATTTTTGATTTGGAGTTTGGGGGGGCACGTGCCCCCCCGTGCCCCCCTTTGTCTACGCCAATGCAGCCTGGTTGGTTTTTTTGAAAATGTGTATTTGAGTAAGAGCACTTTGGCGTACATAGTGTAACTTCTGGCACCAAAACGAACTCATTTATGATTTTTATAATTTTTCTGGCGCCAATAGTGTAACTTCTGGCACCAAAACGGACTCATTTATGATTTTTATAATTTTTCTGGCGCCAATAGTGTAACTTCTGGCACCAAAACGGACTCATTTATGATTTTTATAATTTTTCTGGCGCCAATAGTGTAACTTCTGGCACCAAAACGGACTCATTTATGATTTTTATAATTTTTCTGGCGCCAATAATGTATTTTCTGTGCAGTGAAGTGATCAAAACTGAATATAAACGAATTTTTGATTTGGAGTTTGGGGGGGCACGTGCCCCCCCGTGCCCCCCTTTGTCTACGCCAATGCAGCCTGGTTGGTTTTTTTGAAAATGTGTATTTGAGTAAGAGCACTTTGGCGTACATAGTGTAACTTCTGGCACCAAAACGAACTCATTTATGATTTTTATAATTTTTTCTGGCGCCAATAGTGTAACTTCTGGCACCAAAACGGACTCATTTATGATTTTTATAATTTTTCTGGCGCCAATAGTGTAACTTCTGGCACCAAAACGAACCCATTTATGATTTTTATAATTTTTCTGGCGCCAATAGTGTAACTTCTGGCACCAAAACGGACTCATTTATGATTTTTATAATTTTTCTGGCGCCAATAGTGTAACTTCTGGCACCAAAACGGACTCATTTATGATTTTTATAATTTTTCTGGCGCCAATAATGTATTTTCTGTGCAGTGAAGTGATCAAAACTGAATATAAACGAATTTTTGATTTGGAGTTTGGGGGGGCACGTGCCCCCCCGTGCCCCCCTTTGTCTACGCCAATGCAGCCTGGTTGGTTTTTTGAAAATGTGTATTTGAGTAAGAGCACTTTGGCGTACATAGTGTAACTTCTGGCACCAAAACGAACTCATTTATGATTTTTATAATTTTTCTGGCGCCAATAGTGTAACTTCTGGCACCAAAACGGACTCATTTATGATTTTTATAATTTTTCTGGCGCCAATAGTGTAACTTCTGGCACCAAAATGAACCCATTTATGATTTTTATAATTTTTCTGGCGCCAATAGTGTAACTTCTGGCACCAAAACGGACTCATTTATGATTTTTATAATTTTTCTGGCGCCAATAGTGTAACTTCTGGCACCAAAACGGACTCATTTATGATTTTTATAATTTTTCTGGCGCCAATAGTGTAACTTCTGGCACCAAAACGGACTCATTTATGATTTTTATAATTTTTCTGGCGCCAATAGTGTAACTTCTGGCACCAAAACGGACTCATTTATGATTTTTATAATTTTTCTGGCGCCAATAGTGTAACTTCTGGCACCAAAACGGACTCATTTATGATTTTTTATAATTTTTCTGGCGCCAATAGTGTAACTTCTGGCACCAAAACGGACTCATTTATGATTTTTATAATTTTTCTGGCGCCAATAGTGTAACTTCTGGCACCAAAACGGGCTCATTTATGATTTTTATAATTTTTCTGGCGCCAATAGTGTAACTTCTGGCACCAAAACGGACTCATTTATGATTTTTATAATTTTTCTGGCGCCAATAGTGTAACTTCTGGCACCAAAACGGACTCATTTATGATTTTTATAATTTTTCTGGCGCCAATAGTGTAACTTCTGGCACCAAAACGGACTCATTTATGATTTTTATAATTTTTCTGGCGCCAATAGTGTAACTTCTGGCACCAAAACGGACTCATTTATGATTTTTATAATTTTTCTGGCGCCAATAGTGTAACTTCTGGCACCAAAACGAACCCATTTATGATTTTTATAATTTTTCTGGCGCCAATAGTGTAACTTCTGGCACCAAAACGGACTCATTTATGATTTTTATAATTTTTCTGGCGCCAATAGTGTAACTTCTGGCACCAAAACGGACTCATTTATGATTTTTATAATTTTTCTGGCGCCAATAGTGTAACTTCTGGCACCAAAACGAACCCATTTATGATTTTTATAATTTTTCTGGCGCCAATAGTGTAACTTCTGGCACCAAAACGGACTCATTTATGATTTTTATAATTTTTCTGGCGCCAATAGTGTAACTTCTGGCACCAAAACGAACTCATTTATGATTTTTATAATTTTTCTGGCGCCAATAGTGTAACTTCTGGCACCAAAACGGACTCATTTATGATTTTTATAATTTTTCTGGCGCCAATAGTGTAACTTCTGGCACCAAAACGAACTCATTAATGATTTTTATAATTTTTCTGGCGCCAATAATGTATTTTCTGTGCAGTGAAGTGATCAAAACTGAATATAAACGAATTTTTGATTTGGAGTTTGGGGGGGCACGTGCCCCCCCGTGCCCCCCTTTGTCTACGCCAATGCAGCCTGGTTGGTTTTTTTTGAAAATGTGTATTTGAGTAAGAGCACTTTGGCGTACATAGTGTAACTTCTGGCACCAAAACGAACTCATTTATGATTTTTATAATTTTTCTGGCGCCAATAGTGTAACTTCTGGCACCAAAACGGACTCATTTATGATTTTTATAATTTTTCTGGCGCCAATAGTGTAACTTCTGGCACCAAAACGAACCCATTTATGATTTTTATAATTTTTCTGGCGCCAATAGTGTAACTTCTGGCACCAAAACGGACTCATTTATGATTTTTATAATTTTTCTGGCGCCAATAGTGTAACTTCTGGCACCAAAACGGACTCATTTATGATTTTTATAATTTTTCTGGCGCCAATAGTGTAACTTCTGGCACCAAAACGGACTCATTTATGATTTTTATAATTTTTCTGGCGCCAATAGTGTAACTTCTGGCACCAAAACGGACTCATTTATGATTTTTATAATTTTTCTGGCGCCAATAGTGTAACTTCTGGCACCAAAACGGACTCATTTATGATTTTTATAATTTTTCTGGCGCCAATAGTGTAACTTCTGGCACCAAAACGGACTCATTTATGATTTTTATAATTTTTCTGGCGCCAATAGTGTAACTTCTGGCACCAAAACGGACTCATTTATGATTTTTATAATTTTTCTGGCGCCAATAGTGTAACTTCTGGCACCAAAACGAACTCATTTATGATTTTTATAATTTTTCTGGCGCCAATAGTGTAACTTCTGGCACCAAAACGGACTCATTTATGATTTTTATAATTTTTCTGGCGCCAATAGTGTAACTTCTGGCACCAAAACGAACTCATTAATGATTTTTATAATTTTTCTGGCGCCAATAATGTATTTTCTGTGCAGTGAAGTGATCAAAACTGAATATAAACGAATTTTTTGATTTGGAGTTTGGGGGGGCACGTGCCCCCCCGTGCCCCCCTTTGTCTACGCCAATGATTGTAACATAAATTATTGGCATAAAAGTGTATTAAAATTCACTATTACGCAAATTTGTGATCAAATATTTGATGCATGCGTTTGGTTTTAGAAGCTAACAAACGTAAAGTTTTAGTAAATATGTGCTTTAATTACTTGCTCAGGACTCATGGTACTTGGTGTTTATACACTATAAAAAATAAGTCACACTGACTTTCTTAGCACTTGTAATCTCTCGTTGCATTTCAATGATAGTATTTGCTGCTTTTATAATAAATATGCTTTCCAATTATTGGTTAACAAAAGTAAAAAACAACACTTTCAAATGATGTCCGGATTTGAAGCCACTGGTTTCTTATCCCGGACAGTCTCATCTTAACAATTTATAGATTATTTCCACGTTCTACCACAAGTGAAGTGCTTCGCAATATCTGAACTGTTAACTTAATATTGTGGTACGTTCGTCGAGACTCTTGCAAAACTGATCCACACTGCCAATAAATCACGTCAAACTGGAGCATCAATTTTGTTTTTATTTTTATGATTTATCTGGCAATGCTTACTAGATTACGAATGAAGCAAAAATGATAAGAAAACTTAAAAGAAGAAACTATGTATAAAATTGTATAAATTATTATAATATTTTTACATTTAAATAATGATAATTATCAGAGTGTCCGGATATTGGTACCGTCCAGATATTGATTCACCACGGTAATATAATAAAAAAGGCTGCTGACAAAAATTAAGGGTTTTTGTAGTTTGTCATTCAAATTTTAGCCAATTCGGACTTCCTTTTTGTATCGGAAAACAGTATTTGGTTATTAACTTTGTCACTAACTGTACTGCCCATAAAGGCATAATTGTGCCATATGGAAAAAATGGCATTGAGAAAATAGCGCTCAAAGATTAAAGTTCGCCTTCTCATACAAATGTGAATTATTTTCTATTACGGTTCCATTCACTTAGCACAACCGCACAAAATACTCATATTGCTTCTATTGATTGGCAAAAAAAAAAGAACTTGAAGAAAATTCAAGCTTTGTAGCTACTATTGGGGTTCCTTCAGGATCATTACTGTTTTATCAGTAATCTCTAAAAAAATCCTTCGCCAGTTTTTACTGAGTTTCTGCTGGTATTTCAACATGAATTCATTCATGGGATCGGTAGTTGTTAGTCTACAGATTCTACTTGGAATTTCTTCAGGCTAACAATTTTAGCTAATCTGTTTTGGAATTTGAAACATATAAAGATTTTTATTTTAAAGTTATTTAAAATTTAAACACGAAATTAGCAAGAACAAATAAGAAAATATTGCTGTAATAAAAACAAACATTGATTGATTTTGTTGGACTATTTCATATCAGGGTACGTTTTTACGATTAAAAAAACTTAGCTCCTAGGCGAACGACCCAAAACATTTCGTGAGAATACATTTCGTGACTTTTAGCCTTTGAATTTCCTACTTAAAAATCATAAAACCAAGTAGGCTTAAAAATCATAAAACCAAGTAAGCTTAATCTTTAAGCGAAGAAAGAAATCGAACATTTTATTAGTTTTTCTTTAAGGCTCATATAGCATGGTGCATTACGGAGCCGAATAAATTTCGAAATTATTTATCATGACCAGGGCTGGGAAAAAATCTGAAACTCACTCTACAGTAGTCAAACAAAGCCAATCACAGTCAGCGAAGCCAGTGAAACTCACGCCCATCGCTACTGTAGGCAAATGCCTTGAAAATTGCAAAACACCCGTTGCTAAGGGCAACCCGAAATTACTGTAGAAAAATGTTCTATTTCCCGCTGCATTTCCCGCATTTAGAGCCTTCAATGACACTCATGATTTAGAAAATTCGTGCACCCAACAGAGGCTACTTGATGAGATTCACGTTTTTGAACTACTGTACTGGGAGAGCCACGTGATTTTCGCAAAAAGTCAAGCCTACTACTATTACCATTCCCAGCACTGATCATGACCCTATTGTAACATAAATATCCACTGCAGTTTTAAGAATCGATGTATGCGGTGTTTTGCCCAGGTGAGGGACTCAATTGATTTTAAATTCCAATTTACTGAAGACAGTGTTCTCTGCTTTGCAAATAGTTGCGCTCAGTATGCGCTAATATCTAGACTGTGGGTGATGCTTGTACATCTAAAATGGTATCGATTACAAATATCTGATACTTCCAAACAAAAACAAAAAACAAACGTAGCGAAAATTTCGTGTTATTACCGTGGAGAGTCATCAAATAATAAACGCTTTCGATCAACTTACTGAAATCTGTAAGATTGTTCTAGAAAATTCGAAAAAATACCAAGTTGTTTTGTCACATTTGTAATATACATGAGTCTCGTAATGTAGTAGCAATGAAATTTCTATCAGAGTTATGTTCTGGCTATTCACCCAAAATGCGATATGAACTGTACAAAATTTCATTCTCAAATAAGCAACTTTGAGTTTCTTCCCATACTGACATAAAATGCACACCTGCTTGTTGGTTACGCCCCGTCGACAAATGGTTTAGCTGAGCTAACCGCCAGTCTAGAGTGACAAAACCACACCCATCCATGTGCAAGGGATTGTCCAGGTATAGGAAACGTACGAAAGTCAGACACGATATTGACAGCTAATATAAGCAATAATTGAATTGAGTTATAGAGAGTACATTTGTGAATTCGCTTCTTAAACCTAATAATTTACATGCAAATCAACCTATCTCTAAATACATAAATACTATATAAATAGGAATTCGGGTTGAACCTACGTGCCAATTGCCTTCTGCATAGTGATCCTTGACTAGTAAACGGGTTCTATCTTACAACTAGATGCTAAAAGCAAATTGCTTAGAAAGCACAGGACACAGCATACATACCACATTGCTACCGTTGATATGCTGTATAACCCTACGCATTGTATTCACCAGCAAATGGTAGAGGACAGACAGCAGAACCACTAAAGAATTTTATAACTTTTGCACCGGATAAATAAAGTTCATGGAATTTCGATTCAAACTCGTTGTGATCAACATTTTATAATTTTTTTTATAAATCGATCTCGAGATGTCGAAAAAGTCCACCAACTCTGGACGCGAATACAGCGAAGAGCGGAGCTTCACGGGTACAGCCGAAGGTAATACCGTTGCAAATGCGGCGGCGACAACGGGCGGATTGTTAGGCGAAGCCTCCATTCCTAGTGCAACTTCGAAATTCGAACCAAGGTAATGTTCCATTGGTTACCGTTCCCCGAAATACAGGGACCAAACCAAAACAGCAGCAGCTAGATATCGTTCCCAAAAAGTCAAAGTCAATCCCTGTCACGTCCGACACTAAACGGAATCCGGTACGCGAAGTTCGAAGGAAACATGATTTCCACTGTCAGTTGTGTAGTGAGCGTGACAACGATCGAATGGTGCAATGCGATGGCAGTGATTGTAAGCAGTGGTTCCACTACGATTGTGTGGAAGTAACGAATGGTGTGGCACACGTAACCTGGATCTGTCCTATTTGCAGCGCCGCAAAGGATCCAACCCCAGCGATTATGAACTCCCCCACCGGTACCACTTCCGGCCAGAACATACAGCTGAACGAGCAAATGAGGTCGTCAAAAAAGAGCAGTCATACAGAACGGTCGTTCAGTATAGGAAGTTCAGTAAAGAGCGAAACAAGAAGGATGAGGGAGCTGGAGCTGCAGAAGCTAAATGAAGAGCTTGAGCTGGAGAAAAAGTTTCTGGAGAAACGATACACGATCCTAAAGGACTACGGTAGCGATTCGTCATCAGTAGCAAGCGAGATGGAGAATATGTCGAAGATTCAAGAGTGGGTAGCACAAACTGAGCGCCATGGCGAAGCGCCATGTTGATGACGCTAAAAATGCTCTACGGAAGACCAGAAGCTATCATCCAGGCAATTATCCGAAAAGTTCGTTCACTACCACCACCAGACATGGAAAAACTGGAGACTGTAGTGAGTTTTGCAATAACAGTAGAGAACCTTGTCGCAACGATCC
The DNA here is from genome assembly GCF_002204515.2 of Aedes aegypti. Taxonomy (NCBI): domain Eukaryota; kingdom Metazoa; phylum Arthropoda; class Insecta; order Diptera; family Culicidae; genus Aedes; species Aedes aegypti. Next base: position 221,237,291 of record NC_035109.1, on the reverse strand, counting down.
AGGCATGTGAAGTCAGTGATTTCGTATACAACGCTTCTCTCCGGTATGAACTAGTGGAAAGGCTTCCATCCTCTCTCAAAATGGACTGGGCCAGATTCTCCCGTGGAAAACCAAATCCAACGCTCATTGATTTCAGTGCGTGGTTGTATGCTACGGCGGAGGATGCAAGCGCCGTTATGATCAGTATCGGTAACAATGATCAAAGAACCCGGCAGAGCAAAAAGGACGGGTACTTAAACTTCCACTCTGAGTCAGAGTCGACAGCACAAGATCTAACGAAGCATTCCTAGTCGTGCACTCACAACGTCAACAGCTCAATTTTTTTGCTCCGCTTTTTTGGATTGTTTTTCCCCACCGTGTGGGTTTTTCAACCGTCGCGAGTGTCCCACAGTAGTGTACCACGGGAAGTAATTAACCGTCAGCTTAGTCTGGCGTGTTAATTATTCAACATATTGGGACTAAATCTTCTCCAAACGCCCTTGGAGAAGATTTGATAGCAGTCAAGGTCACCATCGAAGCCGATCGTGCCTACGTACTACACCGAGCGGTATCATCATCATCGATATCATCATTGACGACAGCCACGGCGGTAGTATTGTTCCTACCACACACCATCGCCGGCATACGTTCGACCGACTTGAAAGGCGCCCAGTCAACACATTGTCCTGTTCGTGCTGTGGATCAAAAGCTCATGGCGTGGTTGCTGTAGGTAATAAAGTCGCATTAATTCGTTTCGCTCTCTCTAGTTCGCCGTTACTCCCATCATTCAAACCAGTGGTTTTGAACCGTCAGTGGTTCCCAACTATTTTTTTTTGTAAATATTTTTTTTTTTTTTTGATAATTTTTTTTTTTTCGTTTTATTTTTTTCCCTATTTTGCTATTGTGCAGTGGTTCGGATTCATCAGGGAGTCCCAACTAATTTTTGAATTTACAATCTGCACCGTTTCTTTTTTTTTTTCGTTCATTTTTTTTCTCATTATTGTTAATATTACCATTTGATACATATTGAAGATACATATTTATATCAGTTTTACTACTTTGTTCTAACTGAAATTGACAGTATTTATTTTTGTCAGAGTGATTAAGATAACACAACTAAGTAGTTTTAATTACTAACAAACTCTCCATTGTAGGAGAAATTGGATCCGTAATGGAACCGAATGATACCGGCGGGGGTTCGCCAGAATATTTAATCTCTTCTGACGATGAGTCAGCTTCAGTTCATACCACTGATCCAAAAACTCAACAGTATGAGGCCATGGAGACTAGTGAAAATGAAAAAGTGTTACCTTTGCTTGATCCAATGGTTCTTCAAAATACCTCGATTATCCCTTCTCCAAGTGAAACACGGAATTCACCTGAGAAACAATTGGATTCCAATTTTGGTTTGCCAGCCTCCCCAAATCAGTCCCCTGTATTGCCCTCGACTTCTGGTCCCTCTACTAACCAGGCGATCCCCCGCCCGAAAGTTTACCCGCCCGGATCTAAGGGTCCCTTTCTGGTTTTCTTTCGGCCCAAAGCTAACGGAAAACCTTTGAATAAACTTCAAATCGAAAAAGATCTGGCAAAATCGTTTCGAGGTATCCTTGAGATTGATTCACCCAGCCGTGATAAGTTGCGTGTCACAGTTAGTGATCGCGACCAGGCGAACAGAATTGCTGCCTTTGAGCTCTTTTCAATGGAGTACAAAGTCTACATTCCCAGTCGCGAGGTCGAATGTTATGGAGTTGTCACGGAGCACAATTTGACTCGCGCAGACATCATGTCGGGAGCTGGTGGGTTTAAAAATCGTGCCGTTCCGCTGGCTCCTGTTCTTGATGCCAATCAAATGAACAAAGTGTTGCCTGATGGCTCAAAACAGCCGTCAAATTCGTTCCGCGTAACCTTCTCCGGTTCGGCCTTACCAAGCGTCCTCGTGATTGGGCGTCTTCGGTTACCTGTTCGTCTCTATGTACCGACGGTTATGCACTGTGAAAAGTGCCGGCAGTTGGGCCACACTGCACCTTACTGCAGCAACAAACCACGTTGTAGTAAGTGTGGCGAACAACATGCCGAAGGTTCCTGCAATATGGAGCCAAAATGTACCTCTTGTGGCCAAGCCCCTCACGAACTCAGTGCATGCCCGAAGTACATAGAGCGGGAGAAACATACCATAAACTCCCTGAAACAGCGGTCTAGGCGTTCTTATGCAGACATGCTGAAAAAGATCGCTCCGACTGTTGCTCCATCGGCCCATACCTTTCAAAGTAACAATATCTTCGCATCCCTGCCGGATAACGACCAATGCTCTGACTCTGAGGATGGAGAAGAGTATACAATAATTGAGACAGGGACGAAAAGGAAGCGTGCGGTTACAAAACGGCGCTTGAAGCAACAGGCTTCTCAGAACGTCCCTGTTGATCAAAACGCTTCTTCAAAGCCTTTGATAAAATCAAGAAATGGCGGAAACACCAAAAAGGGATCACCTCCAGGCTTCAAGTTTTCAGCTGGAGAATTTCCGTCACTTCCGGGAACATCTAAAACCCCAGTTGTTCCAGTTTTATGCCCAGAAGAACAACCAATTCGTCAGCAGGAGCAAAATAATGCTTCCGGAAAACTGACTCTTTCTGGGATAGTGGATTTCATTTTCGAAATGTTTCAACTCTCACCCGAAACGAGGAACCTGCTCAACATGGCGCTTTCCTTGGTGAAACCTTTTCTGAAGCAAATAGCTTCAAAGTGGCCGATTCTTGACTCGTTCATATCTTTCGATGGCTAATATGGTCAATGAGGTCGGAGATATGATCGAAGTACTACAGTGGAATTGTAGAAGTCTTTTAAAAAATATGGAGGCGTTCAAATTTTTAGTACACAGCACTCGCTGCGACATATTTGCTCTCTGTGAAACATGGCTCACTTCTGATAAAAATATCTCTTTCCACGATTTTAATATTATTCGTCTGGATCGAGGGGATGGATATGGAGGGGTGCTCTTAGGGATTAGCAAGCTTCACTCCTTTTATAGAATCGATTTCCCCTTGATGACAGGCATTGAAGTAGTTGCATGTCATATTACAGCCCGAGGTAAAAGCCTCAGCATAGCCAGTGTGTACATACCGCCAAACGCTAGAATGTCTCGCAGAGACTTAGCGGCAATATGCGAAGCTATGCCTGCGCCATGGTTGGTCCTAGGAGATTTTAATTCTCACGGTACAGCCTGGGGGTCACCAAGGGACGACAATCGCGCAACCTTAATATATGATCTCTGCGACTACTTCAATCTGACAATTTTGAACACTGGGGAAGCAACACGAATAAAACCTCCAGATCCCCCTAGTATGTTAGACCTCTCAATCTGTTCGAATTCATTATCATTGGATTGCATGTGGAAAGTAATTCAGGATCCCCATGGTAGTGATCACCTGCCTATCAAAATTTCAGTTACCAATAATTCGTGTCGAACACACCAGATCGACGTAGCGTATGACCTCACGAAGCATATCGACTGGGGAAAATACGCTGAAGCGATCTCCGTAGGTGAGCAATCGGTCGATATACTTCCACCGCTGGAAGAATATCAATTCTTATCCGCGTTGATTATAAACAGTGCTCTTCAAGCTCAGCGTAAACCGGTTCCAGGATCTTCAGTACGACGTCGGCCGCCCACCCCGTGGTGGGATGGCGAATGCACCGGAGTCTATCGCGAAAGATCAGATGCGTTTAAAGAATATCGGAAACGTGGAACGCGCGATAACTACGATCGGTATTGTTCTCTTGACCGCAAGTTCAAGAGCCTCGTGAAAGCGAAGAAACGCGGTTACTGGAGAAACTTCGTCAACGGATTATCACGGGAAACGTCGATGCGAACCCTGTGGACGGTCGGTAGAAGAATGCGGAACGTACAATCGGTAAACGAGGATCGTGAAAGTTCTTCTCGATGGATATTTGATTTCGCGAAAAAAGTTTGTCCGGACTCTGTCCAAGTTCAAATGACTATTCGTGATTATCCAGAAGAAAGGAATGCAATGGACTCAACATTTTCGATGGTAGAACTCTCACTTGCTCTCTTTTCATGTAATAATTCTGCCCCGGGTATGGATAGAATTAAGTTCAACTTGCTGAAAAACCTCCCAGACGTCGCAAAGAGGCGCTTGTTGAACTTATTCAATGTATTCTTGGAGAGCAACATTGTTCCGGATGATTGGAGACAAGTGAGAGTTATTGCCATCCAAAACCCAGGAAAGCCTGCGTCGGATTACAACTCGTACCGTCCTATTGCGATGTTGTCGTGTCTCCGAAAGTTGTTAGAGAAGATGATTCTCTTTCGACTGGACAAATGGGTTGAATCGACTGGCCTTCTCTCAGATACTCAATTTGGATTCCGCAGAGGCAAAGGAACGAGCGATTGTCTTGCGCTGCTTTCTACTGAAATTCAACTGGCCTATGCTCAAAAAGAACAAATGGGCTCAGTCTTTTTGGATATTAAGGGGGCTTTTGATGCAGTTTGCGTTGATGTCCTTTCAGACAAACTCCACGAGTGTGGACTTGCCCCGATTTTGAATAACTACTTGTACAATTTGTTGTCTGAGAAGCACATGTTTTTCTCACATGGAAACTCAACAACTTCTCGAATAAGTTACATGGGTCTCCCCCAGGGTTCATGTTTAAGCCCTCTTCTTTACAACATTTACGTAAGAGATATTGATAATTGTCTCATGGGAAATTGCTCGCTAAGACAGCTTGCGGATGACGCCGTTGTTTCTGTTACAGGACCAGAGGCGGACAATCTGCAAGGACCATTGCAAGATACTCTGGACAATTTGTCCGCTTGGGCTGTGAAGCTGGGTATCGAATTCTCTCCGGAGAAAACCGAGTTAGTTGTCTTTTCTAGAAAGCGTGATCCGGCACAGCTAGAACTTCAGTTTATGGGTAAGGCACTGACTCAAGGTTTATCGCATATGTATTTAGGGGTCTGGTTTGATTCTAAATGCACCTGGGGAAAACAAATTAGGTATCTGTATCAGAAGTGCCAGCAACGAATCAACTTCATGCGTACACTCACAGGAACATGGTGGGGGGCCCACCCGGACGATCTGATAAAGCTATATCGCACAACGATTCTGTCGGTTCTTGAATACGGTAGTTTTTGCTTCCAATCCGCCGCGAAAACACACATTCTAAAGCTCCAGCGTATTCAGTATCGCTGTCTTCGGATCGCGTTAGGCTGTATGAACTCGACTCATACGATGAGTTTAGAGATATTAGCAGGAATACTGCCTTTATCAGATCGGTTCATGGAATTGTCGTTAAGGTTCCTCATCCGCTGTGAAGTGTTGAACCCGTTGGTAATTGAAAATTTTGAGAAGCTAATCGAACGAAATCCTCAAACAAGATTTATGACATTGTACTACGCGTACATGACTCTGGAGGTTAACCCTTCTTTGAATCTTCCCAATTACGGTTGCTTCCCTGACTTCTCTAGTTCCGCTGTAGTTTTTGATCTGACCATGAGACAAGACATCCGTGGAATTCCAGATCTGCTTCGTTCGGAGCAAATCCCAAAAATTTTTGCTAGCAAGTTCGGTCACATCAGCTGCGAGAGAAGGTTTTACACCGACGGGTCAAAAACGAATGATTCCACTGGATTTGGTATGTACAACGAGTTTCATAGCGCCGCATATAAACTTCAGAATCCTTGCTCCGTATATGTCGCGGAATTAACGGCTATACATTACGCATTAGAGCGAATTGCCTCTCTTCCCTCTGATCAATATTTCATTTTTACGGATAGCCTTAGCTCCATAGAGGCTATACGTTCAATGAGGCCGGTGAAGCACTCCCCGTATTTTCTCAGTGAAATACGATCTAAATTGAGTGCTCTATCGAATGATTCATATACTATCACCTTGGTTTGGGTCCCTTCACATTGCTCGATCCCGGGCAATGAGAAAGCGGACTCGCTCGCCAAGGTGGGCGCTATGGAAGGTGATATTTTTGACCGACAAATTGCCTTCAATGAATTTTTCTCAATTGCTCGTCAACATGCATTGGTCAGCTGGCAACAAAAATGGGATGCCGGAGAATTGGGCAGGTGGTTACATTCCATTCTCCCGCAGGTATCGAAGAAGCCGTGGTTCAAGGGGTTGGACTTAAGTCGAGACTTTATTAAGGTAATGTGTCGACTTATGTCCAACCACTACTCTCTAGGCTCTCACTTCTATCGAATAGGGCTCACAGATAGCAATCACTGCAGCTGCGGTGCAGGTTACCAAGATATCAACCACGTAGTTTGGGAGTGCCTCGAATACGGTATTGCCAGATCTAATTTTTGTACATCCCTCAGGGCCCAAGGGAAACCAGAAAAGGAAGACATTAGAAATGTGTTGGGTAAACTTGACCTTGTGTACATGAAGCTTTTGTACGAATTTTTGAAACAAGCTAACATCTGTGTTTGATTCCCCCATCTCGTCGGTCTACTTGTCCACCTTGTGTCCCCTCGAAATTCGTCTTGTTGTATCGTTACAGGTTGTCATTGTCCACTCCACGTTCGACCAGCAGCAAAGTAAACACGTCACATCTTCAAGCTGCTGAATGTCAACGGAACGCTCCCATTGTCCTATCCCTTCCTTGAAATTATTGTTACCCCTAACCTCGACCAAACCGCGAGTTTTACGGTTCCCCAAAGCTAACATAGTATATTAAGAAAACATCATGAAATTGTTAAAACAATCAAAAGAAGTCGGCTCCGTAATGCCTAATGGCGCATGAGCCTAGTAAATAAATGATTAAGTAAAAAAAAAAAAAAAAAAATCTAACGAAGCGCCTGCCAGACTGAAAACTTCCGGCACCGTCACGAAAGAGCAATGTGTTGTGTGTAAAGGAGTTTGTTCTTCTGTCGCTAAATGCCAGAGATTTGAGGAGTTCAATTATGACTCCAAGTGGGCGACTGTGAAGGAGTGTAGACTGTGCCGAAAATGTTTTCGGAAACATAATGGATCGTGCAAGCAGGCTAAGCAGTGTGGAATCAATGGATGTGAGTTTCTTCATCACCCTCTCCTTCATAATACACAAAAGCATGGTGCATCGAAATCAGCACCACCGGCTACTGCTAGCAACACACCGCCAGATACGAGAAGAACGGATCGTAGCTGTAATATTCACCAAGTCCAATCAGAAGTTCTGTTCAGGATCGTCCCGGTTATGCTATACGGACCAACAAAGACGAAACGCACATACGCGTTTGTCGATGATGGATCTGAGCTCACTTTGATTGAGCAGAGCCTGTCCGACGAGTTGGGAGCTGAAGGACCGAAGAAACCATTGTGCTTGAAGTGGACCGGCGATACGCAGAAAGAGGAGCAAGGTTCACAACAGATCAATCTACAGATCTCCGGCGTGAATAACCCGAAGAAATACGAGCTATCGAACATTTCCACAATATCTTCTCTGAAAATTCGCCCACAAACTCTACTGGTAGAGGAAATCCAGGAAAGGTACCCTTACCTGGAAGGACTTCCGCTTGAGTTCTATTACAACGTCAGCCCCCGGATTCTTATCGGAGTAGATCACGCTAGACTTGGTCACACCATCACAAGCCGTGAAGGTAAGGACAATGAACCCATTGCCGTTCAGAAACGATTAGGCTGGATGGTCTTCGGAAATTGCACTGGGAAGGAGAAACAGGAACGGTATGTAAACTACCACAGTGTCCAAACCTGCAAATGCAATCGAGATCCTGGCGAAGATCTACACAAACTAGTGAAATCCTATTTCTCGCTAGATAGCCTCGGAATATCAAAACCGGACAAATTGTTGGTATCGCAACAAGACCAACGAGCACAAATGCTTCTCGAAACTCTAACTCGCCGTACAGATGGGCGATACGAATCCGGCCTTCTTTGGAAGTACGACGGTGTTCAACTTCCGGACAGTGAAGCTATGGCACGGAAGCGTTGGAGATGTTTGGATAACCATATGAGGAAAGACCCCGGATTATCTGAGGTGCTTAAAGCAAAAATGAATGAACATATCAGCAAGGGCTACATAAGAAAGTTGTCAGCGGAGGAGCTTAAAAAATCACAACCTCGCGTGTGGTATCTACCAATTTTCCCGGTGGTCAACCCAAACAAACCGGGCAAGATAAGAATCGTGTGGGATGCCGCAGCCACAGTCCACGGAGTGTCTCTGAACATCTTTCTTCTGAAAGGCCCTGACCAGTTAACGTCTCTCGTTTCCGTTCTAGTACAGTTTCGAGTGTTTCGGGTGGCAGTAAGTGGTGACATCCGTGAAATGTTTCACCAAATAAAAATGCGTGAAGAAGACCAGCATTGCTTACGTTTCTTCTGGAAGGACGACGATAACACCACGGAACCGAGCGTTTATGTAGTACAGGTGATGACGTTCGGAGCCTGCTGCTCGCCGAGTACCGCTCAATACGTAAAGAACTGTAACACTAAACGGTTTGAACGGGATCATCCTGCCGTAAATACAATTGTTAAACGGCACTATGTAGATGATATGCTCGTCAGCGTAGAGTCCGAGGAGGAAGCAATTCAGCTTGTTCAGAATGAGGCGATACACGCCTCTGGTGGTTTCGAAATTCGAAACTGGATATCGAACTCTCGAAGTGTGGTGGCTGCGGTAAGTGAAAATGCTTCACAGGAGAAAAATCTCGACATTGGCGAAGAAGGCGTCGCTGAAAAGGTCCTCGGCATGTGGTGGGATACTACGAAGGACTGTTTCACCTATAAGATCTCCGCACGCTACGACAAGGAACTTATCTCAGGAAACCGTCGGCCAACAAAGAGGGAGGTCCTACGCACGCTTATGATGGTATTCGATCCATTAGGATTCATCGCACATGTTTTAATGGTCTTAAAAGTGCTTCTACAGGAGATATGGCGAACACCAGTCGGGTGGGACGATCCAATCGAGAATCCGCAGTATGAAAAGTGACTGTCCTGGCTAGAAATCTTCCCGCGGATAACCACAGTTGAAATACCGCGCTGTTATCGTCTACTAACACCATTAGATGAGGAAACCAGAATTCAAATGCATACGTTCGTCGATGCAAGCGAAAGTGGATTTGCTGCAGCGGTATACCTACGATTCGAAAGGAACGATGTCGTCGAATGTATGCTAGTTGGTGCCAAAACCAGAGTATCCTCTCTTAAATTTCTATCGATTCCTCGCTCCGAGTTGCAAGCGGCAGTCATTGGTACGCGTTTCGCCGATACCATATCAAAGGCACTCTCAATCAACGTTACTCAAAGAACGTTTTGGACGGATTCCAAAGACGTATTATGCTGGCTCCGTTCGGATCACAGGCGTTACAGCCAATTCGTTGCATTCCGCATCAGTGAAATCCTTGAAACAACAGATGTTAATCAGTGGCGCTGGGTACCAACAAAACATAATGTTGCTGATGAAGGAACGAAATGGAAGCGGGTCCCTAACTTGGACAGTAACTGCCGATGGTTCCGTGGGCCAGACTTTCTTCTCCTGAAGGACGACAACTGGCCAGCGAATCCGTTTCCAGACAAGAGCACACAGGAGGAGCTCCGACCACATCTGCTTCACCATACGCAATCCAGTGAGCAGGTTATATCACCACAGAAGTTCTCAAAATGAACCGTCCTCCTGCGTGTTACGGCTTACGTACTACGCTATGTTAGCAACCTAAAGCGTAGCTGCTACGGGAAACCTCGAATGTCCGGACCGTTGACGAAGCAAGATTTTATCGATGCAGAAACCTATCTGTTTCGTCTTGCGCAGTCGACCGCTTTCCCAGAGGAAATCTCCATTCTCATGAAGAACCGTTCATGTCCAAAATCAGCAAAACTGCTCCCTAGATCCAGTCTACTTTACCAATGGTGTGCGTTCCTAGACGAGAAAAACGTCCTTCGTGTCAAGGGCCGAACAAAAGCGTGTGTGTTTATCGATAGAGATGCTGCTGAACCCATTATTCTGCCCCGGAATGATTCGGTAACCTCTCTTGTCATAGCTTCTATCCACGAGCGGTTTAACCATCAGAATCACGAAACGGTGGTTACTGCGATACTTCAACGATACCGTATCCCTCGCTTGAAAGCAGCATACCGACACTTCAGGAAAGATTGTCAACAGTGCAAAATTATGCTCACTAAACCGAAGCCTCCTGCAATGGCTGATCTCCCTATAGCTCGACTAGCGGCCTTCACTCGTCCCTTCACTCACATGGGAGTGGACTACTTCGGTCCGAGACTTGTCTCGGTTGGAAGAAGTACTGAAAAAAGGTGGGGGGTACTTGCCACTTGCCTAACCACTCGCGTCATATACCTACAGATCGCTCACACACTGACCGCTGACTCATGCATAATGGCCATCCGGAACATCATGGCCAGGGAAGGTATTCCTGCTATGATCTACAGCGACCGCGGAACTAATTTTCGCGCTGCAAGCAAGGAGTTACAAAGTGCGACGGAAAAACTTGATCATGACGTATTGAGAAAGGAGTTCACGTCAAGCCACACTGAGTGGTCTTTCAATCCTCCCCTTTCACCTCACATGGGCGGCGTGTGGGAGAGGCTGATTCGAAGTGTCAAGCAGAACCTCGAACGATTGCAGACGAGCAGGCTACCGACCGACGAAGTCCTGTAAAACGCATTGATAGAGATCGAGAACATAATAAACTCTCGTCCTCTGACCAACATTCCAATCGATGAAGATGACTCACCAGTATTGACTCCTAACCACTTCCTGTTAGGATCAGCCAATGGTCTGCGATCATGGGTCCCCTTGGACGACAACCCTATTCTACTGAGGAACAGCTGGAAGCAGTCACAAATGTTAGCAGATACCTTCTGGAGGCACTGGGTCCGGAACTACTTGCCTACGATCACTCGTAAGACGAAGTGGTTAACTCCAGTAAAACCGATCGAAATTGGGGATGTAGTAGTCATCGTAGATCCGAAGCTTCCTCGTAATTGCTGGCCGAAAGGCCGAGTGATTGCTACGTGTCCAGCATCGGACGGTCAGGTGAGATGGGCTACCGTGCAGACTGCATCAGGAGGTATCTACGAACGACCAGCGGTATCTCTAGCTGTACTGGACGTAGGCGTTGAAAAGAATCCGTTTCAGAACGAATCTTCGCGTATTCCGGGGGGGAGTGTTGGTTACGCCCCGTCGACAAATGGTCTACCTGAGCTAACCGCCAGTCTAGAGTGACAAAACCACACCCATCCATGTGCAAGGGATTGTCCAGTAGACTGGCCCAGCTCAGTATGGGAGAAAAATAAGGTTGTATGATTCCACGGGGCACCCTCCAGGATTATTTCTTGGGGTTAGACGAAGCCTTTCTGAAAAATTCAGCTCATTTGGTCGTTCCATGATCTGGCGCAATTGAATTGAAGTCAATATGGGATTTTCAGCTCAAACATATGAGCAACAGCACATCATCTACTGTTTGGTTCAGGAAAAATGATGATCGCGTTCAATTGGACCCAGAATGTCAAAAACACTACTTGATATAATAGCGAAGAATATTGTAGAAGATTGTACCATGATCAAAATTAATAAAGTTGGTGTTTTAACCATCTGAAGTCTATCATGAATGTAATACTGCTTGTATTTCTTCAACATAGCTTGGAGGTAGCCACTAAGCGCATCATAGCCACCTATGACGCTGGGCGAGCTGAGGCACATGTCGCATGCATATAAGTGACTGTACGGGAGTGCTGATCTAAGCCTAACTTTCAACAACTGAAAGAGTAATGAAAATGAGATTAAATCCAGATACAACCTTCAGCAATTATGTTCATTAGGGTATCAACTAGTGTATTTGTCATTCTGGGCTTATTTGAACGCGAACAATTAGTATACGAAACGAAACAGTGACAAAGGATCAATTTTCAATATATTTGAGACGAATATCCCATACAAACTTCAAATCGAATGCGCTAGCTGGTGAAGCAACCAATTGAGTTGAAATTTTGAGAGAATGTTTTTCTTACCCTAAGGCTCATATCTAGGGAGTGCCCCGTTGAGTTTTACAACTTTTTTGTTTAAGGGCCAGTCTATTGTCCAGGTATAGGAAACGTACGAAAGTCAGACACGATATTGACAGCTAATATAAGCAACAATTGAATTGAGTTATAGAGAGTATATTTGTGAATTAGCTTCTTAAACCTAATAATTTACATGCAAATCAACCTATCTCTAAATACATAAATACTATATAAATAGGAATTCGGGTTGAAAATACGTGCCAATTGCCTTCTGCATAGTGATCCTTGACTAGTAAACGGGTTCTATCTTACAACTAGATGCTATAAGCAAATTGCTTAGAAAGCACAGGACACAGCATAAATACCACAGTGCTACCGTTGATATGCTGTATAACCCTACGCATTGTATTCACCAGCAAATGGTAGAGGACAGACAGCAGAATCACTAAAGAATTTTATAACTTTTGCACCGGATAAATAAAGTTTGGGAATAAAGTTCATGGAATTTCGATTCAAACTCGTTGTGATCAACACTGCTATTCCATTTACTCAATGCCTTCTTTTGTCGAATGTTACAAATATACATACAGTATTGGTCAACACATTTGCAACTTTTCTGATTTCCCATACAAAATGACCAACTTTGGAAAGCTATATCTCAGTTGTTTATGAACCGATTGAAACCGAATGAAATTTTCACAGAATATCAGATATAACTTGAATTTAAACATATATTTTTGAATATTTTTTCCAATCACGGGTTTATGAGCAATAACGGTTTAACTGTAGTCTAATTTTAGACGAAAAATTCCAAACTATTTATTTCAAAATCTGATAGCCCTACAAAAAAATTGTCTTCGGCAAACTTGTTCATCTCGTCAATATCTACGACTTTGCTGAAGATACCATGAAGCTATTCCTTCAATATAATTTGTTATAACATTTATTAAAAATTGTCAAAAAATTCACTTTAGTCAAATCGTTACTGCCTTTGAACTTGTGATGGGAAAAATCACTCATAAATGTATGTTAAAATTCAAGTTATGTCTGATGTTCTGCCAAAATTTCATTCGAATCGGTCCATAAATAACTGAGATATAGCTTACCAAAGTAGGTCATTTTGTATGGAAAATCGAAAAAGTTGCAAATGTTTTGTCCAATACTGTAGGTATACGTCATTGTTGTTCAGCAAAAACACATGTTTTAAGATTTTAATCAACTTTTTAGGAAACATGAAAAATGTTAAAAATCTTGCAGAGTTATGAAATTTTTAACAAAATGTATAAGATAAATTGTTTGCAATCATTTGTGTCCATAACTTTTTCTTATGTCTTCTACAAAGTTTTTGTTTAACATCACAACTCTCTATCGCTTTAAGTAATGAAGTTATAGGTCGATTTCAGTTTCATGAGGCTCATTTGTTTGATATGATTCATCACAAAACTCTTTGCATCCAAAGAAGCGCTTAAATATACCAAGATGCTTCTCCGAACAAACTATATCACTAAAATCAACGATTTGGGAGCAATTCAAAAGCAATAAAAGTTTGTGAAAGTTTTGACAACTTCAAATAAGTGACATATTTAAAAAATAAAGGAATAATTTAATGATATAGCAAAGTTGTAGATTGAGACGAGATTAACAAATTTACTTATTGCAGGTATTGTGTAATACTGTATCAGTCCTGTTATATTTGGATATAAAATATATTTAAAAATAAAAATTCATAATTTGTCAAATTTAAGCATTTCTTCTAAATCGAACCACATAGTCATGGTCATAGATTCTTCCATTAGTGTGTACAACGCAGTAACTTCCAAGATTTGGATGGTCCCTCGTACCATGTAGCATCATGGCACTGCCTGGTGCATAGTAAAGCTTATCTTCTCCAATTGTCTTTAACATTTAGGGATTCTGGGTTCCATTCTTCTGCCTATAACCTGGAAGGAAGAAACCGATACACAATTTATGTACGTCAAGGTGAGCCGAGATTCTTCTGTCATGAACTGTCACAGTGAGCCCGAATGGGGCAAATTTTGTTTCCGTTTGCAAATTGCGAACGTAAGCTGATTACATATATATACATACAGTTAACTCTCCCTTACTCGATATTCCGTATCTCGATATCGAGTTAGAGAACCATACTAAAAGTTGGTTTTCATGGCTAACTCGATGGTCCCTTAGATCGCAGTTGCACTGGTTTTGTGTTCTGTAAGTCGATACCTCCCTAACTCGATGGTCCCTTCAATATCGAGTTAGGGAGAGTTGACTGTATTACTATAGTTCGTAAAAAGCCCTATTTGCAACCACAACACTTTTCACTTCGCGGGAAATACTTTTATCATGTGACATTCGACATTTTTAGTGACGTTCAAGGAAATGACATGTCAAGGAAACGTGTCGACTACTGTGAATACTAACAACTCTGCTTCAAACGCTACCTCAGCATCAACACCACTAAATCTACTTCTATCTCTACCTGAAACCGTGTACTTCGTTTCGGTAGAATTAATGGTCAGGCCTGTCTCTCTCTCTCTACAGACATACGAAGGCCTTGTCCGCTGTCTTGCGATCGATTTAAATGAGGTCGATATTGTCCACAAAGCTAAAACGTATATTAAGTCGCATCTCTGTTCGTTTAGAGAATCGAACCCACACTCCTTAGCTCAACGCACTTAAATGTCTGATGACACTAACCGCATGGCTCTGAAGCCCAGTGTTCAAGCAATGGATGGCTTAAAATGGGCCAAAATCATCGTAAAAAATCCCTCCCTTGAATAAATATATTATTAGCTGAGTATTATTATTATGTCTTCATAAAGCTCATGATGACGATCAATAATTAATTTGGAATTAATTACGGATGTCCACTATTTTGCAAGCGCTGAAATAATTTCAAACTATTATCGGACGTGGCGCCGTCTACGTGGTTATGTTGTGCATGCATAGATAATAATGCTAACACGCCAGACTGTGGTCGGTTTCCAATTCATGTAATTAAAATTATTGCGATAATTATCCTGCAACGTAAATGAGCTTCCGTGCGATATCCATTCAGGTGTAAAGAGATATAGTGTATATATTTTAGTCCGGTTTGAAATAATGATATTATAAATGCTGCCAAAAGCCTTCACGGTGTTACGGGATTTAAACAGTCACTTTTGTAGCCGCATAAACACAGGTCTCACAGAATTTGGTCACTTTTTTCACAGAATTGTGCTCATTTATCAACGGATTCACATCCGTTTTACACTGGTTGCCTCCAAATATCAAATTGGATTCTAATTTTACAAATGAGAGAAATTCATCGAAAAGAGCATGAATTCGACAATTTTCTCGATAATAAAATAACGTTAAAATTAATCAACTTTTCTCGTTCGAACATGAAAACTATTGTCCCTTTTCAAAGTTGACAATATTTGTTCGTACTACTGCTAGACCATTCAATCTATTTCATTATGACGATTCATTTTTGAAGTGCGACAACTGGTTTACCCACTCCAGTTTATACTGTATTAAAATACCGCTTTCAATTAAATGTGGAGGCAGTAAATGCCAGTATCACTTTCTTTGATTAGTAAAATCAGTTGGCATCAATAAATGTGACGTTTTAGAAAATATGCTTTGAAAGCGCAACCCAGCTGGAGAGAGAGTAATTGATTGCTTCCTGCAGCGAGTGTCAAACATGTTGGAAACGATTGATTATGGCAATTTTAATTATCCTGCTGATCACAGCGAAAAGCATCGCGATTGGCATACCCAAGTAACCAATAGCCCGCTAATTCGCCTTCTGTGCCAATATAGTGCTTTTATACAGCTGACATGCTCTATATTAGTCGTATAATAGCCCTATAAGGCCAAAAAGGCGAATTAGCGGGCTAGTGGTTACTTGGGTAATTGAAACCACATTGGTGTAAATAAAAGTTTAAATTATCGGTTCATCGAATGCGGCATGCCAACATCAGAACAATGGGGAAATCAGTTCAGAACATGGTGTAACAAAGGAGAAGTATTTGCGAAATCACCTACAGCAGTTTGTCCAGTCCTGTACTATTCAGAAACAATTTCTAAAATTTTCAACAACTCAAAAAGTTTTCAGCTTTTTTGGAAATAAGTAGGTCTTTAAAAAACAACTTTCATTACAATGTCTATGATCATACAAAAATAATATATATGAATAAAAATGGAATTGTGTTTTTATGTCACGAGTTGGCTTGAGAACGGGATGGATGGATTTGAATAACTATTTCACTGTTGTATTCTATTCTATTCTATTCTATTCTATTCTAAGCGCTTGCACAGCCAATATTGAAGAGCATCCTGGAAATACCGGAAATTACTCTAGTATTTTTTGTCAATGTTAATATTTGCAGCATATCGTCAGTATGTTACAAATATTAAAATGGCCAGGCTCACTGGGCAGACTTGGGTTTGAAGATAATCAAAAAAAAAAAAAAAAATACGGCGATCAGATTATTCACGTATGAATTACGTGATAGACGGAAGTTTTTCAATTTTATGATTGAAGAAACGGGGACAACCTACCAACCATTTCATTTAAGGAGAGGTGAGTAAAATCGTTGGAAGTGGCGTTGCTAAGAATGTTAATGCACACTCCTTTATTGCTTCTTTCCTTAATACATCAATGAGCTTCAAATTTTTACCCAACTAGTTAAATTTAATTAAAAATTAGTATCAATCTATTTCGGAGGGATCTCACCCATTTCTCTAATGCTTGCAAATTCCTTATTCCTGTGTGTTCAGCTCCCGTTGATTGATGATTGTCGCACTTTGAAAAAATATCCAACACTATATCGAGCACAACTGGTAGAATTTTCATCTTTTTTTCTGCTATACACACGTTGCGCTGTTCTTTTCCTGTCAATTCTTTCAAATAGCACTTCTTTCTTCACATCTCCACACGAACAAATAATAAAACTGAGTGTGCTTTGTTTCAAAAATGAATAATTCACAGTCAATTTTGGCACCTAGACTAATATCAATTTTCCGGAATTGCACAGCTGAACCACAGGAATCACTTCATTGCTTTTTTTTGTATCTTCTGGTTGGCATAGCACCACCACCAGCCGTTTGAAAATTTCGCGAATTCGATATGAACGTGAGAGCAAACGAGAAAAAGCAGTCATCCGTGCGCATGGCCTGCTGGGATCTCCATAACTATTTCACTGTTGCATTCGTCCAGAACTTCGGCGTCTTCGTGGAAAATGTTAAAGCTAAGTATGCTGTTCAGCTCAAGAAAAGTAAAAATTTCTGCCCAAGAAATGGTCAAGAAATTTCCTACAATGAGCTCCATGCATTTGAATTGACATTTCTTTTCAACAGCGTACTGCGATAAAAGAAATATGCTTTTCTTGAGCATTTCTTGCAAGAAATTTCCCACGCATTGAGATATGTGATTACTTTTCTGTTGAAGTGCATACTTCGCTTAAGGAATAGCCTAATTGAAGGCTAGACGAGGATAACATTTTTCAAGTCAAAAGGACAATATCACGGTTAAAATTGGCATACAATTATGTACAACTACCGTAAAACTAAACATTACATTTACTTCGCTATCGGATTTTGCGAAAAAGTTACACGTCTCTTGCGTGAGAATCGAACTCATGACTCCCTGTGCACTAGATATCAATCCAAAGCACTTGCAACATTGATATGAGTAATTTAAGCCCTACACCACGAGAAGACTAGTGGACGCAGAAGTAAACCTGAATTCGATTTCAGCTCAATAATCACGTGGTCCTCTTTCGCAAAGCGCACCTCTTTCGAAAGAATGGGCATCTGATTCTTCTATTCTATAATATCACAATTTCTGGAACCCTCACGTGGCCTATTATAAAAAATATAAAAAAAATGTTGCTCGCAGTTCGTTAATATACTCGGCAATCTTCGTTGGATACAATTTATACATTTAATGTAATACTCGTGCTGTTAAAACTACCATTCTTCAACATGTTGTGTAAAATTCTATTTTAAAATTTTTCAAATCATTGTGTATTGAGCCAATACGTAACTCAAATTAGTTTCGTACAGAACTAGCATTGTTTAATGAATCATTACGTTATTGAAATCAGTTACGTACTTACTATTTAGGACAGAAAAGTTAACCTGTTCATTCATACTGAAACCAAATTTCAAATTAAATTACAGTCAAAATTAACTCCTTTCACTAGCACATTTATAATAATGGTGACCATAAATCTTGAGCCTAGGCTACGGCAATTTCCGCAATCCTGATATTCTCAGCAGTATACGAGCTTCAAGTACCGTTCACTACCGGCAGCCTGCGGTGTAGCTATGAAGGAATACGTTCAGGCTGACTGCCGTGTTCCGTATTAAGACCACTCTTCATGAATTCTGCGAATGCTGAGAATAGAACGAAAGTGCAAACCACACATACCTATCCCCGTACTTATTTCATATTTACTAGCCCCTAATGCACAGCCGCTCATAACAACATACGCTTTTTAACAGTGCCAAACCAAACTACATCTGATGTTAAACGAATGGCCATCTTAGTGGAATGGGCTTTCACGGCTAAAACGCGCACTCCAAGTGGCAAACCCAACTATAATGGCTTTGGCCCCATGCTGCCGTCGAGACTTATGTTCAGCTCACTATCGCAAAAGGCACGTCTTGCTAGGCTCATATAATCAGGACAACCAGCGGGTGACGCTTCACTGTGCAAACGCCAGCAGTAACCAAAAGACTAACCTTATTTCTCCGAGCTCTATCTCAAAGGAGCAATAAATTGAGTGGACCAGTTAGAACAATCTACGAGGGACAAAAAGATAAAATGGATAGCGCACATGTGAATATCAAAGTAATGTCGTCACTTGGCTTTTGATCCGCCTAATGGCAATGCTGGAGTATGAATTGAAGCATGCTTTCTTGGGCTGTATTCAGACATTCTTCTTCATGATGGACAAACCGTATGTTGTTTATATAAACTTACCAGATAAATAGTGGTAAACTGATTTCTCGGAAAGAACGATCTTGATATCAGTAAGTATCTTCAGATATGGAAATTTGAATTCTATTTCCACATGATACTCGCAGAAATTGATAAGAAAAACATTGACATTGAGGAACTTTTCGTAATGGAAACTTTCTCGATATCCCAGGACACAGCGTATTTTTGTAATTACATGTCATGGGCCAGAAATGGTCAATTGGCAAACAAAGCTCTCAGTTAATAACTGTGGATCGGTCATCATGATTTTCATTAATTTTGTAACATATCTTATGTGAAACTTTTATTTTGCCGAGTCGTTCACAATAACTTCTATACCCAAGGTACTGAACCAAATCTATACTCAACACATTTTGATCACCTGGTAAAAATAATAAAATGTAAGATATTACGGAGGTACAATGCATACATGTATTGAAGGACCCGTGGTTTGCGGGGATGGTCATTAGTCGAGCAATTAATAGTGTATCGACTTATATCCATTCATCACTATTAAGGTGAAACATCTCGAAATCCAAACATGACAGGTACAATGGCCGGTTTGTGCCCTTACTCATGATTTTAAAGGCACGAACCTGCTGAAATAATGAACGTACAAAGTCAATCTTCTTATTTTAAGCTTTCTGCTAGTGCACAAAGCTAAAATAGAAATTGCACTGTAGTTTGATGCTTCTTTCGCGAGATTTGTGCCTTTAAAGTGTTGGTACATTATTGAATTATGATTCCAAACTGTTTCACCTTAAGGCACGTGTTTTATCGCATATGACTCAAAAACAGCAATTACAGTCATCTCTCCCTTACTCGATATTGAAGGGACCATCGAGTTAGGGAGGTATCGAGTTACAGAACACAAAACCAATACAACTGCGATCCAAGGGACCATCGAGTTAGCCATGAAAACCAACATTTACTTTGGTTCTCTAACTCGATATTGAGATACGGAATATCGAGTAAGGGAGAGTTAACTGTACATAGATGACTCAATTTTGACAGCCCCTTTTCAGCTCTTATTCAAAGAGAAAACAAGTTATCAGAATTACTTCTCCACTATGTCACGCATATTCACAATAACTTTAACTTGATGAAGATTTTGAGAATTTTTTATAATGAAACCGTGAGAGCAAAAAATTCTCCGATAAACGGTGCTGACAAAATCGAGTCAGTACTGTAATACAGCTATGACAGTGTTTATCAAAACATCAACCACGTTGATTGGGACTACTTCGAAAAAAAAAAATATTTGAAGTTAGTTTTAATTGTTTTTTTAGAAGTTGCGTTTGATATATGATATAAACCTTCCGTATAAAATCAACGGAAATATACAGGATCCTGCTATCCTTCTCAAGAACCCGATAGGAATCTCCAGGTGCTCGCAAGAAAACTACAGGAACACACGTGACTCTGAATCATCTTGCTAGGAATTCACATGGTCTCGCCTAGAGTTCTCAAGACATCGCCTAGGATTCCGATAGGAATTTACATATGTCGAAAAGATAGCTAGAAAGAGATTATTGATATTATCATTTAAAATTTTAAGATTCCACTGCAACAGTGGCGCAACCAAGGGGGGGTTTTGGGGGTAAACCCCCCCCCAGAGCCGAAAAATTTTGAATTGCTAAATATTCTTGTGAAATTCAGCACTACACATCTTACAACTACAAAGCAATATCTTATTTTAATTCGTATGAATAATGTGAATGTTAGTAATTTTCAGTTATATACTTTTGAGTTGTGTGGTTTTATTCTTAAACTCTTTGTGGAGTTTGATAAAAACCAAAATTAACTGGTAAATACTACTATAACATGCTTATAAATAACAAAAATTTCTAACCTTTTTAAATCAAACTGAAAGCGTTGTGCCAATAGTTGGAACATACGAATTCCTTGATTTATATAAAAAGGAGAAAAACATATCAGCGAATGCTATTGAAGTACTTATCTGCCGGTGGATGCATTTCGGTTCCGTAACAAATTTCAAACAATTTTGAGATGGATGTGGATCATGAATTACGTTCAATTTATTGGGTAAACCATACAAATCGGGGGTTCGTTCGAAAGAAGTTGGAAAAATGTGCCCATTAAAAATATGAACGCATTGGCGTCCCACTGCAATAGTAAATCAATATGCTTTTTTACAAAGTCATCCAAAAACAAAGTTTAATGTTCGTATTAAAAATCTAAGGTATCACAAATCACATATTTGGTCATAAAATCTTCACAATGAAAGCAGAACTGATTTTAACCTTTGAAATCGATTTTCTAGGATGTCAATCCTGCAAGATGTAACAATTAGTCTACTTCCGGCTGTTTAGTTTTAAAATGCTGATATATTTTCGACCTATTGCAACAATAGTGTCAATGATTTCTATTAAAAATTGCTGCGCTCAGCGATTATTCTCGAATTAATTTTCATTGTTAAAAATCTCCAAAACATAATTAAAGCGCAAGATAGAAGAAGAGCGGTGGAATGGTATCACACTTATGTATTGTAATTTTTCTATATTAATTTTACAATCCAAATAAATCCATTCCTAAAATGTCTTTTGAAATTTGTAAAACCCCCCCTAGAATTAAAACCTGGTTGCGCTACTGATGCAATATTAGTAAAAATGCTCAAGTCTCCGAAAAACTTTTTCAAAACTTTATTTTCTCAATTTACCACTAGGTCTCCCTAAATTTCACTGGAAACCTTTTGAAAACCCCCAAGATTTCGTAAGACATACCTCTAAAAATCCACTGTACCCACTAGCAATTCACAGGATGCCCTAAAAATCTGTGGAGTTCATAATGAATTCATGTTTCGCATTGTATCCCCAATAACCATTTTTACATTCTCAGAATACTACGAGAACTCCCCAGTGTCCGCTAGGAATCTTCAGGCATCTTTAAGAATCTTTTAAAAGTTCTGAGAAACCTTCCAAAATCCAAGAATCCACTAAGGATTCTCCAGACCCAGCTCGTAAGGAACATTTTGATTATTTTGGGACCCGTATACTTGGTTGAAAATCGTGTACAGAATGTTGGATTGTCTCTTAACAAATGTCTAACATAGAGGGAACGTTGCTTTCATTTATTGTAAAATTGTAAAAATAAAAATTAAATATTGTCAATCGCATGTGCTTCAATGATATTATTGAGAATAAAGTGTAGTTTGGGGTGTGTTTGCGTTTCACATGGGCGGTATTTATTGACGCATTGGAATTCTAGAAAAAATATATAAAATATAATGAAATATGCACACTTTTTATGGATTTTGATGGTTTACACTTCTGCAATTAACTAGAGTAACGCAATTTATTTTATGAAAATCCTCAAAAGTTAAGATACACGACTTTTTGCTTTGTTTGATTTTATTACTGCAGTGTGTTTTAACACATGAAATGTGCATATGTAATTCCATAAATTAGAACTGTGGATTGAAAAAAAAAATGAGACTGAATTTTTGATTGAAGCTCTGTGAGAGTCATAGACTTTCTATTTCTCCTATGAGCCTTTGTACGTGCTATAAATTCTTTTCCTCTTTTGACTGCGCGCTGTTTTCAAGTTACCCGTGAGAGACTACACCAGCCGAGCGAGACAACACCAACACACGGCGCACAGTAAAATTCTAACGTTTTATAGCATGTAGAGGCTAGTCAGGCTAATGCTAGTGTCCTAGGGATCGTTGAGGCAGATGGACTTACATAGTGTTACGATCCATACAAAAATTTAAAATTTTCCATACAAAAGCTGTTACGTGGGGAGGGAAGGGGTCTAAAATTGGCGAATTCTGCGTTACGTAATATTTGAATGAACCCCTATCTACGAAGTATACCGTAGCTACGCTAACGTGTCACACGAGCTATTTCAAATCTGAAGAAAGGTGTTTTTTTAATGCATACATACTGGCAAAGAGAGCAGTGTCGTGGATCGCGGTACAGGTAAGAAGTATTTGATCCTTTGGCCGTGTCGTTTGCTCCTGCTGGGGCGGGAGATTCGGTCAAGATCAATCGTTTTGCGGGTCGCTCGCGTAGCACGATAGAGCAGTGCAATATGGTTCAAAGGCGGACAAAACCTCAAAAATCAAGGTTGTTTTCTCCAAACGGTAATGTTTTTCCCGACTCCCTTAACATATTGGTGGTTTAAATCCAAAGTTTGAAGCAGATTTATTGAATTTTGAATTTTATACAACTCTTTGAGTGAACCGTGGACATGATTTTTCAAGAAAATTGATAATTGCTATCCATAATTCACCAGCTTTTTATTAATTTTAGGACAGCTCAAACCGCCATGGTATAAAAAGACACGGACACCGTCTTCAGCTGCACAGACACACAACTTAACACTAGACAACGGACAAGCATGCTCCAGTAGCACAGCCATGAAACATTTGTGACGAAAAGTTTCGATGGCCGAAGTGGGAATCGAACCCACACCCCATGGCACGATGCGCTCACTGCCTGACGACACTAACCGCTCGGCCACGAAGCCCACAAGAGAAATTATTTGTAGATACATGAAGTACACCTGAATAGAATAAAATTTTTGATTGAATTTATACAAAGTAAATTTAGCGTTAGCGTTAGCGTAGTTACGGTATACTTCGTAGATTGAATACTAGCAATATTCATGTTTCTTTTTAATAATCTCATCCTGACTACTTTCAGGAACAAGGCAGGGGAGTATACCTTGTTCAAATCATAAACAAGAATACTAAAAGCATGAATATCACTATTTCCGGCCACGCCCATCTTTACCGTAACTTGGGATAGGGGAAGGAAATGTTGATGTAGCACATACTTAATGAGAGGCCACCGACTCAGCGACACCCTCATAAGTGCTACGGAGTTGGAGGTTGGGGATGGTATGGGCTCATTCATTTATTTCATAACGCTGAAATTGATCATTTTGGACACCCACCCACCCCCTTGTAACGCTTTTTGTATGCATATTATTCAGTTTTTGTATAGACCGTAACATCGTTTGGACAACCACCCACCCCCTCCAGCGTTATGAAATTTGTGAATGGACCCTATATTGTCAGGATTCGCCTAGAAAGCTGGCGATAGACCATAAACATTTGTTGTTTAAGTGTTCTCAATTTAATCTTTTGAATACCGACAATCAAAAGAGAAAACAATAGTTTATTCATAGTTTAAATAGTGTTTCGCGAAATGCTTGTCGATTGTGCAGTAATATTTTTGCTCAATAGCCAGTTAAAAGCAAAACCGATACCTCCAGAGTCATCGGATTGTATAAAATAACAATACGCGTAAAAAATAAATAAATAAATAAATAAATAAATAAATAAAAAAACGGAGGTACGGTATTTTTAGATAATCGAAAAACGAAAGGAAGCGCGTTCAAACTAAACACCCTAGGATAACACAGTCGGTTTTTCTGCTCAAAATTTTACGAAAAGCAGAATCGATCCCTCCAGGGTCATCGAACGGTTAACAAGCATCCACAACCGATTGTTAGTTGCGTAACACCCGCCCGGACAGAATGCGCAATCTGAACATAATTATCAAACTCCGAAAAAAACATTTTCCGTTCAAGAAACGACCAGAAGTTCCACGACGCGGACAAAACGATCCGGAAGGCTCACAAATGAAAAAGTATCATACTGGAACAAACTCACCGGATTGATTCTCTAAATCCATGTGCTGCCTGTCACTTCCGGATGGTTCGGTGAACTTGGGGCAGCCAAAAACCAACAGTACTGAGGACACAAATCAAACAAATCACTTTTTCATTTTTCACTTTTCACTATTCCATTTCTGAATGCATTCTTGTATAACTGTGTATTAAAATTCTTATATAACTGTATATTAAAATGGACAGAAAATTTTTCGACGAAAACACGCGCGAAACCGTGAGCAAAATCTCATTGAATATATACAAAGTAAATTCTTCAAAAAACATTTTATTTTTTATAAAAGTACCCTAAGACATTAGTAGCCCGCGAATGCCCGCGATGAGTATAAGTTCATTCGCAAGTTAAGGACTGTTCATTTAAGAAAGTGGACACGTGTTTTTTACAGTAAACTGTTTATTTTCGAACAAATTCATGAGTTTACCTAAAACACATGGAAATCAACGTAATTTCGATCAAATTCACATAAATTTGAACATTTATTGAGCATTGCTGGAGAATGCTCTTACTTTTCTTTTGATACCTCCCATAAAATTCTGCACAACTTTTTTCGGAACTTTTCGAACTGCTTTTTGAACTGTTGACCACATTTTCTTGAAAAAATCGATGGAGCTTGCTTCTCTTCCATCCTTCTTAAGATGCCGTTTGATTATTGCCCAATATGTTTCAATGAGACGTAGTTCTGAGCAATTTGATGGATTCGATCATTTTTCTACAAATTCGACTTATTCCTTCTTGAGCATCTCCAAAGTAGCTGAAGCATAGTGAGCCGATGCTACACGGGAAAAAATTTTGTGGTAAAAATCACTATTTTAGCTGACTACGCCCATTCTTAAAACTACCATGGAAATTCAGTCCAATTTACTATGTTTAGGGTACACCCCACCGCATTACTGGTACATTTGACAGAACTAATTTACAACAATCTGGTTCCAACTACAGACATGGTAAAATCAAGCGCATTTCTGGTCTGCTGAAAATTGCCGGTGCGAGCGCTTAAGTTAACCCCCTAAAATGGTAGTTTTTACCGCACAATTTTTTTGCGTGTAGGTCTGGCAAAAACAATGGAGGCATGGTATGCTTTCAGTAGATGGGCAGAAGCCATTTTTTAATGCATTCAGTTCTGTAATTTTCGCCGTTGATTGAACCCGTCGTGAAATATGTAGTACTTTCATACCGCAGGAGCAAATTGCTTGCCATACCAAATCATTTTTCCCAAATTTTTCTGTTGGGATGTATCGTACGTCGTCAGGAATATCTGTTTTGGCCACAGCGTTGAAAAAAATCAATTTGGACACTTCGCGATTTAAGCCAAATCTCGTAACGGCAGTTTTTCTGTACACCATTTGTCCAGAATAAAATTGAGAGTCGACCCATCGTTTAGAATTTATAATTTTTTATGTCAACTTTTGTCTGCTGTCAAAATAAACACTTGAGATCACACTGAAACAAAATTTTATTTGTTTTTATGGAATTTTTACACCAAAATGCTAATATTTAGGTGTCTACTTTCTCAAATGAACAGTCCTTAAAAACAAGAGCTTTCAAGTAAAGTACAAATTATTTTGTGAAAACTTGCGATAGACCACTTTCAACGCGTTTGAAGGTGTACGGAGTGCAATTCCAGTTGATTAATAAGAATCCTGTGATACGCTAGTACGTGCATTTCAATCGTGGTAGCCATGAATTACATCCCGAGAAGAAAAGAATTACTCGCATCTATCTTTTTCGTCATCTGGCGTTACGTTTCAACTTGGGGGCGATCCATTAATTACGTAAGACAATTTTCGCGATTTTTCAACCCCCCCTCCCCCCATGGTAAGGTTTTTTGTAATAAAATAAAAAATAAATTGTATGGCGCGTAAGAAATCTGAAACCCCCCCTCCCCCCATAAACCCTTACGTAATAAATGGACGGCCCCTTGGACAAAGCCTGCTTCTCAGCTCATATTTCATATAAGCACTTACGCAGTTATTAACTGAGAACTTGTTTTTCGATTAACCATTTTTGGATGTGTTTTCTTGTGAGAGGTATGATAATACTTTATGCCCTGGGAAGTCGGGAAAATTTATTTTATGAAAAGATCATCGACCGGTGGGAACCCATGTGAGCTTGGTCTTGCTTAATAGCTGCGCATTTACTGCTACGGCTCTCTGCGCCCCTATGAAATTTTGAAATTATAGCTTTATTAAATATTGTTCACATTTTATTTTGTATTATTATGGTATTGAAATGCTTTGAACTAAAAATTGAATTGGAACTTAATATTGTATTTACCAAATAAAATAACACAAATTATCTTGGTTTAGTAACATGGTCGAACGAATATGTTTTCTTCAAATGTAGCCTACAGATAATATTAAAACAATTGAAAAAAAAAGTTCTCTACGTGGATTTGCTTTTGCTACCAAAGTATGAAAACAGACTTAAGCAATAGACATAACAATCATGCTGAAACTGATAAAATTGATGATACTTGCATTGAGGCATGAGGCAATGAGGTTTAATCTAAGATAAATCTAAGATATATATGGATAAATTTGCATGAAATTTCCACAGTTTTTAAGACATCGCATGAATTGCAACATACATTTTTGAGTGATTCTTCAATCATAAGTTAACCGTAGTGGTTTTTTTCAATTTTGAATAATTGCCATATTAAAATGATAAAGATGTAAATTTAGACGAACTGAATAAATATGCTTATGATGGTTTTTGTTTAGAGCTTCCATATTTTTGGATAAATCGTTTAGAAGTTTTCGTCAAAAATTTCACTTTATTGTTTAAGCTATTGGAGTTGTATATGTAAAAAATATTCAAAAATATTCAAAAATATATGCTGAAATACAAGTTATGCCTGACATGCTGTGAAAATTTTATTTAAATCCGTCATTAAATAACTGAGAACTATCCTGCCCGAGTTGACCATTTTGTATGGAAGATTGAAAAAGTTGTAAATGTATTGTCCAAACCTGTATATTCTAGGGGGTACGAACTGGAAATCAACAAGCAGCCAGGCTGCTGTCAAGTTAAGCTTTTCATGAAAATAATCCGAGTATGCCTAAGAGTGTTCGATCATTACTTAATCACGCTAAAAATTTTATGCATTTTATGTGACACAAGAACTTCCAACTTTTGAAAGAACGTTACAGTTTGTCTTATTTATGTATAAGTTTATCAAAAGTCTGTCAAAATATATGTCTTACTTATGGACGGTCAGGAACTATCTGATTCATCCGATTTATTGGACTTATTACCAGCATCAATCTGCAGAAGTTTTGTGTGAAGTATATAGCACCTTGAAAATGGTTTCCTGTGAGACAAGCAAACAAGCAACGGTTAGCACTGGCGGAAAAAATGTTCCGGCGTAAATTGAAAGCCCAAAATGTTCAAGTTCGCACCCCTCAGATTACGACTAGTTGGACCCACATTTGCCTGCACTTGTCTATAAATTACAGATCACAGACGTTAAACCGATGCCTGACACCACAAAGTCAATTTTATGGCCACATTTATTCAATTTAAATTCAATAAAATAACAAATAGTGCTACAAATACGGTACACTGCAGCGCCCTATGTCGGTCAGCATAATCAATAATGGTAATAAATTTTTATTATTCTTTGGCTGTCGTTTAAAACAGCATTTGTCGTGCAGTTCTTGGTACTATTCATTGCGCATCCTTTGCTGGGAAATGGGAGATTATGGAAGGTGTTTCCTTGGATTTTTTTTGGGCTGGAGCCTATTTTTTCGGATCAAGACGATTCTTGAATATCATGTTCCATATTATGACTATGTCAAATCGCGATTAGCTTTCAAGTTTTTAAATTCAACTTATGGCCTTTGATCAGAAATTGTTTGAAGTCACGTTCTCTCTCGACTAATGTAAGCTTTTTTCATTTTAATTATAAAACATCTATTCTTAGATCTTCAAACTCATACTTCCATAAATCATTACACCCAAATTGGTCCAGTTTGAAAGACAGATTCTGTGATACAACATCGACAGTGACCCTTGCACCCAACCTTCATTAACAAAACATTCACCATTATGAGCCGACGCGACCCTTCCAATGTGGATGTTTATCGCGAAATATGAAGGCACCCAAAGTAAGATACAAAGAGGTACAAGAAAAAAAAACATAAAAATATAAATAGCAGTCAGTTGGCTTCAATCATCCCTGATAAGCGCAAATCGCAGGATATTTTTCGGATGAATAAGTTTTAAGATAGGGCCCCGAAACGAAAGTCGTTATCATAACCATTTTACGAGAAACGAGGCCCGCATGACGGAAACACTTTCAATATGGGTTCATATTCGTTCTTGTCATCATGGTTTGCCTCAGTTATTTCAAACTTTTGTACTATGTACTACCCGGACGTTTTGGGGGGAGGTTGGACATATTTCGAGCACCACGAACAAGTGCGTAAAAGGACGACATTACACATCGAATGTGCCTAATGGAACATGAAAACTGCGGTCCCATGTTGGTAACCAATTTGTGGCTAATGTTTGGCATGTACATATAAAATGGTTTCGTAAATATTTGATCGAAGACCGACAGCACATTGATTGTATAGTTCTATTCAGCTATTCAACGAGAAAGTTAATCGTTCAATATATTTATGTTAATTTATACACGCTGATATACTGAGAGGTAGTAGGGTTGTTTAGTGATGAAAGAACTACAGTATAACTTGATCAAAAGAGCTTATTTGTCTTTAACAATTTTATTGCGCTACTATATTTGAATTCTGGTGTTATAATGATTAAAAAAATAACCCGTTACCACATTTTTTGTTTATAAAATAATGCTACGGAGTTGTATCATGATCAGGGTTGGGAAAAATCTTGAAATTCACTCTACAGTAGCCAAGCAAAGCCAATCACAGTCAGCGAAGCCAGTGAAACTCACGCCCATCGCTGCTGTAGGCAAAAGCCTTGAAAATAGCAAAACACCCGTTGCTAAGGGCAACCCAGAATTACTGTAGAAAAATGTTCAATTTCCCGCTGCATTTCCCGCATTTAGAGCCTTCAATGACACTCATGGTTTAGAAAATTCGTGCACCCAACATAGGCTACTTGATGAGATTCACGTTTTTGAACTACTGTACTGGGAGAGCCACGTGATTTTCGCGAAAATTCACCATATTACCATTCCCAGCACTGATCATGATACAAGCGGTTTTCGTGATATTGGGCCAATATCATGTTTCTGTATCGTGATACTTCCATACGTTTTTGACAGATAAAATATCACCTTTTGAAGGTGCTCGAATATGCTGCTCGAAATCAAAGTTTGCGGCATTTGACAGAAATTCCATACTGTTTGTTTTCATTGCTTTTCTGTTTTTTTTTCCACTCGGAACGCCCGGAACAGTGTTGAACGAAGAATCTGGAGTTTTGGAGAGAACCAGATTCGGATGGAATTGGAGTTGGCCATGGCTGAGTGAGCTGGAGGCGGAACGAAAAATAGGTCTCTACCCGTTTGGAATGCATTTTACGGTTCTACTAGTGGATGAGGAAAGTTATATACTCGTGTAAATTTAACTGAGGCCGGCTTGGCTATTCCTGTCCGTGCACGTAATGGGGCCTGTGGCATTCCAGATATGGGGATGGGGGAAACATTTTGGGGGTGAGAACTGATAGTTTCGGAGAATTTTACCATTAAAAGTTAATTATTAACCCAAGAATTGTTTTTCAGTTACTTTCCAATATGTTCAGAAAATCATACAGTTGGGTGTCCTATTAAACACATTCCTATAACACGCACTCCTATAAGACACACTTAAGCGTTATAAGAGACCCAAAGCTTATGGGATTTCATCACTTTAGGGGTGTTGTTGAATATCTCGTTAGCGTTAGCGTTAGCGTAGTTACGGTATACTTCGTAGATTGGATACTAGCAACATTCATGTTTCTTCTTAATAATCTCATTCTGACTACTTTCAGGAACAAGGCAGGGGGGTATACCTTGTTCAAATCATAAACAAGAATACTAAAAGCATGAATATCACTATTCCCGGCCACGCCCATTTTTACCGTAACTTGGGATAGGGGAAGGAAATGTTGATGTAGCACTTACTTAATGAGAGGCCACCGACTCAGCGACACCCTCATAAGTGCTACGGAGTTGGAGGTTGGGGAAGGTATATTGTCTGGATTTGCCTAGAAAGCTGGCGATAGGCCATAAACATTTGTTGTTTAAGTGTTCTCAATTTAATCTTTTGAATGCCGGCAATCAAAAGAGAAAACAATAGTTTATTTAAAGTATAAATAGTCTTTCGTGAAATGCTTGTTAATTGTGCAGTAATATTTTTGCTAAATAGCCAGTAAAAAGCAAAACCGATCCCTCCAGAGTAATCGGATTGTATAAAATAACGATACGCGTAAAAAAAAATCTCCGGTGACAAAAACACGCGCGAAACTGTGAGCAAAATCTATCGGACGACGCAAAACCGAACTTTCCTGCTTAGGCTTCACGAAGCACTGGGTAGTGAGAGACGCTCCAAAACAGGAAAAAATAAAATCTCCAGCGACGAAAACACGCGCGAAACCGTGAGCAAAATCTATCGGGCGACGTAAAACCGAACTGTCCTGCTTGGGCTTCACGAAGCACTCAGGGGTGTTGTTGAATACCTCGTATGCCAAAAGAGATAGCACAGTACTGTCTTCGGCGAAGTTTTAGTGCTAAGTACGATCTACCTTTAGGAGTTGTTGATCATCCTTTTAGTTGGGAACTTGGCCGGTAGGGGCGCTTTTTCTAATTTATGTTGTGGAAGGTTGGTGTCTTCGGAAGAGTTGTTCAATAGCTCAAGGGCTGACATGCAGTGGTCATTCTGATACGGAATTACGCCACCAGGTGGCACTAGTGGGCATCGATTTTTTGTTTTGCGCATAGCTAAGTAGCCTGATCACTTTGAAATATGGCGTCTTCGGCAAAGTTGTTCAGTATCACAATGGCTAACATTATTTGAGCCAAAAGTTTCGAATTTTTGCCACTAGGCGGCGCTAGTGAGCATAGAATTTTTGTTTTGCGGATAGCTTAGTTGCCTGACCACTATAAAAGATGACGTTTTCGGCAAAGTTGTTCAGCGGCATAAAGGCTAACATTATTTGAGCCAAAAGTTTCGAGATTTTACCACCAGCCGGTGGTAACCACCGAATGTCAGCCCTTGAGTTACTGAACAACTCTTCCGAAGACACCAACCTTCCACAACATCAGGATCTAGAGATATCATATGTTACCAAATTTTGCATTCTCATCCCTCATGGTTCATATAGTGTAAATCAGAAAAAGCGCTCCTACCGACCAAGTTGTCAACTAAACAGATGATCCTCAACTCCTAAAAGGGGATTGTACTGAGTTTTGAAACTCCGTCGAAGACAGCACTGTACTGTGCTTAAACAACACCCCCGAATTGATGAAATCCCATAAGCCCTTAGTCCTTGGTCCTTGGCCCTTGGTCCTATAACACGGATTCCTATAACGCCCCCCAACCATGTGTCTAATAGGAGACCTGACTGTATAAGAATTTATAGGCGAACTTCCAGTAAATCCTTAATAAATACGTCTGTTGACCACGAGGAATTCCTGTATGAATCATCCCCGATACTTCTTTTTCTCATTCTGCCGGGAATACTTGGTATTCTTTAGACACACTTACCTCGAATTTTTTTTAAACATTTCGAATAAATTACTTATGATACTTTATGGTTTCCGTCAGAAATGCATTCAACAAATTCTACAAGATTTTTTAGATAAGTTCAAAGGTTCATTTTTCGGGACGCTTGTGATTATTCCAGATTCCTCAGGTAATGGTTCCAGGAACTCATCAAGGAATTGCTCCAGGAATTTTCCGGAGAGTTATTTCAGAAATTCCTTTAAATTTTCCTCAAAAACTCCTAGAATTTCTCCAAAAACTTCTTCTGCAATACCTCCATAAATTTTTCCACGTGTTAATCTGGAAACTCCAGAGATTACCCTAGAATTTTTCCCAGGATTTCATCCTTCCATCTAGCGATGAAAGTTTTTGCAATAATTCTTTTAGAAAGTCTGCCAGGAATTCAACTGAAAATTAATCCAAAAATTACTCTGCGGATTACTCCAAAAACTTTCCGGAAATATTTCAGAATATTATTTCAGGATTTCTTTCGGGAATTTTTTCCAACAATTCTAAAAAAAATCCTACATATATTTATTCGGAAATTCTTTCCGGAACTCTTTCGGGAATTTTTCCAGCATTTCCTCCGGGAATTTCTCCTTCTTCTTCTTGGCATTACGTCCTCACTGGAACAGAGCCTGCTTCTCAGCTCAGTGTTCAACGAGCACTTCCACAGTTATTAACTGAGAGCTTTCTTAGCCAAAGTTGCCATTTTTGTGTATGTCGTGTGACAGGTACGATGATACTTTATGCCCAGGGAAGTCAAGGAAATTTCCATTACGAAAAGATCCTGGACCGACCGGGAATCGAACCCAGACACCTTCAGCATGGCTTTCCTTGTAGCCGCGGACTCTCACCATGCGGCTAAAGAAGGCCCCTCAGGCTAAGAAGTTTCTCCTAGAATGTCTATAATTTTTCCAGGATCCTTACTGAGTTTTTTTTTCCAAAAACTATTCTGGGCTTTCTCCAGGGAAAAATCTACACTCAGGCAATTGGAATATCGAAATGCATGGGAAAACCTTATGGAAATTACGAAGGAAACTGCAAAGGATATTCCAAAATAAATTCCAAAAGAAGTTCCAGACTAAATTCCAATGAATTACAAAGGCAACTTCGAAGGAAATTCAAACGGATATTTCGAAGGAAATCACGACGATACTTCCAAAAGAATTTTCGAAGAGAATTACGAAGGAAATTTTGAAGAAAATGAGATAGGAAGCTCCAAAGGAAACTGCAAAGGAATTTCGAAGGAAATTCCGACGAAAAATTGCGGAGCAACTTCTAAATGAAATCCCGAATGAAAATCCGAAGGAAACTTCACAGCGTATTTTGGTAGACATTCCAGAATAATTTACGATGAAAGTTAAAGAAGAAATTAAAAAAAATAAAATAATCAAAGAAAAATTTTGAAAAAAACTCCAAAAGGAAATCTCAAAGAACAATCCAAAGGAAGTATGTATCAAAGAAATTCCGAAATTTTGAAGGAAATTGCAAAGGAAATCTCAAAGGAAATTCCAAAGTAAATTTCGAAGCAAATTCTAGAGAAACTTCCGAAAATCATTCCGCAGAAAATTCCAAAGAAAATTAAAGAGAAAATTCCGAAAAAAATCAAAAGGAAAATCTGAAGAAAATTGCGAAAATAATTCCGCAGAAAATTTTAAAAGAAATTCCAAAGAAATCCAAAGGAACTTCCTAAAGCAACTTCCCGCAGAAAACCGGAAAAACATTATATAGGAAGTTCCGAAAGAAACTGCAAAGGATTCTCCAAAAGATTACAAATTACAAAGGAAATACCAAAGGAAATTCCAAAAGAAATTTCGAAGGAAATAAAAAAAAATCCAAAGAGAATTACGAAGGAAGTAAAACAAATATAAATAGGAAGTTCCAAAAGAAACTTCATATGAAATTCCAAAGCAAATTCCGATGAAAATTCAAAAGGGAATTTCTAAGGAAATTCCAAAGGAAGCTCCAAAGCACATTCCCAAGGAAATCCCGAAGGAAACTTCAAAGAAAATTTCAAAAGAAGCTCCAAAAGAAATTCCAAAGGAAATTCCGAAGGAAACTCCATAGGAAATTCTGAAGCAATCCTAAAGCAACTTCCCGAAGGAAATTCCAAAGTAAATTCTGAAAATAAATAGATAGGAAGTTCCTAAGGAAACTGCAAAGGATTTTTGAAGAATACTCATAGGAGAAATCCGAAAGAAATTTCAAAGTAAATTGCAAGAAAATTACAAAGGAAATTAAAAAAATATCCAGTGAAAACTCCGAAGTAAATTCCAAAGGAAATTCCGACTAAAATTGTGTAGAAAATTTCGCAAAAAAACCCAAGGAAAAATCAAAAGGAAATTCCCAAGAAAGTTCTTGAAGGAACTTCCTAAAGCATCATTCCAGAAGAAACTTCACTAGAAAATTTCACAGCTCTAAAAGAAGCTCCAAGGGAAGTTTTGAAGGAAATTCCGAAAAAAAGAGAGGAAATCCCGAAAACAAATCAAAGAAAATTAAAAGGAAGTTCCAAAGTAAATACATAAATTCCTAATGAAATTCCGAAGAAAGCTCCAAAAGCAATTCAAAAGCGTTGAAGGAAATTCCGAAGTAAACTCCAAAGCTCAAAATGAAATTCCAAATACAATTTCTAAGGAAGCTCCAAAGATAATTCCGAAGAAAACTCTCGAAGAAATTCGGAAGGAAATCCCGAACGAAATGCCAATAAAAAATTTCAAAGGAAAAAAAATCCGAAGAAAATTTCAAAAGAAATTCGAAAGGGAATTTCTAAGGAAATTCTAATGGAAATTTCGGAGAAAATTCCAAAAGGAACTTCCTGACGCAACATTTCAAAGGAAATTCCACATGAAAACTATGAAGAAAATTTCACAGGAAATTCATGGTTTCGGTGGAATTTTACAGAAGGAGCTTCCTGCAGCAACTTCCCGCAGAAATTTTCGATGGAATTGCTTTAAGGAACATTCAGAGGAATCTCATTTATACAATCCCAGAAGGAACTTCTGGAGAAATTATCTTCCGGAGAAACTTCCTAATGGAACTAATGGAACCTGATGGGGAAGAATTTTTCTGATGAACATCCCAAGTAACTAAATAGCACTTTAATTCGCCCTCCATGCCAATGTAGTGCTATAACACAGCTGAAATGTTAGCCCTATAAGGAAAAAAGGGCAAATTAGCGGGCTAGTGGTTACTTGGGATCTGGAGATGGTGGATTTTAGTACAAACTTCCAAACAAGTACTATTTGGCCATATGTGAAATTTTGATAACTTTTACATTTTAAACTTTTTTGAATGTTTTAACTTCAAGATGTATGTATGTATGTATGAATGGATTCTACCCCATTACCCCAAATCCCGTTTCCCCGAATGCCATTACTCCGAATTCCATCACCTCGAATACTATTTCCCCGAATTTACAATTATGTTGACATGATGACGTTGGTGGCATTTCCCCACGATTTTCGAATTCGGGGTAATGTCATTCGGGGCTATGGGTCGTTCGGGGATTTGGATTTCGGGGTAATGGCATTTGGGTTAGTGGCATTCGGGGTAATGGTATTCGGGGTAATGGGGTAGAATCGTATGTATGTATGTATGTAGGTAGCCACCATCCTAGCTTGAGTCTTGCTCTGCATGCGGTTCCACTTAACAGTACTGTCAATTTTCATTATCAATCTGAATTCAACATACCATTGTATGAAGGGCCAAAATGGGGTGTGGCGGACCCGTAAGCAGAGACACTTACGCGAAACCCGCGGGAAATAGAGAATCTCCTTCCAATAATATGATCCAACGGAAAGTATAATGAAATTTGCAATACCTGTCAAGTTATCCACGGGATGGTTTGTTATGAGAAGGGCGCGTCAAATCCATTACAACTGTTGGGATAGAAGAACCCATCTACAAGGATGTTACGGTTACTTCAACCCGTGACTCCGGCTGGCACTCCACTCCATTGTCCAGCTGTAACTTCAATGATGCCCTGATGCACCCTCCCAATATCACCCATGTTATATGATTCAATGAAATGATTGTTATGTAATATAATTGAAATATAAAAAATATAAGAAATCATGCAATAACTCGATGATTTGATCTAGAATCAATGAATGTAAGATGATTAATATTAATACATAATAACAGATTGTTCCAAAAAGCCTGAAAAAAACGATGACAATTTATACTATTATACTAAATGTTTACGACGGCTTCCTGCAGTTATATATTGCTGATATATCCTGAAAACAAAAAAAAAAAAAAAAACATATATATATATATATATTTATATATATATATATATATATATAAATGTCATTTGCAGTTCTTTTTCGATGATCATAGAAAATGATGCAGTCATTTTTTATTATTAATTTGTATTTATAATACCGTTGTATAAAGGGCCAAAAGGAGGTTGGCGGACCCGTAAGCAGAGACACTTACGCGAAACCCGCGGGAAAAAGAGAATTTCCTTCCAACGTTATAGTCCAACATTAGTTGGATAATAATGAGAATCTCATTGCTTATTCAGCTTTTCACGAGATAGTTTGTTATAAGAAGGGCGCGTCCATTACATTACCACTATTGGAGATATGCACCTATCTACAAGGATGTTACGTCATATAATCCCAGACTTTGGCTGGCACTCCACTCCATCGTCCAGCTTCAACTTGAATGATGCCCTGATGCTCCCTCCCAGTTTCCAATATGTTATAAAACAATGCATGAATATATTCAAAGATGTTGACTCCCTGACACTCCTATAAGTTGAAACCCTGTAATAGGATCTTAAATCAAACATATATGATCAGCCATTTGCGTCTCTAGAAAATAATAAATGAATAAAATAAATAAAAGAGCCGCGTTGAAATAGAGATTATTGACATATTAACAACAAAAAACATGAAAAAACTTAAGGATTTGTCCTAAGATTGCTGCAATTTAAATGATTCATAGAAATGACATAGTAAATGCTCTTTTCAACCACACTGAACAAGAAAACATGAATGTTTTAACTCCAAGATATATCTTAAATGTAACTACTACAACACACAAAAATTTTCAAAATTTGAATATATTAAAGCAATCACGTGTGGCGAAATAGGGAACCACTATGTCCATAACTGGTACACCTACCCTACTCCCTAACATGGCTAAGCTAACTTATCTCGAACGACCTTATTAGTAAATCTTATTAGTCTTCATGGTTCGACGAACAAAGCAAATACTAGTTTTAAGATTTGGGATTCGTGGAACTAAAAAGCAACTTATCAACCTAAAAGGAGAGGAACGATGTAGCACAAGATCACTGGTTCAAAATTTACTCGAATTATCGAGAAAACTCGTACTGGAAACTTAATTGTCAGCAAAACGGCATATCAAAGGGCATCCATGCTAATAAATCAATTAGTTCATCAGTGCGTTAAATTTCGTAGAACAAAGTTTGTGTCTTGATTAAATGGCTTCCACTGACTATATAGGCGAACACGACCTGGTAATACTGCCAGTGAGAGTTACCGACGCACCATGAAGACGCTACTGGGTTGGGCATCGGGCCCAGTAGAATCCGTAGGTATAACTTCGGGACGAAAACTATAATTGAAAACTTTCGAGTCACTTTGCGTCCAAAGCGTTGGGCTGGGAGGCAATTACGCTGCAGAATGGCAAAAGTTCAATCTAGCCTGTAATTCATTTTTACAACTCAGCTCCTTAATCCATTCAGGCCAAACGAAAACGGGCGAAACTTTACGGGTCATTTGTAGGATTTTAGGAGGGGGGAATAGTTAATGTCCTTCTAAAAGAGATTATTCATTGCGACACGGTGGTGCAACAGGGTGCTGGCTTGAGATATTGACTGTTCAAAATGAAAAATTTGACTATTTCAGCCAACTTGCATGCATGTTTACCAGCTTGTATGGCAAATTATTCGCTTTATTTGCGCAGTACTAAAACTTCAGACTAAACGGCACCAGATCCAGCTTTCCCAAATCTACTAAAGACATATAATTTGATCTTTGAGACACGCAAAAATGTCATTTTTGTTACTCTGTGTTATCAATGTCAACTTGTTTTCCAACTTAGTTGGACCAACTCGTAAACGGGTGTTCAGTAAAAAATGAGAATTATTTCAATACCGTTCTATAATTAAGGATTCTATTTTTTTCTCGAAGAGAATTGCTCTCTGGACTCCGTAAAAATGGGTGGCATGTTTCTTTTCGCTTGGGTGCTGTCAGTTCAATCGAAGATGGCGTCGAAAACGCGTGTTGTACGGTTTTACGAAACGCCATACAGAAAGGAACACGACTTACTTGCCCCAATGCCGTCCCTTTGAGGATTTGTTCGGCTCCCTTAGTGCCCTAGTGTACACAAATAATTGGCGTGCCAAGGATACGAAGCAGCTGACCACGAGGACCAGGAATTGTATCCGGAAGATGGACATTAGAGCCGTCCAGCGCTCTTGTGAGAGCATCGCGACTAAGTTGTGTCGTACGGCTGATCAGGTTGGTTGGTTGGTTTGACTTTATTAACGAGATTTTTAGCCCTGGGCTGATCAGGGGATTCCTGCAAATTCAAGTACGAAACTTTGGAAGTCTTGTATATAAACTGAGTTTCAGTTCCGTTGGGGTTTCAGAGGAAATCTTTAAATTTGTAAATATCTCTGGATTCCGAGGGGAATTTATGTGATATCGGAAAAGATCTTTCTAATTTATATGATAATTCTGGTGTTTCAGAGGGAATTCCCATTGATTACTAACGATTGCTACCGGAATCACAACAATACCCATAAAAATCGCAACATTTTTTCAATGAGTAGAATTAAATACATGAGTTAAATAAAAATCACAGCAATCCTACTGGACTCATAAGAGTTTTGCTGGAATTCCTAGAGATTCCTTCGAGAGTTCAAAAAAAATCTCCCTCAATTCAATCACTGTTGTGAGAATTCATTTTTATTTTTAGGAATTCCTGGGATACTACCAGAAAACCTACCGAAATAACGAGAATACCAGAAAACCTACCGAAATACTCGAAATCCTATATCCATCATCGTAATTCAACATGCTGTTAAAAATCGAACCACGACAGATTAAGTTATTATCTTGATTCACTAAAATAAGTACATGTTTAGGGAGTCCCAGAAAGTATGGGCACGACTTTACCATTCTGCCAGAAATCTGACTAGTGCAGATAAGAATCTGATTTCCACACATTTCATTCTTGCACTTATCAAGAGCAGATTTTGAATGTTGAGCGATTTTTTCGTTACCTGTCTGTTGATGGTGTTACATTTCTCAAGGTCCTCTAATCTCTTTTGCACAAATCGTGTTATATCTGGGCGACTTGATTGTACGAAATTTGTGCTAGTTCATAAGGTTATTATTTATTTAGTTGGTGTTACATCAATTTATTTGATAAAACCTCGTTAACGATGTTACGCCAATTTACTCTGTCCATGGTTGTGTCTCTCCAACCTCGATTTTGGCCCACGTTCTCCAGATCTTGTTGCACCTGACCGCAGCATCTTCTGGAGCCCATAGTAGGCGCGACTTCTACTGATGATGCGTCTCCGTATTTCACGACTAACGTTGTTGTCAGCCGTTAATAAGGATCCGAGGTAGACGATCTCATCAACCACCTCAAAAGTATCCCTGTCTATCGTAACACTGCTTCCCAGGCGGGCTCTGTCGCGCTCGGTTCCGCCTATCAGCATATACTTTGTTTTTGACGCATTCACCACCAGGCCGACTTTTGTCGCTTCACGTTTCAGGCGGGTGTACAGGTCTACCACCGTTCCAAATGTTCTGCCAACATTATCCATATCATCCGCGAAGCAAACAAATTGGCTGGATCTTGTGAAAACCGTACCTCGGTTATTGAACCCGGCTCTCCGCATGACACCTTCTAGCTCGATGTTGAACAGCAGGCACGAAAGTCCATCACCCTGTCGAAGGCCCCGGCGAGATTCAAAAGAACTGGAATGTTCACCCGAAATATTCACGCTATTCTGCACACCGTCCATCGTTGCTCTTATTAGTCTTGTGAGCTTCCCGGGAAAGCTATACTCGTCCATGATTTTCCATAGCTCTTCGCGGTCGATGCTATCATAAGCCGCTTTGAAATCGATGAACAAGTGATGCGTTGGGACTTGGTATTCACGGCATTTCTGGAGGATTTGCCGTACAGTGAAGATTTGGTCCGTTGTCGAGCGGCCGTTGATGAAACCAGCTTGATAACTTCCCACAAACTCATTTGTTATTGGTGATAGACGACGGAAGATAATCTGGCACTTTGTAGGCGGCATTCAGGATAGTGATCGCACGATAGTTTTCACATTCCAGTTTGTCGCCTTTCTTGTAGATTGGGCATATGACCCCTTGCTTCCACTCCTCTGGCAGCTGTTCCGTTTCCCAGATTCTGACAATCAGCCGGTGCAGACAGGCTGCCAACCTCTCCGGGCCCATTTTGATGAGTTCAGCTCCAATACCATCCTTACCAGCGGCCTTGTTATTCTTGAGCTGGTTGATGGCATCATTAACTTCCCTCAATGTGAAGGCAGGTTGTTTTCCTTCATCCGCCGTGCTGACGTAGCCACTTCCTCCGCTGTCGTGACCCTCGGTGCCTGTGTTCTCCGTGCCATTCAGGTGTTCATCGTAGTGCTGCTTCCACCTTTCAATCACCTCACGTCCGTCCGTCAAGATGCTTCCGTCCTTATCCCTACACATTTCTGCTCGCGGCACGAAGCCTTTTCGGGATGCGTTAAGCTTCTCGTAGAACTTTCGCGTTTCTTGTGAACGATGCAGCTGTTCCATTTCTTCACATTCCGCTTCTTCCAGGCGGCGCTTTTTGTCCCGGAATAGGCGGGTTTGCTGCTTTTGTTTTCTTTTATATCGCTCCACATTTTGTCGCGTTCCTTGCTGCAGCATTGCAGCCCGCGCTGCATCCTTCTCCTCCAAAACCAGCCTGCAATCTTCGTCGAACCAATCATCACATGTCCTCCTTTCCACGTACCCAACGATGCTCTCGGCTGCGTTGTTGATGGCTGCTTTTATGTTGCTCCAGCAGTCCTCAAGAGGGGTTTCGTCAAGCTCGCCCTCTTCCGGCAACGCTACCTGCCCACTGCGCGTATGCGGCAGCGACGTTCGGTTGGGCCAGTCGCGCTAGGTTATACCGAGGCGGGCGTCGATACCGTACATTGTTAATGAAGGATAGTTTTTGGCGCAGTTTCACCATCACCAGGTAGAGGTCGGAGTCAATGTTAGCGCCACGATAGGTTCTGACGTCGGTAATATCGGAGAAGTGTCGTCCATCGATCAAAACGTGGTCGATTTGTGATTCCGTCTGCAGTGGTGATCTCCAGGTGTATCGATACGGGAGGCTGTGCTGGAAGTAGGTGCTGCGAATGGCCATGTTCTTGGAGGCGGCAAAATCTATCAGTCGTAGGCCGTTCTCGTTCGTCAGCCGGTGGGCGCTGAACTTTCCAATCGTCGGTCTGAACTCCTCCTCCTGGCCAACCTGAGCGTTTAAGTCTCCTATGATGATCTTGACGTCGTGGTTTGGGCAGCGGTCGTACTCGCGTTCGAGCTGCGCGTAAAATGCGTCCTTGTCATCATAAGTGCTTCCGGAGTGAGGGCTATGCACGTTTATCTTGCTGGGCAAGAGGCTAAGGACCACACAATGGGGTCTATTTTATTCCTGTAGGTAGTCTGTAGGTACCAATGGTACGCCATGCCCAGCCATTTACCGTGCTAGGTCATAAGGTACGTACAATAAAAATTTAAAACATGTATTAAGGATGGTACACAAATGTCACGCTAGACCCTCTCCCCCCTTTGTCACGTTTTTTGTATGTGTCCTCCGACACGTAATTTTTGCATGGCCCCTTTGTTATTGCCGATACGATAAATAATTACACTTTCACTTATTTCAATGGAAATTATAAACTTGAGTATGTGAAACTTAGCTTAGCTTTGCTTAGACTGACTACACATATCTATGTTTGCTATTCCATGATTGACCGAAGTCAGTGAAAATGCACAAAAAATCGATTACAGTATGGCCCATAAAAATTGAATTGTGAATTTAGTATCCACAGGCGTTATTTTCATTGTTTTTGATAGTGACTGTAATTTCTTATTATTGTTGTATATTATGACACAACTTCGCTATCCAGGAAAAAAAATTGTCATATTTTTCTAACTATTCTATATAATGTAATAAAGCAAATAAATTCAAAGGTTTTGTCCGCCCAAAGCTAGAAACAGCGTCTGATTGTCGTATACTCTGTTGA
Organism: Aedes aegypti; assembly: GCF_002204515.2. Classification (NCBI taxonomy): domain Eukaryota; kingdom Metazoa; phylum Arthropoda; class Insecta; order Diptera; family Culicidae; genus Aedes; species Aedes aegypti. The sequence goes on along the minus strand of NC_035109.1, from coordinate 221,194,750 downwards.
TAAACTTTCACTTACACTCACACATTAATTATGGACACAATGAACCTATTGCCAATACGTCTCGTTTGTTCAATAAATGTTACCTTGATTTCGATTTCAATTTGTCTCGTTCAGCGGTACACGGTGTGCTGGACCACACATATTATCGAACTTGCATGAACCTCCGATCTTTTTTCACTAAAAGTTAGCCTTGATAGCCGAAAAACGCTTGCGGAATATTAAAAAATCTTTCATCGGCAAAAAATTGAAAAAAGTCGATTTTTGTATTTTTACGATTCTCTCATATATGAGTTCATAGGAGAATACTAGAGTTACACTAATTTTGATGCATTGCAATAGCTCAAAGACTTATTTGATATACCTTGAAGACGAATCGATTACAAGACGTTTCAAATTGAGCATAATTTCTACTGACATTCACACAATGTGACCAGCCCATGGTGGTATGCTGTTTATAAACATACTACAATTTACCAAATTCCCATCAATGTTTCCTATTCTACTGAATAATTGAAATCATTGGAGTTCGTTATTGAACATGAAGCTTTCTCAAGATAACAGGCAATTGTATTAAATACATAGCCATACAATTATATAGAGCAATATACTGTTTCAATTTTGTATGGTATGTTCACTCTAGCTGGTCTTGTTATTCACATTTGTTTTGATTGAAAGGTGGAGGAAGATTTTACGCAAACCTGCATACGGTCTGTCTACATCCAAAACTAGAACGCATACAAATATTGTAAAATATCGTTACATATACAGGGTTTGTACAGAAAATGTAAGATGTGAAAATAAAAAAAAATCTCTGATATAGTCTTATATTTCTTGTATGAGCCACAATATTATATAATATTTGTAAGTTGTTGTGCAGATTTATATTGAAATCTTGCAGCCACTTGTTGGGTGCGTTTGCTAAATCCTCACATCATAAACATATCCTTAGTTACATTCACACACTTTAAACTAAATACATACCATAAAACGGGGTAACTTCAATAGATTTTTGAGAGAAATATTTTTTTTTTGTAAAACAAGCACTGGTTTGTTAGTTATCGAATGCACATGATAGATTGCATAACGGGTCCGATAGATTTAGCTCACGTTTTCGCGCATGTTTTCGTCGCCGGAGATTTTTTTTTTCTGTTTTGGAGCGTCTTGCTGGGTAGTGCTTCATGAAGCCCAAGCAGGACAGTTCGGTTTTGCGTCGTCCGATAGATTTAGCTCACGGTTTCGCGCATGTTTTCGTCACCGGAGATTTTTTTTCCTGTTTTGGAGCGTCTTGCTGGGTAGTGCTTCGTGAAGCCCAAGCAGGACAGTTTTTACATTCAGAAATGGAATAGTGAAAAGTGAAAAATGAAAAAGTGATTTGTTTTGATTTGTGTCCTCAGTACTGTTGGTTTTTGGCTGCCCTAAGTTCACCGAACCATCCGCAGGTGACAGTCAGCACATAAATTTAGAGAATCAATCCGGTGAGTTTGTTCCAGTATGATACTTTTTCTTTTGTGAGCCTTCCGGATCGTTTTTGTCCGCGTCGTGGAACTTCTGATCGTTTCTTGAACGGAAAATGTTATTTTCGGAGTTTGATAATTATGTTCAGATTGCGCATTCTGTCCGGGCGTGTGTTACGCAACTAACAATCGGTTGTGGATGCTTTTTAACCGTTCGATGACCCTGGAGGGATCGATCCTGCTTTTCGTATAATTTTGAGCAGAAAAACCGACTGTGGTATCCTAGGGTGTTTAGTTCGAACGCGCTTCCTTTCGTTTTTCGATTATCTAAAAATACAGTACCACCCAGTACAGTTTTTCAATGGGCACAGTACAGTTTTTCAATAGGCGTGATTTTTTTTTTACGCGTATCATTATTTTATACAATCCGATGACCCTGGAGGGATCGGTTTTGCTTTTTACTGGTTATTGAGCAAAAATATTACTGCACAATCGACAAGCATTTCGCGAAATACTATTTATACTATAAATAAGCTATTGTTTTCTTTTTTGATTGCCGGCATTCAAAAGATTAATTTGAAAACGCTTAAACAACAAATGTTTATGGTCTATCGCCAGCTTTCTAGGCGAATCCTGACAATATACCTTCCCCAACCTCCAACTCCGTAGCACTTATGAGGGTGTTGCTGAGTCGGTGGCCTCTCATTAAGTAAGTGCTACATCAACATTTCCTTCCCCTATCCCAAGTTACGGTAAAGATGGGCGTGGCCGGGAATAGCGATATTCATGCTTTTAGTATTCTTGTTTATGATTTGAACAAGGTATACTCCCCTGCCTTGTTCTTGAAAGTAGTCAGGATGAGATTATTAAAAAGAAACATGAATGTTGCTAGTATCCAATCTACGAAGTATACCGTAACTACGCTAACGCACATGATAGATTGCATAACGGTTCCATAATCGAAAGTCAGTTTTTGGTAATGGGGTAACATTGATAATGAGTAGATAAGCACATGAAAATCCAAAACAAACTATGTTTGACATCATTACAGTTTGAATTGGATTGGAGAATGTTAATAGAGAAATTGGATTAGATTTTATCACTAAAGTACAGAATTTATTGAATAAAAAACACCTTTAAAAGTTTTTTCAGTCGAAACAAACATGAAAAACACTAATAATAATTGTATAAAATTATATCTCTGAATAGAAATCTATCAATAATCATGTTTCGACATTGAATTCACCATTAATCAATTGTTTTTGGAACATGAATGAGTATAAATCGAATGAATCCCGTGAAGTACATGAGGTGTTGCATACCTCTAGGCTTTTAATGTTATATGGGACTTTGTGACTTTGATTACAAATATGATTAGAAATTGTAAAACTGTTTTTCGCTATGAGGTTTGATACCGGATTCATGTTCTACTATAGCTAGGTCATCCATCAAGCATACGTACCGAACTCATTATAATTTCATGAAATAGTGATAGTAAAACAGATTGTTTGTGAGCGTTTTGAAAGTACAAAAATCTCATCATTCTCTCATATTCGAATATAAAGCCTCAAATATTCTCGATTGGCACGAAAACAGCTCCGAGGTGAAGTGTCACAATGATACTCCCTACTCTCGCATTCGTTTTGCTTAACTGAATAAAATAATCCTGCACTATCAAAGTTACCTCGTTTTACGATACTAAAATTTATGTGTCCATGTTGGTTATTGAAATTGTGTTCATTTCGCAAAATGTGCCCTCCATAAGTGCGAAGTCGTGAATAAAAGTGCTAGATTACGTTGGACCGATTTGTCATCTTCGCCACATTTATTATTCATCTCACGACAAATAATTTGAGTGATGACATAATGTCGATCCGAAGTAATCTAGCCCTTTTATTCAAAATCAGGCACTTCAAACCCCAAATATCATGTGCAAATTGCATATGAGTAGATTAGTGACTGCACAAAACTTCATGTTATAGTGAACCCTCTTTCAAGACTTTTACGCGTATAAGCACATGAATACAGCCAGTACTGCCATGTGTATCCATTTCTGGAATTCCTATTCTGATTAGAAAACTATGCCACATACGTAAAATATTACTGATTTGATTCAGAAAGAAGAATACAAATTGTTCGTATGAGCTTTTCTGAAGTGAAAAGTGAAATCTCTATTATATAAAATACGGCATACCATCATGGGCTGGTCATATTGTGTGAGTGTATTTAGGAAATGATGCTTAATTTTAAACATCTAAGAATTTGTTCATGTTAAAGATATGTCAAATTGGTCATTAAGCCGTTAAAAGTCATCATATTAGTGTAACTCTAATATTATCCTATGAACTCATATATGAGATAAGGATACAAATATAAAAATCGACTTTTTCCAATTTTTTGCCGATGAAAGATTTTTTAATATTCCGCAAGCTTTTTTTGACTATCAAGGCTAACTTTTAGTGAAAAAAGATCGGAGGTTCATGCAAGTTCGATAATATGTGTGTTCCAGCACACCGTGCGGTAAAGAGAAGTTTTAGTGAGATTTTTCGAACATAGTAGATTTATTTAAAGTAGAATTAGCCTAATTTAAGAATTTATGTTAGTTTTAATTCATAATTTGGATTGTATTATTCTATTGATGAGAAAAGATGAGAAGGTTTTGCGCCCATTCGAGAAAGAGATAAAATGATAGTTTTACTCAAACGGGCTTTTCCCGTTTGGAACTTTTACTTTTTTCAATTCAAATTGTTGGAGAATGATGAATATGATTATTTTCATTTTCATTCAAGCAAATTTTCCGAAATATATAAAGGAACAAGGTAAGGTAAGGTAAATTAATTGCATTCTATACCTTTCTCCTAAATAAAATAAATAAAAATAAATAAAATAAATTTTGTCAAATATTTTCTAGCAACACAAAAAAAAAAACAAAAATTCTTGTAAAACATCTTAGATACAATGTCAGGGGTCCAGATAGCCGTAGCGGTAAACGCGCAACTATTCAGCAAGACCGAGCTGAGGGTCGTGGCTTCGAATCCCACCGGTCGAGGATCTTTTCGGCTTAGAAATTTTCTCGACTTCCCAGGGCATAGAGTATCTTCGTACCTGCCACACGATATACACATGCAAAAATGGTCATTGGCACAGTAAGCTCTCAGTTAATAACTGTGGAAGTGGTCATAAGAACACTAAGCTGCGAAGCAGGCTCTGTCCCAGTGGGGACGTAATGCCAGAAAGAAGAAGAATACAATGTACTTGAATTCACTACATCGAAGAATTTTGCTAAGAACATTCATTACTAGTTAAATTCCAACAATGCACAAATGGAGTATATATACTGGCTATAGGGATCATTCAAAAATGACGTCCATCATTTAGAAGAGGGGGGTGAGTTCTACGAAAGTGTGCCATGGCGTGTATTAGGTATTGATAAAAGCGTGACAAAGGGCGGAGGGGGGGTCTAGAAATCTCGGGAAACGATGGACGTTATATTTGAATCACCCCATATAAGAATTGATTTTCTAAAATAAAGACTTTCATGTGAGAGGTTATTTTATCAAACAATATTTTCACACGCAGCATTTTAAATGCCACAAGGAACAATACGAAAACATAATAACATATATTTGTTTGAAACAATATTATTATCTTCGTTATCAACGTCGTATCCATACTTTCTGGAACACTCTACTGTTGTTTGTCTAACAACAAAATAATGGAATTGTTACATTTTGGAATTCAAATTGTTGGAGAATGATGAATATGATTATTTTCATTTTCATTCAAGAAAATTTTCCGAAATATATAAAGGAACAAGGTAAGGTAAGGTAAGGTAAGGTAATTGCATTTTATACAGTTACTCAAAAAGTAAAAAAAAAAACATTTCAACATTATGCTTTGAAATACCGATAATATTTCAGGATTTGCTTATTACTCTGATTACTCCAATTCATGCTCACATATTTAAACAGCGAGGAATTTAATTAAAAACTCCAGTTAACGTAGTTACGATAATGATATATTACACTGGTAATTGATCTCTTTCAACAATATTTTTTTCCATAAACTATACCGAATGAATAAATTTATCGTGTGAATATGGTGGTCACTACTCAACCTTTCTGCCAAATAAAACCTAACCAGTCGGAACGGAATCGGGATAAAATTTATGGCTCTCCATAAACACTTCAACCTGGGGATTTGATATTTGCCAACAATCGCCTCTCAAGTCTCTTCCCTAGACGACTGGATATTGAAACTTAGGCATAACCTTCTGCGACCCAGCTCACAAAATTTATAAGCTGTCCAGAAAAGAGAAAAAAACTTCGAACGAAACTAAAAACTTCTAGGACACGCAGTTGGCAGTTTGCGCCCATTTATCTTCTATTTCATTTATAGAAAACCGAGGCCTCGTAAGCTCCCAAAAGTGTGCAACAAATTATCGTGAAAGCCTTTTAGTGCGAGCCATGGCCATTCGAAACTTGCACTCAGATTCACCCTGGTTACAGTTTGCACCGCAGAAAGATTTTGGAATGGATTGTTGAATGTGATATTTACTAAAATGGCATGTAGGAACAATCAACATTCGTGATAAATAAAATTACATTTCTAAAAAAGTATAAAAGATTTATACATTTGAACATAAAGTTAATTAATTTTACAATCAAACCTACAACACTGTCGAATGCTTTTCCTATACACCCGATTCTGTTTTTGCACGGATTTTTTTTTACACGGCCGTGCAAAAAAAGTTTTCATACATTTTTTTTTTCACCAAAACCTTATTTTTGCACGAAACGTCGAGAAATGGTGTTACTTTTTTTGCACGGTTTTTGAAATTTTGAACTGAAAACTTTTTTTGCACGGTACGCATCCCCCGTGCAAAAACAGAATCGGGTGTATTTAGAAAAACATTGTCAATACCACATTTCCTTTGCATGTGTGTTTTATATGTATTTCAGACAGCTCCTAAATATTTAAAAGTGGAGCTTATGGGATTGAGAATCGATTCATAAGATATTTAAAATCTTCACTATTTACTCATTGTTTTTTTTAACTATTCACGTTCGTTCCATTGTATGTTGATCTGGATTTATAGTTGGTTGGCAAACCTCTCGAATTGCTAATGAGTTTTGACGATTCCATTTGCAGCTCACTTTTATGCCACTTATAAAGTTACTCTCATTCAATACTTTCCCTCTATAATGAACTGAGAATTACAGTAAACTAGACTAGCGTAGTGATAACTAATAATCAACATAATGCGTCTTCATCATACTTCCATCCCCACTATCACTCACACAGTTCATATTCTGCAATGGTTATGACAGTTCATTCCAGTAGAAATCTTATTTTCATCCTACTCTTCAGAACTACATTCGGAGCGGGTAAACTTTATGGCGCTTATTTGTCGCCATCCATAGCATAGCCGTAAATTCAATTCCAAGTTGACCATCGATTTTTTCATCCATCTATCCATGCATCTTGTTCCCGTGTTTCAATCCACGCTGGTAAATTCAATTTATTCCTTCTCAAATGCAAATTCCCAATAGTTGTTCCGCAATCTCGAGCAGTTTTGTCGTCCGCTTTACCAGAATCTTATGCTGTATGTGCAGCTTTCTTGCTCGTAAAATGAATTGAGTGCAATGAGCTGTTAATAATTTATTCGATCAACCAGCACCCGGTCGGTAGCCACATTTCCGTAGTCTAGGTCGTCAAATACCATGTACTATATAATTCCAGTTGTTGGCTTATGGATCTGATTATGACAGTACTTAGCAGTTTTTCTCTGCTTGTTGTAATGTATTTCACAGGACTTGGATGTTCGTATTGCATTGAGACTTACATGTTATACAGTGGTTACACTTTTATGGGTCGCCCACTATTAGAGTTGGGCAACTCACTCACGAATCGTTCAAAAGAGTCGACTCTCAATAATGAGTGAACGAATCGCAACTATTTTCAAAAGAGCCTTTGTGAGTGAGTCACCTACGATTCGCTCCCAAAATTGGAACAATTTTCCCATCTTAACCCACTTCATATTATGGGCCATTTGCATTAGAATTACATGTGAAATAGAGTGACTAACAATCCTGCCAAAGTGAACCTTAATAGTGTGAACAGTGTACTTTTGATTCTTATATTTAGATAAGACACCGTCCACAAATTACATAACGCTCAAGGGGTGGGGGACTAGGCTCAAGCGTTACAGTTATGTGAAACGTCCATTATACCGAACGTCTTTATGCGAAACGTCTTTATGCGAATTAGATCACCCCGATTAGAGTAAGTGTCTTTCAAAACAAAAAATATAGAAATCGATTAAAATTTGGAAAAGTTAGAGTTAGTGAGCTGAGCTACTTGGGCAGTTCCATGGGCATGGGGAGTTTTTTTCGGCCGAATTGACAAAAACTTCGCAATAAGAATAGAATGCTTCTACGACACATATTATTGCTAAATATGAGCTCAGTAGCTTTGGCTTTCTAAAAACCCCACTGCCGAAGTGAATCAAAAATGCCAAGAATAAGATCCGGCTCTCAGGCGTTGGTTTTTACATGAAAATTGTAATTTTTGAACGTTGAAAATGCATGGAATAAAATATAAAGTAGAAGCTCATTCGTTTTTTTATGTGAAGGCGTTCCTAGGTTATGAGGGATACGGTCAAATCTCCCTAACTCGGTATTTCGTATCTTGATATCGAGTTAGATAACCATAGTGGGGCCCAGATAGCCGTAGCGGTAAACGCGCAGCTATTCAGCAAGACCAAGCTGAGGGTCGTGGGTTCGAATCCCACCGGTCGAGGATCTTTTCGGGTTGGAAATTTTCTCGACTTCCCAGGGCATAGAGTATCTTCGTACCTGCCACACGATATACGCATGCAAAAATGGTCATTGGCATAGTAAGCTCTCAGTTAATAACTGTGGAAGTGCTCATAAGAACACTAAGCTGAGAAGCAGGCTCTGTCCCAGTAGAGACGTAACGCCAGAAAGAAGAAAAGAAGAAGAACCATAGTAAAAGTTAGTTTTCGTGGCTGCCTCGATATTCTCTTCGATCGCACTGGTTCTGTGTTATATTACTCGATACCTCCCCAACTCGAATGTCCCTTAAAGATTGAGTTATGGGGTCTGAGGCAGTACACCACCACATACCCAAGACTTTTTCGGTGCTCACTTCTGGTGTCAAGTCCAGATTTTTATCATCCATCAACGTTACGCCCTTTTCGTTTAGGGCCTTTAGCATCGCTGGTGAATTGCTAATCCAGTTTCGAATTTCAAATCCTCCTTGTTGGTGAACGTATTCAACTTTCTCTCGCTATCTGCACAGCTGCTTCTTCACACTCCAGACTCACAAGCATATCGTCCACGTAATGCTTCTTCTGGATTATTTAAGCTGCCTTTGGAAACTCCGCTGTATAACGCTCTGCATTGCTATTTTTTACAAATTGCGAGCAACTGGGTGAGCAGCAGGCACCAAAGGTCATGACTTGCATTACATAGACCACAACTTCTCTTTTTTCGTTCCACCACAGGAAGCGCTGGCACCGTTGATCGTCATCTTGAATGCGTACCTGGTGGAACATTTTCCGAATGTCTCCGGTAAGGCCAACTATGTTTTCTCTAAATTGCAACAGGATCGACAGCAAGGAACAAAGTTGATCGGGGCCTTTTAACAGGGTGGAATTCAGGAAAACACCAAAGGAGCATGCTGCGCAGTCCCAAACTAGCCTCATCTTTTCCGGTTTATTCGGATTCACGACCGGAAACACTGGAAAATACCATACTCTGGGATACTGCTTGCTGAGTTGGTCTTCCGAGAGCTGCCGGACGTATCCCTTGGAGACATACTCCGCTATCATCCTGTGTAACGTCTCAGACAGTTCTGGATCATTGGCAAGTTGTTTCTGTAGGCATTGATGTCGTCGCAGTGCCATTGCATAGTTGACTGGCAAGCGAATGTTATCGTGTCGCCACAACAATCCAGTCGTATATCGCTTTCCATCAGTTGCTTCATTAGATCCTGCGCTCGTTGATCATCAGTGGAGAGAAGAAGTTTTTCCGGTTTTGTGATACCGAGACTATCCAAAGCGAAATGCCTTTTCACAGTCAGATGTAGTCCGTCATCGCTGGTCCGCTCACACGAGCAAACGTGGAAGGTATAGTGCACCAGGTTACTGCCCAGACAACCAGAAATCGCATGAAAGTTCATGTTACAACTCGTTTATTCATACTTATTACATCAAACTCGCAAAACACCGTTGATAAACTCGTCAGATTGATGAGCTTCCTCGCATAAAACACTTCTTTTCTGAGTTCATTTGTACATTTTGTTTCGTCCCGTACACTCGTACAAAGTAAGTCGAATTAATCCGTAGCAGCTGTCAAATCGACATTTGTTATCATAAGTTAAGTAGCTCAAGATCACAGGTTTGCTCGGTTGAATATTTATACACTCGCATTGTATGTTATTATTCATCCCATAATATATGCACGCATATCGCCTCCACTTTTGTACGTAGAAGGCCTTTTCGCGACATCTTATAAGTGAAATATTGCACATACAAAGCCTCCAGGTGAGTTCGTTATACGTACATTTTGGTTGTCTGGGTGGTCTATTTTTTTCTGCGTTTCCGCCACCGCATAATATCCAGCCCAACCATGTTTTAACGGCAACTGGTTCGCCAATGTTCCCTTCTCTGCTCTTCAACACAAGGCTGACCTGTACGTGTATCATTCCGATGAGGATTCTTGGCCGAGGATCGTGCTATTGCTGGATTTTCTGATCATTATGGAGCAGCTCGTGATGTTTGTAGGTGCAACCATTTCACCCAAATGGTTTAGCGTCGCAGGCTCCTTTGTGCTTCGGTAGACAACTGCGACACAGTTTGAATTCCCTTACAATGGCCCATCTGGATTCCTGAGACAACTCCACAAACTGTTTACACTTTGAAGTATCTTTGCAATCTATTTTGCACACCACACAGGCATCGGGCACCTTGGATGGGTGTTTTGAGATTGGCGTACGACTTTCTCTCTGATCTGTATCGGAGTCTACGGACTTCGGACTGTCGCTGGATTCCAAAAACGTCTCAGAATGAGCATTGACGTATGTGTTCGCTTTTTTATTAACACGTGCTTCATTGCGTGTGGACTTTAGGTCGTTCGAATCCACCGGAATCAAAACGGTACTAGCTGCTTCTGCTAACGAATACGCCCAGTTCCCAAAGGTCGCCAAGTTGACCCGCTGAAGGCCTTGTCTATGCCTAACCCAGTCCAGCTTCAGCGACGCCGGAAGTTTGCTGACTAGTTGATGGAGAAGAGAGACATTGTACATGTAGTTCTCAAGCTCGTATGCGTCCACGGTAGCGCAGAAATTTTGCACGTTCACGGCAAACTCTACTAATGATTCTAGTCGATCCTCTCGTATTGGTGGTAGAGCATTTACCTTTTGTATCAAAGAGTGGACGACGGCCTCGGGTTGACCGAATCTCATTTTCAGAGTTCGCATGATCGCTGGAACATTCGATGGGTGCATCAGGAGACTCTGTGCTGTTTCATATGCTTTTCCCTCCAAGGATTTCTGAAGTCGAACGAGATTTTCTTCGTTGGTGAAGCCGCACATGATTGTAATGCTGTTAAACATCAACATGAAGACCGGCCACTCCTCGAACTTTCCGGCAAACTTGGGCAAATCTTTAGAGATTCTATGGCGAGCTGCCAACTGCTGTCGGGAGAACGAACACGGCTCTGGATCTTCTTCCTGCTGTCCAGAACGGAAATCAATTTCTCTGTAAGTTCTTCTTGGTTGAATATTGGTTTGTCTATACGAATCCAATAAGCTTCTGTCAACGGGAAGCGGACCAACAGTTTTCTCGCGACGATGATCACGACGCCCATCAACTTCTTCAATTCTGCAATCGCTCTGACGAAACCGAGTCGCTGGTGGAGTGGAACCGACCTGTGCTTCTCCGGAATAGTTCTGCGTATAGTGCCTCTGTGGCTCGAAAACTTCAGCAAACCGGGGATACAAGGTGTCTTCCGTACGGATATTGTTTGTATCCTGAACCCACTGTCTAATCCGTTCCTGTGATCCACTACATTCGGATCCGGTCCGACTGTGCATCTGTTCTAGTAGTTCGTATTTTCTGTCCAGATAAGCCCGATGTTTTTCCGCTTGTTGCTTCTCGTGTTCTCGTTCTTCCTCGAGCCGCTGTAACTGTAGTTGCAAAAGGGATCTCCGCGATGATGATGACTTCACGAATGGGCCGTCTTATCGTGGCAATGTATATTCTTACCGATTTCAAGGGAAGCTTTCGAGGTGAACTGATCTTTTGTGGCAGCTGGCTTCTGTTGTCCTGCGCAATAAGTTTGGTTCAGCGAGTCCAAAGTTGTAGTAATACATAAACTCAAGAATAATACTTGTCAATTGTGAAAATAGGAATTTATCGTTAAATTTAACGAAATATGCTTGATAACGCAAAAATTGGCAACTATCTCCATTAAATTGATTATTTGTTTATCAAAATTGTAAATATTACTTATAACCGTTAGTGAAATATTCATGTCACAGAAGTATCAATATTCGTTCAATTATTTAGTTAGCTCGATACGATATCGTTTAGTTAGCTCAAATCGATACGCAATGGATCCGCTCACCTAGCTCGCTGCACTCCACGCCTTCTTGCCAACCGGATCCGAAGCGAACACCATCTTTGCAGGGTTGCTGTCCGGCATTCTTGCAACATGCTCTGCCCATCGTATCCTTCCAGCTTTAGCCACCTTCTGGATACTGGGTTCGCCGTAGAGTTGGGCGAGCTCGTGGTTCATCCTTCGCCGCCAAAGATCGCGTTAAGCACCCGACGTTCTAAGACTCCAAGTGCTTGCAGGTCTTCCTCGAGCATCGTTCATGTTTCATGCCCGTAGAGGACTACTGGCCTTATGAGCGTTTAGTACATGATAAATTTGGTGCGGGTGTGAATCATTTTTGACCGCAGCTTTTTGTGGAGGCCATAGTAGGCCCGACATCCACTGATGATGCGCCTCCGTATTTGACGGCTAACGTTATCGTCAGCCGTCAGCAAGGATCCAAGGTAGACGAACTCGTCGACCACCTCGGAATTATCCCCGTCTATCGTAACACCGCTACCTAGGCGAGCCCTGTTGCGCTCAGCCCCACCTGTTAGCATGGACGTATAATGAAACCACCTTTTGCGTTATGCAATGCTTATCTGTGCAAAGTTTCACGTATAAGATGTCGTTAAGGGGGCAGGTTCCGTCATTGATTTTGGAATTTTCAAAAGCAGTTTTTTCGTTCAAAAACAAGAAAATTTACATGAAAATGTGTTCACTGTATTCTATTCTCCAACCGAAACACAGTGAACACATTTTCATCGAATAGATTTTAGATTTGGACAGAAAAAATGCTTTTGAAGTTTAGATGATGACGATGAATACGATGACGGAGCGTTGAGCGTTTAGCCTTTTTCAAGGGAAAACTGTTTTGTACAAATGTATAATTAGTTTTAAATTTTGTTACTCTTGTCTAATTTGTCTTACATGGTCAATCGTTTTTGTCCTTATTGATTTAGCTGTTCTGCATGTCGAGTATTCATAATTTTGCTTCTGTGGAAATTTTACAATGATATGTGTCAATTTTTTACATAATATTATTTATTTTGTACTTACATTTGTACTAATTTTGGAACAGTTAATATTGATCACTTGGTCACAGTTATAATTACAATCACAAACGGTTGGTTCAAAATGGTGAATTTCTGTTGTCTAGCTTTTTTATGGTAACTTGAGCTTTTTATGGTGAATGTCGGGTTGTTGTATCTGTTTGTAGGTTTCGTCTTTTTCGTTTATTTCGTTTGTTTCTGAGAGTGTGTAGTATGCCTGCATATGTTGTATTTAGGTTGTTTACGTCTGTTCTATAATTGATTGTATTGGTGTTATTGGTAATATGGCACATTTCTAAGATAGGGAGAGTGGTTGCTCTCCGAGAGTGGTCTAGAATTGTTGTTTTGGTCAGATCGAAACCTCGATAGTATGGTTTATCAATGCAGCTGTTTCTTTGAGTCTGTTTATCTCGTCTTGTGCTTGTGGTGTGTCGATTTCGTTTAATCTTTGATGTTTGTTAATGTGGGTTTGGTGTCCGCTTAGTCTAGTTTTGAGTTGGTTTCTGGTCATGCCTATGTATGTTTTGTCACAATCTTTGCATGGGATGCTGTATATTATTCTAGAATGCTGTGTTTTTGATATTGGGTCTTTAACTTGTCTTAGTAAGCTTTTTGTGGTTTTGATTGTACGATAAGCTAACTTTACCTGCTGGTAATCGTTTTTTAGGCTATGGGCTATGGATGTGGATAGTTGTGGTATGAACGGTACTGATCTGTAGAGCATCGGAGATGGTTGTATGTTGTCCTGTCGTGGGTTGATGTTGGAGTTGGTGGCATCATTTGTTGACGGATTAGAAGATTCTGGTTGCATTTGGGTTTCGATGGAGTTTTGCTGTTGATTGGGCGGTTGCATGATGTTCGGAAGTTGTGGGGGTGATGTAATAGTTGCTTGAGAATTTTGACTTGTTCTGGTATTTTGCAGGCACGGTGGTTGGATGCGGCATGTCATTCTATTGATTTGAGTTGATGGATAGTTGTTTCGGCGTAAATGTTGAAAGATGACCTGCTTTTGATGCTCTATGTTGTGGTTCGTCGATAATTTTGTGACCCGGTTAATGAAATTGCATGCTACGTTCATTTTCATAGCCGTCGGATGAAATGAATGAAAATTCATCAATCGTCCTGAGGCGATAGGATTGCTGTACCAACTTGTGCTGAGTGTTTGATCGTGGTTATGTTTGATGAGCATGTCGAGGAATGGTAACTGTAGGTGGTTTTCTGTTTCTATTGTAAACTGCAGGTGTGGATTGTAGCTATTGAAGGCATCTAGTGTTGTTTGGATTTTATCTTCAATAAAAATCAATAATATTATCTTGAATGCCTTCTAAATCTGCATAGAAAACCACAACAAAGGATTTTTCAGAGCTTTGTGCAATAATAGAATTTGTCCAGTGATTTCACCAGATATTAACTTTTGAATGGTTTCAAAAGTTCTTCACGAGTCTTCAAAAAAATCAACTAGAAATAACCGTAGGCAAACTATTGAAAACCGTACAACATACAGGAAGTTATCCAAGAATATCTTGGAAAATCCTTTAAAACAGAAACGCTTCATAATTTTTTTTTTAATTCTACAAGACGTAGCAACAAATGTATTTTCCTGGCTGAAATTGTGAACTTTTACCGGCAGAATATTTATTGACCTTTTAAAACTACCTTTTTATTTCTAAATATTAAATATTTTCGAAAAAAATGTTGAAGGTGCGTGTTAATTCGGTAATAAAAGACATATTTTGTAAACCTCTTTTTGATGGGCCTCCAAATCTACCTCCGCACCGGGCCCCCAAAACTCTAGCTACGCCGTTGATTCAGCTGTTCGTCGAAGTGCTGCTTCCACCTTTTGATCACCTCACGCCCATCCGTCAAAATGCTTCCATCCCAATCCATCCTAATACACGTCTCGGCTCGCGGCACGAAGCCGTTGCGGGATGCGTTGAGCTTCTGTTAGAACTTACGTATTTCTTGAGACCGGCACAGCAGTTCCATCTCCTCGCTCTCCGTCTCCTCCAAGTGGCGTTTTAATCTCTCGAAAGAGGCGGGTCTGCTGTTGCCGTTTCCCTTTATAACGTTCCCCGTTCTGCCGTGTCCCTTGCTGCAGCATGACCGCCCACGCTGCATTCTTCTCCTCCAGAATCTGCCTGCATTCCTCGTCGAACCAATCGTTCCGTCCCACGTCATCCAGCTCACCCTCTTCCGGTAATGTAGCCTCGAGGTGCTGCGCATTTGCAGTTGCGACATCCGGTTGCTTGAGCCGCTCTAGATCAGTGCTTCCCAAACTTTTTGAACTTTCGCCCCCTTAAGGCCAATATTTATCTGGAATTGCTCCCCTGATTCAAATATTTGCCTTCGCCAAAAAATGTCTTTGACTCGCATATCCAAAGTATCATATTACAATAACTATTATGTACATTCAAAAATATTTTCTTGAATATCTATAACCCAACATTATTAGGAATGATTTACTGGACTATAATTTATAATAGCAATCAGTTTTCGTTACAAGTTCGACCCAGTTTCAACTATTTAAATGTAATGCATAGGCACCAACTTGTGCTGAAGTTGGGGGCGAAGCTCTTCAAAGTTTAACCAAATGCAATGTTTTTCGAGCAAACGCACTTCTGTTCACATGAATGGGTCATGTCTGGGTGAACTGTATTGATTTTGTTTGAAATTATGCGTTTTTGGAAGGTCCGTAATATGATTCTTTCATTACGATTTCATACTGATTTATCTGCTACATATTTCTAAGATTACTTCAACAATTTTCAGAAATTGTGAATAATAAATGCTTGACGTTTCTGGGTACGCTTTTTTATCCAACCCAAAACCCTGAAAAAATATATGAAAATCCTGAATGGTTCTCAACTAATTTTTCAATGCAATATATTAATCGTTTTCTCAGATTTTTTCGGACGCTCTGATGGTTTAAATCCGACGCATCTCAGATATTTCTTCAAATATATTTTTAAATAAAGTGTTGTTCGTCTTCAAAATCAAGTGGTTTTATCGTTGGAAACCGATTTTTGTCTGCTTCGTAAAAAATTGAGTTATACCATAAGAAATGATAAGAATGAGTGCAACCGAAACTTAAAAATGGGTACTGTTGGCTTCCTAACCTCAAAGTTCCCGTACAAAAGAAAATCTCTATATAAAATATTGGACATTTGCAAAAATTTCTAAAAATTCTCAGATGTATGTCTTGTACATCCAAATAATGTTGGATGTTTCAATAGGGTTTTAAAGCCATGTCCCAATTTTAGTGCCAAACGCTTAAGTTTAGGCCAATAACACATGTTTACTCAATTTTCTAATGTTTTCTGTTGGTTTGAACACAAAAAACATTTTTTAGATTTTGTCACACCCCTTGGCTTAAACTCAAATTTTGGGTGTATTTTGTTTTCCGTGTCCCTTCCGAAATGTCAGATAGGAACAACCCCAGTGTTAAAACTAAAACCCCTGTGGTGTTTTTGTCAACGAAGCGAACGTCAAACATGATCTTACGTGTCAAGGTTCATTTATGGACCCAAATTAAAGTTTAAACATGATATAACCGTTATTTGAGCGGGGAAAATTGCTAAAGTAGTTGCAGTAAGATGCTCTTTCGTGTTATTGAATAAAAACAAGATTTCATTGAAAATTTTAGGACCCAACTGTTATTTATGACTAATCAGTCTGACTTTGTGAAAATCTCAAATATCGAACATTCTGTAATTGCACATGATTTTAAAAAAAACCTGCAGGCATAACACTGACATTTTGTGTGTTTAATAACTTTAAAATGACCATAATTAGAGATATGGAGATCTAAGGTAAAATCGTCCGGGAATTAGTTAAGTTTGTAATTGATTATCCTTGAGATGTGTGGCTTCTGAAGGTTATGAGTAATTATTTTCAAATGCTCCAGTGTAAGCTTTTTCGCCCCCAAATTATTTTTTTTTTAATTTTCGCCCCATTGAGCCTGAAAATCGCTCTCCTGGCTGCGAATTCGCCCACTTTGGGAATCACTGCTCTAGATCATACCGGGCGGGCGTTGGTACCGTACGGTGTTAACGACGGAGAATTTTGGGCGTAGCATCACCAGATAGTGGTCAAAGTCGATGAGCGTAGTTGGGTTTATTAGTTTTTGTATTGCTGTGTGCGTTTGAAATGCAAATATCAAATGCGGGAACACCAAACGCGGTAAGATTTTTAACAAGGAAGCCGAAGTCAAAAATTGGTTTTCTTTGCTAGGTTGGCGGTGCTATGGATTATTATTGCTAAGTATCCTTTGGTCACTTTGTGTTACCGCATTTGAAGCCCAGATTGACTGGATTTGCACGTCAAACGCAAACAGCAATATAAATGTTTGGAAACCGATTTTGATCCATAATGGGGCTAACCATGGTGAAACTTTTTGAATTTCCTAAAACATTATTACTTAACACTTGTCCGCCTAAGATATTCGTCACTTACACGGACGACGAAGCCTCAAAATCAGTTGGAACGCTAAATTCAACCCACTATATCTCGGCTGTCCTAAGCCCGATTTACAAAATTTTGGCACCAACAGAAATGTATGGGCTTCTAGATTCATGTCAGATTTTTGAAATATTTTTGGGAACTACTGTTTGATTTGTAGTACTTAAAACACCGGAGCAAGTCCTAATAAAAATTCTAACCGGCGGTAATTTGTAGATAACTTGAAATTTATCGCGATAACCTATAGATTTTTTATTGAATGATGATCGTTTTAGTGTAATCTAACAATTGGCATTGAATTTTTGATTGTTAGCCGTTCAAAGAACTACAATATATTCACAAAACTGCGTAGAATACAGAAAAAATACATTTTCAATTATAACTTAAAATTTATCGCAATGACCCAAACATTTTATGATCATAAAATATACTCATATTAGAGGCCATTAAATTTGCAGAACACTGATAATAAATTTCTGTTGGAAAAACTACAATATTTTCACAAAATAGTGAAAAATACAGGAAAATACAGGTTTTCTACAGTAATTTCATGTTTATCGCAATGACTCATCAGTTTTATAATTTTAAACTTTTTGTGTGTTCATGAGAAACAAATTTCCTGAAAATCGTTGATCGCTGTTTGTTCAAAGAACTACAATATATTCACAAATATGCGTAGAATACAGAAAAAAAAAATACATTTTCAACTACAACTTGAAATATATTGTGATGCGCCAAACATTTTATGATCTTGAAATATACTCATATTTAAGGCCATCACATTTGCAGAACACTGATAATAAATTTCTGTTGGGTAAGCTACAACATTTTCACAAAATAGTGAAAAATACAGGTTTTCTACAGTTATTTCATGTTTATCGCAATGAGTCATCCGTTTTATAATTTTAAACTCTTTGTGTGTTCATGAGAAACAAGTTTCCTGAAAATCGTTGATCGCTGTTTGTTCAAAGAACTACAATATATTCACAAAACTGCGTAGAATACAGGAAAAAATACATTGTTAACTATAACTTGAAATTTATCGCTATGACCCAAATGTTTTATGATCTTAAAATATACTCATATTTAAGGCCATCAAATTTGCAGAACACTGATAATGAATTTCTGTTGGAAGAACTACAATATTTTCACAAAATAGTAGAAAAAGGCAGAAAATACAGGTTTTTCACAATAATTTCATGTTTATCGCAATGACTCATCAGTTTTATAATTTTAATCTCTTTGTATGTTCATGAGAAACAAATTTTCTGAACATCGTTGATAGCTGTTTGTTCAAAGAACTACAATACTTTCACAAAATCTTGTATTGTAATTTTCTGTATTAAATTCTGAAATTTCTTCTACAATTTATTGGTTGTCTCTAGACCTTATCAATTTAAAGACAATGCTTCAATTGTGAAATATAAAAATAAACATATTTTAAAACATTTTTTATGTTTTTCAAAGAACGACAACTTTTTCGCAAAACTGTGAATAATATCGGAAAAATACGATCCTAATAACAGTTTGAATTTTTTTTGCAATGATCCATGGGTTTTTTTATTTTAAAATATTCTCATATTTAGGGTTGTCAAGTTTGCACAACATAATCGATGAAATTTCATTGAAAGAACTACAATATTTTCACAAATCATCGTATAATACAAAAATATTTTGTTGCTACCGAAGTTTGAACATATTAGTGAGCTCGAAAATCATGTATAATACAGAAACATATAAAATTTCTCCTGTAATTTTGAAATTGCTGCATTTTCTTATAATCTCCACGGTTTAAAATTTTTCAGATTCATATATAAA
This sequence comes from Aedes aegypti, assembly GCF_002204515.2. Lineage (NCBI taxonomy): Eukaryota > Metazoa > Arthropoda > Insecta > Diptera > Culicidae > Aedes > Aedes aegypti. Next base: position 221,175,346 of record NC_035109.1, on the reverse strand, counting down.
TTGATAGAACGTATCAAACAACAAACCTTGAATGTCAAAACAACGAAAGGAATAACACATCGAAAAGAAAAAAATATCGAATTATTTATTCTTTCGGAAGAGAATAATTCTTCCAACATCATTTCGTTCTCTTCCAATTCCCACCTTTCGACGTTTTGTCAGCCAAATGCAAATAACTGATTGCCTCCAGACCATATAATTTAAGGCTTGGGAGCATAATTATATATAAAAGTAAATATATCTACAGAACATTTTTGGTGATTTCTGAAGAACTAAAACATATACACAAAACTATGGAAAATACCAGAAAAGTTAGATCGTAATAACAACCTGAAATTCCACAATGTTCCATGGATTTTATGATTTGAAAATGTTAAATAAAATGTTATCATTTAGAGTTGGTAAGCTTGTTTAAATTAACTGATGAAATTTCGTTAGAAAACTTCGATATTTTCACAAAATACTATGTTATACAAGAATATACTATTTCTGCTCTTGTTTCATATTATTCAAGATGACTAATTGATTTTATTATTCGAAACCGTATTAAGTTTTGAAAAACAAAAAAACAAACTTTCTCAACAATTATAATGGCTATTTGCTCTAAGAACTAACAATATTTTCAAAAAATCACGAAAAATACAGAACAGTCACTGACTATGGTTGCGTTTTCATAGTAGTTGTGTTTACGATTTGAAATTTTCTCAACGTAATAAATATAAAAAATAGAGCAGTCATTATTTCTGTTTTCAAAGCACGTCAAACAGTTTACAAAATTGGTAATATAACAATTTCTATTTATTGATAATATTTGCACAAATCATATCTATGTATTATTATGTATTATAACAGAAATGGGGCCCAGATAGCCGTAGCGGTAAACGCGCAGCTATTCAGCAAGACCAAGCTGAGGATCGTGGGTTCGAATCCCACCGGTCGAGGATCTTTTCGGGTTGGAAATTTTCTCGACATCCCAGGGCATAGAGTATCTTCGTACCTGCCACACGATATACACATGCAAAAATGGTCAATTGGCATAGAAAGCTCTCAGTTAATAACTGTGGAAGTGCTCATAAGCTGAGAAGCAGGCTTTGTTCCAGTTGGGACGTAACGCCAGAAAGAAGAAGAAGAAGAACAGAAATATATCAGATTTCCGTTGCAATATAATAATTTGTTGCAAAGATTTTTCATTTTAATGATTTTATTATATTTTTTCATATTATAAACCATAAATTAACTGAGCAAATTTTATAGTTTCTCCAATGCATTAAACCATTCTCAAAAAAATGTAAATAATACAGAAAAAATACCTTCAACAATCTTACTTCATATTCACCGCAACGACCCATAGATTTTGTGGTTTTAAACTATTCTCATATTTGAGACTTACAACTTCAAATTGTAGCTAATCCATTATTGTCGCAATGACATTTATAAGTAAATTAATGATATTTTACTTACATAGATGACGGTGTTAAAAAAAAGTTGATCGCTTCAACCCTAGTTTGTCCTGATTTGTAGATTCATGTGCGGTTATAGAAATGTGCTTGGAATCTATTGTTTGATTTGTAGTACTACAAACATTGGAGCTAGTCTAAAAAAATTAGCGTTTGTTTGTACACAACTTGGAACTTATCTAACAATGAATTTATATTACCAAACATTTTTCATTGTAATTTATACATTTAACGAATTACAACATATATATTGAACTGCGTAGCATATGGCAGAAAAAAAAGTTTCAGCAATAGTTTAAAATAATTGCTATTACTCATGAATTTTACAATTTATAAATTTTCTCATATCTAGTGTAGTTTGATATTCATTGCGATGACGCATTGATTTTATTAATTAAAACCATTTTCATGTTCACGAGAAAAGAATATAAATGAAAGAACTAACATATTTCCATTAAATAATTTATTCAAAACTAAGATCTTTTTTGTAATTTAATAATTTTACGCAATGACCTATATTTTATGGTTCAAAACTTTCTCATAAAAAAACAAGAACATGTTTGATGCCATCTATCTAATAACCTATAATAAGAATTAAGAATAAAAATATAAAGGTAAATATTTCAAATATGCAGTTACCCTAATCACTGTCTCAGCTAGGGTTTAATTGAAAACCCATTTTCATGTCACTTCTTCAGATCCATTTTGATGTTGTACTAATAGCATATACTTTTAACTACCATGTAGTAAGTTAAACAGTAAGAATCGATTCAACCAGCTTTACTTTAATAATATTTGAACATGACACATCTTAAAAAATCTGCTTCCAAATACTATCATTTTATTCTTAAAAGAACTACAATCACAATAGAATGTTGAATGCAATAAAAAACTTTCGTTTACCTATTGCTATGGAAAACTTACAGATATTTTAATGTTTAACCACATCGTACTAATTACTATCACCGTAGTTTTCCTATTTCGCAGGGAAAAGAAATAGAGTACCATCTGTGTTCGAAGGTTCATTTTAAAATAACTATTGAGTCGATCAATACTTTTTTTATGTTACAATGTAGCTCCAAGTATAGATGATCAGCGTTAATACAGAAATTATTTTAAAAACATTCATAAAACATATTTAATTGAAACTGTTACTGCATCCTATACTGTTCCTATTCCGCTCACGGTAAACAGATTTCGTGACGAACATACTGGATAAAAAGTGTTACATAATTAGAATTTCGTAATTTATCCTGCTATTTTTTATGGTCATATTATACCAACTTCAGCAAAAAGAATTAGTATACATGATAATTTTTGAATGAGCGATTATTGAAACATAAAAAATACCTACTGATCCAATAGCCGCTCAAGGCGTCTTGTGTTTTTAATATAAAGAATAATTTTACCACATAAAAATAAAGTCAGACGACTTTATTTGAAAGTTGTTAATATTGCTAGAATATATCACGCTATGTCTTAATCAGCAGATTATGCAAATCGAATGTACCTCGGATTTATTTCCGCTACAGTTCAGTAATTGGGTTATGTTTTCATAATTAGAAAGTTTTACAATATTCCAAAGGAACAAACAAACAAACAGCTTCTAATAATTTTGAGCACATTTATTTTTATTGAAAATACACAACGATTTAGAAAATTATACAGATGATAAAATTTTCAAACTTCGGTAGCAACAGAATAGTTTTGTATTATATGGTAATTTGTGAAAATATTGTAGTTCTTTTAATAAAATTTCATCGATTATATTGTGAAAACTTGATAACCCTAAATATGACAATATTTTAAAATCACAAAATACATGTATCATTGCAAAGAACTTCAAACTGTTGTTAGGATCTTAATTTCCCTGTATTATTCATAGTTTTGTGAAACTGTTGTAGTTTTTTTAAAAAACATCAATAATGTTCTGTAAATATATTTATTTTCATAACTAAAAATACATCAAATCTTTTAATTGATCTAGAGGCAATCAATACATTGCAGCAGAAATTTAAGATTTTTCTGTATTATACAAGATTTTGTGAATATATTGTAGTTCTTTGAACAATCAGCGATCAACGATGTTCAGGAAATTTATTTCTCATGAACAAACAAAGAGTTTAAATTTATAAAACTGATGACTCAATGCGATAAATATGAAATTACCGTAGAAAACCTGTATTTTCCTGTATTTTTTTAATATTTTGTGAAAATATTGTAGTTTTTCCAACAGAAATTTACTATCAGTGTTCTGCAAATCTGATGGCCTTAAATATGAGTATATTTTAAGATCATAAAACGTTTGGGTCATCGCGATAAATTTCAAGTTATAGTTGAAAATGTATTTTTTTCTGTATTCTACGCAGTTTTGTGAATATATTGTAGTTCTTTGAACAAACAGCGATCGACGATGTTCAGAAAATTTGTTTCTCATGAACACACAAAGAGTTTAAAATTATAAAACTGATGACTCATTGCGATAAATATGAAATTACTGTAGAAAACCTATATTTTCCTGTATTTTTCACTATTTTGTGAAAATATTGTAGTTTTTCCAACAGAACTTTATTATCAGTGTTCTGCAAATTTGATGGCCTTAAATATGGGAATATTCTAAGATCATAAAATGTTTGGGTCATCGCGATAAATTTCAAGTTATTGTTGAAAATGTATTTTTTCCTGTATTCTACGCAGATTTGTGAATATATTGTAGTTCTTTGAACGGCTAACAATCAAAAATTCAATGCCAATTGTTAGATTACACTAAAACGATCATCATACAATAAAAAAATCTATAGGTTATCGCGATAAATTCTAAGTTATCTACAAGTTACCGCCGGTTAGAATTTTTTTTAGGACTTGCTCCGGTGTTTTAAGTACTACAAATCAAACAGTAGTTCCCAAACATATTTCAAAAATCTGACATGAATCTAGAAGCCCATACATTTCTGTAGGTGCCAAAATTTTGTAAATCGGGCTTAGGACAGCCGAGATATAGTGGGTTGAATTTAGCGTTCCAACTGATTTTGAGGCTTCGTCCTCGGTGTGTTAATTCAGCAAAAATCTTAGTTTTGCGAAAAATTGCTATTTGTGACCAATTCTATTTGAAATTTAGTGTGCATTCTTATTCAAACATTACTTCATGGCAGGTTTAATGTAATTCTGTGGCAAAATGGCAATATAAAATGTTCAAGGCAGCGCAGTTTTGCCCCGCAGTGAATTCGAACTTTGCATGAATATTCTGACATTCTGTTTGTTCAGCTATATTATAGCCAATATGTTTAAAGTCCACTGTGTAATATTAATTTGTTTATGATTATAATATTTTTTCTGGAAATGCTTATTATTCCACTAAGGTATCCCACCTTACTCTATTTATTTTTTTCTGGAAATATTGATTAAAAATTAGTGAATAGAAGTGAAGTGCAGTGAATAGAAAATTAGTACCTTCTCAGTGTCGACGAAATTAAAAATTAAAATACTGCGGACCGATACGTTGGGCAAGATAAAATAGCAGTATTTTGATTTTGTCGACACTGACAAGCCATACTTTCTTTTATTTTCAATATGCAGTTGATATTTCGAATCGATCGGATTGCTAGAAATAGAGATGCATGTCTCTAAACTTGACCATTTGAATGACAATTGGCTATTGAGTACAATAATCTTGTTAGTACTCTAGGAAAAACTCATGCCACAAAAATGTAGGGATTATTTATGAAATTCTTCTTCTTCTTCTTCTTGGCATTACGTCCTCACTGGGACAAAGTCTGCTTCTCAGCTTAGTGTTCTGATGAACACTTCCACAGTTATTAACTAAGAGCTTTCTCTGCTAAAGTTGCTATTTTGGCATTCGTATATCGTGTGGCAGGAGTATCACGAGAAGATCCTGGACCGACCCGAAATCGAACCCAGACTCCTTCAGCATGGTTTTGCTTTGTAGCCGCGGACTCTAACCACTCGGCTAAGGAATGCCTTATTTATGAAATTATGAATCTTTAAATACGCGTATATTGATGCTAAACTACCAATCAATAGAAAATAAATAAATTAGGTAGGGTAAATAAAAGATTAATAAAAAAAAGGCAAACGATTAATAAAAAAAAGGCAAAGTGCTGAATGAACTGCAGTGTAAATTGCATCTCTCCACGAACAAACCGACCACATGTTTGTTCATGAGGCAGCAACACTGTTGAATTTCACCACATTCTAAGTGCCACGGAAACTTGGGTTGAATCTTTTGAAGCTCCCAAAGCTCCGAGTGATGAACGATTTTAGCACATGTTTACAGAGATCGGGTCCAGTACGTGCAGTATCCTCTAATATCCCAACGAAAGAGGGATTTTCATCAGAATGGAGAATGTTGTGGTGTTCACACCGCAAGTATGCTGCCACATATCTCCCCACGAACGGTTGGATTCCATGCTGTCGTAAATATCTCACAAGGTATGTGTACTGGCTTAGAGGTAAACCCCTGGAAATTTATTAGCTTTCCGTTCGCTTAGTTTCATGGCGGGATATGGAACTAGATACCCACATATTTTTGTAAGTATATTTTTCTGTCACGTTGATTTTTTTTTGTGTAGAAATTATGGAATCTGTATATAGGGTAGCAGAATCATTCCATAACTTCTCTTTTCTTTAATTTCTATAATAGTATCATTTCAATCATTACATTCATTTATTTTATCTAGGTGTTCTGTGTTAAGCAACACTATCACCAAGTTCATAATTTTTACATGTGCGTTGATTTCACCTTCGCCAGGGGCTTTCATATTTTCGTTTTTTTTTTTAAATAGTTCGCACTTCTTCCAACTTAGTCCCCCAGGAGTTTTCAAAAACGTTCTCTCTATTGAGAATGTTTTCGAAGTCCTGAGTAACTTAATTTTCAATTGGACCAGTGAGTCCTAAATTAGAATGATGCCCGCTTTCAAACTGCATCCCAAGCTTTTGAGCTTTTTCGCAATTAGTTAGTAATAATTTGTTTTTCTATTTCAATGTCGGAGTTGGATTCCAAGGTGTTTTCAAAATTTTTAATAATTTCCAAAAGGGCTTAGAGTCAGGGTCTAATTGAGAAATTTTCTTTTCAAAATTTTCGTTTCCTTATTGAGGAAACCGTTTCTTAATTACTTATTGCTCCTGCCATATAACTTTCATAGCAGGTTCGCGAGTGCGTTGAAATTGCCTTCTCATCATGTTTTCAAGACGGATCAGGTGTTTAAGATCATCGTCTATGATCACGGATTCAAATTTTACTTCACATTTCAATATTTCAATGCCTCTTGCTTAAATAATTGAATTTTTAAAGGTTCGAGAGCATTGTCAATATCAAGTTTTGTTTGCAAAAAATATGTTAACATCACGATTACTATCGATGTATGTTTCGTATGTATTTCAGTTGGCTCGAAAATAATAGAAAGTGGAGCTGACAATCGCTGAGGGATATCTGAAATGTATCAATGACATAGTCATAATCAAAATCAGTATGAGTAACCAGTAACATAATTGTTTGTGACCAAATCAAACGTAGAACGGTTTCTAGAAGAGGAAAAACGAATAGGGATATCAGGGTATTGAATTGACAAATATCCGATGGAATTACTTTGAGCATTATTCCATGAGCAATGTTTTGCATGAAAGTCATCAATGACAAAAAAATTTGACGTACTGCGAGTCAATTTTTGCAAGTCAGTTTGGAGCAAATTAATTTGCTACCCAGAGCTTTAAAAAGGCAAATAGGCAGCTATGAAAGTATATTTATCAAGCTGTTAAAACATCAGCCAAAGTTTCGAAACCTTTGTTTCAAATTACGAAAAAATAAGTTGATGTTTTATACGCCTATGAATGATGATTGCAACTCCCCCATATGCCCCATCAAGTCGATCATTATGATAAGCATAAAAGTTTGGATCTCTTTTGAGTTTCGACTCAGGTTTCACATGAGGTTTAGTAATAACTGCTACTTGTATATTATTAGCTGTTCGAAAATTACACAGTTCATCCTCTTTACCATTCAAAGAACGAGAACTCCAATTGAAAATATTTAAAAAAATATTTGGATCTTCTAGAGAAACGTAATCCGATAACATTTTTATTATTAAATTTCACACCAACTTGGACTGCTTTTGTCATAGTGGTAGTTTTGAACATTGCATCAATCATTTTGTTTAATTGTTCAGTTGAAAAATCGAACCAGAGGCAGACATAGAAGTAGGTGCATTTTCTGATTATTTTTATTGGGATTATCCGTTAATGGAGAGACAGAATAAAAGTTGCCTGTAGCGGCGGGTTTTTTTCCAAATGATTCCCACAAATGGAATGATTCTGAGAATTCATATGTATATGTGCAATCGTTGGGATGTGGTTTGAATAATGCAAACCATACCAAAAACTTCTGATTGTTTCGAAAACGTTAAATGTTTGATAAGCCTATATAATTTAGAAAATTGATCAAACATTATTCAAAATTAATGGGCTTATATCATTTAGTCAAAAACTCAAGAACTTGTTTTATCAATTCCTTATATTCTAAGAAAGAAATTAGCCATTCTAAGTGTCCATTAATTTAAACCATTCGTTGAAAATAGAGATAATAAGTTAAAGTAAAGCCGAAAAGTTAATGTAAAGCTCTCTTGTACACACTACTACACTAGCCTTTTTTTTGTCTGTGATACGAACTATCCTTGCACTAAACCGTCTGGCACGGAATGAAATTTAAATTTAATGCTAATATGATAATATTCGAAAACTTCCCTACATTGCCGTTGATTTGCGATTTGGAACTTTTCGCCTAGGCACAAGATTGCCACCCTCTTATCCCGCTTTGTTTGAAGCGTAGGTACCGGACTGTACAATGTGCCATAATACAACTCTCAAAAGCGAGAGAAGGTACCTATAAACGGAAATTTAAATATAGGAGACAATCTTCACTTTGTGCTATCTAACGAGCCAAAAGTTGTTAATGACTTTTGGTGCCTAATGAATAGACCTGGCTGCTAAACGTGCCGAGACGGATTGGGAGATGAACAATTCCGTTGAGGAGATAGCTCGTTTGACAGGACGAACGGTGGCTGCCTGCGAAAACCACCTGAGGATCGTAATTATGATTTTAATCGAATTGAAAATCGTGCAGAAAAGCACTTTTCGGTTAGCGAAAATTAAGGATCAACGTTTTTAATCACCGAAGATAGAGATAAAAGTCCGGCGTGTCTTTTGTTTGATGGAAATTTGTCAATCATTAAAGGTAGGGGGAGACTGTTCACAACAACAACTGTTTTACGGAGATATAATCAAATTTTATAAGAAATTTGAAGCGTATTTAAAACATAAAAGGGTCATATTAGATTCATTAGGATATATGACTTGAAATTTGGATTAGTAAAAGTGAAGGACGTTGAAAAGGTCTATAAATTTATTAAATCAGCTCAATTCCCATTTACACTCAAAACAGTTGCGTAATGAGAAAGCGTTGCGTAATGGATCATTACAGCTCTGGTTCAGTTGCGTTATGACTTTTGCCGCACTGTATACTTCAGTGCAGGAAAGTAGGCCGTTTCATGACAGATTGGCGTGATAAAACCCAAGAAACATTTGCCTATTTTATAATCATTTATTAAGCAATTTTTCACAACTACATACTGAATAGTTGCTTTATTATATTACTTTGCAGCTGCTACGCACACATTGTTCAAGCAAATCTGGCGAAATTATTAAGCTTCTTATCATTTAGTGACTGTAATCATATATTGTAATGATGTTTATTCAGGTTTCACTTAGCTTAATAAGGATTGATGATTTAACAACGCTAGTTTAACAAACTACATTATTGCAGTTTAATTCAGCATCATGTTTAACAACATTTTAATTATTTCCAAGTGAAGCCTTTGTTCAGGCGTTGTTCACACAAATTTGGAGAAGTTATAAAGCGTGTCGTTGTATATTGACTTTATTCTACAACTTCAAAATCGCTTTATAAGCATTCATCTCAGCTTTTATTCAACTGCCACAAAATTGATTGAAAACAAATAAATGACTAAAATTAGCTAACACTGTATACATCAAATGCAGTGGTACCTTTACCATGAATTAATTACCACACTTTTAATAATTACCTGAATACTGGATTCAAACTCGAGACCTTCCCATCGTCAGCGGTATACCTTGCCATCTGCGCCATCCTTGAATTCATATATCAGCCTTCCAGTGCCCAATATAAACCTCTTGTAGCTGATTATTGATCATGCTTGAGCTTCTATTCAACAATAACTAATCAACACGTGCTATGCTGATCAACAACTGAATAAGCGCATTACTTCTGCTGCTGTTCAGTACTGATGCGAGCTGAACTCAGTCGGCTATTTATAGCGCACAGTGAGAAAATTTATTTCAATGCTGGTCAAAAATAAAGTTTATTCACAAAGTAAAAACAGTCTGAAATGATTAATCGAATTTCATAATAAGTTTTAACTTGTTAAAACTTTAATTGAATTGTTCATCTAACTATACTAAAATTCATTTATTAAATGTATACTATTTCTACTAGGTTAATATTTTAATTATTTGTCGTACTTTTTCCATCTATTAAACATTATACAAAAATAAAATATATTTCAATCAATCCTATGTCAGAAGACTGATTGAAAATATTTTTTAAACATAATTGAATATTGTATTGAGAAAGCATTAGTTATTATTGTATCCAACATGTTTTTATATATTAGTAAGTTAGTGGCGAATTCGCCAAGGGCAAAAAACCACTCAAATAAAGATAAATAATAATAATATTAGTAAGTTGAATTTTGCAATACATTAGGAATACAACGACATTTTTGGATATTTTGCCCATTTTTCAAAAATTTGGCTATAGTGTGACCTTTTTTGTAAGGCTTCTTTGTTGCTGAACAATGTGTTTAGTAATCGTTATTTTGGACTTCTTGGATGACCTGCTCGGATGATATATCTATGTTGTATTAGGATTTTATTAAATACCTATTCAGCTTTTAATCATGTTCATGTTAAACATGGAAACAGCTGAAGTGCGATGCAACCAAAACGTTTGTTCGTACATTTGTTTACACAATTATATTTGTTTGGTGGAATATTGGCTCTTTAATAGAAGTAAAAATGACTTGTTCAACTCATTAGTAAAACAATCTTGACAAGTCGGCAGAGATTCTTTGGAGAAGTTTAATAAGTGTTGATTCTACTATTAATCATCCAATGAAAAATGTTGAACATTGACTTAAATTTGGATCTAAATACCATCTTCTCCGCTCTTTGTAGGGCATTTTTTCAGCTGTCACCATTATTCAACAATAATTAACTATGTATGTTTATTTGTGACACTTGACTGTAAGTTGGGTAACCACTTTCATGTAACTATTGTTAAATTATTATTTATACTTCGATTATCATTAAAAATGTTATGATTAGTAACTTTTTCCGATATCAATAACGTCACAGATGATGATCATTACATTTAGAAAATTTAAATAAATTTTGATATTTTTAATCCAATGTGATTCGAACTTTACCCTCGTTGATCCATTACGTCGCCATTACGTCCATTACGATAATCCATCCATCGCATACACGTCTTGGATTTGATTTGAAAAACATTTGAATAATATGTTATACTTGAATAAGAATGTTTTGCTTGATTAAGAGCATACTCATATACTGTTATTCACATTGTTTATAAGTTTTACTAATCATGCTGGTCAACATTTTAAGTATTAGACACTGAAACTTGAAATGTTCAATATTCTACTAAAATGATGGCTACAACCTATAGAAGCTTTTAATCAGTCAATTGTTAAACTTCTTATGTGTTGTAGAACAAAAGCTACTATATTTGCATTTTCGGAGGTTTATTCAGCTCTTTTTCAAAACACAAACTGCAAGTGGAATAACAGCTTTTTTATAAGCGGAAATTAATTTTATTCAATTAATGATTCAACTAAAAATTTGTTCAGCAATGGTTGCTGCTATGCAGCTTGTATCAAAAAACGTAAGTATCTTAAAAGCTACCAATTGTTCCTTGGGAAAACAGCCTATTACGATGAGAAATTGCAAAAAAAAACATTGTTTTGCAATTTCTCATCGTAATAGGCTGTTTTCATCACGCCAATCTGTCATGGAACAGCCTACTTTCCAGTTCTGAATTACGGAGTATGGTAATAGTCATTACGCAACTGAATCCAGTGCTGTAATGATCCATTACGCAACTGCCTTGAGTTGCGTATTGAATTATTACACAACAATTTTTCAGAAATTGTAAAATAATGGTGAATGCATTCCGATATGATTTCTGATACCCTCAAGTGGTCTTCTGAGAAATGGCAAAAAAATGTTGTACGCAACTCGTTGCAGAACTCGATTTTTACAGCACTCGTCGCAATTATCCAACTCGGCAAGCCTCGTTGGATAAAGGTACGGCTCGTGCTGTAAAAATCATCATTCTGCAACTTGTTGCGTAAACTACTATTTCCCTCCTGAAACCCTACAAACAACCATGTAAAACTATTTTTTTCATTATCAAACCTTCTCAGACACCAGTAAACTTCCGCTGAACCTCATGAGGGGAAGTAAAAGCGGGTAATAATAAGGAAGGAGAGGGTCATATTGAATTAAGGAGATTTGAAATAGAATTTCAATTGTTAAAATTAAACATGTTTAGAGGATTTAGAAAAGTCTCTGCAAGTTCCCCAATTACGATTTCACTTGTATCTGGTTTGCACAATGAAAAAAAAAAAAGTTTCATGAAATGTGATTGTTTCATCTCTCTCAGAACATAAAAAATGTTTACAATTAAAATTAGTTTTAGCTAATATTAGTTTTCTCCAAATTTTTCTCCTTTCGACTAAAAAAATCACCTTTCTTCCTTATTCTTGGCATTAACGTCCCTACTCTGATAGAGCCGGCAACTTAGCTTAGTGTTCTAAGAGCAGTTCCACAGTTATTAACTGAGAGCTTTCTTTGCCTTAGTTGCCATTTTCGCATTCGTACATCGTGTGGCAGGTACGATGATACTCTATGCCCAGGGAAGTCAAGGAAAACAATTAGAACGGTTACATGTAATATGAAAAGGGAAGGAATTTTATTTACCTGCTACGGCATAGGATTTTCCTTTCAAAATTAAAAGATTCAAACGGCTACCCGACGGAACAAAGTCAGTTTGTGAATGAGCATGAGCATTTACCTGATATGTATAAATATTAAATTTTATCTGAAAAAAAAAAAACATTATTGGAGATTATGCCTGGGGGATTCCAAAAACGAAAAACGTTATCGTTCATCTGTCTGGTACGAGCCCTTTACGACTCGACTACGCGAAGGGCAATTCCAAAAGTTAGACTTATGGCTGCCCCGCGATTTACGCATACAAACTTTTGGTATCTTCCTTTACAGGACAGACATCCTTAGCCTACAAAACATTTTTTCCTCCTCTGTCCTTCTTTTTTCCTTCCTTTCTTCCTTCCACTCGGCGCCAGTAAGCTTCCCCTGAATCTCATGAGGGGATGTCATGGGGGCGATGGTGGGAGAGAGGGGGTCATAATTGATTCAAGAGATTAGAATGAAATAGAATCACGAGGAAGTACTACCTCATTCATGCTACCACTGTGCTCAGAAAAAGTTCACCTCTGAATAAACCCTGAAGCAGCTATCACAGTCTTTCCTCCATATTAAGGAAGACATAGAACGCACACTATCGGCAAACCACAAGCTTTTATCCAATTTTGAAAACCTTAGTGCTACACACGACGAAACGCTCGAACGCGAGGAAAAAATGTTTGGTGAAATCAAACATTATATTATTGCTATCAACAGCAGTAGCAAAAACAGTGCTACGGAAATTAAAAATAAATTAACTGCACTTATTGACACACCCCCAGCGAACACCAGTTCGCTTAAAAAGACAGCTAATTTGGCGGCAGCAGTAGCAGTAAAAGCGGTATCAGCACCAACAACAGAAACGGCTCATACTGATTTACTACCAAATTACATGAATGTGGCCAGAAATGACTTGGAGTCACTTACCAAGCTGTTCTTACAGCAGTAACCGAAATAACAGCATCAGCTGAAAACACAACACTATAGGGGAGTTATCTCAACTTATTTCCCTTTACAAAGAAATATTGGAAGAGGTCAAATACGTGTCGACTGCTGTATCCAATATTGACAGCAGCACGCAAAAAGCTCAACACTAGTGAACAAGACCTTGGCGGAAGAGTTAGCAGAAAATCCCCCTGAAACGACCCCTCTGCTCTGGCTTTACAATCTCCCCTAGCTAAAGCCGAAGTCTTAAGGGAAGTTGTTTTAGGCATTCCAACGCAGTTGGCTGGCAATGCTTTCCAGGTGAGGAAAGCAAATGTAGTTGGAGCCCAGACTGGAATAAACTGCTTCAGCTAAAAAAAAATCACAGAAAAGCGGCATCAACATAATAAACAATAGTATCAACAATACACCTTCTGATGCCGAAAGATTGAAAAAATCTGCTGCAAAGGCAACTAAACGCCGCGCCGTAAGCAGAAATCTTACAACAACTGCGTTCAATGAAACGGCAAACCTACAGACAAGCAGCTACTGGCTATTCCAAAAAGTCAATTTTCCGGACCTCCATCATCGAATCGCAGCCCTGTCAGCTGCATCTGCAAAATCATTTATTAATTTCAAAAAAGGGGAAACAATAAATCCCTCCAAAAAGCCGAAAATGGACCACCAAAGACGACAGCTTAATGGAGCTAATGCTAACCAGCTTGACCATCTTTAACAGCAACAACAACATCAGCACCAGCAACAACAGCAACTGCCAATTCTGACAGCCAATTCGAATTGTGGGCTTCGTAGCCGTGCGGTTAGTGTCACCGAGGCATTTAGCCGCATCGTGCTAAGGAGTGTGGGTTCGATTCCCGCCTCAGGCCGAAAAAAACTTTTCGAGAGGAATGTTTTCCGACTGTGCCACTGGGCGTTGCATGCTAGTCCGTTGTCTAGTGTGGTGCTTCCTTCAAAGGGCAAATAGCCCACTGGAAGCATTAACGTGTAGTGTCTTTTTTTTAATTAGACCCGATGAGACCTCCTATCGTTCGTCTAACTCAGAAATCTACGGAGGGTGATAGCCGCTTGGGATCATGCACAAATTACGTCACGCTCCAAGGGAGATCGTCCGACTGTTTCTGGCATACATGAAGGACCAGCCTGCGAATATCTGCATTAATGGCAACACACCAACTAGCATTAGGATGGTCTTCGCGTCGGAAGGATTGCCAACGGATCACGATCATCTTCTTCGATTTTTTTTCTGACGTTCATCAGGAGTATGGAGTTGGCCCAGCTGAAGCAGCAGCGGATCTGGAGGCGTATCGTCGGTACCTATCGAGTGAGTGTACTAACCGACTTCAGCAATTGTGGGAGAATTCGCACAAATTCTTCTCTCCCCCTCCAGGAACGTCAAATTTTCGCAATTAAGGACGCCCACTTCCACGGAAGAACGCAGTATAATTTTGTCAAACGACGTGCGTCCAAAAACTTCTTCGGGACATTGATAGAGTTTGAAATTTTCAAACGTGAAACATAGTCAAATTACTCCCGGCCGTTGATAGATCATGACAATTTCTATTGTTGTCATACAGGGCGTTAAGATGTAAAGTAGGATAAATTCACATTACTCCAGAGCGTTGATACAGCTAATAACTTTAAATTGATGGCCTAGAGGGCGTCAAAATACGCCTAATCTAAATCCTGATCTCATTTAATTTCACCCGGACGTTGATAAAGTTTGGAATCATAAACGGGCGTAAATACAGGGCGTTAAGATTCACCTGATTTATAAAGTATAAGATCAAATTAATCCAGGGCGTTACTATATTTTTAAATTTTATATTGATGTTCTACAGTGCGTTAAAATGACACTGATTTACATGAAAAAAGTCAAAAAGACGCTGATACAGGTTTGGAAATTTTGTTTTTTGATTGATGTCTTAGAGAGCGTTAGAAGGTATCTGATTTCGCAAAGTTCTATCACATTACTTACAATTTTGTGTGAGTGAAAATTGTGAAAAAAATTAAAGAAAAGCTACTTAGTCGTCGACTAAGCGCGACTAAGCAGGACGACAGGACTGCTTGTTACGTTTAAATATCCCATGAAGCGATTCTCAATCCTATCAGTTCCACTTTCAATTATGTCCAAGCCGACTGGAATATGTATGAAACATTTATCGATAGTAATCTTGACGATTGACAATGCTCATGAAGCTTTAACAAATTCCACATGCATCGGATTGCTTTGCGGCCTTGGGCAATGTTATTTATCGTAGGAATACCTATCGAGATCTGTGCTCAGAATTTTTATAGAGGTCAATGGGCGACCTATGGCGATTTTTCTTTGCAAAGGTAAGTTTTCCCATAGTAAATCCCATACAAACTTTGAACGGCTGGCGCTAAAATATAGTTTTTCCGATCGAGCTGAAATTTTGCACAGTTGTTATGGGACCTAAATGCAATCCAAAAAGTGGACTGAAGCGAGAATCTACATTTTTCATATAACCGTGCCCCGGCTAATGTACATACCCATCAGGGTGCGGCTTATTTTTCGAAAGTTCTAAAAACCAAACATTTGTGTGCTCTTCTCAATTAAAATCAGATACAAAAAAGCTCAAAGTTTGAGCCAAAAATATTGAGATTTATAGGTGGCACAAGCGATTTGAAGGTGATTTTTTAAGTTATAAAATCTGGCGTTCAGTATAGTCTGCATAACTTTGTTGTTTTCTAACATAGGTATTTATAATCTCTTAGCATCATTCTTTTCAAAATAAAATTCATGAAAAATCTGTAGAACATAAAATTTGTCTACAATTACAATTAGCCTCAGTTCAGAGAAGTTTCCTCCAAATTTTTTCTTTTTTTACTAAAAATAATCATATTTGTTTGACTATAACTTCATTATTACTCAATTGGTTATAAATTGTTTACTAGCTTGTTTTTACTCGTTTTGTTATATACACATTATCTACTACCAGAACGTTCGTGGTTTGCGTACAAATATTCGACTCACTTTTCCTTGCTGTCAGCGATTTGGACTATGACGTCATCGTACTCTGTGAGACCTGGTTAGATGATCGCATCCTATCATCACAGTTATTCGGAAACCTCTACTCAGTGTTCAGAACGGATCGAAGTGCTCTGAATAGTGACAAAAGAAGTGGGGGAGGTGTGTTAATAGCTGTATCATCGCAATTAAGCTGCTCTTTGGAATCTGCAATCATTAGTAACGAGCTTGAACAGCTCTGGGTGAAAATCGTTTTGCCTCGTAATAATGTGAGCATAGGAGTGATGTATCTACCGCCTGATAAGAAAAACGACATTGGCGTCATTCATCGCCACATTGACTCTATTGGAGCCGTTCAAAGTCTTCTTCAAGAAAACGATATGGCACTGCAGTTCGGCGATTACAATCTGTCGAATGTGTTTTGGTCTTCGAATGGGAACGACAATGTTTCCATCGATCTAACTCGCTCACGCCTGAATCCCGCCAGTTCTACTCTTTTGGATGGCTTCTGCTTTCACGGTCTCTCGCAGGTAAACACATTAGTTAATGGAGGTGATCGTACTCTCGACCTTGTTCTCGTTAATGACGTCGTTATGCAAAATTTTTCATTGTTTGAAGCAATAGAAGCTCTTACGGTAATTGACATTCATCACCCTCCGATTGAATTAGTTCCCGAGTAGCACACATGTTATAATTGAGGCAGAATAACACTTATATGACCAGATCTGGTCATATAAGAGTTATTTTGCTTCAATTATAACATGTGTGTTACTAGGGTTGTTTCATGTCCACTACCTGTAACCTATGAAGAATTATTCGACCATACTGGATTTGACTACAAGAAAGCAAACTTCGAGTCACTGAATTCTGCCTGTACTCAATTGACTGGAGCCATCTCGATTGCATAGATGATGTTAACGAATCTGTTGCATTTTTCACCAACTCCGTGATGCAAGTAGTTGCAGAACATGTTCCGCTACGCAGGCCGCCTAGCAAACCGCCATGGTCAAAAAATCGGTTGCGTTTTCTTAAGCGCCGCCGCTCTGCTGCCCTCCGATTGTATCGTTCTCACCGTACACAAGAATCGAAACTGCACTTCAACCGATCCAGCAGCGAGTACAGGAGCTATGATGCATACCTGTATGCTCGCTATAAGCGTCGAACTGAGCAGAATCTCCGAACAAATCCAAAACAGTTTTGGTCATTCGTCAACGCTAAACGAAATGAGGATGGACTTCCAACATCAATGTACCTTGGCGATTTGTCTGCTGAATCTGCTGGTGATAAATGTGAGCTATTTGCTATGCAATTCAGGCGCGTTTTCAATGACAGTATCTCTCAACAAAATCAAGCCGATCATGCCTTACAAGACACCCCTCATGACGTCTTTAGTTACGAAATGTTCTACGTAACAGAACAGGAAGTAACTAGAGCAATTTCAAAGCTTAAGCTTTCGTATAATCCTGGACCGGATGGTATACCATCTGTGCTGCTGAAGCGATGCTCCGCTACACTCCTGCGTCCTTTAACTAAGCTTCTGAATCAATCACTTCGACTACAACAGTTTCCTGCATCCTGGAAAAAATCTTTTCTTTTCCCGGTTCACAAGAAGGGTGACAAACGATGTTTGAGCAACTACCGTGGAATAACTTCGTTATGCGCTTGTTCAAAAGTATTCGAAATAATTATTAATGATTCCTTGTTCGATTGCTGCAAAAATTATATCTCCACCGATCAACATGGATTTTTTCCGAGAAGATCCGTCGAATCAAATCTCGTTGAATTCACGACGCTTTGCATTAAAGCCATTGACGCCGGAAAACAAGTAGACGCTGTTTATTTGGACCTCAAAGCGGCATTTGACCGTGTCGATCATCGAATACTTCTCCAGAAACTTAGAAAATGCGGAGTTTCCACCGCTTTCAGTAATTGGTTCGATCGCTCTGTGTAAAGATAGGCTCATGCGAATCAGCATCGTTTACGAATATCTCTGGAGTACCACAAGGCAGCAACCTTGGACCCTTGTTGTTCTCTTTGTTCATCAACGATGCTTCACTGATTTTACCACCCGGAACCAGGCTTTTCTTTTCGGACGATGCTAAAATCTGTATGATCGTGAATGGCTTGAATGACTGTATTAGACTGCAGAGTATGTTGGACTTATTCGAAGCATGGTGTGTTAGAAACGCTGAGCATTGAGAAGTGTCAGGTCATCTCGTACGGTAGAAAGGGGTTACGCAGATTTCCGTATAAGCTTTCAGGGACGACACTTGAACGTGTACAACGAGTTCGTGGCTTAGGTGTCGTTCTAGACGAGGAACTAACCTTTAACTACCACTATGACGATGTCCTCTCCAGAGCTAATAGACAACTTGGTTTTGTGTTGAAGGTGTCTGATGGGTTCAGGGACCCGCTCTGCCTAAAGTCGTTGTACGGTGCTCTAGTACGTCCTATTTTGGAATTTGCTGCAGTTATGTGGTGCCCTTTTCACACTAACTGGATCACGCGAATCGAATCTGTCCAAAGGAAATTTATATGCCGAGCTCTCAGAAACCTACCATGGCGCGATCCAAGAAACTTGCCACCGTACCACGACCGTTGCCGCCTAATTGGAATCGAGACCTTGGAGAACAGGCGACATGTTGCTCAAACAGCATTTGTTTCCAAACTGTTGAAAGGTGAAATCGACTCTCCTTCCCTATTGGCTGATGTAAATGTCTATGCACCAGAACGAACATTGCGTAGGCGTCACTTCATTAGTCTAGGAAGTCGGAGTACTCTTTATGGACAGCATGATCCTGTAAGATTCATGACTGCAAAGTTCAACGAAGTCTTCCATCTGTTTGATTTCAACGTTTCGATTACAACACTTCGGAATCGTTTTGTGCAGTACTTTGGTGGAAACTGACTGTTCATGTTTGTGTTATTTATAACTAATTTATGTTAGTTTATTCATTAAGACTACAATATGTCAGATGGATTATTTGAAATACAATACAATCCAATACATTAAATTAAACAAAGTTTTTACTTAATCAAAAAAAAAAAAATCCAAGAACCACGAATTTAAAAAAAAAATCGAGAAAACCTACGGATGGTCAGTAGCCTGGGACACGTTTATATGAAAAAATTATATTCTCGCTCCAGTCCACTTTTTGAATTGCATTTAGGTCCCATAACAACTGTGCAAAATTTCAGCTCGATCGGAGAAACTATATTTTAGCGCCAGCCGTTCAAAGTTGGTATGGGATTTACTATGGGATAACTTACTTTTATAAAGAAAAATCGCCAGAGATCGCCCATTGTCCTCTATAAAAAATCTGAACACAGATCTCGAAAGGTATTTCTACGATGAACACCATTACCAAAGACCGCAATGCAATCCGATGGTTGTGAAAAAAGTTACTAAACATAGACTATTCGGAAATTTTGTTCGATTTTGTTATTATTGTTATTCTTTTACGTGTTAATCAACGTTGCCTTGCCAATAGGTTTTCATTGAATAACTAGTGACTTGAATGTGTGTCTTAAAATGGTCTCTGTTAGTGTTTTGACATAAATTTCATCATGTTTCATTCAGAAAGATCTCAATGGCTGATCTGCAAATTAATTTTTATACAGATTTTCAAAATTATTCATAAATTTCACAGAGAAAATAAAACTTAACCTAATAATAATGCGATTCATGTAAATTTCATAACACAGTGCAATTCCGTTTTTGGCAACAAAGTTGAAATTTTCAGTTGCCAAAAACGGAACCCATTTTTTAAATTTTAACAATCTAATTTGATCTTTGTAACAACATCGTCATGGAACCAAATGATGTCTAGACTTCCTAACGGTCCTCTTCGAAGCAGATTTCCTTTGGATAGGGCTATACTATAAACTTATAGACACGTCATATTAATAGTGACCGACGCTCCCCATACCTTTCATTGCTGAAGTATCTTTAATGAGTTTTATAAGCTTTATGTGTATCATTTGTATACATTCAAGAAATGATTATGATAGTGTAAGAATACAGACATTCAACCCACTTCTTCTTCTTCTTTCTGGCGTTACGTCCCAACTGGGACAAAGCCTGCTTCTCAGGTCTTATGAGCACATCCACAGTTATTAACTGAGAGCTTTTTTTGCCGATTGACCATTTTTGCATGTATATATCGTGTGGCAGGTACGAAGATACTCTATGCCCTGGGAATCGAGAAAATTTCCTTTACGAAACGATCCTCGACCAGCGAGATTCGAACCCACGACCCTCAGCATGGTCATGCTGAATAGCTGCGCGTTTACCGCTACGGCTATCTGGGCCCTGTATGAAAGCCAAAGAGCCCGGTAAGAATCTTTAGGTATCCATAAAGAATCCACAGAAATCCGCTAGAACTTTGAAGAAGCTCAGTAGAAATCCACAGCAATTTGAGTAGGATTCAGATAGGAATTGACATCTACCCAAGAACTTGCCAAGAATTCTAAGTACCGGGTACCCCCGTTGGTTTGACCACATTTAATCTGGACACTTTTTAATCTGTACCCCGCTATTTTGCACATCGTTCAGATTAAAAATGGTTCAAACGTCATTTAGCTTATGGGACGGAGTGAAGTGAGATGGAACGCTGTGGAACGGAACGCAGAATCAAAACAAAACAGTGAAAGAGGTAACCAGAAACACGTTTCTAGGGTGACTAGATGTTCAAATTAAAAACGAACCCCGATGGTTTGCATGAGATACCGTTCAAATTAGCGGGGGTGCACGGTATATCGCTTAGAGTTTTATGATTGCTAAATATTCTCATGTCTCCGATGGAAAATTTCAAAAGTTCATAAGGGCTTTTCAGAATACCCCTAGCAATCTCCAAACTCTGGAACCTTTTTAAAATCTTCCAGATTTCGCCGGAAATTTTTAAACTAAATATTCACATTATTTTGCTAGAAATTCACAGGACGCCTTATAAATCTTAGGAGCATCCCCAATAACTAATTATACATTTTCAGAAGAAACAACTGATCCTCGACATGAATGCTTAGATTCTGCTTTGTATCCTTAAGAACCAGGGGAAATTTTTCAGAAGTCTAGTATAAAAGCATAGGATCTTGTAAGGAATCTCAAGAATCCAGTTATAAAACTCCTAGACCATTCGACTAGGATATTTTGATCATATGCACAAAAAAAAAGTGCGGTAAAAACTAGCATTTTAGGTGATTAACTTAAGATGAAAGTTGCTTGAGTACGTAAACATAATGTTGCCACCCACTCGAACCACCCGCTCTAAGTATTTTTCACAGCATGCGTGTTTGTTTACTTTCTTGGCAGTTTTCTCCTCTCTTCTCTCACTTCTCATGGACGGAAAAAGTTGCCATCAGTATGCATTTGAATTGTACGGTCATTTGCAGCGTATAATATCTAATATTCATTTCTGCTGTTAAATTGCGTCGTATGTTTTTTTTTCTCACGCATAAAAATGTTTTGCAACACTGGTGACGTACACCTTTTGAGTGTTTTGAAACTGTAGAATACCTACGTGGTTGAAGCAAGCGTATGAATATCCAAACAATTTTAATTCCAAACATACAAGCTGGCATCACTTCCAATCAGTGAGAGCTGCGCATCCCATTCATAAACAATGTTGGCTCAGTGAATTCGTGTTCCGGTGTTGTTTTTCGAGCACAAATCGGTGAATTTAAGTGATTTATTGCTCCCAGGAGCACGGCGCGAGAAAAAATAAAGTGTGACAAGTATCGCATCAGATTTTTGAATAACCGTCAACGTACCAGCATCCGCTCATGTTCCAGTAGCCCGCTCATGAGTTTAAAAAGTAAGGTAATTTGAGTAAATATACCACAACATGTTCACAGCAGGATTCAATTTGTCGATTTGAACCGTATCGGCCAGGGGAAGTGGTTCACCCAGAGTGAATTTATAGCAGAGAAAAAGTAGATTTTGTATGAAAATTGACAGGGAAATTAATGTCAAGTTCATCCACTTCTCCTGGCCTATAGCGGATATAATTTTCAAATTTCCTTTGTGTAAACTTATCTTTTTTCAGTGTGAGTGGGCTACTGGAACATGAGCGGCTACTAGTGCACTGATGGTATTACGATGTGTAGAAAAGTTAATTTCAGAACGGGCACCGAAAAGCTTTCGAACAACAACATGGTGTGTGAAGAAGAAGTGATTTGTTAGTGAGTGGTATTTTACAACACAAATCACAGCAATAACTATGTGTTTGCATTCAAAAACTAAAAAATTGTGAATGTCACATTATGGAATGCTTTCATTTAAAAAAACAACCATCTACGATAAGGTTAGTAACTCCAAATAATTATTTATTTTTAACGATCACACTCTCCAAAACATTATGAAAAGTGAGGGAGGATGGAGCGGAAAGGGAAGGGGGAAGTAAGGTGCCATATTAGAGGCAATTTTTGTACTCAAGCAAATATGTCCTTAAGCGCTCGCACTGGCAATTATCAGCAGACCAGAAATGCGCTTGATTTTACTATGTATGTAGTTGAAATCAGGTGGATGAAAATGATTTCTGTCTAACAGCCATTCCATAAAAAACCGATCTAGTGGGTCACCGAATTTTTTTGAATTTTCAAGAAAAAATGAGAACATCAATAGCCCCTTTGGTCCCAAGGCCTTCAAAACACGAAAAAACGGATATTATTGATTTTTTTTCATGTTAAAAACAATTTTTGTGGAATTTTATATTTTTCCTGGAAAGTCAAAATCTTTAGCTCTCATTTCGTCCAAAAAGTTTGAAAATCGGTCGTACGGTTCAAAAGTTATAATTTTTATAAATAAAAATTTTGCAAAATCGCGATTTTCTGGTCACCCTATTTCGGGAATGGTCACCCTAATCAAAAAATCCAAAAACACGTGTATCCTTATTTCGGATAAGGAACAAAATATCAAATTTTCACGGAATTCGGAGACCCACTTGATCGGTTTTTCATGGAATGGCTGCTAATGTACCAGTAAATGCATGAAGATTTTTGTGTGAGTGAGTCAATTTCACCATTATGGAAAAACGAAGCGTTTCACACGGCAATAGAATATTCTATGTTTATGCATATTTATCATACTCCTCACGAATATGTGTATGAGAATATTTTCGATTATAGTAGAGCCAATTATACTAATATTAGACTTAAATTAGATAACGCAAATTGGCAATCTGTTTTGAGAAATCAAGATAATATTGAATGTGCAATAGAAATCTTTTACAATTTATTGTGGGAAACCATTAGGGAGGAAGTACCTGTTAAGAAGAGACGAAGGAATCACAACTCAAAAAAACCAATTTGGTTCAACAAGCATATCATAAATTTGAAAAATCGAAAACAAAAAGCTCACAAAGTTTACAGAAGATATAAAAAACCAGACGATTTAGAAAAATATTTGGTTATTTGCGACCAACTCAATTTAGCCATTTCTACAGCACTTACCGAGTACAACATAAAAACTGAAAATGAAATAAAGTCATGTCCAAAGAATTTTTTCAATTACGTTAAAACTAAACTCAAATCGTGCAACTTTCCATCAACAATGACTTTGGATGAAAAAGTAGGAAATAATTCTGAAGATATTTGCAATCTTTTCGCAAAATTTTTTCAAGAAAATTATTCAACATTTTCGGAAAACGATCGAGATTATTCTTACTTTTCACATTTTGCTGACTTTCCGAGTGATGTTGGCGTTAATTCTATAAATGTTCAAGACATTTTGTTTGGTCTTAAAAATTTGGACGCCACTAAAGGATCAGGGCCAGATGAAATTCCACCCGGATTCATTAAAAACATAGCAACTGAACTCACAACTCCATTATTTTGGTTATTCAATATGTCTCTTCAAACTGGTCAATTTCCAAAGGTATGGAAAAAATCATTCCTCTAATCAGGTAAGAAATCGGACATTCGAAATTATCGCGGTATTGCTATTATGTCATGTATTCCAAAACTTTTCGAGTCAATTGTAAACAAAAATATGTTTGCCCAAATAAAAAATCGTATAACAAACGCTCAACACGGCTTTTTCAAAGGTCGTTCGACCACTACGAACCTTCTGGAATTTGTAAGTTACTCACTGAGTGCAATGGATAAAGGTTACTTCGTAGAAGCTCTTTACACTGACTTTAGTAAAGCATTTGATAAACTTGACATTCCAATGTTGACTTTCAAGCTTGAAAAAATGGGAATCGAAATGAGTCTCCTAAAGTGGATCAAGTCCTATTTAAACGACCGTCAGCAAATAGTAAAATTCAATGGGAAAAGATCAAATCCAATACATGTTACATCTGGAGTACCTCAAGGCTCACACTTAGGCCCTCTTCTTTTTATTTTATATGTTAATGACGTTTCTTATATTCTAAACAAACTGAGGGTCCTTATATATGCTGACGACATGAAGCTATTTTTAGAAATAAAGAATGATGACGATCATAATGTTTTTAAGAATGAGATACAGATTTTCTACACGTGGTGCTGCAAAAGTTTATTGGAATTGAATATAAAAAAATGTAACCTCATAAGTTATAGCAGAAAACGAACCACACCAAATATGTCTATTGTTTTAGGAAACGAACATGTAAAAAAATGTGATAAAATAAGAGACTTAGGAGTTATCTTAGACTCAAAACTATCATTTGTAGATCACTATAATGCAATAATTCATAGAGCAGGAAATATGCTCAATTTCATAAAACGATTTGGCCAACACTTCCGTGATCCTTACACATTAAAAATACTTTATGTTGCATATGTAAGATCAATATTAGAATATTGTAGTATTGTTTGGTCACCTTACACAAAAAAACATGAAAAACGTATAGAATCGATACAAAAGCAGTTTTTATTATACGCACTACGTAATTTAGGCTGGTCAGTACTTCCTCTACCATCATATGAATCACGATGCATGCTTATCAATATGAAATCACTGAAAGTGCGTCGTGATTATGCTATGGTTTCTTTTGTTAACGATATTGTTTCACAGCGCATTGATTCTGCTGATATACTTTCAAAACTGATTTTTTATACTCCAACTCGTCACTTGCGCAATCGTTACTTGTTCACAGTAGGTCATCATCGCACGAACTACGCTAAATTTAGTCCGTTGAATCAGATGATGACTATATATAATCAGCATTGTGAAATGATTGATGTTAACATGTCTCGAACAAAACTGAAAAAATACTTTTTTGATATACAAAACAATAGTTACTGAGGAATGTATTATGAATCAAGTATACTCAACAAATTTATAGTATATAAACAAATAGATATTAAGAACACAATGTAATTTAGAATGGTCTACAAAATGCTTGGCGTCAAATAAATAAAAAAAAAAAATAAAAAAATTAAAAAAAAAAATGTGGTGGAATGTCCAACAAAAATAGTAAATTGTTTTTAAAACCCATGGTAGTTTTAAGAATGACCGTAATCATCTACAGCAGCTACACAGATTTTTTTTCCCGTGTACAGAGTGTTTATCGTAATCATCGCACGCTCTAATCACCTTATTGAGAATAAAGTATAGTTTAGACTGTGTTTGCATTTGTCATAGTGGCGCTATAAATGGCATATAGAAGAAGCCGGTGGGTCATTTATTTCTTTAACTTTAAATTTTAATAAAAAAAATAAGAGTCACGACTTTTTGCTTGTTTTGTTTTTATTGTTGTGTATGCTTCTAAATACACAATGCTTGTAATTCCACAATTAAAAGAACAGTGAGCTAAAGAGAAGAGACGAAATTAATGATAGAAACTCTTTGTGAAAAATAGAGTATTCTTGCTTTTGTGTGTGTTCTAAATCTAGAAAAATAAATCATTTTTATCACCTACCGGCATTCTCAAATGGGCTGGTCATATAACGTGAATCCCTGATAAGTTGGAGCTCTAGTTGACATATTTTTACCTTTTATGTTGTACGAGGAACGTTTTAAGCATTTATTTCATACAATCCAACGTGTTATATGATTTTCATCTCCAGCAAACCAACCAAAAAAGAAACAATACCCAAACCATCGCCAAAATCTTCTAACGTGTTTGGATCGTTTTGCAAAATTTCTTCATAGTAATCTCTAAATAAAACTACATTATCTTTGGGCCACTTATATGATTTCAGCACCGAGAAAGCTGAAAATTGCTTAGAACACTATTTTTATGATAAGGATTGTATGGAAGATATTGAAGATTGGATTTTAAAACTTTTTTGAATTTTTAACCGCCGTAAACAACCGTAAATCCCTTCCAATACCAACTTATAGAGAGTTGACTGTAGTCTATATAAACTGTTTTACTGCATAGCTGATGGAAAAGTAACTGGGTCTGTCTCTGCCTAGGTTTCTGTTTGATGAAATAAATTGCTATGTCGTAGAAATGCTCACATACCATTCCAAACACACATTCGTCACCAAAATTGGTTAACATTCATTCAAATATGTATTCGTTCTCTTGAAGTGCTCATTCGATGCTATCTAATGACATAAATACAAGGCAAACATGTTGACTGTGGAAAACACTTCATCAGACAAAGTTGCTAATTTAGATAAATATGGAAGTTTTGGCAAATTTGGAAAATTTATTTACAACCTCAATCGTCCCGGCGTCGCAGAACGACCGTTGCATTACTGACGAAGTTTACTGTCATACATACATATATTGCTCCCTCTCCCCTTTCGTGAAGCGTGACGCATTTTGTTCAACTTTTGATTAATGTTTGCAGAAATTAGTAACTTTTGTTGGCGAGAGTTTGCGTTATTTTAATGCATCAGAACGGAACGATCGATGACGATAAGAGTTTCATCTTGGTACTGATGAAATGGTTTATGAAATGAGCCGGGGGAGTGTAACGACTTGCGAAAGTTTTTGGCAAACACAATACTGTATATGAGTTCAGAGTGTAGGCAACATGCGTTGGCGTTTTCGTTTAACTGTTTGAAAAATGTTATGGATATCACACAGATATGGATCAGCGTAGGATTAAGCGGAGAATATCTCATCAATTTGAGTTGCAATTACGAAGAACACATTTTACCCACGTGAATTATGAATCTATTCTTCTTCTTCTTTGTGGCGTTACGTCCCCTTTTTTTTTACTGGGACAAAGCCTGCTTCTCAGATTAGTGTTCTTATGAGCACTTCCACAGTTATTAACTGAGAGCTTTCTTTGCCGATTGACCATTTTTGCATGTGTATATCGTGTGGCAGGTACGAAGATACTCTATGCCCTGGGAATCGAGAAAATTTCCTTTACGAAAAGTTCCTCGACCAGCGGGATTCGAACCCACGACCCTCAGCATGGTCATGCTGAATAGCTGCGCGTTTACCGCTACGGCTATCTGGGCCGCTATGAATCTATACAACATCGTAATAAATTATTAACCTTAACCCGCATAGGCCTGAGTGAAAGCAAAAATACTAAAATTTAGATTGTGAACACACAGATTAACAGATGCTGTTCTCTGTCAAACCGTGTTAATCTTCCAATGGTTGAGCAATATGAAAAAAAAAATGCAAATTCTTTATTCAGAAAACCAGACAAAAAACGGATATTTCCAACTAATTAAACATATGTGCCTACACCACAGAGCATGGACACGACATCACAAAGATCTCGTTCTGTCGACCAAGAGAAGCAGCCATGTTGACTGATAGACACCAAAGTGCACCAAGTCAACTCTAGCTTTTGGTATGCTTTGTGCTGCCGATTCCTCCGCCGGATTGTGGAATGACACCCGGGTCTGAGTATACTTAAAACCAGACACCGGAAGAAGACCAACTTCGGTGGGGGTGATTATTCCTTTCTGTGTTCGAATGGTAGTGGCTCCTCCAAGTTTGCACAAATGCAATTGCTAACGTGAGGAATCAGTTTGGAGAACGAGATTAGCATCGGTTTATCGTCCCAGCTCTGTGTTTAGCATGTGTAGAATGTGTATGCTAGGGATGTCCCAACTGTGGCATTTCTATTGATTTTGACACCAACTGAACTAGAAATAATGTTTTTTTTAACGTGAATAACTTTTTATGCTATTGGTTTTAGTGATCTTTATCTGCGATTATTCAATGGCTTATTCACGCACAAAAAAGCGTTCTGGAAAACGTGTACTGTCAAAAATACACCGTGAACTACCATCATGTTTACATGAACGTTCTCGGAACCACGGTAAAAAGAAGCAAGGTATTATACTCCGAAAAATGACATTTGGCAATGACGTCATTGCTATCGCAAACTCTAACGAGTGCAAAGAAAAGCAAGGCTTGCTCTCTTTTACTATCCTGTAGGCCTCATGCTTGACGATAGGAATGACAACACATGTTTTGATTGAAAACCGTTGTTTACACGTGGGAATAGCCTACCTTGTTGTGTCTACCGTGCTCGGAACTAAACAACGCGTTCATATACACGGAGCCGCAAATCAACCCAAATTTAACTTCTTTTGACGCAATTTGGCTCTTCCGTGGGATAACCCAAATTTGGGTTAACTGATATATACCTATCAGTAGGTTGTTTCCATTTGACAGCGGCAAAACAAACAACTCAGTGCAAAAAAAAATCTACCCAGCGTTAGCTTTCGAAGTCTCCGTGATGGGTTAAAACAACTTAACGTTAGGTAAACTCGAAAGAACCCAAATTTGGCTCATTCCATTGAACTTCGACGCTGGGTCGGTGCGTCTCTCTCTGTTTTTGACAACATTGCTGTTGCGGGAGAGGCAAAACAACCCAACCGTGGGTAAAAACTAAATGCAGTTTATCCAAATTTGAGTAAAAAGAACTTATTTTTTGGGTAGTCTGATTTCTCCGTGTATACATGATCTAGTTTACGGTGTATTTTTGCTTGTTGGCGAGTTCACGACTGCTGTTCACGGATACGAGAACGGATTTTTTTTCTGTGTAGAACGTGGGATAGAATCAAGCAATGTTTTAAAGATTTGAATAATTGACCGCATTTGTACCATATTTTAGTTTGTTTAATTCCGATTATAGCTACACTGCAGGGTAAATCCTCTCTTTATTTATTTAATAATTATCATTCAAAACCATTTATCACAACTTTGATCATCCCTCATTCACATTCTTGTTGGCACATTAAGGCGAGAAATTCATCCATCTGGCTTATTTCCCATGTGGTATTTTAACATGATTCACGCCAAAGCCACTCAACGTGGTTGAATGAGTAACAATTGAAACCGAAGCTCGTTGACTTTTTTGCTTTTATATATTTAAACTTTTTTTTTCCTGTCTATTTAAGATTACGGTTTTTATATTTTCATTTTAGTATTTTTTTTTTATAAATACACATGTTGAGTTTGTCGTTTAACAGTAGGTTTGATATCCTTCTCTCTTCATTGATCACACTTTTCGTGTGGAATTTTAAAGCCTTGATTGTGTTTTTTTTTTGTTATACTGCCCATAAGGGGCCGTACATAAATGACGTAGCATTTTTTCACTGATTTTTGACACCCCCCTCCCCCTCGTAGCATTTCGTCACAAATGCTGATACTCCCCCTTGAAAAATACGTAGCATATCAAGCACCACCCCGGGGACGGACCTGGTGTAGTGGTTAGAACACTCGCCTCTCACGCCGAGGACCTGGGATCAAATCCCATCCCCGACATAGTCACTTATGACGTAAAAAGTTATAGTGACGACTTCCTTCGGAAGGGAAGTAAAGCCGTTGGTCCCGAGATGAACTAGCCCAGTGCTAAAAATCTCGTTAATAAAGTCAAATCAAACCATCAAGCACCCCCCCCCCCCCTTCTATATTTGTTTTATATGTTTTCCTCAGCGATTAGGTTGAAACGAAAAATTGGAATTCAGAAGTTCAATACAAAATGGAAAAAAAAAAATGATTGGATTGATGAACCTCGTTACTGTTGAGTTAGGGTACAATATATTTTTTAGTATATGGATCAGAAATTTTGTTATTAGAGGATTGTTTTTTTTAATTATTCTTTGTTAGGAAATAGATTTCAATGAAAATGAACAATAAAACATATTAATTCTAAATGAATCTTCGTCATTTTTATCCAAATTCAAATCCATTTAGCTATCAGTGGCCAGATATAGAAATGATTACACTTGAAATATTTAGAATGTTTAGAAAATTTTAGCGATTATTATACAAATTATTAATCTCTATCAATATTTCAGCTAAACTTTATTATCGTTCCTCATACTAAAATATACTTACACAACAAAAAAACAGTTAAATAAAAAAAAAATCTTCAAATTACCGAATAATCATTTTAATTGAACGATAGGGCAATTTCTATAACACTCGAATCTGTTGTCTTCATTAATATTCAGGCTATTCCATCAAGAGCATTGATACATCATAACAAATCGATGAGTTGATTGAGTGGAGATCTCCTGCAACATTGAATGCATAATACACGATATAAATATCTTGTTTCATATAATATTTGCCTAAAAGAGCATATTTTATTCTCTTGAAAACGGCTGACTTTATGACTTGTTAACAAATGAGAAAACAATGTTTTTCAAGTAGTTAAAGCATTGATTTTTAATTACAGTCATCTCTCCCTTACTCGATATTTCGTATCTCGATATCGAATTAGAGAACCATAGTAAAAGTTGGTTTTCATGGCTACCTCGATGGTCCCTTGGATCGCAGTTGCATTGATTTTGTGTTCTGTAACTCGATACCTCCCTAACTCGATGGTCCCTTCAATATCGAGTAAGGGAGAGATGACTGTAATATATTAAACTTTGATTTTGTTTATTTATAAATTTATTAATTTAGACACGACTATAATGTAATATTTACATAATTATTTAAAGCTTTAAAAAATCTGTTTGATTACATTTATCAAGAAGATTTAAATTTCTTAGATTTTTTTCAATCTTGTCATATGAATGTTTTGAAGCTGAATCATCATTTTATAACCCAAGTCAAACAAAAATAAAGTTTGATAAAAAAAATAATTGTATGCCTTTTTTTTGCGCCTCTCTTTTTACCGACATGATTTAAAATGCTACGTCCACTAGCTAGGACCCCACCCTCCCCCTCGTCACACATCGTCACAAATTCGTAAAGACCCCCCTCCCCCCTAAAAAGCTACGTCATTTATGGACGACCGCTAAAGGCATAACTGTCCTAAAAGGAAAGAAAAGGCATTGAGAAAAAAGCGCTCAAAGTTTGCAGTTTTTCTTCTCATACACATATTTATAATTTTCTAGTACGATTCTTCATACCATAATCATTGAACACAACCGCTTAGATAACTCATATTGCATCTATTGATCAGCGAAAAATATAAACTTGAACGCAATTCCCATTTTGCAGTTGTTATTAGGGTTGAAAGTTTATATGAATGCCTTCATGGGGCAGTATTAACTTTATATTTTTCCACAACATTTTCAAACAAAGTGTGTTAATTTTTATATGCGTAGTAAAATAAACATTAAAACATGGGTATTGCGACAAAAAAAGGTGTTGGCTCGAAAATCAATATGGGACAGTTATGCTTTTATGGGCAGTGTGGGGGTTGAAGTTCATATAGAGACTGTTATGCCTTTAGTTTTCAATATGGGACTGCACCAACTTCATGTTTTTCCACAACATTTTCAAGCAAAGTGTTGTTATTTCGATACGCATTCCACTAGATGCGACTTCTTCGAGGGGGCTGTACATCTGCATTTCTATGAAGCTCTTTGACGTTTTCCCGCTCTGTGCTCTTGCACTCTGCGCAGTCTGCCAGTGGTTTGCTCTTGAATGTTGAGCAGACTGCCTTTTCATCTTCCTCTGCTTCTCTGTCTCTTTCCGTGGTTCATCATCTTCTTCCCTTCTCGCTTCTTTCTCCTCTTGACTTCCCCTGGCGTCGGAGGTTGTCACCAGTATTGGTTGGGGAGACGTCCGCACTGATGCGGTGCCCCGACTACTGGCGACTATCGTAGGGGAGATCTTCGTCTTCTTTCTTCGTCAGGCTGACTCGAGTACCGAGCTCGATAAAACGTTTCCGGTTGGGGGATTAGCACCCGATGACCCGATGCCAGGTACTGCTCTCTGCCTCTCGTTTCGCTGCTCTTGCAGCCAGATAGACGTTATCTCTACCACCACATTGATCACTAGATTCCAAAGGACCTCCGTTACTAATGGGATTACAAATGGGTGTTTCCTTCCTCCGGTGAGCATAACACCTTGGTCGTGCTTGCAGTCTTTTCCAAAGTTACCTCTCTCTCCACATTTCCTGTACAATTCGATTCTGGTATGTAATGTTCATTGCACCATTTGAGTGCAAATTTGGGTGCGAAAACACCGAATTCTCAATTTTATAGTTCCGGTATTGCTGCAAGTACGAGGAAGACGATCCATGGAAATCGAATAGCTTTGTATTTCATCTGGTTGAATCGAACGGTTTGAGTTCTGTTTGATCCATCGATCTTGACGCTTGCTCCTGTGGGGGCGGGCGATGAGAGCAGGATCAAATATGTCGCGCGTCGGTCGAGTAAAGTGTTTGATCCTTCGACCTTGACGCTTGCTCCTGTGGGGAGGATGATAAGATAAGGATCAAACATGTTGCGCGTCATGCACGTAGCATGGTGAAATAATATCGGATCACCATAGTAGTTTTGCTTTACCCAAACCTTTCCCATATCCAAACTCCCAGTGTCTACTTGTGGAAGTGCAGAGGACTCCTCGGCTTCCATAAAACAAGTAACACGTCAACATTTCTCTCCCATCCTTAAATTGACCTGCATTCGGACGCAGCTGGCGCCGTTATTATTTGTTATAATAATGAGAGCACCGGTACTTACACATTGAGGATGCTACTGATTCCGAGCAGTATCTGTTGCTTCCCTGTGCAAGCACAGCTGTTCTTGCAATAACGGAGTAGCATCTGCGGGCGGTCAATCATGCTCATTTCCTGCACAATTCGATTCTGTTCGGAATTTTACAGCTCATCGCTGGGTGTCCGAAGTCCATGAACTAGAAGCATCACATCGGTGGCCTATCTGCTTGTGTGACGAGTCTCAGTAGGCATATCGACCAGTCAATTCTCATCTTGCCTTTCCCCACCATTTTGTAGCCGAATCGTCGCTGAAAGTGTGCCTTCGTACGATTTTCTCAGACGGATTGCCATAGCCATGGTTGTTTTCTCGCCCAGATATCTGCACTCAACAACTGTTTCCTGAGTAAGTGCTTTTACGTCTAATTCGTTCGCCAAAGATTCCTGATAGGCTGAGATCTTGATCGCTGGCCTGCTCTTCAGCTCAAACAGCATTTCCCCTTTTTGGGTGCGCCGTGTTCTAACCACGTTTTCTCCGTGGTCTTCAAGGCTCGGTTCGTTCTTATCTTTCCGAAGGATATCTGCGAACGTTGTTTGGTCGTTCGACCACTCACAATGCGGGCGTTTCTTCGCTTTCTTCTTCCCGACTTTTCTCTTCTCCACCTTTTTTTTCTGTTTCTTTTTTACCTTTGGCGTTGACGACGGTTTGCCATCGTTATCGTTTCCGTCCTTTTCCGACACACCTTCTCCTCTCTGTCTCGCTTCTTCGTAGGTTTGTCACCTCGTACGATCGTGGTACCTTACCGCTTTTCTGGAACACGCTCGCGTTCTCGAGTTATGCTGTGTTGAACTCCGCTTTAAAGCCGCCATTCTCGCCCGTCGTAAGTAGTCGTCTTCGTGATCTCATGGTGATGTTTGCAAGCAGTGACGCAGTTTGCAAGGTTGACCCGGCCCCTTATGGGATGCCAAATCCAGAGCCAGATCGGCGCAAGTCAGGAAACGTTCAACTGAGCTTACTTTCACCAGCTAAGGTGGTGAGCTTAGAACGTACTTCGAGCCCTGCTTAGGTTTTAACGGGACGTGGGTAACCATACCATTAACCCACTCGCCGTTTCAGGGAGGCGTCATCCATCCTTACTAAGGGTATAGAATAGCACGGCTGTGAGCTCTGTAGCGTGGTGCCTATGCGTGGTCCGTAGTCATGTTCTTATGCTGCCAGTCTTTCATAATCAGAATCTCTCTGGCCTGGATCCTAAAGCGATGGGTGGCGTTCTTGGTGAAGGACTAATGTACTTTGAAAGCGGTACGGGTCGTTTGTACGGAGACGTGCTTGCGGACCTGTTTGTTTTTGTAGGAGCTCAACAGAGCCCTGCAATGAAACCGCGCCGCGTTCTAGGCAACCTCCCCTTATGCTGACGGGAAACCGGTAAACCGGGGCCCGGTCAAGCTAACTGGTGGTTGTTAATTGGTGCTAGGGAACAAGTCCCCACCTACAAGTCTTGATTGTGTCGTACGCAGTTCGACAAAACCATGTGAATCCGTGTTATTTGACACCGCCACATAATGACATCAATTTTCAATTAGTTTTATTTTCACATGTGATATTGTAGCTTTCGCAGACTAGGGAAGTTTTGTTTTGTTACATCATAAAACATGCAACACAATTAGTTTTGCAAATAAACTGTCTACCGTCTTTCGTTTTTTGAACTCATTGCAGTTGTGTTTTATATGGGATTGTTGTGCTGATATAAGTATTTTCACGCCAGATTAGTTATCGGTGGTTCTTATAAAAACTATTCAAAAAGCTACCGATTTTACAATATGATGCCAGTGCGTTATTAAAATAATCCCATTTCATTCGTTCGATGGAATTGCATTGCTATAGCTTATAAGCTTATATATAATTTCTCATCCAGTTTATCCTTTGCAAGGCCTCTTTTATTAGTGAAATTTTCTGGATGTGTAGATCTTGACTACGTAGGTCACTTTGCATAGGTTAAAGATCTAGTCTTCGCAACCCAAGAAATTTGTACTAATTTTCGCTCCTTCATACAAAAAAGTCTAAATTTGTATGAAGGGGGCGAAAACTAAAGCATGGCAAAGATTAATAAATCTACCCTATTTAGTTTTCCCTAAATTTATCTGGTCTTTCATTCCACTAGCGTTGGGTAAATTTGACCAGAACAGCTTTCCAATATTTTTTTTTTGTTTTAGATACCTTTTTTTAAGCGTGTAATTTTCAAACAAAACTTAATAAGTGAAAGTCACAATCAACACAAAACTCAGCGAAGATCATTAATCGGGTCAATTTTGTTTAATCAAGTCGCTTATCGAGAATTCTATTTAAAAAGGGGTCCTTACGCGTTTTCCGCAACATTATACTTGGAGATTGAAGCACTCTATTAGAATACAAAAAAATGGATATGTGACTTTTTCGAAAATATTATTTCTTTATTGTTTTGTCTAGTACCGAGAGAAACGTGCCAACATTTGAGAGAAAAAAAAAACATGTTTTATTAGACAACATTCATTTTAACATCGGAGATGCAAACATGTGGCCATTACCTGAGAATAGTGGTGTGGAATTGCAGATGTCATCGAGGTTATCTTAGATCAATATTAATGAAATAATCATCAAAACTGCTAAAGCCTGAAGTGGGATAAATTTAAGGCGCAAATGAAATTCATTTCTGTAACCTATGATTTCATTTTGGCAAAAACAAATCTTAATTTGATTTGCCATAACTGTCGGGTCATGTTTAAATTGTGTTGGGATTTGTAAGTATTGTCTAACTCGAGCATTTAAACTTAAATTCGTATAATGAAAACCGAAGCTACATCCTACTCTCCTTTACTCGATATTCTGTATATTGATATTGAGATAGAGAACCATACTGCCGTTCTACGCATATTTGTCCCGCTGTCCATAAGGTTTACATGGGGCAAGTAGGCGTAGAAGGGCAGCATAGTCAAAGTGGGTTCTCGATGGTCCCTTGGATCGCATTTACACTAGTTTCGCAACAACTACCGAAAAGCTAAACAATTGAATTAAATGGACAAATTGATGTGAAGTTTTGCGAAAAAGTTACACGTCTTCTCAGTGAGAGTCGAACTCATGACTCCTTGAGTTCGATTCTCACTGAGAAGACGTGTTACTTTTTCGCAAAACTTCACATCAATTTGTCCATTCAAATCAATTACAAAGTATATGTAATGTTTAGCTTTTCGGTAGTTGTTGAACTTCCACTCGGCTGGTTAGCCGTAAATCACGATTCATAATTGATTGAAAACAAGTACTAGTTTTGTGTTCTGTAACTCGATACTTCTTTCAATATCGAGTTAACTAAATATGCATATGAAGAGTTTCACTGAAGTCTTTCGAACTCATCACAAATCATAGATAAAATGTTTTAATGAGGACATATAAGAGAACAGCAGAGAAAAATCTGTTTGTACAACAGATTTAAGGTTATGAAAATGTTAAAACATGTTTTTTATATTAAAAGGATGAACCTGGTGTAGGTGTTAAAACACACGAATGAAGAAAATGAAATGAAGAAAGAATCAAGAACGTGAAAAATAAAATAAAAAGAACAGCTTTTGTAAAAATAAGAATCCGATCTCTCAAAGATTTGCAAAATTGAAATAAAGGAATGCACTCCTATTTCACAATTTTTGTAATTTAGGTTTTTTAAGACACCGGGGGCCTTCCTTAGTCGAGTGGTTAGAGTCTGTAGCAATAAAGCAAAGCTGGAGGCATCTGGATGCGATTCCCGGTCGGTCTTTCCGTAATGGAAATTGCCTTGATTTCCCTGGGCATAGAGTATCAGCATACAACCCACCTACTAGTCGTATATCGGACTGCGAAAATGGCAACTTTGGCTAAGAAAGCTTTTAGTTTATAAGTTGAGAAACAGGCTTTGTCCCAGTGAAGACGTTATGGCAAGAAGAAGAATACACCGATACGATCATGCTTCCACGATAGTTTTCCGGCCTGAGGCGGGAATCGAACCTAAATATTGATACGTGCGTTTGGTTACGCAGCCCACATTTTCCTCTTTCAGGGGAAAACTTACAGATTTATCGTCCAATCAAACGCACAAGAAGAACTCCTCGTGCCTGTTGATAGCAAACGATGAAGTTTTCTGCATTACAATCACACCAAACGCGTTCATCAACATATGCTGAGGTGTTAGGCTTCCACGCAGCAGTACAATATGTTTACAGTTGCCTGTAAGTATTTTCATTTTCCACATCAAATATATTCATTAGGGTTTGTCTTCGAGAGATACATAGATTTATCACTTCTAGTTGTTACTTTTTTAATCATTTGGTAGAAGAACCATCCAAGACCATTTTTGTTAACAATGTGATTTTGTAAAAAAAAATCTTAATATATTTTTGTATTAGTTAGCATACAAAAATGTTTATTTTTCATCTAAATATCAGTATCATCTTCTTTTTGACATTACGTCCTAACTGGGACAGGGCCTGCTTCTCAGCTTAGTGTTCTAATGAGCAATTCCACAGTTATTAACTGAGAGCTTTCTTTGCCAAAGTTGCCATTTTCGCACTCGTTTATCGAGTGGCAGGCACGATGATACTTTATGCACAGGGAAGACAAGGAAATTTACATTACGAAAAGATCCTGGACCGACCGGGGATCGAATTTAGACACCTTCAGCATGGCTTCGCTTTGTAGCCCCGGACTCTAACCACTCGGCTAAGGAAAGCCCTAGACTAGTGAGACTAGCACAGATGAAAATTTGATTTTCACACATTTTTTTCTTACACTGATTAAGAGCACAAAAGGTAGCCTCTGGCTAGATAAAAATTGACATTCTAAAATCAAGAATAATCAAGGATATTTTATCAAACAAAATTTCTACAGTCATACTTGTTTAAAAAAAAAATATTGTGATTCTCATTAACAAAATCGTGCCCATACTCTCTGGGACACCCTATATTATGTTTGCTGTCAAAAGCATCCATAATTTACTCTGGAATTATAGAAGATTTTTCCGTTATCTACTAATAGTTCCAATTTTCAAAATCATAAGTCACCAGGAATTTAGACGCATCGTGCTAAGGTGTGTGGGTTCTCACCGCAAAGCGGAAAACTTTTCGGCTGTGTGTTCAACTGTGCCACTGGGCGTTGCATGCTAGTCCGTTGTCTAGTGTGGTGCTTCCTTCAAAGGGCAAAATGCGGTTAACGTTTCGATGTCTTTTTTAAATTCATAACTCACCAATTATGTGAACACAATCTCCATATAGTCCTAATCAAGAACCAATTGGGTAATCCTTGAATATTTTTCTGGAAAATACCTCTAAGTAATACTTTTTATTTTTTCAGTATGATATCGTAGAAAAACCTTTTACTTTACTATGTCAGTTGTTGTGATTACTTAAAATACCGCAGACGAAATGGCTAGCCTATCAAATTAATTTTAACTTCAAGACTCATAGTAATGTCGAACACGAACCGTCTAAATACACAATCATCAAGGGATGATATCAGAATCAGCTCGTCAAAACAACCACGGTGTCGCATTCAAAAAAGACGGAGAATATCATATCCCATAACCGTTCGTTCCAATTTCGCTGGAAAATCTTCACTGGCAGATGTGCAGCTTTTGGTACATACGAAAGCGTGACAAATATTATTCCATACAGCAGCCAGAAAATAATAAAAATTTATTATCATTATTGAATATGCCTTCCGACCCGGGCCTCCGCAGCATGTCTTATTTATGGCACTATTCATTTTTGTTTTTATTGAATTCAATATTAATAAATGTAACCATAATGCAGCCTTTATGACACCGAATTCTAGCAAGCATATGTGTCGTTTGCATTGAATTAATAAAAGCAAAACCTGTAGAAAGAGTAGTTGAAGTGTAATGAACTAATTCTAGTTATAGAAAATATTTTTTTTCGGTAGTAATAATTTGGCATCGTACAAAAATCATACTTGAAAGGGAGAGGTAGATTTGGGTTCTGGTTACCGTTACGTTACAAATTTACATGTTTTAAAAATTCAAACGCCCTTACCGAAAACATGCGTTTGTTTCGACGAAAATCTTGATTTGAAACGTTACGTAATTTCTGCATTATGACTTTCTGAAGCGTGTCCTACCGATACTACAAGGTTCATTGAGTGTTTCAATTTAAAAAAAAAAACTAATAATGTGAACAATCGTTTGATTTTACTATGAAAATCAATGAATTGTTATTCATGAAAAAAGTTTAATATAAATAAATCTGGTTGAAAAGAATTTCATGACTGAAAAATAGTTGAGCTCTTCATAGTTATAGTTATAACTACCAATTCTACGGTGCAATTGACAATGATGAAACAGGAAGATATCTTGACCTTTACTCACCTTGTTAAATGAAACGTGTAAATGTGATGATGAAGTGGCCACTTTTCCCCGTTTCAAGTTAATCAACAACATTCCAGGGCAATTGTCACGTCACGTAGCTGAGAGCACTGCTAGAAACAGTCTAATGCTATTATAAAGCAAAATTGAAGTCACCGTTTCATCTTCAACCTTTCGAAACGGACGTGTGAGGAAAATTTATTACCTGCCAAAGTTCTATTTCCTCCGGGGAAGCCGCGACCTTACCAGCCTCAAACCGTCACGTAATCGAATGACATCGACCATATCGAGTCAGCAGTAATCGGCTCCCGGGAGGCTTTCTACACCGGAAAATCGAACCATTTCTACAGTAAGGGAAAACAGAAGTGGATGAGTTTTGTTTTCCAAAGTTTCTGATTGAAGGCCTATGCGGTAAGTTAGATCCTTCTGTAACGTTTCAATACAGATTATTTGTAATTCCTGCTGTAAAGATGGCACGTTCAAACATATAAAAATGTATGTCATAATATTCAAAGTAAATAACACCGTATTACTAAGAATAAAGTTTGATACGTCTAATCGTATGCTAGGTGGAACTATTGAAAAACACATTTGGAAATAGTTATCCCCTATTTTTCAAGGTTGGTTAGTAAAACTGTTCTTGGATATAATAATGCTTAATAGGGTACGAGTGTATTTTGGACCCCCTAAGGAAGTGATTTTAGTTTTGTGTCCTAATTAATTAATTAATTGCACAGCGTAATAATGTCAAAGAACATGTCAAAATGTAGAGAAAAACTTCCTCTACGAGATAAAAATGCCCAAACGGTCATGTAGGATCCAAAAAACGTCGAAAATAATTGAATTGTGAAGCACTGTTTTTCATTATTTTGGACAAACCAATACATTTTGGACCCTCAAAGTATTTATTTTGGACCCCCGGCATTTTTTTATCGTTTGGCGACAAAGTCCATGACACTGCATGTATAATATGATTGCATATTAGGGCGATTCAAATTTAAAAACTGTTCGAAAATCCATACTCCCATATGCTCCTTACCATCTTTACCATAAAAATAGTGTTCAGTGAAATTTTCAGCTTTCTAGGTGATGATTTAAAGGTGGCCCAAAGACAATGTAGGTTTATATGAAAATTACTATGGAGAAATTTTGAGAAATGTTCCAAACACGCTAGTACTGTAATGTAAGTAAAAACTTATCATCCCATATTGAAAACTCATTCTTCAAACCATAATGCTGAGGAAACAAATCCCTTTTGAGCTTATTTTGTTTG
Organism: Aedes aegypti; assembly: GCF_002204515.2. Taxonomy (NCBI): domain Eukaryota; kingdom Metazoa; phylum Arthropoda; class Insecta; order Diptera; family Culicidae; genus Aedes; species Aedes aegypti. The sequence goes on along the minus strand of NC_035109.1, from coordinate 221,134,432 downwards.
GGATTTTTATACATGTTTGCAGGGCTATAATCCCATATTCAGCTAAACAATAGCAAACAAACTCAGGAATATCTCTTCTGCTATTCGTCGGATTGAATTTCTCACTTCAGCAAATTTCTTTATTAGGGTTTGAAGAATAAGTTTTTACTAGGGGATAATAAGTTTGTATTTACATTACAGTACTCGCTTATTTGGAGCATATCTCAAAATTACTTCATAGTAATTTCCATATAAACCTACATTGTCTTTGGGCCACCTTTAAATCACCACCTAGAGAGCTGAGAATTTCACATAACACTATTTTTATGGTTAGAATGGTAAGGAACATATGGGAGATTGGATCCTCAAACATTTTTAAATTTTGAACCGCCCTATTGCATATAGTCTAATCAATCGATTGACAATGGAAAACCGAAGAAATTCTACGCTTTTTGTCCAGAAATTTGAAAAAAGTTTTTGTTTACATTTGAACGATTTCTGACGGCTCAAATTTCTGTGTGTAACGTGTTGTAACGGTTGCATGGATGCACCGATTAAATTAAATTAATTTCAGATAAAATAAACACATTTTCTTTGTACAAACGGTTGATGCAAGTGCGGAATAGTCCTATCTTTCCAAATGGCATGCAAATTGAGTTGGTCTTTCGATTTAAACTGGGAAATTTGCAGGAAAATGGCCAAGGGGGTCCAAAATATATAGGGGTCCAAAATATATTGGTTACCCTATGTACTATAGTAACCTTAACCCTAGAAAGGACCTTGGGTCTTTTGGACCCATTTCGAAATTCAAATCAATGTAACTTTTGATTGAAATAACTTATCAATTTAAAATTTTCTGACAATTATTTTTTTGTGGGAAATTTTGTTTTTGTGGAAACAAAAGTTTCGAATGACCCCTAGGGGAGCATCCACAAAAAAGTTACAAATAGTGACTTAGGGTCGTTTTCGACCCGAAAATCCAAACAGCTCGCAAATATCAGTGTGTTGACCGAATTTAGTTCTGTTGGGCTTAAATAAAAGGTGCACATGTCTAATTTCAAAAAACCTCTCGAAAATCCGGATTTGGTCACTGTTGCCACCGGGAACCTGCTACATCTGAAAAAAACAATTACCGGCGTACATCCCTTGACAAAATCGGTCCAGTATGGGCCATGCAGAACCGGTTCCTGGAGTCCCGGAAGGAGGCCACCCTTGACAATTAGATGAAATTACTCAGATGTATGCCCCAAAACCAAATGAATTGTTCCCAATTCTTTAGGATTTTTTATGTTTGGATGTATTTTGCCAAAAAGATGAATGTATGGTTATTCTGGTCCTTTTGAAGCACCGGAGTGGCCACCGGGAAACCAGTCATATGGAACCACAAAATTTTAGCACCAAAAGTAGGAATGTGACGGCTCAATCTCCACGATTTTGATTCCCTGTGACTTTTCTAGTAAAATTATAGATGAATGACCTCTTTGGTTCTTCTGGACCACCAATATAACCCAAGAATGACCGGAGATGCCCATGTTGTGGGACATTTCAGTTTTTGTACCAAAACTAGGCATGCGACGGCTGATTCTTCATGATTTTGAATACCTGTGACTCTTCTAGCGTATTGGGAGTCGTGGGATCGAAGCTCACAAGATCGATTGCATTATTTTTCACAAATTTTACATTTCAATTTGTCCAAATTGACTTTTGTGTCTACGAATTTCAGGTTTTATTTTCGGTCACAATAAACCATAGTAATCGTTCATATATAATTGAACTTCAAAAACAAAAAAATTGCGCCGTCGCATGCCTAGTTTTGGTACAAAAACTGAAATATTCTACAATACGGGCTTCTCCGGTGGTCATTCCTGGGTTATTTCGGTGGGCCAGAAGAACCAAAGTGGTCATAAATCAATAATTGAACTAGAAGAGCAGTGTTGACCAGACTCATTTCCCCGAAATTCGAATTGTGAAGCCATGAACTGTTATAACTGTGCGTTGTATTCCTGAGATGGAGGGGGAGGTGGTTGGGCTTGAGTGTTGCACATGGGATCCGACAGTTCCGATCTCGGTGGGCCGCAATTCAAGTTTCGGTGAAATGATTCGCACTCACTCACTCACTCATTTCATTTCACCGAATCTTGAATTGTGGCTCTCTGGAATCAAAATTGATCGATTTTGTGTGCAGTACTCAAGATTAACCATCTGCTTTTCTATCTTAGGAGGATAGAGCATGGTTGTAGTAGTTCGTGGCTTCGTAGTTCGGAAAATGTTATTTTCGGGGAAATGAGTCTGAGCAACACTGTAGAAGAGTCACAGGTATTCAAAATCATAAAGATTGAGCCATCGCATTTCTAGTTTTGGTACAAAAACTGTCTCGGGAAATCCCGGGATCTAAAAAATCCCGAATCCCGGGATATTTTTGAAAATCCCGGGATTTCCGGAAATTGTCTATTGAACTAGAAAATATTGCTGTGTTATTTTTAAATTATGGCACAAAACAAACGATGGTGATTAAGCGTTAAGGTGATGGATGTCTTTTCGTTATTGCTTTTACTTTCCTAAATAAGGGTTTTATTGAGATTTTATGGGCTGTTGCGCTTGAAATTGTATTCTTTTAAAATTACACTAGCAACGTTTTATTCCATTCATTTTTGAAAATCAAAAATTGGTGTGGGTAATGTCTATTACATTACCGCGGGGTTGACGTAGAACTATTATGGACACAACTTCGATCAATTCTGGGTCAGACTCTTATAACAGTGCGGTAGCTTTTTGCAGGTGATAGGATGTTTGATGATAGGTGCTGTGATTGTGAGTATTCAATTATGTTATGGTTTTAAGGGAGATCTGTCATTTGATTTGGAAGCTTTTTCAGAGTTTTGGATTTCAAAGTAGAATACTTTAAAAAGGATTTGATTTGTTTACGACGATTGAATGACAGTGAAGTTTGAGTATGAGTGTAGTGAAAGATTATTAATAATTTGTTATGTGTATGAATTTGTAAGTGTACTAGTTTTGTGTTGTTATTGATCGGATGAAGTTTTCAGAAATTAACTCTTTTTGGACTCATTTTGGTAGTCCTGAAAAGGACCAATTGTTGTTCTGTGGTTCCGGAAACCAGTGTTTGATGGTCCAGGAATAATTCATTGATGTGCCAGATGATTGAGTTTGTTTGTTTGGTCGTCGCTTCCTTCTGTTGATTGGTTGGGTGATCGGTTTCACTTCTGGCTCCAGTTGTAGTTTGCCAAACTCCTGCAGTAGATTAGACGTTTGATAGCACGGGTGCTTCGATCGTGATAATCTATAGAATCGGTCTATGGTGAGAAAAGTATGAACACTATCGACTGCACTCAACACTTGTATTTTTAATAAACGTTAAATCAATACAAGAACCACCTAATGTGGTCGCTTCATTTGGACGATTTGTCAACTTTATATTAAAATGTTTATTCATGAAATCGACAAATTAATATTTTCTTGTCTGGAAACATCAATATTAAAGCCACCGGTGACTACAATAGGAGTATCTTGTTTTACATAATTGAATAAATTAACGGATCATGAACATTTTCGTATCTTGCACAGTAGTACCTGGAGAAATTTACACTGTTATTAGCAGTACTTCAATGTCCATAACCATAATCGATGCCGCACAAATATCTCCAACCTGATCTGCTCCACCAAGCATTGCATCATATTCCTCACTAATCTTTTGAATTGTGTGAGAAACAGCTTTGTTGAAGGCCGTATCCTTCTGGTAAATCGCCACACCTTCAGCTCTCACGCCTGGGCGTTTGAACTGGTTATGCAGCTGTAGCCAGCAAGGTCGGCGGAGGAGTGATCCTCTAGCCAAGTCTCACTCAGTTCAAGGAATTCTACATTGGTCAGAATTTGGTCTGTAGAAATATCCATTGCATGAGCATTTAGGCTCTGTACTTTGATACTCATCAACGTGCAGGCAGGGCCGCTATGATCCGGTATTTCACGCAGTTCGTCTCCAAGAGTCAGTAATCGATGATTGCCCAAGAGCTGCAGCTTGTCCCTCAAGTCAACCATCTTGGGAAAATTGCAGCTTTAGGCGTGATGGAACTTGAAAGAATTGGTAGAGTTTGTCAAAAATAGTCCTTGTAGTGAAGTAACCCGCGACAAACCAACATATACCAATTGCTGATCCTGGCTTTTGTCAGGACTCGCTCGTACACGATCTCGGGGAAAGTTCCACCTTGAAAAAATAAAAGCACATGGATAAGTTCCACCTTGAAAAATAAAGGCACAGGCACTAACCACCGAAAACTGAATGCGTTTGCATTTGATTATGCCGCTCAGTATGATACTAAAATAATAATTCTCTTACAGAAGTGAAATTGGAATTTCAAAACCAAGAGCGTTACGTTGGCATGAAATATTTTAAACTCTTATAACTCTTTGCTGGCTTAACAAAATTCAAAACACAAGGCATAAATGGGTCATGTCGTTTACTTACTGAATCCCACATACCTGCCCAAATAATTTAATAACTGTTTTAAAAGAGAACGTTCATTTCAAGCAAAGGGTGCTAGAGAAAAGTTGACGTCATTTGCTTTGCACTCTCCGCTTGGATCGTATCTCAGCAGGCACCAGATGGGCTTGCTATGACCGGGCGTGCTTCACAGGCACAGACATCGACAGCGATGGACCCCTCGTTTATCGTGGTTCGTTCAAATCAAACTGTCGAGCGACCGAGAGAAGATGCCGTCCGAAGCCAAAGCCATCACCGCTGCCGCCGCCAAGAAGAAGAGGAAGCAGTCCACAGAAGAATGAGATGGTTGTGGCCGCCATCGCAGTCCTAAACTGAGACTGTGGCTGGTATCCGCGAGAAAGGAGGAGAAAAAGAAGGCAGTTCCTCAGCAAAACTCCACCAAGTGTCAAAGACCACCGTGATCAACACGACCCCGAAGAAGCCGCCACCGCAATCGGGCGAGAAGGATTTCAACCAGTGCGCCGTCAAAATGGGTCCGTGTGACTCAAATTCAACAATTCAATCGGCCCTTTTCAGAGCCAACAAATGTGTTCTAAAGAGTTGTTTGTGCTATATTTCCTAATATGTTTACCACATGCTTGCTATAATCTCTTAATTCATCTCGTAGCATCATACAATATCTGATTTACTGCCCATACTCGCATAACAGTCCCATTTATATAGGAAATCCCATTTAATATGGGACTGTTATGCGAGTATGGGCAGTTTATTACGAATAATTGACAATACGATAATTTGAGGATGATTCCGAGGACGCAGCTGCAGTGCCGTCGGGATGCAATAACAGCATAATGATCATCTTGTAGATCCCTTGCCAAGACCTCAATTTTATATAACCTATTTCCTATTTAGCTTATTTCTTCGCTTCCTGATCTGGGAAATAGGCTATATGACAACCACAAGGATTAAGTCGAAATCTGGAAACGTAGCTTAATCTTGAGCAATTCCACATACCCAAAGATTGGCAGCTTTTCAGATCAGCCGATCATGAAGCATCTTGTAGTGGTGCCTAACGGGATTGTATCTTGACTGTTCCGATGCTGCGATTATCACGAGGAGCTCTTACTTGCTCGAAAGTTTAAATGAAATGAACCGAATCAGTCGAAAGTAGTATGTTTTACACAGTTTGAATAGCAGACGATGTTCCTCCCTATCGTATTCTTCGCCTTCTTCTGATCGACCAATCTAGGACATAAGGTATATAAAGTTGATGTCTTGGTTAGGGATTTACATATCTTTGAAAATTCATGGACTCGTTCGGATGGACGAAAAACATTATTTCAACAGTTTACGAAAAATAAAAATCACGAACGTTTTGCCTTCGAGCAAATTTTAAATATTTCTGATCAATGTGCGTAAAAGTTACGGAAATCGGAATTCGAAACCCAACACAAGCGTTAATATGAATGCTCTGCATTACTATGACATTTTCAATAGATTACTTTATTGAAACTAAAATGTAGAAAAATTGCAGATTCATAGATGCTTATTACAACTGGTCAAGAACAATCTGTTGCGATTTTAATACATTTCCCAATTTCCGTACTCGAGAATTTAGGAAGTGTTCCCCCACTATAAATCAACGATGCTGTTAGAAATGCCATACAATGCTGAGTACTATGATGTTATTACGGTCCGAAAGCGCTGAAGCGACATCTACGCGTAAATTTTCAAATTTCATGAGATTATGTGGGATAAATTATGTGATCCAAATCAAGTTTTGTACAATACCGCTAGATTAAGATCATGATAGATTAATCAGGAAATATTATTCTATGAACTCTATTAAAGAACGTTTGATGGCCCTCAAAAGGGCCGATTGAGCTTGTATGCTGTCACAGATGAATAGCACTACGGGATGTTATCAGTTGATTGCCATGGTTAAACAGGGAAACCCCAACGAAAGTGTATATGTGAATAAGTTCTCTGTTTATACGACAAACCAGCTGAATTTTTCATGGGTGCAACAACAGCAACAGGGTAGCGGATCACAGGGATTTAGTTGAAATCTGGAAACGTAGGTAAATCTTGAAATCTTGAGCGATTTCACAAGCCAGACGCTCGATAAGCAGCTCCTCGGATCAGTAACTCAGGGGACTCTGGTATCCAAGCGGGCTTGTTTCTTTCTTGCTCTACCGATGCTGAGTTTTTAACAGCTCAGCAGATTAACAGCAGCGATCGCTAAGCAAATTCGAAGGAGCTTTTACCAGCTCGAAAGCGGAAATGGAATGAAACTGAAACCGGCGAAGGAAGCATGTTTTATAACCTTAGAATAGCAGATGATGCTCCTCCCTTTTGTGCTCTTCGCTTTCTGATCGATCAATCTGGGAAATGGGTATGTGCCAATAATGTGTTGGGCTTAGAATTACTTGAAAATTGCGGAGAATACTAATGCGTGAGAAATGAGTCGAACATGAATTGTTGGAAGGGTTGACATTAACCAAATATTTAATACGAGCTATTGATAATCAATAGTTTTCCTAATTATGCAGGTAAATTTCTGATCCATGGGTGCCAAAATTATTACAATTGTTCAATGAGAATGTCTTTTCAAAATCATTCTAAAAATGTCGCAGTTTTGTTACATGTGATAATTTTTCTAATCAAAGTGTTACTATAAAATACGGAACATCAAAGACGCTGTTTAGAAATGCCACTCTATTTTACAATCGTTGTGAAATGTTGAGCTCTCAACCCGACGGCACTGCAGCAGCGTCCGCGAATATAGTCTCAAATTGTTGGGTCATAAATTATTCATGACATATGAAATTTTGTATGAAGCCGTGAAATTGATTTAGGAATATTAAAAGTTATAAATAAAGTCGGAAATATTTCTCTTTTAACTCTTTTCCACAAATTTTATGGCTCTGAAAAGAACCGATGGCTTTGTTAGCTTCGATGTTGTTACAGATAAAAACACTGCTCGGACCAGCAAAACTCAGGGGGTTCTGATATTTGTTCCTAACGGGATTGCTTCTTGACCACCAATGATGATTTCATCACGAGTCGAAATTTTGAAGCGCAAGTCAACAGCTCCTCGGCCGATAAAATTTGCGGCGGCGATGATGATCGCTGGGCGAACGCAAACAAGCGGTGAACCACAAAGCAAGAATGACACGCCAGACCGTGTTCGCATCCCTACCACAAATTCTCTTTTGGACTGCTTCCCCTTCTTCTTCTTGGTGACACTTTAGGTGATGGCTTTGGCTTCGGACGGCACTCTCTCTCGCTCGCTCGACAGTTTGATTTGAGCGAAGCAAGAGAATCGGGAGGGTTCTTCGCTATCGATGTCTGTGCCTGAGAAGCACGTCCGGTCAGAGCAAGCCGATCTGTTGCCTACTGAGATGCGAGCCAATCGGAAAGTGAAAAGCAAATGACTTCAAATTTTCTCTAGCACCCCTATTTATAGATTTGCTTGAAATCAACGATCTCTTTTAAAACAGTTATTAAACTATTTGGACAGGTATGTGGGATTCAGTAAGTAAACGACATGAAGCTTTGATGTCTTATCTTTCGATTAAGGTGCTAATCAAGATATTTCGTTAAGCCAGCGAAAAGTTATAAACGTTTAAAATATTTCATGCCAACGTAACGCTCTTGGTTTTGAAATTCCAATTTCACTCCTGTATAGAGAAGAAAGATGTAGTTCTACGTCAAAAATGGAACTTGATAACCTGGAATAAAAATTAAGGACATTTTAGTGTTGTGTTTTTTTTTGTTCACGGCAATTTTTAATGTCAAGTGATTGCCAATGGAAAAAGTGGCAAATCAGCCGCATGTGCATCCCAAGTAGACAAATATATAGCCTAATTAAGTTTGATATCCATTGTCAAACTTATCAGCATAACGATGTCTCGGATGAAATACAAGCTCTATGTATAAAATTTGTCTCAATTGTCAACCCCTATGTTTTGGTAGCTACATATTTAACCTTCCAGTCGTCGCGTGGTTGACCACCGTCAGAACCACCACACTGCTGTTGTGAATGAAAAGCGAGATTTTTTCACCAGTGTTGTACAAAATACAACAGCGCGACGACTGAAGTGTTAATTATATTGAAATTTTACTACGATATCTTGCCATTGTATCTTATCGAAGCCGTTTTAACTTGCACCGGCGTGTCTTACATTTATTTTGGTTTGACATGTCTACGGTTTTCGTACCAACCCTTCGAAAGACATGGACATTTTTATGAGATATTGGATGTAAAAAAGTTACATGAAAAACACTGAAGCTCGATTTGACAGCTTTTTCGGAAAATTTTTAGAGTATTTGGTATCACCTTTTTTACGCACCAAGATTAAAATTTATTTCAAATTTACTGTTAGAGGTCATGCACATATTACGTCACGCTCCAAGGGGGTTAGGGGGTCAAGCCAAGCGTGACAAGTTTTACAAAATTTTCGAAGGACTCATAAAAAAAACATGACAAAAAAAAATGACCATGATTAGAGATATTACGATCTAAGGCAAAATAGTCCTGGAAATAGTTAAGTTTGGAATTGATTAACCTTCAGATGTGTGTCCTCCAATGATTATGAGTACTTTCAAATTTTTAATGTCAAAGATATGGGATTGGTTTTAATGAAGTATAAGTCGGAATACTTCAAATGCTCCCGTGTTGGCTTTTTCGCCTCCTTTCTGGATTTTTCGCCCCCTAAATTATGTTTTACAGATTTTTGCCCCCTTGAGCCTGAAAATTCGCTCACTTTGGGAATCACTGTTCTGGTACAACTGTAACTGAATGAGCACTTTGGCTTTTCAGGACTACCGAAATAACACAGGAATGACCGCCGGCGATACCCGTATTGTGGGACATTTCAGTTTTTGTACCAAAGCTAGGCATGCGACGGCTAAATCATCATGATTTTGAATACCTGCAACTCTGATAGTTCAATTATTGATGAATAACCATTCTGGCTCATTGTTACCATGAAAAATCCCAGGAATGGCCACCTGAGATAACCGTGTTGTGCGATATTTAAGTTTTTGTACCAAAACTAGGCGTGAGACGGCTCAATTTTCCTAGATTTCTGAGCACGTGATCCATCTCACATAATAATGAATGGATGGCCAGTCTGGTCTTTTGCTGTGCCTGAAATAACCCAGGCATGACCACTGAAGAAACCCGCATCGAGGGGTACATTAGTTTTTGTACCATAACAAGACATTCGACGGCACAATCTCTCCGGTTTTTCGGGCATGGGACTTTTGTCACACAATAATAAGTAAATGTCCACTCAGGTTTTCAGGTTTCAGGTTGGCCGACGACGCTGCAGAATCGTTACCAGTTCTGTGGCGTAGTTGATTAACGCGCCCAGTCTAGCTTATTGGGAGTCGTGGGATCGAAGCTCACCAGAACGATTCCATTATTTTTTCACAAATTTTACCGCTCAATTTGTCCAAATTGACTTATATGTCTACGAACTTCTGGTTTTATTTTCGGTCACAATTATCCAGAGTGGTGATATATCTATAATTCAAATATAATAAAAAATAAAATAGAAGAGTCACAGGTATCCAAAATCATGAAGATTGAGCCGTTGCATGCCTAGTTTTGGTACAAAAACTGAAATGTCTCACAATACGGGTAGGGTAGAAGTACCAATTATGACTATAGTACCAATTATGGCAATAGTGGGAACAAAAAGAGATTTTTCATATTGTTTCACTAGACTATAATGGCTTATATTCACAGGAATGATTAAACTATTTGTTTTTGATGGTAACTAAACCTTGAAAAGAACATTCGTGCAATAATCTTCGAAAAATGAACATTTGAAAATTTTGCCTCACATATATGTCACCTTCTTAGCAGTTGGCTAAGGGACCTCCGTTACGAAATGTATGTTTTCATCCGGATAAACTGTTTCAACCGATGAATGTATGTTACCTAGTGAGAACAAATGAATAAATTTAGCTGGTATGCAATCAATTCTACTGTTTTAAGTTGGAAATCGTGTTATTTCCACTATGTCGATAACTGGTACAAAGAGTGTATGAGAGCCCAATTATGGCAATACTCTGGAGGCGGTTTGTTTACATTTTTTGATCAGTAAAATAAAAGAATTAAAACTATGTTACGGGCGACTTCCACGGCGGGACGGTTCGGTAAGGCATTATCTTCATGTTTTGTACTCAATTACTAAGATTTTTCAATCACACGTTCGAAAACGTTCGCGAGCGGAAGATGCTAATTTCATGATAGAGAGGGGTTTTCAGCGACACTCGATTTTTGAATTTTCCCTCTTTTTTCGCTAAAAATTGGCACTGGAAAGGTAATGTGAGATCATTAATATTGTTTTGTATCATAATTTGCATTTACACTACATTTTGACTTCTTTTTCGAAAATTAATTTTCTCCCATGAACCCATTGCAAAAAATTGATTTAACATCTATTTACCCCAAAATTTTTGGAAAATTTTATGAGCGATATCTTCATTACATATTAGCGTTGCATTATCATTCGCTCTTCATGGCGTTTGAGTTCATTTCGTGCAAATATTCGATAGTCCATAATTGGTACACTTTTATGTCGAATGCTAGGAACGCTATTGCCATAATTGGTACAAAGACAACGCTTTTTAAAATCCATTTTTAGAAGCTTAAAGTCAATTTAGTACTAAAACTGTTTAAATCAACAGATTCGCAAGGCTTTAAACTAGTAATTGACACCAAAAAGTCATGCTTGCGTTTTAGAAACGCAGTTACAACTTGATTTTTATTACTACTGTTGACATATTGCATCCATAATTGGTACACCTACCCTATCTCTGATGGACATTCCTGGGTTAATTCCTTAAATATAAATTTTGTACTGTATTTTAATATCACATTATACAGTTTTTTGACTTCAACCAATTTGACGGCATCAATCAAAGAAATGTAAAATTTAGTCCAATATCAATAAAGGATCATTTATCAATTAGGTATATTTTAAATTGATAATAAAACTTAAAATCTGAAAATCATTTTTAGTAGATTTGGCCGCCATTTTATATGGAGCCCAACCATAGTGGCAATGGTTTGAATGGCTATTTTATTAGTATTGAATAGTTTTTAGATTTTTCCTCCAAATTTTTGCAAGTGCTTTCTAAAGAAGTCTTATATTTTAATGAATGGTAATAATGGTGGTCCAAGCAAAGCATTGATTTGAAATTTTGATCGATCCAATGCTGAGAAAATAAGTCATGTTTATTAGGTGTATTTTTTTAACTGTTAATAAAAAAATAGTAAACAATTCTCATAAAAAGGTTTGTATCAAAATACCTACGAAGTAAGATTGTTTTTCATTGTTTGTCATTGTTTTTCGAATGCGCCATATAGAGCATAAATTGGACGTGTTATCACGCAGATATGGACAATCACTTTTGTATGTTTTTGAGGGGGTGAACCCAAACTTTTGCACGGGAGTGCATATGGAAGAACACCATGTGAGTCTGTTTGGTGTTATCCTAGTTCGCAGGTTTCTGAAAGGTCACTAGATACGCTTGTAACTCTGATGCACTGTACTCCAAGTAGCTCTCGGATAACTTTAAATAGTTAGAGGAATCCGTATGAGTATCCCACCTTGTCCAAAGCCCTTCGAAAGATCACTGGCTACTCTTGTAGATCTGAGGGCCTATTTCCGTATCATCGACCCATTACGAAAATGGAAGTATCCGTGTATCAATCACTATTTTGAATTTATTTTAATTTAAGTTCGCAGGTTTCTGAAAGGTCACTAGATACGCTTGTAACTCTGATGCACTGTACTCCAAGTAGCTCTCGGATAACTTTAAATAGTTAGAGGAATCCGTATGAGTATCCCACCTTGTCCAAAGCCCTTCGAAAGATCACTGGCTACTCTTGTAGATCTGAGGGCCTATTTCCGTATCATCGACCCATTACGAAAATGGAAGTATCCGTGTATCAATCACTATTTTGAATTTATTTTAATTTAAGTAGTAAAATAAAGGCCTTTTAGAAATAAAAAATAACAACGTTCATGACGGTATCACTTATAAAGAATTTCTTTTTATACTAAGAGGAAAACTTGAGGTATTAAGCATTTTTATGGGAAAAAATGCTAACGAATTAATATTTTTTACCCGTTACAACTCTGAAGTTGACTTACTGTTATTTTGGGAAAATATTAAGTACAGCTAGATGACACTGTAAACTTTTAAAAATCTCTATAATGTGTATTTTTGTTGGAAAGTATATGGCCTTCAACTTTCGCTTTACTTAGGGTATACATTTCTGCTACCGACATAGAGCCAGACACATGTGCTTTGTCGTTGACTTTTAATGTACCACCGCGAAGAGGCCTAACTAGGAATTTATTGCCCCTTGGAGATGAAGGTCGGCCGAATGCGAGACCTTTTGCTGTGCTAGTCATGCCCAGTAGTGCATGTCCGTTTGTTGTACTGTGTGCAGAAGACCTTTGGGGCCGTCCATGAACCTCGTATTTCTTTAAGGATGAAAGAAAATGAATGACTACGTGGGGGAGTAGCTTGAAAAATTATACCACATGGTCTTCATTTTTCAGTCTTAAGTAACTGATTTATCTGATAATGATCTGATATTCTATATCTGATAATGTGCTCAATCTGAATTTTGAAGCTGATAATACCTTCATCGTGCTATAGTAATGTTGACTTTGAGATACACGGAGATACAAAGAAAATAATTGCGTGAGCGTATTTGGAAGAAAAAGGCGTTATTTCTAGCATTTACAGAACCAAAGTGGAAGGAGGCTTGTACGATTTGACTAAATTCGAATTACCTGCTTTACTGGCGACCCCTTTGGCGTGTATGGCATAAGTGTCATAGGCGAGTAACTTATATAGATATTTAGTTTGCGACTAATGCTATCAAATGTGCCTTTTCGCGATTTTATGATTATGATTGTCAAAGCACCTTCTGCTCAGTTGACCAAGTTTCTATGAAGTTCCCTTTGGTACTAGCGGCTGATGTTTTGAACTGTTTCATAATTACTTGAAAAAAAAGCACTAGAGCCGAAATTCGGCTAGAATAAAATCTTTGCAATTTTGAACTTTCACAGCCGTTAGGACTTCTTTTTATTGTATTGTATAAAGGGATTTAGCATATTTTTGTCATTTTTGATTCACTGATTTTTAAAAGCTATTGTTCATACATTTGGCCACTATATGAGTTTATAAAAGTACATTTTGCCGCAGAACTTTAAACAATCAAACTGAAAAAGAAAATCCAATATCTATGTGAATAATGAAAGTCCCTAAATTGTCCTTTACCCTAGTTCATATTAGGTATCCCGTCCCAGAATAACACTTTACTTTTCCATTGAATATTCTAGAACCAGGCACACCACTTAGTCGCATTGTGTGGTTGAGTCAACAATCAAGTTAGTGTGGCTCATGGGAAATAAGCCATATGGATACTTTTGCTGGATCAAGTTGCACCGAATGCATACAATCTTCCTGCAAACACATGTAGGTAGGACCAAGCTATCGGTGTGTTGTGGATAGATGGAAACGATAGACCGATTCTAATCTCGTTCTCCAAACTGATTTCTCACGTTGGTAAATGCAATTGTGCAAACTTTGAGGAAGAAGCCATTTGAACTTTCAGACCCACAATCATCGTACCATCTTTGGCTCCGGTCTGGCGTTTGGTGTAGGCTCAACTATGGATAGAGTAAGGTGGGGAGAAAGTTCAAGAGGGATATTTTTTTCTTTTTTGTGATTTCCAGCTTAATGTCTTAAAAACATTATGAATGTTATAGTGGTTCAATTGGGTACTAATGAAATAAGAGACTTTCATATCCAATATTTTAGAAATCGGAGCCTTTGGAAAAGTTATGGCTACTTGTTGGGTTTCGACAGAAATGGAAATGAAGTACACTGCCCATAACTGCATATTTGTAACATTCGACAAAAGTAGGCATTGAGCACGGCATAAATATTTACAAGGCAGGCTCTTTACTGATGTAAATATGAAGTTTCATTGTAAACATGTGACGTCACTCCTATTGTATCGATATATATCTTCCGGACCACTAGATCATTTTTTTCGTAAATTTGTTCGAGGTGGATAGGAAAGACGTCGTCAAGTAGCTGTCAGTTTTCGGAGTATATCACCTCCTTAATTTTAGTACACCGTGGGCATTGAGTAAATGGGATACCAAGTTTGCATTTTACTGCAGTATGGGAGGAAACTAAAATTCAAATTTTTTTTTCAAAAATTCAATCATTATGAATTCAAAAGAGCTTATTTGAGGCTGAAATGTTGTACAGCTCATATCGCACATTGGGTGAATAGTCAGAAAATAATTCTGATAGAAATTTCGTTGCTACTACATTATGAGGCTCATGTATAATCTCAATGTGACTGTTATGCGGTTACAAATGCCAATGTGACAAAACAACTTGGTATTTTTTTCGAATTTTCTAGAACAATCTCACTGATTTTAGTAAGTTGATCGGAAGTATTTATCATTTGATGACTCTCCATGGTATTAATTCCAATTTGTCAAAAATGTCGAATGTGACCATTATGCAGTTATGGGCAGTACAGTCAACTCTTTTTTACTCGATATTCCGTATCTCGATATCGAGTTAGAAAATCATAGTAAAGGGTGTCCACGATGAAATCGCCACACACAAAATTGATTCGCAAAATTCGAGTTTTCATCCGATTGCCATCAAATTTTCAGGGATTGAAAAATAACTATTAAACTTCATTTTACTCGTATTTTATTTACAGTCCATACGCAAATGCCCGCACCTTGGCCTTAACCCCGGCCATAAGATTCTGCACAACCTGTGAATCAATCGTTTTTTGTATGTAAACCCATACTTTCTTCAGCTGGGTTGGGACGTTGTGGGCCTTCAGGAGAGGGAGCAGCTTCTGGAGGCACTTTTTCATGTGTCCTGGGTTACGAAAGGTGCACTTCACTTCTCGTACGTGCAGATGGCTTGCCAAACCAGGAATTTCTTCGCAAATTTGGACATGTCCTGAGTGCGGACATGCTCCGGAATGGTGAACTTATCTTTGGCCGTGAAAAACAGGTTGCCGGGGATCTGTTTGAAGTCAGCCTTCACATATGTTTCGTCATCCATGATGCAGCATTCAACTTTCGTCAGCATGTTGATGTACAACTTCCTGGCACGGGTTTTGGACTTGTTCTGTTTCTCGTCGCGATTAGGGGCCTTTTGTACCTTGAACGTTCGAAGTCCAGCTCTAGTTTTGGCCTTCTGGACAAAAGTTCGGCTGAGGTGCAGGTTCTTAGCCACATCCCGAACGGAGGCGTTCGGGTTTCGGTTGAAGGCCCCAACTACGCGGTTGTGATTTTTGGTGTTGTACGGAATACTTTTTCCTTCACTTCTGGACTTCCGATCGGTGGTCAATCATTCCTCGAACCGCTTAATCACTCGCGACACCGTAGAATTCGCAATTCCCAACGTTTTAGCGATGAAACGATGCGAGAGATCCTTGTTCTCGTGATGAATGCGCAAGATTTTATCACGCATGAGCTGTTCTTTCAACTCCATTTCCGCGAGTTTTGATCACAGGACTTTAAAACTTGCAAATAATGCATTATGAACTAAATCCACCCAAATTTTCATTAAATTCTACCCAACGGTTAAAAAGTTAGAGCAATTTCATCGTGGACACTCTTTAAAAGTTGATTATCATGGTTAACTTGATGATCCTTTGAATCGCTTTTGGCTTATTTGCACTGGTTTTGTGTTCTGTAACTCGATACCTCTCTAACTTGATGGTCCCTTCAATATCGAGTTATGGAGAGCTGACTGTATTATGCGATTTTTTATGTAGCTAGCTTAGCTTAGCTTAGACTGACTACACATATCAATGGTTGCTATTCCGTGATTGACCGAAGTCAGTGAAAATGAACAAAGAATCAACTAGAAGTTCGACTGGGATTGGCCATAATCTTCTTTAGTGTGCATAATTCAGTGCCTCTATTTATACAGGGTCAATAACGGCGCCGGCCACGTCCATGCAGTCAGGTGGGATTGGGGGAAGGAATGTTAGTGTGTAACCTTTGCTATTTGGAGACCGTGTTTGCCTCTGCATCTCCACAAAGGTTACTGGTAGGGATGTTTGTTAATGGGAAGGATCGTTGGGTCACAGGATTCACTTTGATAAGCGATTAGACCATGATAAATAATTATTTGTGAGATATAAACATGCTTATATGTGAATATAATATTTTCATTTGATATGAACAATATCTATGTAGAGAAAAAATATGCCGACACTTGAGGTGACGACCCATTCAAAGTTTGTTTAAAAAACACCTAAATGTAACATTCCTAACACTCTCATACTTATGCCGACACTTACAGTGACGAACTATCCAAAGTTTGTCGAATAGAGTGAACCTTTCGCAAGTCTACACTTGTAGTGTCGAACCATTCAAAGTTTTTTAATTACAAAAATAAAGGTAAGTTTTTTTTAATAATAATTCATGAATCAGAGTTTATGTCGACACTCACAGTGACGAACCATTCATAGTTTGTTGAAAAATCATATTTACGATTGCACCGTATGTATGACTGCACATTTGTCATACATATTTTATAGATTAGAAATAGTAGCATGAAACGAGCTCACCAATTGATCCGTCATCCTTGACTGAGTTGCTGCTCAGTTCACTTTCAGCTCCACTCGTTTGCTCTTGCCCTCATCGCCCGCCCCCGCAGGAGCAAGCGTCAAGGTCGAATGATCAAACACTACTCTGTATTATGCGATTTATTATGTTAGGCCATAACTAAACCTATCGTAAGGATGCATTGAGGTGTATTCGTTTGGCCACACACGAGTTTCAAGTTTACGCCCTACCGGTGGGACAAAAGTTCGTTTAAGACGATCAATTTCGAAACTATTTGTTCAGCAAAATTGTAGCAGTATGTTGAAGGTTTACTGCGTGGTATTTTTTCAACTGTTATACTTTTTCTTGGAATTTTGATTATTCCACTAAGGTTGATCTTTCACCCCAACTCACTCTATGTGGCTGCGGTCATTCTTTATGGTGTTTGGGAAGTTCTCATCGCACAAGGCATATACGAGAAGCCAGCTTTGACTTATGGGTCGTTGTCCATCAGTCAGTCAATCTGACTGCTTTTCAGAACATTTGTTAGAACAAGATCTGGAGTGTCATTCTCATCGTCTGGTAGGTATTAGTATCTATTCTGGGGATTGTATGCTTTGAAATAGTTCTTACAACTGAGGAGTGATGTATCGGTTGCAGTTTGATGCTGAACAGTATCTGTTTTAGCATTAATAATTTTGCAAATGGTCAATAATAGCCTCAACGGTAAACCATAAACAAACAGACGTAACACTGAATAAATTTCCATCGACCGTTTACACTGCGGAACACGTATTTTGTCTCAAGCACCAACATACCGCTATTTACTCAATTTACTGACATTTGACAAAATAATGAAATTCTAAAAAATCCCAAGTTTTCAGTTCACAAAAGTTAACTTCACAAAATCATAGTTTTTCATGTATTTTCAATATAAATAAAAATTATTCATTTCAAGTTTACTTATGTCAAATATCTATACTTTGTGATACGCAACAACTGTTTTTTTATATTTACATGTTTTAACGAATAAACTGATCCTTTGAAAAATTGACCACACCTGAAATTGGATTTTTAGTTTGTGTTCATTTCATAATTTCATAATTTATTGTTTTTAGATTTTTATTGTACGTACTGTAAGACCTAGTACAAATTTGCTCAGATATAACGCGATTTGTGCAAAATTGTATGCTAGTCGTGCTGCCTTCCCTTTCCCGCCTTATCGAGAAAACAAATAGCTTCGACCCAGGGAAGTGTTTGCAAGTTGTTCAATGCTCGTTTGCCTACGCTAAGGGAATACTTTTCAAAATTCAAATTCATTCTTAAAGACTGCATGTTCTTACAACCTATTATATTCACGTTATTTACACAAACTATATACACAACTATTTACAAAATTTGCTACATTGCTGATTGCTACAAACCGTTTTCCGAGTGTTTTACTGAGCGTTGCATGTGATTCCTTCATTTGTTAAGCTGCCTCGGGCAAATCGTCAAATGCAAGCATTGTCTTCAGCCTGACTCTTATTACCATCAGATTATTCATTATGTTAACAAGTGATCAATTAAGCAAGCAAAAAGCTGTCAAGTTTCGCACATCGTGCGAGGTAATGGTACTGAATAATAGATAGTACTTGATTCCAGCAAATGTAATTAACGTCACTTAACACTCAATGTAATAATGGCCTACCACCGAAAAGCTCCATCGTACGATTCGGGTGATAATATTCATTGGGCTCTCTGAATTGCCGCTGGTTGAACAGGTTCGTGGACGACTATGGGCTCTTTTTTGCTTTCATTTGTTCGACAAGAATAACGAACACAGAACAGCCAATGTCGGATTATCTGCCGGTCCCAAAGTTCATCAATGTTGAACGGTGGGTTCAATTTTTAATCTCACTGAATAAGCTTTGCTGTTGACATGAGATAACGTGAATGGGACAATTACCGTTCCTGTATTAGAGTAAAATATTTAAAAACGTAAAAACTGTGGATTGAGATCCAGGATTTAAATAAACTTTCAATATGTGACCACAAGAAATCGAAAGAAGGATTTGAGAACTATGGATGAGACACATTCCTCCACCACAACTTCGGAATTCTCCAACAGAAGTTTTGAACTCTGTGCTGTAATAATTCACCATGTTCACCTGCATAGCTACCGTCATTATTCAATTTATTATTTCCTTACTCCATTAGATTCAATCGTCATACGGAATGAAGTCATCCTTTTCGAAACCACACATAGCTAAATGGACCGGAACCGGTAACGAGAACGACCACCACTACTGACAGTCTACTGGTACCGACAAATGGGGAAAATTGAAACACTTTACAACATCAAAGCCCCAAATACGACGGTAAGCTATCAAATTTTTTTTCAAATTATATACTTATAATAACATTTTCAACATATAACAAATTAATAGAGTAAATGCATGCAGCTACTCATAAACTACGTATAATTTTCAAATGAAATTGTTTCTTCTGCTTGGCATTCACGTCCTCACTGGGACAGAGCCTGCTTCTCAGTTTAGTGTTCTTATGAGCACTTCCACAGTTATTAACTGAGAGCTTTCTTTGCCAAAGTTGCCATTTTTGCATTCCTATATCGTGTGCAGGTACGAGGATACTCTATGCCCAGGGAAGTCAAGGAAATTTCCATTACGAAAAGATCCTGGACTGAACGGGAATCGAACCCAGACACTGTCAGCATGGCTTTGCTTTGTAGCCGCGGACTGTAACCACTCGGCTCCAAACCTTAAAACTAGCAACGATTTTATTACCAACCACCACACATGTTATAATTGAGCTATAACAATAGCTACGTTACTAAATCTGGTCGTACAAAAGTTGTTATGGATCAATTCTAACAGGTTAAGTTAAGGCTAGTATTAAGGTTTGGAGGCTTATTAAAAATCGCCCACAGTATTCCAGTGTCGGTTCTGTGGCTAATGCGTAAAAACGGCACTACCGCAACTATAGGAACACCCACAACTATTAACTGGTATTAACTCGGTGCCAGTGAGCATGAAACTTTTGTTATGCAGATACCACAGAACCACTTCAGAAAGATGGTGCCTCCGGCAAACTTGTTCAGTAAGTCAAAAGCTATCATTATTCGAGCCATGAAATTCGAAATTTTGCCAGCAGGCGGTAGTTAGTATAAATCGTTTGTTTCAGGGATATCCCAGGATCCAGCCAGCAGATATCTTAGGATCTTGAAAAAATTGACAACTGATGTATAGTGGAAAGTTCTTATTTATTTATTTATTTATTTATAATCACCGTCTTCGAATTAAAATCGTACAGACTGAACCACTTAGCACTAATTTACGCATATTTAACATCTAAACAATTCTACTTATTCGAGTTTTAAACACATTTTTGCACATATCGAAGTCAAATTGATCGGAAACAACATTGAAGGAACGAAGACAAGAGTCGAACGGATTATTGAAACCATAATTAGTGCGATGGTAAGGAATCGCAATCATGGGAGTGTTTCGCAGTCGTCGAGAAGGGATTTGCAGAGATATTTGCTCGAGAAGCGCAGGACAGTCTATAGCACCGTTAAGAATGTCAAATACAAATAGACGTTGCATTTTTACACGCCTGACAGTCAGCGGTTCTAAACTTATCAGTTGGCAGCGATCCGGATACGGAGGAAGATTGTCCGGATCATTCCAAGGAAGGGAGCGAAGTACGAAACGAACAAACTTCTTTTGAACGCGTTCAATGGAGAGTATCGGTGCAACATAATACGGTGACCAGACAGGGGCCGCGTATTCAAGAATGCTCCGCACTAAACTGCAGTAGAGTGTTTTCAAAGCATAGATATCAGTGAATTCTGAAGCGTGGCGCCGGATTAGTCCCAGGACTGAAAAAGCTTTAGCAGTCGTGATTACAACGTGTTCATGAAATTGTAACTTAGCGTCGATGGTAACTCCCAGGTCGCAGATCGAAGCTACACGTTCTAGATGTGCAAATTCCATGTGGTACTGGTGGGTAACGGGGTTGTTGGAGCGAGTGAAAGTTATAACTTTGCATTTATCATTATTGACACGCATACCGTTGTCGCTGCACCAGATCAGCAAAGTGTTGATGTCCTCTTGCAGCGCAAAACAGTCAAGTGATGAACGTATGATACGGTAGAATTTGAGATCATCGGCGAACAAGAGTTTGAAAGATGAAAGGCACAAACACAAGTCGTTCACAAAGATATTGAATAACAGTGGACCCAATACGCTACCCTGGGGCACTCCAGACGTTACGTTGATTTGACGGGACCTTGATGAGTTGACCACTACTTGCGCAGTACGAGCGGATAGGTACGAAAAAATCCACTCCGTGAGCCAATCCGGGTAGCCAATTCGCTTGAGTTTATCGATGATTAAAATATGCGGAACCGTATCGAACGCTTTTGCGAAGTCAACAAACACTGCGTCAACTTGATTTCCCGACTCTATCTCCCGTGACAGCGAGGTAACGTAGCACATCAGGTTTGTTGTTGTTGAGCGATGTCTCATGAATCCGTGTTGATACTCTGATATTATCGGTGCAGCTACGGTGTAGAGGGCATTGTGCATCAGTTTTTCGAAAATTTTGCTCAAGCAACACAGTATTGAAATACCACGGTAGTTTCTGACTCGGTTGATGTTCCCTGACTTGTGGATTGGAACGATGAAAGCTGTCTTCCACACGGAAGGAAATGTTCTTTCGCTCAGAGATCGATTAAATAAAAGCGTGACAGGAGTGACAAGTTCTGCAGCACATTTTCTCAGGAGCAGTGGTGGAATGCCGTCCGTCGCGGGTCCTTTCTTACAGTCCAGAGTGTAAATGACATTCAGCACCTCATCGGCGGTGAACTGCATGATGGGGAAGTTAATGTTGTGCGAAGGAACATGCGCAAAGCAGTCCTGACGGGGTACAGGAGACGATTTACTGAACACGCTTTCGAAAAATTCAGCAAAGAGATTAGCGGCTTCTTCGTTAGAACTGGCAAGAGTTTCGTCATAGCATACATTGCAAGGGATGCGGGTGGATGACTTCAGTTTCTTTACAAAGCCCCAGAAGCGCGTTGGATCTTGCTTGACGCTGGCCTGCACTCCGGATATGTAGTCGTCGTAGGTAGTCTGCAAAACAGACTTGTATGTTGCCTCGGCTTCACGTAGGGCGATTTTGTCGCCTTCAGACTTCGAGAGGAAGAAGTGTTGTCGTGCTTTCCTCAGTAAATTACGGAGACGACGCAGCTCGGAAGTCCACCACGGTTTGCTGGAAGGTGAGTTAATCGTACGTCGTTTGCGCGGGACCAAAGCGTCACAAATTTCGAGAAGCTTGTTGTAAAACGCTGCAGACAATTCGTCGACCGTACCGGTTTGCTCGAGAATACTCCAGTCAACATTTCCTAAAGCTATAGCCAGCTGATCGAAATCACACACGTTGAAGTCATACTCCACTCTGTCAGCATCGTCATCGAGTGTGGCTGGAATACTAACACTCACGTCGAGAAGTAAAATGAATGGCGCATGGTGGTTGTCAATGGGTAATAGTGGGGCGGGAGGTTGAACTAGATCCAGTAGCTCTGGCAGACTTACGAAAACAAGATCAAGGAGTCAATTGTTGATGTTCTCGAAATTGTTCACTTGTCGCAGGCCTGTAGCGAAAAGGGTTGCGATGAGAGATTTCTCTTGTTCCGATGAAGCATTCGAGGGAATGTAGCCGTTCAGCTCGTCGTCCATCTGCCATCGCAAATTAGGGAGGTTGAAGTCCCCCACGGAGAGAACAATATCATCTGCTGAAACACTGTTTACGAGGCCCTGTACTGCATTTGCGTGGGCAGAATATCGGTCGGCGGACGAGTTAGGAGGAATATAGATAGTAATAATGTAGAGTGAGCGATTGTCCAACTTCATCCGAACCGCAACCTGCTCTAATTGATCGCTATCCGACAGTGGGAACAAACAAGTAAAAGGCTGTTTTTTGACGATACAGTGGATTTTTTTTTCACCAGATGACGCTAGTAAACATACAATTTTTGTATCGCAGATATCTCAGGATCTTGACTACATTTGAAGGTGTCTTCTTTGGTAGAGCTGTTCAGCTGATCATGAGCTATCATTGGTTTATATTTGAAAACAAAAGATTCATGCTTACTGGTGTCGCCTGGTGGCAAAATTTTGAATCATACGTTTAGAAAAATAATAGGCCATTACAAGCTTTGACAAAGTGGTAAGGATCCTGAGATATTTACAAAAAAAAAAATGGTATGCCCACAAACGCCTACCGGTGGCAGAATATCGAATCTCTTGTCTCAAATATTGATAATCCCATTGGCGTAAATAGGGAGGGGCCAGGGGGGCCTGGCCCCCCCCCCCCCCGAACCATGGGCTTGCCAGCCCCCCCCCCCCCCCAAAAAAATGGAGAAGAAATGACAATACAGTTAAAACTAGTTTTTAGTATCAAACACTTATGATACTAGACGCATTAAATGCACTTTGAATATAAATTTATGGATGACCATTGTTTGACAGGCAATAGCAATATGTAATTTTAAAACGTCACATACTGCCATACTGTTTCCTTTTTGCCTTTCCCGATATTGAAATTCATTGAAGCATGTTTTAGAATCAGGAAAACTGGCTTGATCCATTTGTAGTGGTATTGTGAATTACAAAACCAGTCTTTTCATATTTTAAAACAAACTGCGATATTTTGTGATCTATTATATAGAACGAATCGTTGTTACTGGGAAATGTTCGTGTATGAGAGTTATGGTAAAGTTTACAAAAAAAAATCTCGAAAATAAATAATGGTGCAGTAAACGAACTTTTGTTTGCATACATTTTTCGCGAACTTCTAAATGTTTCATATTCAAATTTATAAGCCATTCGATAAATTTTTGGCTCCGAGACGTCGGGACCAGATATAATTTGCTAGTAAGTAGACGACAGTGAAGCAGTTGCATTCAAATGTGACAGCGAAACTGTGAACATTGAAATTCCTTTACATATAGTAACAATTTTTTTCCAATGTTATGTTGACACCAATTTTCTTAAGTTTTTAGATTGAAAAGATAATAAGACCATGTTACTATTTGTTTCTGTAGAATAAACGTATAACTTTATGCATACTGAAGATTGTTTCAAGACACGCTTTGTATTCTTCTATGAATTAACACTCATGACTCAACAACACTCAATATGACCCTTTATTTTATTTATTTTGAGTCATAAGTGACTACCTCCAGAATGGGATTCGATCCCAGGTCCTTGACGTGTGTTCTACATCAGGTCCGTCACCACATCAATTTGGTTCAGAGATGTTTTTTTTCGTTATAAATATATATGCATTCATGTAAAATTTCTGTAATTAGAAGACGTTGCGTTATTTGAAAGAAAAATAGATAAAACTTGTTTCTAAATTAATGATAAGATAGGGTGCAGAGCTACTTGGGCACTCTCATGATTCACTTTGGCATGGGGGGTTTTTCTCTGCCGAATCGTCTGAAACTTTGCAATAATACGACGCATATTGTGGCCAAATATGAGCTCTGTAGCTTTCAAAAAAACCCACTGCCGAAGTGAATCTTTTTTTTTTTTACCATGTCTTTATTAGAGTACAAAATTAAGTCTATCAAAATTTACAATTCAAATCTAAAATTATCTACATTAATGTTTGCTTCAGGTGTATTGCATATAAAACTAATGTACTTTGCAAAGATATATTGTAGCCGCACGAACTACAGAGTTCGTGGTCGGCCGAAATACAACCGGAATTCAATTGCCGCCACCGTGGATTAACGCGATTATTCCTTGTAAAGCGAGAAGCTTAAGCGCCACCTCGTAAGAGGACCTCCAAATTTCCAAATTTAAAGTTTTATCATCATTGGAAGTCCCGACACCGTCCCAGAGATGGCGACACCGACCAGAAAGCTTACCATCATTCAACCACATTACTCAATGGAACTACGAACGCGCGCAAAAAGGAGATTGCTCAAGTGAACCGACAACCAGAGAACATTACACCACAGCTAGGGGTTTTCATTGGGGGTTTTGCATAACACAATTACTCATATAACAGCGCTACATTTATTCCTATCACTTCGAAACTATTATCTAGGCCTAATCCTTCCTATGCGTGCGTGCTCTTTCCCCTACTCAAATCTCACAGAATTTCATTTCCCCAAACGTTTTACATGTGCACATGATTTCTACTCACTTTTGCTGCATGCTATCGGGAGTACCTACGCTGATTTGATTTGATTTGATTTGATTTGATTTTTATGATTTTTTTTTATGACGCTGATTGCGTCAGCAGGCGACGAGGTGGTCAGCGACGGCGGCCGCTATTGTTGGTCGGCGTGGCTTGAGCCTATTGTTCGACGGCTTGGGTTGACTCGATTGCCAAAATTTCAACCACGTGGATGAAGGACGACGAAAGAGGGTCGAGCGTGGCTAATTCATCTACCAGGGCGAACGGAACTTTCGGACCATCCGATTATTGGTCACGTGCTTGGTCCAACGCTTCTCGAAGACGATCGATGCTGGGCGCGATGTTGACGGCGCGTCCCCTTCGGCCACAGAACGGCGTGGGCCGGCGGATTGCTGGACTGTCGATCACCGTTGCTAGCTGGGAGAAGCGGGCTTCTAAAGATAGCAAATAGAGCCGTCGCACGGCTATATAATAAAAGGGTTAAAGAGCGCAACGCAACCTATCAAGCACGACTTCTATACCTTTCTATTCTGCACTAAGGTATTACTACACAGGCTTCTTGCACTACTTCGCACACGGGAATAACTTCTTTCCTGTAATGTTTAAGACAATCAGTTCACCGAGCAATATACTTTAGACTATAAGGGCCAATTTCTTCACCTTCGCTTAAGCCGTAAACCACGTTTACCCATATGATTAAACCAGGTTTAAGGCCTAAGCGGCGGTGAAGAAACCGCTTATAAGTCTCACTTCTAGAGATCTACGGAACACGGGAGAAACACTTTCTACTCAGCACGACTGTCCAGACAAAGTGATCAAGGATCTTATAGTCCTCAGATAGGAAACCTCGGACAAACTATCATCTCCTAACGAACAGTTCGGGTCGGCTTTTTTATTCCCTTTCCGGTTTTTCGGTATCTCGCTCCCACCAGTAATCATCAAATGCGACATTCATGCTCTCCTCCCCAATCCTCAAGGTCTTTCGCAGAACGTGACCTTCGGTTTTCTTGGCCCGATCGCGAACAAGCAATTGATTCTCGTGAGAGGTTTAACGGGTGTGATACCACTCCTCTTCAGCATATTCTGGCATATGATAATTGAAATTGCTACTGATTGCCTACGCGCAGGCGTAGAATATGATTTGCGTGCATTTTAATATGCTGTCAGTTTTAAATTATTAATTACTATTCGCGCAGGTTCTAACGCTTCCTATATGAAGTTATGCAACGACAAGTATTTACAACATTAAATAAGAAAATATTTACAAATAAACTTATGTACAAACTGCAACGGGTAACCGTTACAATATTTAATTTCTAGCGCTTCTCTAGATGGTACACCTCGCATTTCAGGGAATAGGAAATATTCAGGTTTCTTTCTGCGAAGCAGAGGTCGAATGGCTACTATTTTAGACAACGCGAACATCCATACAGGCTTAGATAGTTGACACTCGAAAAACTTATGATCAGCTGTTTCAGTGATTCCTGGACATCTTAGGCAATTTGGAGAAGTTCGACGATTTTGGTTAAACAACATTTCGTTGGTAATAATTCTCCCATGAACCGCTGTGTACCACATAGATCGATTTCCAGAAACAATCCGATGATCCAAAATGTTCTTGAATATTACTCTCCATGGACGATTTCTGACGAACACTGCGGGGTCCCTTATATCCTGAAGTAGTTCTTTGTAGATAGATGATGAACTGTGCTGTATAATGGTTTCTTGTGAAAGTGTAGCCATTTCCAAAGCAAAAACCTTAACTTGTGGATAAGCAGCTGGAATATGCAGGATATTTTCCGCATTCAGCCAGCTTCGTAGAAAAGGAAGGTTGTACAAGTTTTGAAGAATCCTGTTTACTATCAAAGACGTCGATTTTAATCCTGGGCTGTGAAGATTCAATCCACCACGAATCTTTGGCAGAAATAGAGTTTCTAAGGCAATATGATTTTTCCCACCGATCCAAAGGAAGTTCGTTTTGATTCATATTACGGACACTTAAGGCCTCAAAGAAGTATAACGCATCAGGAAGGATATAAAATAAATCAATCTGTATGATTCCTCGGCGTTATCGAGCCTTCAAAACACTTAACTTCCGAATGATGGGTGAATATTTTGTTCCTGATACATGAATAATTCTAAATAAATAGAAATGTGTGGACTTCTCATGATTCTTATTCCGGACGCTTCCTTACTTTTGCCCCATATTCCGGGCACTTTGATTCAAATTCCGGACAGCTCATGAAAATCATAAAAAGACAAGTGAAATCATTATTTTAAATTGGCAAACCACTGAAGAGGCGTCTAAGGCAGTTGAGTATTATATTTTTTATAGATATCAATAGAAAATTCTGATTAAAATGAACCTCGAAAATGTGAACTTTTGAACGGCAAAAATTGAAACATTTCATATGAAATGTTTCCCATACAAAGTAGAGTGTCCGGAATAAGAAGCTGTCCGTAATATGAATCAAAACGGTAGTACAAAATTGTGACGTGCTGGAGTATTCCCAAGAGCGGCATCAGATTTAGCAACCCCAACTTTACTAGAAACACATAATTTGATCCTTGAAACAAGCAAAAATGCTTTTTTTTGTATCGCTGTTTAATATATCGCAACAAATTTACTTAAAATTTAAAGAAACATGTACCGTTTAGATTCATATTACGGACAGCTTCAAATTCCGGACACTCTACTTTGTATGGGAAACATTTCACACGAAATGTTTCAATTTTTGCCGTTAAAAAGTTCTCGATTTCAAGGCTCGTTTTAGTAAGCATTTTCCATAAATATCTTTGAAAATTTATAATGCCCAGCTACCTTAGATGTCTCTTTAGTGGTGAGATGATTTCAATTAATGATTTGACTGTTCCATTAATGATTATCATGAGCTGTCCGGAATTCGAATCAAAGTGTCCGGAATATGAGGCAAAAGTGAGGAAGCGTCCAGAATAAGCATTATGAAAAGGCCACACATTTTGATTTATTAAAAATTATTCAAGTTGCGGAAGCGAATTCTTTACCCACCATTCGAAAGTTAAGGGCTTCCAACGCTTGATAACGCTAAAGAATCATACAGAATGATTTGTTTTGTATGCTCTCTGCTGGATTATACTTCACTGAGGCCTTAAGTGTCCGTAATATGAATCAAAACGGTATATGGTATTTACTGCCCACAACTGCAAAACAGTCACATTCGACATTTTTGACAAATTGGAGTTAATACCATGGATAAAATGAAAAATACTTTCAATCAGCTTAATCATCAATCAATCAGTCAATCAATCAATCAATCAGTAAGTTGATCGAAAGTATTTGTCATTTGATTACTCTCCATGGTATTAACTCCAATTTGTCAAAAATGTCGAAAGTGACTGTTTTGCAGTTATGGGCAGTTTAGTCGGTGTATAAAGTTTCCCTGCTGTTACAAGTTACCTCGGTTGACGGTAACTGGTAGACTGGTGAGTGGTGGCACACAAGTTTGTTCCTGTTCGCACTTGTTCCTTCGTGTGTTGGACTGCTCTCCATCAGGACCATCCGGGCAGGAGGAAATTCCGAATACCTTGTGTAAGTGTTCCTTACTCCATTTGACTGAATTTATTTGCATCCTTTTAGGTCTCTCTGCTCCGGGCGGAATATTCATGTTCCACTTACCGACCACAGTGTCATATATTTTGCATCCGGTCGGTTGTGTATGGTCTTGTGGCAACTTGTGGCACCGGAGAAGATCTGCGTATAATTGCCGGAACCAAAGCGATGCCCCACTGGAAACTGTTTCGTATAATTCAATTTGATGTTACTCTCTGGTGTGTAGATTAGAGACACATTCCAATGCTGAATAAAATATGACTTTATTTACATTTCCGATAGATTTATTCATAAAAGAGAGATTTTAAAGTTTAATTGCAAAGAATTACAATTTCTAACACAAATCGTGAGATTTTGGGTTAAATTATCAAAATTTAAACTTGATAGCGAAATTTGAACATTCTGCAAGCGATCATTGTGAAAACAGTAATGTGTTTGACGCCGAAAATCCGTATTAGAAATCTTTCAGCTGTTAATTGCTGGAACTTTTTACTTTACTTAATTAAATTAATGAAATTGTTTCAGTGCATTTTAAAATCGTTATGATCATTTGAAAAATGATGTTCAAACCTTTTCTATCCGTAAACATTACCCAAGCTTCTCAATTGATCTGCAAACTTCCAAAACAGAAATGCGGTAGATATGAATCGGAAAACTCTCAGCAAACCAAATTCTAAGAAATACTATTCGTTTATCGCTCATCGAAAAGTTTTATCTGAACTCCAGAGACACATAATCAATATTACTTATTCTACGCTTTTGTTGCAGAAAACATAATCAAGCTTTGATTTTTCATATGAGGGAACCCCACACGCATATACATTCTGAACCGAAGCATGTAACGAGTTTCCCCACGTTCCAGAGAGTGTGAAAAAGTTTCGAGATTCAAATCTGGTTTGAACTTTGTCGGGAATAAATAAGTCCTTTATTCCGGACAGGTATCTCCACGCTCTGATGCTTACTCTTTCACGCTCAGCAAGGCGAGCGGCACCTTCATTTCTACTGACTCCAAATTGACAAAATTATCTGCCGATTGTGTGTTGATAAATTGAAGCAATTTTGAGTTCCGGCAATCCTTATCACGTAGCAGAAAAGTTTTCCGTCTGGTCGTGGGGAAATCGTGACTTGGAATCACATTGTATCCTCGCCGGGATTGATAAGCAAAGTTGTGCCATACGGAGGCGTGCCACCGTGATTTTATTGCGAAGACGATAAACGGCTGGGGACACAAAGGTGCGCTCAACTTTTGTGATACAATGTATGTATATTGAGGTTAAAATAAGCATATACTTGAACTGTAAGCATTACAGGATTCCTTTGGATTGATAAGGACATATGTGAATACAATACCAATGAATGGAAATGATCCACATATGGTTGGTGTTGAGCTGTAAAATGTGGTGTTGATTTCACCTGCTAATGAGAGAAAAAAAAAACGCTTTCAATATGCTTAACCTATCTTAACCTAAATATATAACACAATAATCGTGGCAATAGAAGATTGTAACGGTTTTTGCCTGAAATTTTTAATTATTTTATTTGACATTTGTTCCAATGTTTCAACTTTGGATATACTATGTAACTCATTAGTACACAATACCAGGGATGAAGCTTTAGAATCATTATCTATATTTTATGTTGAGTTCTCTGCAGAGCTTTCTCTCTGGTATTACAACAGCTAGTTTATCGGTACAGCACACAACATGGCAGGCCTGAAAATTTGTTTGAAGATCAAAAGCTTGTTCTTAAGATAAGGTTTCGATTTTCTGTTAACACTTCAGTCGTCGCGCTGTTGTATTTTGTACAACACTGTTGAAAAAACTTCGCTTTCCGTTCACAACAGCAGCGCGGTGGTTCTGATGGTGCCAAACCACGCGACGACTGGATGGTTAATAAGTGGATACAGACATTTTACATATATGTTACATTTGGCTTAAATGAATTTTCATTAATTTGGACCATCATTCTGTTCAAAATGACGTTTTCAAAAAGTTTATTGATGGAGGAAAGCAAACTGATTGGACGATAGCTAGAAGTTTCTGCGGGATTTTTGTCTGCTTTTAGAATAGGAACAACCTTAGCATTTTTCCATTTATCAGGAAAATATGCTAATTGAAAACATTTGTTGAATATATCAACTAAGAATGATAAGATTCTTTCTGGAAGTTTCTGGATGAGGATGTAGAAAATTCCATCATCGCTAGGAGCTTTCATATTTTTGATTTTTTTTTAATAATAGTTCTCACTTCTTTCAAATCAGTCGCACAGGCATTTTCGAAAACGTTCTCTTGATTGAGAATATTTTCCAAGTCCTGACTAGCTTGATTTTCAATTAGATTAGTAAGTCCTAAATTAAAATTGCGAGCGCTTTCAAACTGCATAGCAAGTTTTTTATCCTTTTCACAATTAGTTAGTAATTATTTGTTTTCTCCTTTCAATGCCGGTATTGGCTTCTGAGGTTTTTTTTCTTAAATTTTAGATAATTTACAAAAGAGCTTAGACCTACGCACACTGTAGCCGTCGCTGAAAAAACGTGATCGAAATTGTTTTGACCTTGAAAACATGATTTTAGTACTATAGTGTCTTCGGGAAAGTTTTTCCATAAAATAATCGCTATTTTATGAAAGTGTCAGTTTGGTGATTAATCCACCTATAAGTGAGAACGAAATTTTATTTTTCGTATTTATGAATTTAAAAATAAACTTTATTCGGGAAAGTTGTAGGTAATATTAGAAGAAACAACTTTGCTGAAGACACCGTATGCATATTTTTTGATTTTCATGTACATTTGTGGAGTTTTTTGTGGAACACCCCTAAAAATCACTTTTTTCATCATAACTTGGTTGGATGATTTTGTACAATTTTCAATTGTTCTAGTGTTATTTGTTACTTGCAAAAACACATAACTTTCTCCAAAAGAGCATATTTTTATCTCTCATACTTTTCGAGTTATTGAAGGTTTTATATAAAATTTTGCACCTTTTTGACACTAAAAATCATTTGGACGCGCACATTTCCGCAGTCTGAAACATGTTCATCCAATGGTTTGAAACTAATACTATGAAATGCAGAGAAAGCCGCTTTTAGCCTGCTTTAGCCTGACGGTCAAAAGAAAGTCTGAAAAAATGTTGACTTACATGCAGATATAATTTACACTTATTCACTACAACCTATATTGGCTTAACTTGAATATCTGGCATCACTGTATCGAATTTTATGCAATAAAGTCAACAATATAATCAATCAACAAAAGGTCGGAATAATCTATTCAGACAAGTTTATCACAGACAAACAGACAACATATCCAACACACTTTTCGTCGTTCACCTTTCCAACGTTAGCTGTTTATTTTTTGCAGAAAAACACTTATTGCTATTTTTTCTGCAGGAAGTCTCAGTCCTTTCTTGAGAATTTTTCGGAGCTCGCAGCAAAAACTTAAATGTATAATATAACTATGAAACATTTATTTTTTCCTTTAAAATTCATATGCAATCCATAAATCAGTAAATATTAATGTTTAAGATTATCATCATTATTTTTAGCTCCGCTATCACTGGTTTGTTCGTTATCTTTTTTAACCAAAAGATTTTCCCATCCTGATAAGGAAACACTTTTTTCTCGGGAATGCTCTAATAGATGTAATCACAGGATTTGATGTCGCCAACAAACAGTGTAATAATTCTTAGTCAGTATCAATTCTGGAGATCCTCCCTGCAATTCTTAATATCCTTGTTACATCCTCTTGAGCCTCTTCGGTCAACTGTCCAATAGAGACCAAGAAAGAAATTACCTCACTAGTATTAAAGAGACGAATGACCTTCGGGTTAAAGTCCCTCTCAAACAACAACAACAACAATTACCTCACTTACTCGTATAAGGATTCAGTGTACAAAGCGTTGAGCAAATTTCTCCATAGCATCGATGTTACTGAATCGATTCACATTTGAACTGTCGAATCTATTTATCGATTTAATCGAATCCTTTGCATCTATATATTTGAATTGAAATTTATGAAGTTTGGGATGGGATCAAATGAATTAGCAGTCGACACCAACATCTTTCAATAAAATCAGTTTTCATATTCGATACAACAAATTCACTAATTAAAAATTTGGTTTCTCTCCCATCAATTCATTAAGAAACATTTATCGATTCCTACAAAATAAATCGAATCAAAAACTCGAATTAAGAAAATCAATTCATTCGATTCTAGATGCTCCAAACATCGATTCAAAATATCGATTAATCGTAATGACAACTTAAATATTCGAAATATCAATTTAAACTCAGCCAAAGCTAGTACGGATGTTGATATTGGGTGCCCCTCATATAAACCAAAAAGCAATTAAACAGTTTGAAATGCATACTTACCGATTTTCTCGCATTAAAACATATTTACACAATTATGAAGAAACAATCCACAATCGCCTTCGTGTACTGCCGTTCTACGCATATTTGGCTCGCAGCTCATAAGGTTTACATAGAAAATGGGACAAGTAGGTGTAGATGAGCAGTGTAAGCAGGTTGTAATTTATTAATGGTCCCTTTTATACATGGGTTCGATCACCACAAATGAACAAATTCAACAAAATGTTATCATAGAAAAATGTATGAACAAATTTTGTTACATGATCTTTATTATGATCATCTTAAGATTTCAGTAATTCCGCTGTTTTATTTTGTATGATGCTGATAAATAACCTTCGCCAATCGTATCATCAATCAAGCGGTTCTGGTGATGGCAAATCACATGACACGATAACTATTACTAATATTCTAAAATATTTCAACAAATGTATATTTTTTCATTCTCCACAAATTATCAACTATTTATTGTAAAATGCATAAATGTTATAATTGTGAATAAAACTAAAATATAGGGATTTCTTATGAACAAACAAAAACTATAACATTTTTTATTGGTTTAGTGGGAAAAATTTCATTATCGGTATGTTACTAGTACTACCGATGAATCTATGACAAAAGGTCGAAAGACAAAAGGTCGAAAGGACAAAAGGTCGAAAGGACGAAAGGTCGAAGAACAAAAAAGAAGGGACAAAAGGTCGAAAATCTTTTTTCAAAGAAGGAAAAATTTCTCACCAAGCGAATCATTTTCGACCTTTTGTCCTTTCGACTTTTTGTCTTTCGACCTTTTGTCCTTTCGACGTTTTGTCTTTCGACCTTTTGTCCATGAACCCTACCGATTCTGATCGATGTAGTACCGTTGAATCGGTATTCAGCAAAAGTAGTCGGAGCCGGAATCCCTAATTGACCACCTACTTCATAAATGAAACTAACGTTAGAAAAGTGAACGATGAAAAGAGTGTATGATATTTAGTCTGTTTGTCTGTAGTAAACCTGTCTAAACAGATTATTCCGATCTGTTGTTGATTGATGTCATTGTTGATTTGATTACATAAAATTCGATATAGTGATGCCAGATATTCAAGTTAAGCCAATTTAGGGTGTAGTGAATAAGTGTAAACTATATCTGCATGTAAGTAAACATTTTTTCAGACTTTCTTTTGACCGTCAGGCTAAAGCAGGCTAAAAGCGGCTTTCTCTGCATTTCATAGTATTAGTTTCAAACCATTGGATGAACATGTTTCAGACTGCGGAAATGTGCGCGTCCAAATGATTTTTAGTGCCAAAAAGGTGCAAAATTTTATATAAAACCTTCAATAACTCGAAAAGTATGAGAGATAAAAATATGCTCTTTTGGAGAAAGTTACGCGTTTTTGCAAGTAACAAATAACACTAGAACAATTGAAAATTGTACAAAATCATCCAACCAAGTTATGATGAAAAAAGTGATTTTTAGGGGTGTTCCACAAAAAACTCCACAAATGTACATGAAAATCAAAAAATATGCATACGGTGTCTTCAGCAAAGTTGTTTCTTCTAATATTACCTACAACTTTCCCGAATAAAGTTTATTTTTAAATTCATAAATACGAAAAATAAAATTTCGTTCTCACTTATAGGTGGATTAATCACCAAACTGACACTTCCATAAAATAGCGATTATTTTATGGAAAAACTTTCCCGAAGACACTATAGTACTAAAATCATGTTTTCAAGGTCAAAACAATTTCGATCACGTTTTTTCAGCGACGGCTACAGTGTGCTACGGTCCAATTGAGAAATTTTATATTCAATATTAATGTTTCTTAATTGTGATAATCGTTTTTTTTTTAATTTCTTTCTGCAAATCCTGCCAAATAATTTTCATAGCAGAATCGCGAGTGCGTTGAAATTGCCTTCTCCTCACGTTTCTAAGACGGATCAAGAGTTTAAGATCATCGTCTATAATCAGGGAAGTGAAGCTTCCGAGGATTGAGAATCGCTTCATGGGATACTTGCAATGTAATGAGTAATTGCATGAGTAATAAGTTGGCTTCAAAGGTGATTGTGCGATATTTGCCAGAAAACCATTCGCTAGAATGTACCATTTACCAGAAAACAATTTGCCAGAAAGTACCATTCCCCAGAATTATTTCTCTTGTCGAATATGATCAATCAATGCATGGTGAAATATCTCGAAATCCAAAGATGGCCGTCA
Organism: Aedes aegypti; assembly: GCF_002204515.2. NCBI lineage: Eukaryota > Metazoa > Arthropoda > Insecta > Diptera > Culicidae > Aedes > Aedes aegypti. The sequence continues at coordinate 221,098,988 of NC_035109.1, read as the reverse complement.
CTATATTCGACTTGTGCCACTTTTCACATCCTCAAGAGCACTAAATTGAACTAATAGTACGGTAACAATCTCGTTCTTCTCATTTTAAGCTTTCTGCTAGTGCACAGAGTGGAGACAATATAACAATGTTACTCTATATCTCATGAGAGATTTTTGCCAATGATGTGTTGATACAATATTGTAAGCAGTTTTACCTAGTTTTACTTTGAGAATATTGCATTTACTTTCACCGCAAGCTGTTCTTCATCAGAATATTGTGTTGTACAAAATTTATCTTATAAGGGGCTGTCCATTAATTACGTAAGGGTTTATGGGGGTGGGGGGGTCTGAGATTTCTTACGCGCCACACAATTTATTTTTGATTTTCATACAAAAAATCTTACCATGGGGGGAGGAGGGGTTGAAAAACCCCGAAATTTGTCTTACGTAATTAATGGACCGCCCCTAACTACCAGATAATTTTTGCTTTTCAATGGGCAGTTTATTGGGGTTGTGCTACTTTCTCCCGAATATTGATATCCCGAATGTCTTTTCCCCGAACACCAGTTCCACAAATACCAGTTCCCTGAATACCTCGTTTTCTCAAGTGGCAGATTTGCTCCAAAATGTTTTGGCACTCATAATTATCATAACTTATTGTATATTTCAGGGTGATGAACGGTTCATACGATATGTACCCTTCTTTTTCGATCAGCGATTCTATAAAGTTTCTCTGACTCAGTATTTTTTCTTGTTTTCTTTATCGTTCCTTCTACTTCACCGTTCTGTCTCTGAAAATTGTTTCTTATCCATTTTGAACAGCATCTATTTTGGGGCCGTCCATAAACCACGTGGTCAATCAAGGGGGTGGTTCTATCCTAATACAACGATCCATACAAATTATGGGTTATTCGGGAGAATGGATTATGGGGAAAAGTGTCATTCGGGTAACTGGCGTTCGGGGAAATGATATTCGAGGGAACAACATTCGGGTAAAAATAGACCAAAGGGTTTTTAGTGATGACGGTCTCCTAAATTTCAGTACATGATAAAGTATTCAAAAAAGAGTTATTGCCTATCGCTACTTGATATGGTTTGAAGCAAAGAAGAATTCTACATTCTTCATGTATAGGATGTTTTTATTAATTTTACAATCGTCATATTTGTCTGAAAGCTCCTGAAAGTTGTTAAGGTAAATGTAACGTTGGTTTGCGTGTGGAGGCATTAATTACTTCATCGAACAGACGGCATAAATAGTAGAACCTCTACAGAAATCTTGTATATATTCATTGAGCTAGCCCTTAAGAGAAGCAACAAAACTTTAAAGAACAGCTTATGATGAAAAGAAGGGAGAACCACTTGTAAAATATTCCATACCATAAATACCTGTAAAACTTAATAATATTAAAAAAAAAAAATAATTGAAACTGAAAAAATCAGAAAGAATATTGTATGACCTTTTTTAATTTTTTTATGACATTTACTAATTCTAAAATAACATAATCTCATGCTATAACATATGAATAACAATTATGTTTGAAAATGTCATGTTGCAAAGTATATTGAAATCTCGTAAATATTCAATGAATTAGTCCATACGAAGCAACACAACTTTGAAGAACAGCTTATGCTGAAAAGGAAAGCGAATCTCTTGTGAAGTCTTCCAAACCATTATACCATAAATTGACGCTTATATTGAGCTGTTCGGTAATCCAATCCGCATGGTTATTAAATTAATTAACTCATTACGTGTGGTAAAGATGGACAAATTATGGGTGAAATTATGAAAAAAATTCACGTGCTCGGCTGGGATTCGAACCCAGGCTTCTTGTATGCTAGACGAGCGCTTTACCAACTAAGCTACCGAGTCACTTGGTGACTCAACACTGAGTTAATAACAAGTTTAGAATTCAAATCCCTTCAGATCACGCGGACCCCGTTCATAACCCATATCCATCCATCTCATGTCACTACACACGCTGAAAGAGAGGAAAATTATGCCGACACTTGAGGTGACGAACCATTCAAAGTTTGTTGAAAAAATACCTAAATGTAACATTCCTAACACTCTTATTCTTATACCGACACTTACAGTGGCGAACCATCCAAAGTTTGTTGAATAAAGTGAACCTTTCGCAAGTCTACACTTGTAGTGTCGAACTATTCAAAGTTTTTTTAATTACAAAAATAAAGGTAAAAAGGAAGGGGTGCTTTGAAAAAAAAAATGTTAAACATAAATAATTCATGAATCAGAGTTTATGTCGATACTCACAGTGACGAACCATTCATAGTTTGTTGGAAAATCATATCTACGTCCCATGGTTGTAGCGATTTAATGTGCAGTCATACATATTTTATAGATTAGAAATAGTAGCATGAAACAAGCTCACCAAATGATCCGTCATCCTTGACTGAGCAGCAAAAACCCACTTTCAGCTTCACTCGTTTGCTCGGCTATATAAAAGCACTCAGAGAAAATAAGCGTGCGACCCGAGAAGAAAACAGCTGACGACTTCTCGGGCTTTCTTGACGCACTGCCCAGGAGCAAGCGTCAAGGTCAAAGGATCAAAAAGAACTAATCGAACGCGGCACTTTTTCAGTTTACTCGTCCAACGCGCGACATGTTTGATCCTGCCCTCATCGCCCGCCCCCACAGGAGTTAGTGTCAAGGTCGAAAGATCAAACACTACTCTCCCCGACATAGTTTCCCCGACATAGTCACTTATGACGTAAAAAGTTATAGTGACAACTTCTTTCGGAAGGGATGTAAAGCCGTTAGTCCCTAGATGAAAAAACCCAGTGCTTAAAAACTCGTTAGTCAAGAATCTTGATTCAAGATAGAAAAAAAATATCAATCATTTGATTCAATTGTTCAGTTAGAAAATACAATCATAGGAAGACATATTACTAGAAGAAGGTACATTATCTGATGATTTTCATTAGGATTTTCGGTAGATGAAGAGCGGAACGAGTTTTCTGTGGCGGCAGGGTTTTTTTTTCATGTGATTTGAAACAATTTGAACGGTTACTCGTAGTATGCAAAAGGGGGTAAGTTAAAATAACGTTTTACGATATCTGAATAGGATTTACCTTGGTTAGATCCATTCGAAATTCAATGATTCTAACTGCTCTTTGTTCCCAGATCATCTTCCGTCGTCTGTCACCTGTAGTAAACAAGTTCGTGGGAAGTTATCTAGCCGGCTTCGTTGACGGCCGACAATGGACCAGATATTTACTGTACGGCAAATCCTCCAAAAATGTTGTGAATACCAGGTCATAACGCATCACCTCTTCATCGATTTCAAGGCGGTATACGATAATGTCGACCGCGTAGAGCTATGGAAAATCATGGACGAAAACAGATATTCCGGGAAGTCAATTCTGTTCGATTCATACTCCGTTATCAAAGTTACCCCAAAACAGAAAACCGACTTTCGATTATATGAAAAATTATATATCCATTCAGAATAAATCTTTTGGCAATCTATTAACTGCAATCGATAGCTAGGATGCCAGTACTTGTTTTAAAAATATAAATTATAATTCTTTGAAACAACATGCACAAATATTCAAGTTTTCTTCGAAAAAACTATCAAAGTTACCCCGTTTTACGGTAATAATTTGTTTTCCTCTTTCAATGCTGGTTTTGGCTTCTGAGGTTTTTTCAAGATTTTAGATAATTTCCAAAAGGGCTTAGAGCCAGGGTTCAATTGAGAAATTTTATTTTCAAAATTTTTGTTTCTTAATTGTGCAAAACGTTTTTTGATTTCTTTCTGCAAATCCTGCCATATAATTTTCATTGCAGGATCGCGAGTGCGTTGAAATTGCCTTCTCCTCACGTTTTTAAGACGGATCAAGAATTCAAGATCATCGTCTATATAAATATAAATTCCAGTCGGCTCGTAAATAATTGAAAGTGGAGCTGATAGGATTGAGAATCGCTTCATGGGATATTTGAAATGTAACAGGGACATGATCCGAATCAAAATCAGCATGAGTAATCAGTTGGCTACAAAGATGACTAGAGTCGGTTAAGACCAAATCAATCGTAGATGGATTTCTAGAAGAGGAAAAACATGTAGGGTTATCAGGGAATTGAATTGAGAAATATCCTGAAGAGCACTCATCAATTAAAATTCTTCCGTTGAAATTACTTTGAGTATTGTTCATGACCGATATTTGGCATTAAAGTCACCAATGACAAAAAATTTTTACTTATTGCGAGTCAATTTTCGCAAATAGTTTGGAGCAAATTTACTTGCTGTCCAGAGCATTGAAAAGGCAAATAGGCAGCTATGAAAGTATATTAATCATAACACTAACTAAGACTTCTGCCCAAGATCTTACAAGAGTAATTTGTCAAAAATCTATTGGTGGTCGTCCATAAACCACGTGGTAATTTTTTCGGATTTTCCGAGCCCCCCTTAAAATTTAGAAATTATATGCAGCGTTGTTCTTAGCCTTCTCCTCATCCCAGAACAACCACTTGATTTCTGGACGACCCCTTACGGGTCTTAAAAGATTTATGACAAGTTAAGCAAATTCATTTAGGAATTCCTCGAAGAATAGATCGAAGAATTAAACAATATATAGCTCTACATATTCTCCAGGAATTTATTCTAGGATTCCACTAGATGTTTTTCTTTCTATTCTTTAAGGATTTCTTCAAAGTTAATGCCAGAAATTGCTCCTTGTTGTATCTTGAATTTCTCCAACGAGTCGTCAGCAATTTATTTATTTATTTATTTTAACTAAAATTTTGGAAGAGGATAAAACCCCTTTGAGTGATTACTTAATTAGATCTTCTCAAAAAGGCACAAAACTGCTTCATCTTTTGTAAAACGTTATAATAAATGTCTTATAAACTAAAGGCCCACTCGGATTGAACCATAACAGAGTTTGATTCTTGATCTTCCGAAACGTTCAATCAGAAAAAAGGGAAAGCTCTCTTGATAGATGGTTCAAATTTCAATCCTGAAAAAAACACAAAGAAAATCAAAGCAGATAAAAATTAAACAAGATACGATATTTCATTTAGATAATTATATAGTTATTTTAAAGTGGGATAAAATTTACTTCCAAGTATATCACGGACATATGTAAGAGGAGTTACGGGTACCCCCGTTGGTTTGACCACATTTAATCTGAACACTTTTTAATCTGTACCCCGCTAATTTGCACATCGTTCAGATTAAAAGTGGTACGAACGTCATTTAGCTCATGGAACGGAGTAAAATGAAATGGAACGCTGTGAAACGGAACGCAGAAACAAAACAAACAGTGAAAGAGGTAACCAGAAACACGTTTCTAGGGTGACTAGATGTTCAAATTAGAAATGAACCCCGATGGTTTGCATGAGGTACCGTTCAAATTAGCGGGGATGCACGGTATAAGATTTCCAAACTTTTAATTAATTTATTTCTAGGTATCATAAATGTGGAGCATACAAACACAATACGATCAATATATTCATAAAATTCCCCACAATCGCATAAATTTGAATCCTTCATATCAACGCGATATAAATTACTGTTGCATATGTAATGATTCGTGAAAAAGTGTAAATAAAATTTCTTTTTACTGATATGTTTTAAAACCAAGGGAATTTATCAACAAACGGACAAATGGAATGACACCAACGTCCTTTATCACTCAAATTCCAAAAATGTTGCTAATTATTCATTCAATATGTATTAAGTTTTGAATGATATTCTGAAGCACTAATTTCTCTATTGTAAATAATTCCACGAGTAACCCCTAATTTGGACAAAGAATCAGCTTGTTCATTGCCATAAATATTACAATGAGCAGGAATCCACAAAAATATAATTAAAAACCCTTGAGTATATAATCAAACCAAAGATTTTTAAGCTCCAATAGAATGTGATGAGTTTTTGAATTAAAGTTTATGGAATTTAAAGCATGAAGAGAACTTGTTAGCTACTACGCAGCTAGCGCACCTTCATTACTTCCTAGCTACGCCGCTGCTACTGGTGAGTGGTAACGATCCATTCCTTTATCTACGATCCGGTGAGTACACCATACAGTGATAAGAGAAGAAGGAGAAAAACCAGAGCAAAACAGGTATACAGAAAATCTGATCAACTTTCAATATCAGTTATAGAATCTAATTTGCCTTAATATCTTAGCTTATGATAGCTTTATCCCAGTTGTATTGAATTTAAACCGATAGCTAGTTAAGTGCCTTATGAATTTAATCTGAACTACATCAGTAGGTGAGTCAATGAAGTAATTGTATACCATAAGTAAGTGACTCACATAAAACTATTCCATGTAGGTTACGTATAGAGTCCAGGACCAACGGGATAGATTGATAATCCCTATGTTTAATAGCCGGTAAGAAATCCCTATGATTTACTTAAACATTTTAAATTTCCTATGGATTCGCATTACGTTATAATTCAATCTTGCAGTGATACTTACCATACATAGGTCACGATAGGAAGAACATACTGCAGAACTGTTTACAAAGATCCGTCTGTGGTAAGCAAATACCCTTACTCCAACCAAAATGCTTAACTAAATGTTAAAATTTATTCTAATTAGAACCCTCTGTCGCATCAACCAAATCCGATAATCAGCGAAATATTATACGGAATCCTAGTAAAGGGACTAAACGTAAGTCCAAACAATTTTCTAAGCATGAAATTAATACCGATGCATTCATAGGGGAATCAGGGGTTCCCATAACAACACATACCTAGCATCATAATTGTAAACCAAAATTAAAATCTTATCCTACCAATTCAATGTAAATCTAACAGCAGCTATGAAACTCTTCGACAGGAAATTATATTCTCCCAATACCGATTCGCTTGTGTTTTATTTGCGATCGCGGTTGAAGAATAACGTTTCGGAAATCGTTCCCGTTGAAACACAGTTTCAACAGAACTCAAACTATCAGAGCATATTCTAAATAAGTTTGGAGTAAAAAGTCTAATCAAGTTACATGCAAAATATAAAGCAGTTATCTCAGCTATGAATATAGAACAAGGATTTTGTGTTTTAAAAAGGTGAGCCAAAAGATTATTAAAAACTCTTAATCTAGCAATATTTTGAATTAAAGATGCATCAGTGAAATAAAATTGATCACGACTGATACCTTCAAATTTACGTTTAAATAAAATATTTGCAAAACGCGAATGTTCAATTTTTTGAATTCGTTTCAATTCTTCACATAAAGATAAATCAATAGGGGGTCGAAAAGTATGAATATTAATATTGAAATTTTGGAATCCAGGGGAAGAAATTGACTTTAAATTCTCATTTAAGCAATAAATAAAGGAACTTGATATTTTACATGACAGGTTGATTTCATGTAACGATTTAAAATTATCAATATTCAAATGCTTGTATGAAACACATTGCAACAGAAATTTACAATTTAATTTTTGAAATCGAATTTTGAGAGGTTCAATTGCAGCCAACACTTCAATAAATTTAGTATGAGTTGAATTGAAAAGCTTCAAACAAGTTCTTAATCAACGAAATTGCAATTTTTCAAGGTTTAGAAAATGAGTTTGAACAGCATTAACAAATGTCATACATACATATTCCGTAACAGAGCGAAAAGTTGTTTTGTAAAGCGCCATTAAATCAGTAATTGATCGAAGGAAGTTTATTCTTTTCGAACAAACTTTTTGAATAGAGAAAATATGACTTGCCCAATTTAATTTAGAATGAAACCATATACCAAGGTAATTATAATCAAATACTTGTTCAATTTCATATCCATTTAGCTTTCTTGAAAAAAATAATATATTTAGTTTTTGGAACTGAAAATGTGAAACCATTTTCAAATGTCCAGGTATCAATATTGTCTAACGCAGATTGCATGAAATGTCTGATAATTTCTCTATTTTTACCACTTATGAATAAAACATTATCATCAGCAAACAATTAAAAAACATCCATTAGGAATAATATTCATCATATCTGATGTGAATAAATTATACAAAAATGGACTCAAACTTCATCCTTGAGGTAACCCAAAACAACTATGACGAATAATTTTAGATGACATATTATGGAAAAAATGCATTATCTTCAAAGAAAACAAGTTATATAAGAAATTTTACATTAAATTAGGAATTTTTAAATTATTCATTTTCTTGAAAAGCAAATCAGTCAAAACAGAATCGTATGCACTAGAAACATCAAGAAAAGTAGAAACTATATCTTGTTTTTTTTTATTGCTGTTTGCCTGCAAATCTTGACTGAATGCGCTTTGCATGCGGTAAAACAAAACAATCAAAGCACGGTGAAAAGAAGCAAGGTAATATACTCCGAGAAATGACATTTGGTAGTGACGTCATTCCTATCGCAAACTCGAACGAGTGCAAAAGAAAGCAAGGCCTGCTCTCCTTTACCATCCTCAAGGCCTCATGCTTGACGATAGGAATGACGACACATGTTTTGATGGAAAATCGTTGTTTACACGTGGGAATAGCCTACCTTGTTGTGTATACCGTGAATCAAAGCACACCTAGCAACGTTTATCAATTTCACCGCCAACCTAGCCAAGAAAAGCTATCTTTGACATCGGATTGCTTGTGGAAAATCTTACCGCGCCACTGACTTGGGCCTTAAGTGTTCCCGCATTTAATATTTGCGTTTGAAACGCACACAGCAATATTGAATGAATGTTGAATTTGAGAAGCTGAAAGAGCGGTACAATCATGAGTACCGTAATCCGGGGGCAAATTGATCAGTGGGGTGAATTTGATCAAGTCGGTAGCAAATAGCATTTCCTTTCAAGGATGCTTAATACTCGTTGGCACCACACACATTCAATGTTTTCTAGTTTATAAATGTCTAATTATGATTTTAAACTATGTTATTTTTATTATGGCCAGTTTTGCATAAAAATATTCACAGTTGTTGAAGGTGTTAACAATACTGTTGGAAATGTCGGTACTAAACAATCTGCTGGTGCTAAGCCTGCATGCAAACTTTGAGTGTTAAAAATGTTGTGTAAGCTTAAGTGTGAAATGCTGACCTCATTTTTGAAATCGTATAGCATTACAAGAATTTTTTTTGCTCATAAAACCATTTATTGCTGAGAAAAGTGTTAATTTCAAAAGAAATTGCATACATTTAGGCGTATTATGCAGATTTTCAAAGTTTAATTTTGCAATAAAATGATGATATACAAGAGTTGTAAGAATTTTGCATCATTTTAGGATTCAGGAAAACCAAATTTAGTAGATAGGTCAATTTCACATTCTAAAATATGCTTTATTATATAGTGATCAATTTCGCCCCAATGTGTCATTTGGAATTTTTGATATTAAAACTAATTTAATGATATGTTAAATTTGATTTCATAAAAAATCGATTACATGAACTGATGGAGATCATTGAAGTACTGATTTTACCGAAATAAATAAAAATAAATAATGATCAACTTGCCCCCAGATTACGGTACCACGACCTTTTCTGAACTCATATTGGGAAGATGAAAAAATATCATTTTCTCTGCCCGTAATTCTATCCGATCCGAGCTAATGATGGTTCTCTACCAGGTTTAAGAATGCTAACTACTTTCACAAAACGCCATTCAAAAGGAATTTATTTTGAGAAAAGAACAAATTATATATTGAAAGTAAAAATTCCTTACAATCCCCTGGTTATATTTTAAGAACTGTGAATTTAATATTATCAATACCTGGGGCAGTATTTTTAGTGAGTGATAAAGCCAAATGTAATTCCTCTAAAGAAAAAGGAAAACAAAGTTAAAATTGTTGAAATTAACAATCAGGACATATTTTAGATGCAAATTGTTCAATCCAAGCTTCAGAGTATTCCAATACATTTGGATCTGAAGAATCGTAATTTTTTTAAATTCCTTAATTTCCTTTGTTTCTCTGAAAATGAAATTTTATCGTCAATGCAAATTCAAAACTGAGTTCACAGAATATACCTGGAATGTATGAAACAGTTTATTTCAATAGTGTTTTAATATAGCTTTGGCAATAGTCGATTGTTTGGAGAAGAACCCTTCAACAGTTCATCAAACATGTCATAAAATATCTGTTTTTACATGGTATAACTATCTTGCATGTAAAAACGAACTTCAAAGCATGAAGATTAGATATCAGGTAATGTTACATCACAAAAATTTTGATTATTGAAATCGGATCATAGCTCTCTTGACAGTTTAACTTTTCCCCACTGATCAACTACACCCCAAATTACGGTACCATAATTTAGTAAAAGAGGTTTCTTTATCAAGACTTTCAACAAAATTTCTACAAAAAATTATTTTCTTAAATGCTTACTCTTGTAAATGAAGCTTCAGCTTTACAATACAAAAAATAATCTTCTCTACGACCTGATCTATGAAATAATCTAAATGCAACAGATTTTTGTTTTCAAAACATTTGAACATTCATCATCTTTCTATCTTTACGTATAATTTTGAATTGTTGAATTCGGAAACATTTGGTTCTTTCCAACCAAGTTTCATTTAAAAAAAATATGTCTACCGTTTTGATTCATATTACGGACAGCTTCAAATTCCGGACACTCTACTTTGTATGGGAAACATTTCACACGAAATGTTTCAATTTTTGCCGTTGAAAAGTTCTCAATTTCGAAGCTCGTTTTGGTAAGCTTTTTCCAAAAATATCTTCGAAAATTTATAATGCCCAACTACCTTAGATGTCTCTTTAGTGGTTTGACGATTTCAATTCATGATTTGACTGTTCCATTAATGACTATCATGAGCTGTCCGGAATTCGATTCAAAGTGTCCGGAATATGAGACAAAAGTGAGTAAGCGTCCGGAATAAGAATCATGAAAAGGCCACACATTTTGATTTATTTAAAATTATTCAAGTTGTGGAAACGTATTCTTTACCTACCATTCGAAAGATAAGGGCTTCCTACGCTCGATAGCGCTAAGGAATCATACAGAATGATTTATTTTGTATACTCTATGCTGGGTTATACTTCACTGAGTCCTTAAGTGTCCGTAATATGAATCAAAACGGTATATTGAAGTTTGTTATAAATACTTTAAGTCTGTAAATTTTGTTAATTATGCTGCGACAACTCCACTGTAATATTTTCAAAATTTTTGAATCATTCGAAGCCATTACAATGAAAAAAGAGATGAAATGATGGGTCCAACTGCATTAAAATTATTTAAAATAAAAGCCAAGAGAGGTAGAATCATTTTAATTATTTTGTTCCAGAATTCACTTCCAGTTCCAAAAAATCAACTAATGCTTCTAATATTTTCAAAATTGAACTATCGGAATTTATCATTATCATTATCATTGATCTTATCGGTTTGTTTAAACTGTTCATCAAAAGAAGTATTTTTTTTAGCCATGAATATTTTTTTGCTGACTACAATTTTTAAGTACAGGAAAGAGTAGTGTTGGATCCGTTGAATCTGTTGCATGCTCCTTATGGGCGAGCGACGGAATCCGGATCCATTGTGTCCAGTTTGCGCTGTGCAGAAGAAAAAACGAAGTGTGCCGGTGAAAAACAAAAAAAAAACGCGTCAGTAGAGTTTGATACGTTGAACCTGTTGTATGCTATTGTCGAGCGAGCAACGAAATCAGTATCGTGTCCGGTTTGCGTAGTAACCGCACTATCAGTGTCGGTTATTCGTGTATATGCTCACGTATTCATTTCGAATTATATATTTATCGTTCACCAAAACGAATCCTTTCCCATATCCAAACTCCCAGTGTTTTCTTGTGGAAGTGCAGAGGACTCCTCGGCTTCTGTAAAGCAAGTAACACGTCAAAATTTCCCTCCCATTCCCAAATTGACCTGCATTCGGACGCAGCCGGCGCCGGTATTGTTTATTATAATAATTAGAGCACCAGTACTTACACATTGAGGATGCTACTGATCCCGAGTAGTGTCTGTTGGTTCCCTGTGTAAGTACAGCTGTTCTTGCAATAACGGAGCGGCAACTGCGGGCGGTCAATCATGCTCATGCTCATGCTCATGCTGACTACAATTTTCAAGTACAGGAAAATTTGTGTTTTAAGAAGATGATGGTTGAGGTTTAAAACTAAATGAATTAGTTTTTGATGAATTATTATGTGTCTTTTTTCTTTTAATGGGAGGATTGTAAGTGAAAATCTGTTGTTCCCCAAAATCATTATCATCATTATCTGATAAAATTTCATAAGTATTTGGAGAATTAATATTATATATCTATTATTATATCTGCATATGATAAGAGATTTTTGTTTTTATTTTGTCGATTTGATTTGGATTGGTTTTCAATATGAATTGGACATTGTTCAAAAGAAATATGTTTTTTTCCTACAATGAATGTAAACACCAGAATTTTCCTTACAATCTGAGGTTGGGTGACCATCTCCGCATTTAGAACATTTTAATTTGTTTAAACAAAAACTAGCAGTATGACCAAATAGCAGACAACGCTCACAGTGCATTATCTTTGGATAGTAAAGCCTGACATGAAAAATTACATTATCAATCATTACATGATCTGGTAACACAGAACCAGATAATGTGATTTTTATGCAATTTGAAAAAACATATTTAGATTCACTACCATTAAAAATGATTTGGATAATCGATTGCATTCCAAAATCTGAACTGGTTTCAATGGATTTGTTCCTGAAAATACCTTAATCATGATTTCTAATGTCATCTAAAGTTTTTTTCTAATTTCATTCACAGATTTAAATATTCAATATCTGAAGAAATAAATAAAACATTAATGAATTTTTCTTTTTTACGAAAGAAAACAACAAATGGACAAATTTTTTTTTTTTATCCGAAAAGGTTTTGAAGGAGGAGATTCATTAGAATGAGAATTATCATTCGAATCTCCTTCCCCTCCGTCAGTTTCCATTATATAAACTTAATGTAAACAGTAATGAACAGAATCGAATAAGAAATAACGTAGGAAATAAAACAAATACAAACGATAGGGAGCCGGATCCTATTCTTGGCAGTTTTGATTCACTTCGGCAATGGGGTTTTTCGAAAGCTACTGAGCTCATATTTGTCCACAATATGTGTCTTATTGAAGTGCTCCTTAGTGCAAAGTTTCAGCCAATTTGGTCGAGGAAAACCCCCCATGCCAAAGTGAATCATGGAAGTGCCCAAGTAGCTCTGCACCCTACTTAGATTTTTAAAGGCGATCCTACGATGAATAATTCCACAAATCAACAAATTCTTGAAATTTTTGAATCCCGTTATCTGAACACCAACTCTTGAAAGTATGTTAAAAACAGGAAACAGCGTTACCAACATCAACGTCCCAAAAAACCGTGTTGCCTGGTCAAGGCCTACTTACCGAGTATCAGTCGTCAGCAATACCCCAAGGCATTTTTTTGGGTGTGCATATTTGTAATCCAACCAGAACTTTCTCCAAAGCACTAGGAATAACTTCAAGAATTGTTTCAAGAATTCTAACAAAGATCATTCTGGGAAGTTTATAGGGAGTCCTGTGTTCCATAGAAAAAAGTCTAATGATTTATTTTCAAACAAGAATTCTTCCAAAAATGCATTAGTAAATAATTCAGAGATTTTTTCAGGACTTCATTGAAATCCCCAGTCAATCAAGTGCTATCATTTATTTATAAATACTTTATTGTTTATAAATACATTAAACTCCCTCAATCATACTAAGAGAAGTTATAAGAAAAATTTCTGAGGAATTAATGTCTCTATTTTAGTGGAGTTTCTGACAAAATTCTTATAAGAATCTCTGTTGGATTATTCGTGATATGAAAGAAATTCTTAGATTCTCGGTGCAATAAGGTATACATCGATAGTAATCTAGGTGTTAACATATCTTTGAAAACTAAATTTGTTGTTCTTGCTTCAACAATAGAATTTGTTAATGTTTCGTTGGCACTGTCAATTGCTATCGAAATATTAACTAATTCCATTGTTGTTAAAGATAACGATCATAAACTCCATTTAAAAATCGTGAAGAAAATGCGATTTCAACATACTTGCTATTTTGAAAAAAAAAAAATAATATTTTGAAAATAAAATTCCTCAGTTGGATCATGGCTTTAAGGTTTTTGGTAAAGTTATAAAAAATTAGAAATGTAGTTTAAAAGCGCGCACAATTTTAATTTTGGTCTCACAAATCTAATTGAAAATCAAGTTGCTTGGGAATTTGACAGAATTTTCAATCAACAGAACATTAATGTACGAATTATTGTCATTAAAAAATAAAAAAAAATAATAATGAAAGCCTCTGGCGATGATTGAATTTTACAAGCCATGCGATGAGTAGCGAATCAATCATTATTCGTACCCCATTCATAAACTGTGTGGTCTCGGTAACCCACATATTTCCGGTCGGGGTATTAAAACAACAGATTGTTGCCCTTGTTGTGGAACATGTAAGCCTCACGAGTCAACATTTGTTATCAAAACTATCCCTCATTCAACAGGCTGTTATGAGGAAATATGTTGTCGTTACAGAAGATGTTCCAACGTCAAGACAAATGTGACTTCACCTGAATCATTCCTGCCACCATCACATCAATCACAACTGAACATACAAACAACCGCACGATCCACAAAACCAACAACCGGTTGAATAGAACAAATAAACCCTTGCCTACTTCTGTCTAGCATAACAAGGCGCATCTGTCTTCATCATTGCAGCTTTTGTGTCAAGGTTCCCATTTTCCGAGCTATGAGTCCCTGATGTGTAAAAATACATCCGTCACCGGATTCATTTTCCGACTGTGCTGTGTGGAGACAAGATTTTGTCATCGTTATTGTTTGACATTCTTATTTTGCAAATAGGCTCATGCAATGCAGGTTCGTGCACTATACAATCAGGTACCTATGGCATAGTTTTTCCAATTTTGGTGTAGTAATCTTTGAAAACAAGAGGGAAGAAAAATAGCACAGAAAACAGCATTACCCGCACAATCTTATATGGAACATGGAATACGAAGAAAGAATAGGTCAAAAACAGAACAAAGCGCCTGTTAACCTGATACATTCGCAACAACGTGTAACAAGGTCTCGCATTTGTGGTAGAGAGTAACGACTGCACCGGATTAGACTACTACTTATAACTCAGAAAAACAGTTTTCCTGTAATGGATCATTTATGTCTTCTTCCATTTGAAAGCGCTGAGTTCTACACGCTCAAAAAAGAATTCTGGAAAATGTGAACTGTCAAAAATACACCATGAACTACCACAAATGGTCACATAAACATGATCTGTTTCACGGTGTATTTTTGTTGTTGACGAGTTCACGTCTGCTGTTCACGGATACGAGAACGGATTTTTTTCTGTGTATGGAAAAGTTTGTCCCTTTATAGCTGATGGATGCAACTATATTTCTCATTTAACGAAAGAACAAGTAACATCATGTGGATCTAAACCGTTAGAGCACTTCAGTGACCGGCTCATCCCCACTCAACTCATTTCAGTGGAAACTGTAGATGGCCCCATCGCATATCTACTTCCATGGGGACTCTGAAGCTAAACTAGAAAAGTTTGGAATTAAAATATAATTGGCTTTTTTCATAATTGAGAGGTATTTTTCATATTGGACATGCTACATGCTGACACAAAATGGTAATTGGAGATTTAATTAACTTTTCGTGTAGCTTGTTTTGTAGCGAAAAGAAAAAAATCAGTTCGAAAAAAACTTTTTACTAGGTTTTGTCGGATTTTGGCTCTTTGATGATTAGAAACACATTTTGCACAATGCACATGTTTTGTGGCAGCTGAAAAAATCTAAATTATAATATAATGAAGCAAGTTTGAGTAGAAGCATTGAGAGCCCAAAAAGGATGTATGAAAAACTTTCTCATGAATACATTAGCATAGAATCACCATGTCGGATACAGCGCATGAAAACAATGGGTCAACCAGTTCATTTGCGGAGTAATAGTCTATTAAATCGTTGGTAGCCAGTGAAGTGCATTTGGCCGTCCCTTATTTTTCGAAAATGTGAAATGTCCGTTATTGTAAAGTGCTCGTTTTGGTTAGAAAAAAAAATTGAAGTTCGTACGTGGACGCTAAGTGGTCCCCAAACGGCCATGAAAGTAGATGACATCGCTAAATTGAGCTCGCTTCTCTAGTGAAGAAAATAAACTTTTGTGCTGGCTATCAACGCGCGCAGGAGAATTTGTTACTAGTGGCTTTTCGTACTCATGTTGCGTGTGACAGTCAACTTTGTCACTAAATCTATCTTTCATAAGCAATAAGCAATCACTTATATGTTTACTCAAAATAAAAAAATCTTTCTGGAGGTATTGCTTTCATTCAAAGTAGATAATAGGGTCCTACAGCCCTGTCCCAATTTTAGTGCCAAACGCTTAAGTTTAGTTTTTTTTTTTTTTTTTCTATCTTTATTAACGAGATTTTTAACCCTGGGCTAGTTCATCTCGGGACCAACGGCTTTACTTCCCTTCCGAAGGAAGTCGTCACTTTAACTTTTTTGTCAGTGACTATGTCGGGGATGGGATTCGATCCCAGGTCCTCGGCGTGAGAGGCGTGTGTTCTAACCTCTACACCAGGTCCGTCCCAATAACACATGTTTACTCAATTTTCTAATGTTTTCCGTTGGTTTGAGTCCAAAAAACATTTTTTTTAGATTTTGTCACACTCCTTGGCTTAAACTCAAGGAACAACCCCAGTGGTAAAACTAAAACCCCTGTTGTGCTTTTGTCGAATAAGCGAACGTCAAACATGATCTTAAGTGTCAAGGTTCATTTATGGACCCAATTTTTAAATTAAAGTTTAAACATTATATAGCCGTTATTTGAGCGGGAAATATTGCTAAAGTAGTTGCAGTAAAATGCTCTTTCGTGTTATTGAATAAAAACAAGATTTCATTAAAAATTTTAGGACCCAATTAGGGTGAATTGCCAATTATTGGACGGTTGAGGAAGCAGCGTCTGTATTATGGTAGTAAAATCCTTGAATTTCAACAGAGTTAACGCTCAAAACCTGCAAATATATTAGGCAAACATATTTTCCATCGGTTCTTGTATTTTTAATTGATTCGATTGTCAGTCATTTAGTCAGTCCGTCGTTCAGTCAGTCAGTCAGTTGGTAGAGTTTTTCCAATCCGAAAGGTCATAGTCTGTTCTTTTTTTATTTACAGTGGGGTACAAAAAAGCTTCAAGTCAAAAGTGTTGTGTGTTGACACAATGTGGGTCTCAAGTTAGGAGTGCTTAACCTCTAAGAAAACTAATAAGGAAAGCTTCTATGACGCGATCTCCCCTGGAACAATAACTTGCAACTTCATCGGGTAGGGCTGGGCTCATGCGTCTTCATCATCATTACTGACCTGCCTTCGTCTCCTGATATTTGGGGCATTTGAACCACCCGTTGTATGGGCGTTACCATCCACTGCTTTACATAGCATGCATCTGGTTATCTTCACACAGTCCCTATAAACGTGACCTTTTTCCTCACCACATATCCCACAGTGTTCGAACCTGTCCGGGCCTTTGCAGTTTATTGCTCGGTGGCCGGAACCCATACATCTGAAGCATCTCTCCATTCGATTTGTCTCCCGAGGGATCAGTTTCAGCGGGCAGACCGACCATCACACCTTAACCTTACCAGTTTTCTGGCTGCTGCTGGTAATCGGATCGTCGCTTTTTGCATACCTTCGTACGCTTTCCTCAGCTTTATGGACTGGGGTGCTTCTTCCAGGTTGCGTTGAGACAACAGTACACCCCTTACGTCGTCTTCTGTTGTGATATCTCGTCCAGATCTCTACACTCGATCACTGCCTCCTGGGATCAAGCTCTCACACTTGTCTCGGTGCCCAGCGACTTCGCGACGAGCTCCTGGCAGGCCGAACCTCTCACGAGGTGACCGCAGCTATTCTTTCTTGTTCGGTTCCTTTCTTTCTCTCTTCCACGTCTTACCAGCTGCATTCTTCTCTTTCTGGCTTTTCACGGTGCGCCATTCACTGCCGTTATTCTGCTCGCTGATGTCTCTGCTTTTTGGGACCTTCCTGTTCTCCTGGTGTATCCTTCATCCCTTTTTTCGCTCTAATCTGAAATTCCTTCTGTCCGCGATCTGCGGCCAGTGATGGAAAGTGGCGAACACTTCTTCCGAACTGGAACAAAAACAAAACCAAACGCTCCCGAGCGTCAGAGCGCTGGTTTACTCGCATCTGTCGACTCCCGAGTAACTGAAGCAAAAAGTGATTCGCGAACGTGTTCGGAGCTGTTCAGAGTCATATTGTGCTTTTGGGAAAAAAGCTGCTTCCCCTCCGAGATTTATGGTTTTCAAGGGCTTTTGACTACAAACTAGTAGTTTACTGTCGATATGATGGTTATACAATTATTTTTTCTGTCAAAACCATGATAAATCACACCTTGCTCGGTTACTCGCGAGTAAACGCTCCCGAGCTTGTTGCTACTTCTTTTGACATGTTCTCCCGAGCAGACGGGTGCGGACTTACTCACACCTAGCCAGTTCCCGAGTGTGTGATGTTTGTTATGCGTTGGTATACACTCGTGAGCAGCTTCGTGATGCGAACTTTTCCATCACTGTCTGCGGCTGTAACGGCGGACTTAATGCTCGTGACAAGCTGCTTTATCCTGAGGTGGAATTTGTTGTTGGTTGTGACGAACTCATAGAGTTCGTTGACCTTCCTCTTTACTTCCGACAACTCCAACTTCTAATGCTGCCGGTCATCTCGAACAGTGCTACTCTTCGACTTTGAGGTGAACATTTCACTCAAGAAGCCTGCATTCCGGTGGCTCACTCGGTGTGCTGCATCTGCTAGTGCTGGCTGCTACCGTCTGTGGTATCACTGGCGATCTCTGCATCTTTCCGCTCCTTTCGGATGTTATCGCGTCTTCGTTTTCTCATCGAAATCGATTATTTGCTCCATTCGATTGGGTCCCTACTTCGATCCGCTATCTCCACTCGTGATGCCATGGTTGTCTATGCAAGCAGGGAGGCTATGCTAGGGTGGATTCAATCCTTCATGGGGGTTGTGTTCAGAGCCGGATCGGCGTAAATCAAGAATGTCACTGCTAAGCCTAAAACTCACCGAGGTTAGTGACGAGTTTTAAACGTCAGATGGACCAGAAGCTCGGCACCTCCAGGAGGAAGTGCTAAAGGTGGTATTCTATTCGACTGTAAGGATGAGTTTCGCTTGGTAAAGGCAAGAATCCCAAGCTCCTGGCACCCTTTCACTCTAGCTGTTGCTAGAAGGACAACAGTACTCAGGTTGCACTACAGTCAGGTCTCCTATTAGACACATGGTTGGGGGGCGTAATAGGAATCTACGTTATAGGAGACCTAGGGCTTATGGGATTTCATCACTTTGGGGGTGTCGTTGAATATCTCGTATGCCAAAAGAGATAGCACAGTACTGTCTTCGGCGATGTTTCAGTGCTAAGTACGATCTATCTTTAGGAGTTGAGGATCATCCTTTTAGTTGAGAACTTGGCCGGTAGGGGCGCTTTTTCTGATTTTCACTATATGAACCATGAGGGATAAGAATGCAAAATTTTGTATCATATGATATCTCTAGATCCTGATGTTTTGGAAGGTTGGTGTCTTCGGAAGAGTTGTTCAGTAGCTCAAGGGCTGACATGCGGTGGTCATTCTGATACGGAATTACGCCACCAGGCGGCGCTAGTGGACATGGAATTTTTGTTTTGCGCATAGCTCAGTAGCCTGACCACTTAGACAGATGGCGTCTTCGGCAAAGTTGCTCAGTATCACAAGGACTAATACTATTTGAGCCGAAGGTTTCGAAATTTTGCCACTAGGCGGCGCTAGTGAGCAAATAATTTTTATTTCGCGGATAGCTCAGTAGCCTGACCACTTAGAAAGATGGCGTCTTCGGCAAAGTTGCTCAGTATCACAAAGACTAACATTATTTAAGCCTAAAGTTTCGAAATTTTGCCACTAGGCGGCGCTAGTGAGCAAAAAAATTTTGTTTTACGCATAGCTCAGTAGCCTGACCACTTAGAAAGATGGCGTCTTCAGCAAAGTTGCTCAGTATCACAAGGACTAACATTATTTGAGCCGAAAGTTTCGAAATTTTGCCACTAGGCGGCGCTAGTGAGCAAAGAGTTTTTGTTTTGCGCATAGCTTAGTAGCCTGACCACTTAGAAAGATGACGTCTTCAGCAAAGTTGCTCAGTATCACAGGGACTAACATTATATGAGACGAAAGTTTCGAAATTTTGCCACTAGGCGGCGCTAGTGAGCAAAGAATTTTTGTTTTGCGCATAGCTAAGTAGCCTGACCACTTAGAAAGATGGCGTCTTCGGCAAAGTTGCTTATTATCACAGGGACTAACATTATTTGAGCCCAAAGTTTCGAAATTTTGCCACTAGGCGGCGCTAGTGAGCAAAGAATTTTTGTTTGCGCATAGCTGAGTAGCCTGACCACTTAGAGAGATGGCGTCTTCGGCAAAGTTGCTCATTAACACAGGGACTAACATTATTTAAGCCGAAAGTTTCGAAATTTTGCCACTAGGCGGCGCTAGTGAGCAAAGAATGTTTGTTTTGCGCATAGCTGAGTAGCCTGACCACTTAGAAAGATGGCGTCTTCGGCAAAGTTGCTCAGTATCACAAGGACTAACATTATTTGAGCCGAAAGTTTCGAAATTTTGCCACTACGCGGCGCTAGTGAGCAAATAATTTTTGTTTCGCGGATAGCTCAGTAGCCTGACCACTTAGAAAGATGGCGTCTTCGGCAAAATTGCTCAGTATCACAAAGACTAACATTATTTAAGCCTAAAGTTTCGAAATTTTGCCACTAGGCGGCGCTAGTGAGCAAAGAATTTTTGTTTTGCGCATAGCTTAGTAGCCTGACCACTTTGAAAGATGGCGTCTTCAGCAAAGTTGCTCAGTATCACAGGGACTAACATTATTTGAGCCGAAAGTTTCGAAATTTTGCCACTAGGCGGCGCTAGTGAGCAAAGAGTTTTTGTTTTGCGCATAGCTGAGTAGCCTGACCACTTAGAAAGATGGCGTCTTCGGCAAAGTTGCTCATTAACACAGGGACTAACATTATTTGAGCCAAGAGTTTCTAGATACAGTAATGTCCCGATTTTGTCAGCCCCATGTTGCATTTAGGGTTGACTAAAACGGGAAAAAGCTAAAATCGGGAAAAAAAATCGACTACTTTTTATATTTATTCTCATCTATAGACTTCGTTTAATGTTTTTGTTGATGTTTACAGCGTTTTTTTTTATATTTTTGTATGAACCGTAATAATATATAAGATCCCTAACGTAACTGCATTCTGTGACAACTGTGATACAAAGTGAATTCATACTTTGGATGATCGTATAGACGTGGCCAATGTCACACCTGACTTTTTACAATATGGTTGTACCTAATATTACCACATTAAAATAATGTATTTTTTGAAGGTTGACAAAATCGGGTCAAAAGGGTGTTATAATCGGGGGTAGACAAAATCGGGTCTAAAAAGGTGCTAAAATCGGGGGTAGATAAAATCGGGGGTAGACAAAATCGGGGGCAGACAAAATCGGGTCATTACTGTATTATATATACGAAGAGATCGGGAGAAAAAGTTTTTTTTATAGAATTGAATTATCGTTATGAAAAAGAAGGTTTATATTATAAAAATATTCAAACAAGAGTGTTGTGTAACTGAAGAGATAAGGCCAGTCCTAGTTATTATTAGCGAATTGATTTCCCAATTTATAAGTAATGACTGACATTCCAACCTAACTTAATTTCTATCCAATCAATATCTTGGAAAATGTGGAGTTCATACAATGACGAAATAAAAATAAAAATACATATTTTTCCTTTGGTTCATATAGAAAGCTAACGATCACATATTTAAGTAGTAGAAGTAGAATCCGTTTTCTCGATCTTTCTCATATAAAAAAAATTGATCAAAAATTCTCCAAATCCGTCGAAAATACTAGGAAACTAGCCACACTTTTATCCGAATGTAAAATATAATGTATGTATTTTTCTCTTTTACTTAAACGTGACAATGCCAGAAAAATCGATAGCCATTGTCATACTGCACAACTTTGGTCAGGCTACTGAGCAATCCGCGAAACAAAAAATATTTGCTCACTAGCACCGCCTAGTGGCAAAATTTCGAAACTTTCGGCTCAAATGTTAGTCCTCGTGATACTGAGCAACTTTGCCGAAGACGCCATCTTTCTAAGTGGTCAGGCTACTGAGCTATCCGCGAATCAAAAATTCTTTGCTCACTAGCGCCGCCTAGTGGCAAAATTTCGAAACTTTCGGCTCAAATAATGTTAGTCCTTGTGATACTGAGCAACTTTGCCGAAGACGCCATCTTTCTAAGTGGTCAGGCTACTCAGCTATGCGCAAAACAAACATTCTTTGCTCACTAGCGCCGCCTAGTGGCAAAATTTCGAAACTTTCGGCTTAAATAATGTTAGTCCCTGTGTTAATGAGCAACTTTGCCGAAGACGCCATCTCTCTAAGTGGTCAGGCTACTCAGCTATGCGCAAAACAAAAATTCTTTGCTCACTAGCGCCGCCTAGTGGCAAAATTTCGAAACTTTGGGCTCAAATAATGTTAGTCCCTGTGATAATAAGCAACTTTGCCGAAGACGCCATCTTTCTAAGTGGTCAGGCTACTTAGCTATGCGCAAAACAAAAATTCTTTGCTCACTAGCGCCGCCTAGTGGCAAAATTTCGAAACTTTCGTCTCATATAATGTTAGTCCCTGTGATACTGAGCAACTTTGCTGAAGACGTCATCTTTCTAAGTGGTCAGGCTACTAAGCTATGCGCAAAACAAAAATTCTTTGCTCACTAGCGCCGCCTAGTGGCAAAATTTCGAAACTTTAGGCTTAAATAATGTTAGTCTTTGTGATACTGAGCAATTTTGCCGAAGACGCCATCTTTCTAAGTGGTCAGGCTACTGAGCTATCCGCGAAACAAAAATTATTTGCTCACTAGCGCCGCCTAGTGGCAAAATTTCGAAATTTTCGGCTCAAATAATGTTAGTCCTTGTGATACTGAGCAACTTTGCCGAAGACGCCATCTTTCTAAGTGGTCAGGCTACTGAGCTATCCGCGAATCAAAAATTCTTTGCTCACTAGCGCCGCCTAGTGGCAAAATTTCGAAACCTTCGGCTCAAATAATGTTAGTCCTTGTGATACTGAGCAACTTTGCTGAAGACGCCATCTTTCTAAGTGGTCAGGCTACTGATCTATGCGCAAAACAAAATTATTTGCTCACTAGCGCCGCCTAGTGGCAAAATTTCGAAACTTTAGGCTTAAATAATGTTAGTCTTTGTGATACTGAGCAACTTTGCCGAAGACGCCATCTTTCTAAGTGGTCAGGCTACTGAGCTATGCGCAAAACAAAAATTCCATGTCCACTAGCGCCGCCTGGTGGCGTAATTCCGTATCAGAATGACCACCGCATGTCAGCCCTTGAGCTACTGAACAACTCTTCCGAAGACACCAACCTTCCAAAACATCAGGATCTAGAGATATCATATGATACAAAATTTTGCATTCTTATCCCTCATGGTTCATATAGTGCAAATCAGAAAAAGCGCCCCTACCGGCCAAGTTCTCAACTAAAAGGATGATCCTCAACTCCTAAAGGTAGATCATATTTAGCACTGAAACATCGCCGAAGACAGTACTGTGCTATCTCTTTTGGCATACGAGATATTCAACGACACCCCAAAGTGATGAAATCCCATAAGCCCTGGGTCTCCTATAACGTTCTGGTGTGTCTTATAGGAGTGAGCGTAATAGGAGTGCACGTTATAGGAATGCGTTTAATAGGAGACCCGACTGTACCTGCTGAGTACGCAACGCTTAACTGGCAGTCTTTCCCGGTCATTGTTTGCCCCGTGGAAGCGCGAGGTAGGGGCTTGTGAGAATAGAGCTATGTTGGATGCTCCTTCCTGGATGTCGACTCACCATTTTGCAACCCTGCAAGACTGCTTGAAGCCCCTTAGAATTAGCAAACCTAGCAAACGTGATGGGTGGAGCGTCTTCCGTTCATCAGCGGTCCTTCGTCGTTGCTAATTCCCATGCTTTCAAATGCGAAGTTTTCTTTACGTTCTTTGTAAGCTTCGCACTTTCCCAATCTATTGCATGATTTGAAGTTATCGTATGGGCTGCTGCACTCGATTCGTTAATTTTATTGGTCATTTACTGCATTTTTGTGTTCTTTAAGTCAAGCTTTAACTTTTCGGCGCGTTTGGCAGTGTGGATTCCAAAGAGAGCCAGAACCTTGCCAGGAGATGGGAGCCTAGGTGGATCCAAGAAGAAGACGCAACAGGATGCTAGGGACACCACTCCAAGAGAGATGCGAGACACTGGAAGCATAAACGCCAGTCCACGGGAGAGTGAGTGGAGAAAAGTCGTTGGCAGAAGGGAGAAAAAATAATTAGCAAAAGCGGCCGGAGGTACAAAAACTGGAGCAAAAAAAAGAAAGAAGAGCCTCCACTTCGGCAGATGCCACCAAAGAGGGGCGCCCTATTCGTTAAGGCTAACGATGCTGCGACGTACGCAGCGCTTCTTAAGAGCGTCAAAGAAGACCCAAGTTAAGGGAACTGAGCGAAAACGTGGTCATAGCCAGACGTACCCAAAAAGGTGAGATGCTCTTCGAGTTGAAGGATAATACTACAGTTTGGCTATTCAGGAGCGCATGACTCAATTGCTGGGTGAATAGGCCGATTCCATGTTTGTAAGGATCTGGACGAAACAACCTCACAAGAAGAGCTTAATGATGTACTTGAGTCACAAAACTTAGGCGGCGTGTGAATGGCGATCCGATTGAGGAGGCACACAGAGATAGTGATGATTCGTCTGCCAGTGACCGCTGCGAACAAGGATTAGATGGTCGAAATGCGCGATTGAGCAAGCAGTAAAATGTTTCAAGTGTTGAAGCTTTGGACATCGGGCAGGCGCTTGCAATCGGCCGGACACATTCAAAATCTGCTGGAATTGTGGGGGAACGGGCCATCTTGTGGAAAACTGTACGCAGAGGCGTAAGTGCAAGCTAAGCACACCAGAAGATTGATACGGCCATCAAACGTGTGGCTTCAAATGTACAGCAGCTGTTGTGGCAGTCAACGACAGAAAATATGTGTGACGTAGCGATTATTGCAGAGCCGTATCAACTTCCCCCTGAAAACAACAACTGGGTGGCGGATAGAACCAGAACGGCTGCGATACATGTTATGGGCAGATTATTTATCCAGGAAGTGGTGGACAATTCAGATGAAGGCCTCGTCATCGCTAAAATCAACGGTCTCGTTGTATGCAGTTGTTATGTACCTTCAAGAAAAACAGTCTTGGTGTGACCGGATAGTGAAGCAGATCAGCCAGATGGTGGATCAGCTAACTGACAAGTCATCGGAAGGAAGCCGATACTCATTTCAAGAGACTTCAATACCTGGGCTGTGGTGTGGGGCAGCAGAGTGACCAACGCAAGAGGATGTATCATGCAGGAAGGCTTAGTGAAGCTAGATGTATGATTGTGCAAAGAAGGCTCCGTTAGCACCTTTCGGAGAAACGGAAGGGAATCCATCATTGACGTTACGTTTTGCAGTCCTGCACTGTCGATGAATATGAGTTCGTGAGGGGTACCATCAAGCGATTTGCTACCGCAACGGAATCCTGCGACGAGAATGGAAAGAATAACTAGCGAACGGAAGTGGACGACGAAAGCTTCTAACAAGGAACTATTTGTTGAGGCACTTCGTCAAGATGGTGATAACGAGGATAACGACTTCACGAAAACACAGGATGGTATCAACTTGTAATGGATCTATGCCGTGAAAACTGGAGCCGAGGGACAAACGGCGACCGGCCTACTGGTTGAATGACACGCTCAGCACGCTTCGCACTGCTTGCCTCAGAGCTAAAAGGCGGGTTCAGAGAGCAGGGATGGAAATGGAAAGAACGGAGCGAAGGACGACTTTCCGAGAAGCTAGGACCGCTCACAAACGGGAGATTGAGCCCAGTAAATCAAATTGCTACAAGGAACTGTGCCCAGAATCAGGCACCAATCTGTAGGGTAATGTGTGTCGAGTCGTTATGGCTGCTAAGATGTGCCCAGACAAGCTGAATATGATCGTGGAAGGTCTTTTCCCGAAACACGATCCAACATTCTGGCCACCAACGTCGTACGGTGAAGATACAGAAGCAATCGCCGAGAACCTGTAAGAATCTAACAACGATCTTTTAGAAGCGGGGAGACGACTAAAATCGAAGAAAGCCCATGGTCCAGGTGGAATACTGAACGTGGCGCTGAAATCAGCCATCCTGGCATATCCGGACGTGTTCAGGAAGTTGTTACAGAAGTGTCTAGACGACGGTAACTCCTGGATTAAGGAAGATCCAGAAGTATCCAGTGGTACTGCTGCCAAAGCCACTGGAAGCCACTGGGAGATCCAGCCTCGTTTAGGCCCATTTGCCTTCTTGCACGGAAAAATCCTGGAAAGAATCATCCTTATCAAGCTGATGAAGTGTACGGAGAGTGAGCATGGATTGTCGACAATGCAGTTTGGATTCTGCAAAGACGTACTGATAGTAGACGCAATTCAAGCAGTACTCGAGTGTGCTGAAAAGGCGTCGAAGTAGAAACGAAGATGAGATCGATACTACGCCGTGGTCACGATAGATGTGAAAAACGCATTCAACAACGTCAACTGGGAGGTCCCCGACTGTGCAAGATCCTGAGGAGCTACTTCCAGAGCAAAATCTTGGTTTACGAAACAAATGAAGGGCAGAAGTCAATGCAAGTGACAGCGGGCGTCCCTCAAGGTTCCATTGTCGGTCCAACTCTTTGGAACGAGTCGTACGACGGAGTATTGACACTGCGGATACCCAGGAAGGTTTGTTGGTTTTGCGGATGATGTGTCACTAACGTTAATAGGTGAAACACTGGAAGAAGTGAAGATGTCGGTGATGGAAACAATGGACACAATCGAGGGCTGGATGAGCGGAATCACACTGCAAATAGCTCACCACAAAACAGAGGTACTGTTAGCAACTGCAAGGCGTTTCAGCAGGTGGAGGTCATCGTTGGAAGGCATGTGGTTGCACTAAAGTGCGTTTCGAATTACCTGGGAGTAATGATCGACGATCGACTAAACTTGAACAGCCTCGTTGATTATACATGAGAGAAGTCCGAGAAGTCAATGAATGCAATAGGGAGAATCATGCCAAACTTAGGCAGCCCAAGCAGCAGTACGAGGCGTCTACTAGTTAACGTATCGTCATCGATACTGAGGTATGTAGTTCCTGCTTGGGGTATGGCACTAGAAACAAAGCGGAACCTTGAAAAGCTGAACAGAGCGTTTCAGCTGATGGCAGTACGAGTTGCGAGTGCGTATAGACGATATCGTCGGATATTGTATGCGTTTTAGCCGGTATGAACCCTATTGGCATCACTTTGGCGGATGGTATCGAGTGCTACTAACGAAGAGACGTCAGAAACGTATGGAAGGTGGCTAGAGTCGGATTCATGGCGAGGTGCACGAGTGGGACTGCGCGGAAAAAGGAAGATGGATCCGTCGGGTTCGGGTACAGGTCGGGTTTCGGGTTTGAAAACCCGGGACCCGACCATCTCTATATCCTAGATACCCGGGGTATGTGAAAATTTCTAGCTTTGCTAGAAGTGCAATAGTTATAAAAAGTCAGTTATTTAGTTTTTGCGTTCTAAGCAATTTTATTACATTGCATTATGCGGAATTCTGCTTTTAATTCCAGTCCGGGTTTGTTGAAAAGTCTTTGATATTATTTTCTTTATTACGTGGTTAAATGGTTAACGCCGAAACGTCTTTGAAATATGTGCGACTTAGTACAACTAGTTCGGCATTGACAACATTCAAGGAAAAACTTCAATTAAATGGAAATACAAAATTAGAATCACAGTAATTTATGATAGTATTTCACATATCATCATTGGATCCCGCTTATATTTGAAGGATTTTTCAACGGAACGAACCGTTCGCAACAGAATGGTAAAACCAGAACAGGTACAATCTGGAATCCGGTCACGAACCAACAATAACCATTACTTATGAGCCCAATGGCGGGAAAGCTTCTGTGAATCGCTGAAGTCATGAATTTTTATTGCGCCTGGTTGGCGACAATAAATCTGTCAGGATTCATCAAAGCAGAGGGTTTCTGGCGGATGCGTCTTCAGTTTTATGATGATTTGTAACAGTATAACGAGTATTGGCAGAGTGGCAAATTTCGGTGTATTTGCAAACATATTATGGCGCTCAGGCTCGCATTCCTCAGTCGGGGCGTGCTGGATGGTATTTTCTTTTATTTATATTTCTAACAAGCATTGAAAGTTTAGAAGTTGAGCTAAATTAATGATAATTGCTTTGAAATACAGGCAAAAATTACACCACGAAATGATTGACGTATAATAATTATATTAGAGTTTACACGAAAACTCACTGCTGAAAGGTATGTTTATTTAATTCCTTGAATAGTCAGTTTGGTACTCATTAGGAAACATCCTCACGAAATAAGAAAATGACGGGTTAATCGATCAACAGTTCTTCCGGAACCTTTTGCCACATAACACGTCATTCATTTGGCCACATTTAGCAAGGAAACATACCATCCCTGCTACTAATCATGCCTGACACAAATAAATCAAGATGAATCATACCATCTTGACACGCTATCTCAACCGATATCGAAACGAAGGAGCATTTCGTTCGTATTGATCGCCATCTTCATCATTGGTTCAATTACGTTGCAGCAATTTCCTGGGAGAATGTTTTCCGTTTGGTTACAGAGACTGAAGAAACTCTCGGCTTCTTTTCTGTCCCCACATAGAGTCTTCTTCATTTTTTCTGTTCCCATACTCTCGGAGCCACCACACATATTCTATTACATAATAGTTGGACGATTGCAATCAATATCCAACTTTATTTTGTCGGGGGAGACTGGCGGCGAATGGTAACATCACTTTGCCATCGGTGTCTTCGTAGGGGCGAGTGTTGTATGAATTGTGTGTACTGATATAAGTCCATCTAAGCCAAATGGCGTCTGTGGATGCTTGTCTTCCCATGAAATTGATATTTGATTATTCAACATCTTCTCTTCATATTTTATTGAATATTTCTTTTACACATGGGAGATGCTGTCCGATGGAATTTACCAATATAGGAATGAGGGCATACCTAATGTGAATTTTTGGCTCATTGTGTTTTCAGTATTTTTCGCTTTTATCAATATATTGGACCATTGTATTCTTTTTGTAAACATATCTGAACGATGGTGATGCAAGATTAATTGACTACTTAATCCATTACAGGAGAGCTCGAAGTCAGTTCTTACTAATCACTTTAATGCAATAAATGTAATATTTTCAAAATACTTTTCAATACAATTTGGTGGATGATTTTGTAATAATTCTTGAGAAAAGTTAGATGCAGTTCACAATAAATCAAGATGATCCTACTTTTTATTAATTTTAATTAACATCTTAACAGATAACACTGAATCATCTATTTAATTTCGTTTCGTGGCCGCATCTATCCATTTTTGTCCATGCTCGCTAAATTGTTTTACACTCAACTAACTTCCTGTGCTCCACACCTAACCATCATTGCATGGAATGGTTGCTAGGTGTCATGTTCATTAATATCCCTTCAGATTTTTGAGTTTTTATTTATAAACTAGATTTTAAGGCTAGTTGATTTATGGGCTAACGGCTTTACTTCTCTTCTAAAGGAAATCGTCGCTTTAACCTTCAGATCATTATTGACTACCTCAAGGATGAGATTCGATTCCTGGTCCTCGGCGCGAGAGATACGTCTTTACAACCGGTCGTATGAGCGTTTTGTGCTGGAACGAGTTTATTGTCTCGACCGTAACTGTGATGGTGAAGCCAATAGTTGGGTCGACTTCCACGGGTAATGTGCCTTCGTATTTCGTAACAATCAGCAGCAACAATGGTTATCAGCCATCAACAAGGATCCACACGTATGAGAACTTGAGCATAAGCACCACATGACCACTTCCTAGTTGCACTCCGTGATGGACCAGAACAATCAAAGTTCCACAGTGATTTAAGGAATGGGATAAATAATGGGATTAAATGGCTTGCGATTCTCAAAGTGCACACACCAAGCGTTCAAAGTTCAAAAGTGATAGTCGCTGACCACGCCCAGTACGATCATCGGGAAAGGAAAGGAATGTTAGTTATACAACCATTGTTACTAGAGACCTATTATACCACTGCATTTCTACAGTTGTAATTGTAATAGTAAAACGGTTCATTAAACCAAACGCGAATAACTTATGAAAATGACCTATTTTAATATTTAAACAATATTTTTTGCATTAAACTCGATATAATTCGAAAATGGTTACTTCTAGAGAAATTATTTAGATAATCATTATGCTTATCATTTCAAAATGCTTACTGTATCATAAGAACGTATTTATTTTGACAAAAAATCAAAATTTTGAAAATCGACCAAAAGTTGTTCTTAGAAAAACTTTTTTATTAAAAATTTCTCCATCATGAAACTTTGTCCTAAACATCTTTTTACTATCGTGATTCTATGGTGAAAATTTAAAAAAAAATATTAAAAATGGGGTTTTTGTGTAATTTAAAATTTAAGTTTTATTTTTGATTTTTCTATGAAAATAAATAAAATATTTTTTCGGTGTTTCTAGTTTTACTGAACAAAAAGTAATTTCTCCTTAGCGCAGCTGAAAGATCATTAGAAGTTAGAATATATAATGAAAACTGATATGATTTTCTCCAAAATGCAGATAGGATTGACTATCGATTCACTGCAGTAAACTTCAGTCTATAATGTTCAGTAATTAACTTTTTGCATGATCTACAACACCTTCAATGATTGTTAAACTTTTTCGTAGTCCGCGTTCCAGTCGGGTAGCGATCGTAGTAGTAGTAGTAGTAGAGAATTATCATTAGTTAGCTATAGCGTGGACGATTAGTACGCACAATTTCTTGAACTACTCTCTTAAATAACCGTGAAATGCACTTAATTGAATTCTTAGTTTATATTATCGAAACAATCACAAATCAATAGTGTGATTTGCAGGTTCAAGCATTCCTCGAAATAAAATCATCATTTTTCAGTCTCTCTAGTGAATGGTCCTAAATATTTGACTGTCGAAAATATCAATCGCATCATACCAGTTTGAGGTTCAATACGCTCAACCATTGAAAAACTAAATTTCAAGTTTGTTAAACTTTTTCGTAGTCCGCGTTCCAGTCGGACAACGAAAAAGTTTAACAATGATCTTAAATCATTTCTTTTGTTCTAAAGTTTTTATAACTTTTCAAATGTTTGAAGCAAATTGATTTAAAATAAATATAAATAAAAATGTTATATAGAATTAAAAAAAATCCATAGCAAACCCGTTATTAGTCAAGCTAAGTTTAGATTTTAGTTAGGTTACTCCATCAGAATAAAAAAATTCTTATCTGAAAAGCGATTTGCTGTAATTATTATACTATTTTGAAAAGTTACACTATCTGTTTATTTCAGTGAAAAAAAATCGTATTTTAAATTTGTACATCCATTTCAACCAAAACGCTAATTTTGTTAAAAATTTTATAAATCCCGGGATTGCTCGGGACAAGCATAGATTTTTGTCCCGATATCCGGGCCGAGCGAAATGGCCGGGAAATGGACACTCTAGATGGTATCCTTTGGGAGGCCATGGCATCCCTTTTCTATAAAATGTCCTGCCGCATCCTCTTTTTTCAAAGTGAACATATATTATAAATATTTTTCATTCCTCATTCTAAACAGTTTTGTTGAAATGTCTTAAAATTTCTGACTTGAATAAACTTCAGTAAAGATTCATAAAGGAAGCTATATAGTTAAACGAGTTTTTACCAGTTCTTCAAATGCACTGTAAGGTTTATTTTTTTGTAGTTCTTGTACAACTAAAATGCTCGTACATTTTGCAAAAAGTATTTCAATCACTATTTTGCTGAATTCGCGATGACGAAGGTAATTACCACAGTTGACCCTATGCGTGAAACTCTGAAAAGCATAAGAAGTCAATTTTTAAATGACTCTAAAAAATCAAAATAAAATTCAATAAAATTCTGTTGAGTGTACGGGAAGTGCAGAACATTGAGGAAAACATATAAAAATCATAATAATATGTCTACAATGTAGCCCATCAAAAGTTTATCAACATGTACTGAAATGATTTTAAATAGCTATTGTAGTTAATTTTATATAAGCATTTGAAATTTCACTTCCTATACC